>NC_089841.1:34221014-35663514 GCF_035609145.1 Eleutherodactylus coqui
CACTCATTCTTCTTTTACCCTCCTTTATTTCAGCCACACTCTTACAACTCGCAGCTCTTCTCATTTTACCATCTTCCAGAGAGACTGACTTTGGCGCGGTTTCTCTGGTGCTCAGGCCTGACGCTGTCTTACTTGCCCCAACTGATTTCCCGGTGGCACCTTCCTTGGGCGCTACTGCTTTTACATCTATTTTTTTTCCCTGGACATTTTTAACCCTCTGAGTGCTGAGAACCCCGGACTGCTTTTTACTTTCATTCATCAGCTGCCCCTTTTTAATCACTCCTGCCTTTCCACTCCCCGCTGCTTCAGCTCCCCGCCCCTCCGTCTCCTGTGCACGATCCGCTGCCTTAACTCCTAACTCCCCACTGGACACTAGCCCCGTGCCTGTACGAGTTGGGAGAGTTTGGGGTTCAGGTTTTACATTAAATGTTGCTGGCACTGCTGATTTTACACTGGCCTTTCTTGATGTATTTAACCCCTGCCCGGTCCCTTTTGTTTTAGTATCTTTTCCTTTGTCCTGGAGAGGAGAGACCACCGGCCGCTGCTGCGTTGCCGCCTGTGCGTTCTCCCCCCCTCCAGGGCACTGCTCCTCTACGGTTGGTATACAATCCATATCTTCATTGGCATCATCTGTCCCCTCACCCGGCTCCTGTACCTCCACCACAGTAGCCTGGTCTGAGGAGACCTGCATAATTACATGCTCCAACTGTACTTGCTCCACCGAGCCCGTGAAACCATCATTACTATGCCCCGCCCCCTTGTAGTCTGACCCTGCAGCAAGCACCTTGCCAGACTGGACACGGGGGGGCTACCAATGGTTCTATTTTCTCTCCCTTTTGACTGGCTCCCGATGCCACTTCAGACACCGGGCGACCCCCTGCCGCAGGGATTGCATTATCAGGAAGTGGCACATATCTTGAACTTACCACTTCCACTGTAGCCTTCTTCACCTGGCCTTTTGCGTGGATACAGGTGTCCTCTTCAGGTGTCTCGTTCCCGAAGCACAGCTTGCTCAAATCCGGGGGGGCCTCCATTTTCTGGATCTCGCTGAGTAGATACCCGCCGCTGTCACTTTCCTCTTCCATGGATGAACCTGAGAGGGGCGGGTCGGCTTGTCTTGCCGGGATACTAGCGTCAGACTCGTGACCCGTCCTCTGCTTTCCTTGGCTGCCCCTGGGGCTCTGTTCATTAACCCCCTGTGATCTAGCAGTGTTTGAATGCTGCTGCAGGCTTGTAGAAAGCTGGGTTTTCCCTCTGCAGCCTTCCTCTGCACTCTCTTCACTGCTGGTATAGGATGGAATGTTCCTATTAAAGCGCTCCTGGTGTCTCCAGTTCTCCGACATGCTGCCTCCGTTTGCCTTTATAGCGTCTTTTCTTGCCGTCAGTTTCTTAATTTCTTCCACTATGTTCTTTATTTCGTCCTGATAGTCTTTCTTTTGGTCTCTTGAGCATGTCTCTAGCAGGGCTTTCAGAACCTGCACTTCATGCTGCAGTTTCTTCAATTTGCCGCTTATTGTCTCATACTCCCGCTTGTACTTATTAAAGCGGGTGGCTAATTGCTCTGCTGTCTCTCCGTCCTTTCTTTCACCCCAGGAGTACAGATCTTCCTCCTGGGGCTTACCTTTAGTTTCTGCCGCTTGTACTCTCAGTCTCTGCGACCGCCTCAATTCCGTATTGGCTCTTGGAATCGGCTGCCTCTCGCTGCCCCCCGCCGGTCCATCCCGGGAGGCAGTGGATGCCCCAGGCGAGGGCATACTCGCTGGGGAAAAGCAGACCTTCTCCCCCTGGAAGAGGGAGAGGCTGCCTGCACGTCTTCACTCTCCAACAGCTGAGCACACACTGCTGCACTCTGACACGCCCACCTCAGGATGGATGGATGGAGTAGAGCTGTGTGTGATGTGTGGGGGATCAGGATGGATGGAGTAGAGCTGTGTGTGTGATGTGTGGGGATCAGGATGGATGGAGTAGAGCTGTGTGTGTGATGTGTGGGGATCAGGATGGATGGAGTAGAGCTGTGTGTGTGATGTGTGGGTGATCAGGATGGATGGAGTAGAGCTGTGTGTGTGATGTGTGGGGTCAGGATGGATGGAGTAGAGCTGTGTGTGTGATGTGTGGGGGTCAGGATGGATGGAGTAGAGCTGTGTGTGTGATGTGTGGGGATCAGGATGGATGGAGTAGAGCTGTGTGTGTGATGTGTGGGGATCAGGATGGATGGAGTAGAGCTGTGTGTGTGATGTGTGGGGATCAGGATGGATGGAGTAGAGCTGTGTGTGTGATGTGTGGGGATCAGGATGGATGGAGTAGAGCTGTGTGTGTGATGTGTGGGTGATCAGGATGGATGGAGTAGAGCTGTGTGTGTGATGTGTGGGGTCAGGATGGATGGAGTAGAGCTGTGTGTGTGATGTGTGGGGGTCAGGATGGATGGAGTAGAGCTGTGTGTGTGATGTGTGGGGATCAGGATGGATGGAGTAGAGCTGTGTGTGTGATGTGTGGGGATCAGGATGGATGGAGTAGAGCTGTGTGTGATGTGTAGGGGATCAGGATGGAAGAACTAGAGCTGTATGTGTGATGTGTGGGAGGATCAGGATGGATGGAGTAGAGCTGTGTGTGTGATGTGTGGGGGATCAGGATGGATGGAGTAGAGCTGTGTGTGTGATGTGTGGGGGATCAGGATGGATGGATTAGAGCTCTGTGTGTGATGTGTGGGATCAGGATGGATGGAGTAGAGCTGTGTGTATGATGTGTGGGGATCAGGATGGATGGAGTAGAGCTGTGTGTGTGATGTGTGGGGGATCAGGATGGATGGAGTAGAGCTGTGTGTGTGATGTGTGGGGAATCAGGATGGATGGAGTAGAGCTGTGTGTGTGATGTGTGGGGGTCAGGATGGATGGAGTAGAGCTGTGTGTGTGATGTGTGGGGGATCAGGATGGATGGAGTAGAGCTGTGTGTGTGATGTGTGGGGGATCAGGATGGATGGAGTAGAGCTGTGTGTGATGTGTCGGGGATCAGGATGGATGGAGTAGAGCTGTGTGTGTGATGTGTGGGGATCAGGATGGATGGAGTAGAGCTGTGTGTGTGATGTGTGGGGATCAGGATGGATGGAGTAGAGCTGTGTGTGTGATGTGTGGGGATCAGGATGGATGGAGTAGAGCTGTGTGTGTGTGATGTGTGGGGGATCAGGATGGATGGAGTAGAGCTGTGTGTGTGTGATGTGTGGGGGATCAGGATGGATGGAGTAGAGCTGTGTGTGTGATGTGTGGGGGATCAGGATGGATGGAGTAAAGCTGTGTGTGTGATGTGTGGGGGATCAGGATGGATGGAGTAGAGCTGTGTGTGTGATGTGTGGGGGTCAGGATGGATGGAGTAGAGCTGTGTGTGTGTGATGTTTGGGGATCAGGATGGATGGAGTAGAGCTATGTGTGTGATGTGTGGGGGATCAGGATGGATGGAGTAGAGCTGTGTGTGATGTGTGGGGGTCAGGATGAATGGAGTAGAGCTGTGTGTGTAATGTGTGGGGATCAGGATGGATGGAGTAGAGCTGTGTGTGTGATGTGTGCGGATCAGGATGGATGGAGTAGAGCTGTGTGTGTGATGTGTGGGGGATCAGGATGGATGGAGTAGAGCTGTTTGTGATGTGTGGGGATCAGGATGGATGGAGTAGAGCTGTGTGTGTGATGTGTGGGGGATCAGGATGGATTGAGTAGAGCTGTGTGTGTGATGTGTGGGGGATCAGGATGGATGGAGTAGAGCTGTGTGTGTGATGTATGGGGGATCAGGATGGATGGAGTAGAGCTGTGTGTGTGATGTATGGGGGATCAGGCTGGGTGGAGTAGAGCTGTGTGTGTGATTTGTAGGGGATCAGGATGTGATTTGTAGGCGAGGGCCCAAAAAAATTGGTGTACCAACAGTACTAATGTACCTCAGAAAAATTGCCCATGCCCAACCAAGAGGGCAGGTGAAACCCATTAATCGCTTTGGTTACTGTGGCTTCATTTGTACTTAGGCCTGGAGGCAGCCCAGTGAAAATAAAAATTGGTTCAGGTGAAAGTTTCAACGCTTTAATGAGAATTGAAACGTATAAAAATTGTTTAGAAAAATTATATGACTGAGCCTTGTGGGCCTAAGAAAAATTGCCCGTTCGGCGTGATTACGTGAGGTTTCAGGAGGAGGAGCAGGAGGAGGAGGATGAATAGAATACAGAGATTGATGAAGCTAAAAGGTCCCCGTTTTTGATGGGGATACAGAACGATGCTTCCATCTGCGGGTGCAGCCTACGTATTGTTTAGGTACCGCTGCTGTCCGCTGGTGGAGAAGAGATGTCTGGGGAAATCCAGGCTTTGTTCATCTTTATGAGTGTAAGCCTGTCGGCACTGTCGGTTGACAGGCTGGTACGCTTATCCGTGATGATTCCCCCAGCCGCACTAAACACCCTCTCTGACAAGACGCTAGCCGCAGGACAAGCAAGCACCTCCAGGGCATACAGCGCGAGTTCAGGCCACGTGTCCAGCTTCGACACCCAGTAGTTGTAGGGAGCAGAGTCGTCACGGAGGACGGTCGTGCGATCGGCTACGTACTCCCTCACCATCCTTTTACAGTGCTCCCGCCGACTCAGCCTTGACTGGGGAGCGGTGACACAGTCTTGCTGGGGAGCCATAAAGCTGGCAAAGGCCTTGGAGAGTGTTCCACTGCCTGCGCTGTACGTGCTGCCTGATCTCCGCGCTTCCCCTGCTACCTGGCCCTCGGAACTGCGGCTTCTGCCACTAGCGCTGTCAGATGGGAATTTTACCATCAGTTTTTCCGCCAGGGTCCTGTGGTATAGCATCACTCTCAAACCCCTTTCCTCTTCGGGTATGAGAGTGGAAAGGATCTCCTTATACCGTGGGTTGAGCAGTCTGTACACCCAGTAATCCGTAGTGGCCAGAATGCATGTAACATGAGGGTCACGAGAAAGGCATCCTAACATGAAGTCAGCTATGTGTGCCACAGTAGATGTACACAACACATGGCTGTCCCCACTAGGAAGATCACTTTCAGGATCCTCCTCCTCCTCCTCCTCTGGCCATACACGCTGAAAGGATGACAGGCAAGCAGCATGGGTACCCTCAGCAGTGGGCCAAGCTGTCTCTTCCCCCTCCTCCTCATGCTCCTCCCCTCCTCCTCCTCCTCTAAAAAGCGCTGAGATATAGACATGAGGGTGCTCTGACTATCCAGCGACATACTGTCTTCCCCCGCCTCTATTTCCGAGCGCAAAGCGTCTGCCTTTATGCTTTGCAGGGAACTTCTCAAGAGGCATAGCAGAGGAATGGTGACACTAATGATTGCAGTATCGCCACTCACCATCTGGGTAGACTCCTCAAAGTTTCCAAAGACCTGGCAGATGTCTGCCAACCAGGCCCACTCTTCTGTAAAGAATTGAGGAGGCTGACTACCACTACGCCGCCCATGTTGGAGTTGGTATTCCACTAAAGCTCTACGCTGCTCATAGAGCCTGGCCAACATGTGGAGCGTAGAGTTCCACCGTGTGGGCACGTCGCACAGCTGTCGGTGCACTGGCAGATTAAACCGATGTTGCAGGGTCCGCAGGGTGGCAGCGTCCATCTTGGACTTGCGGAAATGTGCGCTGAGCCGGCGCACCTTTCCGAGCAGGTCTGACAAGCGTGGGTAGCTTTTCAGAAAGCGCTGAACCACCAAATTAAAGACGTGGGCCAGGCATGGCACGTGCGTGAGGCTGCCGAGCTGCAGAGCCGCCACCAGGTTACGGCCGTTGTCACACACGACCATGCCCGGTTGGAGGCTCAGCGGCGAAAGCCAGCGGTCAGTCTGCTCTGTCAGACCCTGCAGCAGTTCGTGGGCTGTGTGCCTCTTCTCTCCTAAGCTGAGTAGTTTCAGCACGGCCTGCTGATGCTTGCCCACCGCTGTGCTGCCACGCCGCGTGACACCGACTGCTGGCGACGTGCTGCTGACACATCTTGATTGCGAGACAGAGGTTGCGTAAGAGGAGGAGGGTGGTTTAGTGGAGGAAACATACACCGCCGCAGATACCAGCACCGAGCTGGGGCCCGCAATTCTGGGGGTGGGTAGGACGTGAGCGGTCCCAGGCTCTGACTCGGTCCCAGCCTCCACTAAATTCACCCAATGTGCCGTCAGGGAGATATAGTGGCCCTGCCCACCTGTGCTTGTCCACGTGTCCGTTGTTAAGTGGACCTTGGCAGTAACCGCGTTGGTGAGGGCGCGTACAATGTTGCGGGAGACGTGGTCGTGCAGGGCTGGGACGGCACATCGGGAAAAGTAGTGGCAACTGGGAACCGAGTAGCGCGGGGCCGCCGCCACCATCATGTTTTTAAAAGCCTCCGTTTCCACAAGCCTATACGGCAGCATCTCCAGGCTGATCAATTTGGCTATGTGCACGTTTAACGCTTAAGCGTGCGGGTGCGTGGCGGCGTACTTGCGCTCAAACATTTGCGCTAGCGACGGCTGGACGCTGCGCTGAGAGACATTGCTGGATGGGGCCGAGGACAGTGGAGGTGAGGGTGTGGGTGCAGGCTGGGAGACGGTCGTGCCTGTGTCCTGAGAGGGGGGTTGGATCTCAATGGCAGGTTGGGGCACAGGGGGAGAGGCAGTGGTGCAAACCGGAGGCGGTGAATGCCCTTCGTCCCACCTTGTGGGGTGCTTGGCCATCAGATGCCTGCGCATGCTGGTGGTGGTGAGGCTGGTGGTGGTGGCTCCCCGGCTGATCTTGGCGCGACAAACCTTGCACACCACAGTTCGTCGGTCGTCTGCACTCTCAGTGAAAAACTGCCACACCTTTGAGCACCTCGGCCTCTGCAGGGAGGCATGGCGCGAGGGGGCGCTTTGGGAAACAGTTGGTGGATTATTCGGTCTGGCCCTGCCTCTACCCCTGGACACCGCACTGCCTCTTGCAACCTGCCCTGCTGCTGCCCTTGACTCCCCCTCTGAAGACCTGTCCTCAGTAGGCTTAGCAAACCAGGTGGGGTCAGTCACCTCATCGTCCAGCTGCTCTTCCTCCGAATCCTCTGTGTGCTCCTCCCTCGGACTTACTACCCTTACTACTACCTCAGTGATAGACAACTGTGTCTCATCGCTGAAAGCTCTTTTGACAGTTGCCGGAAGTCCCCAGTCTCCTCACCCGGATCCCGAGAACTTTCCAAAGGTTTGGCATCGGTCACGATAAACTCCTCCGGTGGGAGAGGAACCATTGCTGCCCAATCTGGGCAGGGGCGCGAGAACAGTTCCTGGGAGTCTGCCTGCTCCTCAGAATGTCCAGGAAAAGCAATAGGGTTCCCAGCAGCACTGCAGCAATCCTTCAACAAGGTCAGGCAAATAGAAGTGCAAACGCCAGTAACGGAGCCCAAACCAGATAGGCTCCAGAAATGCAGTCCACGTAAATAGAATAACTGGCAGCAATCCAAGATGTGGAAAAATACAAAATCCGTTTATTACCCCATAGCAAAGAGAAGTGACGTTTCGGTCCAATAGACCTTCCTCAAGCTTGAGGAAGGTCTATTGGACCGAAACGTCGCTTCTCTTTGTTATGGGGTAATAAACGGATTTTGTATTTTTCCACATCTTGGATTGCTGCCAGTTATTCTATTTACGTGGACTGCTCCTCAGAATGTGTCATTTTAATGGAGTGAGAAGGCTGGGAGGAAGGAGGAGCAGCAGCCAGAGGATTCAGAGTTGCAGCAGTGGACGGCGTAGAAGACTGGGTGGTCGATAGATTGGTGGATGCACTTTCTGCCATCCACGACAGGACCTGCTCACACTGCTCAGTTTCTAATAAAGGTCTACCGCGTGGACCCATTAATTGTGAGATGAATCTGGGACCCCAGAAACTTGCCTCCCTGCTAATCCCGCAGCAGTCGGCTGTGATACACCTGGACCAGGAGCTCGGCCTGTGCCCACACACCTGACTTGGGCCTCCCCGTCCTCGTCCACGTCCTCTAGGCCTACCCCTACCCCTCAGCATGGTGTATTACGAGTGGAGCAGAAACAGAACGCTGTAATTAAATGTGCCGCTTATTGGCCTGTGGTTGGAGGCTGACTTCGCTTATGGAACGCACAGCAGAGTCAGGAAACAATTATGTGTAAGCCTGTAGTGAGACATAGGTGCGTATGACTAAGCTACTAGAATTCACAGCGCAGAACCAGTCAAGTGGCCAAAGGCCAGTGGTAGGCCTTAAGTATTTTGCTTCTATTTCTTTAAATGGTGAGGTGAAACACCAGACAGACACTGTATGCAGCGTATATTATGTATACTGTTTCCCTCTGGCGGGATGACGGCGGTCATGTAACGGGCACAGCAGAGCCAGGAAACAATTATGCGCAAGCCTGCTGTATCGCTTAGCTAGGTATTAATTAGCGACTACTACCCCCAGCAGACACGCAGTACACTGAAGACGGTCACAGGCAGCCCAAATATAGTATTTTTCCCCAATTTTTTTGAAAAAGCCCACTGCCTATATAGCCAGTATACCTCTTTCCCTGCCTCACCAGTACTGCCCCTATACTCTGTAAAATTACTGCACACTGAGGACGCTATGCTCTGCACTCCCGATATACAAAAAAAAAAAAAAATTGTGCAACACTGCTAAAAGCAGCCTCAACAGTACTGCACACGGTCAGATGTGGCCCTAAGAAGGACCGTTGGGGTTCTTGAAGACGAATATAACACCTAACACTCTCCCTATAGCAGCTACAGCAAGACAGCACTGTCCCTGATCTCTGTCAGCATGCATCTGTGCCGAGCCGCGGGCGGGGCAGATTTAAATACTCGGGTGTCATCTGATCTTCCAGCCACTCACTGCAGGGAGGTGGGATAGGGCTGGAATGTCACAGGAGGAAGTTGTAATGCTTTCCCTGTGCTTCTATTGGCCAGAAAAGCGCGCACATTTCTCAGGGAAAGAAATGTAATGCAGTCGAGCACCGCGTGGTGCTCGTCTCGAGTAACGAGCATCTCGAACACCCTAATACTCGAACGAGCATGAAGCTCGGACGAGTACGCTCGCTCATCTCTACTAACAATCCCTCAAAATAAAAATGAGATCAGTTGGAAACAAAGTTTCTCACTTATTTTCATCCCCATCATTTTGTGCTCTGCATCATTTGCCTTCTCTCTTGTATGACATGGAATGACTGTTGGGGTGCGCTCACACATGGCGGGTTTGTTGCAGAATGTGCGCCAGGGTTCCACCACCAAGTACAATGTAAGGAAATAGGGTTTTATCAACCTCCACTCATTCACAGGAGAAGAGATCTGCAGCGCTCCGTCTACAGCAGAACATCCCAGGATTGTCACAGGAGAAGAGATCTGCAGCGCTCCGTCTACAGCAGAACATCCCAGGATTGTCACAGTAGAAGAGATCTGCAGCGCCCCGTCTACAGCAGAACATCCCAGGATTGTCACAGGAGAAGAGATCTGCAGCGCCCCGTCTACAGCAGAACATCCCAGGATTGTCACAGGAGAAGAGATCTGCAGCGCTCCGTCTACAGCAGAACATCCCAGGATTGTCACAGGAGAAGAGATCTGCAGCGCCCCGTCTACAGCAGAACATCCCAGGATTGTCACAGGAGAAGAGATCTGCAGCGCTCCGTCTACAGCAGAACATCCCAGGATTGTCACAGGAGAAGAGATCTGCAGCGCTCCGTCTACAGCAGAACATCCCAGGATTGTCACAGGAGAAGAGATCTGCAGCGCTCCGTCTACAGCAGAACATCCCAGGATTGTCACAGGAGAAGAGATCTGCAGCGCTCCGTCTACAGCAGAACATCCCAGGATTGTCACAGGAGAAGAGATCTGCAGCGCTCCGTCTACAGCAGAACATCCCAGGATTGTCACAGGAGAAGAGATCTGCAGCGCTCCATCTACAGCAGAACATCCCAGGATTGTCACAGGAGAAGAGATCTGCAGCGCTCCGTCTACAGCAGAACATCCCAGGATTGTCACAGGAGAAGAGATCTGCAGCGCTCCGTCTACAGCAGAACATCCCAGGATTGTCATAGGAGAAGAGATCTGCAGCGCTCCGTCTACAGCAGAACATCTCAGGATTGTCACAGGAGAAGAGATCTGCAGCGCCCCATCTACAGCAGAACATCCCAGGATTGTCATAGGAGAAGAGATCTGCAGCGCTCCGTCTACAGCAGAACATCCCAGGATTGTCACAGGAGAAGAGATCTGCAGCGCTCCGTCTACAGCAGAACATCCCAGGATTGTCACAGGAGAAGAGATCTGCAGCGCCCCGTCTACAGCAGAACATCCCAGGATTGTCACAGGAGAAGAGATCTGCAGCGCCCCGTCTACAGCAGAACATCCCAGGATTGTCACAGGAGAAGAGATCTGCAGCGCTCCGTCTACAGCAGAACATCCCAGGATTGTCACAGGAGAAGAGATCTGCAGCGCCCCGTCTACAGCAGAACATCCCAGGATTGTCATAGGAGAAGAGATCTGCAGCGCTCCGTCTACAGCAGAACATCCCAGGATTGTCACAGGAGAAGAGATCTGCAGCGCTCCGTCTACAGCAGAACATCCCAGGATTGTCACAGGAGAAGAGATCTGCAGCGCTCCGTCTACAGCAGAACATCCCAGGATTGTCACAGGAGAAGAGATCTGCAGCGCTCCGTCTACAGCAGAACATCCCAGGATTGTCACAGGAGAGGAGATCTGCAGCGCTCCGTCTACAGCAGAACATCCCAGGATTGTCACAGGAGAAGAGATCTGCAGCGCTCCGTCTACAGCAGAACATCCCAGGATTGTCAGCGCAGATTCCATGTAGGCGGTGGGAGGAGTTTGTGATTCCCAAACACATGACATCACTAATGTGTAATTATGATCTGCGCACACGTGAAAGGATCGCAAGTGTCTCCCATTGATTGCACTGGGAAACATTGTATCACACTTGCTTGTAAATTGCACCGCCTTAAAAGTCCCATTGAAAGCAATAGGCAAAGCGTTCTGCGAGAACAAGCAAACATAGAACATGGCGAGATACAAAAGTACTAATAATGTCTTTGTTGTTTCCCTCACCTCTGTGATTTTATGTAATTTATAGTGAGTTAGCGTAGGTACTGCCCTACAGCGATTGTGCCGGTGGCGATTGTGCCTATGGCGACCGTGTCTCTTCCGGTATTGTATTTTTGGCTTTTTCTGTGAATAATGTCTTTGTTGTTTCCCTCACCTCTGTGATTTTTTCACTCAAAAGAATAGATTTCATATTCTCGCGCGTTTTGTGCATATGATATAAAATTCGTGCAAGAGTATAGTTTGTGTGAACAAGGCCTTACTGCAATACCATAATCAGCAACAAAGTCACCTGCGGATTTTGGCAGAAATTTACTTGGAAAAAATTTCCACAATGGGGTGTCGCCTTTAAGGCCGGGGTCAGACAGACATATTAGCACATGCGTGTGCACAAACGAAAGACTGGCGCGTAATAAGCAGAAAGTTGAATCTATCTATTCAATGTGTTCATTCACATGCATGTATTTGGCGTGCGCAATTTAGTCACATGAAAAAATCCACAGCATGCTCTATTTACCTGCCCAGGAAAAGAACACATCTTGAAAACATTCTACTAACTGGCCCTTTAATTGGCTGACAGCGGCGTTGTGTTTCTTGTGGACGACTTGCATGTGCAAAAAGTACAGCAAAGTATGCCGATGCGAATGCAAAAACACGGTACTCATTCAGCAAAAACACGGCGTAATTCTGCATCCGCTCGTGTGACGCAGGCCAAACGCTTCCCTCACAGGTGTTTGCGGCTTTGTTTTTGTCTTGTAAAATACACCATGAATTTCATGTACCGTATATACTTGTGTATAAGCCGACTTTTTCAGCACATTTTTTTATACTGAAAAAGCCCCCCTTGGCTTATACTCCAGTGTATAGGCACAGTCTCTTATTTTCAGGGTGTGGGGTAGGGGTGGGGGGCCGGCAACTGCGCAATGATTTTCGGGGAAGGGCTTTAAATATAAGCCCTTCAATGAAAATCAGCACGTGTGAAAAATATATACTCACCTCTCCGGCGCTACCGAGGCTTAGCCGCGTCTTCTACCTGCACTGCTATGAAGTGCTCAGCCACTCACAGGCAGCACTTAGCCATTCAATGAATGACAGCTGAGCGCTGCCTGTGATTGGTCACAGCTCTCAGCCAATCTCAGGCAGCAATCGGCTATTTATTGACTTCATTCATTGAAAATATAATATAAAACACCACAGTCAAAAAAATATTGTTTGCACAGTTTTATATTTCGCTAATGTCTTTCAACTAACATCTGGCAGTGTATTGACCGATTGCACAAATATTGAGTGAGTATTTGTGCACCTCTGGTATGCAAATGCGCACGAAAATTGAATATGCTGTGTTTAGTTGAGCAAAAAAATGGGAAAGATGAACCCATTGAAATCAATGGCCAAAAGTAAAGGACAGCGCCCCAACCCAATGAGAATATAACGGTAATAATGGGAAGTAAAATGAAAACAGGACTTACCCGGTGTAGGTGGGATAGCCCAGGGTCGGGCCACCCGCCCAACACCTCGACGTCTTGGTTTGCGTGTAACCAAATCCAACCAGTGGAATTCCACGTATTTGTTTCCTTATAGCTATGTAAAAGGGAGAGCTGGCCACAGTCGTACCCCTGGATTGGGATCTGACCACAGCACAGGGTGTATAGAATAAAGCAAGAAAAAAGGCTCGGCGCTCCAGTGAAACAAATCCAACAGGAAAAGACTGTAGATCAGTTTATGATCTTTAATGTAAAAAGATGTATACGACACGCTTCGTCGCGTTACCGCGACTTTTTCAAGTACACCAAATATAAAACAACGCAAAATATAAAGAAAACATGTGGGACTTACATTTGCAGAGAGGCCAATGAAATCAAGTTGGAGACACTACCGCATATGCTCATTTCCCTTCAGGGGCAACGTAAAGGTCTGCTGGTATGGACACATTCGGCGTCATACGTCCGGCAAAATGTCTGGTTAGTGTGCCACGTCCTCTGACATGCGCACTAAGTCAGGTGAATGAAAAAACGTCTGGGTGTCGGACCCTACGTATGACGTGGGTACGCACACCTGGGACGCACGTTGACAAGGAATGGAACGCATACGTCGGGATCCCCGAACACCATAGCGGTGTTTGTACTGAAACACAGTTTTATCTCAATAAAACAAAGCATATGATTTTCCATTGCTTTGGAACCAACAAACGAACCTAACTATAATAATTAGCCAATGCACACAAATATAATAATAATAATACATAATAAGTAACAAAATAATAAAACATGTTAATAAATGCCTACAGAACGCGTTTTCAATGATTATATCAGCTGTGGCATGTCCGCTTTTTTAATCAATATGCTTTATGATTAGAGATGAGCGAATGTACTCGTTTAGGGCGATTTCGCAATCGAGCAGCGCTTTTTTCGAGTAACTGACTACTCGGGCGAAAAGATTCGGGGGGCGCCGGGGGTGAGTGGGGGGGGGGGGGGAGAGAGAGCTCCCCCCTGTTCCCCACTGCTACCCCCCGCTCCACCACGCCGCCCTCCCCCCGAATATTTTCACCCGAGTAGTCAGTTACTCGGTGCTTGATTGCGAAATCGCCCTAAACGAGTACATTCGCTCATCTCTATTTATGATGTAAATAGCGGGAATGTATATTTAATAACCAATATCAATCCTTTACCATTCTTGAACCCTAAATTGCCCTCAGAAAATTTACATAGTTTACAAAGATTGACTCTACATAAAAATTTACACCGAAATATATATAATTACTATATATTTAAAATATGTATATAAAAATAAACAAATACATATATATATATTAATATTGTAATTATTAATATTGTAATTATTAAAATTTCTCCAGAACCTCATTGAGTCCGTGGGGCATTAGTGTGTTCAATTTAAAAATCCAATACATCTTTTTTATTTGAAGACTTTTTACTGATCTGGTAGAAATACTTTCTAATGGAATTACTGTTAGACCAGAGGGGTCACAATTATGGTACATGCTAAATAGAGATGAGCGAGCGTACTCGGAAAAGCACTACTCGCTCGAGTAATGTGCTTTATCCGAGTATCGCTGTGCTCGTCCCTGAAGATTCGGGTGCCGCTGCGGCTGACAGGTGAGTCGCAGCGGGGAGCAGGGGAGAGCGGGCGGGAGAGAGGGAGAGAAAGATCTTACCTCCGTTCCTCCCCGCTTTCTCCTGCAGCTCCCCGCTCCGTGCCGGCACCCGAATCTTCAGACCCGAGCACAGCGATACTCGGATAAAGCAAATTACTCGAGCGAGTAGTGCTTTTCCGAGTACGCTCGCTCATCTCTAATGCTAAAGTGTCTTTCATGAATCCTTTCTTTAGATTACTTTTGTGTCTAGAGACTCTAACTCTTAGCATATTTATGGTCCTGCCAATATACCCCTTTTTACAAGGACATTCCAAATAGGTAAATTACATATTTTGTTCTGCATGTCGGATGTTGTTTGATTTGGGTTGTTTCTTTTTCTTCTGTTTCTATTTCTACTGTAGCATTGGCTATGGCCTTAGTCAGACGGGCGTTTTTTCGCGCGATTTGCGGATCGCATGACGGATGCGCATCCGCAAATCGCGTGGCCGGTGCGCGCAAGTCGCCCGCAAATCGCCCGAAAATCTGCTCCTAGCCGCGTTTCATTAGAAACGGGCCGGAGCTGTCCAGCGCATTGCATTCAATGGAGACGGCAATACAGCCGTCTCCATTGAAAGCAATGCGCTGCGGGCGAGCCCGGGATGAATTGTCGGTAAGGGCTTAAATATATAAGCCCTTACCTGCAATTCATCCTAAAATGTGTAAAAATAAAAAAAAATTGTATTCTCACCTTCTGCCGGCAGCCGGTGCTCCGCGCGGCTGTCCTGCAGTGGGTGTGAAGGGGGTGTGAGTCAGACCTGCCCCCTGATTGGCTCAGCGCTGAGCCAATCAGAGGCATGCCTCACTCACACCCATTCATGAATTCATGAATGGATGTGAGTCAGACCTGCCCCTGATTGGCTCAGCGCTGAGAGGCAGCAGTCACTCACCCATTCATGAATTCATGAATGGGTGTGTGAGTGTTTTCAGCCTCTGATTGGTCAGGGCTGTGACCAATCAGAGGCAGATCATTCAGCAGGTGGGGATTTTAAAGCCCCGCCGGCTGAATAGTGCCAAGAAGCAGTTCAGGAGAACTGACAGCGGCCGCGGCTGGACTCCGGCTGCAGCGGAAAGGTGAGTATACAATTTTTTTTTATTTTAACACATTTTAGGATGAATTGCCGGGAAGGGCTTATATATTTAACCCCTTCCCGGCAATTCACCCCGCGCACGCCTGCAGCCCATTGCTTTCAATGGAGCGGCTGTATTGCCGCTCCATTGAATTCAATGGGCAAACATCGTTCTTCTCTGCCACAGCTGTTACAGCTGTGGCAGAGAAGAATGATTTGTCTTCTATATGTTCTCAGTGGGGTCGGCGCTGCTGCTGCCGCCGGCCCCATTGAGCGCATATACAGAAGAGAACAGGAATCGCAGATCGCAGATAGGTGCGATCTGCGATTTTTTTGTTCTATAATTTATCGGACGAGCGCATAAAAAGCGCTCATGTGTCCGATACCATTGCAAAGCAATGGTTTTTAAAAATCGCCGGACGCATGCGCATGCGCAAATCGCGGCTAAAAACGCCCGTCTGACTAAGGCCTCTATGTGCACAACTTTTACAGCGTTTAACCCCTTGAGTGGCACGCCCGGAAATTTTCCGGGACCAGCTCCACTGCCCATAGTGATATACCCCGGAAGATTTCCGAGCTATGTATCACTATGGGAGCTGCAGAGCACAATGCCACAAGCTGTGACAGTGTGCTCTGCCTGCACAGACCCACAGAGAACAAAGCAAGGGCTTTGAAAAACCAGCAGAAGATATTGCCGATATGCCGGCAACCTCCTGCACTGGTTTGTTTACAGGTTGCCATAGAGACCATCGGCTTGTCAGAAGCAAGCCGATGGTCTCTGTGGCAGGGAGAGCTTGGTGTTAGCTGTCAGAGGACAGCTAGGTACTAGCTCTTACAGCAGAGATCAGAGAAAACCTCCGATCTCTGCTGTGTTAACCCTTTACATGCTGCAGTCTATGTGACTGCAGCATGTAAAGGGCTGTCACTGCAGCATGTAAAGGGCTGTCACCATCGGACCCCCGGAATGTGATCAGGGGTCCTGATGGGTCCCTGTGGAAGTCTCCTAAAGGGACAAAAAATTAAAATAAAAAAATAATAATAAAAAAAAAAAGTTAAAAAATTATAAAAAAAAATAATAAACACTTGTCTCCCTTTACTTTGTAAAAAATCAAAAATACAATCACACATGTGGTATCCATGCGTCATAATGACCCAGAGAAGGAAGTTAATACATTATTTAACCCCTTAATGACATGGCCCCTTTTTTCCCCCATTTCTTTTTTTCCTCCCCCGTTTAAAAAAATCACAACTTGTCCCGCAAAAAACAAGCCCTTATATGGCCGTCAATGGAAAAATGAAAAAGTTATGGCTCTTGAGACGCAACTGCAAAATTAGTTGAAATTCAATGATTAGACCATTTTAAAAAACCTGCCCTGGTGGGCACGACAGGGTGGTAGGAAACCTGCCACTCAAGGGGTTAATGCCGCATTTATAAACACCTTTCTTCTCAAAACTAGATCCTACATCCAGTTTGACCTTCTTTTCATTTTTCGGGCGTGGTGGAGCCAAGATATGTTTTAGCGTTTTGTTTTTTCTAAAAATACATTTGGGTTCTTTGTCTAATTTTTCTCCCAAGAACGGATCACTTTTTATTTAATATGTTTTTATTAAACATTTTTCCAATTAAACAGGATCTCCATTCACATACAGGGTTTGCAGTAATAATCTTGCATTTATATTAGGCTGTCTGTCAGATTGCATAGTACAAAAGTATTAGGATATACTTCCATCAGTAAGTCCATTATGGCTTTTAAAATTACTTTCCTTTGAGTTTCTGCCCCAGCATGTGCGGAGAACGGGGGTGGAGGGAGAGGAAAGGGAGGGTAGAAGGGAGGGGGTGGGTGTAAGGTTAGGAGCCTTGTCTTGTGGAAAATCTGTCTTATTTCGACAAGGTTTTATCGAGCATCTTTCCATTGAGCAGGGTTTCTGCTTACACCCAGGACATGCACTAAGGGATACATTTTTATACGGCGCTGTACACATTATTACATCATAGGGTTGCATATTATATATTTTGTCAAGACAGCCACCGCTTCTCACCCGATTTCTATTTTTCTCCTTTTCCCTTAGCGTACACAGGGAGGGGTGGGGGATCGAAGAATCAAGGTAGTGGGGGGTTGTAGGGAGGGGGGGGAACATATGTAGGGGTCACATTACTTAACCAAGTACAGTAACATCCTTGAAAATAAACAATTTTGACACCTGATACATTATGAAATCAGTTTCTTACATCTCTCCTCCTCTGCGAATATCCGGTCCAGTCGTATCTTCTTTATAGAAACATGTCTATTTTATGTCCCAGCGAGTAGGCCCCCAAAGTGTTTCCCACATCAGGTCAAGTCCCACTAACTGGTGGATCTCCGGATATAGATCTCTCCATATACCATATGGTTGTTTTGAAGGATTCCTCAATTGCCCTTTTCACTCGTTGCGGTAGGACATCAATGAAACTCTCCCACACCTCAAAGGATCCCTCCACCTGCGCCTCTTTTTGAGATGAGGCCTCAGTCCAGTCCATTTGCATGAGAAAGGACAGCTTTTCCAGAAAGAGCTTAAAGGGGGGAGGGGTCGTATCTACCCATGCCTGCAGAACGGTTTTCATCCCTGCCATGGCGACCATGTGCAGAAGCCTACGGCTGCCCGGGGTGCATCTATATTTATCCAGGTCTATAAAGCCAAAGATTGCCCACAGGGGGTCTAACGGAGCTGCGGAGGTCAAATGTGTTGTTGTATAGCGGTGTACTCTAATCCAAAAATTCTGGACTATCCCACAGTCCCACAGACAGTGACGAAGGCCCACCCCGGCCATTTGGCACCTGAAACATCTGTCATTATTGTATAATCCCATTTTTTGTCCTCGTTGAGGGGTAATATATGCTCTATGGTATATCTGTAAGGTCATTTCAACATATCTACTTGAGGGTAATATAGTCAGACTATATTTTAGCATTTTTAAGAGTTGTGGTACTGTGAGTCCTGGGATATCTGCTGTCCATTTTGAGAGTGCTGTTCTGGAGGTGTCGTGATCTAGTGGGCTGTTTAGGAATTGGTAAGTTCTAGTCGTATGGCCACGTGTGTTAGTAGGTTGCTTCAGCTGAATTTGGTTTAATTCAAGCCATTCATTCATAGGTATTTTCAATAATATTTTGTCTACAAAACTTTTGGCCTGCAGATACGGAAAGAAGGTAAACTGGATATGTGGATATTTTGATTGCAGGTCTCCCAACGACAGCATTTTATGAGTATTTTTATGTAGTAGGGACTGGATATTGATTATTCCTCCCACATGCCAGGATCGGAATTCACCATGAGATGAGTTGGCCTGGAAATATGGGTTGTGTAAGAGCGTTAAGTACGGTGAAAAGTGTGGGTGTAAAGAGGTGGCTTTGCGGAATTTTTGCCATGCTTTCCAGGTCAACATTAGGAGAGGGTTCTCTCTGTATTCTATTGGGATCATTTGATATGTTAGATGTAAGAAATTGGGGAGGGCTATTTGGGGGATAAGGGTCTGCTCTATTTCCGTGTCTACAAAAACGAATGTCTGCTGTATCCAGTCTATGATTATTTTGGTTAGTGTTGCAATATTGTAAGTTCTTATGTTGGGAAGGTTTATTCCTCCATTTTGTTTTGGTTGTCTGAGGATATTGAAGGGGATTCTGCTTCTGCCACCCTTCCAGATAAATGTTCTTATTAGATAGTTTATCTTTTTCTCATCCTCAGGGGTAATATATATTGGGAGAACATGCAGTAAGTATAAAAGGCGAGGGAATTCTACCATTTTAAATAGGTGACATCTACCTATGTATGACAGCGGGAGTTTGCGCCATTTTGTTAGGGTTTGTTCTAGGGTTGTTATGTATGGCTTCATGTTGATGTTGTATATATCTTGATATCTCTTTGGAACACGGACTCCCAAGTAGGTAATAAATCGGGTTCTCCATTGAAAGGGGTATTGGTGAGTCCAATGTGGTGTTTGCGAACTTTTTATTAAGAGTGCTTCGGTTTTCTCCAGATTAAGAGTGTAGCCTGATAGAGGGCCTAGTGTCTGAAGGTCTTGGAGTATTTCTGGGAGTGTATGAACCGGATCCTTAATGGTCAAGAGAACATCATCTGCAAAAGCATTTATGGAGATATTGGGATGATATGGGCGGGGGGGGGGGGGTCATTGGTGAGGTTGGTTTTAGGAGGTGCAATAGGGGGTCCAGGGATAAATTAAAAAGTAGGGGTGAGAGCGGGCATCCCTGTCTTGTACCCCGAAATATGTCTATGGGCTGAGTGCTATGTCCATTAACTGTCAGGGTGGTTGAGACATTAATTTGGATATACCCAATAAAGTTGAGAAAGTTTGGGCCAAATTGTCTGTCTCGCAGGGTGGCCTGCAGAAAAGGCCAGGACACCTTGTCAAATGCTTTTTCTGCATCTAGACTTAGTAGTAATGTTTGTGGGGTGTGTGGGCGGCTGGCCTCAATTGTCGCTGCTATAGCTGTTCGTATGTTTTTAGTAGCGTGCCTATTGCTTAGAAAGCCCCTTTGAGAGGGATGTATAATTGTTGGGCAGAGCATTTGTAAACGATTGGCTAGTATTTTTGTCAAGAACTTGTAGTCACTATTTAATAGGGATATTGGGCGATATGATTGGACTAATGTTGGGTTTTTGTTTGGTTTCAGTATTAAGACGGTTCTTGAGTCTAATAATGTGTCTACTTGTATGTTTTGTGTATAGATTTCATTATACAGTCTTGTCAAGGTTGGGATTATTTCTAGTTGTTGAAGTTTATAATATTCATTCCCATATCCATCGGGGCCTGGAGTTTTGTTGTTTGGTGATGTCCCCAATCGCCTCTTTCACCTCTGTCTCTGAGATCGGTTCCTCCAGGAGGATTCTCTGTTCGGCAGTGAGTTTTGGTAGGGCGAGGGTATCTTGCCACCTTTGAATCTCATTTTTGTCTGTGGGGGTCGCTCTATATAGATCTTCGAAATAGTTGGATAAAATGTTTTCTATTTCCTCCTGTTTTGAGATTTTTGCATTCGTAGTAGGGTCAGTCAGGGATAGTATAGGCTTATGCGTGGATTGTACACTAATTATGCGGGCTAACAAACGGCCAGGCTTATTGGCATTTTGGTAGTATCTATTCTGATCTATCTTAGTGAGCCATAGGGCCTGCCTCTGGACATAGGTTTCTAAGATTTGTTTTGTCTGGTTGTAGACAGATTTGTTTTGTTGAGATGGCAATTGGGCGCAGCGCTTTTGTGCTGTGATTAAGTTGTGTTGGAGTTTGAGGAATTGTTGTCTTGTTTGCTTTCGCTTGTATGAGGTGTAGCTCATTATGTGACCTCTCATCACCGCTTTTGATGTTGCCCAGAGGAGAGCCGTGTCTTCTGTGTGTTCAATATTGTCGTCGATGTAATTCGCCCAGTGGATTTTTAAATAGTTTCTAAAGTCTTCCGAGTGGTATAAGTGTGTAGGGAAGGACCAGATTCGTGTTTTACTCTGTGAGTCTTTACCCTGAAATGATAACGTAATTGGTGCATGATCTGATATTGCGATGGGAAGAGTAGAAGCGTTTACGAGTTTCCCAAACAGCATTGTTGACAAAAGGAAACAATCTATCCTGGACAAGGACTGGTGGGCTGTTAAGTAATGTGTGTACTCTCTGGAGTCTGCATTTGTTATGCGCCAGGGATCACAAAGACTTTGTGTCTCCATAAGGTGTATGACGTCTCTAGTTGTTTGTGTAAAGGAGTTGTTCGGCGACGTCCTGTCCATGTCGGGGCATATGACGGTATTAAGGTCTCCCCCTATGATCAGATTTTGGTGTTGGCTCTGTAAGAGCATAGAATTTAGTTTTGGAAAGAAATTGTTGGTTGTCTGGTTTGGTGCATAGACATTAAGTAGGGTATAGTCCATGTCATGTATGCGTGTTCTGAGCATCAGGAATCTGTCTTCTTTATCCGCTAGTTCCTCTTCCACTGAGTATATCAGGCCTTTGCGGAATAGGATAGCCACCCCCCTTCTTTTTGATATGTAATTTGCAGTGTAGCATGAGTCAAGCCATGGGGCCTTAAGGGTGCTTCCCGAATCATGCTTCCAGTGCGTCTCCTGTAAGTATATAATGTCAGGTTTCAGGCGTCTCAGATGTGTAATGATTTTTTTTTCTTTTTAATGGCGTGTTGAGGCCTGCTACGTTCCACGATACTATCTTGATATGTGTGGGTGTGAGGTACTCTTGTTCTGTTCTATTGTTCATGTCTGTCATGGTGGGGGAGTCTGCAATCTCTGTGTTGTATTGTTTTGTTGTACCTTCCGTCCCAGCCGTCCCAGCAAGCGGCGGGAAGTTCAATGCATTATGTTAGGAGGATCATGCGCCAGGGCACCAGGACCGGACATCGCAGGAGGAGAGATATATATTGGTGTCAATTCAACTTTTACAACTGTAAAAAACAAAACAAAACATCATTACATAAAGTTCCCTGGGAAGGGAAGGAATTGGTTAAACCTTTTCTCAGAAAGTGGCAGTGTTTGCTTATTGCCACGCCACAGTGCACCAGAATCCTTGGATTCTAGATCAGTCATGGTTCATCACCGGCTTCCAGCCGAAAGTGTTGGGCCGCCGATTGGGGGTCGCTGAAGATCAGTTGTCTGCCATTTTCCATTACTCTCAGCTTGGCTGGGAAGAGCAGTTGAAACCTAATGGCATTGTCGTGAAGGTGTCTGCAGATTGGCGTAAAAGCCTTCCTTTTCTGGGTGACCGATGCTGAAAAGTCTTGGAATATAAGTATTTTAAAGCCTCTGACCGTCAATGTTTGTTGTCTCCAATAGTTTCGGAGGACGCTCTCTTTCACCGCCCAATTGAGATATTTGGCAATAACCTGTCTTGGTCGCTGGCCAAGTCCCAATTGTCTGGGGGGCCCCACTCTATGTGCCCTTTCTATACAGGATCTGTCAGAGGCACCATCTGGGGTTAGGACTTTTGGAAGGTCTATTGTCAGCAAAGTCATCAGGTCCTCTCCCACAATGGTTTCTGGAATTCCCACAAATCTCAAGTTACTTCTGCAATCCCTATTTTCCAAATCTTCGCGTTTCTCTCTAAGGGCCTGCTCGCTCTCGTGACATCTAGTTATGGTTTGTTCCATGTTGGAGATGGTTATTTATTGTGAATTCAACTTATTCTCTAGGTCTGCAATTTTTTGGGAGTTTGTGGTAATGAGAGACAGAGCCGAGTTAATAGATGTGTGGAGAACCTCGAATCTCTTGTCCAGCATGGGCATTAAGGTTCGTGAAACTTCTTGCGCCACTGAGACAGCCTGAAGTGTTCCTAAATCAGGTGTATGGCCTGGACTGTGGCCCGGGGAAGAGCATGGAATTGTCATATCGTATTCTTGTTCCAGGTCTTGTGATGGTTCTGGTTCTTGGCTATGTTGTGGGGAGTCCTGGATAATCTTAAAGGATGGTTTCTCTTTTTTACTTTTGGACTTTGACATGTTTTGCATGTTTTTGCTTCCTGAAAAGGATCGCTGAGATGTTTGCGAAGTGCGTTGAGGTGTTTTGTGGTTGTCAGTCCGTTTTATGAATTTATCCATGCCCTCGTGTCCTCAACTCTTGAGAGCGCTTGCTGGTGATTCTGTTTGTGGGCGCTGATTCACAGTCCGTAGACAGTCGTGGTTTTAGACTGGGTGTAAGATTTTCAATGCCAGGTCAGCGGGGACCTTCGTCACCACATAACTTGTAGTTTAGCCCCTAAATTTGGATCCGGTATCACTGCAGCGTGTTTCAGAGTTTACTTTTAGTTTGCCATAGGTCGAAAGTCTTAGGATTTAGGCGGACTTTTTCCCAGGCCTTGGGTTGTCAAACAGTTACGACCTGTTGTTGGCTTATGAATCAGGGGTCAAGGTCGCCCGTCAGGTCTATGTAATGAGCAAGATATGTTGCCGTTTCGGCAGGTTGTGCTGCTTAATGGGTTTTTACACCCCAGTTCCCCCGGAGCAGAAGGAAAAGTGGAGAAAATGTCCTCTGTTACTCCGGTTTGTTTGCTTTTAGGGAGTTTATAAAAAGTGGGCATGCATGATGTCCCACCTCCAGGGGAATTGCAGACTTAGTTTAGGAGGGCTGACGTCCTATCATTCTGTCCTTTCTAAGCTTTGTCTTTTTTTTTCCCCACCCTCTACTTTAGTGTGTTCGCTTGCGTTGTGTTGTAATAGCGGGGCTGTTTTAAAAGAAATGGCGTTTGTTCCCGCTGCAGGCTCTTATTGATGTATTTTCTTGATTTCACCACTAGGTGGCAGCAAGTCAGCCAGGCTCTGTTTAGGATCTAGAATACTGGTAACAGATCTTGTGTAGTAAACTAGCCCTGAAGTTTGCATTAGTTGATGTAATGTCTTGAATTCACCACCAGGTGGCAGTAAATCAGCAAAGTACCGTTTTGGGGTACAGAGCAAGTAGCTGGTATATAGAGCAACTAACTTTATAGCTTGGAGCAGGATGCTGTGAGGGCAGGGACAGTGCTCTGAAGTGCCACCAGAGCCAGTAAGCAGTCTCTCTCTTTTTTTCTTATTTCCCCTGTGTTTTTGAGTGTTTTTTTTGTTTGTTTATGGCTGGAGGAGGGGGAATCTGCTAAACCAGGTGTGGGCTGCTTGTGATGGTAATGAGGGTTCTTACTGCAGGTGTGGCTGGAGGGGGAGCCGTTATGCAGGGTGTGGGCTGCTTCTCTAAGCCCAGGTATTGTAATGTAAATGAAGGGCCTTTGTTTCTCTCCCTGGCTGCCTGTCTTCTATTGTTTTACTCTGAGGTCTTTCACTCCTCTGTGTCTCTCACTGCTGGCAGTCCTAGTTACTGCAAGGAGCTGCCTAGCTTGCTATAGAGGCTCTCTGTGCCTGTCCTGCAGCCCGTTTGTGTGGGAGCACTCCTGACTTGCATCTGTCCTGTGCTCTGCTTAGGCCACGCCCCCAACGGATCATTTTTTAAAGGGGCCCAGTTCTTTTTAATAATAGTCTTAATCTTATTATGGTGTAGACTGTATTTGGTAATAAATGATGTTTTGATTGATGTATCAATATGATTACCTGACCTATCTTCATTCCCTGTGGTTGGTCCTGCTCTCTGTTTTTTTGTTATTGTTTTATCTCCCCGTCTTGTTGTTATTATGAGATTTTCATTACCCTTTTCCTCAAAACCTACTTTAATGTAGGCTGACTCTACGATTTCCCTTGGGTAGCCCTTCTCCTTGAATCTTTGTTTTATAGTTTGTGCTTGTTCTTCGAATTCGGATTTCTTGGAACAATTCCTTTTTATTCTTTTAAGTTGGCCATAGGGGACATTGGTTTTCCAACTTTTCAGGTGACAACTGTTAAAAATCCAAATAATTATTGGTATCAACCGGTTTAAAAAAGGTTTTCATAAAAATATCTTCATTTTCTGTTGATATTTCTAAATCCAGAAACACAATACTTTGTTTATTGATGGTGTCCATAAATTTCAAATTCAACTCATTTGTATTTAAAATCTTAATAAAATCTCTCAAGTCTTTCATATCACCCTTCCATATCATCACAAGGTCATCTATATATCTTTTGTATAGCACTATACGTGGGTCGTAAAATTTATTTCGTTCAAAGATCCCCACAAGATTCGAAAAACTGGGCGCACATTTTGTGCCCATTGCGGTGCCATGAATTTGTCTGTAAAATCCTTATTGTATGAAAAATAATTATTGATTAAAATAAATGAAATAGCTTCCAATATGAAGCTTTTCTGTTGAATGGGCATAAGAGGATCTTCATCAAGGACCATACTAATAGCTTTCAAGCCTTGTTTATGTGAAATATTAGAATAAAGGGCCTCTATGTCCAAAGTACACCATAAAAAAGAACTGTGCCAATGTTCATTTTAAGGATTTCTAATAAATGGCCGGTATCTTTAATATATGCAAGTAACGTTTTCACATATCTCTTTTTCTTGCTTTATTCTATACATTGAAATCAATGGGTTCTCTTCTCTGCATATTACACACACAAATTTACAGCAAATTGAAAAACGCCTTAATGATCTTTAAATAAAATTCAACTATAGACGTTTCTGCTGAAAAAGAAATGTCAAAAAATGCCCAGAAAAAGTCAATGCCATTTTTTAAGAAAATTTCTGTGCATCAAGTTACCTTTTTGAATTTTTTTTCTTGTACTAATTTGCCAAATACACAGATTTTAAAAAAGTAAATAGTTACTTGTCTGTGTGAGTTCTTAGATGGTTCAGAAATTGTGATTTCTGAGTAAAACACTTCCCACATTCTGAACATGAAAATGGCTTCTCTCCTGTGTGAATTCTCTGATGAGTAACAAGTTGTGGTTTATTTACAAAACACTTCCCACATTCTGGGCATGAAAATGGCTTCTCTCCTGTGTGAATTTTCTGATGAGTAATAAGATGTGGTTTATTTACAAAACACTTCCCACATTCTGAACATGAAAATGGCTTCTCTCCTGTGTGAATTCTCTGGTGTGTAACAAGATCTCGCTTAGTTGAAAAACACTTCCCACATTCTGAACATGAAAATGGCTTCTCCCCTGTGTGACTTCTCAGATGTATAACAAAATTTGATTTCTGAGTAAAACATTTCCCGCATTCTGCACATGAATACGGCTTTTCTCCAGTGTGAGTTCTCTGATGTGCAACAAGATTTGCTTTGCTAGTAAAACATTTGACACATTCTGAACATGGAAATGGCTTCACTCCTGTGTGAGTTCTCTGATGTTTAACAAGGTGATCTTTAACAGTAAAACATTTTCCACATTCTAAACATGAGAATGGCTTCTCTCCTGTGTGAATTTTCTGATGTCTAACAAGTTTTGATTTCTGTAAAAAACTTTTCCCACATTCTAAACATGTAAATAACTTCTCCCCTGTATGAGTTCTCTGATGCATAATAAGGTTTGTTTTGTTACCACAAAATTTGCCACATTCTGAACATGAGAATGGCTGCTCCGCTGTGTGACTTCTCTGATGTACAGCAAGATTAGATTTCCTAGTAAAACATTTGCCACAATCTGAACATGAAAATGGCTGCTCTCCTGTGTGATTTCTCTGATGTACAACAAGATATGCTTTGGTAGTAAAAGATTTGCCACAATCTGAACATGAAAATGGCTTCTCTCCTGTGTGACTTATCTGATGTCTAACAAGATGTGCTTTCCTAGTAAAACATCTCCCACATTCTGAACATGAATATGGCTTCTCTCCTCTGTGAGCTCTTTGACGTTCTAGTCTTCTGTGACTTTTCCTCTGCTTATCAGTTACTGATGAATCAGAAGATGGGACCTGTATAAGAGGATCAGATGATGGATCTTTGCTGTGAGGGGCAGAGGTGATATCACGGATAATGGCAGTTTCTTCATCTCTATCTTGTCTACTATTATCCTCTGCTTCAAAATCTGCAGATATCAGACGTCCCTCTGAGCTCCCGCTGCAGTCATCTGCCAAAACATAAAGCTGATTTTACTATTATTGAACATAATTAAAAATAATATTGATATTTTAGAACATTTCTATATAAATTACGAGTTGCATTGCAAAATGCTAATAAACAGTTAAAACCACATCAGATCACAAGATAACAGTAGACCTCAGAGAGAGGACCAGTAGATCATGATGTTCTGCCACCAAGCTGTCATCTTGTAGTTTTTACCTTCGGTGGTGAAGCCTACATCTTCATACATTCATATGTCAGTGTACCTCTCTCCATGCTTCTAGTAAATGCCCAGTTGAGGACTATAAGGTTTATTTGAGTTAGTGCTATTAGGTAGTGTCTATCTCACACAGTTACCCGAAAGGTACATGCACTTTATCATAAACAAAGAAAAGGATAGGAGGAAACCAGGATATTGGGGTATATGGTTACATTGAAGATTCATTTGGGGGCTTTTCTGCCCCAAAGAGAGATTTAAAAAAAAGTTTTATCTAGATATTATATGTGTTTGGAGTACTGAGACATGTTTCTATTGGGCCTGGTTGACGTCAATTGCAACTATTGCATCTGCATCCGCTACTCTACTTATGAAGAAGGGAGACTCCCTTCTCCTCGCGCAAATGGGTGATCTATTGCACAAAAACTTGGGTTAGGTGGGAGGGAAACTCCTCCTGCCCACTCCTTGGGCTGTTCTCAGGATCACTGCAGTCACCATGACCTCAATTTTCATGACTATTCAGGGTCAGTCCCCTAGTGCAGCAGCCACTACAGCAGGATCAAAATTGCCTTAACCCCCAGAGTAAACCACATTGCATACACCAGATTCTAGCTAATGGCATTATGTGGCCCCTCCTACTCTAAATATAAAAAGTAGGGGGGGCGTGGCTAGCTAATGCCGAGATAGGACGCATGTGAGACGCGCTCCCGCTGTACTCACCTTCCCCGGGCAGCAACCTCCGACAGAGCGGCAAATTCCGCCCATTCAGGACAGGATGGGCAAGAAGATCACCCCCGGAACGAAAACGCCGGCTCCGAGCGGCAGAAAAGGGGCACTGGAGCGATTTATCGGCGCCCAGAGCGGCGGGAACCCGGCCAAGATGGCGCCGGCGCCGGCTCCCACAGGGTCACGTGGGTCCCGACAGTCCCCTCCGCCGAGCGCCGCACAACACAACCCGGCTCAGCAACCGCTGCGGTCCCCGTCCCTCGGCACCTCACAGAGGGAGAAGCAAACAGGCACAACGCAGCAGGAACCTCCAGCGCGAGAGGACCCCGCACCTGAGGCACCAGGAGAAGCAGGAGAGAGCAGCAGAACCGTGAGTTACACCAACATGGACTCCCCCTCAGCACATACAGGCACACCAGCAGCAGCTTCACCTGCTGCACACTGTACCTCCCCTAGCACCAACAGGGGCAATGATTCACTGGGGTGGTCGGTATCCCCTGAGAGCAGTGCACCCAGCAGCCCAACAGATAATGCACATAAAGGGGAACTCTCCAATAAAGACACTGAGCAGTGGAAAACCCACATAATGTCGATCCCCACAAAAAGCGAGCTGCACGCGCTGTTCGAAAAATTTGAAACATCAAACAAACAAGCCCTTGATCGTATCCACTCTGACATACACCAGATGGGACACAGGTTGCTGCAGGTAGAGGAGGTGCAAGAAGACACGGCGGCCATCTTAGAATCACATAGGCAAGCCATACAATATCAAACAGACCAAATCGCCAACCTGACTATGTATATAGACGACCTGGAGAACAGGAATCGGCGAAACAATCTTCGCATCCGGGGTTTACCCGAAGAAGTAGATGGCCCCCAACTGGAGACGTGGGCGCAAACATTTTTCCTGCAATTACTAGATCGCGCACCGGACAACCCGGTCATAATCGACAGGATACACAGGGCGCTGGGACCCAAGGCGACCGACCCAAATAGACCAAGGGACATAATATGCAGGATCCATTTCTTTAGAGAAAAAGAATCCATTATGCGTGCCGCCAGAGAAAAGGGGGACCTTATGCACAATGGCAAACCTCTCATCATACTCCAAGACCTCGCACGCCACACGCTCCGCCTCAGGGGCGCACTGAGGCCGCTGCTAACATTGCTCAGAGAAAGGGACATACCATATCGCTGGGGATACCCATTCTCCCTGACCGCCAGAAAAGAAGGCAAGTCAGCTACATTCCGCATGTTAGGAGACCTCCCTAAATTTCTGGGGATCCTCCAACTCCCCATGATCGCACTCCCTGACTGGCCAAGCACCCCAACCTTGCTATCCCCAACTGTCCAAGAGCACTGGCAGACGGTCCCACCCAAACAGCGCCGTGAAAGCCGCAGAGGACCTGAAACGGACACCTGATGCCATCTATCCCACAGTGAAGCCCCCATGAGAAGGACTGGCCAGAAACTACACTGAAGAGAGACAAAGGAAGCCGGAAGATGGATCTCATTTGCCGTTCATAACTTTCTTAAGTTCCCGTTAAATACCGGATCACTTGATCCGAACTGTTGCCGTGTTGCCGTTTGGAGGTTATTTACAGGGACCCTCTTGGGTACCCCAAATGTTATAGCAATTATCCCGGGGGGTGGGGGCGGGGGCCGGTCCTGTCCTGCCGAGCACTCTACCACTCCCTACCTAAGGTGAGCTGTCGCACAGCGCTGCGACCACAACACTTCTCACCATGATGGCGTATGCGGCCGCTGAATGCCGCAAAAGGTTTTTTCTTGTAAACCTTTCTTTCTCCTATCCTCTTTTCTACTCTTTTTCTGTCACCCGACCCAACTACACCCTGGTTACTAAACAACTCCCCCACCTGAATATAGATCATGGCTAGTATCACATTCGGCACATACAACGTGAGAGGGCTAAATAAACCCGCCAAGAGGGGGCAAATATTGGATCACTTGCACAGGCAAAAAATTATGATTGCGCTCTTGCAGGAAACTCACTTCCAAGCAAACAAAATCCCTAAATGTAAAAACCGAAATTATACAACATGGCACCATAGCCCGCATCCCAGCAAAAAAGCGGGAGGAACCTCGATAGCCATACATAGGCAACTTCCTCACAAACTTATTTCGTCATTAATGGACGAAGACGGAAGATACGTCTTCCTAAAAATCCAAATCTATAACGAAATTTTAACTATCGCTAATATATATTTCCCAAATCAAGCACAGGTGCGCTTTGGAATCCGGGTACTGGGGGCCCTGAGGACCTTCGCGGACGGCTCCAATATACTGCTAGGTGGAGACTTCAACCTCTGCATGGAACCTCTACTCGACTCCTCTGGGGGTAAGTCTGTAATCCCACACACGTCACTACGTAGGCTACGCAAGGAACTGGCTAGTCTTAGGCTCATTGATTTATGGAGGATTCTGCACCCTAAAGAGAGAGACTATAGCTTTTTCTCCCCGTCACATAACTCATACCAACGCCTAGACTACTTATACATCTCACATAGACTACTAGACCGCGACCCCTCAAGTACCATTGGCCCCTTTATATGGTCAGACCACGCTCCGGTTTGGGGATCGATCCGACGCGCCACACATGACACTACCAACATCAATTGGCGCTTAAACGACAACCTGCTGTCGGACTCAGCTTGCACACAAGCGATACAACAGGCCATTGAAAATTTCAACACAGATCACTCAACAGACAACACATCAGACCCTATAAAATGGGAAGCCCTCAAATGCGTACTCAGGGGAATCTTTATTTCCCATGGGGCGTGACTGAAGAAGGAAAGGAACACCACTTTGAGGGATTTGTTGTCCCAGATGACCCACCTTGAAAACATAAATAAGAGAGACCCGCTGAACGCGAGAGCGTCTGAAATCTCAGAAATACGTGGCCGAATCCTACAGCTGCTGGATCAGGCCTCTTTGTGCCGACGGGATAGAGCTAGAGGGTACTTCTATGAACACGGGAATAAAAGCGGTAAAGGGCTAGCAAAAGCACTAAACCCAAAACCTCCACAGACATATATCTTTGCAATTAATACGCCAGACGAGGGCCAAGTTAACACAAACGCTAAAATAGTAAATGGCTTCCATAAATACTACCATGACCTATATAACCTGACGGACAGGCTAGGGAACCAAGATGAAGCCCTACTACAGGATAGAGATAATTATCTACTTAATTTTGCTCCCAAACGCATTCCAGAAATGGAGGAAAGCGAGCTCGAGGGAGACCTCACCCTTGAAGAAGTAAAAGAGGCCATCCAATCCCTGAAAATCGGAAAAAGCCCGGGACCAGATGGCTTTACGCCACGCTTCTACAAACTTTTTGCAGAGGACTTGGCCCCCCTAATGCTCAAAACATTCAACTCCATATCTGATTCCTGCCCCTTCCCCGCCCAGGCCCTACAAGCTGTGATCACGGTTATCCCCAAGACAGGAAAGGACCCCGCATCCTGTAGCGGTTATAGACCAATATCCCTCTTAAACGTGGATACTAGGATCTTCTCGAAAATCTTAGCTACCCGCCTACAGTCACACATTCCCTCACTAATTCATAAGGACCAGGTGGGCTTTGTCCCGGGGAGGGAGGCAGGGGACAACACAATTAGAACGCTTGCCCTCGTGTCGCGGGCGCGCGCCTCCGGGGATCCCCTGTGCCTACTCTCGGTGGATGCAGAAAAGGCGTTTGACAGGGTGGGTTGGGGGTTTCTGGAGGCGGTGCTGGGGCGGGCGGGCATGGGTCCGAGACTCAGGAGCTGGATAATGGCGCTATATAAGTGCCCCTCCGCTCGAGTTCGGGTCAATGGTCAACTCTCGTCACCCATACAAATACGTAATGGCACGAGACAAGGTTGTCCCCTGTCTCCCTTCCTGTACATCCTGGTAATGGAGACCCTGGCGAACGCTCTCCGAGCAAACACCAACATTAGCGGCGTCAGAATAGGTAACAAAGAAAATAAAATAGCCCTATATGCGGATGACCTATTGATATACATAACAAACCCCAGAATCGCTCTCCCTAACATTCTTGCAGAATTTAAAAGGTTTGGGAAACTCTCCAACTTTAAAGTGAATCTCAACAAATCAACAATCCTTAATGTCACACTAGCAGACTCGGAGGTGGAAGCTTTGAAACCTACTCTCCCGTTTAAATGGAAGCAGGACGATCTTAAATACCTAGGTGTCACGATCACAAAAAATCTAGACATGCTCTTCGAAAAAATTTTTAAACCCCTTCTCGCCACACTAGAAACAGACTTTAAGAGATGGCAACAGGTCCCCATGTCATGGTTTGGCAGAATAAATACAATAAAAATGAATGTGTTACCGCGGTTTCTTTACCTGTTCCAAACGGTGCCCATCCACATACCTGGGTCCTTTCTATCACAGATTAGGAAAGCCATCATGACTCACATTTGGGGAAACAGCAGACCCAGGCGCAATTGGAGAGCCCTCACTGGTCCCAAGGACCGGGGAGGCATGGGCATCCCAAACGTCGCCTTATACCATAAAGCGGCACTGTCCAAACGGATCCTAGACTTATTTCATAGCAGAGCCCAGAAAATATGGGTAGAGACCGAACAAGACTCTGTTCCCTTTAATGGCAAGGGACTCTTATGGGTCCCAGGCAATGGGAAACACAAAGGCTTGGGCTGGTCCCCATTTATAGAGGATCTGGTCTCAACCTGGCTAAAATCAGCGACTAAAGCGAGCATGATCCACAGGCCGGGCCCACTCACTCCCTTGGTTGGTAACATAGATATTCCTAATTTCCTAAAGGGTACCACTCTAACTAGCGTTATCACTGATACAATCCTCAGGGTTAGAGACATAACTCAAGGGGACGGATTTAAAACACTACACGAATTGCTGGAAGGACAAAGACCCCCACCCGGAGCGTGGTTCCAATATCTACAGCTGCGACACTACGCGGGGGCCTTAGGCGATATACACCAAATAAGACACCCTCTGACCACCTTCGAGAAGATGTGCCTATCGGCCTCTTCAACTCAACAAAAAATATCATCTTTGTACAAGATGTTAATAGAGGAAGACACATGTAATAGTAACAAAGACCTGGAGAGGGAGTGGGAGAGGGACCTCGGAATTGCACCCCCAGAGGAGTCATGGAGGAAATCATACATTCTAACCCACAAATTAAACATGTCCAGTAAATTGCAAGAATTGAACTATAAAATTCTGACAAGATGGTACCGCACCCCGACGGGACTAGCCAGGATATTCCCCCAGTACCCGGATACCTGCTGGAGATGCCAAAGAGAACCTGGAACACTAGTTCACATATGGTGGTCTTGCCCCCAGATCCGCCCCCTCTGGAGGGAGGTCAATACTCTGTACTCTGGTATATGCAGATGTGAAATCACCTTCACGCCAGAAATGGCCTTACTCTCCATGTTCCCAGGTTCAATAGCCAGCTCTAAAGGTTCCCTACTTAGATTTTTCGTCCTGGCCCTGCGACAAACAATCCCCAGAAACTGGAAATCTACGACAGCCCCCTCAAGGTTGAAGTGGCTGGAAGCCCTAGACCACATAAGACACATGGAGGAACTCTGCGCAAAAGACGAGATGAGACACAACAAATATATCGCTACGTGGTTGGTCTGGAACCAATTTCGTCTCTCTCCCGACCTAAACACGTGGCTTGACAGCGGAGCTCTACCAACAACCACAACCCCCTCCATAGTCAGCTCTACTATTCCATAAACCACACCTCTATTGCTACCTATCCCAAACCAGGGTCACCTGTTCCCCATCCCCTCATACCTCCTACCTGCCCCCGTTCTGCCACCCCCACGTCCCGCTCTTTTTTCTTTTCCTTTTTCTCTCCCTTTTCCTTTTTTTTTTCCCTTTTTTCTTTTTTTTTTCCTTGTTGTTTATAATTTTATGTGAAACATATAATTATTAGCCCGCCAGGGCCTGTTGTTGTTAAAAAGGTTTGTCTATACCGAAAAATGAAGAAACTGCCTCACAGACTGAGAACGTGGATGGAAAATGAAGACAGATTGAGTATTTGTTAATTATAAATGTTTATTCATGACACCATTCCATAATACTGTAACTAACGTTTATTAATGGCAGACTAAATAAAAAATGTTTGAACCATAAATATAAAAAGTATAATCAAGCCACATCACTGCTTGCAGTCACAAGGGGACAGTGCCATCCTATCATTCATCTACAGTGGCAGTGCAACAGCTGCATCCTATGGGCAGATAAGAAACTAATCATTTCACTACCCATGTCATCATTGAAGTGCGAACCCCTTTCACTAGTCAGAGAAACTTCTTCAAGGCAGTGTTGGAGCATCATCACGGCTTGGCTCTTCTTTAAGAAGGGTCTCCAGCTTGCAACTTAAAAGGTACAGTGCAGCCCATTGGAGCAGAACTGTAGGAGAATTGTTAAATGACAAATGATGATTCAGCATCCAGGTTTCTTCCTTCCAGTCCCTGGAGAGAAGCATTCCTGACACTCATAGCACCAACCTTCCATCCTCCAAGGAATCTCCTGTTATCTGGGTCTATGTCTCCACAATCTGGATTCTAGAAGTCTAATAGGAGCTAATCTACCACCCCCAAAAATAGATAGCGCAATATATATATATATATATATATATATATATATATATATATATACACATATACATATACACACACACACACACATAACAAACCTTCAAATTAAGTAGACCCAGCAATACCAAAGACTACAAATACAGTTAACAACTCTGCAGAAATTACTCTGGTTCCATCTCCCCTGCCCTCACTCTGTACCAGCCATATTAAGACTGTCTCATTAACCTACATAGGTCCAGAACATAATACGACTTCAGAACTCACAGCTACTATGAACCCGAATACATTCACGTGTTTAAGGATACTAGTGAGATCTTCCCCTGTATTGGGTATCATAATAGATGTTTCACACATCATTATTCCCTGCCAAACACCTTCATCTATAGAGGTCATTACACCCAAATAACCAAGACTCCCAGACAATATAGAAACACCCACATTGAATATTGAAGAGGATCTACTGCGCCAGACCCCTGACATCACTCCCCCTTGCCTCTCTTTTTTAGGGACAAGTACACCTCTCTCTCAGGTGATAAACTCTATAATAAAAATTCCAAACCTACGAAAACCCCTAACACCTAGGATTGTATCATTGAAGACAAGCAGAAAGAAGACAGACCCACTACCAGTAATACAATCAAAGATCTCATACTTCTACCCTCTACTTCAGTGTTCCAAGAGGCCCAAGAAAAGAAACAAAAAAAGGAGAGGAAGAAGAGGAGGCAAACGACAAAGAAAAAAAAACGACACAAAAAAAGGGCGATGAAAATAGAAAATATGGAAAAACTAAATTCAATAGAATGCCAAACATGTGGAATTTTCAATATTTCTCACTATTCAATATCAAAAAGTGCTTTCAAAAGGCCTCTCCTTCAGTCCCTCACGCCAATCAGACCCATTCGATTTTTTTGTAGACCTAAATTAATATGTACGTGAATTAACTCTTAATCATCATTATAAACATCGAAAAACTAAACCAGGTTGCACCTTAAGAATTCCATACCATATAGATAAACTCATTATGATGAATTTAAAGCCACAAAGTAATTTCTACCCTTTAGAAAGCAGAGGTAACTACATAGAGACGTTCTAGCAACACACCCTAAAAGATTTACGGACCACGTGTCAGACAAACTATAAACCTTATCACTATTCAACAAACGATCAACATCAAACCTTGGAAAATTTTGCAAAAAATTCATTATAAAACGAGTGGACAAAGGAGGAGGAATCGTCATAATGGATGCAACACAGTATTCTGCAGAATCCCATAGGATCCTGGGGGATCCTAAATACTATAGAAAACTTAAAAGTAACCCTACAAACCCAATGACTACATCAATGTTTACCATAATCAATGAAGCTTATTCTAATCAATGCCTATCAAAACAAGAGAGAAATTACATCTGCATAAAAAATCCAGAACTCCTATATTTTTATCAACTGCTGAAAATTCACAAAAATCTGCAAGAACCCCCTGGACGCCCAATAATAGCAGTCATAAGTTCACTAACAAGTGGCCTATCAGAGAACTTAGATATGCACCTACAAAAACATGTAGTCTAATTTCCATCGCATCTGAAGGACACAGCTCACATATTAAAATTATTAGAAGGAATCTCTTGGATCGATACATATGGTGTACATTACACGTCAGCGCCCTATATTCCAACATTGCACATGACCTGGGAATAGAGACGGCCAAATATTTTCTAGACACTAACGCACTCATGCCAACCAGTCAAAAACATTTTTATTTTGCAAGCGATAAGACTCCTACTTACAAACAACTATTTTATGTTTGAAGATAAATTCTATATTCAACTGTAAGGGACTGCCATGGGCACCAAATTTGAGCCTTCATACGCGAACATTGCTGTTATGTGCGGTTTCGAAAAAAAACACTTTTTAAATAAAAGGTTAATATTTTTTAAACGACTTATTGATGACATCCTAATGATTTGAGAAGAAAAAAAACTGTATTTGATAGACTTCATTATCAACCTGAACAAAAATAAATGCAACTTGACATTTACCGAAAACATACATAAAGACAAAGCCATATTTTAGACCTAGAAATATATATACACAAGACGGGAAAATAATAACACAGACCCATTTTAAACCAACTGACGCCAATAGCTACCTCAATTTTGGAAGCTGCCATTCAAAAGAACTAGAAACTAAATATCCCACAAGGTCAATTTACATGCATCAAAAGAAACTGTACAAACATAGAAATATATAAAAAGACAAGCCAAAATTTTAAGTAGAAGATTTAAGAAGAAGGGCTACCCAAATAGCCTAATAGTAACCACATACAAGAAAGTTTTAAATGAAGACTATAAAAGAACAAGAAAAACCACAGGGAACAAAAGAACAGAAAAAAAGAGGTTCAATAAGAGAAAAAAAGGTCAACTGTTCTTCATCACAAAATATAGCATTCACCATAGCTCACTCAAAAGAATTCTTAGAAAACACTGGAATATTCTGGAACAAGGAACCATTTCTTCAAACATGCATTGAAGAAAAACTGAGTATCAACTTCTGTAAAAAATAAAACCATAGAAAAAGTAGTGACTCCATCCTATCCAAGAAGAGAAACCACAAATCTATGATGAAACTGTCTTTTGGACACACCTATAGCGGATGTGAACAACAAAGATGGAAATGCTGTAGTATAAGTCAGCATGGCACACATGAAATACAAACCAATACTCAAGAAGGAAAAAAAAATAGATCAAATTAAAACAGTCCCTTAATTGCGGGTCAAGCCATATAGTATACTTGTATACTTACTGGAATGCCCGTGTGGTCTGCAGTACATAGGAAAACAATAAATGCTTTCAGAACTGGTCTCAACAAAGATAGATCAAACATCACTAATGGATTCACGTAACATAGTTTATCATGCCATTTCCTTGAAATGCATAATAAGGACCCCTCGCTACCCCATTAAAAATAATTAAATCCGATCATTTACCAAATTAAAAAACAAAGAGAGGTTTTGGATCTACACACTGAACACCTCGTCACCAAACAGTCTCAATGAAATGCTAGAAAAATATGGTAGAAACTAGAAAGAAAAAAAAACACGCATAGCACTGGCAACCAAATTATTTTTATATGTGAATCTGATGTATATGTATATAGTTCTCAGATACTAGATCCTATAGTGAGAGCCATATCTTTACCTTTTTCCCTATGCTATCTAGCAACACGGGCATTCTAATATTTGAGACATAATATTTTAGAGGACATGCTAAACTTATATTTTAGATAATTTTATTATATAAATATGTGTTTTTTAGACTATGTAATGAAATGTATTTGGCGGCTATGTTTCTTACTTTGAATATTACTCCCACTGGGAAGCGTCGTGGGGCAGGCACCATCGTCAGATGATTACGTCCCCTACCACCAAGTCGCAAACATCCCAGAGAACAGACCACTTCTACCAGTGAGAGCTGCAAGATCAGCGGCGTCAATTATTGATGACATCACGCGCTACACCTTTCCGAGTGTCTCACAGAAGGGAATGGATCATTAACGATGTAAGTGTTTTCAACTGTATCATTATATATGTTTGTCTAATAATGCACTATTCTACTTGAGAAAGGCATACCATATGCCGAAACACGTTGCAGTTTTTTAATCCTCTTTATAATAAACAGCTGATTGCTATATATTATACAGCACTTTGTATTTGCTTCCAACGCAAACAGAAAAATAGATCAAGTATACTAACCATCAGGAGCGCCAAGCAAACTCTTTTTTGGGGGTGCTTTGCACTCCTCTATACTTTTCCTAATAGGAGCTAATGACCTTCTATGCTCAACAGAAACTGCCCTTACAGAAGTGTCAAACGACCTCCTGACAGCCAAATCGAGGGGCGACTACTCCCTACTGATCCTCCTCGATCTCTGCACAGCATTTGACACTGTTGGCCATCAACTCCTCCTCAGTATGCTTCGCTCCATCGGTCTAAAGGACACTGATCTTTCCCGGCTCTCTTCCAACCTATTTGACCCCCCCTTTAGTGTCTCCTCTGCTGGCTCTACCTCCTCTCTTCTTCCCTTTCCTGTTGCGGTCCCCCAGGGCTCGGTCCTTGGCCCCCTCTTCTTCTCCATCTACACAGCTCTTATTGGACAAACCATCAGGAGTTTTGGCTTTAAGTACAATCTCTATGCTGATCACACCCAGTTATATACCTTTTCGTGTAACATCACAGCCATATTCCTCCAGAACGCCACCGACTGCCTGTCCGCTGTCCCTAACACTATGTCCTCTCTCTGCCTAAAACTGAACCTCTCAAAAAACTGACCTACTGGTTTTTCCGCCCTCTACTAACCGACCTCATCCTGACATCTCCAGGGTGTGATACCCCCATGACTCCCATACAGCATGCCCGTTGTCTTGGGGTTATATTCAACACTGATCTTTCCTTTACCCCCTACATCCAATCTCTCCCCCGAACAGGTCATCGGCACCTCAAGAACATCGCAAGAATCTGCCTCTTTCTCACTGTGGACATGCTAAAAATGCTCACTGTTGCCCTCATCCCCTCTTGGCTTGATTATTGCAACTCGCCGATAAATCGGCCTGCCCACACCACTCTCCCCACTCCAATCCATCCTGAATCCAGCCGCCAGGCCCATTTTCCTGTCCAAATGCTATTTGGATGCCTCTGCCCTGTGTCATTTACTGCACTGGCTGTCCATCAACTACAGAATTCAATTTAAACTCACTACCTGCATCCATAGAGTCCTCCACAGCACCGCACCATGCACCTAATGAATTCAGATTATGTGCCCATTTAATTCGATCCTCTCCTTCCTGTCTCCAAGACTTCTCCAGAGCAGCACCAGTCCTCTGGAATGCACTACTCTGAACAATCCCTGTTACACAAAACTTCAGGCATGCTCTAAAAAAAACAAAACAAAAAAAAAAAACACTTTTAGGGAGGTATACCGTATCTTTTAAACCAAACCCCTCTTTACTGATATTGTATTTGTTTTCTCTCAGAAAGTAGTTGGAACATCTACTGGTCTTCCCTGTGCTACTTGGGGGAATGAAAGAATGATGGCTATCTACAAGCAGAGAGATGGTAAGGGAACACATAGCTAACTTAAATGAATTCTAGTCTCACAGTCCAGATGAATTACATCCTAGGATACTAAAGGAAGCAACAGAGGTAATTGCTGAACCACTAGTCCCAGAAGATGTTGTCCGCATCTTTAAAAAAGGAAAGAAGGTGGATCCAGAAAACTACAGGCCTGTGAGCCTGACTTCTATACTGGAAAAGAACTTTAAACAAATTATTAAACAGCATGTATGCAAGTACATGGAGTAATTAACCAGAGCCAGCATGGGTTTGTAACAAACCAGTCATGCCAGACAAATCTAATTTCCTTCTATGACGGAATCACCAACTGGGTTAATCAGGGAAATGTAGTAGATCTAGTATATCTTGACTTTAATAAAGCATTTGACAAAGTATCTCATACCATACTTAATGAAAAAAATGACCAAATATGGGATTGACAAGGCAACTGTTAGGTGGATTCACAACTGGCTGAGTGATCATACTCAGAGGGGTCATAAATGGCTGCACATCCAAGCGCAAGAATGTATCAAGTGGGGTACCACAAGACTGTCCTAGGCCTAGTGCTGTTCAACATTTTTATAAATGATCTGGGAGGAGGGAATTGATGGGAAACTGATCAAATTTGCTGATGACACTAAGCTAGGAGGAATAGCTAACACTAGTGAAGAGAGTGAGGATTCAAAAAAATCTAGAAAAGCTTGAAAAGTGGGCGTTGACTAAAAGAATAATATTTAATAAAGATAAGATAATGTAAGATAATCACATCATTATTACGATGTGGTGCCCATAATTACACCCATATTATAGATGCCCATCGTGTGTTATCACCTATAACAGTATCACATGTCATCCACATTTAGTATGTACTCCGGCTGAATGGGGAACATCCAGCGAAAAATGACAGATCCCAGAGCTTATAAATCTACATAACTATCAGCAGCCGGTGACTGAGGAGAATCTGTGATTCCTCTTTGCTGTATTTAGTTGTTACTACTCACCTGGGTGGTTACCTGTAGGAATCCCCTCTTTACACTGCTGATCGCCCCTCACATTTGTCTCTGTAGTATTAATATTGGTCAGATCTTCATCCTGATACAAAAGTTGGGAGACAAATATTGTAAAAGTCAGCAGACGGTTGGAGAAGTCATAATCATGAAATAATCATTAAGCATCATGTAGAAGACATCTAATAGGACTTAAGGCAAGAGCTTTATAGCCCCTCTACAGATCAGAGGGCCATCTCCATCTACCTGATGGTCCTGTGCAAAAAGAGGACGGGGACATCTCTCTGGTGGGCTTCTCTTACTGGATGGAACTGCAGGAAACACAGACAGACACTGAAGTCATTCTTTACATACAGATCATAAAGTCCCCATGTATTTAGTCCTGTCTATTACCTGGTGATGGGAGCGGCTGGCGGGTCCCCATCATGGCCTCCTTGTACAGATCCTTATGTCCTTCTAAATACTCCCACTCCTCCATGGAGAAAAAGACTGCGACATCCTGACACCTTCTAGGAACCTGACAACACAATATACAGTCATCACCCAGAAGCCTCCAATGCTGTTACTGTATAATGTCCCAGCATTCCCTGCAGCGTCACCTCTCCAGTCAGCAGTTCAATCATTTTGTTGGTGAGTTCTAGAATCTGCTGTACATTGATGTCCTCATGAATCAGAGGGTGAAGTAGGGGCCCAGTAATAGGGCTTAGGGGTCTTCCCCCTTCATTACACACAGGGGCCTGACAGCCATCGCTAGAGGTCTTCTTCACTACTGTGTAATCCTGTATATGGAGAGACAGTAATAAATATCACTATAGACATTTCCAGAATCCATCACCTCTCCAGTGACATCATCTGTTATTACCATAGATAAGAATGAAGTAATGTGACATCATCAGAATCTCTCACCTCTCCAGTAAGCTGGAAGAGTATCTCTAGGGTGAGATTCAATACACTCTCCACCATCCTAGCTCTGTCATTCTCCATCCTTGATGGGTCAATCAGGATAATTCTTTTATATAGAAAATAGCAACAGTTGTTCCTGTATTTTAGGGTTAAAAGATGAGAAAATGTAAAGTCCATAGAAAATACAATTTAAAAATAACTTTTACTTAAGAAAATAAGGGGGAAAAATGGAGGAGATATTACTATAGAGACAGCACATCCACCGTGTAATCACCTCTTTATTTCACCTTTACAACCAGGTCCGGATTATTGTTAGAACAATTAGAGCACTCGTTTATGTCCGCATGATTTTGGCCACAGCAGTCATGTGACAGCATGTACCCGCACTACCCGAAATTAAGAATCAGCAGTCCTGAATGGATTGGGGAGAAAAGCAGGCAAGTATGCAGTTTTATTTCCACCATCAAAACAGGCCATAAAAGGGCTTTATTGTTTATGGCAGTAGAAAGGGCAGCATTGTTAATTATGGGGCTAATAAAGGTGGTATTACCTATGGGAGCAGAATGGTTGGGATTATTAACTATGAAGGCAGAAAGTGGCATTAATACTTATGTGGGCAATAAAGACAGCGTTATTACTGATGGGGGCATAAATCAGGACACCATTACTGTCTTGAGAAAAATAAAAACGGAACGAATTATGTAACACCTAACTACTGTCTGTATGGATTGTGTAGAGGTGTGAAAAATGTAAGGAGGGTGATAAAAAAAGCAAAGCACTGTGTGTGAGAAACAAGTTGTGGCTGGAAAAAGCCATGATGACACCCTAAAGGTGTAACTTATGTGAATCATTTTAGTGGTACCCTATCATGTATTCTTAGTTATCTTCGAAGTATATACTTTTCCTATGATGTCATTTATGATATATAAACCACATGCACCTTTGAATACATTAGAAATCATTTGATGCCGCAACAGGCTGGTGTGATTTGTATTTCTCCTAGGGGCCCAGACTTCTACACAAGATCCGATTGTTTTCTCTTTGGTAAGCACATAAATTCTCCTTACGTATTTGGTCTTTTGAGCCGGAAAAACTCACTGCAGAGGAAAAGGACAGTCTGGCTGTTAATAGGTGGATCTGAAGTACTCTCTCATAATTAAAAGACCTCTGTCTTGCTTACATTCTCTTTCTTCTTCTGTTGTCAAGGTGCAATAGCAGTAGTCTATGTGAGGCCATAGCCATTGTGAGAAGGCTACAGAAAAGAATTACTCTGTGCAGCACGTAAAAAAAGAGGATGTCATGGGACACAGTGGTGTCCATGAGTTTTACTTCTTATGTTCCTACTACTTCTTTTTCTTTGATATTGTGTTATAGAGTAACTAAGAATAAACAAAGAGGGCGGCCGCCTACTAACATATTGTAATATTTGTATTGTTGTCTTATTCTGTATGAAGCAAATGTTAGCGATTGAGATAAGCTGATCCAATACATGAGCACTGACCTCTTGGACACATTAAGGACCAACCTAAGTGTGTGGGTTGTTTTCAGACAAGACCTTCGATTGTGTTCGATGTTCACAGGCCCTACTCAGAAAGGCAAGAAGGAGTCTTCGTGTATATAGCGAAGCACTGATTCCGGTCAGGAACCTTTGCATTTCCGCTGTATATTTCAGTGTCCAAAGGCCTGTTTTATATTGTTTGTCTTTTAAATCTACATCAAGAACTTAATTACTAACAATGGGAAATACAAACTGAAGGCATTCTCCTGTGCATGTCTCTGTTGTTGCCAACGACAAGAAGTCCTCGAAGGAGTTTATTAATTATAATTATTAATTACATGCACAAGTTAAATCCTGACTATGTCAAATATTGTGACAAGTGGGAAAGAAATATAGATTTAAAAATAAATTAGAAGTCCCTAGTTGTAAAGAATTATGTGATAAAATGCAGACAAGATCAGCTCAAGATTAGAAGAAATACGGATTATCCTCTGCTGAAGCCCAGTTAAAAGAAGCCCCAAACTGTCACGCTTATATAAAAAAATAGACCCCCGACAGTTTGATGAACAATTTAGAGGGTTAATACGGAGTTACAAATTGAATGGGAAAAAAAACAGAGAGAGCAGCTAGAAGAATTCTAGGGCCAGATTAGAGTTCTGTAGAAGGAAATTAGAATGGGAGGGGAGGAGATGGTAGACCCCTTTCCATAGGATAATCAGGGAGAGATAGATGATTCTAATGCTACATATAATCAGCCACTAAAGAATGCATTTGTAAGTGGAATAAAGAAGGAAATAGGAGGTTACATAATGAAATATATGGTTACCATTAGGATGGGATCATTGCAGGAGGTTTTGGAATATGCAAAACATGCAGAAAAGCTTTACAAAGAAAAGGGTAAGAAAGTGAGAGTTTTTATACAGGGAAAAGAATGTGATACGATGGTTCAGAAAGTCAGAGGTCACTGGACAGCGAGAGGACATGGAAGTAGAGGAAGAGGAAGAAGCAGAGGTGGGATGCAGCTCAGGGATTTAAATGTGTGTTGAAACAATGTTCTCAGGCACCTTGGGGAAAAAAAAGAACTAGGAGGGGTGGATGTAAAACACTTGGAGGATCTCTTGGCAATTTCTACTGCCTGAGATAGTTCTCCAGGTGAATGGGTGGCTGATTACTTTCCTGGTGGACTCAGGAACCACCAGGACATTAATACATCCCAATATGTACCCAATGTAAAATGTAGTAACAGTCATATCATGGTAAGAGGTGTTAATGGTCGGACCTACAGGGAATCCCTCTCTGAACCAGTTATAACAGACCCAGAGACAAATAAGCCTGTGAAATGTCAGATTGTATTGTCTTGAATATGTCCAGTAAATTTGTTGAGATGATATATTATGACAAAATTAGGTACACCTTCACCAGAGTAACTCAGGGCTATTGTGAGTCGCCAACAATTTTCTTCCAGGCAATATCAGCAGACTTAGCCCAGTTCCAGGCTCCTAGAGGAAGTCAGCTGCTACTGTTTGTGGGTAACATACTGCTGGCAGCAGACAGTGGGGCCAATTCTAGGGAGGACACAATCACACTCTTGAGGTTTCTCTATAAGCCAGGCCATAAAGTAAACAGGAAAAAACTCCAATACTGTCAGTAAACGGTTAAATATTTGGGGTATAATCTGTCAGATGAAGGTAGGCATTTAGATGACATTAAGAAGCAAGCAATTCTGGAGGTCCAAAACCACAAACAAATGATGTTCTTTTTAGGAATGACGAACTTCTGCAGAGCCTGGATCCCACATTATGCATCTCTGACAGCGCTTCTTACCAGACTCATCTATGATGAACCTCTGGCTGCAGCTGACAGGATCCAGTGGGATGCACCCTCTGAGGAAGCCTTTTGTCAGGTTAAAACTGTTGATTTATGGGAAGGATATATGACCTCTGTGTTAACTCAGGAACATGGTGCGAAACAGACCGCTGGAATACTACTCTTCCAGACTAGAACCAGTGGCCAAACACTACCACCCTGCATACAAGCAGTAGTAGCGGCAGCTGAAGCAGTCAGACCTTCTGCCACTTTAGTGCTGTTCCCCTACTCACACTGAAAGTACGGCACGCAGTTGGTTATACTCATTGCTTAGTCTTTCCAGACATCCCTCCTGCATGACACTACTGCTCTCACAGTCACACCTGACAACTGAGGGATGTACTTCACTCCATCCATCTACCTTACTGCCTATTTCTTCAGACGGTCCTCCATACAACTGTCCAGGAGAGATGGCACATAAGGTGTTACTCAGACCAGATCTGCAGGATGCAACTCTTGTAGATGCTGAATACACTCTCTTTGTAGATGGGTCGTCCAGGAAGAACTTCGATGGCACCAACGCCACCGCATGCTGTGGTTACACTAGAAGAGTCCATAATAGCTGGGTCCTTGTCAAAGTATTACTCTGCACAGGCGGCAGAATTGGTAGCTCTTACTAAGGCCTGTCAGTGGGAACAGGGTAAGAAGGCCCACATTTACACTGATAGACATGTTTTTGCACAACAATGGAAAAACAGAGGGATGGTCACCTCCACAGGGAAAGACATAAACCACAAAGATTTAATCTTACTGTTACTTGATGCTATACAATTGCCTAAGTAACTTGCAATCTGTAAATGTCAGGCACATACTACAAACCAGGATCCTGTCTCTTTAGAGAACAGGAGGGCCAATCAGTCTGCTAAAACAGCCTCATTAACATCACTAATGCATGTGTCAGAAACACCAATGTTAGACATGCAAATACTCAATGACATACAAGCACATGCCCCACCAGAAGAAATAAATCATTGGGTGGACAAGGGAGCTGTACAAAAAGATGGGTTGTACATCTCAATAGAAAAAAAAAACTATCTTACCTAATCTTTATTCAGATATGCAGCCGTTTTGAGCCATGGGCTGTCTCATGTCTCAACAGGAGGGATTGCAGCACTCATATGGAAAGTATTCACAGTCTATGGGTTTACAAACTACTTTAAAAATGTTGTTTTTTGTATTATTTGTGCTAAACACAATGCACAAGGGAATATAAGACCCAGGAGGGGACACTCTCCTACATCTCAGTATCCCTTCCAACACATTTGTATGGACTACATAGAATTAAACAAATGTGAAGGTAAGAAATACTGCCTAGTTATCATAGATGCTTTAACCAAATGGGTTGAAGTATTTTCCACAAGTCAACCAGACATCTCTACAGTGGCAAAAGCATTATTAAGGGAAATAATACCGAGGTTTGGGATTCCAGAGCGGATTTATAGTGAGAACGGGACACATTTTGTGAATGAGATAATCACTAAGCTAGAAGTACTTCACGTAGACTTAAAAAATCATTGTGCATATCACCCCCAGTCAGCAGGGCTGGTAGAAAGACATAATGGAATCTTAAAGAATAAACTGAAAAAGGTTTTGGACCAGACAGGCAGGAATTGGGTAAAATTGCCTTCCTTGGCAGTACTCAGCATGCACACCTAACAATGAAGGGTTAAGTCCATTTGAAATGTTGTATGGGAAACCAGATGGACTACCTCAATTAAGTGTGATCAGGACAGATGCAGAAGCAGATCAAACTGTTGATGAGTATATGGCTAAATTGTTCCAATCTAAACAAATCATTCTTTCTAAGGGTGCATTCACACAAACGTATATCGGCTGGGTTTTCACGCCGAGCCGATATACGATGTCCTCATCTGCAGGGAAGGGGGGGGGGGGGGAGGATGGAAGAGCTAGGAGCAGGAACTGAGCTCCCGCCCCCTCTCTACCTCCTCTCCACCCCTCTGCACTATTTGCAATGGGGAGAGGCGGGACGGGGCAGGGCTAATTCACGGAATTTAGCCCCGCCCCCATCCCACCTCCTTTCATTGCAAATAGTGCAGAGGGGCGGAGAGGAGGCAGAGAGGGGGCGGGAGCTCAGTTCCTGCTCCTGGCTCTTCCATCCCCCCCCCTGCAGATGAGGACATCGTATATCGGCTCGGTGTGAAAACCCAGCCGATATACGTTCGTGTGAATGCACCCTCACTCTGTTCCAGAGGAACCAGTACATCCGGAAGAGAAATTGATGCCAGGTGATTGGGTCCTCATCAAGGTTATAAAGAAAATGAATTGGAAGACTGCCAAGTGGGAAGGACCTTACCAGGTAGTCTTGACCACTCCTACTGCAGCAATGAAGATTGCTGAAAGGCAGACCTGGATTCACCAATCTCACTGTAAAAAGGTAAGACAGGCCGACTAGGGACGGCGTGCTGAGGGGGTTCCAGTTCAGGCCGCTACAAAGGGGGGATTCCACATTAGGTGGTCTCCAACTCAACCCGGTGAAGAAATCCACATCCCTTCCCCCTGAACCTCCTCAGTAAGGACAAAATGAAAGGAATTTATTTTCGGAGTATTGGTGAGTCTGGGGAACGCTATTGGTGACAGCCCTGAAATTGTCAGAGGTCATCATCATATTTACCTCGATCCTACATGATGGGAGGATGCTGGGAGAGCTCTGAATTTAACTTTTGTAGAAGAAGTGACAAAAGCAATTTTGGTAGATATGTGTCAGATGAGGGACTTGTTGGCATTGCACACAAAGGAATAAGGTGTGGCTAGATGCTTGCCTGGCTTGATAGTACTCTTAGTCAGGGCACGTCCCTGGCGGCCATTTTAGTGCAAGTCTGTACAGTACCTGCTGTAATACTTTCGGCCACCGCCCAAGCGCAATCTGGGCTTCTCACCTCCCATAGATGTACCTTTTACCTAGCAGCCCAATGCTTGCACTGATTGTAGTACACAACACCAGTGATTAGTGCCTTCTCTGAATTGTGTAGGAATAGTCAGAACAATCCATCCAGTGTCCTCTGTGTCTTGATGATATGTTGTCTACCTTAAGTGTGTGCTATAAGATAAGATCAGTATGATACTGTGTGATATTTAGTCGAAACAGAGAAATATGTATGGTCTCCTAAAATTAGTGTCAGGTAGTTAAGGGACAGGTTGCTATGGGTGACAGTAGCACTGACAAGGAACAGGGATAGTAGGCAGCAGGACAGGCCTATTCAGAGAAAAAAGGGATTATTACATGATGCAGATATTACTGGCATAAGACAGTGAAGGAATGAAAGTTTACAGAAGTATTAAATGAAGTTAACAGACAATAGCTTGAGTGCTGGTTCTGTGTGTTAGGGTTAGCTCACAAATGGTTAAAGCATCTTTTACATTTGAATGCTTGGTCCTTGTGAAGCTACTTTCTCCCCCTCCAGTCTCACAGAATTTGTTATATATCAAACACACAGTGAAGGGAGGGGGAGGGAAAATGTGTGACTGACTCTCTAACATAGTACTCAGAGTGATATTCTGCTGCGTGAAATGAAGAGACTTGTAATGAAGATGAACATGAATGAAGTTTAGTATAAACTTGTGTGAATAGGAAATGTACGTTCTTGCTGTTATTTGTGTACATGTCAGTTCTGTGATTGGTTGGACGTGTGTATACTTGCTAAATGGGGTTACTCTGTGAGAAGGTCTTGTAGGATTCAAGAAACAGTTAAAGCTTTGTTCATCTTACTTCATCACCTCTCCTTCATAAGAGAAATTCCAGAGGGGGGTTTGTTTGTTGGAGGATCAAGCGACTCTGCAGATGATTGGAGTAGTAGTAGTTTTGTGAATTTTTATGCTATGCAGTAAACATTGTGTGTAGAGAATTATATGGTTATTAATATTTATAGGAGATAGAAAGACTTGACCGCACGATAAATGAAAGTTAATGACCAGTGTTCAAGCTGTGATGAATATAAAATGTGTGATTAGGCTTCTTAACTCTACCTACACCTCATAGATAAGTGATCCATGTTATACATGGAGTTTACTGCTTCCACCTGTGGGCGGGGACCAAATACCATCTGCTGTTGTCTCCGATCCTGGGATTATACTTGCTTTGCGTTACCTGGTAATGGGACTATGGCAGACTACTGGAGTCTGCCTGAGAGATACTGTGCGGAGAGGATAACAGTAAAGGGCACGTTGTTTTCTGGAATATGGCCTGAGCAACAAAGAGCACGCGCAGACGTGTGATGGTTGTATGGTGACAGTCGGCTAAAACAGGTGCCAGGAACATGCCCTGGTGGGGATTGTGCATGGTACAGCTAATAATGCATGTGCACCTCATGACCTCAGAGGGCAGTAGCAAGGCCTGTCCAGAGAACTAGGAACACCTCTCTCAAAGGTTTCTTTAACAACGTTTAAATTGACGCAAATCGGGGTCCCAAGGGGGGTACTGGACGAGTATAAGGTGAAAATCAGATAGCTGCAGGGTTTTTGAGTCTCTTCTTGCATGGTGGACAGCAGTGGATAAAAATGTAAACTGGATTAAAAATATATATTATAATCAACAGAGATTTGTTAATTATACAAGAGATGCAATGAAGGGCCTAGCGGAGCAAGTAGGACCTACCTCACTCATGGAATGGCAAAATAGAATGGCTCTTGATATGTTGCTAGCAGAAAATGAGGAGTTTGTAAAATGATTGGAGGATATTGTTGTATTTTCATTCCTAATAGTATGGCACCAGATGGTACCTGAGCACTGGAAGGGTTAAATGCATTAACAAATGAACTAGCTTAAAACTCTGGCACAGACGATCCATTCAGGGACTGGTTGAAAACTTGTTTGGACAGTGGTCACAAGTTGTATACTCCACACTAGTCTTTGCGTTAGTATTTGCCTCCATTCTAGTACTCTGTGGTTTCTGCTGTATTCCATGTATCAAAGGGCGGCTACAAAACCTTATTGACACTTAAATCACCAAAACTATGTTCCAAAATATACAAGATGACGAAGAAAAAGATGACTTACTGGGTCAGGTGACCACCTCTGTATGACAAGTGATGCGTAAAAGTTCTACGAAGAAAGCGCCATTTTACTTTGATGATTTCAAAGTGTGACATTTTGATTCCAGTGTGTTCTGATTGTACCGGAGGATTGCGCTAAATAACTGATTGACACTTCAATAGGTAAGATTTTATATCATGATGGACAATAATTTTTATATGAAGAAAGAAGCATTAATTGGATGTTAAATCAAGGCCAAGATTCTCTTGGGGGCGGGCCTAATTTTGAATACAATTGGTGGAATAACTATACATATAGATCAATGTAATACTTTTATATGAAATAATTACGTACTTAGTCTTGAGGTGTGAACCCGGACCTAGTGCTAATAAAGATTTTGGCCTGAGGAAGCCAGGGGTCTGTGGTAAAGCCATTTTATATATGTATTTGAGACATAGCCTTACTAAGATACTGTGTTGATGTATTGATCTAAAGTGGGGAATGATAAGAAAATTGTAGATTAATGTATCAGTTAAATGTTTTTCTATTAGATTGTAGACTAGAAAGATATAGCATGATGCTAGTATAAGTAGTTATGGGGTTTAAATAATCATTTTCTACACTAGTGAATAGTACGGATAGAGACAGACAGAAGAACAGAAGATAAGACAGTCTCCCAGACCCCCCTTACATACATTCTCACTGAAATCATAGATGTTTCATTGTATGTTAAAGTTACACCCTAAAAGATGTAACTTATGTTAAACATTTTAGTTGTACCCTATTATGTATTATATTAATCTTGCAGGTATGTACTTTTCCTGTGATGTCATTTATGGTATATAAACCACATGCAACTTTGAATACATTAGAAATCATTTGATACCGCAACAGGCTGGTGTGATTTGTATTTCTCCTAAGGGCCCAGACTTCTACACGAGATCTGATTGTCTTCTCCTTGGTAAACACATAAATTCTCCTTACATAAATGAGTCAAAATTATTAGATTTGGTAATTTATCTTTTGAGGAAAATCATCCAATATCACATGTCTGCAAATGGAAAAGTATGTGAACCTTTAGGATTAACAGATAATTTAAAGGTGAAATTAGAGTCAGGTGTTTTCAATCAATGGGATGACAATCAGGTGTGAGTGGGCGACCCATTTTATTTAGAGTGCGTTCACACGTGCCTTTTTTGTTGTGTCTCAACGGCAATTAAAAACCACATAAGAAAACCCCATGTGGTTTTCAAAAACGGTGTGTGCATTTTTTTTTTAACTGCATGTATTCTTTAAAAACACATTCAGTTTGACAATACATGCAGTTTTTCCTTTTAAAAAAGGAATATAGTTTTTAATCGCAGTTGAAAGAGACAAAGGTCACACGTGTGATTGCAGCCTTAACAAACAGGGATCTATCGAAGTCTGATCTTCACAACACATTTGTAGAAGTGTATCATGGCATAAACAAAGGAGGTTTCTGAGGAACTCGTTGATGCTCATCAAGCTGGAATACCATCTCTAAACAGTTTGGACTCCACCATCCAGTCAGACAAATGGTCTACAAATGAAGAAGTTCAAGACCATGATTACCCTCCTCAAGAGTGGTTGACCAACAAGGATCACACCAAGAGAAAAACAAATAATAGTACATGAGGTCACAAGGAACCGACGGTAACCTCTAAGCAACTAAAGGCCTTTCTCCCATTAGCCATTGTTCATGACTCCACCATCATGAGGACCCTGAACAACAGTGGTGTACATAGCAGGACTGCAAGGAGAAAGCTGCTGCTGCTGCTGCCCATCTGCAGTTCGTTAAAGATGACCTGGACAAGCCAGAAGGCATTTGGAACAATACTTTGTGTTGAATGACACCAAAATAGAGCTTTTTGGCTTAAATGAGAAGCGCTATGTTTGTAGAAAGAAAAACACAATATTACAACATAACCCCCCCACCCCATCCATCCATCTGTGACACTCGGTGGTGGTAGTATCATGGTTTGGGCCTGTTTTGTTGCATCTCGGCCAGGACAACTCAACATCACTGATGGAGCAATGAATTCTGAATTATACCAGCCAAGTCTAAAGGATAATATGAGGACATCTATCTTGGGGGCCGGGGGGGATTTAAGAGAACGCGAGTCATGCAGTAAGACAATGACCTAAAGTCCTGATTCTAATCCTATAGAAATGTTGTGTAAGGACCTGAAGCACGCAGTTTATGGAAGGAAACCCACCAACAAAACAGAGTTGAAGCTGTTTTGTATGGAGGAATGGGCTAAAATTCTTCCAAGCTGATGTGCGGAACTAATCAGCATTTACCGGAAACATTCAGAAGAAGTTATAGCTGCACAAGGGGGTCACACTAGACACTGAAAGGGTCACATACTTTTGCCACTCACAGAGCTGTGATATTGGATCATTTTCCTCAATAATTAAATGATCTTTATCTACTTTTAGGACTTGTGAGAAAATCGGATGCAGTTTTAGGTAAAAAATAAACAGAAATATAGAAAAGTCTGAAGGGTTCACAAACTTTCAAGCACCGCTGTGAAACTACTAAAAAGCAATGCCAGAATTTCTGGTCTCTTTTCATTCACCTTTCAAAATTCAGTAAGAAAAGTAATCAAAAAATTATGTATCCCAAAATGGCACTAATGAAAACGACAAGTCATCAGGAAAAACACAAGCCCTAACACGGCTCCATCACAAAGGAAATAAGATAAAATGATGGTCTTGGATGCAACAATGTGAAAAGAAGTTAGATTTTGTGCTAAATTGAAATAAATATCTACCATATTTTTCAGACCATTAGACACTTTTTTAGCAAGAAAAAATTTTGAAGCCCAGACCCTCCTGACCGCTTCCTTAAAGGGGTTCTGATATAAAAAAAAAAAATTTTACTCACCTTGCCTGGCCTGGCCCGATCGCCAGGCATGTCCCCTCCAGCCGGCATCTTCTTCTGTGCCTTGTAAAAGCAGAGCAGGAGTGGTCAAAAAGACCGCTTCCTGCTCTGCTCCGTCCGTCAGGCACTTCCGAGGTGAACGGACGGGCCGCCCACAGCAAGCACGTCACAAGCAGTGCTTGCTGTTAGCGGCCCGTCCGTCCTGCTGAACTCCGAGATTCTGCGCATGCGCAGTGGAGACGCGGCCCGTCCTGACTCCTGTCAGAGGGCACCTCTCCACTGCGCATGCGCGCGATCCCGGAGCGGCGCGGTTCGTGCAGGAAGAAGAGGATGACCCCGCTGCTGACAACAACAACAGAAGAAAAGGTAAGTATAAGATTTTTATGCTTTAGCAGCCATTAAACCATGGGTTCCCTGTGTCCATTAAGCAGACCAGGGAACAATGGCTGCTAAAGCATAAAAAAATGATTTGTGTCAGAACCCCTTTAATGATCAGCAGAGTGCTCACAAAGCGCTCAGAGCCATCATTACTTCATTGAGGGATTTCAGAAGAGCGACATGCCCAGGTGTAAGACCGGACCCACACGGCCATATGTCAATTGTGCCCGAGAAAATAGGGCGCAACTTACACTGCACAGCAAACGACCCTCGTTCATATGTTGTCTGACCTCCACTGACCCTACACATTCCATTGCCTATTCTTGTAATAAAATCATAGAACGGTAGAGTTGGAAGGGACCTCCAGGGTCATCAGGTCCACCCCCCTGCTCAGTGCAGGATTCACTAAATCATCACAGACAGATGGAAGTCTTCAGAAGCTGGACAGACCTTGCAGAAGAATTATCACCTCCCGTGGTAACCTGTTCCACTCATTGATCCCCATCACTGTCTAATATCTAATCTGTGTCTCCTCCCTTTCAGTTGCATCCCATCGCTTCTGATCTTTCCTGGTAGATCTTCTCTGAACTTGCTCCAGTGTCTTTTTAAACCACGTAGAGACACGGCCCTTTAGTTTTTTCTCTTTTTTACTCTAAATTTCTTAAAATCATAACTTTTTTTAATTTCACATTTACATAGCTACATGAGGGCGTGTTTTTTGGGGACGAGTTGTATTTCTCAATGGCACCATGAATCGGGAGGGGAGACTTATAAGGCCATGCATGCTCCTCTGGGAATTATGGGCCTTACATGTCTCCTCACACACCTTCTAGGTGTTCTCCCTAAGGAGTAATGATACCCCTTCCGACTCAGGTTATAGCCCTCGGACTAGCCAAGCCAGAATCCTACTGCACACTTATGAAAGGCGAAAACCCCGAAACAGCTATCTGTGTATGGATTCTGGCTTATTATTAATGGCACCATTTAATGTACGATATAATTTACTAGGAAACTTCTAAAAATGTAGGGAGGTCTTGTTTCTCTGGCATGCACAATGCATCAAACATATCATAGGTTTATTCTACGGATCAGTCCGATTACAATGATACCGCATTTATATAGTTTTAATTTTGTGGTATTACGTTTAAAAAATAAAATATCTTTGGAAAAATATAAAAAAAACTTATTTTCTGACAGCCAGAACTTTTTTATTTTTCCGTTGACATAGTTGTGTGACGGCTCATTTTTTATGAGAACTCCTGTAGCTTGTATTGGTAGCATTTTGCAGTTTAAGTGACTTTTTGATCGCGTTGAAATCATTTTTTTCTTGTAGACGGCGTGACCAAAAATATACAATTCCGGCCTTTTGTATTTTTTTTTCTGTCGGTGTTCACTGTACAAGATAAACAATGTGTAACTGTGAGAGAACAGACTTTTACGGATGCAGCACTACTACTACTAAATATATTTTTTTTTTTCCTCCTTAATATGAGAAGAGGGTTTTTTTTTAAAAAAAAACTATTACTTATTTGACTTTTTCCAATTACTTAAAAATTGTTTTACATTTTGTTTTAGCCCCCCAGAGGGATCTTGATCTTGAACAGTATGATGCAATACAGGACTTTGCCAGCAGTCCACGTGCCGCAGTACCCTGAGGGATGATAAATCGATCAGATCCTCCCATCCAGCGGGAATCCGTACGATTATCGCTCAGTGCCAACGCCGTCCCAACTGAAAGACGAAGGATAATTTGTTCTCTTCTCGTTCGTCCGTCAGTGGAGATAACTGATCGATGGATCGGCCATGTAGACAGGCAGTTATCACTTCTGAATGGCGGCCTGCTGTGATTGGAGGCCAGATGGATCCCCGTTGGCTCCGCCTCCATTCACCAACAATGATAGTTCTGGTGTAAAAGTATCGCTGGGACAACGGTCAGACATCTGTGCCAAACAGGTTGACCCGCGTAAAAATGGCCCTTACCCAGGAGTCGCTCTGGTGCCGGCGATGAGCAGGAGCAGCGCTGGGCATCATGGCGGCAGGGCTTCACCCGGAGGCGACGAGGGAACCATTGGTGGGCGGGACAGCATGTATTGTATCGCACAGTGCGGAGGGTGTAGGGCGGGCATGAATAGCGGGTAGGGGAGCGATGGCCGGCTACTAGTCTATATTCAGGCCCCCCTGACAGCGCAGCTTATGGCAGTTGTGGCACAACGTCCATCACTGACACTGATAAATACTATCTGCAGTGATGGCACACGGATATATTCGCAGCGCTGCGATCCTCAGAGCGTAAACAACGCAAAATACACCTGTAAGAAACCCGAATCCATCAGGCGGGATTAACCCCGCACGTCCTTAGACCACCATGACGGCTGCCTCAGAGGGTAATATTCTTCCCTGTTTTCTGGCGTTTCATCCGCGGAGCGTCTGATAGGCCGGAAAATACCGCAAATACATTTATATCAGCTTCTCGTAGCGATTATGTTAGCGCTATTTATGCCGCACGCAGAACATTGCAGAGCTTTCATTAATTAGGGATTATTCACATCGCGCTGCGTATGAAGAGGGCAAGATTTGTGCACGAAATACACCGTGAAAAAACCCCATTATTGATTCATTTCTATTTCATTTTTGCTATTGAAATGACATTTTCATATCTCACAAATAATATCACAATCACGTAAAAAAGGCAGGTTTAACAAGAGGACATCGCTGCGAGGGGACATTATACTCACCCGAGGAAATATAGCCCAAACTACAACAGTCCTGAAGGGGTTAATCCTCCCCTCCCTCACTGAACTGACATGAAGGGAAACACAGACCTCCACCTGCAGAGCCAAACAGCAGCTTCCAGGACCTGTGATGATGTCACTGTCATGTGATTAACAACCTGTGTGGGAGGAGTCTGGGATCACATGACCAGGGGGTGAGCAGCATCTGTAGGACTCTGCTGTGCTGGTTGTGCTCTTTGCTGGATTTGGATGGATGGATGGATGGATGGAGTAGAGCAGAGCAGAGCTGTGTGTGTGAGATATGTGGGGATCAGGATTAGAGATGAGCAAGGACGCTCGGAAAGGTGAGTTACTCGAGTGAGCCTCACTCATCTCGAGTAACTGCCTTCTCCTCCGAGCATGCTCAGGGGGGCAGCAGGCGCTATCCCACGCCGACGCCGCACCCCCCGAGCACGCTCGGAGGAGAAGGCAGTTACTCGAGATGAGTGAGGCTCGCTCGAGTAACTCACCTTACCGAGCGTGCTCGCTCATCTCTAATCAGGATGGATGGGGTAGAGCTGTGTGTGTGTGATGTGTGGGGATCAGGATGGATGGAGTAGAGCTGTGTGTGTGATGTGTGGGGATCAGGATGGATGGAGTAGAGCTGTGTGTGTGATGTGTGGGGATCAGGATGGATGGAGTAGAGCTGTGTGTGTGATGTGTGGGGGATCAGGATGGATGGAGTAGAGCTGTGTGTGATGTGTGGGGGATCAGGATGGATGGAGTAGAGCTGTGTGTGTGATGTGAGGGGATCAGGATGGATGGAGTAGAGCTGTGTGTGTGATGTGTGGGGGATCAGGATGGATGGAGTAGAGCTGTGTGTGTGATGTGTGGGGGATCAGGATGGATGGAGTAGAGCTGTGTGTGTGATGTGTGGGGGATCAGGATGGATGGAGTAGAGCTGTGTGTGTGATGTGTGGGGGATCAGGATGGATGGAGTAGAGCTGTGTGTGTGATGTGTGGGGATCAGGATGGATGGAGTAGAGCTGTGTGTGATGTGTGGGGATCAGGATGGATGGAGTAGAGCTGTGTGTGTGATGTGTGGGGATCAGGATGGATGGAGTAGAGCTGTGTGTGTGATGTGTGGGGATCAGGATGGATGGAGTAGAGCTGTGTGTGATGTGAGGGGATCAGGATGGATGGAGTAGAGCTGTGTGTGTGATGTGTGGGGTATCAGGATGGATGGAGTAGAGCTGTGTGTGTGATGTGTGGGGGATCAGGATGGATGGAGTAGAGCTGTGTGTGTGATGTGTGGGGGATCAGGATGGATGGAGTAGAGCTGTGTGTGTGATGTGTGGGGGATCAGGATGGATGGAGTAGAGCTGTGTGTGTGATGTGTGGGGGTCAGGATGGATGGAGTAGAGCTGTGTGTGTGATGTGTGGGGGATCAGGATGGATGGAGTAGAGCTGTGTGTGTGATGTGTGGGGGATCAGGATGGATGGAGTAGAGCTGTGTGTGTGATGTGTGGGGGATCAGGATGGATGGAGTAGAGCTGTGTGTGTGATGTGTGGGGGTCAGGATGGATGGAGCAGAGCTGTGTGTGTGTTGTGTGGGGGGATCAGGATGGATGGAGTAGAGCTGTGTGTGTGATGTGTGGGGGGATCAGGATGGATGAAGTAGAGCTGTGTGTGTGATGTGTGGGGGGATCAGGATGGATGGAGTAGAGCTGTGTGTGTGATGTGTGGGGGGATCAGGATGGATGGAGTAGAGCTGTGTGTGTGATGTGGGGGGATCAGGATGGATGGAGTAGAGCTGTGTGTGATGTGTGGGGATCAGGATGGATGGAGTAGAGCTGTGTGTGTGATGTGTGGGGGATCAGGATGGATGGAGTAGAGCTGTGTGTGATGTGTGGGGATCAGGATGGATGGAGTAGAGCTGTGTGTGTGATGTGTGGGGATCAGGATGGATGGAGTAGAGCTGTGTGTGTGATGTGTGGGGGGATCAGGATGGATGGAGTAGAGCTGTGCGTGTGATGTGTGGGGATCAGGATGGATGGAGTAGAGCTGTGTGTGTGATGTGTGGGGATCAGGATGGATGGAGTAGAGCTGTGCGTGTGATGTGTGGGGATCAGGATGGATGTAGTAGAGCTGTGTGTGTGTATGATGTGTGGGGATCAGGATGGATGGAGTAGAGCTGTGTGTGTGTATGATGTGTGGGGATCAGGATGGATGGAGTAGAGCTGTGTGTGTGTATGATGTGTGGGGATCAGGATGGACGGAGTAGAGCTGTGTGTGTGATGTGTGGGGATCAGGATGGATGGAGTAGAGCTGTGTGGGGGTCAGGATGGATGGAGTAGAGCTGTGTGTGTGATGTGTGGGGATCAGGATGGATGGAGTAGAGCTGTGTGTGTGTATGATGTGTGGGGATCAGGATGGATGGAGTAGAGCTGTGTGTGTGTATGATGTGTGGGGATCAGGATGGACGGAGTAGAGCTGTGTGTGTGATGTGTGGGGATCAGGATGGATGGAGTAGAGCTGTGTGGGGGTCAGGATGGATGGAGTAGAGCTGTGTGTGTGATGTGTGGGGATCAGGATGGATGGAGTAGAGCTGTGTGATGTGTGGGGGATCAGGATGGATGGAGTAGAGCTGTGTGTGTGATGTGTGGGGGGATCAGGATGGATGGAGTAGAGCTGTGTGTGTGTGATGTGTGGGGATCAGGATGGATGGAGTAGAGCTGTGTGGGGGATCAGGATGGATGCAGTAGAGCTGTGTGTGTGATGTGTGGGGGTCAGGATGGATGGAGTAGAGCTGTGTGTGTGATGTGTGGGGGTCAGGATGGATGGAGTAGAGCTGTGTGTGTGATGTGTGGGGGTCAGGATGGATGGAGTAGGGCTGTGTGTCTGTGTGGGGATCAGGATGGATGGAGTAGGGCTGTGCCTGATGTGTGGGGGATCAGGATGGATGGAGTAGGGCTGTGTGTGTGATGTGTGGGGGATCAGGATGGATGGAGTAGAGCTGTGTGTGATGTGTGGGGATGAGGATGGATGGAGTAGAGCTGTGTGTGTGATGTGTGGGGAATCAGGATGGATGGAGTAGAGCTGTGTGTGATGTTTTTGGGATCAAGGTGGATGGAGTAGAGCTGTGTGTGTGATGTGTGGGGATCAGGATGGATGGAGTAGGGCTGTGTGTGTGATGTGTGGGGGATCAGGATGGATGGAGTAGAGCTGTGTGTGTGATGTGTGGGGATCAGGATGGATGGAGTAGAGCTGTGTGTGTGTATGATGTGTGGGGATCAGGATGGATGGAGTAGAGCTGTGTGTGTGTATGATGTGTGGGGATCAGGATGGACGGAGTAGAGCTGTGTGTGTGATGTGTGGGGATCAGGATGGATGGAGTAGAGCTGTGTGGGGGTCAGGATGGATGGAGTAGAGCTGTGTGTGTGATGTGTGGGGATCAGGATGGATGGAGTAGAGCTGTGTGATGTGTGGGGGATCAGGATGGATGGAGTAGAGCTGTGTGTGTGATGTGTGGGGGGATCAGGATGGATGGAGTAGAGCTGTGTGTGTGTGATGTGTGGGGATCAGGATGGATGGAGTAGAGCTGTTTGGGGGATCAGGATGGATGCAGTAGAGCTGTGTGTGTGATGTGTGGGGGTCAGGATGGATGGAGTAGAGCTGTGTGTGTGATGTGTGGGGGTCAGGATGGATGGAGTAGAGCTGTGTGTGTGATGTGTGGGGATCAGGATGGATGGAGTAGAGCTGTGTGTGTGTGATGTGTGGGGGTCAGGATGGATGGAGTAGGGCTGTGTGTCTGTGTGGGGATCAGGATGGATGGAGTAGGGCTGTGCCTGATGTGTGGGGGATCAGGATGGATGGAGTAGGGCTGTGTGTGTGATGTGTGGGGGATCAGGATGGATGGAGTAGAGCTGTGTGTGATGTGTGGGGATGAGGATGGATGGAGTAGAGCTGTGTGTGTGATGTGTGTGGAATCAGGATGGATGGAGTAGAGCTGTGTGTGGGGATCAGGATGGATGGAGTAGAGCTGTGTGTGATGTGTGGGGGATCAGGATGGATGGAGTAGAGCTGTGTGTGTGTGATGTGTGGGGGATCAGGATGGATGGAGTAGAGCTGTGTGTGATGCGTGGGGATCAGGATGGATGGAGTAGAGCTGTGTGTGTGATGTGTGGGGATCAGGATGGATGGAGTAGAGCTGTGTGTGTGATGTGTGGGGGATCAGGATGGATGGAGTAGAGCTGTGTGTCTGATGTGTGGGGGATCAGGATGGATGGAGTAGAGCTGTGTGTGTGATGTGTGGGGGATCAGGATGGATGGAGTAGAGCTGTGTGTGATGTGGGGGATCAGGATGGATGGAGTAGAGCTGTGTGTGTGATGTGTGGGGATCAGGATGGATGGAGTAGAGGGATTCTGAGACGCCATCGATAAGTACCTCAAGGAAATTAAGGGAATAACTCCTCACCAGCATGGATTCATGAAGGGTCGCTCATGTCAGACAAATCTGATCAGTTTCTATGATGAAGTAAGCTCTAAGCTGGACCTGGGAGAGTCTATTGATCTTGTATATATGGACTTCTCTAAAGCCTTTGACACCGTGCCACATAATAGGCTAATATACAAAATGAGGCAGCTCGGACTGGGCGAAAACGTGTGTAAGTGGGTAAACAATTGGCTCAATGATAGAAAGCAGAGGGTGGTAATAAATGGCTCATACTCTGATTGGACCACAGTCGCTAGCGGGGTGCCACAGGGTTCAGTACTAGGCCCCACTCTGTTCAACATATTTATCAATGACCTGATAGAGGGGCTGCACAGCAAAATATCAATATTTGCAGATGACACAAAATTATACAATATAATTAATGCAACGGAAGACAATGTGCGGCTACAAACGGACCTGGACAAGCTGGGGGCTTGGGCAGAAAAATGGCAAATGAAGTTCAATGTTGAAAAATGTAAGACTATGCACATGGGCAGGAGAAACGGATGTCACCAATATTCACTTAATGGGGTACCACTAGGGAAAAGTGATATGGAAAAGGATCTGGGGGTATTAGTGGATAAAAAACTAAACTGGAGTAACCAATGCCAGTCAACTGCTGCAAAGGCAAATAAAGTTTTGGGATGCATTAAAAGAGGTATAGGGGCGAAGGACGAGAACATTATCCTTCCACTATATAAGGCACTTGTCAGGCCTCACATGGAATACTGCGTACAATTCTGGTCACCAGTGCTCAGGAAAGATGTTACAGTGCTTGAGGGGGTTCAAAGAAGGGCAACTAAACTAATACATGGAATGACGGGACTGGAATACCCAGAAAGGCTATCCAAATTGGGACTATTTACTCTTGAAAAAAGAAGGTTAAGAGGCGACCAAATAACCATGTATAAGTACATGAGGGGACAACACATGGATCTCTCCCATGATCTGTTTACACCAAGGACCACGACGGTAACAGGAGGACACCCGCTACGATTGGAGGAAAGTAAGTTTCATCACCAACATAGAAGGGGATTCTTTACTGTAAGAGCAGTTAGACTGTGGAACTCTCTACCGGAGGAAGTGGTGATGGCAAAATCCATAGAGGAGTTTAAAAGGGGACTTGATGTCTTTCTGGAGAAGAAGGGTATTACAGGATATAAATATTAGGTTAAGTGTCAATTCTGGTATATAGGCAGGTAGGAACTATTAGGGGTTGATCCAGGGAACAGTCTGATTGCCATTAGGGAGTCGGGAAGGAATTTTTTCCCCAAAAGGGCTAATTGGTTTCTGGCCTTGGGGTTTTTTGCCTTCCTCTGGATCAACACAGGAGGATAGACAGGCTGGACTAGATGGACATTGTCTTCATTCAGCCTTACATACTATGTTACTATGTGTGGGGGATCAGGATGGATGGAGTAGAGCTGTGTGTGTGATGTGTGGGGGACCAGGATGGATGGAGTAGAGCTGTGTGTGTGATGTGTGGGGGATCAGGATGGATGGAGTAGAGCTGTGTGTGTGATGTGTGGGAATCAGGACGAATGGAGTAGAGCTGTGTGTGTGATGTGTGGGGGATCAGGATGGATGGAGTAGAGCTGTGTGTGTGATGTGTGGGGGTCAGGATGGATGGAGTAGAGCTGTGTGTGTGACGTGTGGGGGATCAGGATGGATGGAGTAGAGCTGTGTGTGTGATGTGTGGGGGATCAGGATGGATGGAGTAGAGCTCTGTGTGTGATGTGTGGGGATCAGGATGGATGGAGTAGAGCTCTGTGTGTGTGGATTAAAATGTCTGTGTGATGTGTGAGTTACATGCAGAGCCTGACAGCACCTGTGCATGTCAGTTATGGACACTTAGCTCCACCCCCCGATCACATGACAGTGACATCATCACAGGTTTTTTCTTCTCCTTCTGCAGAGAATGAGGAATTATGGGCAGACTGCATCCCCAAGCATATATCTATATTACACTCAGGTTCTGCACATCCCCACAAACCCCTGCAGCCTTAATTGCTATGAATATAGTGTATACTCAGTCTACTTGGTTGTACTTTGGTAACAGCAGAACTCCTACTTCAATCACCATCAGATCTTTCAGGAAATGAGGGATTTGGCATGCCTCGTTCAGGTAGGATTCCAGCCCAATAGTTTCAGTAGTATCTATTAATACGTCGGACAGCAAGATTACGGTGCCAATAAAACAGACATCCGTCAGGATGTGACTTTATTCCTCACAATCAAAAGCAGCAACGTTTCGACTACATGCTGTAGTGTTTGTCAAGCTTGATCCTGATGGATGTCTGTTTTGCTTTCCTACCTATTTATATCTAGTTTGTTCCTGGTTGTCAGACCACTGCCTACATCCTCTACAAACCCCTGCGGCCTCAGTTGCTATGGATACAGCAGTACTCAGTCTGGCAGTTTGTAGCTGGTCACCTATGTGGAGACTCCAATAAATGACACCTCACAATTGTTCACATACATAGCTGGCAGTGCATACTGACCAATAACATTGAAGCATAGTCCTTCACCGCTATCTTCACATCTCCTGAATGTGATATCATGTCATCTCAAGTGCTAATGCAGCCAACACAAGTCCAGCCTTCATCTAATCATCAACCGTTGTTCAGTGTTGGAACAAACCATCACTGTCGTGCAAACATGTCACCACAGAGTGTAGCTAATGCAGCTTACATGACACAAGGGCAAGCAACAATGTCAGTTGAGCCACCAGCTGAAGTTTAAAAAACATAGGCAGCTCCTATGCGAAAGCAATGTAGCAGAGGTGTGTGTGTGACATGCACGTAACAGAGCTGTGTGAGCGACGTGCACGTAGTAGAGCTGTGTGTGCAACATGCATATAGCAGAGCTGTGTGTGTGATGTGCATGTAGCACTAGTACTACAATTTCCTAATAATTACTAGTATGATTATATATAGGAGAGACCCAGCTTATATCATTACTGCAGTCTCTCCCCTGACACGCGCTTCTCTCTGACAGAGTCTGCAGCATGTAATTGGCTGCCAGGGGCCCCCGGTAGCAGCCCTCCTCTCTCTGAGCTCCACTTAGAGTTTGCTCATGGGTGTGATACAGTGAATTTGTCAGGGACCCTCTAGTCATTCGTCAGTGGGACACACATACCTCCACCTGTAGAGCCCACAAGCCCACTGATCACATGATCATATCATGTTATCAGTCACGTGCTCAGATTTTTCATCAGTATTTTGTGAGCCAAAACCTGGAGTGCAACTTACAGAAAGAAAATATAATGGAAAGATTTGCATTTTTTCCATATTTTGGACACATTCCTGGTTTTGGCTCACAAACTATTATTGATAAATAATAAGTCCGTGTGAATAAGACCTTCCTACCAAATTATGCTTTTACAGACTAGAAATCAATTATCTCATTATTACACCAGTTAAACGGGTGTGTCCAAACATTTGCCTCACTATATATAATATATTCCTAAAGGCTCATTCAGACGACCGTATATCGCCGGATATTCACGCCCGGCCAATATACAGTGTCCCTTTCTGCAGGGGGAGTAGGCTGGAAGAGCCAGGAGCAGTGCACTGAGCTCCCGCCCCCTCTCCTCCCCTCGGCACTATTTGCAATGGAAGGGGGAGGGGCAAGGTCGTAGCTAAGTTCCTGGACTTAGCTCCGCCCCCATCCTCTCTCCTGGGGCCTGTGGATATGACAACTTCCTGCTGTCTGCTAGAGCTGTCATGGGGGCCACGAAATGCGACCTCCGGTCACGCGATTGGCATTATCCAATGGATAACGGCAATCGCATAAAAGTAAATAAAAAGTAAAATAAAGTTAAAGTTTCAGGTCCCCTCATGGATCAATCCATGAGGGGAGCTTAAATTACTCCTCTCTGTCCTCCACGACTTCCTCCTTTCAGGACCCGATGCCATCTTCTGCGCATGTGCGCCACACATAAAAAGTCAGCCGCATGCACAGAAGACCGGAGAACCCGGGAAATTTTAATTCATCCTGTTCTTGGCTAATATGAGTAGCCGAGTGCAGGGTGATGTCAAATAGACCGCTGTATGTGGTTTCAGGTCACATGATCGCTGTCATCCAATGGGTAATGGCGATCATGTAACAGTAAAAAAAAGTGTTCGTTTCGTGTCCCCCCACGGATCATATCCGTAAGGGAAGATGAAATTATGTACCTAAGGCCCCCGGATTAATCTGCAGACCTTACCCTGGCTTCTGTGCACGCACCCATCGCTAAAATGGCTGACGCATGTGCAAAAGCCATGGATTGCCAGGATAATTTGAAATCTCCCTGCTTCTAGCTGCCAAGCATAATCGATAGCCTAGAGATTTCACAGGGGGCCCTAGTAAGCGGTCTCTGGCCATGTGATTGCCGTTATCCAATGGATAACGACGATCATGTAAAAGTAAAAAAACGTTAGTTTCCCCTCCTATCACGGATCCGATACATGAGGGGAGGTGAGAGTACTTACCTAAGGCCTCTCTGGCAATGTCCCCAGATGAGATCTTTATCCGCTGACCTTTTCCCAGCTTTGGCGTATGCGCCCCTCTGCAAAATGGCGAATCTGGGGAGGGCCCAGGAAATTTAAAATCTCCTGGTCACATGATGGCCGTTATCCAATGGATAATGGTGATCACGTGAAACGTCCTACCGGAGGCCTCCGCATTTTAACTTTGACATGATCATCCTTCACGGATCTTCCCTGGCTTTTCGCATGCGCCTGCCGGCAAAATGTCAGACTCATACGCGAGAGTTTGGGAGGGCCCATGAAATTTAAAACCTCCTTGCTCCCAGCTACCAAACCTAGCTGAAAGCCTAGAGCAGTGACCAGTGGCCTCGTTGAGCAGTCCCCGCATTCACGGAAAACTGAACGCCAATGGGTGTTCCTTCCATTACAGGCCTAACCATGTGTCCTGTAAGGAGATTGGGGCTACAATGGGTATGTCTCTGAACACAGGAAAAACAGGGAGACCTATTTTGGGGTATAAATCTACATTCATATGTGTGCTGTACAAAAAACTGTTTTTAAAATGACACAATTGCCAAAAAAATGCAAATCATATTTTTTTCTTCTGCTTTGCTTAGATTCATTCAAAAACTGTGGGGTCCGAATACGCAGTACTTGCCTAGATGATTTCGATAAGGAGTCTAGTTTTCAAAATGGGGTCATTTGTGGGGTTTCTCCTTTGTTTTTGTCACTCAAGGGCCCTACAAGTGGGCACTAAGGCCTAAAACACCTTCAAGCAAAATTTTGGTTCTGAATGCCTCCAGCTGCTCCTTTACGTTTGGGCCCTGTTATGCATCTAGAAATAATATTAGGGCCACAACGGGTATGTTTCTGAACAAAGGACAAAGAGGGGTATCCATTTTGGTGCAGACTATCTTTTTCTGGGCACTATAGAGAAAAACACCTGTCTTTAAAATTATTTGTTCTTCATATGAACCTTTGCAATCTTGGCTTGGTGTAGAAAAACAAAATGTTCCTCAAAATGTTAAAGGGGTTGTCCCGCGCCGAAACGTTTTTTTTTTTTTTTCAACCCCCCCCCCCCCCCCCCCGTTCGGCGCGAGACAACCCCGATGCAGGGACGTAAAGAAAGCTTACCGGAGCGCTTACCTTAATCCCCGCGCTCCGGTGACTTCTATACTTACCGGTGAAGATGGCCGCCGGAATCCTCTTCCTCCGTAGACCGCAGCTCTTCTGTGCGGTCCATTGCCGATTCCAGCCTCCTGATTGGCTGGAATCGGCACGTGACGGGGCGGAGCTACACGGAGCCGGCATTCTGCTCCATTGAAGAGAGCAGAAGACCAGGACTGCGCAAGCGCGGCTAATTTGGCCATCGGAGGGCGAAAATTAGTCGGCTCCATGGGAACGAGGACGCCAGCAACGGAGCAGGTAAGTATAAAACTTTTTATAACTTCTGTATGGCTCATAATTAATGCACAATGTACATTACAAAGTGCATTATTATGGCCATACAGAAGTGTATAGACCCACTTGCTGCCGCGGGACAACCCCTTTAATAATTAATGTACATCTCTTAAGGGTTAAAAAAACCTAAAGTTTTTCCAATGTGCTTCCAGAATTAAGTGAACAGATGGAAATCTATACATCTCATCCAAAATGTTTACAATTATGTTTGCACATATTTGACAAATTGCAGTTGAAAATGTGAAAAAAATGACAATTTTTTTCAAAATGTTCCCAATTTTGGCGCTTTTAATTATACACAAATTCTATTGTGAGTAAAATGTTTGGAGGGTTTCTTAGAGATGCTATCCTGGAGGACCTCATGAAAATAGCTGTATAAAAACTCCTGCACATTTGAGGTTTTCTTCATGGGCATGGGTTTATGAGAGATCACTCCTGTTAAACCAACCTGATCAACATCTACACGGAGGTAAGTTCTAGACTGGACCGGGGAGAATCATTGGATCTTGTGGACTTTTCCAGATCATTTGATGCTGTGCCACATAAAAGGTTAGTATATAAAATGTGAATGCTTGGTCTGGGTGAGAATGTGTGTAAAGGGGTAAGTAACTAGTCAGTGATAGAAAGCAGAGGGGGGTTATAAATGGTACATACTCTGATTGGGTCACAGTTACTGGTGCGGTACCACAGAGGTTGGTTTAGGGCCCTATTTTTTTTTAAATATTTATTAACCCCTTAAGTACACTGTCTATTTTGGGCTGAAGGACGCAACGATTTTTGGCGGATTTTCATCTCCATTTTCGAAAGCCATAACTTTTTTATTTTTCTGTCGACGAGGCCGTATGAGGGCTTGTTTTTTGCTTAGCAAACTGTAGCTTCTATTGGTGCCATTTTTGGACTATATCGTAAAATGTTTACTATTTTTTTTATGATAGCAGGGAGAGAAAACGCATCAATTCTACTATAGGTTTTTGAGAGGTTTTCTTACAGCGTTAATCATGCAGCATAAATGACGCAATACATTTTTTTTACTGCTGGCCGGTATGATTACAACAATTCCAAAATTCTTATATTTTTTTTAGGTTTTTCCACTTTTTCGCAATAAAAACTCTTTTTTTGGAAATCATTTTTTTTTCTAAATCACTGCATTCAAAGTCCTATAACTTTTTTATTTTTCCATGAACAGAGCTCTGAGTGGGCTTATTTTTTGCGAGACGACCTGTAGTTTTTATTGCGCTTTTTGGGAGGCAAATGCTAAAAAATTAAGCTTTTTTCCGCGCAGGATAAAAAGCATGTTCAACTTATCGTACACGTCATTATAGATACGACAATACTAAAGATGAGCGAACACACTCGTCCTCGTTTGCTACTCGTTGGAGTATTAGGCTACTTGAGATGCTCGGTACTCGAGACAAACACCACACGGTACTCGAGTCACTTTCACTTCCCTTCCCCGCATGTTTAGCACCATTTGCTAGCCAACAAACATGCGGTGAAGGCATTACCACTTCCTGCTGTGACGTGCCAGCCCTCTGCCCGGCAAAAGCAGTGAGTTGCTGGGCTGATCAGGTTACCGCCGGGTACTTAAACTGGTCCCGCACGCGGCTCGCCTCAGAAGCATGCTGGCAGAGGTTAGGGAAAGTGCTGCTGCTGATATAGGGAAAGTGTTAGAGTAGGATCCTGTCTTCAAGAACCCCAACGGTCCTTCTTAGAGCTACTCCTTATCGTGTGCATTACTGTTGTGGCAGGCTGGGAGCAGTAGTGCACCTTTTTTTTTTTTTTTTTTTTTAAAGCATCTAGCCCTGTGCAGAGCATTACAGCTATACCATTCTCAGTGTGCAGTGCATTAGGCAGAGGTTAGGGAAAGAGCTGCTGCGATAGGAAAAGTGTTACAGTCGGGATCCTCTCTTCAAGAACCCCAAGGGTCCTTCTTAGAGCTACTCCTCGTTGTGTGCATTACAGTTGTGGCTGGCTGGGAGCAGTAGTGCACCTACTTTTTTTTCTGAAGCATCTAGCCCTGTGCAGAGCACTACAGTACTGTAATATTTCCTGGGCCACTGCAAACCATTTCATTTATACCATTCTATGTCTGCAGTCTGTTAGGCAGAGGTGTCACCGCGAAACAATACTCTACTCAATCCATCCTGACCCCCACACAACACATACAGCTCTACTCTATCCCTCCTGATCTCCACACATCACACACAGCTCTACTCCATCCATCCTGATCCCCACACATCACACACACAGCTCTACTCCATCCATCCTGATCCCCACACATCACACACACAGCTCTACTCTATCCCTCCTGATCTCCACACATCACACACAGCTCTACTCCATCCATCCTGATCCCCACACATCACACACAGCTCTACTCCATCCATCCTGATCCCCACACATCACACACACAGCTCTACTCCATCCATCCTGATCCCCCACACATCACACACACAGCTCTACTCCATCCATCCTGATCCCCCACACATCTCACACACACGGCTCTACTCCATCCATCCTGATCCCCCACACATCACACACAGCTCTACTCCATCCATCCTGATCCCCACACATCAAACACACAGCTCTACTCCATCCATCCTGATCCCCCACACATCACACACACGGCTCTACTCCATCCATCCTGATCCCCCACACATCACACACACAGCTCTACTCCATCCATCCTGATCCCCCACACATCACACACAGCTCTACTCCATCCATCCTGATCCCCACACATCACACACACAGCTCTACTCCATCCATCCTGATCCCCCACACATCACACACACGGCTCTACTCCATCCATCCTGATCCCCCACACATCACACACACGGCTCTACTCCATCCATCCTGACCCCCACACAACACATACAGCTCTACTCTATCCCTCCTGATCCCCCACACATCACACACAGCTCTACTCCATCCATCCTGATCCCCCACACATCACACACACAGCTCTACTCCATCCATCCTGATCCCCCACACATCACACACAGCTCTACTCCATCCATCCTGATCCCCACACATCACACACACAGCTTTACTCCATCTATCCTGATCCCCCACACATCACACACACACAGCTCTACTCCATCCATCCTGATCCCCCACACATCACACACAGCCCTATTCCATCCATCCTGATCCCCACACATCACACACAGCTCTATTCCATCCATCCTGATCCCCCACACATCACACACACAGCTCTACTCTATCCATCCTGATCCCCCACACATCACACACACAGCTCTACTCCAGCCATCCTGATCCCCCACACATCACACACACAGCTCTACTCCATCTATCCTGATCCCCCCCACACATCACACACACAGCTCTACTCCATCCATCCTGATCCCCCCCACACATCACACACACAGCCCTACTCCATCCATCCTGATCCCCCCACACATCACACACACAGCTCTACTCCATCCAGATCCCCCCCACATCACACACAGCTCTACTCCATCCATCCTGATCCCCCGCACATCACACACAGTTCTACTCCAGCCATCCTGATCCCCCACACATCACACACAGCTCTACTCCAGCCATCCTGATCCCCACACATCACACACACAGCTCTACTCCATCCATCCTGATCCCCCACACATCATACACGCAGCTCTACTCCAGCCATCCTGATCCCCCACACATCACACACGCAGCTCTACTCCATCCATCCTGATCCCCACACATCACACACACAGCTCTACTCCATCCAACCTGATCCCCACACATCACACACACAGCTCTACTCCATCCAACCTGATCCCCACACATCACACACACAGCTCTACTCCATCCAACCTGATCCCCACACATCACACACACACAGCTCTACTCCATCCATCCTGATCCCCCACACATCACACACAGCTCTACTTCATCCAACCTGATCCCCACACATCACACACACACAGCTCTACTCCATCCATCCTGATCCCCCACACATCACACACAGCTCTACTCCATCCATCCTGATCCCCCACACATCACACACAGCTCTACTCCATCCATCCTGATCCCACACATCACACACAGCTCTACTCCATCCATCCTGATCCCCCACACATCACACACAGCTCTACTCCATCCATCCTGATCCCACACATCACACACAGCTCTACTCCATCCATCCTGATCCCCCACACATCACACACACAGCTCTACTCCATCCATCCTGATCCCCCACACATCACACACACAGCTCTACTCCATCCATCCTGATCCCCACACATCACACACACAGCTCTACTCAATCCATCCTGATCCCCCACACATCACACACAGAGCTCTACTCCATCCATCCTGATGCCCACACATCACACACACAGCTCTAGTCCATCCATCCTGATCCCCACACATCACACACAGCTCTACTCCAGCCATCCTGATCCCCCACACATCACACACGCAGCTCTACTCCATCCATCCTGATCCCCCACACATCACACACACAGCTCTACTCCAGCCATCCTGATCCCCCACACATCACACACGCAGCTCTACTCCAGCCATCCTGATCCCCCACACATCACACACGCAGCTCTACTCCAGCCATCCTGATCCCCCACACATCACACACAGCTCTACTCCATCCATCCTGATCCCCCCACACATCACACACACAGCTCTCCTCCATCCATCCTGATCCCCACACATCACACACAGCTCTACTCCATCCATTCTGATCCCCACACATCACACACACAGCTCTACTCCATCCATTCTGATCCCCACACATCACACACACAGCTCTACTCCATCCATCCTGATCCCCACACATCACACACACAGCTCTACTCCATCCATCCTGATCCCCCACACATCACACACACAGCTCTACTCCATCCATCCTGATCCCCCACACATCACACACACAGCTCTACTCCATCCATCCTGATCCCCACACATCACACACACAGCTCTACTCCATCCATCCTGATCCCCCACACATCACACACAGCTCTACTCCATCCATCCTGAACCCCCACACATCACACACACAGCTCTACTCCATCTATCCTGATCCCCACACATCACACACACAGCTCTACTCCATCCATCCTGATCCCCACACATCACACACACAGCTCTACTCCATCCATTCTGATCCCCACACATCACACACACAGCTCTACTCCATCCATTCTGATCCCCACACATCACACACACAGCTCTACTCCATCCATTCTGATCCCCACACATCACACACACAGCTCTACTCCATCCATCCTGATCCCCACACATCACACACACAGCTCTACTCCATCCATCCTGATCCCCCACACATCACACACACAGCTCTACTCCATCCATCCTGATCCCCCACACATCACACACAGCTCTCCTCCATCCATCCTGATCCCCCACACATCACACACAGCTCTACTCCATCCATCCTGATCCCCCACACATCACACACACAGCTCCCCTCCATCCATCCTGATCCCTCACACATCACACACACAGCTCTACTCCATCCATCCTGATCCCCACACATCACACACACAGCTCTACTCCATCCATCCTGATCCCCACACATCACACACAGCTCTAATCCATCCATCCTGATCCCCACACATCACACACACAGCTCTACTCCATCCATCCTGATCCCCACACATCACACACAGCTCTACTCCATCCATCCTGATCCCCACACATCACACACACAGCTCTACTCCATCCATCCTGATCCCCCACACATCACACACACAGCTCCCCTCCATCCATCCTGATCCCTCACACATCACACACACAGCTCTACTCCATCCATCCTGATCCCCACACATCACACACACAGCTCTACTCCATCCATCCTGATCCCCACACATCACACACAGCTCTAATCCATCCATCCTGATCCCCACACATCACACACACAGCTCTACTCCATCCATCCTGATCCCCACACATCACACACACAGCTCTACTCCATCCATCCTGATCCCCACACATCACACACACAGCTCTAATCCATCCATCCTGATCCCCACACATCACACATACAGCTCTACTCCATCCATCCTGATCCCCACACATCACACACACAGCTCTACTCCATCCATCCTGATCCCCACACATCACACACAGCTGTACTCCATCCATCCTGATCCCCACACATCACACACAGCTCTACTCCATCCATCCTGATCCCCCACACATCACACACAGCTCATTCAGTTGGGATCACAACCAGAACATCAGTATCCTGCATACACTGGCCAGCCCCTGGTCATGTGATCCTTGACTCCTCCCACACAGGTGATTGATCACATGACGGTGACCTCATCACAGGTCCTGGAAGCACCCTTCAGCTGTCTGGCTCTGCAGGCCTTTGTGTCCCCCTATGTGAGGTTAGTGGGGGAGGAAAAGATTAACTGCTTCAGGACCACTTGGGTAGGTGAGGATTAACCCCTTCAGGTACCACTGGAGGAAGGCAGGATTAACCCCTTCAGGATTTATATCCGTCCCAGAACCTCTGACCAGCGTCCTGTTCTTAAACCTGCTTTTTTACGTGAGTGTGATTGTTTATGTGAATGTAATGCTTCACATCGCGATACGTGCGAAAATGAGAAGTGAACATCATGTTTCAACAGGGTTCATCATCGCAGTCACGTGACCCCCTGCCGGCATGCGATTACAGCGCGAGGCTTTACTGACACATCGGAAATAACGGAGGAGAGTCTCACCGACCTGCAGAAGTACAGAACGCGCAGCAGTTGTTGTCGCAGCGTCGCTACAAGAGATAAATCGCCGTATAACCGCCGCGCCATAAATAACGGCTTCTGTTTCCGTGTCAGTTCTGTCCTCGTTGAGCGCACATAATCCGCCGTGTAAATCCGCCGGGCGCTGCGGTGATATTAGAGGAACGTCACTTCTCTTACTTGTAGGTTTAGATGTTTTTGTCCCCATAAATATATTTGGCGCAGAACTTTAACCCCTTAGAGCCCTCTTACACCGCGCGATTATCATTCAGGCTGTCGCTGGATCGCGGGGATCTGTTCAGAGTAAATGGCGGCAGCGACAGAACGGCGAACGATTAATTCATCATTCAGGTTCTACAGACAGAAATATCAGCCGCCGACCGTCCCGCGTGCGCGATGAGCGACGCCTGTTCACTGGGAATGGAGGCGGGCGGGACGACCCCCAGCGCTCCGCCACCCCTCACTGAGTGATACGTCTACGAGAAGCACGATTATCACTGCGACGGATGGCGGTACTGAAGCTCCAACAGTCGTCCGTGTAAAAGGCCCCTCAGTGACGCGACTAATTTATACGGCAGCGAACGAGGATGTGTTTATTATAGCCGATTTGTATCTTTAGTGGCCCCATTCAGGATTTACAGACAATATGGGCTTCACACAGAAGGAAGTGTATTCATGTGCGGATTTGCGCGATCAGCGTTGACCTTTTGCCTGCGTGCATAGTTTACTGTATATTTTGCGCACGCTCGCTCTGTGAATTTGCGCACAGAAGAAAAACAAGCAAGCGCACTTCCATTGATTTTAATGGCAAATTAAGTTTAATTAGTTTAACAACTACTATTTTCGTGCGCAATTCGCACACAAATAGGGCCCGCTGCGTATTTACTTTTGAGAATGAAATGCGGAAACAAGATATGCTCGTGTGAACAAGCGCATTGAAATCAGTGGTTTCCATTCACTGCGTTTTCTTGCACAGATTTTGTACACATAATGCGCAGCGCAAATGAGTTCGTGTGAATTAGCCCTAATTAATGAAAATTCTGCTATTTTACGCGGGACGACCTTTTTGGCGCAGATCCCCGACACGTCATCCCAGGGATAATCGCTGCTGTGCTTTTACACCAGAACAATCATCATTAGTGAAAGGAGGCGGAGCCTACGGGATCCAATCACAGCAGGCCGTCGTTCAGAAGTTATAACTGCCTGTCTACATGGGCCGATCCGTCAGTCAGTTATTTCCTCGCAGAGACTGACGGACAAACGAGAAGCGAACAAATTATCCTTCGCCTTTCAGTCGGTCGGCGTTTACACTGAGCGATAATCGTACGGATTCCCGCTGGATGGGAGGATCTGAATTATTTATCATCCCTCAGGGTACTGCGGCTCGTAGACTGCTGGGCAAAGTCCTGTATTACATCACACTGTATGAGTGATCAAACGATCGCGAGTTCAAGATCCCCTCGGGGGGCTAAAACAAAATCTAAAAATACGGAAAGAAAACATTTTTTTATAATTGCAAAAAATGCAAAAAAATAAAGAAAGTAATAGTTTAACCCTTTCCAGTCCACTGTCTGACGTCTAAAGACATTCTGATTGAAGGCTGTACAGCTCCGATGTCGGAAGACGTCCGGTAGAGTATTCTTACTGTATATTACTGGCCACTCTGTTGTCGGGGGCCTCTCCAGCATGTCCCATATCGTAGTCCTGGCTCTAGCCAGCAGGTGGCGCCATTGTATAATGGCAGAAAGATAAAGCCCCCTAGAAACCCCCTAATCCAAAATTGGATTGCAGAGGGTTAAGAAACGCCCTCTTCCCACATAAAAGTAAATAAATAAAAGTATGTTTACCATTGCTGCATCCGTCAGAGTCCGATCTTACAAAGTAATTATTTTTCTCGTATAGTGAACGTTGTCAGAAAAAATAATGCAAAATGCCAAAAATGCGCATCTTTGGTTGGTCACACCATAAAAAAAAAAAGAAAATTATTTAATAGTGATTAGAGATGAGCAAACCTACTCGGCCACGCCCCTTTTTCGCCCGAGCGCCACGATTTTCGAGTACTTCCATACGCAGGCGAAAAGATTTGGGGGGTGCCGTGGGTGAGTGGGGGGTTGCAGCGGGGAGTGGGGGGTTGCAGCAGGGAGTGGGGGGGAGAGGGAGAGAGGGCTTCCCCCTGTTCCCCGCTGCTACCCCCGCTCCGCCACGCCTCCCCCCGCCCCCCGGCGCCCCCGAATCTTTTCACCCGAGTACGGAAGTACTCGAAAATCACGGTGCTCAATCGAGTAATTACTCGAAACGAGTAGGTTCGCTCATCTCTAATAGTGATCAAAAAGCCACTCGAACTCCAAAATGATACTAATTGAAGCTACAGGAGGCCAGAAAAATAAAAAGTTCTGGCCGTCAGAAAATAGTGTTGTTTTTTTCCAAAGATATTTTATTTTTTAAAAGCAGTACAGCAAAAGTAGAACAATATAAATCTGGTGCCGCCGTAATCATACTGACCCGTGGAATCAAGTTATGATGTCTTACTTGCTGCTTTGCACACGCCGTAGAAGCGATGAATATGTGATGAAAAAGGAGGAATCGCGCCGCTACTAGAGTAGATCCAGAGTAATAAAGATAATTACTTGGCACTACAGAGTCCTTCGTCAGGCCGCATTATAGAAACAGGGATACAAGGGGCATTTACTGATCACATGACTGGATATAGGCCCCTATTAAGCATCGTCAAAAACATTACCCAAAAATCGCGACCATCTGAAGCGTTGGATTCCAAAAATATATATTTATATTATATTTCATATTCCAAATAGATTCCAGATATTGAAACAGACGGAATGTTTCTGGATATACAATGTAAATATTTCCCTATGGACTTAATGAACTAATTATGACCTCTTGATAAATATATAGAATTATTATCAATGATCATTTACTATTTGTTTTCGCTTATTATTCTGTATTATTTTGCTGCTTATTGTTATGGTTAATATTGATATCCAGTCATGGGGTCAAGGCAGAGCGATGAAGCAATACAACGATGTAATGAGTGTGTCCAGGTCTAGAAGCGTCCTGACGATGTGCCGTGTATTTAGTACATGAATATGTTTCTGTTTAGATGAGAAGTATCTAGATTCTTGTGTATGTGTGTGCTCCACTCCTTTTGGTGGAGGATTACGGGCACAATAAGTCCCCTCTCCTTTCTCTGCAGACGCCTCACCTTCAGCGCGGCTCAGTGGATCTTGCGGTTTTCTCTGTATCAGGGGCGTAACTATAGGGGGTGGAGGGGATGCGGTTGCACCCGGGCCCAGGAGCCTTAGGGGGCCCATAAGGCCTCTCTTCTCCATATAAGGAGCCCAGTACTATGAATAAAGCATTATAGTTGGGGGCCCTGTTACAGGTTTTGCATTGGGGCCTAGAAGCTTCAAGTTATGCCTCTGTGCAGCATGGTTTAGGTATGGGTACGGGTACAGATACAGATAGAGGGGGGCCCCAGCTCACCTTTTGCATCAGGGCCCCTGAGCCTTTAGTTATGCCCCTGCTCTGTATGTATTGTTTGTGTTGTGAGTGTTTGGGATGCAGCTGTCTGTGATGTGCTTGTCTTATGTCTGTTGTGGTGGATTGTTCTGTCTGTGACTATCGCTCTGTCGTTGTACAACTTGTGTGTGCAGTTTTCTAGGATTCTGATGGTGTATTTGTAGAGTAGGATATGAGTGTCTGATAGTTGGTGCTCGTCTACAAGTTCCTGGTGGATTAGATTTGCTATTTGATTATGGCTGGCTCACACTGGCTGATTCCAATTGCGTATACTTTCGCTTTTTCGCTCACACTTGTATGAATTGATTATACCGTAAACGCAGGAAATTTTGCAGCATGCTCTATTTTTCTGCGGACTCCGCACGGACGGACACCATTGACCCTATTGTCGTAGCTTATCGCTTAATGATGGCACAGGAGATACAAACGTCCAAGCAAAAACTGAACTGCGCACGGCCAACGGTAAGCTGCCATGATTATCTGCAATACAAATTATTCTGGTACGCAGCCAGGCTCACAGCCGGAATCCACTGCTGGCATTCTGCATGCAGAATCCAGTCCAGCCATCTGAAAACGGCCTTAGGGCTTATTCAGACCACCGTATATGGGCCAGGTATTCATGCCTGTTTCTTCGAAGAGGTTACCTCGAGCCCGCCAGCAGTGTGAAGGCAGTTTTGTCAATGTGATCCCGTCTGAGGTCAAAGGCATTCCGACCATTGAGCTCCTTCTTGGCCAAGGATTGCTTAATGATGTCAGTGTGTTGTGTAACGTCTGTGTGGGGGGTCTTTCAACGGAGACCAGTGCTGATGTTGCCTGAGTCCAAATTCAAAGGAAAGCTATAGCAGGTACTCGAGGAGAACCATAAGAAGCCACTATACACACAGCCTAGTGAATCAAATGAGTTCTGCTTTATTAGGAGAAGCACACAGCTTATATAGGCCGTCGCCCGCACAGGGTGCAACTTTGAAGAATTACTTAATCAGGTGACTAGTTTGAGAAACAGAATATTAGCACATTCCATTCTTGCAAAAACTACTTATCTTGAAAAAGCACATCTGCTGCGTTCCGGTGCATCCGGCCACAAACAGTCAGTAAGCCCAGCCACAAACTGTCAGTAAGGAAACTTATCTGGTGCAAGGCCCGGACTAAAATGAGGAACTTCTAAGTCCCTCTTCTTATGTTACTCAGAAACAAGATTAACCCTTAACATCTGGATTACAGGACTGTAATTAGTGGTGTGTTGTGTAATGTCTGGATTACAGGACTGTAATTAGTGGTGGGTTGTGTAATGTCTGGATTACAGGACTGTAATTAGTGGTGGGTTGTGTAATGTCTGGATTACAGGACTGTAATTAGTGGCGGGTTGTGTAACATCTGGATTACAGGACTATAATCAGTGGTGGGTTCTGTAATGTCTGGATTACAGGACTGTAATTAGTGGTGGGTTGTGTAATGTCTGGATTACAGGACTGTAATTAGTGGTGGGTTGTGTAATGTCTGGATTACAGGACTGTAATTAGTGGCGTGTTGGGTAACATCTGGATTACAGGTCTGTAATTAGTGGCGTGTTGTGTAACATCTGGATTACAGGACTGTAATTAGTGGCGGGTTGTGTAATGTCTGGATTACAGGACTGTAATTAGTGGTGGGTTCTGTAATGTCTGGATTACCGGACTGTAATTAGTGGCGTGTTGTGTAACATTTGGATAACAAGACTGTAATTAGTGGCGTGTTGTGTAACATCTGGATTACAGGACTGTAATTAGTGGTGGGTTGTGTAACGTCTGGATTACAGGACTGTAATTAGTGGTGGGTTGTGTAATGTCTGGATTACAGGACTGTAATTAGTGGCGTGTTGTGTAACGTCTGGATTACAGGACTGTAATTAGTGGCGGGTTGTGTAACGTCTGGATAATGGGACTGTAATTAGTGGTGTGTTGTGTAACGTCTTGATTACAGGACTGTAATTAGTGGCGTGTTGTGTAACATCTGGATTACAGGACTGTAATTAGTGGCGTGTTGTGTAACGTCTGGATTACAGGACTGTAATTAGTGGTGGGTTGTGTAACGTCTGGATTACAGGACTGTAATTAGTGGTGGGTTGTGTAATGTCTGGATTACAGGACTGTAATTAGTGGCGTGTTGTGTAACGTCTGGATTACAGGACTGTAATTAGTGGCGGGTTGTGTAACGTCTGGATAATGGGACTGTAATTAGTGGTGTGTTGTGTAACGTCTTGATTACAGGACTGTAATTAGTGGCGTGTTGTGTAACATCTGGATTACAGGACTGTAATTAGTGGCGTGTTGTGTAACGTCTGGATTACAGGACTCTAATTAGTGGCGTGTTGTGTAACGTCTGGATTACAGGACTGTAATTAGTGGTGGGTTCTATAATGTCTGGATTATGGGACTGTAATTAGTGGCGTGTTGGGTAACGTCTGGGTTCTGTAATGTCTGGATTACAGGATGTTGTTGCAGACTTTGGTGGTGGTTTAGGCTTAGTCAGTGCTGTTCTTTGTGTCCGGGGGAACAACTCCAAAGCAGTAAGTGTGCGCCACGATGGCATCTGTACCTGTAGTTTAGATTGTGTGTTTGGTGTTTCGGTGTTCTTACAATGGAGTTTATTCTGTTGTTGTACGCTTTAGATATTGGTTTTATTTCCGCACGTTCTGTACGTTTGGCCCGCTGGAAACCTAAATACTTGTAGATCTCCCATCTTCCATGGATTCAGTAATGTCTCCATTTAGTGTGTTACATTTGTCACGCCCAACTCCATGTGTATGTCATTGGGAAATGCATAATATTTAACACCTTCCCGCGCCAGTACATACATTTATGTTCTGGATCATCGGGGTATGTATGAAGAGAGATCGCGGGGTGAGCCCTCTTCAAACAGCACGGGCATCAGCTGTTTATTACAGCTGACACCTGCGGGCAATAGCTGCAATCGGCTGCACAGCTGACTGCGGCTATTAACCCTTTAAATGCCGCTGTCAATTCTGACAGTAGCATTTAAATCCCCCGATGTTCGGGGGTCCCGTACGCCCCCCTTGTGAGATCGCAGGTAGCTATACAAGTGTCATGGCAGCCGGGGCCTTCTGAAAGGCCCCAGGGCTGCCTTAACAGACCGCCTATTAACCGTCCCTGTGGGGTGGCTTGATAAACTGCCTGTCAAATCGCAGTATGACGTAAGGCTATAGCCTTACCTCATACTGCAGGAGCAATCAAAGCACCGTATGTTGTGGTCCCCCAGGGGGGCATAAAAAAAAAGTTAAAATAAGAGCAATAAAGTTTTTATTACTTATAAAAAAAGGGATAAAAATTTAAATCACCCCCCCATCTGATATAGCCGCAGTTGTAAATTTCCGATCTATCAAAGTAGTTCATTATTTACCCCGCACGGTGAACGTCGTCTGAAAAAAAAGATAAAGAATGCCAGAAATACACTTTTTCAGTCACCCTGTCTCCCAGAGAAAATGCAATGAAAAGCAATGAAAAAGCTGTATGTATTCCGAATTGGCAGTAACGTAAACTACAGGACATCCTGCAAAAAATGAGCCCTCACTCAACTACGTCGACATAAAAATAAAAAAGTTATTGCGCACAGAAGATGGCGGCAAAAAATAATTGAAAAAAGAAATTAAATGTCTGAAGAAAAAAAAAGAGTAGTACAGTAAAAAAAAGCCTATACACGTTTGCTATCGTAGTAATCGTACTGACCCATAGAATAAAGTTATCAGGTCATTTTTGTTGCAGTTTGTGCGCCGTAGAAACAAGACGCACCAAAAGATGGTGGAATGTCATTTTTTATTCATTTTACTCCACTAATAATTTTTTAAATGTTTTTCACTACATTATATGGTACTTTAAATAGCAGCATTAAAGAATACAACTCATCCTGCAAAAAACAAATCCGCATGCAGCAACTTCGATGGATAAATAAAGGAGTTATGATTTTTTTAAAGGGGTCAGGAAAAAGCGAAAATGAAAAAAAGGGGTCCGTGTCATTAAGAGGTTAATGGTGATTTAGTTGTGCTTGTGTGGAAGTGTAAAGTTTTATGCCGTCCATGTACATGAGGTGTGATCATGTGAACTGTGAGGTTTTGCTGTGCTTCATATTGTATCCGGAATTTCTCTTGTTTAATATGTTGGATTACGGCTTTAAGGCTGAACAGAACCACCGCGGCCTCAAGGAGTCTCCTTGGAAGATTCCCCGCCTAATGTGTATTTGGTGAGGACGTGTGAGATGTTGTCTTGTTCTCCGCTACCGACTAGTGTTTTCATAGAATCAGATGATAGTTGGATGTATTGTGTGACTATGTAGTGCATGTAGCCACCAAGTATGAGGGATGCCATCCAAAGCGTATTGTAGTCTTGGTATAGGCCGTGTGGTTTGTGTGATTGCCGTAGAATAACTGAGTTGTTCTTTGCATCCCATGTGATTTCTACGACAACCTAGATATGGCATAGAAAAAGTAGATATGGCATGGAAAAAGTAGTGGAGCTACCCCAGTGGTGGTCAAGTGTAGTGGTGACGAAAGGGTGCATGTCCTAATTAGGTATCCCGATGGTGAAGTAGCAAAAGAAATAGATGCATGGAAAGCAGCCAACCCAGAATCCATACAAGTTGTTGGTTGACATATAGTGCCTGAAGTGATCAAAGTACAAAAACTGGGAATAAGGCACAATCCTAAAAAAAGGACCTGCACATACACAGGCCTTTGTCTTAAAAATCTCAGTATTTGATAAAACCAGCTTAGAAGACAATGCGTTTTAAGCAATACAATGCTTCTTGAGTATAGCTGGTTGCTCAGTGTATACTAATAGATACATATATTATATAAAAGTGTGTGGCGGTATGATTAAAAAGTGTACATAGTGTGGAGATGGGCGTGGATTGTTATGGAGAGATAAGGAGATGTTTTTTTCTGAGCTACCGTACCAGTCTGGAGACCAAACCACTATCTGCACCCCAGGCACTTAAAATTGTCAGATGGACAACCAAAAGAAAGACAGGGACCCAGAAAATCCCTAAATCTGATGGAGACATCCAACATTTTATGATAGAAGTGGAGGAAAATGCTGCTGTTCGCCGTAGCAAGCAGGCCGTCACCACGGCGCAGCACAGCTTCCCCCCTTCTCCCCTCCAGCAGTCCCTGCCAGCACAACACAGAACCTCACCTGCTGACTTCAGAGGGTCTCCCCTGATTGCCAGAGGGGCACAGTCATCTGCTGGGGGCACCAGATTCCTTCAGTCGCTCCTGGGCATACTGCCACCACAGCCAAAGTTTCAGGCATGGTGCAGGTCCATCTGCAGCGCTCAACTGCTCTCCACCTCCATACTTCCCATTTTTCTGGGAAGATCCAGCACTGCTTCGGTATGTGGAGTGCCCACATGGCCGTCACCTTCCCCACTTCGGGGTTTGGATATGGACACTGCCATCTTGCCGATGCGCTTGGAAGGGCAGAGACTCTTAGCACTGATGGCATCCACAGCCCCAAGGCTGTGCCATAGGATCCTGTGGAGGAGCGCCCTGGAACCCGTACGGCCCCCACTCATGGAATTGAGGCCTGTTCCTATAGTACACTCTAAGGAGAATTTATGTGTTTATCAAGGAGAAGATAATCCCAGATCTCGTGCAGAAGTCTGGATCCAGGAGAAATACAAATCACACTAGCCTGTGCGGTATCAGATGATTTCTAATTTATTCTAAGGTACATATGGTTTTTCTACCATAAATGACATCACAGAAAAAGTACATACCTCCAAGATTAATAATAATACATGATAGGCTGAAACTAAAATGATTAACATAAGTTACACCTTTTAAGGTGTAACTATAACATACAATGAAACCTTTATGAATTCAGTGAAAACGAATGCAAGGGGGGTCTGAGAGACTGTCTTATCTCCTCTCTGTCTGTCCCAGTACCATGCAAGGCTATAGAAAGCTTTCGTTTAACCCCTTCACTACTTATACTAGCATCATGCTATATCTTTCTAGTCTACAATGCAATAAAAGAACAATTAACTGATACATTGATCTACAATTTTCTTAACGCACACCTCCTCACGGTATGTTTGAGCCCCAACCACTAATACCACCACATTTTTTACAGCCATGCCTACTAACACTCCTCTGCCTACTACATCTTTTGGGACTGTCATATCACAGACTAGAGATGAGCGAGTAGTGCCTTAGCCGAGTATCTCCCCACTTGTCTCTAAAGATTCGGGGGGCAGCGGGGGGCGGGGAGCGGCGGGGGAGAGCGGGGAGGAACGGAGGGGAGATCTCTCTCTCCCTCTCTTCCCCCCACAACTCACCTGTCACCCGCGCCAGCCCCCGAATCTTTAGAGACGAGCAGGGAGATACTCTGCTAAGGCACTACTCGCTCGAGTAATGTGCCTTAGCAAGTATACTTGCTCATCTCTATCACAGACCAATATTGCCTCAGTGACTTCAGCCACAGGTTACTCTGCCCACTTCTCTGCACCTATCTTTTCTTCACCTGTTGAAGATAGTAAAGGAACTTAGAGACTTACATTCCCGCATTATTGCGATACCTACTAAAGAGGATGTGGAAGCCTATATCGTTTGCCTAGAGTCTGCATATCGGTCTTCTCTTTGATCAGAATTTAAACATGTAGAATGTAGAGTGCAAACCGTGGAATCCGAGATCCAAAGCTACAACAATAGGGTCAAAGCTATTCAGTCAACCTTAGATGCTCACTTAATCCAAGTCTGCTACCTCTGGGATATGCTGGATGCTGCTGAGAACAGAGGATGACATAATAAGCTTCAGTCAAGAGGGCTAGCGGAGTTGAACAAGCCCAGGGACTTACCAAGCACAATAAAAGCCATCTTTAATAATGTTTTGGGAGTCCCCCTAGATACACCCCTAGAGTTGGACAGAATTCACAAGACCTTGAGGCCGAAAACAAATGGATCATGACTGTCCCCGGGATGTAGTCTGTAAAGTACACCATTGTCTACAGAAAGAAGCCATCTACCGAAAACGTAGAGATAGGGTGATGGCGTTGTTCAGAGGTGGGCCTATATGGATCCTGCTCAAGAAATCACAAGCTTAACTATACTTTGGGATTCCCTTTTCATTTGCAAGTGCGACATGACAGTAGAGTCTACATACTTCGATCTCCAGCTGACCTTCCAGGATTTTCGATCTCACCATCCAGGACTGGCTGAGCTTAATACTGTTCCTTCCTGGGGAGCAATCTCCTCCTCACCCCAGACAAGAATGTAATCACAGGGCCTGGAGGTCTCCTGAAGCTTTGAGCTCTTATCTGCCTGATGACGAGCATTCTCACTTTAGTTCTCCATCTGCTTTGAGTCTTCAATGATGTGATCGACCTCCCTCCATGACATACTGAACTCACTGCATTGCCTGGGGGTGGTTATTATCTTGCTTAAATATTTTCAATGTTAGTAGTGGGATTCTCCTACTGATAGTCGGTGGCAGGTCCCAGGATGGGGAGAGCTTCCTCTGTAGAAAGCTCGTTCCCCACTCTGGAAGCCTGTTCTGCTAACTAGAGTAGTAGACTTTGTTTGTTCCATTTAATTTTCTAACCAAACCTGGTCTGTGTCTCAGGATTTTCTTCTTACTTTTATTGTTATCATCTCTTTTATCCCTCTCCTTCTTCCTTGTAAACTAATTTTTTCCACTTTCCCCCCTTTTTTCCCCCCATTTTTTTTCTCCTCTCTCCCCTCTTATTTTCTCCCTACTTCTCTCTTTCTTTCACACATCTAACGCTACTTGGAGAAGGGTGGGGAGGAGGTGAGAGTCATAGCCTGTACGGTCCACATTCATGGTCCCGCTCAACTTTTGCTCCCTTAACGTGACAGGCTTGAATTCCCCACAAAATATGTCTCCAATACTTTATCAGCTTCATAAACAAAGATCCCATATTGTGTTTTTGCAGGAGACTTGCTTCCGTTCTGGGCACATCCTTACCATCAATGACAGATACTGCACAACCTGTTTCCATAGCACAAACTCGATTACAAAGGCCAAAGGTGCGTCGGTTGCTATTCATAAATTGCCACTGCACAAGGTCTTGGACACTTGCATCGATCCTGAGGGCAGGTATGTCTTTCTCAAGTTCAGGGTCCAGAGTAAAGTTTTCATCTTGGTAAACTGGTATCTCCCCATTCGAGGGCTTGTGCAGGTGGGAAGTTCTCTCCTCCTCTTCCTATCAGACTTTTCAGAGAGTATAATTGTAGTAGAGGGCGACATAAACTTCCAATTGACCCAACAGTTGATAGTGTTATTGGATCACACCGATACCGATCTAATGACCTCATTGTCAGGTGCTATATTGGTAGATATGGAAGCCCATGATGAGACTATTGCCAGCAATATCTATGAGTAACACAAAAGTACTCTATGTTATATCAAGACCCATCTCATGAGAACTCACGGAAAATTCTGTTTAATTGAAGACATTGACAGTTTTTATACATAAAGAAAGAGGCCGTCAACATATAAAGGTTACTATTACAAAGGTTACAAGTAGAGTTGAGCGAACATACTCCGCCGAGCTTGATGCTCGTTCGAGTATTAGCGTACTCAATAGGGCTCGTTACTTGAACGAGAGAGAGAGAATCGGCAGCTTTTCTCTTTTCTCCTCCAATTCCACAGGGAAAATTATCAGTTGACAGATGTCCCTACAGCGATAAAAGCTCTGTTCCTACAGAAAAGCCTTCCTGTACGTAGTCTATCACGCATATACACTATTTTTGTAGCAGCAGAGTTTGGTTTTCCTTCACGGAGGCCTGGTCTATGCTACCACTATTTTGGATTTTTCTCTCAGCTTTCTCTAGCACTGATGGAAGTGTCTATGGGAGTGTTCTGCTACCTATTGCATCTGCTTAGCAATTAGAAAGGGCTTTTATTTCTGTCTTGACTGTGGACCTGAGCTGATTATAATTCACAGTCTCCTGTCTTTCCCTGCTCATCTTTCCCTGCTCGTAAATCAAGACAGGGCCACAAACGTCTATCGGCCAGTGGAGAATTAGAGTGACGTATGTGCCCATTTTTCAAACTGTCCAGATATAAATCTTCAGAGCCTGTCTCTCAGGAGCAGTTAGGTTGTACATACAGCTTTTCGGCAGCTTTCAGTCTAGGATGAGTTCAATAGAGCAATCCCCTTCTCTGTGAGGTGGTAATTTGTCTGCCTCCTCCTGAGCAAAGACATCAGAGAATAGCAATATGTTTAGGTAATTTACACATGTCTCCCTTTTCCCAATCCACCATAGGATTATGGAGCTGCAACCAAGGCAAACCGAAGACTACCTGCGTTGGTAGAGATTCCACAATATAGAGTGATAGTTTCAGTATGGAATAATGCATTCTTTAAATAGACATCCTGAACACAGAACTTCAAACACTTCCGTGATAACTGAGAGGTGTCGATGTCGGACAGCGTAATCTGTAAATCCAGTAGTTTTCCTACTAATCCTAAGTGTCTAACCATTTCATGATGGATTTCGTTGACACCAACTCCACAAACTAAAAAAACTGTGTTTGGACCACTATCCCCTCCTAACCTCAAGGCCATCTAGTTCCTCTGGCTCGAGACCTATGACAAGGACAATTTTGAACAAAATGTCCATTACAATTGTAGAAAAAGCACCGTCCTCTAAACTAAACTTTCTTCCCCCACCTGACATTGCCAACTAATGAACCCAGTTGCATAGGTTGCTTCCCATTAGTAGGCATGAAAGGTAAAGTAGAGGAAAGCTCATTATGCCTTTCTCTAAATTGTTTACAAAATCTGATCATTAAGACTGCACAGAATAGGCAACCAATCAATCTTTAAATTTATTAGCCAGACCACAATAAAACTGGCTTCGTAAAGCAGGGTCATTTCACTAAGTTTCTGTTGCCCAACATCATAGTTCAGCATAGAAATCCATACCAGATATAAGTGAAGAAATCCCATTGATTAAGTGTAGGCTGTTTAATATGTCACATTTAATCTGAACATTGTTGGATCTGAAAACCTAAAAGACTCATGGGTTGTGAAGAAACAAACCGCAAGTGCATACAAAACAGTTGCGAACCATAAAGAAAACACACCTGGGAAACACTGTACCTATAAACCCCTTACCCAGGAAAGAGGCCTCCCTATATGCAGATAACCCGCCCTAACGAGGGCAAACCTGATAATATACTTAGACCACTGGCAGACCCTACAGGGGAGAGGAGAGAACCACAGAGAACAAGATATCAACAATAATAATCTCAGCAATTAGCTTTGAGAAGATTCAGTAAAGTAGGAAATCCATTACCAATCTCTAACTTCTATCACAGTCAGAGGAAGACTGAATTAAACAGCAATGAGCTGAGCACAAGGCCAGGTTAAATAGTCCTCCTAAATTACCCAGCAAGTCTCATTAAAACCACTCCCAGCAAAGCCGGAAGTTGAAGAGAACCAAACATCAGAATACTAGAAATGAATAGATCCTAGAACAGCCACAAAGGACCCTTCAGAATTTTTCATATTTCTGTTTAGAATACTTGACCCAAAACTCCATCAGATCTTCACACAAGTTCTAAGAGTGGATAAAGAGAATCAAATCAAATGAGTCAAAAATATTAGACTTGGTCATTTATTTATCGAGGAAAATGATCCATTATCACATATCTGCAAGCGGAGAAAGTATGTGACCCTTTGCTTTCAGTATCTTGTGTGACCCCCTAGTGCAGCTATAACTGCTTCTGAATGTTTCCGGTAATTGCTGATTAGTTCTGCACATCAGTAATGCAGTGTTTTTCTTTTAACAAACATAGCTCTTCTTATTTAAGCCAAAAAGCTCCTTTTAGCTTGACCAGGTCATCTTTAAAAACAGTAGATGGGCAGCAATGTTCTTTTTGGAGAGCAGCAGCTTCCTCCTTGCAGTCCTGCTAAGCACACCATTGTTGTTCAGGGTCCTCCTATTGGTGGACTCATGAACATTAGCTAATGTGAGAAAGGCCTTTAGTTTCTTAGAGGTTACCTTGGGTTCCTTTGCTACCTCACGGACTATTATTTATTTGCCTTGTTCTTTGTGTGATCCTTGTTAGGTCAACTACTCCTGTGTGACTGTGGATTGGTGGAGTCCAAACTCTTAGGAAATGGTTTTTGTAGCCTAATGAGCATCAACATCTTTTCTTCTGAGGTCCTCAGAAATCTTTTTTTGTTTGTGCCATGATACACTTCCACAAATGTGTTGTAAAGATCAGACTTTGATAGAGTCCTGTTCTTTAACCCTTTAATGCCACAGGGCGTAACTGTGTGTCCTGGCAGGGAGGTACTTAGCGCAACAAGACGTAGAGATCAGAAGAGATCCCGCTCTATCTGGCAGCAGAAGACAGCTACTGTGTTTCCCCGAAAGTAAGACAGTGTCTTACTTTCTTTTTATCCCCAAAAGCCCCACTATGTCTTACTTTCGGGGTATGTCTTATAATAAAAAAAAATCATTACTCACCTCCCCCGGCGTTCTGTCGCGCTCCGGCAGGATGTCGCTCGCTCCTCGTCCCCGGCGCAGCATTGCTTTCTGAATGCGGGGCTTGAAATCCCCGCCTCCAGAAAGCTAATACACACGCCGTCAGCCAGTTACAGCCATTCAATGACAGCATTGAATGGCTGTGATTGGCTGAAGGCGCACGTGGCTTCAGCCAATCACACTATTCAATGACATCATTGAATGGCTGTGATTGGCTGAAGCCACGTGCGCCTTCAGCCAATCACAGCCATTCAATGATGTCATTGAATAGTGTGATTGGCTGAAGCCACGTGTGCCTTCAGCCAATCACAGCCATTCAATGCTGTCATTGAATGGCTGTAACTGGCTGACGGCGTGTGTATTAGCTTTCTGGAGGCGGGGATTTCAAGCCCCGCATTCAGAAAGCAATGCTGCGCCGGGGACGAGGAGCGAGCGACATCCTGCCGGAGCGCGACAGAACGCCGGGGGAGGTGAGTAATGATTTTTTTTTTTCTCCACTCCACGGTATGTCTTACTTTCGGGGTACGGCTTACATTGGCCGACCCCCCTGACACCCCCCATACGTCTTACAATCGGGGGTGTCTTACTATCGGGGAAACACGGTATCACCAATAGCCAGCCTCCTACTGCAACAGCGGGGGTGCATTGGGACAGCGACCTCCACTGTTAACCTTTTACACACCACGATCTATGTAGGTCACGGCATGTAAAGGACCCACAGAGGTAGCGCACTCCCTCTGTGACGTCACTGGATTCTCACCATGTAATCGCGGAGAGCCTGACAGGTTACCATGGCAACAGAACAGCACCTACAGGCGTCCTGCATTGCCAATGCCTATGATCCTTATAACAAGCTTTATCATAGCGATCATAGGAGCTATGGTGCAAGTCCCCACAGGGACACAAATAGTGTTAAAAAAAAAAGAAAAAGCTAAAAACTGTGTCAAAAGAAAAAAAAGATTAAAAACCCCTTTCTTGTGCTTTTCCCCCTATTAGTATTATTTTAATTATTTTTTTTAATTAAAATCCCATATATCTTCGTATCCGTAATGACTCGCACAACAAATTGAACACAGTTTCTAACCCGCACTGCAAAAAGCGTAAAAAGAACCCCTAAAAAAACGTGGCAAAATGCTTAATCGTTTTTTTCATTTTGCCTACCAAAAAAAAGCAATAAAAGTGATTTAAAAAGTTGCATGTATCCCAAAATGATACGCATAAAAACTAGAGCTCGTTACGCAAAAAACAAGACCTCACAGAGCTTTGTCCATGGAAAAATAAAACGGTCATAGAACTTTGAATGCAGTAATTTAGAAATACAAATATTTTTTTTTAAAAAGAAAGGGTTTTTATAAAGTGGAAAAACCTAAAAAAAAAATAAGAATTTTCATATCGTTGTAATCATAACGACCTGCATAAAAAATGTGTTATTTATGCTGCATGATTAATGCAAAAAACTGATCAAAAAGTCCTATGTACACCATAATAGTAACAAAAAATCTCTGATTGGCTGAGACAGCAGCGCTCGTGATCCAATCACAGCATTCGCTTGCTGGAGCTGGGTATTCAAAGCCCTATCACCAGAAAAAGAGTGATATCTCAGCGCAGAGGACATGGCAGCCTGTCGCAGCGCCAGAGGTCAGCACGAGGGACTCAGACACCGCCAGCTAGGGCTATTGATGGTTTTTTCTACCTGTAGTTTAACTAGGGCTTATTTGTGGGGGAGGGCTTATATTCCAAGTCTCCGCCGAAAATTGGGGTAGTGCTTATTATCAGCGTAGGTATATAGGAAAAGTAAAGGGGTCACAACTCGGTTGTTCAATGCTAATTACAAAAATAAGTGCACCTTTATGTAATGTAATTTCTCTGTGTTGTACAAGCATGAAATTTTGCACAACAATCTAATTGACCTCTATGTGTTGTAACAATGTCCTCCAGGGAGTGGGGGCTGCAATGACACTCTGGACTCCAACAGGCATAAAACTTGCGTCAGTTTTATTCCTTACAAGTACACTTCAGGTAAAGCAACATAACATGTGCAAAGATGCACCACGCAGGGTGCTCAGGTCCTGCTGTGAAGTGGTGTTGCCTCCTCAGGCTGTCAGACACTGACTCCCCAGAGCTGTTGTCCTTTTATGCCCCAGTAACGGGGTCAGTGCCTACAGCTGAGTTCTCTGGGAACCAGGCTGAAAGTCTAGGCTGGATCGCCACCATGTCCAGATTAAGAGCCTGGGAGCGAGATATACTCCATCCACAACTTCACCCTTTAACTGCCTACAGTGTATATACTGAGGAGAATCTACCTGACCTCTATGTGTATTTACTGAGGAGAATACAACTAACGTCTAGGTGCATATACTGAAAGGCTATAAAGTACATAGAGAAGCGGCCATGGAGCATGCCTTTAAGGCTAAGAAAGGGCTGCAACCTGCAAAGGGGAGTTTTAAGGGTAAAAAATTGGAGAGTGGGAGGGGTGGCACATTCTGTAGAGGGACATCGGTACATGCAGTCTGAGGAGAATCTAACGCTCCACTATGTGTATACATATTTTATTCCTCTGTTCCTCTGAAGTAACCATGACTTCACGAAAACTTTCATTGCAAACAACAGGTAAACACCTGTACCAGATTAACTCGGGCAAAGTGGGGTATATCAGCTAGTATAATATATGTGTATATAATATACACTGACATGCCAAAAGTCCTGGGATAGCAGTTTATAAATAGATGATGAAGTGGCACTGCCTTGGGGGGCGGCTTGGGAATATTCACACCTATAAGTTGTGGGGTGCTATCTTCTGAGGTTGAACATTGGCCAGCCTGCTCATGCCAAGGCAACATGAATGATCGCAGTTTGTACATGGCATGATAGCCAGTGCAAGACGGATGAGAGATTCCATTTCTAAATTTTTCCGGTATTTAATATTCCGCAATCCACAGTGCCATGTATGTACTGAAAATTGTGATAATAGGCATTACCAATTACCACCCACAGTGGACAGCGTAGTAGACACCCATGGGTGCTTAATGATCACGACCGGCAGCAGCTGGCTAGAATCATCTGTGCGAACAGGCAAGCAACTCCCCCAGAAATCACATCTTCCTTCACTGCAGGAGGCTCCGCACGTATATCCTGCAGATCAGTGCAGGTCTTCAGCTTTCATGAGATATAGGCACAGAAGACTACTAGAGCGCCTCTACTAAGGGGGTTTTCCCATAAACAGAAATGCCCTTAAAAAATCTTTAATCTTAAAAAATGAATACATTTCTAATTGACTTCTTTTAGAAATATTGCAGAGTTCTTGAGATCAGTAATTCCCTGCAGTCCGTGTGTCCAAACCCGGAGTCCAGTGTGTGCAATCTTCATCCCGCTGCTCTCCCCTCCAGTCTGCACTGTTGGCCGCACTCTTTTCTCACCCTAGCGGCGCTTTCTCAACTTTGGTGCTTGCTTGTACAACAGATATCATCCGTTTGCTTCCAAGATGCTCGGCACCTTCCATAAATGTCTATGGGTTTCATTGTCATCAGTGGAGCCCATATAATATAATATGAAGCTGAGTGTGTGCAGTGAAATGTCTTCCCTGAGATGCGCTCTTACTGCGCAGGCTCGGCATGTCTATAGACTTCTATGGGCCCACTGACCTTGTGCCAGCTACCATGGTCCAGAGCATATAAAAATAGAGAACCCAACATCTACACCCCAATATCTCCTCGTAGCCCAAAGAGTGAGGAGAAGCGCATCCACTGCGTGACGACATCTTTATTTCATCCTCAGAACATTCAGTTCAACAACAACATTTCTCAAGCAAATCAAAATGGATTTGTTGGGAAGGTTCTGTTATACAGAAACACTGCAAGTCGGGCGAGCTAATGACTGCCGACACTAACGAGCAGTTCAGTTATGATTCCCATCAAGACAATTATTGAGCCATGCCTTCGTTTTACCCTCAAAGGGAATAGAGGAGAAACCTTGCAGCATGCATAGCATGACATGGCAAATTGTTTTGGCCACACCCTTTGTTATAGTGCCACGCAGAGAACCCCTCACAGTATGAATATGTCTTTAAATAATAGCTACAAGCTCTACACAGTGATAGTGATTGCAGTGATGTTCCTCCAATTATTACAGTTGGTGTTATCTCTGATTGGTGTAATTATTTTAGCCTTTTCTCCTCTATCCAGGCTCAGACTGTCATGATGACTTCTTCCAGCCAAAACTTCTCTGCAGAATTTGACACACAGATATGTTTAGCACCTTGCTTTTTCATACCCCCCCCCCCTCTCCCTACATTTTCCACATCTTTATATAATCCATAGTGCCCCAGACAATAGTTAGGTGCTACATAGTTAGTGTTGTTTTATTGTACTCCACACTGTAATGGTGTCCTGATTTATGCCCCCATCAGTAATAATACACTTAAGGCCCATCAGCAATAATTCTCCCTTTTCTGCTCTTACAATTAATAATGCTGCCTTTATTGCCCACATAACTCATAGTGCCCCACTCTGCCTTCATAGTTAGTAATCCTATCCTTTCTTCGCCACTAGGTGATAACACCTTTATTGGCACCATAATTAATAATGCTGCCTTTTCTACCGCTGTAAATAATAAAGCCCTTTTTATGGACTATATTTTGCTGGTGGGAAAAGAAATTTCATTCTTTGCTCCTGAATCCATTATGTACTGCTCTTCTTCTTTTCAGGTATTGCAGGTACATGCTCTCCATATGACTGCTGTGGCCAATTCCTGGTCCCAGAGTCTGAGATCCAAGAGTGTCCGGCACTGGTCATGTGTATCAGCGTGTACACATACCCAGAGGTTTGGGGAATGAAACATGAATATGTAGATTTTGGTGGTGGCATTGGGTGTTTACCAACAGATAGAAAAGGGCTTAACAGCTTCTCACTGACTGGCAAACTGGTGGGAACCAATGTTAGGGGCCTTCCTCAGTCCGCCAGAGAGTCGGTAGTTGGAGACTCGCCCAAAAAAGCCGAGATCATGGGGACATAAACCAGTGCTCCAATTGTTCTAATGATAATCTGGACCTGGTTGTAAAGGTGAAACAAAGAGGTGATTACACGGTGGATGTGCTGTCTCTATATTAATATCTACTCAATTGTTTCACCTTATTTTCTCAAGTAAAAGTTATTTTTTTATTGGATATTTTGTAGATTTTACATTTTCCATCTCCTAAAATACAGGAACCTCTGTTATTTTTTTCTATAAAAGAATTATCCTGATTGACCCATCAAGGATGGAGAAAAACAAAGACAAAATGGCGGAGAGTATATTAAATCTCACCCTAGAGATACTCTTCCAGCTTACCGGAGAGGTGAGAGATTCTGATGATGTAACATGATATCATTCTTATCTATGGTAATAACAGATGATGTCACTAGAGAGAGAGATTTTGATTATGTCATATAACGTTATTCTTATCCATGGTAATAATAGAGGAAATGACTAGAGAGTGGAAAGATTTGGATGTTGTCACATTACATAATTCTTATCTATGGTAAACAGATGATATAACTCGAGAGATGCTGGATTCTGGAAAAGTCTGTAGTTATATTTATTAATCTCTCCCTACACACAGGATTACACAGTATTGAAGAAGACCTCTAGTGATGTCTGTTGGGCCCCTGTGTGTGATGAATGGGGAAGACCCCTGAGCCCAATCACGGGGCCCCTACCTCACCCCCTGATACATGAGGACATCAATATACAGAAGATTCTAGAACTCACGAACAAGATGATTGAGCTGCTGACTGGAGAGGTGATGCTGCAGGGAATGCTGGGACATTATACAGTAACAGCACTGGAGGCTTCTGGGTGATGACTGTATATTGTGTTGTCAGGTTCCTATAAGGTGTCAGGATGTCGCTGTCTATTTCTCCATGGAGGAGTGGGAGTATTTAGAAGGACACAAGGTTCTGTACGAGGACGTCATGATGGAGACCTGCCAGCCGCTCCCATCACCAGGTAATAGACAGGACGAAATACACAGGGACTTTATTATCTATATGTAAAGAATGACTTCAGTGTCTGTCTGTCTGTTTCCTCCAGTTGCATTCTGTAAGAGAAGCCCACCAGAGAGATGTCCCCGTCCTCTTCTTCCACAGGACCATCAGGTAGATAGAAATGTCCCGCTGATCTGTAGGAGGCTGTGAAGTTCTTGTCTTCAATCTTATTAGATGTCTTAATGATAATTAATGAACTTTTCGGGTCTTATAAAACCTTCCACATGATTTCTCCAACTGTCTGCTGACTTTTACAATATTTGTCTCACAGCTTTTGTATCAGGATGAAGATCTGACCAATATTAATACTACAGAGACAAATGTGAGGGGCGATCAGCGGTGTAAAGAGGAGATTCCTACAGGTAACCACCCATGTGAGTAGTAACCACTAAACACAGCAGAGAAGAGTCACAGATTGCTGTCAGTACTGTTGAGAGAAGAGTATCTCCCCAATTTTAAAACTAAGGGACCATTAGCTCCTATTAGACTCCTAGAATCCAGATTGTGGAGACATAGACCCGGATAACAGAAGATTCCTTGGAGGATGGAAGGTTGGTTCTATGAGTGTCAGGAATGCTTCTCTCCAGGGACTGGAAGGAAGAGACCTGGATGCTGGATCATCATTATCATTTGACAAATCTCACTGCAGGCAGGAAAGATTAATATCATCTTAGGAAACGTCCACATGAGGGCTTGTTTTTAGATGGACACATTATACTTGGCTGGTACCATTTAATATACAAGCAATATTAAAAGTGTGTGTGTGGTGGAATGACATCCAAAAACAAGCTAGATTTAGAAGATGAAGATCACATAATTCTCCTACGGTTCTGCTCCAAAAGGCTGGACTGTGCCTGTAAGTTGCAAGTTGGAAACCCTCCTTAAAAATGAGCCATGTGGTGATGATGATCTAACACTGCCCCGAAGAAGTTATTGAGTGATGCTATTTCTCTGCCCTTAGCTGACATGGGGGGGTGACGCGATCATTTCCTTATCTGCCCATAGGATGCTGCTGTTGAAACACCACTGGTGATGAATGGTTGGGTAGATTACGCAATTTGCATTTAGAGTAGGAGGGAAGACATAGTGGAACCATTATCTAGAATCTGGTGTATGTTATGTAGTGCAATTTTGGTCTTGCTATAGTGGTTGCTGAAGCAAAGTAGAAACCCTAAATAGGCATGAAAAGCGAATTCATGGTGACTGCGGTGATCCAGAGAACAGCCCAAGGGTTAGCCAAGACAAGTTTCCCTCATACTTCACCAAAGCTTTTTGTGTAAGAGCAAAATTGCACATTTACATGTGGAGAGGGAGTCTCCCTTCTTGAGTAGAGCAGAAAGGACAGCTGCAGATAGAATGGCTGCAGTTTATGTCAACCAGTTCAAACAGAAATATGCCTTAACACTCATACACATTTAATATCTAAATAAAACTTAACAACTGTTGTTTATACTACCCACAGGAAAATGCAAGGTTCTTCGCTCATATTTTGATCAAAACTTGGGGGCTCATCTGCCATACCCAGATGAACCATATTGGATGGATTCCTAATTCTTATAGATATCTTTTTTTGGGCTAATAAAGCATCCAAATGAATCACCAATGTAACCATATAGCCAGGTATCCTGGTGTCCATCCCATCTATTTTGGTTTGTAAGGAAGTGCATGTAGCTCTCGGAGTGTGTGAGACGGACTCCACCTAATAGCACTGACTTACAAGAACCTTTATAGTTTTCCACTGGGCATGTACTAGAAGCATAGTGACAGGTACACTGACATATGAACCTATGAAGATGGAGGGTTCACCAAAGAAAGGAAAAACTGGAAGATTACAGCCTGGTGGCAGAACAAAATGATCTACTGGTCTTCACTCTGATGTGTACTATTAGATTGTGATCTGTTTGCTTAACCCCTTAAGGACCATTTCCTTTTTTTCCATTTCCTTTTTTTTCTCCGCACCCTTTAAAAAATCCAAACTTATTTTTTCATCGGCGTAGCTATCTGAGTGCTTGTTTTTTGTGGGACGAGTTGTGTTTTTCAAGGGTACTGTATATTGTACTGAAAAACTTTTTTAAAAATTCTTAGTGGAGTATTACAGTACTACTGCTGTACTACATTTTTTTATTATTATTTTATGCTGCTATTTCCTGACAGCTGTAAAAGAAATTTATTTTTTCGTCCACATAGTTGTGCTATGTCTCATTTTATGTGGTACGTCCTGTAGTTTTCATTGGTACCTTACATATACATATGACTTTGATCGCTTTTTATTAAATTTTTTTTTCTTGGAGACTGGGTAACTCAGAAAGTGCAATTCTGGCATTCTTTTTTTTCTGACATTCACAGTGAAGGGTAAATAATGTGGTACCTTGATAGATTGAACTTTTACAGATGTAGCGATACTAAATATGCATTTGTTTTATTATTTAGATTTTTTAATTTGAAATATGGCAATAGAGTTTTTTTTTTTAAAGCTTTATTACCATTTTTTAGTAATTAGTAAAACTTTTTTCAACTTAATTTTTACTTTTTTTTTTAAGTATCCAGAGGGAACAGGAACTTGATCACTCCTGTTGTTTGATATAATCTCATAGCATTACATTATAATGTGATCGGACAGGCATTCTATCAAGCCATGTCTCGAGCATAGCTTGATAAGCATTCTGCTAAGACAGCCCTGGCACCTTTTAGAAGCCCCCCAGCTGCCATAACACCTGCACAACCCCTCGCGATCTCATTGTGGGAGAGGGGGGGCATACAGGACCTTCGAACATGGGTCGGAGAATTTAAATGCCGCAGTCAGAATTGACCACGGCATTTAAAGGGTTAACAGTTCTGATGAGTCGTCCGGCTTATCGGAGCTGTTGTGGGTGGGTGTCAGCTGTTAGAAACAGCCTGCAGCCGCGATGTATGGAGGGAGATCACTCTGCAATCTCAATACACACCCCGAATGTGCAGGACGTAAGCTTATGTCCTGTGTCGTTCAGGGGTTAATATTGTGTAATTGCATTTCCCCATGCTACTTGCAATTTACATAGAAATGTTCTAAAATATCAATATAATTTTTACTTATGTTCAATAATAGTGAAATCAGTTTTATTCTTGGCAGATGACGATATTCGGAGCTCAGAGGTACATCTGACTTCTGTGGACTTTAAAGCAGATGTTAATAGTAGACAAGATACATATGAAGAACCTGCAATTATCACAGATATTCCCTCAACCCTTCACAGCAAAGAACCTTTTATAGAGGTCACTGATTCATTACAGACTGATAAGCAGAAGAAAAGTCATAGAAGACGAGAACATCAAAGAGCTCACAGAGGAGAGCAGCTGTATTCATCTTCAGAATTTGGGAAATATTTTTCACTGAAATCAAATTTTGTTACACGTCAGAAAAGTCACACAACGGAGAAACCATTTTCATGTTCAGAATGTGGGAAATGTTTTTCATATAAATCAAATCTTGCTATACATGAGAAAACTCACACGGGGGAAAAGCCATTTCCATGTTCAGAATGCGGGAAATGTTTTTCACTGAAATCAAATCTTGCTATACATGCGAAAACTCACACAGGAGAAAAGCCATTTCCATGTTCAGAATGTGGGAAATGTTTTTCACAAAAATCAGATCTTGTTAGACATCTGAGAAGTCACACAGGAGAGAAGCCATTCTCATGTTCAGAATGTGGGAAATGTTTTACTAAGAAATCAAGTGTTGTTGAACATCAGAGAAGTCACACGGGAGAGAAGCCATTCTCATGTTCAGAATGTGGAAAATTTTTTTCTAAGAAATCAAGTCTTGTTGTACATCAGAGAAATCACACAAGGGAGATGCAATTTTCATGTTCAGAATGTGGGAAATGTTTTTTCCATGAATCAGATGTTGGTGTACATCTGAAAATTCACTTTGGAGAGAAGCCATTTTCATGTTCAGAATGTGGGAAATGTTTTTCGAATAAATCAAGTCTTGCTATACATAAGAGAAGTCACACAGGGGAGAAGCCATTTTCATGTTCAGAATGTGGGAAATGTTTTTCACAGAAATCAAATCTGGTTATACATCAAAGAATTCACACAGGAGAGAAGCCATTTTCATGTTCAGAATGTGGAAAATCTTTTATTCTGAAAGCATTTCTTGCTAAGCATCAGAGAATTCACACAGGAGAGAAACCGTTTTCATGTTCAGAATGTGGAAAGTGTTTTACTCATCAATCACAAGTTCGTAACCATCTAAGAACTCACACAGAAAAGAAAGTATTTCCGTTTTTAAAGATTGTTTAATTAGCAAATGATAGAATAAAAAAATACAAGGTGACTTCATCTACCACATTATTCTGAAAAAATGCCACAGCATTAATTGCTTTTTTTCCGGCATTTTTTCACATTTTTTTCAGAAAAACTGTTGTTGTTGGATGATAACTAAAGGTCATTAAGAAGGTATTAGATGTGCTACAAAAAGTAGATTTAAAAAAAATTGCAGCAGGGTATAGGTTTGGAACTTATTATCCTGGCATTTTTCTAATGGCTTATCTACTAGGGTGGCTTCATTTTTGTGCGTGCAAAATTTGTGCGCAAAATACAGAGAGAATAGAACCCATTGATTCCAATGGGTTGATTCTTACTAGTTTTTTTGAGTGCATGAAAAAAACCACAGCATGCTCGATTTTTGTGCAAATTTTTGTATGAAAGGCCCCTTAGAGGTTTTTTGGGAGGTGCACAAATATACCGTCAATACCTGCGCAATTGCTCAACATGCAGCCAGATGTTTAGTTGAAAGTCATTAGTGAAATCTAAAACTCTGTGCAAACAATGCTTTTCTGGTTGGGGCGTTTTTTCTGTACTCTTTTTACATTTATGGGTTCCATGCTTTTTGTTTTGCATTGTTTTTTCCTAATGCGTTGTGCACTAGATGTGGTTTTTCAGGCATATTCCTATAAGCTTCTATGATGTAAAGGTGTTAAAAATGTGTGCATAAAAATAAGTTGGATTTCTTTAAAAAAAATTACTAACACTTCTGTTAAAAATTAATCTTTATGCATTGCCTCATTGAAATGATCATAACAACGACTGCTCTCGGCACCAGTGGTTGTGATAAAATGTCCAACTATTTCACATGTGTTCTCATTTAAAAAATCAATGACAACAATGATGGGATACAATGGTGATCTGTAGAATGACTTGTGAATCTTAGGCAAGCCATGAAAAATTGGTGTGACTGGAGGCTCTGTACACGGTTTTTTTTCCTGCTCATCATTTAGGATGCCTAAATTAACATGTTCCTCAATGATATTTTTAAATTCAATTGGATAATTGGCTAATCTATAAGTGCTGTTGTCCTCCAGGATTTCCAATACCAAGGTTCTATATAGCTCCCTATCTATATCAAGTTTCTATATAGCTTCCATCTATACGAACGAGAGCCTTGCGCAAGTTTTATGCATCGTGAGACACACAAAATTCTTTTGAATTCACGTGAGCGATTTGTTTTCTTTCACCACGCATCAAAGCTGCAAGGTTAGAAATTGCAACGTGTTTTATCTTTTGGTGTTCCCTCAGAACGCATCATCCATTGCCTTCAATGGAATAGTAAAATACATCGCATGGCAGTCACATGCCATGTGATATGCTCTCCAGTGCATGAAACATGTCCCTGAGGATCACAATTTCACAGAAGTGATGGATGGATATTTTATTACAACTGGTTGCTACTCTTCCTTTTACTTCTTGTGGAAGCAGTAAAGGTGTACTTAAAGGGGTTGTCCCGCGGCGAAAGTGAAAATTTTTTTTTTTCACTTACCCCCGCATTCTGCCCTGTTAAAAAGAAAGCATGGGTTAGTTTTTAAAAAGCACATTGCGCTTACCTGCATCAGCGTTCTGCAGCTTCTTCTTTTCTTCTTGTGAAGATGGCGCCGCTGGTCTTCTCCCACGGTGGAACGCAGGTCTTCTCCCATGGTGCACCATGGATTTTCTTCTCCTTCCTTGCGTTCCATTGCCGATTCCAGCCTCCTGATTGGCTGGAATCGGCACACGTGACGGGGCAGAACTACGATGACGACGCGGTGACCAGCTCTCCGGCACGAGCGGCCCCATTCACCAGCCAGAAGACCGGACTGCGCAAGCGCGTCTAATCGGGCGATTAGACGCTGAAATTAGACGGCACCATGGCGACGGGGACGCTAGCAACGGAACAGGTAAGTGAATAACTTCTGTATGGCTCATAATTAATGCACGATGTATATTACAAAGTGCATTAATATGGCCATACAGAAGTGTATAACCCCACTTGCTATCGCAGGACAACCCCTTTAATTTTTCACACACTTTTCTGCATTTTGTCCTACTTCTTAATGACTCATGTAATTTGTCATGTGTTGTACTTCTGAGGTTATATTAACCTAATGTTAAAATATGCTTATGACCAGATGTTTATTATGCCCTGATATGTAAAAATATAAAATTCAAGGATGCTGTTCTTAGTTTTTCTCATGACTGTGTATGTATATATAATGTCTGTGTATAGTATGTATGTGTACAATAAAAGCATTTTTCATAAAAAAAATTTTAGCACTAATATACTAGAACATTTTTATATTTCCATTGATTGAGCTCAGTGTTTTGTAGTTGCCTCCCAGACTACAATTTGCCAGCCAGCTCCTTCTTGTCATACAAGAGGAAAGGAAAGTAATTTAGAACACTTATTACCCAATAAGGACCAGGCACTGTAAATTTACGGTGCCTGGTCCTGGGCTTAAAGCCCGCCGTATGTAAAATTACGGCGGCGCTTTAAGTCTCCTGCTCTGCAATCAGTCAGAGGCAGGAACGGGTTATCAGCTGTTAGTAACAGCTAATAACCCAGAGAAGAAGGCAGGAGGGGTTTTTAACCCTACTTGCCTTCTGCTTCCCTGAGTACACAGTGCTCAATGAGCACTGTGTACTGAAAGTAAAAGTCACATGTAAATTTCACATCAGAAGCCCGCAGGTCATGTGACCACCTGGGTTCCCTGCTACAGCAGAGCTGGAGGGTCAGACTAGACCCTGATTAGCTCTGCCAGTGACTAATGTCACTACAGGGGTTGTTTTCCCCTGTAATTGAGGCTCCTATGGATGCCCCAGCTACAGTGGGAAAGTGTCAGATAAAAAAAAAAAAAGAATGTCCCCCAGAGGTCTTACATGACATCATGGGGGACACAGATAGTAAAAAACATAATTCCATGCACAAATAAAACAAAATGACAGAATAAAACAACAATGCATTCATAAAAAAGAAAATAACACAAAGCCGTCGCCAACAAAAACCGTCGCCGTATGCGCCCTTTAAACCAAAACCATACATTCTATATATCAAAAGTCCAAAATAAATCGAGGAACCCATTCCCATACTTTATTTTAGCATAAATATACTAAATTAAAAAAAGTAACTATAAATGTTTAAAACATTATTTATTTTTAGCATTTTACCCCAATAAAACTAAAAAACAGAAAAAAAAGTCAGTGAAAAAGATATTATAAAAAAGTCCTATATGTCATGGAAAAAAAACCCCAGCAAAAATAAGTTTCATAGCTAAAAGGAAAAAAAAGGGCAGTAAAACCGCCACATGGGTAAAATAACTAAAAAGTGTCTGGTACTTAAGGTACAAAACAGCCTGGTCCTTAAGGGGTTAATAATGATGTGATAAAAATAACAATGAAGCTTTGTTCCAACTATTGTATTATTTTTTTAGCTACATAGTCATGTGAGGGATTGTTTTTTTGTCAATGAGTTCTGTTTTTAATGGCACCATTACATATGACGTATTACATCTTCTGCAACAAAGGAAAAAAGATGGCTCCTTAAAAAATACTTAATTTATTCCAAAAGATCCACAAAATAACAAATGGTAGACACTATGTTTACACCTAGACACTCCTTTTTTTGTTCACAGCTAACAGACTCACATGGTACACCCTCTTAAAAGCAATTATGGACCAATCATTATAGTAGCAATATGTCTACATAGCTCATCAAATGCGCACAGTTGAATTACCCTACTTTCCAGTGCCAGGTTCCGTGCCCACATTAACCTAGCTGATAATTATTCCACCCCAACCAGCCTGCCCACAAATTAGCACAACCTAGTCATTCACCCCACCCTTTCAAGGAGGATAACCCCTCCCTAGACCCAGGCCCTGACGCCATTCCTGTAGGGGAAAGACTGAGGACCTTTGCTAGCTGGTGGGCCTAGGTCTGTGGGAACACTTGGATTCCCAAGATACTAGAACAGGGTTATCAAATAGAGTTAATGTCTCACCCAAAAGAAAATTTATTAATAATGACAGGCTCAGTCAAACAGATGGAACAGCTTCAACAGGCAGTGAGGGACTTGCTACAGATGAGGGCAGTCATCTCAATTTCACGAAAGCAAAGACCAGAAGGCCCCTATTCTCGGTTATTCCTAGTAAAAAAAAATGTGTGGACAATCACGAATGGTAATAAACTTTAAAGCCTCTGAATATTCACGTAAAATACAGAAAATTCTAGATGGAATTGTTAATTTCAGCAATAAGCTTAATATAGGTTTCAAAAGACTTAAAAGTTGCATATTTTTACATGCCGATTCACGGGGTCTCTCAAAAGTTTCTAGGCATGGAAGGAAGGATAAGCCATTTCCAGTTTACCTGTCTCCTGTTAGGGATATCCTCTGCCCCTCTATTTTTACCAAACTTATGGGGGAACTAGCAGCCAGTGTGAGACAGAAATCAATTCTGATCATACCATATCTAGATGATAGACTGCTAGAGGCAGACTCCGAGGAATGTCTAGAAGAACATCTTGCAACAGTAATCCACCTTATGGTGGGTAATGAATTGGGAAAAATCAGACATGACACCTAGCCAGAAGAAAATTTTTCTAGGAGTCTGTTTAGATTCAGAGCATAGTAACATATTATGTGAGGCTGAATGAAGACAATGTCCATCTAGTTCAGCCTGTTTCAACCCCCTTGTTGATCCAGAGGAAGGCAAAAAATCCCAAGAGGCAGAAGCCAATTAGCCCATTTGGGGGAAAAATTCCTTCCCGACTCCATAATGGCAGTCAGAATAATCCCTGGATCAACCTTTCATAGATCCCTACCTAAATGTAAGACCCGGAACAACAACCCGCTGGTCACCTAATATCTATATCCTGTAATATCTTTCTGCTCAAGAAAGACGTCTAGTCCCTTCTTAAACTCTTCAATGGATTTTGCCATCACCATGTCCTCAGGCAGAGAGTTCCACAGTCTCTCTGCTCTTACAGTAAAGAACCCCCTTTTGTGTTGGTGATGAAACCTGCTTTCTTCTAGACGTAGCGAATGCCCTCTTGTTATCGTCGCAGTCCTAGGTATAAACAGATCATAGGAGAGATCCTTGTTTTGTCCCCTAATGTATTTATACATAGTTATTTGATTGCCCCTTAGCCATCATTTTTCCAGGGTGAATAATTCTAATTTTGATAGCCTCTCTGGGTATTCCAATCCTCCCATTCCATTTATTAATTTTGTTGCCCTTCCTTGAACCCCCTCAAGCACTGTAACATCCTTACTGAGCACGGGTGTCCAGAACTGTACAAAGTATTCCAACGTTCCTTCCTCCCCTCAACAAAGGTGCAGGAATTACGTCTCCTAGTCAAGATATTCCTGAAATGCAAAATCTGTACTATCAGGGCAGCGATGGTACTATTGGGGAAATTCATGTTGTGGTTCTCTGCAGTAGCATGGTCCCGTGCTTGGGCGAGAATTTTAGCCATATGCGACAGAAAACAATCGTTCCTGGACAAGAAAATGCATATAAGCAATGCAGTGAAAGCCTCTCTGGTGTGGTGGCTTTCGACCTGAAATCTCTCAAGAGGCATATATTGGTCACTGGATTCAGTACTGTGCATCACACAGACACCAGTGCAAGGGGCTGTGGAGCACACATAGGGGATCTCTACCTTCAATGGATCTGGTCTCAGAGAATAAATCGCCAATCCTCAAACATCAGATAGCTTTAAGAGGGGGGAATCCAGGGCAGACATCTAAAGAGCCCTGCGGACAACATGACAGCGGTAGCCCACATTTGACGTTGGGGAGGACTAGATGCAGGGCCTTGCAGAATATAGCACAAAAGATCTTTCAATGGGCAGAATAAAATGCCTTATCAATTTCAGCGATCCATCTGAGGGGGACTCTAAACCAAAAAGCAGACTTCCTAAGCAGACAACACTTAGATCCAGGAGAATGGTTCCTTTCACTAAAGGTTTTCAGTTCATTCACAACCTGATGGGGCACACCGCACACTGACCTCTTTCCAATGAGTAAAAATTGCAAACTGAAAAGATTCTTTTTCCTCAATCCAAGAGACCACCCAATGGCAATAGATGCCCTGGCGCAGGACTGAAGCCAAGGATTAGTTTATGCATTCCCTCCAATCCCATTGATTCCGAGAGTCATTCAGATGTTTTGCTGTCAGAGATGCACCCTAATACTCATAGCCCCCTTCTGGGCAAGAAGGAGCTGGTTTGGGCTTCTAAAGAGACTAAGTTGGAAAGATCCAGTCCTACTACCAGTACGGCCAGACCTTTTAACTCAGGGTCCTCTAAAACACTTTAGCGAACCTACATCTTTTAGCATGGATTTTGAAAAATCCATGCTGCTAGGATGGGGCTCCTCTACAGAAGTAGTAAACACTCTCCTACTTGGTAGGAAAGAGTCAACAAACAAGATTTATCAGAGGGTCTGGAATAAATTTGTATCCTGGTGTAGGGAAATCACATTTTCCTTTCCTGATATCCCTGCAATCCCAGAGTTCCTTCAGGGGGCCTCGATAAAGATCTTTCCCAAGGCACTCTGAGGGACCAGGTAGCAGCACTTAGTGCCTTCTACGACACTAGGCTTTCAGAAAATCCCTGGATATTAAGATTCCTTAGAGCAGCAGACAGGCGGAAGCCCAGGATCCATAACATAGTGCCGCAATGGAATTGAACTGGGTTATGATGGGTATGTCCAAGACCCTGTTTGAGCCTACAGATTTGGTCTTTAATTAGGAATCTGACCTTAAAAACTGTGTTCTTGGTGGCCATTACCTCAGCGAGAAGAATAAGTGAGTTACAGGCTCTATCCATCTGCTACCCATTTTATAGCGTAACAAATAAAATAATGCTTAAATTAGAACCATCCTTCCTACTGAAGGTTGTATCCTCTTTTCATGGATCACAAGATATAGTAAACCCCAAGAATGAAAAGCAGAAGGTATACCACTGCCTAGATGTCAGAACAGCAGTACCCCAATATGTTAACGCCACAAGTCAGTGGAGGCAAGACAATAACGTTTTTGTTCAATTCTTTGGTTCCAATAGAGGAAGAAAAGCGGCAAAAAATTATATAGCCAGATGGATTAAATTAGCTATGACAGAAGCCTATGCTGCAATAGATAGGACAGCCCAGTAAAACCTTAGGGCTCACTCGATGAGGTCTATGTCCACGTCTTGGGTGGAAAGCATCTGTGTGAGTAGAACAGATATGTAGAGCAGCCATTTGGAAAAAATACACAATTTTACCAAACATTACAGGCTAGACATTCAGGCAGACAAGGATATGACTCTTGGTCATAAGGTCCTTTTGGCCATAGTCCCACCCTAAGAAATTTAGTTGGTACTTCTCAGGTGGTGCTGTCATGGAGACGATAGGGAAAAGGTAGATTATACTTACCAATAATCGTTTTTTAGAGAGTCTCCATCTCTGCTTTTTCCCAGTAGTGGGAACTGAAGAGTTAAGGAGGCAGAGAAGGTGTTGACAAGTATAAATCAAAATAAAGCATCCTGGACAATCAGGAGGAACTGGTGCTGTTGGTTGCCTCCCAGTTGGAGGGGGTGATTCAGCCTCGGGTCCCTCTTGTGGTGGTTTGGCTGTCCTTCTTGTGTCTCTGAAACCTGAAAAGGGCACAGTGGGTGGTGGCCAATCCTGGGCATCATGCTACTGTTACAGAAATGGATAGCAGAACTGCAGATCCCAGAGTAGCTCAAGTGGGCGGAGTTCCAGCAACTAAAATGACTCTTGTGAAGAGTGCTAAAGGAAGATAGTCTGGTAATATTAGTGTGGGTCTCCAGCCTCAGCCACTCAGTGATATTAGTGCTGAACAGAGGGTGAGTGCAACCTCCAGTGTCCAAGGCACATCTAACACAACCGGAGGGGCCCTGGTAATGATTTGACAGTACAGGACCCCTGAACAGGTCCAGATCAGGTAATCTAGAGATTGTCAGATCCATTTACTCACAACTTTCAAGAAAGAAGGATCTAGAACAGGATGTGAGGTCAAATTTCCTAGCTGAAACTATCCTTTAACCAGAAGATGACATTTATCTTAATGTTTTGACAGAATAGCCCAAGGAAAAGGATGTTAGGCTGGCAATTAATGGGCTTCAGCTCAAAAAGTCACCAGGTCCAGATGGCTTAACATCTGAGTATTTTAAGGCCTTTAAGAACATTTTGAGTCCCCTCTTATAGCTGAGGCATTTAATCAGTGTCTGTACTTGGGGCACTCAACGAAAGTCAATGAGGTCAAAAAGCTGAGATTTGAGCTATACTGAGCACTGGCTTTTCAGTACTGACAAAAAGGTTCTGGAAAAAGGGCTGTTTAATCAGCTGGTAAGGTCTGCACCCCAGCTTCTCTCAATTCTATACCACAGAGCCTTCAGTGCTGTTCTCAGTGTCCAAGAGGCAGTGGAGCAGAGTAGGGCTTGTCACTGGGAGGAGTACTTGCTATTCCTAGATCAGGCTAAAGTGTTTGACCTGGTTACTCAGGAGTACCTTTTTTTTTTTTTTTTTTTTTAAAGGAACGTTCATTTAGCCAAAATAGGCACATCTACAGAAACAGCAGGCACCAAAAAGAATGCACAACTTGCTAATACATTGTAGTACATGAGAACTGAATAGAAAAAAAAACTAAATTGAAAACACTAAATGTCTTGTATATTTGTGTGCATTTCTCATAAGACATAATTAGAGATGAGCGAACGTGTTCTTCCGAGCTTGATATTCGTGCGAATATTAGGGTGTTCGGGATGTTCGTTATTCGTAACGAACACCATGCGGTGTTCTGGTTACTTTCACTTCCTTCCCTGAGACGTTAGCGCGCTTTTTTTGGCCAATTGAAAGACAGGGAAGGCATTACAACTTCCCCCTGTGACGTTCAAGCCCTATACCACCCCCCTGCTGTGAGTGGCTGGGAAGATCAGGTGTCACCCGAACATAAAAGTCGGCCCCTCCCGCGGTTCGGCTCAGATGCCGTGTGAGTTAGTGAGGGACAGTGCTGTTTGTACCGGAGCTGCTGTAGGGAAAGAATTGGTAGTTAGTGTAGGCTTCAAGACCCCCCAAAGGTCCTTATTAGGGCCACTGATAGCTGTGTGTTGGCTGCTGTTAGCAGTGCCATTTTTTTTCTTCTCAAAATCGGCTCTGCAGAGCGTTGCACCCGGCATTAGGGACAGAAGTGCTGCATAGGCAGGGAGAGTGTTAGGAGTGAGTGTAGCCTTCAAGAACCTCAACGGTCCTTTCTAGGGCCATATTTATCCGTGTGCAGTACTGTCCAGGCTGCTGCTAGCTGTGCTGCATTTTTTTTTGCTTCTCAAAATCGCCTCTGCAGAGCATTCCACCCTCCATTGATACTGCAGGGAAAGAATTTTATAGGCAGGGCCACAACACAGTTATTATTCATTGAATATACGCAGTGCTGCCTTTTGCTTGTAAAACAAGTGAAAATAATTCTATTTGTCCTGCCTCTGTCCGTCCTAACGCCGGTGGACACGTGTCGGCTGCGTGTGCAACCTGTAAAAATCATACGCACCCAGCTACGTTTTACTCCTGGCTTCGCCATTTGCTTTCCTTAATTGGGAAAAAAAATACCTGCTCTGCCACAGTTAATAACTCTGCTACCCTCACGTTCTGTGACACATTAGCAGGAAAACAGCACAGTTATTAAACTTCTCATGTTCATAGAATATACGCAGTGCTGCCTTTTGGTGCAAAAAAACGGAAAATAATTCTATTTGTCCTGCCTCTGTCCGTACTAACGCCGGTGGACACGTGTCGGCTGCGTGTGCAACCTGTAAAAATCATACGCACCCAGCTACGTTTTACTCCTGGCTTCGCCATTTGCTTTCCTTAATTGGGAAAAAAAATACCTGCTCTGCCACAGTTAATAACTCTGCTACCCTCACGTTCTGTGACACATTAGCAGGAAAACAGCACAGTTATTAAACTTCTCATGTTCATAGAATATACGCAGTGCTGCCTTTTGGTGCAAAAAAACGGAAAATAATTCTATTTGTCCTGCCTCTGTCCGTACTAACGCCGGTGGACACGTGTCGGCTGCGTGTGCAACCTGTAAAAATCATACGCACCCAGCTACGTTTTACTCCTGGCTTCGCCATTTGCTTTCCTTAATTGGGAAAAAAAATACCTGCTCTGCCACAGTTAATAACTCTGCTACCCTCACGTTCTGTGACACATTAGCAGGAAAACAGCACAGTTATTAAACTTCTCATGTTCATAGAATATACGCAGTGCTGCCTTTTGGTGCAAAAAAACGGAAAATAATTCTATTTGTCCTGCCTCTGTCCGTACTAACGCCGGTGGACACGTGTCGGCTGCGTGTGCAACCTGTAAAAATCATACGCACCCAGCTACGTTTTACTCCTGGCTTCGCCATTTGCTTTCCTTAATTGGGAAAAAAAATACCTGCTCTGCCACAGTTAATAACTCTGCTACCCTCACGTTCTGTGACACATTAGCAGGAAAACAGCACAGTTATTAAACTTCTCATGTTCATAGAATATACGCAGTGCTGCCTTTTGGTGCAAAAAAACGGAAAATAATTCTATTTGTCCTGCCTCTGTCCGTACTAACGCCGGTGGACACGTGTCGGCTGCGTGTGCAACCTGTAAAAATCATACGCACCCAGCTACGTTTTACTCCTGGCTTCGCCATTTGCTTTCCTTAATTGGGAAAAAAAATACCTGCTCTGCCACAGTTAATAACTCTGCTACCCTCACGTTCTGTGACACATTAGCAGGAAAACAGCACAGTTATTAAACTTAGATTATTCATTCACTAGAGGCAGTGGGGCCTTTCGTTTTCAAAAAAGGGAAAAAATTATATTTGGCCTGCAGTCTTGCGCCAATTTATTAGCTGCCTGTGAAATCAAATCACTGGTAATACAGCATGCTGAGGGGTAGGGGTAGGCCTAGAGGACGTGGACGCGGCCGAGGACGCGGAGGGCCAAGTCAGGGTGTGGGCACAGGCCAAGCTCCTGATCCAGGTGTGTCGCAGCCGACTGCTGCGCGATTAGGAGAGAGGCACGTTTCTGGTGTCCCCACATTCATCGCCCAATTAATGGGTCCACGCGGGAGACGGTTATTAGAAAATGAGCAGTGTGAGCAGGTCCTGTCCTGGATGGCAGAAAGTGCTTCGAGCAACCTATCGTCTACCCGCAGTTCTGCGCCGTCCACTGCTGCCAATCCGAATCCTCTGTCTGCTGCTCCTCCTTCCTCCCAGCCTCCTCACTCCACTACAATAACACCTGCTCAGGAGCGGGAACACTCCCAGGAACTGTTCTCGGGCCCCTGCTTAGATTGGGCAGCAGCGGTTCCTCTCCCATCAGAGGAGTTTATCGTCACTGATGCCCAACCATTCGAAAGTTCCCGGGGTCCGGGGGAAGAGGCTGGGGACTTCCGCCAACTGTCTCAACAACTTTCTGTGGGTGAGGAGGACGATGACGATCAGACACAGTTGTCTTGCAGTGAGGTAGTAGTAAGGGCAGTAAGTCCGAGGGAGCAGCGCACAGAGGATTCGGAGGAAGAGCAGCAGGACGATGAGGTGACTGACCCCACCTGGTGTGCAACGCTTACTCAGGAGGACAGGTCTTCAGAGGGGGAGTCAAGGGCATCAGCAGGGCAGGTTGCAAGAGGCAGTGCGGTGGCCAGGGGTAGAGGCAGGGCCAGACCGAATAATCCACCAAGTGTTTCCCAAAGCGCCCCCTCGCGCCATGCCACCCTGCAGAGGCCGAGGTGCTCTAAGGTCTGGCAGTTTTTCACAGAGACGCCTGACGACCGACGAACAGTGGTGTGCAACCTTTGTCGCGCAAAGCTCAGCCGGGGAGCCAACACCAACAGCCTCACCACCACCACCATGCGCAGACATATGATGGCCAAGCACCCCGCAAGGTGGGACGAAGGCCGTTCAGCGCCTCCGGTTTGCACCCCTGCCTCTCCCCCTGTGCCCCAACCTGCCACTGAGATGCAACCCCCCTCTCAGGACACAGGCACTACCGTCTCCTGGCCTGCACCCACACCCTCACCTCCGCTGTCCTCGGCCCCATCCAGCAGTGTAGTTCAGCGCACCGTCCAGCCGTCGCTTGCGCAACTGTTGGAGCGCAAGCGCAAGTACGCCGCCACGCACCCGCACGCTCAAACGTTAACCGTCCGCATAGCAAAATTCATCAGCCTTGAGATGCTGCCGTATAGGGTTGTGGAAACGGAGTCCTTCAAAAGTATCATGGAGGCGGCGGCCCCGCGCTACTCAGTTCCCAGTCGCCACTACTTTTCCCGATGTGCCGTCCCAGCCCTGCACGACCACGTCTCCCGCAACATTGTACGCGCCCTCACCAACGCGGTTACTGCCACGGTCCACTTAACTACAGACATGTGGACAAGCACAGGCGGGCAGGGCCACTACATCTCCCTGACGGCACATTGGGTGAATTTAGTGGAGGCTGGGACAGAGTCAGAGCCTGGGACCGCTCACGTCCTACCCACCCCCAGAATTGCGGGCCCCAGCTCGGTGGTGGTATCTGCGGAGGTGTATGCTTCCTCCACTAAAGCACCCTCCTCCTCCTCCTCCTCCTCCTCTGTCTCGCAATCAAGATGTGTTAGCAGCAGCATGTCGCCAGCAGTCGGTATCGCGCGGTGTGGCAGCACAGCGGTGGGCAAGCGTCAGCAGGCCGTGCTGAAACTACTCAGCTTAGGCGATAAGAGGCACACGGCCCACGAACTGCTGCAGGGTCTGACACAGCAGACCGACCGCTGGCTTGCGCCGCTGAGCCTCCAACCGGGCATGGTCGTGTGTGACAACGGCCGTAACCTGGTGGCGGCTCTGCAGCTCGGCAGCCTCACGCACGTGCCATGCCTGGCCCACGTCTTTAATTTGGTGGTTCAGCGCTTTCTGAAAAGCTACCCACGCTTGTCAGACCTGCTCGTAAAGGCGCGCCGGCTCTGCGCACATTTTCGCAAGTCCCACACGGACGCTGCCACCCTGCGCACCCTGCAACATCACTTTAAGCTGCCAGTGCACCGACTGCTGTGCGACGTGCCCACACGGTGGAACTCTACGCTCCACATGTTGGCCAGGCTCTATGAACAACGTAGAGCTATAGTCGAATACCAACTCCAACATGGGCGGCGCAGTGGGAGTCAGCCTCCTCAATTCCTTTCAGAAGAGTGGGCCTGGTTGGCAGACATCTGCCATGTCCTTGGTAATTTTGAGGAGTCTACCCAGGTGGTGAGCGGCGATGCTACAATCATTAGCGTCACCATTCCTCTGCTATGCATCTTGAGAAATTCCCTGCAAACCATAAAGGCAGCTGCTTTGCGCTCGGAAACGGGGGCGGGGGAAGACAGTATGCCGCTGGATAGTCAGGGCACCCTCCTGTCTATTTCTCAGCGCGTACAGGAGGAGGAGGAGGAGCATGAGGAGGATGAGGAGGAGGGGGAAGAGACAGCTTGGGCCGCTGCTGACGGTACACCGGCTGATTGCCTGTCATCCTTTCAGCGTGTATGGCCTGAGGAGGAGGAGGAGGAGGAGGATCCTGAAAGTGATCTTCCTAGTGAAGACAGCCATGTGTTGCGTACAGGTACCCTGGCACACATGGCTGACTTCATGTTAGGATGCCTTTCTCGTGACCCTCGCGTTACACGCATTCTGGCCACGACGGATTACTGGGTGTACACACTGCTCGATCCGGTATAAGGAGAACCTGCCCACTCTGATTCCCGAAGAGGAAAGGGGTTCGAGAGTGTTGCTATACCACAGGACCCTTGCGGACAAGCTGATGGTAAAATTCCCAGCCGACAGCGCTAGTGGCAGAAGGCGCAGTACCGAGGGCAAGGTAGCAGGGGAGGTGCGGAGATCGAGCAGCATGTACATCCCAGGCAGTGCAACAGTCTTTAAGGGCCTGGCCAGCTTTATGGCTCCCCACCAAGACTGTGTCACCGCTCCCCAGTCACGGCTGAGTCGGCGGGAGCACTGTAAAAGGATGGTGAGGGAGTACGTAGCGGATCGCACGACCATCCTTGGTGACGCCTCTGCCCCCTACAACTACTGGGTGTCGAAGCTGGACACGTGGCCTGAACTAGCGCTGTATGCCCTGGAGGTGCTTGCTTGTCCTGCGGCTAGCGTCTTGTCGGAGAGGGTGTTTAGTGCGGCTGGGGGAATCATCACAGATAAGCGTAGCCGCTTGTCAACCGACAGTGCCGACAGGCTAACACTCATCAAGATGAACAAAGGCTGGATTTCGCCAGACTTCTGTTCTCCACCAGCGGACAGCAGCGATACGTAAGCAATACGTAGGCTGCACCCGCGGATGGAAGCTACGTTCTCTCTCACCATCCAAAACGGGGACATTTCTGCTTCATCAATCTGTGTCTAATATTTCTCCTCCTCCTCCTGCTCCTCCTCCTGAAACCTCACGTAATCACGCTGAACGGGCAATTTTTCTTAGGGCCACAAGGCTCACTCAAATAATTTTTCTGAACAATTTTTATAAGTTTCAATGCGCTTAAAAGCGTTGGAACTTTAACTTGAACCAATTTTTCGTTACACTGGGCTGCCTCCAGGCCTAGTTACCACTTAAGCCACATTAACCAAAGCGATTAATGGGTTTCACCTGCCCTCTTGGCTGGCCATGGCCAATTTTTGGGATGTACATTAGTACTGTTGGTACAGCAATTTTTGTGGGCCCTCGCCTACAGTGTAATCAAATTAATTTTTAGCCCACCTGCATTACAGCTGACGTTACCTCAGCTGTGTTGGGCAATGCAATGGGATATTTTTATGTACCGCCGGTGGGTTCCAGGGAGCCACCCATGCTGTAGGTGCACACGGAGTTTTTAATACATCTGTCCACTTGTAAAGAACCCCAGTCTGACTGGGGCATGCAGTGTGGGCCGAAGCCCACCTGCATTATGCACGACATTACTACCTCAGCTGTGTTGGGCAATGCAATGGGATATTTCTATGTACCGCCGGTGGCTTCCTGGCACCCACCCATGCTGTGGGTCCACAGGGAATTATAAATGCATCTGTTTCCACTTATAAAGAAACCCAGTCTGACTGGGGCATGCAGTGTGGGCCGAAACCCACCTGCATTAACCCTTTCCAGTCCACTGTGTGACCTGTGAAGACATTAGGGTTTAAGGCTGTACAGCTCCGTTGTTGGTAGACATCCGTCGGGGTTCTCTTACTGTATATTGCCAGCCTCTCTGCTGTCGGAGCCTATCCTACGTGTCAGCTCATGCAGTACTGGCTTTAGCCAGCATATAGCGCCGTTGTATAACGGCAGAAAAAGAGTAAGCCCCCTAGGAAAACCATATACAAATTGGATTGGAAAGGGTTAAGCACAACATTACTACCTCAGCTGTGTTGGGCAATGCAATGGGATATTTTTATGTACCGCCGGTGGGTTCCAGGGAGCCACCCATGCTGTAGGTGCACACGGAGTTTTTAATACATCTGTACACTTCTAAAGAACCCCAGTCTGACTGGGGCATGCAATGGGATATTTCTATGTACCGCCGGTGGCTTCCTGGCACCCACCCAGGCAGTGGGTCCACAGGGAGTTTAACCTACATGTGTCCACTTCTAAAGAACCCCAGTCTGACTGGGGCATGCAGTGTGGGCCGATGCCCACCTGCATTATGCACGACATTACTACCTCAGCTGTGTTGGGCAATGCAATGGGATATTTTTGTGTACCGCCGGTGGGTTCCAGGGAGCCACCCATGCTGTAGGTGCACACGGAGTTTTTAACACATCTGTACACTTGTAAAGAACCCCAGTCTGACTGGGGCATGCAGTGTGGGCCGAAGCCCACCTGTATTACGCACGACATTACTACCTCAGCTGTGTTGGGCAATGCAATGGGATATTTCTATGTACCGCCGGTGGCTTCCTGGCACCCACCCATGCTGTCGGTCCACAGGGACTTCACAATAGGGAGTTGTACCTGCCTGTGTCTATGAATTAAAAAGCCCGGTCTAACTGGGGCATGCAGACACCTTGACAGAATGAATAGTGTGTGGCACATAGGTTCCCCATTGCTATGCCTACGTGTGCAGCTCCTGATGGCGGTGGCACAGGATTCTATTTCTCATTGCTTCTGTACAGCATTGTGGGCTATCGCCCCGCCACTTTTAAAGAGGGTCGCTGCCTAGCCGTGCCAACCCTTTGCAGTGTGTGCCTGCGGTTCCTCCTCATGGCAGACGCACTTCTAAATAGACATGAGGGTGGTGTGGCATGAGGGCAGCTGAAGGCTGCGCAGGGACACTTTGGTGTGCGCTGTGGGGGGGAGGGGGGCGGTTGGTCAGCATGTAACCCAGGAGAAGTGGCAGCGGAGTGTCATCCAGGCAGTGATTGTGCTTTGTTGTAGCTAGTGTGGTGCTTAGCAAAGGTATACCATGCTAATGAGGGCTTTTCAGAAGTAAAAGTTGTTGGGAGGGGGGGGGGGGGCCCACTCTTGCCGGTATTGTGGCTTAATAGTGGGACCTGTGAACTTGAGATGCAGCCCAACATGTAGCCCCTCGCCTGCCCTATCCGTTTCTGTGTCATTCCCATCACTTTCTTGAATTGCCCAGCTTTTCACACATGAAAACCTTAGCGAGCATCGGCGAAATACAAAAATGCTCTGGTCGCCCATTGACTTCAATGGGGTTCGTTGTTCGAAACGAACCCTCGAGCATCGCGGGAAGTTCGTTCCGAATAACGAACACCCGAACATTTTGGTGTTCGCTCATCTCTAGACATAATACTTGGCTGTTCATTTTCACTTTTATTTATCAATTACCCATAATCGAGCAAACCAAAACCAAAGAGGCTTCCTAGTCTTGCATCCAAAAACACCAGGAGAAATAAAAAAGAAGGGAAAAACAAAACTTAAAAAAAGGGACAAAAAATAGAAAGACACCCCCGCACCCATTCCTGAAAAACAACAACCCCGCGTGATTCTTGAAGAAAAAAGAAAGATTAGCCTAAATGGTAGATCAGTTCAAACGGGTATGCCTCACCATATCCATTCCCAATATCTAGACAGACATCTCTGCTGTCGTTGCAGGACAGTTTACCCAGCCTCCCCAAAGGGAGAAATAGTAGGCCAGCCACAGCAACAATTTTGTAATGTCTCACAAACAGAATTCAACTTTGCTTTAACCAATTTAGCACATCTCCTGGACTCTCAAAGAAATGGGAGCAATTGTCCTTGACTGCTTTTAGCCTAGCAGGGTACCACATGGCGTAGAGCACAGAGCTTTCTTTGCCTCTGTGAACTTTTGTCGCTTCTGTTGCACCTTGAAGGAAAAATCTGGGGAGATACGGACTGTTTGCCCTCAGAGTTTCAGCGGATCTTTCACGCGATTAAGCGCCAAGACTTTGTCCTTTTCCCTGTAATTGAGTAATTTGGCTATGTAGGTACGTGGGGGTTCTCCAGGCGGCGGGGCTTTAGATGGAATATATGGTGGGCTCTTTCCACCCAAAACAGAGGCAAAAGGGAGTCTGGGCCGTATGCCTGCTTGAGGAGCAATTCCAAGAAATAACAGGGGTTTTTGCCCTCTGCTCTCTCCGGCAGTCCCATGAATCTGAAATTACACCGATGCAGCCGTTTCTTCATGTCATCAATTTCCTTCTGCTGCGCTGTGAAGCTGGAGCCAAGGGCCTGCACTCCGTCAGAGAGCGGTGTAGTGGTGTCCTCTAGGCCAGAGACTTGGGATTCAATCTCAGTCATGTGTTCCCACAGCATTTGGACATCTGCTCTCAGCAGACTAAAGTCTGATAGCAAGGCATCAATTTTCTCTGTGAGGGCAGAGTGGGACTCTGTGATTGCTTTTAACATGTCGGCAATGGTTGGGCTGGATATAGGAGGTGAAACTGGTGCAGCGCCCGCAGGGAATGTGCCTTGTAGGCTGCAGGGCTAGTTAGTTTTGGTGTCCGCTGAGGTGCTGAGTCGGGCATACTGCTGCAGCTTATTGGTTACTTTAGCTTGTTTAATGGTAGCCATCTCGCCGGAGGGGTACAGTAGGAGATATCCATTGGCTTGGACTTATAAAGTATCACAGGGGAGTTCACATGTAATTTAGTGGTTAGTGCATAACTGTTAAGGCATAATCATAATGCAGTGAAGTGATGCCAATGGACCGACACCATACCACCACTAGGTGTCAGCGGAGAGCAGGCTAAGGGTGAAGTGAGTTGATACAACTGAAGCAGACTTTGCAGATTGTAAAAGAAAGAAATGGCTGCAAGTGTAGGTGAGTTTGTGCCTTTCTCTCTGTCCCATAAACTCCAGCTCTATTAGTCAGGTGGTGAGGAAAACAGGAGGGGGAGGGAGTAAGCAACTTTACCCCTCTGCACTGGGGTCTGACACATGCAGGGATGCTCTGTCAGTGTCTTATTCTCATTTCTTCACTTTTACTTTCACTTTTATTCCCCTTCACCACTTTTTATCTTCCCCCTCTCTTCTCTTTCCATGTCTCTCCTCCCCAGCTCTTCACAGCTGTGGAGGCACAATATCAGGTGTATTCTCTTCCGTCCCCTGTTTTAAGATGGAGCCGCCCGACAGGCGGAGGGGCTGCAGTGCGGCCCGGGAACCAGAGCAGTCCCAAAGCCAAGGCGCCTGTGTAGCAATGCTCCTGTCACCCAGAGGGGCTGAGGCAGTGGGTAACCCGCAACCAGGGTCTTGACCAGCTGTGTGAACTCCAGAGCCGTCACCAGTGGCAGCGTCACTCACCCAGCCACAAGGTGATGGAGGTAGGCGCCAGTTTCCCCCCACAGCATCTCCGATCCGGTCGTGGGTCCCGCTCCCTGGGCAGAAGGGCTTTGGCTGGACTCCTCCCAAGTACCAGCCTCGTCACGTGAACCCGGGATATTCAGGTCCTGCAGGCCGCAGCAGTTTTCCAGCTTGATGAAACCTTGAAAGGTCTCTAAATGATCCTCCTCAAGAGAGCTGTGCAGAGTCCTGGTAAAACTGTCCCTGGTCCGACACTGGCCCGATGACAATATTTTGCGTTGGCTGTGAACTGAGCTCTCCTGAGCGTGTCTTCTTCTCTGGATGGCTAGGCTACACCCCCCCACATGAGTAGCTTTGGTCAGTCCTTCTGTGGTATGGCCTGCTAGAAGGTTTTGTTGATTGGCTCAGGACATTGTTAGCAAAATATTCACTAGTTGGTATGTTTTTTCAGGTGGCCAATTTAGGTGCTAATGTTTGGGTTCAAAGAAGTTTGCAAATTACTAACACTTTGAATGTGATAGGAAGTCATCTGATTTATTAGTCAATCCACAGAGATTTTTTTTTTTGTTTTAACATTTTTTTATTGAACTTTTTCCAACTTACAAGTTAACATAACAAGAATAAAATAAAAGGAATTTGGTAAAATAGGGATAGGAAAGAATAATAGTTAGCATTACTCAAAATAGCAATTTCAACAGTACTCAGTGGGTAGGACAGAGCAATACATTCCCCCTATCGAGCACGGCCATCCACCCATGCAACTGTCTCACTGGGGAATGATCTGGACCCTCAGGGATAACTAAACTGCAAACAAACTCCATCGGCATGCCCCCCTCTGTTTTGAGCATGAGCGTCCAACTGAGTTGCAGTAGACCAGACCCAACCTGGCCATCCATTTGAACTTTTGTGGACAGGACCTGTTGGCTACATCTTCCCACCCTTCCCCCCATGAAGTCTGCCACGAGCCTACTCATCTGACAATAGACCCAAAATTGGAGTCCAGACAAATAGACATATAGATTCCTCCAGACAGCAGAAACGCAGACCAGGGAGGGCAACATCCAAGGTTTAGACACATAAGGGAAGAGGTCAGACAGGGAGGAAGGGGCGACCCAAGGCTGGGCCCCCTCATCCTTGGAGCCCACCTGCCTCCCCCCCTCCATCAGAGGGTACCTGACTCCAACCACCTTGCAAGCCCATCTGAGGACCTGAGAGCCGCCCAGGCCTGCCAGATATATATTTTTTTCCAGGCCTCCGGTTCCTCTGCCCCAGCTCCTCAAAATGCATAAGCATGTGGAGTTCCTCCACCCAGATGGAGTGCCACAATCTCGGGATAATTCTTCTCTTGATAAAAAAAATGGAGGAGGCTCCTCTTTGTTTCTCTCATCAGTTTGGGGAACATAGAGTCAAGAGCCAGCTCTGGGGTAAGAGTCACCCCCAAACAATAGACATGGTTGTATAGCTCTATCACCTCCTTCCAAAGGTTCAACACCGGAGGGCAGTCCCACCAGATATGTGTCATTGAGCATCTGTTACTATTACATCTATAGCAGATGGAAGGGATCTGGGAAAATATCCACTGGAGTCGATCCGGTGTCCTGTACCATCTTGATAGTATTTGGAAATTAAGGTCCTGAACTTTACCCACCGAGGAGAGCTTATGTCAGGCGCCACACCTTATTTCAGCTCTCAGAGGGAAAACTCCCACCCAGCTTCCTCTCCCACGCCCCCACGTGAACATGTTCCTCGCCCTCTGCCTCCCGAGACAGCAGCAAACCATAAAGTCTAGAGATCATGTGCCTGGGGGATAAAGAAGAAAGACACAACCGTTCAAACTCCATAGGGGGGGGGGGGCAGTTCATTTATTCGCGGTGTCAGTGTGTGCACAAACCCTCTCAGCTGGAAATATTGTAACCACACTCCAGGTTGAGCCTCATGGTCTTCCAGGATCTCCGGCAGTAGCCTCAGACCTGACTGTGACACCACATTTCCCAGTCTTGGGATTGGGGTGCCCGGGAGTGACAGAATAAAAGAGCCCCTGAAAGTGGCCTCGAACTGAGAGTTGTAGACTAGGGGTGTGAGTGGGCCCGGCACCCCCACTAGGCCCCTTGCGGCTGCAAAACCTGCCCAATTTTTTAAAAGTTGTATGCAGAATGGGGATGAGATAGGTAGGTCTTTGATCTGTTTGGGGGGGAATCCGGAAAGCTGTCTGAAGGTATTCAGCCATGCCCTCATATTCCAACTCCACCCACAGCTTCAATGATTTGTGTTTTAGTAGATCCAGCACACAGTTAAAAATACTAGCACTATAATAGAGAGAGAAGTCAGGGAGACCTAGACCTAGACCACCTCTTTCCTTTCTCCTCGTAAGGAGCAAGAAATGCATACACAGTTTGTGCCCTCTCCATACAAATGCCGTTATTAAAGATCTCTACTTTTTCAGATATAGCCTTTGAAGTGTGATTGGGATAGTTTGGCATAGGTAGAGGAACTTAGGCAGCGAATCCACCTTGACTACATTGACTCTTCCACTCCATGATAGAAACAAGGGTCCTCATTTATTCAAGTCACTCTCCAATCCCTACGTGAATGGGAGAAAATTAAGTTTAAATGCCTGGAAGACATCTGCAGGGAGCAGCCTACCTACGCATTTTACACTCCTGATGTGCCAGCGGATTGGAAACGACTCTTCCAGGTGGGACACCTCAGTCCCACAGAGATATTTTATACAAAAACATTTGAAACAAGGCTAGAACATGCCTCGCTTGTAATAATTTTAATTTTTTAAAATTCATTTATTATTATTGGTTATTACAAATTCAACAAGTGCAGTGACATCTCTCTCTAGAGGCAGGCCAATTGGAACTGTTTCTTATGAGACTTCTGGAAATGGCCTTGTATTTTTATGATTGAAACAATAATATGAGCTAAAGGAAAGACAGTGAAAGACAAAAAGAAGAGCAGGTTATAAGACAAAAATGGAGGAAAGGAAATATAGTTCCTCTCACAGTATAGAGGGGCAGACACTTTTCCTACTAGTGAACAGTTGAGTCAGCCACCCATTTCAGGTTGGGTCTTGTGTCCTTCAGGGCTGTCCTCTAACCCTCTTGCTGTATGTATTTGCCATTAATCTTTTTCTTAATAGGATTGATCATGTACCTATGGCAGAGGTGGGAATGGGATGTGACTGTGTTGGAAGCCACTCTAAAGGTGATAGCATACACTGATGATGTCGCTGTCATTGGGCTCTCAAGAGAGAAATCAGAGTATGTGATGGTGGAGGTGGATTGCTACTCTGAGGCATCAGGGTCTGACATCAATAAGTATAACTATAAAAGTCTTTGGTTAGAATGGGGAGACCCTAGTTTTGGTCTCCCAGATAACTCCCCAAGGCACCATGATTTGGCTAAAGTTCTTGGCATCAACTTTAGCCAGGGAGATTACCCCATACAAAATTGGGTTGACAGGCTTGATGTTGATGATGCCATTCAAAAGGTAGTCCACTGGAAGGGTTAGTCTTTGACCTTTGGGAAAGTTTTGGTCTGATCAAAACATACCTGCTCCCATTATTCATCTACTTGGGTAGTGTATTGATTTTTTTCAGAACCTCTCTTCCTAATGTTGTGGGATTATAGCTTGAACCAAATTAGAAGAGACGTTGCATTCTGCTCTTAGAGACTTGGTAGGTTATCTATGATGAGAGTGGGTATTTTAGGGCATGGGTATTTTCCTCATGGAGGTGCGCTCTCACTGCAGAAAAAAAACATGGAGAAGCACGGGAGAACATCAACATGTATTCTAAGCTGAATGTGCCTGCTCTCGTCAGATAATGACTGCCAGCCAGCTTGAGGCCTGGCAAGTACCAGTTTGGGTGACTGGCTGGGAATCCCAGGTCCTGTTGACGTTTTAGACTGTGGGTATTTTCCTCATGGAGGTGCGTCCTCACTACAGCAGGACAACTTATGGGAAAGTGTGGAAGAACGTCAACAAGTATTCTAAGCTCAATGTGCCTGGTCCTGTCAGATTGCAGCACCAGCCAGGTTGAAGCCTGGCAAGTACCAGTGTGGGTGACTGGCTGGGAATCCCTGGTCCTGTTGACATTTTAGGATGTATTTTTCTCATGGAGCGTAGGAGAATATTACCGTTTATTGTAAGTCGAATGTTCCTGCCCTCGTTAGAGAGTGGCCACCAGCCGGCTTGAGGCCTGATGAGTACCAGTGTGGGTGCCCAGCTGGGAATCCCAAGTCCCGTTAACAGGGAGCGGTGCTCTCACTGTAGGAAAAAAAAAACGAGAGGAAGAACATCATCCGGCATTCAAAGCTGAACGTGCCTGCTTTGGTCAGATTGTGGCCACCAGTCAGTTTGAGGCATGGCAAGTACCAGTGTGAGTCACTGGCTGGGAATCCCAGTTCCTGTTAACTTTTCAGGATGTGAGATTTTCCTCGTGGAGGTACACTCTCACTGTGGAAAAAAAAACCACGAGAAAAAAATCACTTCATATTCTAACTTTTCTCAATCCTCGTAATGCATTGCCTATTGATTTCAATTAAAGTTTTAATGCTTCGCATGGCTCTCATACTACGCGCAATGTACACGTGAGTGTGATATGAGTTTTCCGATTGAAATCAATGGGAAACATTTCTGGTACTCTATCGCATGGGAAACTTATGGAAGAGCAATGGAACTTCACTGATGCAATGTGTTTTTGAAAAATGCCTTGCATCCGTGGTGCATCGCAAGTTCAGTAGGCGACATCCAGCCAAGTTTCACTACCCAATATCATACTCGCCCATGCGTAAGAAGCCTTATAAACAGGAAAAAGAGAATTCTGAAAATAGCAGCCCTTTCAGGGTAAAATTTTTTTAATGATGACAGGTTCTCCAGAATGGCACACAGGAGTAGTGGGGGTGCCAGACATGACTTAATAAGCATCTTAGAAAAGTCTGAGGATGCACAGGATGGATAGGCCATTTTCAGGTGAGTAGGAGTCCTCAATGCAAGGGAGGACTGCAGATATGCTCCCCCCACATCAGTAGAGTCAGAGGTTAAGAATCTGGACAATGACAGCAGCAGTGGAGAAGAAGCCTTGATTATGCAACAAATCAGGCAGCAAGAGTCCCCTGAAGGGATGTAAGGTCTGTACTTTGGAGAGGAGTTGTCTGAAGAAACAACAGCAGCTGCTAAAAAAAAGAGAGAGCCTGTATGTTACCAAGCACTCTCATCTGGCTGCAAAGTCAAGTTAAGGAGCTAAGGAAGGTTTCAGTCAATGAAAATAAATGAAACAAACAGTCAATCCGAAGACGATGCCACTGTTGATCACGTCCCAGTGGAAGGGTCCCTCCTTTGACAGCAAGTGCCTCCTTTGGCAGCTTGGCTGTTTCTCTTGTGTCCCTGAAATGCATGTCAGGTGCAGAAGGGGTGCAGTGGGTGGTTGCCAAATCATGTGCAGAGAACTCAGTCTAGAAGTCCCACTGACACTGGGAGCTGTGGTACTATTGATCCTAAAGCAGCTCAATGGGGCAGAGTGATAGCCACTAATATTCATAAGACTGCTGAGGAACTAGGGTCTGGTCAGCTTAATGAAGTCTTTAAACAGACTGACAACATTACTAAAAACAAAAGAGGTCCAGGTCCAGAGAGTGATGACAGAGGTATGGAGGACATGTTGGATGTAGATGTTGGTACCTCTGGTGCACATATGCCCACAGGGGCTCCTGATCCCTGGGTGTCTCCGATCCCCCAAATAATACACCATCTGCTGTACAAATGGATATAGGTTCAAGAGATAGAGAGTGTGCCAAAAGACAGTTGCCCCTTTAGTGGTGACAACATTTGGTAGAAGTTATGCCAGTTTTGCTGCTGGAGGGTGGAGAAAAATGTTATCCTTGTCTGATGGTTCAGGGGATGTCACATTGCAACAGCACCTCCTGGAAGCCTTGAGGAGGAGGAAGAGCGCAATGAATGTGTTACGGATTTTGGAATGTGGACCCACTGAGCTAACCAACGAGCCTGGTTTTTATACCAGACCGGGTGACTGGCAGCTGACTCCAGCAAACAGGAATAACTATAGAAGGGTAATTGGCCCTAAGGTAAGCAGGAGATGGAAGGGACCCTGCCTACAAGCAGAGTAATCACCCCAATAAGAACAACTCCATGCTGGAACCTAGGGCCTGACTAGCTCTGACAGAAAACAGGAATGAAGTACTGAAACAAAGACACTGCACAGAACTAACTTACTACAGAGATGAGAATGAAGCACAGACGGAAAGGAAATGGACACATAAAGATACAGAACACAAGGCAAAGTATTTACAAACAGGAAAAGCAGACAAAGGTCAAAATAGACTTAAACAGTCCAGAGACAGAAGACCTAGCAGTGGAGTGCCTATAGGAAATGCCAATACTGAGGCAACCAGGAAGTGCATCAGCTCAGCTTAAATAGTGAAATAATTGCCCATTAATCCCACAGCTGAGCTGAGAGCCAGAAGACTGGTTAACCCTTTTAGTGCTGGATCAAAACTGACAGATAGGGGTCATATGCACAGAAGCCTGGAAATGCAAGAGGGCAGCAGACATGAGTAGCAGACCTTACAAAATGCAGTTGGTAAAGTAAGGGATGACTATCTGAGTAGAAAGGCAAGGACTTAATGCCTTCCAAGAGCAAAGAGAGGGATTGTATGGTCCTTGCCAACAACTGGGCAGGACATTAGCCATAGTAACATAGCCTATCTTCAGTGGAGAGGCAATAATGCCTGCCCCTCAATGAGCAAGGTGGTGGAGCTTCTGCTGAAGATGGCTTTCAGAGCAGATAACCTCTATTCCTGATCGATCTGTACGGCACATCAGAGTTCACCCAGAGGGCATTGAGTTTTTTTGGGGAGAACTATAAGCTGGCAAAAGATGAGCCCACTTCATTATTAGCTTTAGCTTTTCTGACACTTGCCCTACAGTTTCTGCAGACCACATTATATTCTTCTTTAGATAATACCCCCTCTTTACGTTTGATAAACACATTTTTTCTTCATTTTTAACGATGCAACATCAGTGTTCATCCCTCCTGGTCTCTTTAAATGCTTTCCATTCTTACTTCTTTTAGGGATTGTTAACGATTGTGCTTTAAGAATCAAATTTTGCAATATTTTCCAACCTTCTTGGACATTTATGTCCTTAAGAACATCCAGCCATTGGATTCTTCCTACCCTCTTTCTGAATCCATTTAAATCTGCCTTTCTGAAATCCAACCTAGAGGTCTGAGTTTTCTCAGGTTTTCCTCCCCTTGTTATCCAAAATTCAAGGATAGCATGATCACTGCCTCCTAAAATCCCAGCCACCCTTACTTCTTCAAGCATTCCCTTCCTGTTGGTAAGATTTAGGCCCAAGATAGCAGATCCCCTTGTTTTCTCTTCTACCATTTGGAAGATAAAGTTGTCAGCAAGTGCGGAAAAGAATTTGTTGGATCCTTTACTTTAACCTGAGAGAGATTCCCAACAAATGTCTGGATAGTTAAAATCTCCCATGATCACTATGTCATGCTTCTTTGAGAGCTTGGCCATCTGATGTAGAAAGAGTTCATCCATATCTTCTGCTTGTCCAGGTGGCCTATGGTAAATGCCTATAAGAGTGTCCTTTTTGTTCTTCTCTCCTTGTATTCTTACCCAAACAGTTTCCACAGAACTCCCATGCTCTGAAGCTTGAATCTCTGTGAAGATTAATGTTTTCCTAACATACAATGGAAAACCTTCTCCCTTTTTTGTCTGTTTCTTATAAATAAGTTGTATCCTTAAAGCCTTGTATTTCAATCATTTGTATCATTCTACCAAGTTTCTGTGATGCCTATGACATCATATTTCTCTTCCTGTGTTAGGAGCTCCAATTCTCCTTGTTTGTTTTTCATGCTCTGCGCTTTTATGTAAAAACATTTTAGTTTGTGATTGGTGTCTCTTGCTCCTCTGCATTCCTTCTGAAGTTTTTGTCTGATTTCTTTCTTTTCATTTCTAATAGCAAGGTTTTCAAATGTATTATTTAGCTATATATTTTTACCTGGCCTTTCACTTCCCTTCCCATATCGTTCTAGTTTAAAGCTCTCCTGATGAGTGTAGCAAGGCGCGTGCCAAATATATGCTTACCTGTCTTTGTAAGGTACAACCCATCTTTAGCAAGAAGTGCGTTCTATAGGTAACTCACTCCATGGTCTAGAAATCCAAATTTTTACTGATGGCACCACCGACATAGCCAGTTGGTCACCTCTAGAATCATGTTCCATCTTCGTATTCCATGGCCATCCACTGGGAGGATGTATAAGTAGTTTCACCTGTGCTCGTAGTTCCTTCACCTTCCTTTCAAGGTCTTCAAAGTCTCTGCAGATCATCACAAGGTCCTTTTTTACAGTGTCATTTGTCCCTACATGTATTAGTAGGAATGTGCCTGCTCCCTTTATTCATCCTCCTGGGCAGTGTATGAATTTTGACAGAACCTCTTTGGACTCAGGTTTACAACCTGTTCTTTCTAATGTTGTGGGAAATTAGGTTGATGTTGCATACTGCACAAGGAGAATAGGGTCAACTCCGTGGTGTTTCTTGTAAACCCCTTTGTTGAAAACAACATAGAAAACTTCTGGTAAGAGAGATCTTTTCTGCTGATATTTTTCAGTTGGCAGTGGTTTCAGTCTTTCCTCTAGGAATGGCTGACAGAAGTCCAAGTGAAGGATCTTTGCATGCTGCATTTGCATCTTCCATCTTACGCTACCATGGGTCTCAAGATGGTACATGAGTGGGGTCTAGAAATATGGGAGATCAGGACGCTATTGATGAAGCTTCTTGACAAGAGTGACCTGTTGACCCATTACCAGAAGCCCTTGGTGTTCAAGGACTGACCAAGTTAAGACCTGGTGGTGGGGTTGCATTTATTGATTTCTGACACGATCCTTTTGAAGTTTTTTATGGTTGAATTGACACTATTTACACTGAAAACTATATATAAAAGGTAACTTGAAGTACTGGTGCTCTGGGGATACAGGGTTGTCCGTGTGTAGTGTACCGATGTATTGGAAAGCATGGAACATTTCTTGCTTCAGTGCCCCTTTAATAGAGAGGTGTACAATCAGGTGGGAGCCTCTAATGACTGACATAGGCTGGCTGGCCTTCTTATGTGGAAGGGGCCTAAGGGGCATTCAAAGACCTTGGTTGTAGGGTCCTTATTCCTAGTCAGCCCAGTGGTCAGATTCCATGTGTAGAATGCACAGTGTTTGGTTTCAATGGAGCAGAAAAATCCTCCCTGTGGTTGGGGCGATAAGAAATATCTTGGGTGACCTGGTGAAGGTACGCTCTCTGGACTATGTGAGGTTTTGCACAGATAAGGTCTCTCTGCTATGTTTTTTTTCCAATAGATATTGTTTCTTTTTTTTTGTTATGGACATTTTAGGGACAGGCTAGGAAAATTAGGGATAGGTTTTCAGAGTTTCACTTTTTTTTGTATAAATTCTTTGTTTATAAATTTTGGGGTGGATACAGAAAGAAAAAAAGGGAAATTTGCTTATCCGGATCGATACCCAGAAAGCATGTGGGAAAGAAAAACAAGAAACAGTTTCTCTGTGAACATGCAGAACATTAGGGACAGAGTAAGGAAATTTTAGAAACAGATAAGTCTAGGAAGAGGATGCATAGACAGTGCCTGGATTATCATGTCCAGTCCTCGTGGAGGGCTGTGTGTGACAGTGGTAACTTTTTGTTTTAGGTCAAGAGATGAAGAAGTACGGCTGCAGGTAAGTGAACATAGGCCTTCGGATATTATATTATGCTAGTATTTTATTATAGGTTTTGTAGAGCTTGTAGGAGTGGTTTAAGTTGTATTATAGGTTTTATTTTTTCCTCTTGTTGGTATTAGGTCAAATTGTATTTTGTCACATTTATTTATTTTTTATTCTATACTTTTCTCTCCCCTTTTTTGATAGTTTATGCGCATGTCTCATATTTGTGAAGGTATTATATAAATATTGTCACATAAATTATGTACTTATATATGTTTTCTGTCTGTCTTGTGGCATGACTGGCTGTCTTTATTTTCTTTATATTGATGTGTTTCATCTATCCAGATTTCTTAATTATATTATGTGTACGTTCTATAACCCCTTGAGTAAAATAGCGGAGGTGTTTCTACGCTGCATGATGATAGTGACTATTGGGTTTCTCTTAAGAAAGATGTGATTATGCTCATATTTGTAGTGGTCGTGATGACAGCGTGTCAACATCATGTATGTCATGTGACCAACTGACGTTCACAGAAGGGGTGCAACTTCAGTGGGCAACTTTGTGGGTTCACAGGTGTTTACTCACCCTCGCTACCCTGCTACTCCTAGCCGCGACATGTCCCCCAACCCTGGCCCACCCCATTCTGCTCTCTACCAAAATCCCCCCCAATCATACCAAACCACCCCACTAGCCTATACACCCCACCTGCCCCATTCAAATGCACCCTATGGAACTCCCAATACGCATGCAACAAACTCCCAACTATCCACGACATCTTCACCACCGAAAACTTCAACCTGCTCGCCCTCACTGAAACCTGGATACAGCAGTCTGATTCCACCTTCCCCACTGCATTGTCCTATGATGGCCTGCAGTTCTCCAACACCCCCAGATCGGACAACAGGCGCGGAGGAGAAGTAGGCGTCCTCTCTCACCAAACTGTACCTTCCAGGTCATTCCCTCGGCTCCTTTGCTCACCTTTCAGTCTTTTGAAGTCCACACCCTACAACTCTTCCAGGTCCCACCCACCAGTTCCTAGACTACTTCGCCACCTGATAACCCACACTTTCTGGCAATTTCAATATTCCTTCTAATGACCCCAGCTCCTCATGTGCTTCCCGGCTTTTAACGCTCAACTCCTGCCACAGCCTATCACAACTCTCAGACTCCCCTACTCACAAAGATGGCAACACTCTCAATTTGATCTTCCTCTGCCTCTGCTCTGACTCCCACTTTACTAATTTCCCCCTTCCTTGCTCAGATCACAACCTCCTTTCTTTCTCCATCAGAAACCCCAGCATCTCTTGTGACCCCGCCACCTATCACACCTCTAGAAACCTGAAGTCCATCCGCACCCATAATTTGGCTGAGAACATCAAGTCCTCCCTGTCCCCTATCTCTCTCCTCTCCTGCCCTAGCCTGACAGATGAACATTACAACACTACTCTCAGACATGCACTGGATGAAGTGGCACCACCCATGACCTGAGCCTTCAACCGCAGACCATGGCAACCTTGGCTCATACCCCAAACTTGCTTCATCCGGCGATGCTCTAAGTGTGCTGAAACAAATTTGGCATAAATTACAACAGTCAGCAGACTTCACCCAGTTCAAATTTATGCTTAAAACCTACAACCTCATCCTTCACCATGCCAAACAAGTTTATTTCACCTCCCTTGTCTCCTCACTATTTCACAACCCCAAACGACTCTTCGGCACCTTCCACTCCCTCCTCAGCCCCAAAAAACAGCCCCCCTTAATGGATCTGAGTGCTGGAGAACTAGCCGCGTATTTCAAAGAAAAGAAAGAAAAAAAAAAGACAACATCTGAAAAGGAATCTCCGAAAACTGCACAACTAGTCCCAATCCCAGTTTCCTCAGCACTGCATCCAGCACCTACTCACTTTCAATGTTAGAACCAAATGACAGAGGAAGAAGTCTCTGTTTTTCTGTTGCTCGCCCCACCACCTGCGTTAGGGATTCTCTTCCCTCTCACCTCCTCTGGTCCCTTTCCCCAGCTGTCATTACCCACCTCACTCGCAACCTCTCCCTAACCACTGGCACCTTCCGCTCCTCATTTAAACACTCTATCAAATCCCCTCTGCTAAAAAAAAAGCAACCCTTGACCCAAACGAAGCTGCCAACTATCAACCCGTCTCAAACCTCCCCTTGATCTCCAAAGTACTAGAACGCCTGGTCTACTACCACCTCAGACGCTTTCTCTCTGACAACTCTCTCCTCGACCCCCTCCAGTCTGGTTTCCACCCCTCCACTTGACCGAAACTGCCCTCACAAAAGTATAAAATGACTAGAGGTGACTACTCCCTCTTAATCCTCCCTGACCTTTCTGCTGCATTTGACACTGTCGACCATAACCTCCTTCTCACTATGCTCTGCTCTATTGGCCTAAATGACACTGCTCTCCCCTGGTTCTTCTCCTACCTCTCTGCCCACTCTTTCAGCATCTCCTTTGCTGGTTCTATCTCCTCTCCACTTCCTCTCGCTGTCGGGGTCCCCCAGGGCTTGTTCCGTATTCTCCTTCTCTTTTCTATCTATACAGCCCCAATTAGACAAACCATCCACAAATTCAGCCTCAAATACCATCTCTACGCTGATGACACCCAACTATACACCTCCCTAAACATCTCTGAACCATTCCTCCAAAATATCACCGACTGTCTGTCCTCTGTCTCTAATACTATGTCCTCCCTTTTTCTCAAACATAACTTCTCTAAAACTGACCTTCTCGTCTTTTCGCCTTCCAACCGACCTCCCCTAACATCTACATTCCAGTGTCTGGTACCATTATAAACCCTAGAAAGCCCACTGCCTTGAAGTCACACTGGACTTTGACCTCTCCTTTACCTCCAATATCCAATCTCTGGTCCGGCTGTTCCTCACCACGAACACACTAAAGACATTTGACTTGACTACTGCAATTCTCTATTCATCGGCCTCCCCGCACCAGACTCGCTCCACTCCAATCCATACTAAACGCTGTAGGTAGGCTCATTTTTCTATTCAGGCTGTAGGGGGTCCTTCAAGGGAGACCAAATGCGAATGTCGCCTGGGTCCAAATTAGTATAAGCAATCAACGAGCGCTCGGAGAAGTCACGCTGACCAGGCAGACAGAGTGTGATCAAAATGGCTTCTAGTTTATTGAAAGAAATACATTGGATTATAAAGACCATAGACCACCGCCCAGACAGGAGGGGCTTTATCTTGTGGTCAGCAAATAACTGCAAGGATACATTCCTTCTTAATGAGCTATTGTAAAGAAAAAGAAAACTCAGAGACGGTACATCTTGTTACTCTACCACAAACTTCCTTGGTACACTAAGTCCGGGGAGAGAAGGATAGATAAGCGAACCTTGGATGTCTGAGACAAACTATTTCCTGACCACCTGGTTCCCGCTTTCACTATCTAAGGCATACATTTATTTTTCTTACTATTTTGGTAGCTTAGAAACAAGATTAACCCCTTACAAGGCGTTTCTCAGATGCCTCTGCCCTATGCCAGTCACTGCAGAACTAAATTTAAACTCCACCCTCACCCACAAAGCTCTCCATGGCGTCGCACCACCGAACATGACTTCCCTCCTGTCCGTACACCACCCAGCCTGCTCACTCCGATCTGCTAACACACTCAGACTAAACACCCCTCTAATGCAAACCTCGCATGCTCACCTCCAGGACTTCATCAGAGCAGCACCCATCCCTTGGAACGCTCTACCCCAAGGCATCCGAACAATTTCCAATGTACAAAACTTCAGAGGCACCTTAAAAATGCACCTCTTCAGGGAGGCATACCAAATCCCCTGACCTAGTTCCCCGACCCTCCCTATGGCTCCCCATACCTTGCACCCTACTTACCTTAATAACTGATTTCCACATGTTATTCCCATACTACCTGTGTTCCTCCAATGCCTTATCCCCCCCCCCCGTACCTTCTGTATCATGCCCACCCCATTTGTTTCAAACTGATTGTATATCACATGTTATTGTTGTATTGTCTGTGTTCAAGCTCCCATGCTTGAAAGCGCTGCGGAATAAGTTGGCGCTATACAAAAAAAGATTATTACTATTATTATCATCATCTCTTCCAGGGTTATAATAAGATCTCCAGAACCTCCAGGACGTCTTCTGGCCTTGGGGGGCTCTGAGGTCCGCTGGGGATTGCTGTCCTGTTGGAGGGTCCGATGCCCCCCCGAGCTTCAGCCTCCTCACAGCAGACATGACCGTCTCTCCTGTGGCTTATTTATCTGGTTTTGGCCATATTGGGGTGACTTGTTCGGTCAATAGAGGGGACATCCTGGGGTTCAGGGTAGAAGACCTTCAGTGTTCAGTCTGCACCTAACAGAGCAGATGGGCCCCTCAGTGCTGGGGCCACCAGATCTTGCTGCAGGGGGTTTGCAATTGATAGGGGTCAATCATTATTAATCAATAACCTAACATAAGAAAGATAAGGAAACAGTGTAATAAATGTGACATTAGTTATTTGGTTATATAATGTTATGTATTATATGTAAAACATTCCGGAAGTTGCTAGTAGAATTTGGATATAGAATCATATGTAAAAAGGTATATTCAAGCGTTTATTTGAATATTGATTTTAGAATACTAAATGTATGATTAATTAGATTTTATTCAGTTATCTTACTGAATACCAACTCTGTGCTGACTCCCGAGTAGGTGGCCGAACCAGTTTTGTCTATGTGAAAACTAGAAACAATGTCCCCTCTTTTGATGTGCAAATTGTTGATGAACTTTGAAGATTAGACTTCTAGTCAAACGAGAAATGTAATTAACAAAAGTAGACAGCCAAGAGTATCACACTGTAACTGTTTCTATGTCTACTTCAAACAGTTTTGTTGATACCTTTTGTTTAGAAAAGCTTGTTGATTTACAGTTGCCAAAAGTACTTTGTAACCAGGCATCAGGTAACATTTGGAAACGCCTTCTTTACAACTTGCATATAAACTAGCAATGTACAACAATAAACAGAATTCATTCTGATCACTAGACGGTCTTATGTGTAGTGGTTATTATGGTTCTCTATGAGTACTCTATATAATATTTCCTCTTAATTTGGATACAGGCAACATTCGCATTACGGTCTGCGTTCCAGACCCCCCACAGTTTATTTGGCGCCCGACAAGTGGGGCAGAAGCTAACTCCTTACCTGCAGCCGATACCTGACGACACTACCTGCCGACCAGCCGGACGAGAGGCCACGGGACCCCAGATCTACAAAACACCGGTATACGGTAAGCTCTTGACTTACCACTCAAGCTCTGGGCTCTCCTGACTTCAAGTCTCGTGTCGACAGGGGGTGACTTGCTGTATGTTATATAGGACGCTTCTGCCTGTTATTTACGGTGTTCTTAGTGACCGTGCTAGACGGAAGAACCCTTGTGTGTATATTGCCATGTTGCCTGTAGTAATTGTTGAAATCTGTACGTTGATAGTCTGTGTCGTGTTAGCCATAATTTGCTTTTACTGAGTCTGTTATAATATCACCAGAAATCCCCTAAACCCCCCCTTAAGGAGTCCGTAAAACTATTCCAGGACCAGGGACCAGGGGTCCTTAGTTTACTAGGTGATATCAGGTCCTGTTTACTTAGTGATGAATAGTGGGAAATAAAATAAATAGTTATCCTGCCAGTTTCGGACTTGGCAGAAGGGACCGCCAGATTTATCTGAGGAAAGCCGTATGCATCCTCAATGCTGTGTTACAGTGGTAAATCAAGAGGTAAGTCCATAAGAGAAAGGGAAGGGGGAGACGTACGATAAAATATAGAAAGATAGGACTTAGAAAAGCGGGAACCTTTAACTATGAGTTCTGGCAATAGTACGGGAAAAAGCATATGAAAGATATCAGAGACGCCGGTTTAGATAAAGGAACAGACAATATGGGAAACGTACAGGGCAAGTAGTATGCCTATATGGAAATCAGCTAGAGAAATAGTAAAAGACTGCACAGAAAATAGTGAAACACAATTGTTTTATGTGTGTGAAAGAATACAAAATAATAAGCCTCTTGGTGTACATAAGCCGCCAGCCATTGTCCATACTGCTGGTAAAGAGGATAAGGTGTGAAAGATAGCTAAAGAAATTGGCAAATGAATATTGGTCCCCATCCCACTTATTAGGGTCCCAATCAACTACAGTATGAACCTTTTATAGTGTCTTACTCTCTATAAAGCGTAATTTGAACTAAGTCTTGCTCCTTGCAGCAATACATTAATAGCGCTGTGAACAGGATTACGCAGAGAGTAATACACTAGTTTGTTTTTAAGGAAAATTTTGATAAACTGATATTTGAAGAATTTCTTGTGATAATCTGGCATAGTGTGAAAATGTCGCTGTTTAAGAAAATCCGAAATAGTACGAAAATGTCGGTAGCTAAGAACAAAGACGTGTCCGATGAATTGTTAATTATGCCAGGGTGGAATAAAGCCCCCTATAATATATTGGCCGCTGAATGGTCGCAGTGTGGTGAATATCAGTATGTGGGTAGAAATGGGCATAAGTTGTATTGTGTTTGTCATTGGGTAGCCTATTCTGAGCGAATTGTGTAAAAACCGCGGTACTAAGAGTTTTTCTTATCTATACATAATTCGCTCATTATTGGAAGTCTGGTGTACAGTAAATACAATCCCAATTTCTACTTCACATACTATCAGTCCGTATAGGAATGAATAAAACCCCCCTTAGTGAGTGTGAATTTGCAGTTTAGAAGATGTTTACAGGCAGTGGAACCAGTTATACAGCTATTTGTCTGGAGAAGTTTCTGTGTTCTATAGAAGATAAGATACATTTCAAAGGGTGGGGAGTACTGGGCTTTAGAAGACCTACTTGTCTTTGCAAAGAAATGTGAATTAAGAATTGGTTATATTTGGCTACATAGGAAGTATGTTGTATTATATATATATATATATATATATATATATATATATATATATATACTGTTCAATAGCTAAAAATGAAATGAGAAAAGAATTCAAGACACAGGTATATAATGTTCTCTCATTGTGGGGTCAGTTCCCTCTTCAACCTTCACCCCCTCCTTCATCTCAATTCCAACCGTCTCCTCCCCCCCACCCTATGCCAAGTCATCCACTCCAAGGTCAAACATTGGACTGGAGGGATGGACCTGCTGGCATTGTGGACAACAGAACCCGGATTGGAGAGAGAGCTGCCCTGCTTGCGGAGCTCCTCGGTGCAAACCGGTTATGCCTATGCTCACTAGATCCTAGGCTAGTGAGTGGAAGCATGAGGACAAGAAAGAGATGCAGGGAGCGGAGGGTGATATAGAAGCAGATGTAAAACAGGGAAGGCAGTGGGAACTATAATCTAAAATTATGTGAAAGACTATTGTGGCACAGATTGGGATAAAAATAAACATAAGAGAATTAGTAGAGACGAGGGAAATAAGCAGGGTTGGGAAGTACCGACACTTTTAGACAAGTGAGGAAGTACTGACACTTAAAAAGTAGTAACTGACATGCAAATGTTTTTGTCTTTATGTGTGTGTATTAATGAAGGGCCCGTATGAGAGTTAGATTGTGTTATATGGTGTATACTGTCCGGTGGCTAGAAACTAAATGAGGCAAGAAAGACCAAACGCTGAGCCAGACCACAGGGGGTGGAGCTAGGTGATGTAAGGAGATGGGAGGGAAGAACAATAGGAAGAGGTGTTCTTCCACCCTCAACACAGACCAGCCTAGGAGAGAAGTATACGTCTAGTAATTACTAATAATTAATGCTGTTTGAAGTCTGAATGTTTTAGTTGCTTATTAATATCTTAGCTATTGTTTCATAGAGATAAAATTCAGTGTCATAGAAAGGAAGAAAGACGCTGATGAAACAAGAAACTTGTAATGAATTATGTGAATTATACGGTCTTAAAATTAGAGAACATAGGGATTTTAAGATATATATATATATATATTTTTGCTTTTTGTGTAAATGTCAGTTCTGTGATTGGTTGGACGTCTATATCACTGCTAAATGCTGTTAGTACTGCACTGTCTCTGAAAGAATGTTCTGTAGGAGAGACATGCAAACGACCAGCATCGAAGGAGTGGAGCTAGATAATGTAAAAGTAGGTAATGTTTCATCCTTCTTTTGTCTACAAAGGAGGGGGTGAGGAGCTTGGGCAGTTAGGAAATTTTTTTTCTTCTCAAATTTGATGAGACATTGCAGGCAGGATCAGATTAATAATGAATTTGCTTAAAGAATATCATATTCCAATATGAATACATGTTTGTGGATTATTCTGCCTTGTTGTAATTCATGTCTGTTATTTGTACTGATATCTTACAAGCCTTATCTGCATCCATCAAATTTTCACCGGATGGATCGGTACGGGTTGAGACCTCAAGTGACAGTTCAGAGGAGGTTTTGTAAACTAACTGCTCTCTTGGTAGATCCGGCTCATGTATTTGTCTTGATAGCCACTGCAGAAACTCAGCTTTCCGCAGGTCCTGACAAATAGTAAGCCACTCCAAGACAAACTCCAATTCCTGAGTCATTGCTTAGCCCAAGGAACTGGATATCTGACATAGGTGATCCAGGTATTGCAGGTCAGCAATTTCTAAATTTTTAATTTTTAATTTTGCTACAAGGTTCTGATCTATTTTAAATAGAATACCAGCCTGATTGTCTAGCAGTAATTGGTGCAAAGGGTTTCAGGAATGCCAATTCAGCTGGCAGAAACTGAACCGCTAGAGGTAATGTTTAAAGGGTCACGATGCCTCATGCGCTTCCTTGTGCTGGAAAGTCCTGAAAGCATATTGGGAACCGAAATGATGGGATCCTTGGGATCTTGTATCGAACTTCACTCGTCCGGTGAGGCTCGTATACACCCCAGGTCTGAAAGTCACCCGACCTTCGGTCGGATGGCAGCAGACCTAGCGACACCTCTACCTGTCTTCACTTTTACGCACGCAGAGAAACAAGTTCTTAGTGTCGTTCCTTTGAGCCTTTGGGTTACCAGTCAGACGGACCTCACAGACTGTCTGTATTTGTTTGTATTTAATTTCAGAGGAAAGCAGTACTGTTGGATAGTGCTGCCACAAGGGGCACAGTATAGCCCAATACCAGTTCACCAGATTCATGAAACTGGTATTAGACGCCTGGCCAATTCCCGAGGGCACCGCCCTCTTGTAATATGTTGATGATTTGTTTTTTATTTTCTTTTATGTACTGCTGACACAAATAGTTACCTCAATGCATCACTAAGCCTTTTGTGTTTCCTCCATCAGAGTAGAATGGCTGCAAAGCCAGCAAAGAGAAACTTCTTAGATCACACCATGGTGATCTACACCCCACATGACATACATGGTATCCTGACACAGGTAAGCCGTAGACATCTGTCTCTTGCTAGACGGATCAAAATGGAACTTGCATTTACACTCTTCATCCAATGTCTCATTTCAACGTTGCACCACTTTGAATCCGGCCACCTTATTGCCATTAGGTGACACTGATTCAAATGGGGGAGTAAGTACAGAGGACCAGCTTTTTGCAAATTCTCTGACTGATGATGAAGAGGAGGCCTTTGACGCAGAACACCAGCATTATTGTGACAGCTGGGTTCGCACATGTCACTGACAAACCCCTCCTAAACCCCCACCTTGAAATGTTTGTGGATGGATCTAGATACCTGAATGACGAAGGAAGGTTTGTAACAGGTTTTGAAGTAGTCACACTGAATGAGATGCTTGTACAAAAACCACTGCCGCCACACATGTCAGCGCAGGAAATGAGGCCTGTACGATTGAAAAATATACCACTACTAATATCTACACTGATTCCAGGTACGTCTTTGGTACTGCACACGATTATGGACCCATCTGGCGGTCCAGGAGCTTTCTCACGGCACAAGGCAAGCCCATTAAGCTATCATGTTGCCAGGACAGGTGGCCATAATAAAGGTTAAAGCACACACGCAGGGGCAGTCACCAGAGAACAAGGGGATAGGGCAGCCAAGGCTGCAGCTCTCCTAGGACAGGACGCAAGACCCCTTGTGCTGTAAGTTGGATCTTGGTCCCACCACTCTTGTTGATTTGGGATTTGGCGTCCTACGGGACGTAGATGATGTACCAGCGGCTGCCTACACCCACCTTGCCGTCCTAGCTCACGGGAAAGTGCATGCCTCTCGGAATGCCATGGTTTCTGTTATGGACAAGGTATGGTGTGCTCCAGGGTTGGACAGGTTGGCGAAGGCATATGTGAAGGCATGTGAAGTGACCACTGTATCCTATTCAGAGATTACAAATCGATTACATCCAGCTTCCCAAATCAGGCAGGTATGAGTACTTCCTTGTGTGCGTGGACCTGTTCAAAGCCACCGCACAATGTACAGTGGCTAAACTTGTGTCAGAACTTGTATGTAGATTTGGGGTACTAGAGACAATTGAGAGTGACAGAGGTACACAATTTACAGGTTAAGTGATGCGAGAGGTGATGTCAGCCTTGGGGTGGAACAAGCGTTTTACACTCCATACCACCCGCAGAGTTTAGACAAAGTTGAAAGAACTGAAATGATATGCTTAAGTTAAAAGAAGTGTTGTTTGGCTCTATGCCAAGATTAGGCCTGTACCATCCACAGGCCCTACAGCGGGGGTGTGATAAGGTTATTGAATATGTACAAGAACTATGTCGTAAACTGAAAATAACACCCGATCTAGTATTTTCCCCAATTCCAGACCCTGACAACCTAGAGGGGACTCATTTCTTGCCACCTGGAGATTGGGTGGTCGCAAAAAGACACGTAGTAAAGGCCTTGGACCCAAGGTTTGACGACCATACCAAGTTCTGTTGTCAACGCCTACTTCTGTAAAAGTGGATACATGCCTCCCACTGCAAGAAAGTTCCCGAGCCAGAGGAAAAGTGATGGGTGGGATCCCGGCGTTGTTTGGGTGGGGGAGGTAATGGACATTTTGATTTTGACTTCTGCATTTGTCTTATTGGACTGTCTTCTTATTGGGAAACACCACTACGAACGATCCACATGGACAAGCGATGGACTGGATGGGCAAATATTTCCCACACGTGTATGCCCAACCTCAGGAGTGGAGAGGACATTTTGCGGACTTTTCTATTATCTGTCCCCACTCCTGTAGAGACTCTTCGAGACATACGCTCAATAGTTCACAATGATAGTGATGAAGTAGATGACAATATTGTTCAGGAAAACACCTTCCTTAATTTATTTGAATATTGTCCCCATTGCGATACCATTGAATATACACATTGGATGAATATAACTCGGTTTTAGGTGAGAAATGTTGCGTTGGCTGAAGAATGTTGTAATTTTACTTGTGACTCTAATGAAATCGGGAAATGCCAACGAATTAAGGCAACAGAAGTAACAACTACTCTGCAATCGTCCGACTAGTATAATCTTATGTGTATATATATATATTGCAATTAAGGTAATAATTTTATGCATAGCTAAATGTACTGAATGCCGATTTTCTACACCCCTTTAAGTGTCTAATATGACGATGACGATATTGATGTTGATAAATCTAAGATTACTGTATTGTAAACTTGATTGACTTGCAATATTTGATATTATGTCTTCATATCTTGATGGACATAGAGTGCACCATTCCTACCTGGGAACCCGGCACCTATGGGTGACAGAACCAGGAGATAATGGTGGCTCTGATGTCCAAATGGGGGAATGATAGGGGTCAATCATTATTAATCAATAACCTAACATAAGAAAGATAAGGAAACAGTGTAATAAATGTGACATTAGTTATTTGGTTATATAATGTTATGTATTATATGTAAAACATTCCGGAAGTTGCTAGTAGAATTTGGATATAGAATCATATGTAAAAAGGTATATTCAAGCGTTTATTTGAATATTGATTTTAGAATACTAAATGTATGATTAATTAGATTTTATTCAGTTATCTTACTGAATACCAACTCTGTGCTGACTCCCGAGTAGGTGGCCGAACCAGTTTTGTCTATGTGAAAACTAGAAACAATGTCCCCTCTTTTGATGTGCAAATTGTTGATGAACTTTGAAGATTAGACTTCTAGTCAAACGAGAAATGTAATTAACAAAAGTAGACAGCCAAGAGTATCACACTGTAACTGTTTCTATGTCTACTTCAAACAGTTTTGTTGATACCTTTTGTTTAGAAAAGCTTGTTGATTTACAGTTGCCAAAAGTACTTTGTAACCAGGCATCAGGTAACATTTGGAAACGCCTTCTTTACAACTTGCATATAAACTAGCAATGTACAACAATAAACAGAATTCATTCTGATCACTAGACGGTCTTATGTGTAGTGGTTATTATGGTTCTCTATGAGTACTCTATATAATATTTCCTCTTAATTTGGATACAGGCAACATTCGCATTACGGTCTGCGTTCCAGACCCCCCACACAATCATTCAGGGATTATTGACCATCTTATTGACCAGCCGGTGATAGCGCCTCCTTGCTGCCGTGTCCAAGTAGTGCAGCATTGCTGCATGTACATCACACACACACGGCTCTGCTACATCCATCCTGACCCCACACATCCCTTCAGCTCACCCAGCACAGCAGATCACCCCCTGGACATGTGACCCCTGACTCCTCCCAGACAGGTTATCACATGACAGTGACATCATCACAGGTCCTGGAAGCACACGGCTGCTGTCCGACTGCAGGTCTGTGTGTCCCCTCATGTCAGGTCAGGGGGGGAGGATTAACTCCTTCAGCGTCGCTGGAGGAGGGGAGGATTAACCCCTCCAGGACTGCTGGAGAAGGGGATAATTAACCCCTTGCGGACCAGCAGAGTTCGGGCCTAAGACTCCTAGTAGCCCAGTAATCTGTCCTTTAGTCTCTGTGAGTCGGGGGCTTAGAGAGAGGGACAATCCTATTACACAGGGACAGACCCCACTGCAGGAGACACCAACCCCCCCGGCAGGAGGGTCCGGGACCCGGTGGTCTCCTATGGCTCCATCTATGATCAGCCATCCTCCTTCCATCATTATCTCTGCCATCCGTTAGTTCAGATCTCTTCTGGGGGTGCAGGAATCTAGGACAGCGCCCCCCGGTGGCTCAGCCTGCCTGGGGGTCTCTGGGGAAGAGTCACAGCGGCGGCTGATATCACACTTGTCAGCGGGCGGTTTACACGGCGATGATTAATAACCGCATCACATGACTTCTGGGGGATCGTCCTCCTCACGGCGAGAAAACATCACGGACTTCACTGGAAGCAGCACATCGCCCCCGCAGCCCATCGCCCCCCGCAGCCCATCGCCCCCCGCAGTACATCGCCCCCCGCAGTACATCGCCCCCCGCAGTACATCGCCCCCGCAGTACATCGCCCCCGCAGTACATCGCCCCCGCAGCACATCACCCCCGCAGCACATCGCAAGGCATACGGGGGCTTAGAAGGTCCCATTGAGAACAACGGGCGAGGCGTTCCGAGGAACAACCAAAGTAGAACAAACTGTAATTTATCTTTTCCTACAAGGAATGAATGTGAATGAATGAATGTGTGAATGAATCTATTCAAACGAATGGATTATATATCCACTTCAGTTTTTGCGCATCGCACCACACAAAACGCGCATGAGAATATAATTTGTGTAAATAAGGGCTCGTTCACGTGGGCATACTGTCACCCCGTATTACGCACGTGTATATTCCTCGGGTAATATGTGGCAAATGGACCCACTGAAAGTCTAAGGCCTCATGTCCACTAACTAATTGGAATTAGCAAATCCGTGCGGGTGTCCGGCACGCCTGATCCGCGCCCCATAGGGATGCATTGGACACCCGCAGGTAAGTAAATACCTGTGGATGTCCTTTTACCCTGCTGCGCGGATCGCACGTGCGGGAAATCACCCACAGCATGCTCCATTTTCTTCTATGGAAGCCGTCCGTATCCGTGACACACCCGCAGCTGAATTTCTGCTCTCTGGCGTGGGAGCACGGGAGAGCAGGAGTTTAAAAAAAAAGGGGTGCGCGGCACGCTGCCAGCTGCTGAACACATCCGCTGGGCCGAAGAAAGAAGATCTGTCCGCGACGGGCAAGGAGGGGCCCGCTGTGGGATTCTGCATGGAGAATCCGCGCGGGCCCAAATTTCCTAGTGGACATGAGGCCTAAGGGCTTACGTTGTACCATGGACACCTGTGTGGGCGCTGCATATCGATATGCAAGAGAAATAAATCGCAGCAGCTCTTTCTCCATACGCAGTGTGAGCCCTATTTTATAGTAGATCAAACTACCCGGATGACATGGATGCACTGAGGGAGCTGGAGGCCAATAGGATCTTAGTCATCATGCCCTCGGACAAGGGGGTAATATGGTGGTTATGGGTGGGTGCCCTTTTATGCAGCAATGGACTGTAAACTCCTGAGGAGCAACCCGATGATCCGCTACAAAGGGGGCATTTATATCACTACAAGAGGCGCTGCTGGTTCTCTGATCAGTCGCAGTGAAGGGGATTTTCTGTTTTCGACCAATTCCAGGGTTGTGATATTCTATGGGCCACACAAGGTCCATAAGGGATGGGACCCCTTGAGATGTCGCCCCATTGTATCAGGGGGAAGATCTGACACAGAACTGTGGGGTATATAGAGGGTATCCTGCGCCCTTCTGTTACGGAATTGCTTCCCTACACAAGGGGCACCAGCGACTTTCTATTAAAGATAGCTGGGATCCTGGTGACATCTGGGATATGGCGGCTTCTATAGACGTGGAAGCGTTCTACAGCTGCGTTGTTCATGAAGATGGTCTTCAAGCCGTTCGATCATTTTTAGGACTCGCAGTCATTTTCTATCTAAGCATAATGAATTGGTCCTGGGCCTTTTGTGCTGTATACTTACCCACAATTACTCTGTAATCAACGGCCGGGTCTTCCACCAGCTACAGGGTACAGCAACGGGGAGCCCCTGTGCCCCTCGGCTGGTGGGGGGTCCGCATGGTCTGATCTGATGATGGAGCACAGCGGACGGAGCAGATTGTATTCTGGACTCCAGACATTGATGACATTTCTGTGCCATGGCCGGGATCTACAGAGAGTTTTGGTGACTTTGTGTCTTGGCTGAATATCAATGCACTTAATTTGAGGTTTACATACAAAAATGATCACACGTCTCTACGATTTCTAGACATTTTAGTATCTGGGAGCAACGAGGGTCAACTAATTACCGGCTTGTACCGAAAAAGTACAGCAAGTTACAGTTTTCTCAGATGGATAAGCTACCCCCACCCATCCACTTCGAAGGGGCAGTTACTCCAAATCAGAAGGAGCTGCTCATCTGAAGCAGCCTGGGAACAGGAGGCAAGAGACCTCGAAGGGCGATTTATGCAGAGAGCATATCCATCCGGCTACATAGATGAAGCTTACATTACTGCCAGACATCTCTAGAAGGGGGTTATTATCCTTCTGCATTATAAAAGGTTATATTGGAGGAAGTTAGATCATCTGACTGATCGGTACCTTTGACTCGGCGTCTGATTTGAGATGAGACATTTTTTGTAAATATTGGCCCCTCTTGAAAACTGACCCTGAATAATCAGATGTCATAACAGACGAGCCATCCATTACATACAGGAGGGCTACAAGCAGAGGTGACCATTTAGTACATAGCTTTTTGAACCCAATTTATGGCTGATTAGAAGGAGCCGTGGCGCTCACTAATGTGGCCAATGCAAAGCTGGTCAGACATAAGAGTTGGGTCTGAGTATCATGATCAATATATGTCTAAGATCTTTTAGTTAAATGTACCTGTATTTGTGAGGACTTATGCAGCTCCCTATATGTTTTGCATCCTCACTGTTGCAAATGCAGTTATCCATCTAAGTCACATGATTGGTCAGCTGAATGATCCGCAGCAGACATCTTTGTTGAGGCATACCAGTCCCGTGTGTATGTAGTGGAAGCGGATTGTCAGAAGAGACATCTGTCTGGCTGATTATGTGATAAGCGGGAGTCATCTAATGTTATCTTGGACGGCCATATAACAGCTCCATCCCCACGTGGCATGTTGCTTCCTCTAGAGGCAGGCGGACAGCAGAGACCTCATGCGACAGCAGCCGATCGGCATCATGGACTGATCGGGATGGGCAGGAACACAACCATTCTTCCCATGAGAAGGCCATAATGCTGCATTGAGATCTAAGGATTCTCTTCTGCTTTATTGCTGAGGATTCCTCTGTATCTTCATGAGGATCTGAGACCAGATGTAACCATCTAGGAAACGCGTCGGGAAGTTTGTTACTAACTGTATGGGTTTATTCTTCATGATATGCCTGTTACTGTATCTGAGGAGGCTTTCATCCCCTGATATCAGCCTGCAGGTTTATATCCATCTGCCTGTTCTTCATGGGTAAATAATAATGTCTGCATATATGAATATTTATAGTGAATGGTTCTGGGTTGGGAAGAGGACTGGACTCTGATGGCACCTTGGTTGCTCCCTACGTTGGGGACTGATTTGCACCTGCCGGATTACACTGCTGGGACTCGATTAATTCTAAATATACAATAGGAAACAAAACTCCGGCACTTCTGTGGATTCCAGGATAAACCGCTTCCACAACTGTACTTACATGTTTTTTATTTACAGAATGCTATGAATTAGAAATCTTCAAAACATAAAAGTGCAATGTTGGAAGCTGTTTTTGTTCTGGAATCAAACGGAAGTGCTGGAGATTTGCTTCCATTGCTGTTTATGGTGTGCCTGCACCTGTCCAGGGAAAGAAAGGCGGATGTTGCGGGGCAGCACCATGCTAAGACAGGGAGTAGGGTGTTGCAGACAAACATAAGGGCTGTCACCATCAGCCACTACTTATCACAGCAGCGCCACCATCAGGCCACAGCTAGGTCTACTCGCAGGACTTGTGCAGCCTGAGCATTCTCTGAAACAGTATGTGATGACAGAAGAGCTGTCATGTGTAAGACCTGTGGTAAGCATTTACAATGTAGTAAGAACATAAACAACCTCAACACAAAGTATATGAAGAGTCACATGGACTCCCACCATCCGCTGCCTTGGAGAGCCTGGCTGGACTGGAAGGCAAAGACTCAACCTCATCTTGTTTTCTCTTCCACTGCTGTAACTGCCTCTTCCTCCATCTTCCTCCTGTTCATGCAGTAGCCCCCTAGCCCAGAGAGGTAGTTATGTAGGGGCAGTAGATAGCCTACTTCAGGCCTCTCCTCCACAATTGACAATCGGGCTGCAGGCTTCAGATCCAGAAGTAGGAAAAGCAGACATGAAGCCGGTATCATCATCACCACCATCTTCATCGACATTGACGTCTACCCAATATTCCAGTGTGTCCCAGGTCAGCATGCAGCCCTTCACCCCCCCAGTTATGGAAACATAAAACAATATCACCTCAACTATCCATGGGCACAGAGCCTGAACGCTAGCATTGCGCAGCTGCTGGCCATGGAAATGCTGCCCTTCAGGCTGTTGGACACAGATGCCTCTCGCAACGTGATGCTCCATGCTAACTCACAGTACCAGCTGCCCATCTGCTAATTATTTGCCCCAAAAGCTGTTTTTTTCCCTACACATGTGCATGTGAGTGATAACGTTTCTATAGCATTCAAAAAATGCTCTCAGTGGCAGGGTGCACCTGATCACATGTTCCAGCAAGCATGGCCAGGAGCATTACATATCCTGAATAGCACACTGGATCAATGTACTGTAGGCGGGGTATCCCCAAGAGTTCTGGGACATTCATCCTTTTCTGTCCTCCCTCCACTCTTCTACCAAAATGAAAATTTCCAATAGCACATGTAACAGCAGTAGCTCTGCAGCCGATCCTTGGAGCAGGTCTGTGCTTGAGTGTTGTGTTCACTTAGCAGAATTTGTCCTTGTAAAATGTATGCTATTGCTTTTAAATCGCACCTGCTGTCTTGCATAATAATATTTTTGGAAGCTCTACAGCTGTTCCTTGGAGCAGGTCCGTGCTTGAGTGTTGTTTACCTGGAGGAATTTGTCCTTTGAAAATTTAGGACATTGCTATGTGGGCCGCCTTTTGTGTTCAGTGACTCCTGTATGCTATGATTGACCCCCTACACCACTGTACACAATATTGACTAATATTTGGGAGGAGCACAGTGTTCTGCAGTTGTGTGACTATTTTCCTATGCAATTTGGGGACCATTGCCTGCATTGGGTACACTTTGGAGGACAAATTAGTGAACCAGATTTTAACTCCCATTGACTCTAATGGGAGTCGGAATTGACTGTCCTGATTCACAATGATTTTTGCTAAGTCAGCCCAATACCAACATGAACTGATTATTCCACTAATCCTTCATCACTAGTAACTATTGACAATAAGGGACGACAGTAGGAGGTTCTTGTTGGGATCACCCTCACCAGGGCAGCTATCCCGTTTTTTGCTAGGAAGGGATCAATCTTAGCATCTTTCATTTTATGTAGAATAAATACAGCATCACAGCGCATTTTTAATTGTTATAAAAAGGTTACATTTTAATTAGAGGCCTTCTTTGAAAAATTCTGAAGCAGACAATCCAATTACCGTGACATAGTGACAACTTTTCCCCCCTTTATTTTTGTACATGTTCCTATACAAGAATAGACCTAAAATATGAGAGTGTTTGGGAGTGTAAAAAGTGCTACCCCAACTAATCCTAAACCTGAATTCAAGCCTTGCACAGCTGCTGGTGATGGAAATGCTGCCCTTCAGGCCAATGAACACAGATACCTTCTACAACATGATGCTCCGTGATAACCCACAGTACCAGCTGCCCAGCTGCCATTTCTTTGCCCAAAGAAGCCATCCCTGCCCTGCACCACTATGTGAGTGATTGCGTTCTGCATATAAGGAGGGTTTGTGAATGGCTGTTCATCAATGTCTTCCAGATGTGTTACTTGCTCCTCCATTTAGTAGTCTGGCTGTCTACATGTTGAGGGATAAGTAGTGTATATGCCTGCCCTCTTGTATCAGTAAATCAGTGAGTTTATGGCTACTTTCTGTGATTTTTATTTGTCAGTGGCAGGGTGAACCTGACCACAGATATGTGGTCCAGCTAGGATGGCCAGGGGAATTGCATACCCTTAACAGCACACTAGGTCAATGTCCTAGGGCATGAAACAAAAAGAGGTGGCTTTTGTTTCATGGTACCCCAAACACTTGTGAGATATTCATCTATGTTTGTCTCCTATTCACCCTCCCTCTTACTCTTCCTTCCTCCTTTCGGTATTCACATCTAGTCGGAACTCCTCTGGTAGACTTGTAGCGGCTGTTCAGGCTACCACCAAACCGCCTCCTCTGTGATGTGCCTACACGGTGTGATTCCATGTTACATGTGTTGTAGAGGCTAAGCCAGCAGCAGACAGCGATCACAGAGTACCGGATGCTGTATGCCATTAACAGGCGCTGTATGAAGGTCAGTTACTTGAACCCTGTGGAGTGGCTGCAGATCAAAGACATCTGCGCCGTTTTAGCTTGCTTAAAAAGAGCCAACCAAAATGGTCAGTGGTGTTGATGCAGGGATCAGTATGACCATCCCTGTTGTCTGCCTGCTGGAACAGATGCTAAGCGGCCTCGTTGACATTGACATGTTGTCTCAGGAGGAGGAAGAAGAGATACCAATCTCAATACTTTCATGCCAGTACTCTGATACTATAAAGGCAGAAACCAAAATTGGCAGCAGCACGCAAAATAAATTCTTTTCCCTTTCAGTACTCTGATACTAAGGATTAGTCAGCACCGGTCATGTGTATCAGCACATACGATAATCCAGCCTTGTTACAAGAGTGAGATAATGAGGTTGATACGTGGCTGATCTGTTGTCTCTGTGTTACTGGCTCCTCCATTGTTTCCACTTATTATCTTCAGTAAATGTATTTTTTCTTTGGATTTCTGTGGTTTTTATATTGGATCATCTTTCTGTCCACTCAGATCCCCGCAGTATAGGATCCTCTGTTGTCCTTTTCTATATAAGAGACTTTCCCTGATCAACCGATCAAGGATGGAGAAGGACAGGAACAAGATGGCAGAGGGTGTATTAAATCTCAGCCTAGAGATAATCTTTCAGCTTACTGGAGAGGTGAGAGCTTCTGATGATGTCACATTACATTGTTAGTGCAAATAAATATTTGCTAATTGGTATGTTTTCAGGTATCCAGATTTATAGTTAAATGCTTAAGCATCCAGGAAGCTTACAAATCACATACACTTTGAATGTGATTGGAAGTCATGTGTTTATTCCATTAATAAAAATAAGTTTATATACAAAGACATTTGAAATTAGACTAGAATTTCACGCAGAATTTCCGCCCATGCCTGCTTCCATAGGATTGCATTAGAAAATGCAATCCTATGCACACAGCCGCAATTTGTCTGCTTGAAAACACGCACGGAAAACAAATCACGGCTGCGAGGCATGCACGGAAATGTCAGTAATGACGTCCCAGCTCTGCTCTGTGCATGCGTCTGCTGGCCAGCAGCTAGCGCATAGCAGAGATGAAAGACGCCAGGAGTGGGTTAGCCGCAGGTCTTTGCAGGGGCACGGGTCCACATCCCGCTGCGAGAATTCTCGTAGCGGGATCTGACCCGGCTGTCTGCAGGCGGCCTTTCTCATCAGAATTCTATAAAATGGGCTTGCCTTGGATAGCTGGTACTGATAACACCAAGGCCATCAGTCTGGTTTTCTTGTCTCAAATTGCTGAACAATCAAGCTTGTCCAATACATCTGCAAAGTTCTCGCGAAGGAAAATAACAATATAACAGATTGAAGCATATAAGATGAATGCACAATACAAAATGTAGACATATTTACTGTTCAAAGAACATCATTCTTATCTATGGTAATAACATATGATGTCACTGGAGAGGTGATGGACTCTGAAAATGTCTGTACTGATATTTATTAATGTCTCTCCATATACAGGATTACACAGTAGTGAAGAAGACCTCTAGTGATGGCTGTTGGACCCCTGTTTGTGATGGATGGGGGAGACCCCTGAGCCCAATCACGGGGCCCCCAGCTCGCCCCCTGATACATGAGGACATCAATGTACAGAAGATTCTAGAACTCACCAACAAGATGATTGAGCTGCTGACTGGAGAGGTGATGCTGAAGGGGAATGCTGGGACATTATGCAGTAACAGCAATGAAGGCTTCTGGGTGATGGCTGAATATTGTGTTGTCAGGTTCTTATAAGGTGTCAGGATGTCGCTGTCTATTTCTCCATGGAGGAGTGGGAGTATTTAGAAGGACACAAGGATCTGTACAAGGACACCATGATGGAGACCTGCCAGCAGCTCCCATCACCAGGTATCAGACAGGACTAAATACACGGGGACTTTATTATCTGTATGTAAAGAATGACTTCAGTGTCTGTCTGTGTTTCCTCCAGTTCCATCCAGTAAGAGAAGCCCACCAGAGAGATATCCCCGTCCTCTTCTTCCACAGGACCATCAGGTAGATGGAGATGTCCCTCTGATCTGTAGAAGGCTGTGCATCACTTGTCTTCAGTCTTATTAGATGTCTTCTACTTGTGTGATGAGGCCGGTGGAGATGGCTGGATTACTGCTGACCAGAGACATTCCATGTTGTCTGGATCTTCTCCAAGTTTTCTGGTGGTGGAGACTGCTGGTGGGAATAAGGAGCCAACAGGTTGGATTTACATCTATCTGCTCCTTTACGTCCCCCTGATCTCCCGCTGGTCTCCTCCACTGAGACAACGTGCAGCATGTCTAGCCATGCCGGATATACATGTGTATGAGTTTCCTGAGGTGTAATTGAGCCGCCATCTAATATCTATGTCCAGCTTCTAGAACTGCGGCTATGTGGCTCAGATAACTACTCCTGTCAGATCATTTTTGGTCATCATGATGATTAATGATCTTTTAAGGCCATATAAAACCTTTCATACGACTTCTCCAACCGTCTGCTGACTTTTACAATATTTGTTTAACAGCTTTTGTATCAGGATGAAAATCTGACCAATATTAATACTACAGAGACAAATGTGAGGGATGATCAGCGGTGTAAAAAGGAGATTCCTACAGGTAACCGCCCAGGTGAGTATTAACCACTAAATACAGCAGAGAGGAGTCACAGATTCTCCTCGGTCACCGGCTGCAGATATTTTTTGTTCTGTTAGAGTACAAATACGAGCTGGTCTAAAATTTAAAAAAATACTCTACTCAGCTATACTTGGACCCCAGGGACGCAGCTAAATGGTACCAAGGCCCCGCTCCAGCTTCTAGGTATATGAGACTGCAGAAGTCAGGTGACTGCTACAGCCAATCAGAGACATTTACTAGAAGCATGGTGACAGGTACACTGACATATGACCCTATGATGATGGAGGCTGCAACACGGAAGAGAAGAACTGCAAGAGAACAGCCTGGTGGCTGAACATCATGATCTACTGGTCCTCGCTTTGAGGTCTACTGCTAGATTGTGATCTGTTTGCTTGTTACTGTCTAATGGCAGTTTGCTATGTGACTTGCAATTTATATAGAAATGTGCTAACATATCAATATCATTTTTACTTATGTACAATATTAGTAAACTCAACTTTATTCTTGGCAGTCCTCGCTCTGAGGTTTACTGTTAGATATTGACATTGTTGGACTGGGGTACATAGGGCCCACCAGCAGAATTGAAGCTAAGAGTCCACCTTCCACCTATACACAAAAATGCACGTTCAGTTTTAGATTTGAATTTTAAGATTGATCAAAATAGAGAAGTTTGTGACATCCTGAAGCACAATATTTCTTCTATGTTGCTCATATATCTAATAAATCCCACCAAAGTAATAAGTTAGAGTCGAATAAGTGCTGCTCACAACTCTCAAGACTTATTTGCACAGCGGTGGCTGTGTGCTGTCTGAGAAATTGGGCAGCATTGCCCATGAGCTTCCCAATAGGCACAGAGCCCTATACATTACATGCCCTACTCTAGGACATGCTGCATATTTTTTCAGCATGTCCAGATCATCAGCCCATCGTACATGTGAACAGCCTCATTAGCTGTTTTGGTTTTGAGCGTTGTTCTTGGCATACACAGACATCATACGGTCTGCAAATATGGCTGTCTGAATGGGCTGTTATACAGAAAGTATAGAAAAGCAATAAGTAAATATGGCTGCATCACATAAGCCAGTCACAATATACTGAAAGATTGTCAGTGTGGTGTTTAGCACTCAACAGACTATGACTATACCAAAAAAGGTCAAATTATTGACAAAAAAGAAAAGCATTCAGACTGGAAACATTACTGAATTCATATAAAAGTGTGTATATATATATATATACACACACATTACTTTATTCTTCTAAACATCTTGGAGGAAAAAGCACATCTGATAGCATGCATTTGTTCCGTGCATTTGTAGTTACCAATTGACTAGGTAAATGTAAAGTCCCTTGGGCAAGCACCGAGTCATGACTGACTCCTTGGGGTAATGTGACATTGAGACATTTTCCAGGCAGACTTTTTTCGTGGATACTCATTTTACAACCTCAGAAGGATGGAAGGCTGAGTCAAACTTGAGCCGGCTACTTGAACCACACGGGGATTGAACACACAACCTTCAGGTCGTGAGCGAGAGGTTATGACTGCATTTCTGCTGCCTTAACCCTCTGTGCCACACGAGGCTAAAAACCTTCTGACTAGTAATATATCAATCAACAAATTGAAGAGAATTCAAAGAAACTGTACGAAGAGTGAAGACTTTGTGTCCCAAGGCAATATCATCTAAGAAAGACTTGGACCACAAGAATACCCCCATGATCTGATCACAGCAGACATTTACAAGGGCAAAGAGAGGAACACAACTAGAATGTCTGGAATAAAAGAACCAAGAGGACCCTCAGAAATGTAACTTAAGTCTCATTACCACTTACACCAACTTGCACCCTATTATTCAGAAAGTCCTAGAAATACATTGGCCAGTCCTATCACAAGATCCCTACAGAGCAAAGATAATTCTGCCAGAACTACATATAATTTTCCAAAGGGCAAAAACCCTAAAAAACTGCCCGGCATCAAGCAAACTGAGAGCAACCAAAAAGAATCGTTCACACCATTTCAATATTTCCCAGACATTATCGGATGTTTCAGGCGCAACAAAAGGCTGCAGATGCTGCATGACTATCATTAACAGGATTACTGGATACGGCAGCTACACTACAGGTGGAAAATGTAAAATATTCATCAATTGTTCTTCCGTTTTCAGAGCTTGAAGTCACCCGTTCACGTAATCTTTTCAGGAGTATAGCAGTGCTGTTTTCTCACTGCTTAACAGCGCGAAATCAGCGCTCGTCTGAACAAGGCCTTAGCCAAATACACGTATTTGTATGCTGATTTGCTATGTATTACCATCACGCATTATTCATTTAATACATTTTATATGTATTTATTTTTGTGTTTTTCTCCTTTATCTCTTAATTTTTTCATGAATATACATTCTCTTATATTTTTTTTATTTTGATAGTAATTTATTTTCATGAAATTATCATGTCATAATGTGCAATAACCCCACCGCCTTACTACTCCCCCATCCTATCCTCCAATTTGATACTGTATTACGCCTTTATACATAAGTACATTCCAGGCAAAACACTGAAGAAGGGGCATCATGGCTCTAAAATGCGTTAATCCCTGTCTGAAATAAAAACAGAGGAGTTGACATAAAAATAACATCTTGTGCTTCTCTTAAAAAAGCTTGCCCCTACCCTCCTTTTTTCCTTTTGCTGTAGCAAGTGGCAAGCTAAGCTTTGCTGCTGTAATTGCAGCGCAGCAAAGGGCAGGGGGTACAGGATATGAACCAGGCATTTACAGGATCAGCACAGCAGGGAAGCAGGAAGAGAGCTGGAAATAGCCAACTTACTATGCAAAAGACAGAGCTGATGGGCGAGGCCACCTCTCCTCAGACAGTACTGTCAGCAGGGAGAGAGAACCAATTGGTGATATGACATGCAGTAGCTTCAGTATGCAATGCACCAGTAGAGCTGGGGGCAAGGCCATCTCCTGACTCAGGGGCCCACAAGGAGATTCACCAGCTCACTGTTGGGACAGTCAGAGATTGCATTTTGATCTGTTTTACCACCAGTGTCTTCATGGCTAACTGTATTTTGCGACATGAATTGTAATTTATATAGAATTGTTCTAAATATCAATATCACTTTTGATTTAGAATCAAAAATAGTAAAATCAGTTTTATTCTTGGCAGATGATGGTACCGGGATCTCAGAGGGATGTCTGATATCTGGAGATTGTAAAGCAGATGACTGTGATATCACACAAGATACATTTGGAGAACCTGCCATTATCTCAGATATTCCCTCAGCCCTTCACAACAATGATCCATCACCTGATCATTTCATACGGGTTACATATTCTGATTCATCACAGAATGATAAGCAGAAGAAAAGTCACAGAAGTGAAGAACATCAAAGAGCTCATACAGGGGAGAAGTCGTATTCTTGTCCAGAATGTGGGAAACATTTTATTCTGAAATCACATGTGGTTATACATCGAAGAAGTCACACAGGAGAGAAGCCGTATTCATGTTCAGAATGTGACAAATGTTTTACTATTAAACAAAATCTCGTTGTACATCAGAGAATTCACACAGGAGAGAAGCCATTTTCATGTTCAGAATGTGGGACATGTTTTAATAAGAAAGAACATCTTCTTCTACATCAGAGAACTCACACAGGAGTGAAGCCATTTCCATGCTCGGATTGTGGCAAATGTTTCAGTGATAAATCAAGTCTTGTTAGACACCAGAGAACTCACACAGGAGAGAAACCGTATTCCTGTTCAGATTGTGGCAAATGTTTTACTAACAAAGCAAATCTTGTTATGCATCAGAGATGTCACACGGGGGAGAAGCCATTTTTATGTCCAGAATGTGGGAAGTGTTTTAATAACAAAGGAAATCTTCTTGTACATCAGAGAACTCACACAGGAGAAAAGCCACATTCATGTTTAGAATGTGGTAAATGTTTTATTGATAAATCAAGTCTTGTTAAACATCAGAGAAGTCACACAGGGGAGAAGCCATTTTCATGCTCAGAATGTGGGAAATGTTTTAATGACAAAGGCCATCTTATCCGACATCAGAGAACTCACACAGGAGAGAAGCCGTATTCATGTTCAGAATGTGGCAATTGTTTTACTAACAAAGCAAATCTTGTTATACATCAAAGAAGTCACACAGGGGAGAAGCCATTTTCATGTCCAGAATGTGGGAAGTGTTTTACTTTGAAATCCTATCTTATTAGACATCGAAGAAGTCACACAGGAGAAAAGCCTTATTCATGTTCAGAATGTGGGAAACGATTTACTCTGAAAACAGATGTTGTTAGACATCAGAGAAGTCATACAGGGGAGAAACCATTTTTATGTTCAGAATGTCAGAAGTGCTTTACTTGGAAATCACAACTTCTTACCCATCTAAAAACTCACACAAAAAAATAACCATCTTCCTTTTTTAAAACTTGTTTAATGAACAAATAAAAAAAAACAACGAGGTAATCACAACATTTTTTTTTATGTCACAGTCCTTGTGTCATTTTTCTGAGCATTTTTTAATCAAGTGTCTTTTATTAGAGACTTGTACAATACAGATTGTAGTAAAAGCATCAATCTCAGTATCATTCGTTTCTGTAATATATTCGTAACAATGTCCTGAACATTTTAATGAATGGAATAATTGTATGTTCAATAAAGTGTTTCCTAAAGATGTTTCTATATTTTCTTTGTTCGGTATTCTAAAACTATGAAACAATCCTATAAATTGTGATAAGTTGTTAACGAGTAATGGGAATATCCATTCCCTAACAGGGCTAATGACTATGTCAATATCAATGTTGCCCCAAGTAGGGGTAGTAGAACAGAAAGGATAGGTATGAAAGAAGGTATGAGAATTTTTTTTAAAAAGCAGTAGGCGAGGAAATAGGGGAAAGAGGAGAAAAAAAAAAGAGAAAAAGGAACAAGGAGAAGGAAAGATGTGTGCCCTCCGCCCACGCCACCGAACCAACCCGCCCCGGTCATTACTGCGATATAAACCCGTTAGCCAACCAATGGCCAAACCCAGTAGATTTGCGAAATGTCGTCCAAACCTCCCAAGTGGCATGATAGGATGTATATTGGGCATCATCTCTGACCCTCATCTCCTCCATACGGCTAATCTCATCCATCGCTGTCACCCAATTCAAACGGGTCGGAGGGTCCTGTGACCTCCAGCACCTAGGAATCACCAATCTCATGGCCTGACGAAAAAAACTTAAAATATTGGTCTTGTTAGTACCCATGGACCCTGGTAATATAAATAGTTGAACGATTTCTGGTGTCAAAGATATAGCTGTTCAGGGAGTTGTATAGACCATCTATTTCCGACCACAGTCCGGAGAGCTGGAGGCAGGACCACCAAATGTGAGTGAGCGTGCCCCTCTCCCTCAGGCATCTCCAGCACATATTCGAGAGCCCTGGATAGATTTTGGCCAGTCTTGCTGGTGTACGATACCACCTTGTTATGGGTTTATAATTCAGCTCTTGTTGGTTCCCTGATATTGACATCTTATGGGTCATTTGCCAGGCCTTATCCCAATCATCCTCTGTCATAGATCGACCCAGCTTCCTTTCCCAGGATCTCTGGATCCTCCTCACCGCGTCCCTGTCCTCCCCAGTGACCAAGATGTCATAGACAGCGGAGATCTCCCCCTTCGTCCGTCCAGGCTCCTCACAGAGCCCCTCAAAGGGCTTGGGTTAGGAAGTTAGATCTGATATTGGTCCCAGAGCTCTAATAAAGTGGCCTATCTGCAGGTATTGGAACCACGCGCCTGCCAGGGGGCCCCCCTCACCCAGAAGTGTGCTCAGTGGTAATAGACCTTCCTCCCCTACCAGGTCCCTTATTCTAGGTGTTTGTAAGCCCATTCTGTCTAGCAGAGGTAATCCCATGTCTCCCTGAGGGAGTCTGCATTCCCCACGAGGGGTGTAATGGGCCTTGTGATGCTACTAGATGGTGTGGCTGTGCAAATTTATCCTATATATTTAATATTAAAGTCACCACAGGGGAGACCCCTGTGCCTCGTCGTCCGAAACCCCCAAGAGAGTACCCGGATCCTACCAGGAACTGGATACTGCTCCATTTCGACCCACGGTTTAGGTGGTTCCCCATGGACCAGATCCAGAACCAGTTTGCCAATCGCAGCTCTGTAGTATAAGATTAAATCCGGTAATCCCGCTCCTCCCCTTTCCTTCCGTTGAGTGAGTAGTCTGTAGCTCAGGCGGGGTCTGTGGCCCCCCAGATAAAACGTGTTACCGCCTTTCTCAGTTTAAGGAAATAATTTCTTGGAATTTGATTGGGTAATGTTTGGAATAGGTATAGGAGTCTGGGGAGAGCATTCATTTTGATGGTATTTATCCTGCCAAACCAAGAGAGGGTTAATGGTCTCCACCTCTCAAAGTCTCTCACCAGCCTAGAATAAATAGGCTCAAAATTCAATTCATAAAGCTTTCCCGGGTCAGGGGAGAGGGTCACTCCTAGATACTTAATATGGTCCTCTCTCCAGTTCAGAGGAAACTGTGACCTGAAATGTCTGACCTCTGTAGATGGTAAAGTAATGTTTAATATGTCTGACTTGTGAAGGTTAATTTTAAAATTGCTGACCTGGCTATATCTGTCAGATTCTCCCAGAACGGCAGGAATAGCTTTTTGGTATTTGTGATATATACTAGGAGGTCGTCCGCAAAGGACGCTACTTTGTGTTCGTTCTGAGCTACTTTATATCCCTGTACTTCTTTATTTGCCCTGATGGCGTTATACAAGGCCATCACCCAATTTATTATCCTATCACCTAGTCCTATCTTCCATAGTGTAGCCTCCAGAAAAGCCCAGCTTACTCGATCGAATGCCTTTTTGGCGTCTACTGATAAAAGGCATAATGGATTGTTTGTGGCCCTCGCCCTCTCTATCAATGAAAGTGTTCTGATGGTGTTGTCCCTGGCTTCTCGACTATGGACAAATCCTACCTGGTCCTTATGAATGATCTGGGGAGTGATTGGTCTTAGGCGTGTGGCTATGGTTCTCGCAAGATTTTCGTGTCTACATTTAGCAAGGATATTGGGCGGTAATTACCACACAACATGGGATCTCTACCTGGTTTTGGTAATATTGTAATGATGGCTCGCAATGCTTGGCATGGGAATGGGTGGTTCGCTGACACTGCATTGAAAACTCTGCTCATTATAGGGGCCACTGTCTCCCAGCAAATCTTATAAAATCTAGGAGTGAAGCCATCGGGACCTGGGCTCTTTCCTGCTTTCAGATTCTGAATTTCCTCCAGGATCTCTTTTTCCGATATATCCTGCTCTAATGTCTTGGCCTCCTCTGCAGATATTGGTGGTGGTGCATGACTATGTAAGTATTGTTCAATGTTTGGTGGGGTGCCACCCCCCCCCCCCCCAATGTCGCTCCCCTCATTTCCGATGTTGTAAAGCTCGCTGTAGTATGTCTGGAAACACTCCAAAATATCATTTGTGGCATGTACGTTTCCCTTTTCCTTTGAGTTTATTGCGAAGATGTGGGTCTGACTCTCCCGCAGGTTTAGTGCTCTCGCTAGCAGGAGCTGCATTTATTGACATATTCATAAAAACCACCTTTTATCCTGTCCGTTATGCGTAGATGAGCTTGATCCATACATCCCAAGATCTGTTGGCGTAATAGCGAAATCTCAGCATTCAGTGACGGGGAGGCTTGGAATTTATTCTCTTGCTCTATTTTATCTAGTTTAGCTATCAGTTCTGTTAGCTTTCCTGTCCTATCTTTCTTTAATCTAGACCCATGGGAAATAAAAATGCCTCTCAAGACACACTTCATGGCTTCCCATTGTATTGTTGGGGATGTTGTGTCCGTTTTATGAACTTCAATGAAGGTATCTATAGAATGTTTAATTTCAGCCAGACATAAAGCGTCGCCCAGGAGGTTGTCGTTAAGTTGCCATATATTCTGTCCTCCCCTTGCCTCCCCCCCACCAGGAGTGCCCCATAGACAGGCGCGTGGTCCGACCAGATAAAATTACCCATGGAGCTTCGTGGGGCTAAGTCTAGGAGACCATGGGAAACGAAAATGTAATCTAGCCTCCCGTAACTGTTATGTGAGGAGGAGTGGTGGCTGTAATCCCTGGTCCCTGGATGTAAAGTTCTCCAGAGGTCAACGAGTCTCAGCTCTGATAATCTTCTCCTCAGTCTACATAGGGCCACCAGGGATGAGCTGGACTTACCCGAGGATGAATCCAGGCCTGTTTCTAGACAGAGGTTGAGGTCCCCTCCCAGGATGATATTGGTGCCTGAGGCGAACTGTGCCAAGTCTCCAAGTATGCGGTGTCCAAACGAGGCTTGACCTGTATTGGGAGACTAGATATTAGCCACTGTTATAATGCGACGTCCTAATTCCAGCTTTAAGAATAAATATCTGCCTTCCTTGTCCTCTTTAGAATCAAGGAGTTTATGCGGGAGGTTTTTTTTTTGGTATTGTTACGGATATACCACCGGCCTTCTTCTCATGATGTGAGCTGTGGTACCAGGATTTATAATATTTGTTGTTACATTTGGGAATATGGTCCATTCGATAATGTGTCTCCTGAAAGAGCGCTATGAGTATCCTTTTTTGTGCATATGAGCCAGAATCTGACCTCTTTTAGTGGGGCAATTCAGACCTCTGGCGTTATACGTACAAAAGGAAAGACTGGTCATGGTGGCAACCTATAGGTATTGGGGCGAGCCGCTTCGGCAGCAAGGGCACAAGGCACCAGAGAGTTTAAGAGAGAGAAAAAAAAGATAAAAAGATGAGGTAAGAAAGGGGTAAGTGTGTAGAGAGAGAAGGTATGCATTCTGCCGATCGGGGTGTAGTGTCCCGATCTCGCAAAGTGGGAAACTGACCGATGTCAGCTCTCGACGGCACTAAGTGCGTCTACCCGGTGGAGAGGGAGTTGAGGGTACCCAAGCTATCCAGGCCACTCTGGGCATTCTTTTACATGTTTTCAGCACTGTACTTGGTTGTGGAATTCTGGTGCACATTCTGCAGGTGAATTCTGCCACAAATCCGCACCGTTTGAACATACTGGGACAGTCTAAGTATACTTTGTCATAGAAGAAAAAAGGAAGATAATCTAGAGCACAAAATGATGATGATGTGGGTACAATTTAACAGTGAAACCTTTTTTTTTCAATTATTTTCTGAGGTCATCTTGTGCGCGCAATAACTTTTTAATTCTTCCGTCGACGTAGTTCAGCGATGACTCATTTTTTGCGGGATGTCCTGTAGTTTACATTAGTACTAATTCAGAATACGCACAACTTTTTGATCGCTTTTTATTGAGTTTTTTCTGGGAGACAGGCTGACTGAAAAAGTGCATGTCTGGCGTTCTTTATTTTTTTTTTTTCGGACTACGTTCACCGTGCTGGGTAAATAATGTGGCGATACCAAATATATATTTTTATTTTATTATTTAGAGTTTTTAATTATAGATATGGCAAAAGGGGGTGATTTAAACTTTTATTACTTTTTTTTTTTTTTTTTTTACAATTAAAAAAACTTTATTGCTCTTTTTTTCACCTTACTTTTAAGTCCCCCTGGGGGACTACAATATGCAATACTTTGATCGCTCCTGCAGTATGACGTAATGCTATAGCATTCTGACAGGCACTGGGATGGCTTGATAGGCAGTCTCTCAAGGCAGCCCTGGGGCCTGTCAGAAGGCCCCCGGCAGCCATGACACCTGCATGGCGACCCTAACCTCACCGCGGGGGGCTGTACGGGTTTCCCGAACAGCATTCGGGGGCTTTAAATGCCGCTGTCAGAATTGACAGCGGCATTTAAAGGGTTAATAGCCTTGATCGGCCGACCGCGGCTATTGCCCGCGGGTGTCAGCTGGGTCATTCCGTGTCAGTTCAACCAACGCTCCCGGTCGACCATCTCAGATTTCAATGAAACTTTGCACAAAGATAGACCCTGAACCTAAACTAAGATAGCCAGAATATTAGGCTTCAAAGTGCTTTGGTTCACGAGCTACAGGTCTTAATCTAGGGGGTTGTCATGTGATTACAGCGCGCAACCTGAAAAAAGTGGCGATTTCAATCCATTGCCAAGCCAGTTCCAATGACTCTAGAGCAATGAAACTTCACACACTAGGAGAACTTTTGGTGCTGAATCCAGCTAAGCTACTCAGACTGCCACTCTTATCATCATTCTGCCACCATTGCATGTCAAAGTAGCTGAAAAATTCTATCGCGCAAAATAAAACTCATATTTTAAGCAGTAATAACTCCTAATCAATGCAATCCAACTCAGCTATGAATTTATCAATGTGTACTCCATAGAAATGTTTCTCATTATTCCCATTATGGACCCAAAAGGATGCATAGCTCTTAAGATACAATGAGTCAAAAATGGCAAAAAACACTTTTTTGCTAATTTTTCCCTTTTTCAAAGGCGAAAATCGGAATGTACTCCATTTTTATTTTTTTTCATTTTTGTTCTATTTGGAAGAGAATTTTTTGCTCTACAAGATTCGATGTTTTTCATTTTGTTCCCAGACCTTCTAGATGGGAAAATATCAATGCCTGTGAAGGTCCTATGCACTCGCGGAGGTCAAATAATAAAATAAGTGTAAGTTTTGCATGGATGTATAATTAGTTTAGAAATCATGAGAAGGTAAATTATTTTTGGAATGAGACAACTTTTTGTGCTCAAGAAACTTATGTGATCAAAAATTGCATGGCGAGTTCAGGTGAGCCACAAGCTTTGGCCTAAGATGGTCAGAATATCATTGAGTGTTGCATAATGATTGTGGTATATTACAGTGATCACTGGGCTTATTTAGCACTCTATCCAGATTGGATACTAAGATTATCTAAGGCTAGCAGTTGTGTAATAAATAACTAGTTCTGAACTCGCCACGCAATTTTTGATCACATAACTAGTTATTTATTACACAACTGCTAGCCTTAGATAATCTTAGTTTAGGGTCAGGGTCTATCTTTGTGCAAAGTTTCATTAAAATCTGAGATGGTCGACCGGGAGCGTTGGTTGAACTGACACGGAATGACCCAGCTGTAGTAAACAGCTGACTGCTGTGCTGTATGCAGAGAGGTTGCCCCGCGACCTCTCTGCATACATACCCCGACGCTCCAGGACATAAATGTACCCCGTAAATGTTAAAATTATGTAAATACTACCCTAGATGAACAACAACACATGACAAATCACAAAGTGTAATTTTTTATTTAATAAAAACTGTAAGTGCAGAAGCAGTGTGTGAATAATTAAGTACACCACTACCGCTTTCATAGGAATTAAGTGAGAAAGTATCAGCCAAGTGCTGGTAATCAAATGCCCTTGATTAATTGATCATCAGCAAGTGTCACCACTACTATGAAAGCAGAAGTTTGGGCAGTTTGCTGGCCTGGAGCATTCAGGTGTGTATTAACACAATCCCAAGAAGATAAATCTTCAATAATCTTAGAGAATCAATTGTTATTGACCATCAATTAGGAAATGGTGATAAGTCAATTTCCAAACAACTTAAGTTGACAACATTCCAGTCAAAAATCTCTCGGGAGTGGACGTCCCAACAAATTCACCTGAAGGTCGGACCATGCAAAGCTCAGAGAAAGTGCAAAAAACACTAAAGCCCTGAGCATGCTAAATCTTCAAGTTGATGACAGAACATTTAGAAAGTACAACTTTCTTTAAAGGGTTGCTAGGTGAAAGCCTCTTGTTTCTAAAAAGAACATGTCAGCACAGCTAAGGTTTTGCAAAGTTGCATCTGAACTTTAGACAGATGAGATGTTTGGCTATAATGCGCAGTGCCATGTTTTGCAAAAACTAAATTTGCACTTAAAAAATATCAGAACAGGATGAGTAGAGCAGTAGATACTTTATTAGTCCACTGATAAGAATGTGAAAGTTTTATGGTCTTTAAATTGGTGTTAGGGGGTTACCAGGCCAGAGTGTTATCAGTGCTATAGATTTCTCATAATTCTCAGTCACGCATGAATCCTCTTGAAAAATGTAGGCCTCTGTTGAAAGTGTCAAAGGTGGTTATAAACTGGTACTCACAAATTCTTCTATGGCTTTGTGATTTGAAATTGCATTTTAATATAGTGAATTTCATATGTTCTATGTTGTATTCATGACTAAAAAAATGCTCAGCCACAGGTAATTCTGTCTTTCTATCTTTAAGGACTTATTCACACGTCCGTATATCGGCTGGGGTTTTCACGCCCATCCTATATACGGTGTCCCTTTCTGCAGAGGGAGGAGGCGGGCCAGGCCGGAAGCAGTGCACCTTGCAGTCATTGAGTTGACCAGGAACTCCTCTGTATAACAAAGTACTACCTAAAAGCTTAACCTTGGGCGAAACTGGTTCATGCAAAAGGACAATAATTCCAAACATACCAGTACATCTACTTCCAAATAGCTGAAAAAGAAAAAAAAGGTGTTACAATGGCCCAGAGTCCAGAACTCAATTGAACTGAAATGCTGTGGTGGGACCTTAATAGAGCAGTGCATAAATTAATATCCACAAGCCTGAATGAACTGAAGTAACATTGTAAAGAACGGGCAAAAATACTGCAAAATGATGTGAGACACTGATAAAGTCTCACAGGAAATAATTACTTCAAGTTATTGCTCCTAAGTGGTGGTTCTACAAGTTTTTGATTCATGGGGTGTATCTTATTTTTCACACACTGCTTCTGCATTTTGACCAAGTTTTTGTTTAATAATAACATGGTTTAATTGATAATGTGTCGATCATCTGAGTCTGTATTTACCTAGTGTGGCAATGTCTGAGTGGGGGGTGAGGTCGGTGAAGACCCAGTTGCTCACTCAGTCCATATAAAAGTCCAACCAATTTATTTCTCTTGATTTCAGCAATGGAAAAGTAAACCTCAGTGGAAAAGCAACAGCCGCTAGCAGCAGTTATACTTTGTGCAATAAATTAAGCATTAGAGATGAGCGAGTATACTCGCTAAAGGCAATTGCTCGAGCGAGCATTGCCTTTAGCGAGTATCTCCCCCGCTCGAGACTGCAGGTTCGGGTGCCGTTGCGGGGGAGCGGTGAGTAGCGGCTGTCAGCAGGAGGGAGCGGGGGGAGAGAGGGAGAGAGAGATCTCCCCTCCGTTCCGCCCCGCTTTCCCCCGCAGCTCCGTGCCCGCTGCCAGCACCCGAACTTTCCATCTCAAGCGGGGGAGATACTCGCTAAAGGCAATGCTCGCTCGAGCAATTGCCTTTAGCGAGTATACTCGCTCATCTATATTAAGCATACACTTGCCCACCAAGGTTGTAGACAGCAGTTTCTCACCTACTCCCAATATGCAGCAGTTGACAGTAAAATAGCAGTAACTCCACACTGTCCCCAACTAGGCATCCTTCCCCATCAGACTCGTGGCCGTACCACAGCCTGGTCAGCCACGGATGTCAGGCTTTCAGCCTCCCAGTTTCTCTCCCAGGGAGTAGTCTGTCCTCTCTATCAGAGACTTGCTTATCTCTGGCTTTCAGCAACCAAACTCAGTGTGTCTTTTAACTCCTCCTGACACTCACATACAGCTTTTCTTGCTCAGAAGCACCTCCACATGTCTGTTCTCCAGCCCCCTGCAGGCTCTTCTGTGTCCTTCTTCAGCCCTCTACAGGCTGTCTCTGTGTATCATACTTCGACTAGTTTTAACCCTTTCCAATCCACTGTCTGACCTCTGAAGACATTGTGATTTAAAGGAGATGTCTCGAGGAAGCAGTGAATTTTTTTTTTGCCCAATCCCCCTAATTAAGCATACATTACTAAGCCCCCCTGTAAATGACTTTTCTAGCTGGTTTGTACTTACCGTTCCAGTGTTTCAGCAACTTATAAAAGTTTCCCCAAGATGGCCGCCGGCTCTTTTACCGTCGCTCGCTGCAGCCCGACGTGCGCGCTCCCGAGACGCTACCAGCTGTGTCTCCATGGCAACCAGACGCCCCGCAGCCGCCGACCGGACCCACCGCAGCCGCCGACCAGTCACCCACCGCCAGGCAGCAGGTAACCGGCGCTAGCCCCCGACTCCCCAGCGCTACGCTCCCGGCTCCCCAGCGCTACGCTCCCGGCTCCCCAGCGCTACGCTCCCGGCTCCCCAGCGCTACGCTCCCGGCTCCCCAGCGCTAGACCCTGACAACAGACGAAGGCCCCGGAGCCCAGCGCTAGGCCCCGGAGCCCAGGTGAAGGCCACGGAGCCCAGCGCTAGGCCCCGGAGCCCAGCGCTAGGCCCCGGAGCCCAGCGCTAGGCCCCGGAGCCCAGCGCTAGGTTCCGGAGCCCAGCGCTAGGTTCCGGAGCCCAGCGCTAGGTTCCGGAGCCCAGCGCTAGGTTCCGGAGCCCAGCGCTAGGTTCCGGAGCCTAGCGCTAGGTTTCGGAGCCCAGCGCTGGGCTCTGGGGCCTACCGCTGTGGCCCGGGACCTTCACCTGTTAGTGAAGATCACCCCCCTACCCATCACTTACCTGGGCGGCTTCTCGGGACAGCTGGGCTGCTGGGCTGGGCTTCTCCGCTGGGCAGCTCCAGTTTCTGCACCTTCCTCTAACAGACGAAGGTACAGAATGGCCGCTCCAGCGCGCTCCCGAGCAGTGACAGCTCGTCTGCGCATGCGCAGAAGAGCTGTAGCGGGGAGCACACTGAAGCGGTTCGTGCTGAAAGGAGAAGACCGGACTGCGCAAGCGCGTCTAAAAAAGCAAGCTGCCAGCGAATTTAGACGGAACCGTGGAGACGAGGACGCTAGCAACCGAGCAGGTAAGTGGAATAACTTCTGTATGGCTCATATTTAATGCACGATGTATATTACAAAGTGCATTAATATGGCCATACGGAAGTGTATAACCCCACTTGGTTTCGCGAGACAACCCCTTTAAGGCTGTACAGCTCCGATGTTGGAAGACGTCCGTCAGGGTTCTCTTACTGTGTATTGCCAGCCTCTCTGCTGTCGTAGCCTATCCAACGTGTCACCTCATGCAGTACTGGCTTTAGCCAGCATATAGTGCCGTTGTATAATGGCAGAAAAAGAGTAAGCCCCCTAGGAAAACCAGGATACAAATTGGATTTGAAAGGGTTAAGACATTCTAAGGAGTACATGTTTTTTTTAGTCCTGATATGTAAATCTATAGAATTCAAAGAGGATGTACTTAGTTTTTCTCATAACTATGAATATATAATGTTTCTACTTTTGGACAATAAAAGCATTTTTTCTAAGTTTGCATTGCTACAGTACAACATTTCTATAGTTCATTGACAGGGAGGAGTGACAGCTTGTTTTTATAATGAGGCAATATTTTTTTCTTGCCACCGTTTTGGAATACATGAAACGTTTTGATCCTCTTTTTATTTAAATTATTTTCAGTAAGGGTATGTCAGGCTGAAAAAAGATATGTCCATTCAGTTCAGCCTGCTAACCTCCCCATGTTGATTCAGATGAAGGCAAAAAAAACAATGAGGTAGAAGCCAATTTTCCCCATTTGAGGAAAAAAATTCCTACCTGACTCCAAACAGGTAATCACAGTTTAAGATAATCAAAAACAGCTATTCTGCTATTATTTTACTGCATTCCCCATCCAGGATCAATAATGTGCAGATTTTATAATATGGGTGGTTACAGATGCGACAATACCAATTGCGGTCTTTTTTTGCTTTTTACATAGTAAAGCAAAATGTAGGGTTTTTTTCTACTTAACTTTTTAAAAATTTTGATAGATTTTTTTTTATCAGTCTGTGCCCCATGATTTCACATACAAATAGACATCAATATGTATCGAAAAATAAAAAAGTTATGAAAAGCCAAATTGAAAACCTGGTTTGATTAAGTGAGAAAAAAAAATCAGGAGCATTTAGCAGACTCGGGTTAGAGAGCCTTCAAGGAAAAAACGAAAATAAAGATGACCAATGACAAAACACAGAGGGAGACGGGGTAAAGGCAATAACTAAATGAGAGCATTTGAACAAACTTGGAAGAGTGACAAGAACAAGATGGCCATGGGCAGGAGTAGGTGAACGCCCATAGAGAAAATAACAAGGTTTATGTGTGTGTAATGTTCGTGTACACTGTATATATGTGATATTTCTATGTGTAAATGTTGAATGTTTAACATATTTGTATTCATGCTGGCCGATATACGGCATCCTTCTCTGCAGGGGGAGGAAGCTGGAAGAGCCGGGAGCAGTGCACTGAGCTCCTGCCTCCTCTCCGCCCCTCGCCACTATTTGCAATGTGAGTGGGCGGAATGGGGCGGAGCTATGCCGTGAACTTAGCTCCACCCCCGTCCTGCCCCCTCCCATTGCAAATAGTGGAGAGGAGGCGGGAGCTCAGTACACTGCTTCCGGCTCTTCCAGCTTCCTCCCCCTGTAGAGAGGGATGCCGTATATTGGCTGGGCGTGAAAACCCAGCCGATATACGGTCGTCTGAATGCACCCTTAGGTAAAAAAAAATCCAGCCCCTAGAATTTGTTGTTTTGCCTCAAAACTCAGCATGCAGTTAGATCTCAGGCAGATATGCAAATGATTCGAGTTGTGGTGATTGGATGAACAGTGTTGCCACCTGAGGCCCTAAAATTGGTTCCATCCTTGGCCTGCAAAAAGGATCTCAGAGGCTACTTATGTGTAAGGGACCTCTTCTTCCGCTCATGTAGAGCTTGTTGATCACTAGAGGCCTCTACGACGCAATAAAAGATATTTCACTCAGTTACCAGAGTTTGACAGGGGGCGCATTATTGGAATGTGAGCAGTTGGATGGTCATATCAACTAATTGACCACCGCCTAGGCCACTCTGACCCGACTGTTAGGAAGTGTTGGGACCAGTGGATGAGTCGAAGGTTTAACATATTTGTAATGTGTGTAGATACACTCTTAGGTAAAAAATGCTCAAAAATGCCTTTTGGAAGCCATGAGAGGCAAAACCTGTTGGTTTGGGGATGTCCTGAACATATCGCTGAGCTGTCATTGTTCCTTGTACCAGTACTGTAAGGTCAGGCTCACATGGGCGATTCCAATTGCATAATCCACAATCGTGCCCATGCAGAGGATTCACAGCGAAGCGTGGGCATTGAAAAGCATGTGAATTTGCTTTTTTGCTCACACTCACGTATACTAATTGCGTATTCCACGAGCGGAGGTAAACTTGCAGCAAGATTTATTTTGACATGGTTTCCGCGCAGACGGCCTCCATTGAAGTCAACATTGCTTAACATTGTTAATGGGCTGCGGGTAACCGCTAGAGATGAGCGAGCCTACTCGGCCACGCCCCTTTTTTGCCCGAGCGCCGCGATTTTCGAGTACTACCGTACTCGGGCGAAAAGATTCGGGGGGCGCCGTGGGTGAGTGGGGGGTTGCAGCGGGGAGTGGGGGGGAGAGGGAGAGAGAGAGGGCTCCCCCCTGTTCCCCGCTGCTACCCCCCCGCTCCGCCATGCCTCCCCCCACCCCCTGGCGCCCCCCGAATCTTTTCACCCGAATACTGAAGTACTCGAAAATCGCGGTGCTCGATCGAGTAATTACTCGAAACGAGTAGGTTCGCTCATCTCTAGTAACCGCGTCATTGCTGAGCAACGGCCCGGGACATACAAATGTTAAAAACAACGAGCCATCGCAGTCATCCACAATACAAGAAAACATGGTACACAGGATCTAAAGGTAGAGCAAGGATCTCACTAGCCTGATACAAGGGATAGGGGAGGGAGCACAGGCCTGATGAGTGCAACAGCAAATAGGGAACAAGTCAGATTCAATACCTTGGGATTTACCCTTGGCTGTTGGATAAATCTAGAGGGCGCATTGAGGGAACAGAAGTTTATTGCCCAAACCGCATTTCTCCGATTATAGTAATGATATTCCCAAGTAACGGAATCAAGGACTTTATGCAGATCTAGTTCAGAGCACACTATTCTGCAAGGGGGAACAGTCCCAGTGTGATGTTATACCGGTAAGGCCCCCTCACATGGGCATATCTGCCCATGCAATATGGAAAGAATTGAACCCATTGATTTCAATAGGGACATTCAAATGCACGTATTTTCATGTGCATATTAGTTGCACACAAAAAAACGCAGCACACTCTATTTACCTGTGCATATGTGCTCCCTATAGAAGTCAATAGGGATGAGCAAATGTGTGCAAAATACGCTAGGAGATGCGTGAAACACTGCGGAATTGCGCATGATAAAGAACACATCTGGAACTCAGGCTAATTAGCCATTGCAATCAGTGTAACTTTATTTGCCGCGGACAAGTTAACATTGCTTGCGGGCGCAAAAAAGTACAGTTAAATATGCCAATGCATGTGCAAAAAAAAAGCATTGTTCATTCCGCAAATACACAGCTCTCAGATGTGCGCAAATATGCATACTCATGTGAAGGGGGCATAAGGGTGGCTTCACATGAGCGTGTTTTTGTTCGTAAATAAGCGCACACAAAAACGCGCGTCTATTACAACACATGCATTCCCTATGGTGTGTTCACATGTCCGTGTTTTAAAAAGATAGGACATGCGTGCACAAAAGGGAATGCACGCATTGCTTTCAATTAGCCTGCGCTGCTGCCGGCGGCTCCATTGAAGATAATGGTCTGCCGGCACTCCTGAATTGTTTTTCAGGGAAGGGCTTTACATATAAGCTCTTCCCTAAAAAACAAGAATTTTAGTGAAAAAAAAATACTTACCTGTCTGCCTCTGCCTTGTCCCTGCGGGGATGAAGAACACATTTGCCGCATGCAGCAGATGTTTCCTTCATCCCCGGAGGAAAAAGAATTCCCTGCTGCACCTACCACATCTGTGACAGATGCAGTGAAGGAATTCTTCATCCCTGCGGGGAATAAAGAATTCCCTACCACAGCTGTCACAGATGACAGCTGCTGGCATCCTGTAATTGTTTTTCAGGGAAGGGCTTTAAATATAAGCCCTTTCCTGAAAAACAAAAAGAAGTGGTACTAAAAATTAAAAAAAAAACATACTCACCTCTCTTCAGCTGCCGGGGCTCAGAAGCGCCCTCTCGGCGCTGTCGCCGGCCCTTCTAATAGGTTCTTTCAGCAGGCAGGGATTCAGCCGCATCCTCTCAGCGCTGTCCCTGGCCCTTCTAAGCAGTTCTTTCAGCAGGCGGGAAAATCCCTGCCTGCTGAAAGAACTGCTTAGAAGGGCGGGGGGACAGCGCTGAGAGGACTCGACTGAGCCCCAACAGCTGAAGGGAGGTGAGTGTGTTTTTTTTTTAATTTTTAACACGACTTTTCTTTGTTTTTCAGGGAAGGGCTTATATTTACAGCCCTTCACTGTAAAAAACAATTCAGAAGTGTCAGCAGACCATTGCCTTCAGTGGAGCCGCCGGCAGCAGCTGTGGCTTCATTGAAGGCAATGCATGGACCTGCATTCACGCATGTTTTTGCACATACATGGGTGCGCACTTATGTACGCACCTATGTACGTACAAAAACACGCTCGTGTGAAGCCACCCTATATATATATACATACAGACAGACTTGAAAATGAGTATCTCCACACAGCAATCCCAGACTTCAGGATGCCTGTGTGTGGGACAATTATAAATGCGTACCTCCACCCAGCGGCCCCCGATTTCAGAACGCTTTGGCATCAACAACAGAAGACAGAAAAAGTACCTCTGCACTGGGCCTTGAGTAAGAAAACTTAGGACTGGCTCATGCTCTCTCTCTGCTGTGGGTTCACTCACTGTTCATGCTCATCCTTGCGCTCGGGAAATCTCTCCTCCTCTTCCATCTTCACCACGCGAAAGCTGAAGGTGCCCTCATGTGCCTCTGTGCTTTACTTTCAGCTCCAGAAGATGGAGGACTCACTTTCCAGCTCTCAAGCGCTCACATTAATAGCCTCACTCATACCACATGACAGGACATGAATTGATTCATTTATAGACAGTCAGCTCACATTTCATTTACCTCTCATTTGCTGCAGCTGTGCAATACACATACCAGAATGACAAGACAGTTTTGCACAGAGCATTTACATAAGACATATGTGTATGTAATTATGGAGGGAGCGAGGAAAGCATGTACTGGCCCACTACACTTTCACCATTGCTTTGGAGTGCTGCCTTTTCATCTTTCCTTTCTGGATATTTGATATTCTTTCATTCAGACTGAAGCACCTTTGAGTTACCATACAGTCGTGGTCAGCAGTGATTGTCCATTTGTGAGTGCCAAAGTATGAAAACTATGCTGAGTGGTGTTATGGCGCATTCAGAGATTTGGGTGGCAGGGACCGCTACACTTTATTTTTAATGAATCTAGTAGTTAAGTATTACATGTGGAACGCATGGTGCTTAGTGTCAATGCAGCATAAAATCCTCCTCGAGAATGAGGTAAGTAGGAACATTCTCAGTGACCTGGTGAAGGTGTGTTCTCTGGAGTTTGAGAGGCTGTGTGGGCCTAGGGCAGCCTTCCTTTGGAGGAGCCTTTGCTTTGGGGTTCCCTAGCCTGGAGAACTCTTGCCTGGTCAGGGGTTAGCTTCTCTCACATAAGCTTTCGGTTTTGTTTTTAAGTCTTAAGTCTTTGTTTGTAAGGCTTACAGGACTCGAACCAAGGCTAGAGGGCCATAGAGCCCTCAGAAGTATTGGTTATGTTTCTTCTTATGTATTCTTATGCCAGGAGGTCAGGTATTATGTATTTTGTATTGTGAGTGGGTAGCATTATGTCATGAGAGGGGGGGGGGGGGGTATTATGTCAGTTGTATGTGTGAAAGAAACTTGGTTTGGAGGGAGGGGGAGAGATATAATGTCTATATATGAATCCCCCCCAAATTAAAAATCTCTATTGTATTTCACATGTTGGTAGGTGTTGGCAGTGGACCAGGGTGTGGTGGATGGGGTACGTGTTTAAATATAACTAATATGTGTTTTTCTGTGTTTTCTTTTAGCACACGGAGTCTACGGAGCTATTAGTTATGTTTTTGTTTATATATAAATTGGAATTAATGGAACATGTATAGAACTGTGGCCGGACTGGTTCGCTTCCCTTGGTTTTGTAATCTATTGTTAATATACTTTCTCTGCTTTTTGATTATTGTACATTTTAGGACCTGGGTTGGTATATTATATTTTATTTTAACAAACTTCCTGTTATTTCATTATCCTTTGTTATGTTTTTTACTTTTATAATAAAAAGATTAACCTCCATCCTGATCCCCACACATCACACACAGCTTTACTCCATCCACCTTGATCCCCCACACATCACACACACAGCTCTACTCCATCCATCCTGATTGCCCACACATCACACACACAGCTCTACTCCATCCATCCTGATTCCCCACACATCACACACACAGCTCTACTCCATCCATCCCGATCCCCCACACATCACACACACAGCTCTACTCCATCCATCCTGATCCCCACACATCACACACAGCTCTACTCCATCCATCCTGATCCCAAAAACATCACACACAGCTCTACTCCATCCATCCTGATCCCCACACATCAAACACACAGCTCTACTCCATCCATCCTGATCCCCCACATATCACACACACAGCTCTACTCCATCGCTCCTGATCCCCATACATCACACACACAGCTCTACTCCATCCATCCTGATCCCAAAAACATCACACACAGCTCTACTCCATCCATCCTGATCCCCACACATCACACACACAGCTCTACTCCATCCATCCTGATCCCCCACATATCACACACACAGCTCTACTCCATCGCTCCTGATCCCCATACATCACACACACAGCTCTACTCCATCCATCCTGATCCCAAAAACATCACACACAGCTCTACTCCATCCATCCTGATCCCCACACATCACACACACAGCTCTACTCCATCCATCCTGATTCCCCACACATCACACACACAGCTCTACTCCAACCATCCTGATCCCCCACACATCACACACACAGCTCTACTCCATCCATCCTCATCCCCACACATCACACATACAGCTCTACTCCATCCATCCTGATCCCCACACATCACACACACAGCTCTACTCCATCCATCCTGATCCCCCACACATCACACACACAGCTCTACTCCATCCATCCTGATCCCCCACATATCACACACACAGCTCTACTCCATCGCTCCTGATCCCCATACATCACACACACAGCTCTACTCCATCCATCCTGACCCCCACACATCACACACAGCTCTACTCCATCCATCCTGATCCCCCACACATCACACACAGGTCTACTCCATCCATCCTGATCCCCCACACATCACACGCACAGCTCTACTCCATCCATCCTGACCCCCACACATCACACACACAGCTCTACTCCATCCATCCTGATCCCCCACACATCACACACACAGCTCTACTCCATCCATCCTGATCCCCACACATCACACACAGCTCTACTCCATCCATCCTGATCCCCACACACATCACACACAGCTCTACTCCATCCATCCTGCGGTGGACGTGTCAGAGTGCAGCAGTGTGTGCTCAGCTGTTGGAGAGTGAAGACGTGCAGGCAGCCTCTCCCTCTTCCAGGGGGAGAAGGTCTGCTTTTCCCCAGCGAGTATGCCCTCGCCTGGGGCATCCACTGCCTCCCAGGATGGACCGGCGGAGGACCGCAAGAGGCAGCTGGTTCCAAGAGCCAATACAGAATTAAGGAGGTCACAGAGACTGAGAGTGCAAGCAGCAGAAACTAAAGGTAAGCCCCAGGAGGAAGATCTGTACTCCTGGGGTGAAAGAAAGGATGGAGAGACAGCAGAGCAATTAGCCACACGCTTTAATAAGTACAAGCGGGAGTTTGATGCAATAAGCGGCAAATTGAAGAAACTGCAGCATGAAGTGCAGGGTCTGAAAGCCCTGCTAGAGACATGCTCAAGAGACCAAAAGAAAGACTATCAGGACGAAATAAAGAACATAATGGAGGAAATTAAGAAACTGACAGCAAGAAAAGACGCTATAAAGGCAAACGGAGGCAGCATGTCGGAGAACTGGAGACACCAGGAGCGCTTTAATAGGAATATTCCATTCTATACCAGCAGTGAAGAGAGTGCAGAGGAAGGCTGCAGAGGGAAAACCCAGCTCTTTACAAGCCTGCAGCAGCATTCAAACACTGCTAGATCACAGGGGGTTAATGAACAGAGACCCGGAGGCAGCCAAGGAAAGCAGAGGACGGGTCACGAGTCTGACGCTAGCATCCGGCAAGACAAGCCGCCCCGCCCCTCTCAGGTTCATCCATGGAAGAGGAAAGTGACAGCGGCGGGTATCTACTCAGCGAGATCCAGAAAATGGAGGCCCCCCTGGATTTGAGCAAGCTGTGCTTTGGGAACGAGACACCTGGAGAGGACACCCGTATCCGGGCAAAAGGCCAGGCGAAGAAGGCTACAGTGGAAGTGGTAAGTTCAAGATATGTGCCACTTCCTGATAATGCAATCCCTGCGGCAGGGGGTCGCCCGGTGTCTGAAGTGGCACCGGGAGCCAGTCAAAAGGGAGAGAAAATAGAACCATTGGTAGCCCCCCGTGTCCAGTCTGGCAAGGTGCTTGCAGCAGGGTCAGACTACAAGGGGGCGGGGCATAGTAATGATGGTTTCGCGGGCTCGGTGGAGCAAGTGCAGTTGGAGCATGTAATTGTGCAGGTCTCCTCAGACCAGGCAGTATACTATGGTGGAGGTACAGGAGCCGGGTGAGGAGACAGATGATGCCATTGAAGATATGGATTGTTTACCAACAGTAGATGAGCAGTGCCCTGAAGGGGAGGAGAACGCACAGGCGGCAACGCAGCAGCGGCCGGTGGTCTCTCCTCTCCAGGACAAAGGAAGAGATACTAAAACAAAAGAATTTAATACATCAAGAAAGGGGAGAGGTAATGCCAGTGTAAAATCAGCAGTGCCAGCAACATGCAATGTAAAATCTGAATCCCAAACTCTCCCGGCTCGTACAGGCACGGGGCTAGTGTCCAGCGGGGAGTTAGGAGTTAAGGCAGCGGATCGGGCACAGGAGACGGAGCAGCGGGGAGCTGAAGCAGCGGGGAGTGGAAAGGCAGGAGTGATTAAAAAGGGGCAGCTGATGAATGAACGTAAAAAGCAGTCCGGGGTTCTCAGCACTCAGAGGGTTAAAAATGACCAGGGAAAAAAAATAGATGTAAAAGCAGTAGCGCCCAGGGAAGGTGCTACCGGGAAATCAGTTGGGGCAATTAAGACAGCGCCAGGCCCGAGTGCTAGAGAAACCGCCCCAATGTCAGTCTCTCTGGAAGATGGTAAAATAAGAAGAGCTGCGAGTTGTAAGAGTGTGGCTGAAATAAAGGAGGGTAAAAGAAGAATGAGTGAGAGTGGTCGGGATGGTCGGCTGGGGGGGACCCAGGCCATGCTGCAAAGAGGCTCGTCGGGGACCCTTTCGGTGCAGGCCAGCCCGAAGGTAAAGAAAGCAGCAGGGAAGACGGTACAAGCAGTTTCTCAAAACAAGAGGGGAGGGGGAACTGAGGAGGGACAAAAGGGAAATAAAAGAAAGAATGGTGGAGTGCATGAGGGGGTGAAAGTCATAAAGCAAGTAGAAGCAGAGGGAGAGAAGGAGATTGTAATAGATAAGGGAAATGAAGGGCTAAACACTGAAAAGGGGGAGGAGGGGAGTGTTGAAAGAACAAAACGGAATAAAATGCAGAATAACACAGGTGTGGAGGTTGAGGAAAGTAGGGAGAGTGAGGGTATCAGGGTTAAAATTCTAAGTACAGCACCAATCGGGCCCACCCCACTTGCCCCGCTGCCGGCCGCAAGAAGAGACACCACACAGGGATCTGGTATCATTCCTCACACGGGACATGGCTCTCGGCTGTGCCCACGTCGCCGTGCTTTATTACAGATTACATGAGATCTTATACCCTTTGTCCCATCCCCACTAGGGGGTGATGGGCTCATAACCATATATGGGAAGTCCGGATTTGCAGACTGAGACAGTGAAAATCATATAACAGTCATTATCTTGATACTGGCGCCTCTGGCTTACGTACAGAAAATCACGTATTCAATTAACTCCAGTGCAAAGAATCACCCACTCAATTCTAAGAAGTCCGGTTTTCCGGCCTGGGACAGTAAAAATTATGTACATAGTGGAACATCTTGATATCTTGTTCCAGCGCTTCTGGGAAATCAGCCAAGTACATGCGTCCTTCATGTCTGGTTCTTCTTTGCTGTGTTTAAGATACATTTTGTTCAAGATACGTTTTTGTCTTCGCCGGGCAAGGCCTCTTGGAATATCTGATGTAAGGCGACATATAAGTTTTTTTCATTTGGAATTGAATAAAACTTGCATATAGGTATAAAAGCATAAAAAACACATATGGCAATATATATATATACCCTCACAAGGGGAGAGAGAAGAGTGTGGGTGCAGGTGAGAATGCAGGTGAAGGATGTCGGAGTGTAAAAATTATGGAAGGGGGAAAAGGGGTTGAGCCTCCCCAGCAAGGGAGCAGGAGCAATAATGAAATGAGTGGAGATGAGAGGGGGGCTATGCCGGGCCCTTCATCTAGGCCCTCCCCTCCCCGCAGTAGTAACCCCCCGGTGGCCCTTGGGGCAAAGAGCTACGCTGGTGCAGTTCAGGGTGATGCGAGGAGGGTTTTGTCTGGTGGCACGGATAGGGATTTAAGACAGCAACTCACGGCCACTCTGAGACGGGGCGAGAGGTCTGCCCTTATAGATGTTGAGCAGGTGGATTTAAGTTTTTGGGTTCAACGGTTTGGTCTTTCTGCCTTCCGAGAAAATACGGGAAATTGGTCACTCCCAACAGGCGAGCCAAGGGGGACCAGAAGGAATGCAGTCCGTCTTCGGTGGGAAAGTGATGAAACATGCCCTAGGAGGAGTGAGGTGGTTGAACTACTGCTGAAGATGGGCTTCAGGGCACATAACATCTTTGCTCTGATCCATCCCTTCGGTACCTCGGAGTTCGACATCAGTTTCGTAAGGCCAGAGGGTTTGGAACTCTTCTGGACCAATTACGAGCTGGTGAAGAATCGGCCTGGCTGGCGGGATTTCAGGGTCTCCCCCCTGTCCCGCCAGGATGATGTAAAGACGGTGACTGTATTAACGCGTAATGAGTCTCTGTCTTCGCTTGATATCATGACCTGGTTAAGTCGTTTTGGAGAAGTTAAGGGTGCCCCGGTGAAAAACCGGGATGAATATGGTATCTGGTCCGGGGCATGGACTTTTCTGGTCCAGCTGAGCCGGTCGGGGAACTCAGTGATCCACATCCCCTCCTCGGCCTATCTGGGTGGGGACAGGATCTCGGTCTTCTACTGGGGACAGCCAAAAGTGTGTCACCGATGTGGCGACCCCACCCATTTTAGTGCAGACTGCACTCAGCAGGTGTGCTTCTCATGTGGAGGGGTAGGCCATACAGCCGCATCGTGTAGAGACATACGCTGTCACCTGTGTGGTGTTCTAGGACACCCCTACAGCCGCTGCCCTCGTTCTAGTGCCAACACGGCCCCTGAACCCACGGGTAGGCCTCAGGAGACGCAGGGTGAGGGTCTGCCGGTGGGGGAGGGTGTTGACGGGGGTACTGGGGCTGAGGGTCCAGTGAAGAACGGCAGTAAGACAGCAAGTCAGATGAGACGCCTGGAAGCCAGGAAGGCGGCAAGGGCAGGTGAAACATCTGGGAAAATCGTTGGTACGGTCCCCGCCCCTGCCCTTGGGAAAGCTCCTGCTACTGAGGCTCCAGGGGAGAGCGAGTTGGAGGAGGAGACCGAGAGACTGCAGAGGGAAGAGGGGTCCGCCTCTGGCACCGCTCTGTCATCAAATGAAGATGGCAGAGAATGGCTGGAAAAGAGGTGGAAAAAGGATGTGAAAAAGAAAAAACAACCAGGTAAAAGGAAATCTTCTCCTGCCCCGGGTGAGAGACTAATGGAAGGACAAACCGGCTCCCCTCTGGTGTCTCTTTCAAACCGTTTTCAATCCCTTGAGGGGGAACCTGAATCTCCCTTGCTGGTGGGGGTGACGGGGGAACCAGAGAGGGGTGGGGAGGGGCCGGAGGATGTGACACCCCCCCCCCTCCCGTCCTTGGGAAGACTGAGTCCCAGGGGAGGGAGGAGGTACCGAAGCCACCAGACAAAAGTTTGGCGTCCCCTGAAGAAGGAGGGGCAACAATCGAGGGCATGGATATGTCTGCGTCATTAAAGAGAGGAGGAGAGGAATGTGGGTTTTCGGGTGAAGAAAGGGGAAGGGATAAGATAAGAGTCATCCAACCTTAATCACCTTAGATGGCGGCACTCAGTCCATTGACGCTGGCGACCATTAATGTAGCCAGCATTAAGTCAAATACTGCAAGATTTATGGCCTTTGATTTTTTCAGCCGTGTTGAAGCTGATATTTTATTTTTGCAGGAGACTAGGCTAACAGATTTAGCCAATATATATCAGGCAAAGAGGGAGTGGACGAGTGGCCCTTCCTATTGGTCTCTTGCGGCCGAGCAGTATAGCGGAGTGGCGGTTCTTTTTAAAACCGCAGATGTCACATGCCGACGGGTGATTGAGGTGGAAATGGGGAGGTGTTTGGTCCTAGACGTCCTTGTGGGAGGTCAAGAGCTACGACTGATTAACATCTACGGTCCTCAAAGTCAATGTGAGCGAAAGGACCTTTTCACAAGGATCAAGCCCTACCTTTTTTTAAGCCGGTTGGTAGTCTTTGGTGGAGACTTCAATAATGCCACGAGGCTCTGCGATAGGGGAGGTACCAAAGACAGACTGGATTATGATAGCGTCGCTTTGAATAGAATAGTCAGTGAGGCTCGCCTGGAGGACATCCACATCAGGCATGCCCCAGGCAACACGGTGTTCACCTTCCATCGAGGTAGTAGTAGGTCTAGGATAGACAGGTTTTATTTAAAGGAGGAAGCTGTCTCCTCACCTTTATTGGTGGTGGAGGTGGAGTTCTCCGACCACTGTTTAATTATGTTTACTTTGAATGTTACAGATACCCCTCGGATGGGTAGAGGTTTATGGAAATTGAATTCGGCCCTCCTGAAAGAAGCGGAGATAAGACAGTCCTTTGAGGAGTTCCTTCAGAGCCAGATTCCGCTCATGGGCCTATGTAACAGTAAGTCAGAGTGGTGGGAGATTTTCAAGGAAAGGGCAGCGAGGTATTTCCATGAGCTCTCTAACCTCAGATCCTTGTCTTGTTATCGTTTATATCAAGGACTGAGGAGGAAACTCGAGCGGCTTGTCTCGGCGGGGGGCAACCGTGAGGAAGTCTCCAGAGTGAAATCCCTGTTAAAAAGGTGCCAGTATGATAGGTACACATCCTTGGTTTTTGAGAGGGATTTCGGGAAATTCCGCTCGCCCGACCCCTACAGAAACTGTAGGATGTCAGTAAATAGTAAGATGGTTACAGGACTGATTGATAGTACAGGGTCTCTGAAGAGGTCCAGTTTAGAGATCCTGGAGGTAGTCAGATCCTACTACTCGGGCCTTCTGGCAGGGAAGGATCAAGATCGAGACAGGCTGTCGGCTTTCCTGGCTGAAACCATTCCTGAAGAGAGAGTGACCTCTGGGCTTGACGTTTTGACAGACGCTATCAGAGAAGAGGAAGTGAGACTGGCCTTTGATGGGCTTAAGCTCAATAAACGCCAGGTCCGGATGGCTTATCATCCGAGTTCTACAAAACCTTTAAGGAACAGTTGGTTCCCCTATTGACTGAGGTATATAATGAGTGCCTTTCCTCGGGTACTCTGCCAGAGTCAATGAGGAGGTCAGCCCTGATCATCTTGTCAAAGGGTAAGGATCCGTCCCGGATTGAGAATTGGCGTCCCATAGCGCTGCTCAATACGGACCGGAAGATTTTGGCTAAGGTGCTGTTTAATCGTTTGGTGCGTTTTGCACCGGAGCTGCTTTCGGGTGATCAGCACTGTTCTGTTCCAGGCCGAAGCACGTTTAGTGCTGTTCTGAGTGTCCGGGAGGTTGTGGAGCAGGGCAGGGAACTAGAGAGGGTTCTTGCTGTCCTTGAATCAGGCAAAGGCTTTTGATAAGGTTAACCATGAGTACCTCTGGTCGGTGCTTTTGAAATATGGTCTGCCGGTAGGGTTTGTCAATTGGTTAAAAACTTTGTACAAAGGGGCTGAGAGTTTCCCGCTGGTGAACGGTTGGGCTGGGCGCCCCTTTTTTGTGGGATCCGGGGTTCGTCAAGGCTGTCCCTTAAGCCCCCTGCTATACGTGTTTGCGATCGACCCCTTTTTAAGGAGGTTGGGTTGTGGGCCGTTGGCGGGGGTTGGGGTGGGCCTGGGGGACTCTGGGCCGGCACTAAAGGTGGTGGCCTACGCCGATGATGTCACGATTTTCATCTCTTTTCGCGAGGAGGCGGGATGGGTGATGTCGGAGGTTGTGGAGTATTCAGAAGTAACAGGATCCCAGCTCAACTGGGATAAGTGTGGAAGTCTCTGGTTGGGAGAAGGAGATCCTGATTTTAGTCTCTCGGACACCCTCCCAAGACCCCAGGAGTCATTAAAAATTCTGGGCATCCATTTCGGCCAGGGAATTTATCCCGAGACAAATTGGGAAGACAGACTAAAAGATGCTAGTCAAAAGGTGGACCAATGGAAGGGTTGGTCTTTGTCCCTGAGGGAAAAGGTGAGCCTCATCAAAACTTTCCTGCTCCCCTTATTTATCTATCTAGGCAGCGTGTGCATTTTGCCAGAGTCTTCTTGGACACGGATCTATAGCCTGTTCTTCCAGCTGTTATGGGACAACAGGCTGAACCTAGTGAAGCGAGAGGTTACATACCGCCCAAGGAGACTAGGGGGATTGGGTATGGTCAATCCCGTGGTGTTTTTAGTCAACACCTTCTTGAAGATTAATCTAGTCAACTTCCGCAATGAGGAAAGGGCTCCTTGGTGGGTAGTTTCCTCTAAGTCATGGTTTCGGCCCTTTCTCCAGGATTTGGTGAGAGGAGGACGAGTGAAAGACCTACGCACGCCGCACGGACATCTCCCGGCTTACGTTACTCCGGCTCTGAAGCTTATCCGTCGATGGGGCTTGGGGGCTGTGGAGGTTGAGACTCTCTTGAGGAGGTTCCTTGATAGGAGGGTCCTGACCTCCCGTTTCCAAAAGCCATTGGCCCTCAAGGACTGCCCAGGCCAGGACCTGGAGGGTGGGTTGGCTTTGTTAAATTCAGTGAGGGTCCCTATGAAGTTTTGGGATTTGGCCTGGCGCTCTTTCCACGGAAAGCTGTATGTGAGGGACAATCTGAAGTATAGGAGCACGGAGGAAAGAAATTGCCCCCGTGAGGAGTGTGGCTCTACGGTGGAAACCATGGAGCATTTCCTACTTCAATGTCCCTTCAATACAGAGGTATATAGAAGGGTGGGGATTTCCATCGGCTGGCCCCGGCTGGCTGGACTCTCCTATTCCGAGTGGGCATATGGAGCTTTCAGAGTTCTGGGTGGCCGGGATAAATGCACGTTATATTTAGTCAGCCTAGTGGTTAGATATTTCACGTGGCACGCAAGGTGTCTAGTTTCAACGCGTCAGAAAATCCTCCCGGTGGAAGTAGTATGTAGGGGCATTCTTGATGACCTGGGGAAGGTACGTTCTTGGGAGGGCAGCAGGTTGGGAGCGCCAAAGGCATCTCGGTTATGGAGGGGCCTTTCTTTTGCGGTGCCCTAGCCTGTTTCCCTTTCCGATTCCTGGTGGTGGGCTGGTTTTTCTCACACTAATAGCTTTTTGTTTTGTTTTAAGTACAAAAGGAGAAATAGGGCTTGCAAATGACTGAACCAGGACTCGATGGTAAGACGGTGATGGTAAGATGGGGAAGGTCATTTTCTTTATAGTGAAGAGAATTAAAGGGGTTGTCCCGCGCCGAAACGGTTTTTGTTTTTTTTTTAACCCCCCCCCCCCCGTTCGGCGCGAGACAACCCTGATGCAGGGGTTAAAAAAACAACCCGCACAGCGCTTACCTGAATCCCGTCGGTCCGGCGTCTTCATACTTACCTGCTGAAGATGGCCGCCGGGATCCTCTGTCTCCGTGGACCGCAGGGCTTCTGTGCGGTCCATTGCCGATTCCAGCCTCCTGATTGGCTGGAATCGGCACGTGACGGGGCGGAGCTACACGGAGGCGGCATTCTACACGAGCGGCCCCATAGAAGACTGCAGAAGACCCGGACTGCGCAAGCGCGGCTAATTTGGCCATCGGAGGGCGAAAATTAGTCGGCTCCATGGGAACGAGGACGCCAGCAACGGAGCAGGTAAGTATAAAACTTTTTATAACTTCTGTATGGCTCATAATTAATGCACAATGTACATTACAAAGTGCATTAATATGGCCATACAGAAGTGTATAGACCCACTTGCTGCCGCGGGACAACCCCTTTAAGTGTGTAACAAAATTTAATTAAATTATATTGAGGGGAAAAAAAATTATAATTTGTGTATATATGTATATAATATGCTGTAAATATTAGATTGCAGTTATTGTGTTGAGAAGAAAAAAGGAAAGAAAAAAAATAAAAATAAAAAATAAAAAAATAAATAAATAAAAAAAAATTAATCAAATAAATATTTAAAAAAAATAAAAATATATAAATAATAATTTTGTAAGTAGGTTATAGTATAACTTCATACGGAAACAGAAAATTGTATAAATAATGTAAACATTTCATGTTAACTTCTTTTCATCTCTTAAGGGCCCGGCCTAGCGTAGGGGGGTTTATGAGGGGAATGTTCTAGGTGGTACTGTTGTTTCATTTCAAATGGGAAAAAAAAATAATCTAAAGCCAGTTTTTGTTTTTCTTTTTCTGGGGAACGTATACTGGCATTGCTGATTTGTCTGGCATCGAGGATCGTCTGGCACCAGAGAGTCCATGGGCAGTAAGGGAAGATACGGACAGAAAAACTAAAGCAGGAGAAGAGGCAAAGAACAAAAGAGAAGCTCAAGAAAGGTCAACAGAGGATGAGGAGGTCCTTATTTTTCTGTTTTGTTCAGAAGAAGCAAGCTTCCTGAGCGGACATTGTACGGACTGGAATACACATGTTGTGTTAATTTGTGTTTGATGCTCCAAACTGTGGAGAGAGACAGATTTGTGTTTTGACAATTACTGTTATGTTTCCTAATTTTATAATAAAATAGAGTTCCATCCATCCTGATCCCCACACATCACACACACGGCTCTACTCCATCCATCCTGATCCCCCACACATCACACACACAGCTCTACTCCATCCATCCTGATCCCCCACACATCACACACACAGCTCTACTCCATCCATCCTGATCCCCACACATCACACACACAGCTCTACTCCATCCATCCTGATCCCCCACACATCACACACACAGCTCTACTCCATCCATCCTGATCCCCCACACATCACACACACAGCTCTACTCCATCCATCCTGATCCCCCACACAGCTCTACTCCATCCATCCTGATCCCCACACATCACACACACAGCTCTACTCCATCCATCCTGATCCCCACACATCACACACAGCTGTACTCCATCCATCCTGATCCCCCACAGATCACACACAGCTCTACTCCATCCATCCTGATCCCCCACACATCACACACACAGCTCTACTCCATCCATCCTGATCCCACACATCACACACAGCTCCACTCCATCCATCCTGATCCCCCACACATCACACACACAGCTCTACTCCATCCATCCTGATCCCCACGCATCACACACACAGCTCTACTCCATCCATCCTGATCCCCCACACATCACACACACAGCTCTACTCCATCCATCCTGATCCCCCACACACATCACACACAGCTCTACTCCATCCATCCTGATCCCCCACACACATCACACACACAGCTCTACTCCATCCATCCTGATCCCCACACACATCACACACACAGCTCTACTCCATCCATCCTGATCCCCACACACATCACACACACAGCTCTACTCCATCCATCCTAATCCCCACACATCACACACACAGCTCTACTCCATCCATCCTAATCCCCACACATCACACACAGCTCTACTCCATCCATCCTGATCCCCCACACATCACACACACAGCTCTACTCCATCCATCCTGATCCCCACACACATCACACACACAGCTCTACTCCATCCATCCTGATCCCCACACACATCACACACACAGCTCTACTCCATTCATCCTGATCCCCACACATCTCACACACAGCTCTACTCCATCCATCCTGATCCCCACACATCTCACACACAGCTCTACTCCATCCATCCTGATCCCCACACATCACACACACAGCTCTACTCCATCCATCCTGATCCCCACACATCACACACACAGCTCTACTCTATCCATCCTGATCCCCCACACATCATATACAGCTCTACTCCATCTATCCTGATCACCACACATTACAGACACAGCTCTACTCCATCCATCCTGATCCCCACACATCGCACACAAAGCTCTACTCCATCCATCCTGATCCCCACACATCGCACACAAAGCTCTACTCCATCCATCCTGATCCCCACACATCGCACACAAAGCTCTACTCCATCCATCCTAATCCCCACACATCGCACACAAAGCTCTACTCCATCCATCCTGATCCCCACACATCACACACACAGCTCTATTCTATCCATCCTGATCCCCACACCACACACACACAGCTCTACTCCATCCATCCTAATCCCCCACACATCACACACACAGCTCTACTCCATCCATCCTAATCCCCCACACATCACACACACAGCTCTACTCCATCCATCCTGACCCCCACACATCACACACACAGCTCTACTCCATCCATCCTGATCCCCCACACATCACACACACAGCTCTACTCCATCCATCCTGATCCCCCACACATCACACACACAGCTCTACTCCATCCATCCTGATCCCCACACATTACGCACACAGCTCTACTCCATCCATCCTGACCCCCACACATCACACACAGCTCTACTCCATCCATCCTGATCCCCCACACATCACACACACAGCTCTACTCCATCCATCCTGATCCCCCACACATCACGCACACAGCTCTACTCCATCCATCCTGATCCCCCACACATCACGCACACAGCTCTACTCCATCCATCCTGATCCCCCACATATCACGCACACAGCTCCACTACATGCATCCTGATCGCCACACATCACACACACAGCTCTACTCCATCCATCCTGATCCCCACACATCACACACAGCTCTACTCCATCCATCCTGATCCCCACACATCACACACACAGCTCTACTCCATCCATCCTGATCCCCACACATCACACACACAGCTCTACTCCATCCATCCTGATCCCCACACATCACACACACAGCTCTACTCCATCCATCCTGATCCCCACACATCACACACACAGCTCTACTCCATCCATCCTGACCCCCCACACATCACACACACACACAGCTCTACTCCATCCATCCTGATCCCCACACATCACACACACAGCTCTAGTCCATCCATCCTGATCCCCTCACATCCCACAAACAGCTCTACTCCATCCATCCTGATCCCCACACATCACACACAGCTCTACTCCATCCATCCTGATCCCCCACACATAACACACACAGCTCTACTCCATCCATCCTGATCCCCACACATCACACACACAGCTCTACTCCATCCATCCTGACCCCCACACATCACACACACAGCTCTACTCCATCCATCCTGATCCCCACACATCACACACACAGCTCTACTCCATCCATCCTGATCCCCACACATCAAACACACAGCTCTACTCCATCCATCCTGATCCCCACACATCACACACACAGCTCTACTCCATCCATCCTGATCCCCATACATCACACACACAGCTCTACTCCATCCATCCTGATCCCCCACACATCACACACAGAGCTCTACTCCATCCATCCTGATCCCCCACACATCACACACACACAGCTCTACTCCATCCATCCTGATCCCCACACATCACACACAGCTCTACTCCATCCATCCTGATCCCCCACACATCACACACACAGCTCTACTCCATCCATCCTGATCCGCACACATCACACACACAGCTCTACTCCATCCATCCTGATCCCCCACACATCACACACACAGCTCTACTCCATCCATCCTGATCCCTACACATCACACACACAGCTCTACTCCATCCATCCTGATCCCCACACATCACACACACACAGCTCTACTCCATCCATCCTGATCCCCACACATCACGCACACACAGCTCTACTCCATCCATCCTGATCCCCACACATCACGCACACACAGCTCTACTCCATCCATCCTGATCCCCACACATCACACACAGCTCTACTCCATCCATCCTGATCCCCACACATCACACACACACAGCTCTACTCCATCCATCCTGATCCCTTCAGCTCCCCCAGCAGGGATTGCAACCAGCACAGCAGAATCCTGCATACACTGAGCAGATCACCCTCCGCTCATGTGATTCTTGACTCCTCCCCCACATGTGACTGATCACATGTCTGTGACATCATCACAGGTCCTGGAAGCTGCTTTCCGCTACTGCAGGAGGAAGTTTGTGTGTCCCCCCCCATGTCAGGTCAGTAGGGGGTGGGGATTTATTAACCCTTTCAGGACTGCTGTGGGGAGGATTATTACTCCCTTCAGCCTGTTAGTTCGGGCCTAAGACTCCTAGTGGCCCAGTAATCTGTCCTTTAGTCTCTGTGAGTCGGGGGCTTAGAGAGAGGGACAATCCTATTACACAGGGACAGACCCCACTGCAGGAGACACCAACCCCCCCGGCAGGAGGGTCCGGGACCCGGTGGTCTCCTATGGCTCCATCTATGATCAGCCATCCTCCTTCCATCATTATCTCTGCCATCCGTTAGTTCAGATCTCTTCTGGGGGTGCAGGAATCTAGGACAGCGCCCCCCGGGGGCTCAGCCTGCCTGGGGGTCTCTGTGGAAGAGTTACAGCGGCGGCCGATATCACACTTGTCAGCGGGCGGTTTACACGGCGATGATTAATAACTGGATCACATGACTTCTGGGGGATCGTCCTCCTCGCGGCGAGAAAGGAGCGCAAGAGTTTACACTGACTTCACTGGAAACATCACATCACATCTGCAGCACATCGCACCCGCAGCACATTGCACCCACGGCACATCACCCCCGTAGTGCATCGCACCCGCACCACATCGCAGCCGCAGCACATCGCACAGCCTACGGCGTCTTAAAAGGTCCCATTGAGAACAACGGGCGAGACGTTCCGAGGAACAACCAAAGTATATCGCTGTGAATGACGCCATTGAAAAGAATGGATTTCATATCCGGTGATTATTGTTCGTTCGCTCTTACAAGAATGTCATCCGTGTGAATACGCCCCACAGCGGAGGTCGGCCCCCAATAAAGGACTCGGGTCCCACAACAAGATCTGTTTAGTTAATTGGGTGAAAAACATTCATTTTTTTGTCTGAAAATTACGCAGAAAACATTATTGCTGCGGACAGCGAGACCCGAGCGCACGGGGAAAGGGGCGGGGATTAACCATTTAGGAGACAAACAAATTTAACATTATTAACATTTTGAGGAACACTTTGTTTCCTGCACCGAGCCACAAGGGACCCCATAAAAAACTCCACCCCTTCCTGTACTCACTGCGGGGGGTTATGGGTATTTTGACCCCACATTTTCTTTTCAGGAGTCAATGCAATTTAGACAAGAAAAAGTAAAATTTCATATTTTTTTCAAATATGTCATTTTAAAGGCCGGTTTTGTTTTTACATGAAAATGAGGGTTTACACCCCTGTGTGTCCCGTGTTCAGAAACATACCCATTGTGGCCCTAATCCTATGTCCGTATGCACAACGGGGCCAAAACCGAAAGGAGCAGCCGGTGGCTTTCAGAACAGACATTCAGCATGAAGGTGATTTAGGGCCCCATTGCACACTTGTAGAGCCCCTTGAGCGGCCGAAACTACAGAAAACCCCAACAAATGACCTCATTTTGAAAACTAGACCCCCTAACAAATTCATCTAGGGGTGTGCTGCGTATTCTGACCCCACAGTTTTTGAATGAATCGAAGCAAAGCAGAAGGAAAAAAATTATGATTTTCATCTTTTTTGGCAATTGTGTCATTTTAAAAATAGGTTTTTTTGTACAGCACACATAGGAAGGAAGACTTGCACCCCAAATTGTTTCCCCCTGTTTGTCCCGTGTTCTGAGACATACCCCCTGTGGCCCCAATCTACTTACAGGACACATGGCTAGGCCTATAATGGAGGGAACACCCATTGGATTCCAGGGCACAACTGAATAAATTCCAGGTCCGATTGCTCACTTATGCAGGAAAAAAATATTGACTCCCTAAAAATAATAATAAAACAGTATTATTTTTAATAAAGTAGTTTTCATTGCTGTCATTTTTGGGCACACGGACGATATTGTAAAACTTTTATAAACTTTTTTATGGTAGCAGAGAGAAAACACATTAATTCTACCATAGTTTTTTTGGGAGGCAAAATAAAAAAAACTAAACATTGGGCCTCAGGTTTTGGGTTTTTTTTCTTTTACTCTTTTTTACCGTGTCGGATAAAAAGTGTGTTGAGTTTATTGTATGAGTCGTTACGGATACGACAGTACCAAGTATGTGGGATTTAAATTATTGTTGTTTTTTAAATTTATACTAATAGGGGAAAAAAGCACAAAAAAGGGGTGTTTTTAATTACTTTTTTATCTTTTTTTACACTTTTTATAGACTTGTACCATAGCAGCTCTGATCACTATGCTAAATCACTGCAAGACTTCTTGTCTTATAGCTTGTAATAGCGATTCTAGGCAATGGCAAAGCAGGACGTCTGTATCTGGCATACTGTTGCCATGGCAATCTGTTGGCCCTCGCTGTTAACCACTTACATGCCACTATTTATTATATCGCGGGTGTCCAATGATGTCACAGAGGAAGCGCGCTCCCTCTGTGAACCCTTTACATGTCGCGATCTACATAGATCGTGGCTAACAGCTGGGGTCGATAACAGCTGCCAGATGGCGCAGGATCTCTTCTGATCTTGCGATATTCCCCGGGCATAGGTGTACATCCGGTTGCGTTAAGTACCTCGCTGCCAGGATGTACAATTTACGCCTTGTGGCGTTAAAGGCTAAAAGCACATGTAACAGCAGTACTGATCCTTTTAGAAGGCCCGTGCTTGAGTGTTGTGTTCACTTAGCAGAATTAGTCCATACCTGTTGTCTTGCATAAAGACATTTTTGGAAGCTCTACAGCTGTTCCTTGGAGCAGCTCCGTGCTTGAGTGTTGTTTACCTGGAGGAATTTGTCCCTGCAAAGTTTAGGATGTTGTTATGTGGGCCTTCTTTTGTGTTCAGGGACCCCTGTATGCTATGATTGACCCCCTACACCACTGTACACATGTGCCTTACAGGTCATACACATGTGCAATTTTTTTTTTAGCCGCATTGTATCACTGCATGTCCTACCCTTGGGCGTTCAGATTCCCTCACATCGCCAATTGTTTTTAATGGGTCGCCACAGCATCACACAGCTTGCGAGGTGCATGCAAGTGCGACGCGAGGTTTACCAATTGAAAACTTCCTTGAAATGGTGCGAGGCGGTTTTAACACAAAAATGTCTGCGGGGACATCGTGCGTTGGTGAGCGTGATATCAGGCCGTGATTCACAGCCCAATACTGCACTCGCCTGTGTGAAATTCACCTTAGTGGTTCCTGTTGGGATCGCCCTCATCAGGGCAGCTATCCTATTTTTGCTAGGAAGGGATCAATCATAGGATCAGAGTAGGGATCGTCTGACCCCTCTTTACTTTTATAGTAAATACAATGAATTGCCCAGTTGTAATTGTTACAATAAAGGTTACGTTTTAATGGTCGGCCTTCTTGGAAAACGTGCTTTTTCTGGGGCAGATAATCCAATTGGTCTGACTTAATAACAACTTTTTCCCCCTTTTTTTGTACATGTTCCTATACAGGAATAGACATAAATATGAGAGTGTAAAAAGTACTACCCCAACCAATCCCAAGCCTGAATCAAGCATTGCACAGCTGCTGGTGATGGAAATGCTCCCCGTCAGGCCGTGAACACAGATGCCTTCTGCAAAGTGATGCTCCGTGATAACCCACAGGACCAGATGCCCAGCTGCCAATTCCTTGCCCTGGACCTCTATCTGAGTGATGGCATTCTGTAATGCCAAGGATACATTGTCAGTGTTAGGGGGCACCTGACCACAGATATGGGGTACAGCAAGCATGGCCAGGGGCATCACATATCCCTAACAACACACTGGGACAATGTCCTGGAGGGGGGCATGAAGCCCTTGTTTCATGAAGCGACTGTCAGGCCACCACCAAACCGCCTCATCTGTGATATGCTTACACGGTGTGATTCCATGTTATATGTGTTGTAGAGGCTAAGCCAGCAGCAGAGAGCGATCACGGAGTACCGGCTGCTGTGTGCGGTTAGCAGGCGCTGTATGAAGGTCGGTCACTTGACGCCTGTGGAGTGGCTGCAGATCAAAGACATCTGCGCTGTTTAAGCCCGATTTTGTGGAAATGACCAGACCGTTGGGTTGTGATGATGCAGAGATCAGCATGACCATCCCTGTTGTCTGCCTGCTGGAACAGACGCTACACGGTCTCAGGGATAATGACGTTGTCACAGGAGGAGGAAGAAGGGATACCAATCTCGAAACTTTCATGCCAGTATTCTGAGGCCAGGGATTGGTCAGCACCGGTCATATGTATCAGCACATAAAATAATCTGGCCTTGTTACAAGAGTGAGATAAAGAGTTTGCTACATGGTTGATCTGCTGTCTCTGTGTTACTGGCTCCTCCAATGGTTCCACTTATTCTCTCCAGTAAATGTATTTTGTACTTTGGATTTCTGTGGTTTTTATATTGGATCATCTTTCTTCCACTCAGATCCCCGCAGTATAGGATCCTCTGTTGTCCTTTACTGCATAAGAGAATTTCCCTGATAAACCCATCAAGGATGGAGAAGGACAGGAACAAGATGGCGGAAAGTGTATTAAATCTCACCCTAGAGATCATCTTTCAGCTTACTGGAGAGGTGAGAGATTCTGATGATGTCATATTACATCATTCTTCCCTATGGTAATAAAAGATGATGTCACTGGGGAGGTGAGAGATTCTGATGATGTCACATTACATCATTCTTCCCTATGGTAATAACAGATGATGTCACTGGAGAGGTGAGAGATTCTGATGATGTCACATTACATTATTCTTATCTATGGTAATAACAGATGATGTCACTGGAGAGGTGATGGACTCTGGAAATGTCTGTAGTGATATTTATTACTGTCTCCCCATATACAGGATTATACGGTAGTGAAGAAGACCTCTAGTAATGGCTGTCAGACCCCTGTGTATGATGGATGGGGGAGACCTCTGCACCCAATCACAGAGCTCCCACCTCACCACCTGATACATGAGAACTTCAATGTACAGAAGATTCTAGAACTTGCCAACAAGATGATTGAGCTGCTGACTGGAGAGGTGATGCTGCAGGGAATGCTGGGACATTGTACAGTAACAGCACTGGAGGCTTCTGGGTGATGACTGTATATTGTGTTGTCAGGTTCCTATAAGGTGTCAGGATGTCGCTGTCTATTTCTCCATGGAGGAGTGGGAGTATTTAGAAGGACACAAGGATCTGTACAAGGAGGCCATGATGGAGACCCGCCAGCCGCTCCCATCACCAGGTAATAGACAGGACTCAATACACGGGGACTTTATTATCTGTATGTAAAGAATGACTTCAGTGTCTGTCTGTGTTTCCTGCAGTTCCATCCAGTAAGAGAAGCCCACCAGAGAGATGTCCCCGTTCTCTTCTTCCACAGGACCACCAGGTAGATGGAGATATCCCTCTGATCTGTAGAAGGCTGTGAAGCCCTTGTCTTCAGTCTTATTAGATGTCTTCTACTTGTGTGCTGAGGCCGGTGGAGATGGCAGGATTACCGCTGACCAGAGACATTACATGTTGTCTGGATCTTCTCCCAGTTTTCTGCTGGTGGGAATAAGGAGCCAACAGGTTGGATTTATATCTATCTGCTGGGTCATTCCGTGTCAGTTCAACCAACGCTCCTGGTCGACCATCTCAGATTTCAATGAAACTTTGCACAAAGATAGACCCTGACCCTAAACTAAGATAGCCAGAATATTAGGCTTCAAAGTGCTTTGGTTCACGAGCTACAGGTCTTAATCTAGGGGGTTGTCATGTGATTACAGCGCGCAACCTGAAAAAAGTGGCGATTTCAATCCATTGCCAAGCCAGTTCCAATGACTCTAGAGCAATGAAACTTCACACACTAGGAGAACTTTTGGTGCTGAATCCAGCTAAGCTACTCAGACTGCCACTCTTATCATCATTCTGCCACCATTGCATGTCAAAGTAGCTGAAAAATTCTATCGCGCAAAACAAAACTCATATTTTAAGCAGTAATAACTCATAATCAATGCGATCCAACTCAGCTATTAGAGATGAGCGAACGTACTCGTCCGAGCTTGATGCTCGTTCGAGTATTAGCATGTTCGAGATGCTCGTTATTCGAAACGAGCACCACGCGATGTTCGAGTGACTTTCAGTTTCATCTCTGAGACGTTAGCGCGCTTTTCTGGCCAATAGAAAGACAGGGAAGGCATTACAACTTCCCCCTGCGACGTTCAAGCCCTATACCACCCCCCTGCAGTGAGTGGCTGGCGAGATCAGGTGTCACCCGAGTATATAAATCGGCCCCTCCCGCGGCTCGCCACAGATGCGTTCTGACAGAGATCAGGGACAGTACTGCTGGTGCCGGAGCTGCTGTAGGGAGAGTGTTAGGAGTATTTTAGGCTTGAAGAACCCCAACGGTCCTTCTTAGGGCCACATCTAACCGTGTGCAGTAGTGTGGAGGCTGCTTTTTGTAGTGTTGCACTTTTTTTTTTTTTTGTATATGGGCCGTGCAGAGCATTGCGCCCTGCAGTAATTATACATAGTCCAGGGCCAGTAGTGGTGGTGAGGCAGGGACAGAAGACATATTTCTTGAATATAGGCAGTGGGCCTTTCCAAAAACTTTTGGGAAAAAAATTCTATTAGGGCTGCCTGTGACCGTCCTCAGTGTACTGGGTCTCTGCTGAGGGTAGTTGTCCAAATTCATACGCAGCCAGCTAAGTGTTACAGCAGGCTTGCGCTAAATTATTTCCTGGCTCTGTGTTGGCTGTTACATCAGCGCTGTATTACAGTCCACAGTGCAACACTCTGCAGTTATTTTACATACTCCAGGGCCAGTAGTGCTGCTGAGGCAGGGACAGAAGACATATTTCTTGAATATAGGCAGTGGGCCTTTCCGAAAACTTTTGGGAAAAAAATTCTATTTAGGCTGCTTGTGACCGCCCTCAGTGTACTGGGTCTCTGGTGAGGGTAGTTGTCCAAATTTATACGCAGCCAGCTAAGTGTTACAGCAGGCTTGCGCTAAATTATTTCCTGGCTCTGTGTTGGCTGTTACATCAGCGCTGTATTACAGTCCACAGTGCAACAGTCTGCAGTTATTTTACATACTCCAGGGCCAGTAGTGGTGACGCAGAGAGAGAAGACATATTTATTGAATATAGGCAGTGGGCCTTTCCAAAAACATTTGGGGAAAAAAATCTATTTGGGCTGCCTGTGACCGTCCTCAGTGTACTGGGTCTGTGCTGGGGGTAGTTGTCCTAATTCAAACGCAGCCAGCTAAGTGTTACAGCAGGCTTGCGCAAAATTATTTCTTGGCTCTGCTGTGCGTGCAGTAAGCGAAGTCAGTCTCCAACCACAGGCCAATAAGCGGCACATTTAATTACAGCGTTCTGTTTCTGCACTACTGCTAATACACCATGCTGAGGGGTAGGGGTAGGCCTAGAGGACGTGGACGCGGGCGAGGACGTGGAGGCCCAAGTCGGTGTGGGCACAGGCCGAGCTCCTGATCCAGGTGTATCGCAGCCGACTGCTGCGGGATTAGGAGAGAGGCACGCTTCTGGCGTCCCCACATTCATCTCACAATTAATGGGTCCACGCGGTAGACCTTTATTAGAAAATGAGCAGTGTGAGCAGGTCCTGTTGTGGATGGCACAAAGTGCATCCAGCAATCTATCGACCACCCAGAGTTCTGCGTCGTCCACTGCTGCAACTCTGAATCCTCTGGCTGCTGCTCCTCCTTCCTCCCAGCCTCCTCACTCCATGAAAATGACACATTCTGAGGAGCAGGCAGACTCCCAGGAACTGTTCTCGGGCCCCTGCCCAGAATGGGCAGCAATGGTTCCGAATCCTCTCCCACTGGAGGAGTTTGTTGTGACCGATGCCCAACCTTTTGAAAGTTCCCGGGGTCCGGGGGATGAGGCTGGGGACTTCCGGCAACTGTCTCAAGACCTTTCAGTGGGTGAGGAGGACGATGACGATGAGACACAGTTGTCTATCAGTGAGGTAGTAGTAAGGGTAGTAAGTCCGAGGGAGGAGCGCACAGAGGATTCGGAGGAAGAGCAGCAGGACGATGAGGTGACTGACCCCACCTGGTTTGCTACGCCTACTGAGGACAGGTCTTCAGAGGGGGAGGCAAGGGCAGCAGCAGGGCAGGTTGGAAGAGGCAGTGCGGTGGCCAGGGGTAGAGGCAGGGCCAGACCGAATAATCCACCAACTGTGCAGACGACCGACGAACAGTGGTGTGCAACCTGTGTCGTGCCAAGATCAGCCGGGGAGCCACCACCACCAGTATGCGCAGACATATGATGGCCAAGCACCCCACAAGGTGGGACGAAGGCCGTTCACCGCCTCCGGTTTGCACCGCTGCCTCTCCCCCTGTGCCCCAACCTGCCACTGAGATCCAACCCCCCTCTCAGGACACAGGCACTACCGTCTCCTGGCCTGCACCCACACCCTCACCTCCGCTGTCCTCGGCCCCATCCACCAATGTCTCTCAGCGCACCGTCCAGCCGTCGCTAGCGCAAGTGTTGGAGCGCAAGCGCAAGTACGCCGCCACGCACCCGCACGCTCAAGCGTTAAACGTGCACATAGCCAAATTGATAAGCCTGGAGATGCTGCCATATAGGCTTGTGGAAACGGAGGCTTTCAAAAGTATGATGGCGGCGGCGGCCCCGCGCTACTCAGTTCCCAGTCGCCACTACTTTTCCCGATGTGCCGTCCCAGCCCTGCACGACCACGTCTCCCGCAACATTGTACGCGCCCTCACCAACGCGGTTACTGCCAAGGTCCACTTAACAACGGACACGTGGACAAGCACAGGCAGGCAGGGCCACTATATCTCCCTGATGGCACATTGGGTGAATTTAGTGGAGGCTAGGATAGAGTCAGAGCCTGGGACCGCTCACGTCCTACCCACCCCCAGAATTGCGGGCCCCAGCTCGGTGGTGGTATCTGCGGCGGTGTATGCTTCCTCCACTAAACCACCCTCCTCCTCCGCAACCTCTGTCTCGCAATCAAGATGTGTCAGCAGCAGCACATCGGCAGCAGTCGGTGTCGCGCGACGTGGCAGCACAGCGGTGGGCAAGCGTCAGCAGGCCGTGCTGAAACTACTCAGCTTAGGAGATAAGAAGCCCACGGCCCACGAACTGCTGCAGGGTCTGACAGAGCAGACCGACCGCTGGCTTGCGCCGCTGAGCCTCCAACCGGGCATGGTCGTGTGTGACAACGGCCGTAACCTGGTGGCGGCTCTGCAGCTCGGCAGCCTCACGCACGTGCCATGCCTGGCCCACGTCTTTAATTTAGTGGTTCAGCGCTTTCTGAAAAGCTACCCACGCTTGTCAGACCTGCTCGGAAAGGTGCGCCGGCTCTGCGCACATTTCCGCAAGTCCCACACGGACGCTGCCACCCTGCGCACCCTGCAACATCGGTTTCATCTGCCAGTGCACCAACTGCTGTGCGACGTGCCCACACGGTGGAACTCTACGCTCCACATGTTGGCCAGGCTCTATGAGCAGCGTAGAGCTATAGTGGAATACCAACTCCAACATGGGCGGCGCAGTGGGAGTCAGCCTCCTCAATTCTTTACAGAAGAGTGGGCCTGGTTGGCAGACATCTGCCAGGTCCTTGGAAACTTTGAGGAGTCTACCCAGATGGTGAGCGGCGATGCTGCAATCATTAGCGTCACCATTCCTCTGCTATGCCTCTTGAGAAGTTCCCTGCAAAGCATAAAGGCAGACGCTTTGCGCTCGGAAACAGAGCCGGGGGAAGACAGTATGTCGCTGAATAGTCAGAGCACCCTCCTGTCTATATCTCAGCGCGTTGAGGAGGAGGAGGAGGAGCATGAGGAGGAGGGGGAAGAGACAGCTTGGCCCACTGCTGAGGGTACCCATGCTGCTTGCATGTCATCCTTTCAGCGTGTATGGCCTGAGGAGGAGAAGGAGGAGGATCCTGAAAGTGATCTTCCTAGTGAGGACAGCCATGTGTTGCGTACAGGTACTCTGGCACACATGGCGGACTTCATGTTAGGATGCCTTTCTCGTGACCCTCGCGTTACACGCATTCTGGCCACTACGGATTACTGGGTGTACACATTGCTCAACCCACGGTATAAGGAGAACATTTCCACTCTGATACCCGAAGAGGAAAGGGGTTCGAGAGTGATGCTATACCACAGGACCCTGGAGGACAAGTTGATGGTAAAATTCCCATCCGACAGTGCTAGTGGCAGAAGGCGCAGTTCCGAGGGCCAGGTAGCAGGGGAGGCGCGGAGATCAGGCAGCATGTACAGCACAGGCAGGGGAACACTCTCTAAGGCCTTTGCCAGCTTTCTGGCTCCCCAGCAAGACTGTGTCACCGCTCCCCAGTCAAGGCTGAGTCGGCGGGAGCACTGTAAAAGGATGGTGAGGGAGTACGTAGCCGATCGCACGACCGTCCTCCGTGACGCCTCTGCCACCTACAACTACTGGGTGTCGAAGCTGGACACGTGGCCTGAACTCGCGCTGTATGCCCTGGAGGTGCTTGCTTGTCCTGCGGCTAACGTCTTGTCAGAGAGGGTGTTTAGTGCAGCTGGGAGAATCATCACAGATAAGCGTACCCGCCTGTCAACCAACAGTGCCGACAGGCTTACACTCATCAAGATGAACAAAGCCTGGATTTCCCCAGACTTCTCTTCTCCACCAGCGGACAGCAGCGATACCTAAGCAATACGTAGGCTGCACCCGCTGATGGAAGCATCGTTCTCTATCACCATCAAAAACGGGGACATTTTTGCTTCATCAATCTGTGTCTAATATTCCTCCTCCTCCTCCTGCTCCTCCTCCTGAAACCTCACGTAATCACGCCGAACTGGCAATTTTTCTTAGGGCCACAAGGCTCAGTAATTTTTCTAAACAATTTTTATACGTTTCAATGCTCATTAAAGCGTTGGAACTTTAACTTGAACCAATTTTTATTTAAACTGGGCTGCCTCCAGGCCTAGTTACCAATTAAGCCACATTAACCAAAGTGATTAATGGGTTTCACCTGCCCTCTTGGTTGGGCATGGGCAATTTTTGTGAGGTACATTAGTACTGTTGGTACACCAATTTTTTTGGGCCCTCGCCTACAGTGTAATCCAATTAATTTTTTGCCCACCTGCATTACAGCTGACGTTACCTCAGCTGTGATGGGCACTGCAATGGGATATATTTATATACCGCCGGTGGCTTCCTGGCACCCACCCATGCTGTGGGTCCACACGGAGTTGTAACTACATGTGTCCACTTCTAAAGAAGCCCAGTCAGACTGGGGCATGCAGTGTGGGCCGAAGCCCACCTGCATTAAACATCACATTACCTCAGCTGTGATGGGCAATGCAATGGGATATATTTATGTACCGCCGGTGGCTTCCTGGCACCCACCCATGCTGTGGGTCCACACGGAGTTGTAACTACATGTGTCCACTTCTAAAGAAGCCCAGTCAGACTGGGGCATGCAGTGTGGGCCGAAGCCCACCTGCATTAAACACATTACCTCAGCTGTGATGGGCCATGCAATGGGATATATTTATGTATCGCCGGTGGGTTCCAGGGAGCCACCCATGCTGTGGGTCCACACGGAGTTGTAACTACATGTGTCCACTTCTAAAGAAGCCCAGTCAGACTGGGGCATGCAGTGTGGGCCGAAGCCCACCTGCATTAAACATCACATTACCTCAGCTGTGATGGGCAATGCAATGGGATATATTTATGTACCGCCGGTGGCTTCCTGGCACCCACCCATGCTGTGGGTCCACACGGAGTTGTAACTACATGTGTCCACTTCTAAAGAAGCCCAGTCAGACTGGGGCATGCAGTGTGGGCCGAAGCCCACCTGCATTAAACACATTACCTCAGCTGTGATGGGCCATGTAATGGGATATATTTAGGTACCGCCGGTGGGTTCCAGGGAGCCACCCATGCTGTGGGTCCACACGGAGTTGTAACTACATGTGTCCACTTCTAAAGAAGCCCAGTCAGACTGGGGCATGCAGTGTGGGCCGAAGCCCACCTGCATTAAACATCACATTACCTCAGCTGTGATGGGCAATGCAATGGGATATACTTATGTACCGCCGGTGGGTTCCAGGGAGCCACCCATGCTGTCGGTCCACACGGAGTTGTAACTACATGTGTCCACTTCTAAAGAAGCCCAGTCAGACTGGGGCATGCAGTGTGGGCCGAAGCCCAGCTGCATTAAACATCACATTACCTCAGCTGTGATGGGCAATGAAATGGGATATATTTATGTACCGCCGGTGGCTTCCTGGCACCCACCCATGCTGTCGGTCCACAGGGACTTCACAATAGGGAGTTGTACCTGCCTGTGTCTATGAATTAAAAAGCCCGGTCACGTTGGGGCATGCAGTGTGGGCCGAAGCCCACCTGCATTTAATCTGACGTTAGCTCTGCTGTCCAGGGCACTGCGATGGGATACATTTATGTACAGCGGGTGGGTTCCAGGGAGCCACCCATGCTGTGGGTGCACACGGAATTCCCATTGCGGAGTTGTACCTGCCTGTGACTATTTATAAAAAACCGCGGTCTGACTGGGGCATGCAGACACCTTGACAGAATGAATAGTGTGTGGCACATAGGTTCCCCATTGCTATGCCCACGTGTGCAGCTCCTGATGGCGGTGGCACAGGATTCTATTTCTCATTGCTTCTGTACAGCATTGTGGGCTATCGTCCTGCCCCTTTTAAAGAGGGTCGCTGCATAGCCGTGCCAACCCTCTGCAGTGTGTGCCTGCGGTTCCTCCTCATGGTAGACACACTTATAAATAGACATGAGTGTGGCGTGGCATGAGGGCAGCTGAAGGCTGCGCAGGGACACTTTGGTGTGTGCTGTGGACACTGGGTCGTGCGGGGGGGGGGGGGGGGTTGGGCAGCATGTAACCCAGGAGAAGTGGCAGCGGAGTGTCATGCAGGCAGTGATTGTGCTTTGTTGGAGGTAGTGTGGTGCTTAGCTAAGGTATGCATTGCTAATCTGGGCTTTTCAGAAGTAAAAATTGTTGGGAGGGGGGGGCACTCTTGCCGCTATTGTGGCTTAATAGTGGGACCTGGGAACTTGAGATGCAGCCCAACATGTAGCCCCTCGCCTGCCCTATCCGTTGCTGTGTCGTTCCCATCACTTTCTTGAATTGCCCAGATTTTCACAAATGGAAACCTTAGCGAGCATCGGCAATATACAAAAATGCTCGGGTCGCTGATTGACTTCAATGGGGTTCGTTATTCGAAACGAACCCTCGAGCATCGCGAAAATTTCGACCCAAGTAACGAGCACCCGAGCATTTTGGTGCTCGCTCATCTCTATCAGCTATGAATTCATCAATGTGTACTCCATAGAAATGTTTCTCATTATTCACATTATGGACCCAAAAGGATGCATAGCTCTTAAGATACAATGAGTCAAAAATGGCAAAAAACACTTTTTTGCTAATTTTTCCCTTTTTCAAAGGCGAAAATCGGAATGTACTCCATTTTTTTTTTCATTTTTGTTCTATTTGGAAGAGAATTTTTTGCTCTACAAGATTCAATGTTTTTCATTTTGTTCCCAGACCTTCTAGATGGGAAAATATCAATGTCTCTGAAAGTCCTATGCACTCGCGGAGGTCAAATAATAAAATAAGTGTAAGGTTTGCATGGATGTATAATTAGTTTAGAAATCATGAGAAGGTAAATCATTTTTGGAATGAGACAACTTTTTGTGCTCAAGAAACTTATGTGATCAAAAATTGCATGGAGAGTTCAGGTGAGCCACAAGCTTTGGCCTAAGATGGTCAGAATATCATTGAGTGTTGCATAATGATTGTGGTATATTACAGTGATCACTGGGCTTATTTAGCACTCTATCCATATTGGATACTAAGATTATCTAAGGCTAGCATTTGTGTAATAAATAACTAGTTAAGATAATCTTAGTATCCAATATGGATAGAGTGCTAAATAAGCCCAGTGATCACTCTAGCTCTCCATGTTTTTGGTAAAGTGAAGGACCTGTGATGACATCACCATCATGTAATCAGAGGAGGAGCTCAGAGCCTTGGTGACTGATTCCATGAAGGTGGCATCTTCACATGTAACTCACTTACAGACAGGTGGTCGTTAGTATTCCATAGCAACTGAGGCTGCAAAGGTTTGTAGGGTATATACTCCACCCGTAATCTGCACAGGGATGAAGGACCTGTGATGATGTCACCGTCATGTGATCAGGGGTGGGACATGTAACTCACTCAAGGACACAGAGCCGAGGTGACTGATCACATGATGGTGACATCATCACAGGTCCTCTAAGCACATGGCTACTGTCAGGCTTCGCAAGTTTTTTGTTTGAGGACCTTTGACAATGTCACCGTCATATGATTAGGGGAAAAACATATAACTCACTCACCCACAGTCACTCACAGACAGGTGGTCGTTAGTATTTTGACTAGTTATTAGTATTATTTATAGTACCAGTGTTTCTGGTGGTGCAATGCGCCACTAATAATATAATATAGTGAATTACATTATCACATGTAACTCACTGAAGGACCTATGATGATGGTTGGAGTTGGTCAAAATATTGAAGGACCTGTAATGACATCATAGTCATGTGATACGGGGCGGAGTTTATGCTCCAGTGATTCAACTGCTTGCTGAGCTAAAATCGTGGCTGGCATGAAGGATCTGTGATGATGTCACCTTCATGTGATCAGGAGCGGAGCATGTAACTTGATGAAGGACCTGTGATGATGTCACAGTCATATGATCGGGGCGGAGCATGTCACTCACTGTCGCACCACAAGTGGTTGTTTGATGATTAGTAGTACTTTGATGATTAATAATCTTTTCTTGTCATTTAAACCTTCCACACGACTTCTCCAACCATCTGCTGACTTTTACAATATTTGTCTCACAGCTTTTGTATCGACATAAAAATCTCACAGATATCGATAATACAGAGACAATTGTGACAGTCAAACAGGAGTTTAAAGAGGAGATTCCTGCAGGTAACCGCCCAGGTGAGTAGTAACCACTAAATACAGCAGAGAAGAGTCACAGATTCTCCTCGGTCACCGGCTGCAGATTTCCTTTGTTCGGTTAGAGTACAAATATGGCCCAGTCTGCAAAAAAACATAGTTTACTCAGCTCTACTTACTTTCCCCCAGGGACGCAGTTGAATAGCTGTCAAGGCCCTGCACCGGCTTCTAGTTGTGCAGTCTGGCAAAAGTCGCCTTCCGAACTCCTTGCTTCAGCACTCACATTCTTTGAGCCATGATACAAGATGTTTGGGACAGGAATGCGGCAGCATCTAAATGGCCGCAGCGGTGACATAACTTCCACCGACGTATGGAAAACATGGCAGTGTGTGCCATTTAGCTGCATACTGGGTACCGAGGATAGGATGAGTCAGAAAACCCCTTTAAGTGTTACTCAGAGGAGATGGGGGGCCTCCTGCAGACTGACATTTTTACTATATTTTACACTAGAATCTGGTCGAAATTATTTTTATAGTGTCAATAATTCCAGGGGCGGAACAGATGAAAAGGTTTCAGAAATGAAATTTGTCTCACGTTGACTGCAGTAAGATGCGACAGATTAATGAAGAGGCGTTCGTCTCTTGAAACTGTTGGTCCATTTTACTCCAGCGAAGCTTACAGCAAGACGGAGGGAACCTCCACATGAGGGCTTGTTTCCTGATGGACAGCTTAGATGAGGGCTTGTTTCCTGATGGACAGCTTAGATGAGGGCTTGTTTCCTGATGGACAGCTTAGATGGGGGCTTGTTTCCTGATGGACAGCTTAGATGAGGGCTTGTTTCCTGATGGACAGCTTAGATGAGGGCTTGTTTCCTGATGGACAGCTTAGATGGGGGCTTGTTTCCTGATGGACAGCTTAGATGAGGGCTTGTTTCCTGATGGACAGCTTAGATGAGGGCTTGTTTCCTGATGGACAGCTTAGATTTGGTGCCTGTCAGTTATGGCACAATATAATGCATTATAACAACTTTTTAAATATCTAAATGGGGGAAATGGAAAAAAGATGCAATTATGATATTGTTGGCGTTTCATTTTTTTGATTATGGTGGCACCATATATATATACGTGCATAATAAATAAATATGTGTATATATGAAGTAAGATAGATGCTAGCACAGGACTCCACATGACGGGCTTCGCTCAGACCCATTGGGACAAGGGTATTAAGTTTATAGATCAGCACATCTCCCTTGTTTGGAGCGCGATGAATCGATGTGAACGCACATACACACACAGGTGCTCCTATTTTTACAGTGTTTACTGCTGCGCTAAATGCTGTAAAATGCCTCCACTGATTTCAATGGGGCTTCTCAGACTTGAGAATATTTCTATTTGGACATTAAGTTATTTTAATGCGATTATCATGTCATGGTGTGAAATAACAAAACCCCTTCCCATTACCGCCACCCCTTTCCCCCAATTTGATATTATATTACCTATTTATACATAAGTGTATTCCCAGGAAGATACTGAGGAAGGGGCACCACGGCCCTGAAACACGATGTGAGTACTGCTCTGAAATAATACAGAGAAGTTGACCTAAAAAGAACATCTTGTGCTTCTCTTAGAAATATTGCTGCTATGCCCATTTTTCCTTTTGCTGTAGCAGATGGCAAGCTAAGCCTGGCTGCTGTATTTGCAGGGCAGAAAAGGATACAGGACATAAACGAGGCAGTCACAGGATGAGCACAGCAGGAAAGCAGGGAGAACACTGGAATTAGTCAACCTGCTATGTAAATGGCCAAAGCTGTTAGAGAATACCTCCTCTCCTCAGACTGTACTGTCAGCAGGGAGAGAGAGAACTAAGCAGAGGTATGACATGCAGTAGCACTACTAGGGGTACACCAGGTGATTCACCAAATCCCTGATGGGCCAGTAAGGGCCTGGATTTGATCTGCTTTGCCACCAGTGTCTTGTATTTTGCTGCATGACTTATAATTTATATATGTTTTCCTAAATATCAACATCACTTTTGAGTTAAATCAAAAATAGTAAAATGAGTTTTATTCTGAACAGATGACGGGATCGTGAACTCAGAGAGACATCTGATATCTGCAGATTTTGAAGCAGATGCCATTATCCCAGATACCCACTCAGTTCTTCACAACAAAGATCCATCAGCTAATTGTCCTATACAGGTTCTATCTTTTGATTCATCACAGAATGATAAGCAGCAGAATAGTCACAATAGTGCAGAACATCAAAGAGCTCATACAGGGAAGAAGTCATATTCATGTCCAGAATGTGTGAAATGTTTCACTAGTAAACAAAATCTGGTTGCACATCTGAGAATTCACACAGGAGAGAAGCCATTTTCATGTTCAGAATGTGGGAAATGTTTTCATAAAAAAGGATATCTTCTTCGACATCAGAGAACTCACACAGGAGAGAAGCCTTTTCTATGTTCAGATTGTGGGAAAAGTTTTACTATTAAACAAAATCTTGTTAGACATCAGAGAAGTCACACAGGGGAGAAGCCCTTTTCATGTTCAGAATGTAAAAAATGTTTTTCTATCAAATCAAATCTTGTTGCTCATCAGAGAAGTCATACAGGGGAGAAGCCATTTTCATGTTCAGAATGTGGGAAATGCTTTAATGACAAACGATGTCTTATCAAACATCAGAGAAGTCACACAGGAGAGAAGCCGTATTCATGTTCAGAATGCGGTAAATGTTTTACTAACAAAGAAAATCTTGTTATACATCAGAAAATTCACACAGGAGAGAAGCCATTTTCATGTTCAGAATGTGGGACATGTTTCTATAAGAAAGGTTATCTTCTTTTACATCAAAGAACTCACACAGGAGAGAAGCCATTTCCATGCTCAGATTGTGGGAAATGTTTTAGTGATAAATCAAGTCTTGTTAAACATCTAAGAAGACACACAGGGGAGAAGCCATTTTCATGTTAAAAATGTTTAAAAAGATTTACAGCTAAATCAAGTCTTGTTATGCATCAGAGAAGTCACACAGGAGAGAAACCACATTCATGTTCAGATTGTGGCAAATGTTTTACTGCTAAGTCAAGTCTTGTTATCCATCAGAGAAGTCACACAGGAGAGAAGCAAGTTTCATGTTCAGAATGTGGAAAATGTTTTAATAAGAAAGGACATCTTCTTGTACATCAGAGAAGTCACACAGGAGAGAAACCACATTCATGTTCAGAATGTGGGACATGTTTCTATAAGAAAGGTTATCTTCTTTTACATCAAAGAACTCACACAGGAGAGAAGCCATTTCCATGCTCAGATTGTGGGAAATGTTTTAGTGATAAATCAAGTCTTGTAAAACATCAGAGAACCCACACAGGAGAGAAACTGTATTCATGTTCAGATTGTGGCAAATGTTTTAGTGATAAATCAAGTCTTCTTAGACATCAGAGAACTCACACAGGAGAGAAACCGTATTCATGTTCACATTGTGACAAATGTTTTACTGATAAATCAAGTCTTGTTAAACACCTAAGAAGACACACAGGGGAAAAGCCATTTTCATGTTAAAAATGTTTAAAAAGATTTACAGCTAAATCAAGTCTTGTTATGCATCAGAGAAGTCACACAGGAGAGAAACCACATTCATGTTCAGATTGTGGCAAATGTTTTACTGCTAAGTCAAGTCTTGTTATCCATCAGAGAAGTCACACAGGAGAGAAGCAAGTTTCATGTTCAGAATGTGGAAAATGTTTTAATAAGAAAGGACATCTTCTTGTACATCAGAGAACTCACACAGGAGAGAAACCACATTCATGTTCAGAATGTGGACAATGTTTTATTGTGAAGTCACATCTTACTATACATCAGAGAATGCACACCGGAGAGAAGCCATTTTAATGTTCGGAATGTGGAAAAATGTTTAATAAGAAAGAACATCTTCTTGTACATCAGAGAACTCACACAGGAGAGAAGCCACATACATGTCCAGATTGTGGCAAATGTTTTACTAACAAAGCAAATCTGGTAATACATCAGAAAAGTCACACAGGGGAGAAGCCATTTTCATGTTCCGAATGTGGGAAATGTTTTACTCTAAAATCATATCTTGTTAGTCATCAAAGAAGTCACACAGGAGAGAAGCCGTATTCATGTTCAGAATGTGGGAAACGTTTTGCTCTGAAAGCAGATTTTGTTAAACATCAGAGAATTCACACAGGCGAGAAACCATTTTTATGTTCAGAATGTCAGAAATGTTTTACTTGGAAATCACAACTTCTTATCCATCTAAAAACTCACACAAAAAAATAAACATTTTCCTTTTTTAAAATTTGTGTAATTAACAAGTACTGCATTTTTTTTTTAAATGTCACAGTTCTTGTGTCATTTTTCTGGGCATTTGTTTGACTTTTTTTTTTCTAGTAATGTACTTGTTTGTGGAATTCTGCTATAACACCGCAATATGTGAACCTACTGTGACATACTATGTCATACAAGAGAAAATGTAAATAACGTAGAGCACAAAATTATGATGATGTGTATAAAAATAACAGTGAAACTTTGTTCCTAACGAAATTCTTTTTGCTGCATAGCCATTTGGGGGATTGTTTTTTGCTGAATTAATTTAGTTTTTTTATGGCAATATTTTTTTATATATATAACTTAATTTACAGAAATAGCAAATTTACAAATATATACAGCCATGAGAAAACCTAAGAACATTCTCTGTGAATTCTATGATTTTGCAAAATCTGGTCATTCGAAGGTAAATAGAACCCTAGATGAACCACACATAACAAATTACACCATGTTTTTATTTACTTAAGTATACCACTACTGCTTACATGGGAATTAAGGGGGGAAGTAGCAACCAAGTGCTGGTAATCAAATGCTCTTGATTAATTGATCATCAGCAAATGTCACCACTACTGTAAAAGCAGATATTTTGGCAGTTTGCTGGTCTGGAGCATTCAGCTGTGTGTTTACGCAATGCCAATGAGAAAATACAATATCAATAATCTTAGAGAAGCAATTGTTGTTGACCATCAATCTGGGAAGGGTCGTAAGTCCTTTTCTAAACAATGTTAGTCTTTCATTCTACAGTGAGAAAAATTATCCATAAGTTGAAAACATTACAGACAGTTGACAGTCATCTCAGGAGTGAACATCCCAAAAAATTCACCTGAAGCTCAGATCATGCGATGCACAGAGAAACTACAAAAAACCCAAAAGCTGCATCTCAGACACTGAAGGCCTCAGCATGCTAAATCTTCTAGTTCATGACATAGCATTTAGAAAGTAAGGCTTACTTTGAATTGTTGCCAGGAGAAAGCCTCTTTTTTCTAAAAAAGAACATGGCAGCATGGCTAAGGTTTGCAAATTTGCATCTAAACAAACTACGAGTCTTCTGGAACAATGTCCTTTAGAAAGATGAGACTACAGTAGAGATGCTTTGTCATAATGCCCAACGCCATGTTTGGCAAAAACTGAATACAGCATATCAGCACAAATGCCTGATACCAACTGTCATGCTCGGTAGTGGAGGGGTGACTATTTGGGTTCTTTTTGCAACCACAGAACCTGGCCACCTTGCAGTCATTGAGTCAACCAGGAACTCTTCTGTATACTAAAGTATTCTATAGTCAAATGTGAGGCCATCTGTCCAAAAGCTAAACCTTGGGCGAAACTGGTTTATCTAAAAAGACAATAATCCCAAACATACAGCACTTCTACATCAGAATAGCTAAAAAAGAAAAGAATTAAAGTGTTACAATGGTCCAGAGTCCAGAGCACAATGGAATTGAAATAAAATGCTGTGGTTGGACCTCAAAGGCCCATTTACACACAACGATTATCGCACAAAATTTGCTCAAAAGCCATCGTGTATCACACTTCTACACTAGTTTTAAAACATTCTAAGGAGTAGATGGATTTTTTTATGTCCTGAAACGTAAAACCATAGAATTCAATAGAACCATTAGATTTCAGCGCTGAAAGAACTTTTTGTAATATGCACCGTCATGGATGTATATCCCCAGCAAGTGCTGAGGAAGAGGTTCACATACTTCGAAACATATTCACAAGCTAGTCCTTATTAATAAACTAATATTTCTTTTGACAAAAATAGATATGACCGTTATCTTTGTCTGAATGTTGCGCCATAGTCACCACTCCAGAAAAGTGTTTTTTAACTTTTATTTTGCCTGCGATACCATATGTTCACCTTATGGGTGGATAGTTTCGTAGATAGGCTGCACCTTCATAAGAATAAAAAATAAGTAGTCTCCATACTATCTCTGCTACCAAGCTTACTCCTACCAAAGTTCCTCATTTCAAACTGTTCCACCTAAGGGTTGCTCTACTTCATCCTTTTTTTCTATTTCTATATTGCTAGAGATGAGTGGCAGCTTGTTTTTGTAATGCGGCAATATTTTTCTTGCCACTGCTTTGGGATGCATACAACTTTTTGATCCTCTTTTATTTTATTTATTTTCAGTAACATAGTGAGTAAGACCGAAAAAAGACATATGCCCATCCAGTTCAGCCTGTTCCCTCTCTAAACCCCCCTCCCCCTTGATCCAGAGGAAGGCAAAAAAAACAACAATGAAGTAGAAGCCAATTTTGCCCATTTAAGGGGAAAAATGCAAAAATTCAAAAACAGCTATTCTGGCATTATTTTACTGCATTCACCATACATGATCAATAATCTGCTGATTTTATATTATGGGTTTTACAAAAGCTACAATTTTAATTGTGTTCTTTTTTACATAGTAAAGCAATGTGTGGTGGGTTTTTTTTTTTCTATTAAACTTTTTTTTTTTTAATTTTTTAAATTTTCTTAAACTATGAAATAAGTGTAATAAAGGCTCAATTTGTGCACCATGATTTAACGTACAAATAAAGGCCAATATGTATAGAAAAATAAAAAAAGATATGAAAAGCCAAACTGAAAGCTTGGTCTAATTATTAAGTGAGAAAGAAAGAACAGAAGCATTTAGGAGACTCGGGTTAGGGAGCCTATGAGGAAAAAAGAAAATAAACAGCAAATGACAAGACTCCTTGACTTTGTTAAAACAATCCAGCCCCTAGAAGGAGTTGTCTTATTCCTGCTACGCTCTGCATGCAGGTACATCTCAGGGGTCCTGCACACTGGCGAGAGCGATATCTGGATGTGATTGACACCCCAATATTGCTCTTGAAGTCCTTGAAGCCCTGGATGTGAGGCGTTTCCACAAGGAAACAGCCTCCCATCCCAACAGGGCTAAAGGAATCTCCTTGGGGAGATCGCAAAAATAATGGACATTATGAAGCCATTGGCTTCATAATTTTGCAATTTCTCGCAGTGCTGGGAAATCATGCAATTTCCTCGTCAGTGTGAAGGCACCCTCAGGCAGATATGCAAATGATTAGAGTTGTGGCATGATTAGATGATTGGTCTTGCCATCTGAGGTCCTAAAAGTTGTTCCACCCTTGGCCTATAGAAAAAACTATTAGAGGCTACTTGTGTGTAGTAGACCTCTTTTTCCACTTGTGTAGAGCTTGTAGACCGCTAGACACGTCTAGGACGCAATCCAAGATTTTTTTCTCAGTTAACAGAGTTTGAAAGGGGGGATATTATTGGAATGTGAGGAGTTGGATGGTCATATCGACAAGTTGTAAGCCACTTGGGCCGCTCTGACCCAACTCTTAGAAGGTGTTGGGACCAGTGGATGAGTGATGGCCCACACAGAAGGCAATTGGGCTGAGGATGTCTTTAACAGTCCACCAGTAGAGAGGATCATCTAATCATCCGACAAGCAAAAGCAGCTTCAACTGTTTCGTTGTCCGCCATCCAAAGACAGGTGACACCATTGTTACAGGCTGCTGTGTCTGTCTGAGCCAGACAGGACATTTGGTCTCACGGCACCCCTTATGTGTCCTGCCTTTGTCACCCACTGTCACTTCCGTTTGCAGTGGTGTCTTGAACATTGAAGCTGGACTGCTATATAGTGGAACTTGCTTGTCTTCAACGATGAATCCAGGTTTACTTACAAGTCAGTTTTCCACAATAACTTCTTCTTTTGCTCTGATAGTTTAATCACTTATATCAATGTTACCATCACACAGAGAAAGTTTCATTCCATTTCAACAACTCCTGCAATGGCAAGGATTATTTTTGACAAGGGGGGTATATATAGGAAAGGACAAGTATAGATATTTTATAATGACAACTATTTCATTTCTCAGTGGTGGTACACAAGGTCATCATCTGGAGAGTTCAGGCTGTGAGGAAAATGTGCTACTTGGTTATATCAAATATCAGATTAAGGCTTTTTCAGTAACATTTTATGTAAGGCCGAAAAAAGATATATGTCCATCCAGTTCAGTCTATTACCCCCCACACCCTTTCCCCCAGGTGTAGATCCAGAGTAAGGAAAAAAACAACAACAAAGCAATGAGGTAGAAGCCAATTTTCCCCATCTAAGGTAAAACAAATTCCTTCCTGACTCCAATCTGCCAATCAGAATAATCCCTGGATGAATAACCCTTTATTAATGATTATAACATATAATATTGTATCGCTCCAGGTAGGTGTCCAGGCCCCTCTTGTACTCTTTTATCGACTTATCTAGATCTTGTAATCTCCTTGCATCCTCTCTTGTGTTAATTACTTTACTAGTATTGTGTCATCTGTAAATATTGATATTTTACTGCACAATCCTACCAGGTTATTGAGAGAATAGGCCCTAAAACTGACCTTTGTGGCACCCCACTAGTAACGGTGACCCAATCAGAGTATGTACCATTTGTAAGGCAGTTACTTACCTACTTACACACATTCTCGCCCATACACCAACCTTTTAGTTCAAATAGCTTTTATTGAGATAGAGAAATTAAGACAGTAGTGATGTTAATACATGAAAATGCTGCATGAAAGGTCGTGAACCAAAAATTGTAATAACAGTAAAGAGCGACATCATTATGCACATTCGAGGGACATCCCTTTATCAGTTGTTTTCAATTAAATAGGCGTACGTCTAATTCTGAAAAAAATAAAAAGAAACTGTATAAGGCAAGGGGGGCATCGAGCCATGAGATTGGCTGTTATGAGACCCGCCCCTGCAGGGAATGAATTTATTAGAAATGTAGATGGTCTGGAGATAGACCATAGGGGAGAGTAGCCACCAGACCAAGGGTGTGAGAGGGGTAGGGTGTGGGCCCTATGTCGACACTGCCTCTGTAGACAACCACTCCCCAAGTTTAGGGGATGACCTGAAGTCTAACCAAGGCTGCCACAACATATAGAACCCCTCAATATCCATATCCTCTTCTGCTCTCATCTCTTCGTAATGCACAAGAGTATTGACCGCTTCTACCCATTGGATTCTGGATGGGGATTAACTAGATTTCCATAATCTGGGAATAATATGCCTGACGGCCTAGACAAAAAACGTTAACAAACTCTTCTTTACATTTGCAATGGATCCCACATATATCGACATATGGAGCTCACATAGGAGGTTATTCAATTTAAGAGATCTAGCTTTTTTAAGACGAGCCCCATGGGAAATAAAAATGCCCCTTGAACACATTTAAGGGCCTCCAATTTAATGGGTAAACCTGTTTTATCTTCCTTGTGGGAGTCCTCAAAATCTGATATTGCTCTTTTAATGTCACTAACACAGAGGGAGTGATTAAGGAGATTTTCATTTAGTCTTCAGAGATTTGTTTTGGGCTTCCTATCTAAACCCATAAGTCCTTCTAAGGCTCTGTGCAGCCGATACACGTCTGGTTTAGAGATGTGTATACCTGGCCACTGACGAAGGCTCTGTGCAGCCGATACACGTCTGGTTTAGAGATGTGTATACCTGGCCACTGACGAAGGCTCTGCGCAACCGATACACGTCTGGTTTAGAGATGTGTACAGCTGGCAATTTTAAATATGTCTAAATAAAGGAAGATTATATATTTTATTCTGCAAGCAAGCGTGGATGACACTTTTTCCTGCATGGAATTCTCTGTCGTTTAAGCCCAGGACCGGGGGCAGGTGAACCCGCTTGAGCAAGCAGTGGATCATGAGATATATGAAGTGAGCAAGCTGACAGCACAGCACACAATGTTCAAGTGTGTGTATGTGTACCTGTGTGTAGCGGTGCTGAGTGTGTGTGTACCTGCGTGTAGCAGTGCTGAGTGTGTGTGTACCTGCGGTGCATGTGTACCTGCACTGTATGTGTGTATACCTGCGCTGTGTGTACCTGCACTGTGTGTATCTGTGTACTTATATTGTGTGTTCCTGCGCTGTGTGTGTCTGTGTGCACCTGTGCTGTTTGTGTACCTGCGTGTAGCGGTGCTGAGTGTGTACCTGCGTGTAGCGGTGCTTAGTGTGTGTGTACCTGCGTGTAGTGGTGCTGAGTATGTGTGCACCTGCGGTGCATGTGTACCTGCACTGTATGTGTGTATACCTGCGCTGTGTGTGTCTGTGTGTACCTGCACTGTGTGTATCTGTGTACTTATATTGTGTGTTCCTGCGCTGTGTGTGTCTGTGTGCACCTGTGCTGTTTGTGTACCTGCACTGTGTGTGTACCTGCGCTGTTTGTGTCTGTGTACCTGCACTGTGTGTCTGTGTGTACCTGCTCTGTGTGTGTCTGTGTGTACCTGCGCTGTGTGTGTCTGTGTGTACCTGCGCTGTGTGTCTGTGTGCACCTGCACTAGGTGTGTGTATCTGCGCTGTGTAAGTTTTCTGTGTGGACCTGTGCTATTTTGTACCTGTGCTATGTATACCTGCGCACCTGTGGTGTGTGTACCTGCGCGTACCTGTGTTATGTACCTGCTCTGTGTGTACATACCTGTGCAGTGTGTCTCTGTACCTGTGCTGTGTGTGTCTGTGTGTACCTGCTCTGTTTGTGTACCTGCACTGTGTGTCTGTGTGTATCTGCGCTGTCTGTAAGTGCGCACCTGTGATGTGTCTGTGTGTACCTGCGCTGTTTGTGTTTACCTGTGCTGTGTGTACCTGCCCTGTGTGTACCTGCGCTCTGTGTGTATACCTGTGCTCTGTGTGTGTATACCTGTGCTCTGTGTGTACCTGTGCTGTGTGTACCTGCACTCTGTACCTGTGCTCTGAGTGTGTGTACCTGTGCTCTGAGTGTGTATACCTGTGCTCTGTGTGTACCTGTGCTCTGTGCGTCTCTGTGTGTACCTACGCTGTTTGTGTGTTTACCTGTGCTGTGTGTATACCTGCACTGTTTGTGTGGGTGTACCTGCGCTGTCGGGCTGTCAGCGCTGTGGAGGGGAGGAATGCAGCAGCAGGCAGAGAGCCTCCTGCAGATAAAGGAGAGGGAGGGAGGAGCGACGGGACGCTCTGCAAGGAAGTGCTCTGTAAAGCGCTTGGGGTGGGCTTTCTTCATGTCATGCTGACCTCTCCAATAGATTAGCTATCCCCCGGCCGGTGAGTGATCCACGGGACTGCGGGGATTACTTAGTGAGGAGAATGGAGCTAACGGCTGTTCTCCTTGTCGCTTAGCAACACTTCTCTCCCTAAGCCCTGAGCCACGCGCCCATAGACTTAACATTGGGAACTTCGACCAGCTCTAACAGGGAACTCGCTGTATCAAACTTTAATTTTAGGATTTTATGGTGGTGGTGGGAATGGTACAAATCCACTGACACCAAAATCAGCCACCAGAAGTCTCACAAAGGGCTCAAAGAGCGGCGCAGAAAAAAGCCTGTAGGCTTATTTATCTCTCTCTCTATATATATACATATATGTGAAAGCCCTCACTGACTGACTCATTCTTAGTTCTCTAACTTCCCGGTGTCGTACAAACATGAAATTTGGCAGGAACATTCTTTAGGGCCTAAATAGGAAAATGTGTCACAACTTGATTATTCAATGCTAAGTGCAAAAGTATTGGCACCCCTATGTAATGTACCTAATCAAATTCTCTAACTTCCCGGTGACATACAAACATGAAATTTGGCACAACCATTTTTAAGGTCCTATAGGAAAAGTAAAGGGGTCACAACTTGATAACTCAATGCTAAGTGCAAAGGTATTGGCACCCCTATGCAATGTAATGTCCCAGTGTCATAGAAGCGGGAAATTTGGCACAAGCATTCTTTAGGCCCTAAATACGAAGAGTAAGGGGGTCGTAACTTGATTATTCAATGCTAATTGCAAAAGTAAATGCACCCCTATGTAATGTAACTTCCCAGTGTCGTACAAGCGTGAAATTTGGCATGAGCATGCTTTATGTTCTAAATAGGAAAAGTTAAGGGGTCACAACTTGATTATTCAATGCTAATTGCAAAAGTAATCACACACAGCTCTACTCCATCCATCCTGATCCCCACACATCACACACAGCTCTACTCCATCCATCCTGATCCCCACACATCACACACAGCTTTACTCCATCCATCCTGATCCCCCACACATCACACTCACAGCTCTACTCCATCCATCCTGATCCCCCACACACATCACACACACAGCTCTACTCCATCCATCCTGATCCCCCACACACATCACACACACAGCTCTACTCCATCCATCCTGATCCCCCACACACATCACACACACAGCTCTAATCCATCCATCCTAATCCCCACACATCACACAGAGCTCTACTCCATCCATCCTGATCCCCACACATCACACACACAGCTCTACTCCCTCCATCCTGATCGCCACACATCACACACACAGCTCTACTCCATCCATCCTGATCCCCACACATCACACACACAGCTCTACTCCATCCATCCTGATCCCCACACATCACACAGAGCTCTACTCCATCCATCCTGGTCCCCACACAACACACAAACAGCTCTATTCCATCCATCCTGATCCCCACACATCACACACACAGCTCTACTCCATCCATCCTGATCCCCCACACATCACACAGAGCTCTACTCCATCCATCCTGATCCCCCACACATCACACACAGCTCTACTCCATCCATCCTGATCGCCACACATCACACACAGCTCTACTCCATTCATTCTGATCCCCACACATCACACACACAGCTCTACTCCATCCATCCTGATCCCCCACACATCACACACACAGCTCTACTCCATCTACCCTGATCCCAAACACATCACACACAGCTCTACTCCATCCATCCTGATCCCCCACACATCACACACAGCTTTACTCCATCCATCCTGACCCCCACACATCACACACACACACAGGTGTACTCCATCCATCCTGATTCCCACACATCACACACACAGCTCTACTCCATCCACCCTGATTCCCAAACACATCACACACAGCTCTACTCCATCCATCCTGATCCCCACACATCACACACACAGCTCTACTCCATCCACCCTGATCCCCCACACATCACACACGGCTCTACTCCATCCATCCTGATCCCCCACACATCGCACACACAGCTCTACTCCATCCATCCTGATCCCCCACACATCACATACACAGCTCTACTCTATCCATCCTGATCCCCACACATCACACACACAGCTCTACTCCATCCATCCTGATCCCCACACATCACACACACAGCTCTACTTCATCCATCCTGATCCCCACACATCACACACACAGCTCTACTCCATCCATCCTGACCCCCACACATCACACACACAGCTCTACTCCATCCATCCTGATCCCCAAACATCACACACACAGCTCTACTCCATCCATCCTGACCCCCCACACACACAGGTGTACTCCATCCATCCTGATCCCCACACATCACACACAGCTCTACTCCATCCATCCTGATCCCCACACATCACACACACCTCTACTCCATCCACCCTGATCCCCCACACATCACACACACAGCTCTACTCCATCCATCCTGATCCCCCACACATCACACACACAGCTCTACTCCATCCATCCTGATCCCCCACACATCACACACACAGCTCTACTCCATCCATCCTGATCCCCCACACATCACACACACAGCTCTACTCCATCCATCCTGATCCCCCACACATCACACACAGCTCTACTCCATCCATCCTGATCCCCACACATCACACATAGCTCTACTCCATCCATCCGGATCCCCCACACATCACACACACAGCTCTACTCCATCCACCCTGATCCCCCACACATCACACACGGCTCTACTCCATCCATCCTGATCCCCCACACATCACACACACAGCTCTACTCCATCCATCCTGACCCCCACACATCACACACACAGTTCTACTCCATCCATCCTGATCCCCACACATCACACACACAGCTCTACTCCATCCATCCTGATCCCCACACATCACACACACCTCTACTCCATCCACCCTGATCCCCCACACATCACACACACAGCTCTACTCCATCCATCCTGACCCCCACACATCACACACACAGTTCTACTCCATCCATCCTGATCCCCACACATCACACACACAGCTCTACTCCATCCATCCTGATCCCCACACATCACACACAGCTCGACTCCATCTATCCTGATCCCCACACATCACACACACAGCTCTACTCCATCCATTCTGATCCCCACACATCACACACACAGCTCTACTCCATCCATTCTGATCCCCACACATCATACACAGCTCTACTCTATCCATCCTGATCCCCACACATCACACACAGTACTACTACTCCATCCATCCTGATTCCCCACACATCACACACACAGCTCTACTCCATCCATTCTGATCCCCACACATCACACACAGCTCTACTCCATCCATTCTGATCCCCACACATCACACACAGCTCTACTCCATCCATCCTGATCCCCCACACATCACACACACAGCTCTACTCCATCCATCCTGATCCCCCACACATCACACACACAGCTCTACTCCATCCATCCTGATCCCCAAACATCACACACACAGCTCTACTCCATCCATCCTGACCCCCCACACACACAGGTGTACTCCATCCATCCTGATCCCCACACATCACACACAGCTCTACTCCATCCATCCTGATCCCCACACATCACACACACCTCTACTCCATCCACCCTGATCCCCCACACATCACACACACAGCTCTACTCCATCAAACCTGATCCCCCACACATCACACACACAGCTCTACTCCATCCATCCTGATCCCCCACACATCACACACACAGCTCTACTCCATCCATCCTGATCCCGCACACATCACACACAGCTCTACTCCATCCATCCTGATCCCCCACACATCACACACAGCTCTACTCCATCCATCCTGATCCCCCACACATCACACACACAGCTCTACTCCATCCACCCTGAATCCCCACACATCACACACGGCTCTACTCCATCCATCCTGATCCCTCACACATCACACACACAGCTCTACTCCATCCATCCTGACCCCCACACATCACACACACAGTTCTACTCCATCCATCCTGATCCCCACACATCACACACACAGCTCTACTCCATCCATCCTGATCCCCACACATCACACACACCTCTACTCCATCCACCCTGATCCCCCACACATCACACACACAGCTCTACTCCATCCATCCTGACCCCCACACATCACACACACAGTTCTACTCCATCCATCCTGATCCCCACACATCACACACACAGCTCTACTCCATCCATCCTGATCCCCAAACATCACACACACAGCTCTACTCCATCCATCCTGACCCCCCACACACACAGGTGTACTCCATCCATCCTGATCCCCACACATCACACACAGCTCTACTCCATCCATCCTGATCCCCACACATCACACACACCTCTACTCCATCCACCCTGATCCCCCACACATCACACACACAGCTCTACTCCATCCATCCTGATCCCCCACACATCACACACACAGCTCTACTCCATCCATCCTGATCCCCCACACATCACACACACAGCTCTACTCCATCCATCCTGATCCCCCACACATCACACACAGCTCTACTCCATCCATCCTGATCCCCACACATCACACATAGCTCTACTCCATCCATCCTGATCCCCCACACATCACACACAGCTCTACTCCATCCATCCTGATCCCCCACACATCACACACACAGCTCTACTCCATCCACCCTGATCCCCCACACATCACACACGGCTCTACTCCATCCATCCTGATCCCCCACACATCACACACACAGCTCTACTCCATCCATCCTGACCCCCACACATCACACACACAGCTCTACTCCATCCATCCTGATCCCCCACACATCACACACACAGCTCTACTCCATCCATCCTGATCCCCCAGACATCACACACACAGCTCTACTCCATCCATCCTGATCCCCCACACATCACACACAGCTCTACTCCATCCATCCTGATCCCCACACATCACACATAGCTCTACTCCATCCATCCTGATCCCCCACACATCACACACAGCTCTACTCCATCCATCCTGATCCCCCACACATCACACACACAGCTCTACTCCATCCACCCTGATCCCCCACACATCACACACGGCTCTACTCCATCCATCCTGATCCCCCACACATCACACACACAGCTCTACTCCATCCATCCTGACCCCCACACATCACACACACAGTTCTACTCCATCCATCCTGATCCCCACACATCACACACACAGCTCTACTCCATCCATCCTGATCCCCACACATCACACACACCTCTACTCCATCCACCCTGATCCCCCACACATCACACACACAGCTCTACTCCATCCATCCTGACCCCCACACATCACACACACAGTTCTACTCCATCCATCCTGATCCCCACACATCACACACACAGCTCTACTCCATCCATCCTGACCCCCACACATCACACACACAGCTCTACTCCATCCATCCTGACCCCCACACATCACACACACAGCTCTACTCCATCCATCCTGATGCCCAAACATCACACACACAGCTCTACTCCATCCATCCTGACCCCCCCCACACACAGGTGTACTCCATCCATCCTGATCCCCACACATCACACACAGCTCTACTCCATCCATCCTGATCCCCACACATCACACACACCTCTACTCCATCCACCCTGATCCCCCACACATCACACACACAGCTCTACTCCATCCATCCTGATCCCCCACACATCACACACACAGCTCTACTCCATCCATCCTGATCCCCCACACATCACACACACAGCTCTACTCCATCCATCCTGATCCCCCACACATCACACACACAGCTCTACTCCATCCATCCTGATCCCCCACACATCACACACAGCTCTACTCCATCCATCCTGATCCCCACACATCACACATAGCTCTACTCCATCCATCCTGATCCCCCACACATCACACACACAGCTCTACTCCATCCACCCTGATCCCCCACACATCACACACGGCTCTACTCCATCCATCCTGATCCCCCACACATCACACACACAGCTCTACTCCATCCATCCTGACCCCCACACATCACACACACAGTTCTACTCCATCCATCCTGATCCCCACACATCACACACACAGCTCTACTCCATCCATCCTGATCCCCACACATCACACACACCTCTACTCCATCCACCCTGATCCCCCACACATCACACACACAGCTCTACTCCATCCATCCTGACCCCCACACATCACACACACAGTTCTACTCCATCCATCCTGATCCCCACACATCACACACACAGCTCTACTCCATCCATCCTGATCCCCACACATCACACACAGCTCTACTCCATCCACCCTGATCCCCCACACATCACACACACAGCTCTACTCCATCCATCCTGACCCCCACACATTACACACACAGTTCTACTCCATCCATCCTGATCCCCACACATCACACACACAGCTCTACTCCATCCATCCTGATCCCCACACATCACACACAGCTCGACTCCATCTATCCTGATCCCCACACATCACACACAGCTCTACTCCATCCATCCTGATCCCCACACATCACACACAGCTCTACTCCATCCATCCTGATCCCCCACACATCACACACACAGCTCTACTCCATCCATCCTGATCCCCCACACATCACACACACAGCTCTACTCCATCCATCCTGATCCCCAAACATCACACACACAGCTCTACTCCATCCATCCTGACCCCCCCCCACACACAGGTGTACTCCATCCATCCTGATCCCCACACATCACACACAGCTCTACTCCATCCATCCTGATCCCCACACATCACACACACCTCTACTCCATCCACCCTGATCCCCCACACATCACACACACAGCTCTACTCCATCCATCCTGATCCCCCACACATCACACACACAGCTCTACTCCATCCATCCTGATCCCCCACACATCACATACACAGCTCTACTCCATCCATCCTGACCCCCACACATCACACACACAGTTCTACTCCATCCATCCTGATCCCCACACATCACACACACAGCTCTACTCCATCCATCCTGATCCCCACACATCACACATAGCTCTACTCCATCCATCCTGATCCCCCACACATCACACACAGCTCTACTCCATCCATCCTGATCCCCCACACATCACACACACAGCTCTACTCCATCCACCCTGATCCCCCACACATCACACACGGCTCTACTCCATCCATCCTGATCCCCCACACATCACACACACAGCTCTACTCCATCCACCTGACCCCCACACATCACACACACAGTTCTACTCCATCCATCCTGATCCCCACACATCACACACACAGCTCTACTCCATCCATCCTGATCCCCACACATCACACACACCTCTACTCCATCCACCCTGATCCCCCACACATCACACACACAGCTCTACTCCATCCATCCTGACCCCCACACATCACACACACAGTTCTACTCCATCCATCCTGATCCCCACACATCACACACACAGCTCTACTCCATCCATCCTGATCCCCACACATCACACACACAGCTCTACTCCATCCACCCTGATCCCCCACACATCACACACACAGCTCTACTCCATCCATCCTGACCCCCACACATCACACACACAGTTCTACTCCATCCATCCTGATCCCCACACATCACACACACAGCTCTACTCCATCCATCCTGATCCCCACACATCACACACAGCTCGACTCCATCTATCCTGATCCCCACACATCACACACAGCTCTACTCCATCCATCCTGATCCCCACACATCACACACACAGCTCTACTCCATCCATTCTGATCCCCACACATCACGCACACAGCTCTACTCCATCCATTCTGATCCCCACACATCATACACAGCTCTACTCTATCCATCCTGATCCCCACACATCACACACAGTACTACTACTCCATCCATCCTGATTCCCCACACATCACACACACAGCTCTACTCCATCCATTCTGATCCCCACACATCACACACAGCTCTACTCCATCCATCCTGATCCCCACACATCACACTCAGCTCTACTCCATCCATCCTGATCCCCCACACATCACACACACAGCTCTACTCCATCCATCCTGATCCCCCACACATCACACACACAGCTCTACTCCATCCATCCTGATCCCCAAACATCACACACACAGCTCTACTCCATCCATCCTGACCCCCCACACACACAGGTGTACTCCATCCATCCTGATCCCCACACATCACACACACCTCTACTCCATCCATCCTGATCCCCACACATCACACACACCTCTACTCCATCCACCCTGATCCCCCACACATCACACACACAGCTCTACTCCATCCATCCCGATCCCCCACACATCACACACACAGCTCTACTCCATCCATCCTGATCCCCCACACATCACACACACAGCTCTACTCCATCCATCCTGATCCCCCACACATCACACACAGCTCTACTCCATCCATCCTGATCCCCCACACATCACACACACAGCTCTACTCCATCCACCCTGATCCCCCACACATCACACACGGCTCTACTCCATCCATCCTGATCCCCCACACATCACACACACAGCTCTACTCCATCCATCCTGACCCCCACACATCACACACACAGTTCTACTCCATCCATCCTGATCCCCACACATCACACACACAGCTCTACTCCATCCATCCTGATCCCCACACATCACACACACCTCTACTCCATCCACCCTGATCCCCCACACATCACACACACAGCTCTACTCCATCCATCCTGACCCCCACACATCACACACACAGCTCTACTCCATCCATCCTGATCCCCACACATCACACACACAGCTCTACTCCATCCACCCTGATCCCCCACACATCACACACACAGCTCTACTCCATCCATCCTGACCCCCACACATCACACACACAGTTCTACTCCATCCATCCTGATCCCCACACATCACACACACAGCTCTACTCCATCCATCCTGATCCCCACACATCACACACAGCTCGACTCCATCTATCCTGATCCCCACACATCACACACAGCTCTACTCCATCCATCCTGATCCCCACACATCACACACACAGCTCTACTCCATCCATTCTGATCCCCACACATCACGCACACAGCTCTACTCCATCCATTCTGATCCCCACACATCATACACAGCTCTACTCTATCCATCCTGATCCCCACACATCACACACAGTACTACTACTCCATCCATCCTGATTCCCCACACATCACACACACAGCTCTACTCCATCCATTCTGATCCCCACACATCACACACAGCTCTACTCCATCCATCCTGATCCCCACACATCACACACACAGCTCTACTCCATCCATCCTGACCCCCACACATCACACACACAGCTCTACTCCATCCATTCTGATCCCCACACATCACGCACACAGCTCTACTCCATCCATTCTGATCCCCACACATCATACACAGCTCTACTCTATCCATCCTGATCCCCACACATCACACACAGTACTACTACTCCATCCATCCTGATTCCCCACACATCACACACACAGCTCTACTCCATCCATTCTGATCCCCACACATCACACACAGCTCTACTCCATCCATCCTGATCCCCACACATCACACACAGCTCTACTCCATCCATCCTGATCCCCCACACATCACACACACAGCTCTACTCCATCCATCCAGATCCCCCACACATCACACACACAGCTCTACTCCATCCATCCTGATCCCCAAACATCACACACACAGCTCTACTCCATCCATCCTGACCCCCCACACACACAGGTGTACTCCATCCATCCTGATCCCCACACATCACACACAGCTCTACTCCATCCATCCTGATCCCCACACATCACACACACCTCTACTCCATCCACCCTGATCCCCCACACATCACACACACAGCTCTACTCCATCCATCCTGATCCCCCACACATCACACACACAGCTCTACTCCATCCATCCTGATCCCCCACACATCACACACACAGCTCTACTCCATCCATCCTGATCCCCCACACATCACACACAGCTCTACTCCATCCATCCTGATCCCCACACATCACACATAGCTCTACTCCATCCATCCTGATCCCCCACACATCACACACAGCTCTACTCCATCCATCCTGATCCCCCACACATCACACACACAGCTCTACTCCATCCACCCTGATCCCCCACACATCACACACGGCTCTACTCCATCCATCCTGATCCCCCACACATCACACACACAGCTCTACTCCATCCATCCTGACCCCCACACATCACACACACAGCTCTACTCCATCCATCCTGATCCCCCACACATCACACACACAGCTCTACTCCATCCATCCTGATCCCCACACATCACACACACAGCTCTACTCCATCCATTCTGATCCCCACACATCACACACACAGCTCTACTCCATCCATTCTGATCCCCACACATCATACACAGCTCTACTCTATCCATCCTGATCCGCACACATCACACACAGTACTACTACTCCATCCATCCTGATTCCCCACACATCACACACACAGCTCTACTCCATCCATTCTGATCCCCACACATCACACACAGCTCTACTCCATCCATCCTGATCCCCACACATCACACACAGCTCTACTCCATCCATCCTGATCCCCCACACATCACACACACAGCTCTACTCCATCCATCCTGATCCCCCACACATCACACACACAGCTCTACTCCATCCATCCTGATCCCCAAACATCACACACACAGCTCTACTCCATCCATCCTGACCCCCCACACACACAGGTGTACTCCATCCATCCTGATCCCCACACATCACACACAGCTCTACTCCATCCATCCTGATCCCCACACATCACACACACCTCTACTCCATCCACCCTGATCCCCCACACATCACACACACAGCTCTACTCCATCAAACCTGATCCCCCACACATCACACACACAGCTCTACTCCATCCATCCTGATCCCCCACACATCACACACACAGCTCTACTCCACCCATCCTGATCCCGCACACATCACACACAGCTCTACTCCATCCATCCTGATCCCCACACATCACACATAGCTCTACTCCATCCATCCTGATCCCCCACACATCACACACAGCTCTACTCCATCCATCCTGATCCCCCACACATCACACACACAGCTCTACTCCATCCACCCTGATCCCCCACACATCACACACGGCTCTACTCCATCCATCCTGATCCCCCACACATCACACACACAGCTCTACTCCATCCATCCTGACCCCCACACATCACACACACAGTTCTACTCCATCCATCCTGATCCCCACACATCACACACACAGCTCTACTCCATCCATCCTGATCCCCACACATCACACACACCTCTACTCCATCCACCCTGATCCCCCACACATCACACACACAGCTCTACTCCATCCATCCTGACCCCCACACATCACACACACAGTTCTACTCCATCCATCCTGATCCCCACACATCACACACACAGCTCTACTCCATCCATCCTGATCCCCAAATATCACACACACAGCTCTACTCCATCCATCCTGACCCCCCACACACACAGGTGTACTCCATCCATCCTGATCCCCACACATCACACACAGCTCTACTCCATCCATCCTGATCCCCACACATCACACACACCTCTACTCCATCCACCCTGATCCCCCACACATCACACACACAGCTCTACTCCATCCATCCTGATCCCCCACACATCACACACACAGCTCTACTCCATCCATCCTGATCCCCCACACATCACACACACAGCTCTACTCCATCCATCCTGATCCCCCACACATCACACACAGCTCTACTCCATCCATCCTGATCCCCACACATCACACATAGCTCTACTCCATCCATCCTGATCCCCCACACATCACACACAGCTCTACTCCATCCATCCTGATCCCCCACACATCACACACACAGCTCTACTCCATCCACCCTGATCCCCCACACATCACACACGGCTCTACTCCATCCATCCTGATCCCCCACACATCACACACACAGCTCTACTCCATCCATCCTGACCCCCACACATCACACACACAGCTCTACTCCATCCATCCTGATCCCCCACACATCACACACACAGCTCTACTCCATCCATCCTGATCCCCCAGACATCACACACACAGCTCTACTCCATCCATCCTGATCCCCCACACATCACACACAGCTCTACTCCATCCATCCTGATCCCCACACATCACACATAGCTCTACTCCATCCATCCTGATCCCCCACACATCACACACAGCTCTACTCCATCCATCCTGATCCCCCACACATCACACACACAGCTCTACTCCATCCACCCTGATCCCCCACACATCACACACGGCTCTACTCCATCCATCCTGATCCCCCACACATCACACACACAGCTCTACTCCATCCATCCTGACCCCCACACATCACACACACAGTTCTACTCCATCCATCCTGATCCCCACACATCACACACACAGCTCTACTCCATCCATCCTGATCCCCACACATCACACACACCTCTACTCCATCCACCCTGATCCCCCACACATCACACACACAGCTCTACTCCATCCATCCTGACCCCCACACATCACACACACAGTTCTACTCCATCCATCCTGATCCCCACACATCACACACACAGCTCTACTCCATCCATCCTGACCCCCACACATCACACACACAGCTCTACTCCATCCATCCTGACCCCCACACATCACACACACAGCTCTACTCCATCCATCCTGATCCCCAAACATCACACACACAGCTCTACTCCATCCATCCTGACCCCCCACACACACAGGTGTACTCCATCCATCCTGATCCCCACACATCACACACAGCTCTACTCCATCCATCCTGATCCCCACACATCACACACACCTCTACTCCATCCACCCTGATCCCCCACACATCACACACACAGCTCTACTCCATCCATCCTGATCCCCCACACATCACACACACAGCTCTACTCCATCCATCCTGATCCCCCACACATCACACACACAGCTCTACTCCATCCATCCTGATCCCCCACACATCACACACACAGCTCTACTCCATCCATCCTGATCCCCCACACATCACACACAGCTCTACTCCATCCATCCTGATCCCCACACATCACACATAGCTCTACTCCATCCATCCTGATCCCCCACACATCACACACACAGCTCTACTCCATCCACCCTGATCCCCCACACATCACACACGGCTCTACTCCATCCATCCTGATCCCCCACACATCACACACACAGCTCTACTCCATCCATCCTGACCCCCACACATCACACACACAGTTCTACTCCATCCATCCTGATCCCCACACATCACACACACAGCTCTACTCCATCCATCCTGATCCCCACACATCACACACACCTCTACTCCATCCACCCTGATCCCCCACACATCACACACACAGCTCTACTCCATCCATCCTGACCCCCACACATCACACACACAGTTCTACTCCATCCATCCTGATCCCCACACATCACACACACAGCTCTACTCCATCCATCCTGATCCCCACACATCACACACACAGCTCTACTCCATCCACCCTGATCCCCCACACATCACACACACAGCTCTACTCCATCCATCCTGACCCCCACACATTACACACACAGTTCTACTCCATCCATCCTGATCCCCACACATCACACACACCTCTACTCCATCCACCCTGATCCCCCACACATCACACACACAGCTCTACTCCATCCACCCTGATCCCCCACACATCACACACACAGCTCTACTCCATCCATCCTGATCCCCCACACATCACACACACAGCTCTACTCCATCCATCCTGATCCCCCACACATCACACACAGCTCTACTCCATCCATCCTGATCCCCACACATCACACATAGCTCTACTCCATCCATCCTGATCCCCCACACATCACACACAGCTCTACTCCATCCATCCTGATCCCCCACACATCACACACACAGCTCTACTCCATCCACCCTGATCCCCCACACATCACACACGGCTCTACTCCATCCATCCTGATCCCCCACACATCACACACACAGCTCTACTCCATCCATCCTGACCCCCACACATCACACACACAGTTCTACTCCATCCATCCTGATCCCCACACATCACACACACAGCTCTACTCCATCCATCCTGATCCCCACACATCACACACACCTCTACTCCATCCACCCTGATCCCCCACACATCACACACACAGCTCTACTCCATCCATCCTGACCCCCACACATCACACACACAGCTCTACTCCATCCATCCTGATCCCCACACATCACACACACAGCTCTACTCCATCCACCCTGATCCCCCACACATCACACACACAGCTCTACTCCATCCATCCTGACCCCCACACATCACACACACAGTTCTACTCCATCCATCCTGATCCCCACACATCACACACACAGCTCTACTCCATCCATCCTGATCCCCACACATCACACACAGCTCGACTCCATCTATCCTGATCCCCACACATCACACACAGCTCTACTCCATCCATCCTGATCCCCACACATCACACACACAGCTCTACTCCATCCATTCTGATCCCCACACATCACGCACACAGCTCTACTCCATCCATTCTGATCCCCACACATCATACACAGCTCTACTCTATCCATCCTGATCCCCACACATCACACACAGTACTACTACTCCATCCATCCTGATTCCCCACACATCACACACACAGCTCTACTCCATCCATTCTGATCCCCACACATCACACACAGCTCTACTCCATCCATCCTGATCCCCACACATCACACACACAGCTCTACTCCATCCATCCTGACCCCCACACATCACACACACAGCTCTACTCCATCCATTCTGATCCCCACACATCACGCACACAGCTCTACTCCATCCATTCTGATCCCCACACATCATACACAGCTCTACTCTATCCATCCTGATCCCCACACATCACACACAGTACTACTACTCCATCCATCCTGATTCCCCACACATCACACACACAGCTCTACTCCATCCATTCTGATCCCCACACATCACACACAGCTCTACTCCATCCATCCTGATCCCCACACATCACACACAGCTCTACTCCATCCATCCTGATCCCCCACACATCACACACACAGCTCTACTCCATCCATCCAGTTCCCCCACACATCACACACACAGCTCTACTCCATCCATCCTGATCCCCAAACATCACACACACAGCTCTACTCCATCCATCCTGACCCCCCACACACACAGGTGTACTCCATCCATCCTGATCCTCACACATCACACACAGCTCTACTCCATCCATCCTGATCCCCACACATCACACACACCTCTACTCCATCCACCCTGATCCCCCACACATCACACACACAGCTCTACTCCATCCATCCTGATCCCCCACACATCACACACACAGCTCTACTCCATCCATCCTGATCCCCCACACATCACACACACAGCTCTACTCCATCCATTCTGATCCCCCACACATCACACACAGCTCTACTCCATCCATCCTGATCCCCACACATCACACATAGCTCTACTCCATCCATCCTGATCCCCCACACATCACACACAGCTCTACTCCATCCATCCTGATCCCCCACACATCACACACACAGCTCTACTCCATCCACCCTGATCCCCCACACATCACACACGGCTCTACTCCATCCATCCTGATCCCCCACACATCACACACACAGCTCTACTCCATCCATCCTGACCCCCACAAATCACACACACAGCTCTACTCCATCCATCCTGATCCCCCACACATCACACACACAGCTCTACTCCATCCATCCTGATCCCCCAGACATCACACACACAGCTCTACTCCATCCATCCTGATCCCCCACACATCACACACAGCTCTACTCCATCCATCCTGATCCCCACACATCACACATAGCTCTACTCCATCCATCCTGATCCCCCACACATCACACACAGCTCTACTCCATCCACCCTGATCCCCCACACATCACACACGGCTCTACTCCATCCATCCTGATCCCCCACACATCACACACACAGCTCTACTCCATCCATCCTGACCCCCACACATCACACACACAGTTCTACTCCATCCATCCTGATCCCCACACATCACACACACAGCTCTACTCCATCCATCCTGATCCCCACACATCACACACACCTCTACTCCATCCACCCTGATCCCCCACACATCACACACACAGCTCTACTCCATCCATCCTGACCCCCACACATCACACACACAGTTCTACTCCATCCATCCTGATCCCCACACATCACACACACAGCTCTACTCCATCCATCCTGATCCCCACACATCACACACACAGCTCTACTCCATCCACCCTGATCCCCCACACATCACACACACAGCTCTACTCCATCCATCCTGACCCCCACACATTACACACACAGTTCTACTCCATCCATCCTGATCCCCACACATCACACACACAGCTCTACTCCATCCATCCTGATCCCCACACATCACACACAGCTCGACTCCATCTATCCTGATCCCCACACATCACACACAGCTCTACTCCATCCATCCTGATCCTCACACATCACACACAGCTCTACTCCATCCATCCTGATCCCCCACACATCACACACACAGCTCTACTCCATCCATCCAGATCCCCCACACATCACACACACAGCTCTACTCCATCCATCCTGATCCCCAAACATCACACACACAGCTCTACTCCATCCATCCTGACCCCCCACACATCACACACAGCTCTACTCCATCCATCCTGATCCCCCACACATCACACACACAGCTCTACTCCATCCACCCTGATCCCCCACACATCACACACGGCTCTACTCCATCCATCCTGATCCCCCACACATCACACACACAGCTCTACTCCATCCATCCTGACCCCCACACATCACACACACAGCTCTACTCCATCCATCCTGATCCCCCACACATCACACACACAGCTCTACTCCATCCATCCTGATCCCCCAGACATCACACACACAGCTCTACTCCATCCATCCTGATCCCCCACACATCACACACAGCTCTACTCCATCCATCCTGATCCCCACACATCACACATAGCTCTACTCCATCCATCCTGATCCCCCACACATCACACACAGCTCTACTCCATCCATCCTGATCCCCCACACATCACACACACAGCTCTACTCCATCCACCCTGATCCCCCACACATCACACACGGCTCTACTCCATCCATCCTGATCCCCCACACATCACACACACAGCTCTACTCCATCCATCCTGACCCCCACACATCACACACACAGTTCTACTCCATCCATCCTGATCCCCACACATCACACACACAGCTCTACTCCATCCATCCTGATCCCCACACATCACACACACACCTCTACTCCATCCACCCTGATCCCCCACACATCACACACACAGCTCTACTCCATCCATCCTGACCCCCACACATCACACACACAGTTCTACTCCATCCATCCTGATCCCCACACATCACACACACAGCTCTACTCCATCCATCCTGATCCCCACACATCACACACACAGCTCTACTCCATCCATCCTGACCCCCACACATCACACACACAGCTCTACTCCATCCATCCTGACCCCCACACATCACACACAGCTCTACTTCATCCATCCTGATCCCCACACATCACACACACAGCTCTACTCCATCCATCCTGACCCCCACACATCACACACACAGCTCTACTCCATCCATCCTGATGCCCAAACATCACACACACAGCTCTACTCCATCCATCCTGACCCCCCCCACACACAGGTGTACTCCATCCATCCTGATCCCCACACATCACACACAGCTCTACTCCATCCATCCTGATCCCAACACATCACACACACCTCTACTCCATCCACCCTGATCCCCCACACATCACACACACAGCTCTACTCCATCCATCCTGATCCCCCACACATCACACACACAGCTCTACTCCATCCATCCTGATCCCCCACACATCACACACACAGCTCTACTCCATCCATCCTGATCCCCCACACATCACACACACAGCTCTACTCCATCCATCCTGATCCCCCACACATCACACACACAGCTCTACTCCATCCATCCTGACCCCCACACATCACACACACAGTTCTACTCCATCCATCCTGATCCCCACACATCACACACACAGCTCTACTCCATCCATCCTGATCCCCACACATCACACACACAGCTCTACTCCATCCACCCTGATCCCCCACACATCACACACACAGCTCTACTCCATCCATCCTGACCCCCACACATTACACACACAGTTCTACTCCATCCATCCTGATCCCCACACATCACACACACAGCTCTACTCCATCCATCCTGATCCCCACACATCACACACAGCTCGACTCCATCTATCCTGATCCCCACACATCACACACAGCTCTACTCCATCCATCCTGATCCCCACACATCACACACAGCTCTACTCCATCCATCCTGATCCCCCACACATCACACACACAGCTCTACTCCATCCATCCTGATCCCCAAACATCACACACACAGCTCTACTCCATCCATCGTGACCCCCCACACACACAGGTGTACTCCATCCATCCTGATCCCCACACATCACACACAGCTCTACTCCATCCATCCTGATCCCCACACATCACACACACCTCTACTCCATCCACCCTGATCCCCCACACATCTCACACACACAGCTCTACTCCATCCATCCTGATCCCCCACACATCACACACACAGCTCTACTCCATCCATCCTGATCCCCCACACATCACACACACAGCTCTACTCCATCCATCCTGATCCCGCACACATCACACACAGCTCTACTCCATCCATCCTGATCCCCACACATCACACATAGCTCTACTCCATCCATCCTGATCCCCCACACATCACACACAGCTCTACTCCATCCATCCTGATCCCCCACACATCACACACACAGCTCTACTCCATCCACCCTGATCCCCCACACATCACACACGGCTCTACTCCATCCATCCTGATCCCCCACACATCACACACACAGCTCTACTCCATCCATCCTGACCCCCACACATCACACACACAGTTCTACTCCATCCATCCTGATCCCCACACATCACACACACAGCTCTACTCCATCCATCCTGATCCCCACACATCACACACACCTCTACTCCATCCACCCTGATCCCCCACACATCACACACACAGCTCTACTCCATCCATCCTGACCCCCACACATCACACACACAGTTCTACTCCATCCATCCTGATCCCCACACATCACACACACAGCTCTACTCCATCCATCCTGATCCCCACACATCACACACACAGCTCTACTCCATCCACCCTGATCCCCCACACATCACACACACAGCTCTACTCCATCCATCCTGACCCCCACACATCACACACACAGTTCTACTCCATCCATCCTGATCCCCACACATCACACACACAGCTCTACTCCATCCATCCTGATCCCCACACATCACACACAGCTCGACTCCATCTATCCTGATCCCCACACATCACACACAGCTCTACTCCATCCATCCTGATCCCCACACATCACACACACAGCTCTACTCCATCCATTCTGATCCCCACACATCATGCACACAGCTCTACTCCATCCATTCTGATCCCCACACATCATACACAGCTCTACTCTATCCATCCTGATCCCCACACATCACACACAGTACTACTACTCCATCCATCCTGATTCCCCACACATCACACACACAGCTCTACTCCATCCATTCTGATCCCCACACATCACACACAGCTCTACTCCATCCATCCTGATCCCCACACATCACACTCAGCTCTACTCCATCCATCCTGATCCCCCACACATCACACACACAGCTCTACTCCATCCATCCAGATCCCCCACACATCACACACACAGCTCTACTCCATCCATCCTGATCCCCAAACATCACACACACAGCTCTACTCCATCCATCCTGACCCCCCACACACACAGGTGTACTCCATCCATCCTGATCCCCACACATCACACACAGCTCTACTCCATCCATCCTGATCCCCACACATCACACACACCTCTACTCCATCCACCCTGATCCCCCACACATCACACACACAGCTCTACTCCATCCATCCTGATCCCCCACACATCACACACACAGCTCTACTCCATCCATCCTGATCCCCCACACATCACACACACAGCTCTACTCCATCCATCCTGATCCCCCACACATCACACACAGCTCTACTCCATCCATCCTGATCCCCACACATCACACATAGCTCTACTCCATCCATCCTGATCCCCCACACATCACACACAGCTCTACTCCATCCATCCATCCTGATCCCCCACACATCACACACACAGCTCTACTCCATCCACCCTGATCCCCCACACATCACACACGGCTCTACTCCATCCATCCTGATCCCCCACACATCACACACACAGCTCTACTCCATCCATCCTGACCCCCACACATCACACACACAGCTCTACTCCATCCATCCTGATCCCCCACACATCACACACACAGCTCTACTCCATCCATCCTGATCCCCACACATCACACACACAGCTCTACTCCATCCATTCTGATCCCCACACATCATACACAGCTCTACTCTATCCATCCTGATCCCCACACATCACACACAGTAGTACTACTCCATCCATCCTGATTCCCCACACATCACACACACAGCTCTACTCCATCCATTCTGATCCCCACACATCACACACAGCTCTACTCCATCCATCCTGATCCCCACACATCACACACAGCTCTACTCCATCCATCCTGATCCCCCACACATCACACACACAGCTCTACTCCATCCATCCTGATCCCCCACACATCACACACACAGCTCTACTCCATCCATCCTGATCCCCAAACATCACACACACAGCTCTACTCCATCCATCCTGACCCCCCACACACACAGGTGTACTCCATCCATCCTGATCCCCACACATCACACACAGCTCTACTCCATCCATCCTGATCCCCACACATCACACACACCTCTACTCCATCCACCCTGATCCCCCACACATCACACACACAGCTCTACTCCATCAAACCTGATCCCCCACACATCACACACACAGCTCTACTCCATCCATCCTGATCCCCCACACATCACACACACAGCTCTACTCCATCCATCCTGATCCCGCACACATCACACACAGCTCTACTCCATTCATCCTGATCCCCACACATCACACATAGCTCTACTCCATCCATCCTGATCCCCCACACATCACACACAGCTCTACTCCATCCATCCTGATCCCCCACACATCACACACACAGCTCTACTCCATCCACCCTGATCCCCCACACATCACACACGGCTCTACTCCATCCATCCTGATCCCCCACACATCACACACACAGCTCTACTCCATCCATCCTGACCCCCACACATCACACACACAGTTCTACTCCATCCATCCTGATCCCCACACATCACACACACAGCTCTACTCCATCCATCCTGATCCCCACACATCACACACACCTCTACTCCATCCACCCTGATCCCCCACACATCACACACACAGCTCTACTCCATCCATCCTGACCCCCACACATCACACACACAGTTCTACTCCATCCATCCTGATCCCCACACATCACACACACAGCTCTACTCCATCCATCCTGATCCCCAAACATCAGACACACAGCTCTACTCCATCCATCCTGACCCCCCACACACACAGGTGTACTCCATCCATCCTGATCCCCACACATCACACACAGCTCTACTCCATCCATCCTGATCCCCACACATCACACACACCTCTACTCCATCCACCCTGATCCCCCACACATCACACACACAGCTCTACTCCATCCATCCTGATCCCCCACACATCACACACACAGCTCTACTCCATCCATCCTGATCCCCCACACATCACACACACAGCTCTACTCCATCCATCCTGATCCCCCACACATCACACACAGCTCTACTCCATCCATCCTGATCCCCACACATCACACATAGCTCTACTCCATCCATCCTGATCCCCCACACATCACACACAGCTCTACTCCATCCATCCTGATCCCCCACACATCACACACACAGCTCTACTCCATCCACCCTGATCCCCCACACATCACACACGGCTCTACTCCATCCATCCTGATCCCCCACACATCACACACACAGCTCTACTCCATCCATCCTGACCCCCACACATCACACACACAGCTCTACTCCATCCATCCTGATCCCCCACACATCACACACACAGCTCTACTCCATCCATCCTGATCCCCCAGACATCACACACACAGCTCTACTCCATCCATCCTGATCCCCCACACATCACACACAGCTCTACTCCATCCATCCTGATCCCCACACATCACACATAGCTCTACTCCATCCATTCTGATCCCCCACACATCACACACAGCTCTACTCCATCCATCCTGATCCCCCACACATCACACACACAGCTCTACTCCATCCACCCTGATCCCCCACACATCACACACGGCTCTACTCCATCCATCCTGATCCCCCACACATCACACACACAGCTCTACTCCATCCATCCTGACCCCCACACATCACACACACAGTTCTACTCCATCCATCCTGATCCCCACACATCACACACACAGCTCTACTCCATCCATCCTGATCCCCACACATCACACACACCTCTACTCCATCCACCCTGATCCCCCACACATCACACACACAGCTCTACTCCATCCATCCTGACCCCCACACATCACACACACAGTTCTACTCCATCCATCCTGATCCCCACACATCACACACACAGCTCTACTCCATCCATCCTGACCCCCACACATCACACACACAGCTCTACTCCATCCATCCTGACCCCCACACATCACACACACAGCTCTACTCCATCCATCCTGATCCCCAAACATCACACACACAGCTCTACTCCATCCATCCTGACCCCCCACACACACAGGTGTACTCCATCCATCCTGATCCCCACACATCACACACAGCTCTACTCCATCCATCCTGATCCCCACACATCACACACACCTCTACTCCATCCACCCTGATCCCCCACACATCACACACACAGCTCTACTCCATCCATCCTGATCCCCCACACATCACACACACAGCTCTACTCCATCCATCCTGATCCCCCACACATCACACACACAGCTCTACTCCATCCATCCTGATCCCCCACACATCACACACACAGCTCTACTCCATCCATCCTGATCCCCCACACATCACACACAGCTCTACTCCATCCATCCTGATCCCCACACATCACACATAGCTCTACTCCATCCATCCTGATCCCCCACACATCACACACACAGCTCTACTCCATCCACCCTGATCCCCCACACATCACACACGGCTCTACTCCATCCATCCTGATCCCCCACACATCACACACACAGCTCTACTCCATCCATCCTGACCCCCACACATCACACACACAGTTCTACTCCATCCATCCTGATCCCCACACATCACACACACAGCTCTACTCCATCCATCCTGATCCCCACACATCACACACACCTCTACTCCATCCACCCTGATCCCCCACACATCACACACACAGCTCTACTCCATCCATCCTGACCCCCACACATCACACACACAGTTCTACTCCATCCATCCTGATCCCCACAGATCACACACACAGCTCTACTCCATCCATCCTGATCCCCACACATCACACACACAGCTCTACTCCATCCACCCTGATCCCCCACACATCACACACACAGCTCTACTCCATCCATCCTGACCCCCACACATTACACACACAGTTCTACTCCATCCATCCTGATCCCCACACATCACACACACAGCTCTACTCCATCCATCCTGATCCCCACACATCACACACAGCTCGACTCCATCTATCCTGATCCCCACACATCACACACAGCTCTACTCCATCCATCCTGATCCCCACACATCACACACAGCTCTACTCCATCCATCCTGATCCCCCACACATCACACACACAGCTCTACTCCATCCATCCTGATCCCCCACACATCACACACACAGCTCTACTCCATCCATCCTGATCCCCAAACATCACACACACAGCTCTACTCCATCCATCCTGACCCCCCACACACACAGGTGTACTCCATCCATCCTGATCCCCACACATCACACACAGCTCTACTCCATCCATCCTGATCCCCACACATCACACACACCTCTACTCCATCCACCCTGATCCCCCACACATCACACACACAGCTCTACTCCATCCATCCTGATCCCCCACACATCACACACACAGCTCTACTCCATCCATCCTGATCCCCCACACATCACACACACAGCTCTACTCCATCCATCCTGATCCCGCACACATCACACACAGCTCTACTCCATCCATCCTGATCCCCACACATCACACATAGCTCTACTCCATCCATCCTGATCCCCCACACATCACACACAGCTCTACTCCATCCATCCTGATCCCCCACACATCACACACACAGCTCTACTCCATCCACCCTGATCCCCCACACATCACACACGGCTCTACTCCATCCATCCTGATCCCCCACACATCACACACACAGCTCTACTCCATCCATCCTGACCCCCACACATCACACACACAGTTCTACTCCATCCATCCAGATCCCCACACATCACACACACAGCTCTACTCCATCCATCCTGATCCCCACACATCACACACACCTCTACTCCATCCACCCTGATCCCCCACACATCACACACACAGCTCTACTCCATCCATCCTGACCCCCACACATCACACACACAGTTCTACTCCATCCATCCTGATCCCCACACATCACACACACAGCTCTACTCCATCCATCCTGATCCCCACACATCACACACACAGCTCTACTCCATCCACCCTGATCCCCCACACATCACACACACAGCTCTACTCCATCCATCCTGACCCCCACACATCACACACACAGTTCTACTCCATCCATCCTGATCCCCACACATCACACACACAGCTCTACTCCATCCATCCTGATCCCCACACATCACACACAGCTCGACTCCATCTATCCTGATCCCCACACATCACACACAGCTCTACTCCATCCATCCTGATCCCCACACATCACACACACAGCTCTACTCCATCCATTCTGATCCCCACACATCACGCACACAGCTCTACTCCATCCATTCTGATCCCCACACATCATACACAGCTCTACTCTATCCATCCTGATCCCCACACATCACACACAGTACTACTACTCCATCCATCCTGATTCCCCACACATCACACACACAGCTCTACTCCATCCATCCTGATCCCCACACATCACACACACCTCTACTCCATCCACCCTGATCCCCCACACATCACACACACAGCTCTACTCCATCCATCCTGACCCCCACACATCACACACACAGTTCTACTCCATCCATCCTGATCCCCACACATCACACACACAGCTCTACTCCATCCATCCTGACCCCCACACATCACACACACAGCTCTACTCCATCCATCCTGACCCCCACACATCACACACACAGCTCTACTCCATCCATCCTGATCCCCAAACATCACACACATAGCTCTACTCCATCCATCCTGACCCCCCACACACACAGGTGTACTCCATCCATCCTGATCCCCACACATCACACACAGCTCTACTCCATCCATCCTGATCCCCACACATCACACACACCTCTACTCCATCCACCCTGATCCCCCACACATCACACACACAGCTCTACTCCATCCATCCTGATCCCCCACACATCACACACAGCTCTACTCCATCCATCCTGATCCCCACACATCACACACACAGTTCTACTCCATCCATCCTGATCCCCACACATCACACACACAGCTCTACTCCATCCATCCTGATCCCCACACATCACACACACCTCTACTCCATCCACCCTGATCCCCCACACATCACACACACAGCTCTACTCCATCCATCCTGACCCCCACACATCACACACACAGTTCTACTCCATCCATCCTGATCCCCACACATCACACACACAGCTCTACTCCATCCATCCTGATCCCCACACATCACACACACAGCTCTACTCCATCCACCCTGATCCCCCACACATCACACACACAGCTCTACTCCATCCATCCTGACCCCCACACATTACACACACAGTTGTACTCCATCCATCCTGATCCCCACACATCACACACACAGCTCTACTCCATCCATCCTGATCCCCACACATCACACACAGCTCGACTCCATCTATCCTGATCCCCACACATCACACACAGCTCTACTCCATCCATCCTGATCCCCACACATCACACACAGCTCTACTCCATCCATCCTGATCCCCCACACATCACACACACAGCTCTACTCCATCCATCCTGATCCCCCACACATCACACACACAGCTCTACTCCATCCATCCTGGTCCCCAAACATCACACACACAGCTCTACTCCATCCATCCTGACCCCCCACACACACAGGTGTACTCCATCCATCCTGATCCCCACACATCACACACAGCTCTACTCCATCCATCCTGATCCCCACACATCACACACACCTCTACTCCATCCACCCTGATCCCCCACACATCACACACACAGCTCTACTCCATCCATCCTGATCCCCCACACATCACACACACAGCTCTACTCCATCCATCCTGATCCCCCACACATCACACACACAGCTCTACTCCATCCATCCTGATCCCGCACACATCACACACAGCTCTACTCCATCCATCCTGATCCCCACACATCACACATAGCTCTACTCCATCCATCCTGATCCCCCACACATCACACACAGCTCTACTCCATCCATCCTGATCCCCCACACATCACACACACAGCTCTACTCCATCCACCCTGATCCCCCACACATCACACACGGCTCTACTCCATCCATCCTGATCCCCCACACATCACACACACAGCTCTACTCCATCCATCCTGACCCCCACACATCACACACACAGTTCTACTCCATCCATCCTGATCCCCACACATCACACACACAGCTCTACTCCATCCATCCTGATCCCCACACATCACACACACCTCTACTCCATCCACCCTGATCCCCCACACATCACACACACAGCTCTACTCCATCCATCCTGACCCCCACACATCACACACACAGTTCTACTCCATCCATCCTGATCCCCACACATCACACACACAGCTCTACTCCATCCATCCTGATCCCCACACATCACACACACAGCTCTACTCCATCCACCCTGATCCCCCACACATCACACACACAGCTCTACTCCATCCATCCTGACCCCCACACATCACACACACAGTTCTACTCCATCCATCCTGATCCCCACACATCACACACACAGCTCTACTCCATCCATCCTGATCCCCACACATCACACACAGCTCGACTCCATCTATCCTGATCCCCACACATCACACACAGCTCTACTCCATCCATCCTGATCCCCACACATCACACACACAGCTCTACTCCATCCATTCTGATCCCCACACATCACGCACACAGCTCTACTCCATCCATTCTGATCCCCACACATCATACACAGCTCTACTCTATCCATCCTGATCCCCACACATCACACACAGTACTACTACTCCATCCATCCTGATTCCCCACACATCACACACACAGCTCTACTCCATCCATTCTGATCCCCACACATCACACACAGCTCTACTCCATCCATCCTGACGTGGGCGTGTTAGAGTGCAGCAGTGTGTGCTCAGCTGTTGGAGAGTGAAGACGTGCAGGCAGCCTCTCCCTCTTCCAGGGGGAGAAGGTCTGCTTTTCCCCAGCGAGTATGCCCTCGCCTGGGGCATCCACTGCCTCCCGGGATGGACCGGCGGGGGGCAGCGAGAGGCAGCCGGTTCCAGGAGCCAATACAGAATTAAGGAGGTCGCAGAGACTGAAAGTGCAAGCGGCAGAAATTAAAGGTAAGCCCCAGGAGGAAGATCTGTACTCCTGGGGTGAAAGAAAGGATGGAGAGACAGCAGAGCAATTAGCCACCCGCTTTAATAAGTACAAGCGGGAGTTTGAGGCAATAAGCGGCAAATTGAAGAAACTGCAGCATGAAGTGCAGGGTCTGAAAGCCCTGCTAGAGACATGCTCAAGAGACCAAAAGAAAGACTATCAGGACGAAATAAAGAACATAATGGAGGAAATTAAGAAACTGACAGCAAGAAAAGACGCTATAAAGGCAAACGGAGGCAGCATGTCGGAGAACTGGAGACACCAGGAGCGCTTTAATAGGAACATTCCATTCTATACCAGCAGTGAAGAGAGTGCAGAGGAAGGCTGCAGAGGGAAAACCCAGCTTTCTGCAAGCCTGCAGCAGCATTCAAACACTGCTAGATCGCAGGGGGTTAATGAACAGAGCCTCAGAGGCGGCCAAGGAAAGCAGAGGACGGGTCACGAGTCTGACGCTAGCATCCCGGCAAGACAAGCCGACCCGCCCCTCTCAGGTTCATCCATGGAAGAGGAAAGTGACAGCGGCGGGTATCTACTCAGCGAGATCCAGAAAATGGAGGCCCCCCCGGATTTGAGCAAGCTGTGCTTCGGGAACGAGACACCTGAAGAGGACACCCGTATCCGCGCAAAAGGCCAGGCGAAGAAGGCTACAGTGGAAGTGGTAAGTTCAAGATATGTGCCACTTCCTGATAATGCAATCCCTGCGGCAGGGGGTCGCCCGGTGTCTGAAGTGGCACCGGGAGCCAGTCAAAAGGGAGAGAAAATAGAACCATTGGTAGCCCCCCGTGTCCAGTCTGGCAAGGTGCTTGCTGCAGGGTCAGACTGCAAGGGGGAGGGGCATAGTAATGATGGTTTCGCGGGCTCGGTGGAGCAAGTACAGTTGGAGCATGTAGCTAAGCAGGTCTCCTCAGACCAGGCTACTGTGGTGGAGGTACAGGAGCCGGGTGAGGGAACTGATGATATGGATTGTTTGCCAATAGTAGATGAGCAGTGCCCTGGAGGGGGGGAGAACGCACAGGCGGCAACGCAGCAGCAGCCGGTGGTCTTTCCTCTCCAGGACAAAGGAAAAGATACTAAAACAAAAGGGACCGGGCAGGGGTTAAATGTATCAAGAAAGGGCAGAGGCGATGCCAGTGTAAAATCAGCAGTGCCAGCAACATTTAATGTAAAACCTGAATCCCAAACTCTCCGGGCTAGTACAGGCACGGGGCTAGTGTCCAGCGGGGAGTTAGGAGTTAAGGCAGCGGATCGTGCACAGGAGACGGAGGGGCGGGGAGCTGAAGCAGCAGGGAGTGGAAAGGCAGGAGTGATTAAAAAGGGGCAGCTGATGAATGAAAGTAAAAAGCAGTCCGGGGTTCTCAGCACTCAGAGGGTTAAAAATGTCCAGGGAAAAAAAATAGATGTAAAAGCAGTAGCGCCCAAGGAAGGTGCTACTGGGAAATCAGTTGGGGCAAGTAAGACAGCACCAGGCCCGAGTGCTAGAGAAACCGCGCCAAAGTCAGTCTCTTTGGAAGATGGTAAAATGAGAAGAGCTGCGAGTTGTAAGAGTGTGGCTGAAATAAAGGAGGGTAAAAGAAGAATGAGTGAGAGCGGTCGGGATGGCCGGCTGGGGGGGACCCATGCCATGCTGCAAAGTGGCTCGTCGGGGACCCTTTCGGTGCAGGCCAGCCCGAAGGTAAAGAAAGTAGCAGGGAAGACGATACAAGCAGTTTCCCAAAACAAGAGGGGAGGGGGAACTGAGGAGGGACAAAAGGGAAATAAAAGAAAGAATGGTGGAGTGCATGAGGGGGTGAAAGTCATAAAGCAAGTAGAAGCAGAGGGAGAGAAGGAGATTGTAATAGATAAGGGAAATGAAGGGCTAAACACTGATAAAGGGGAGGAGGGGAGTGTTGAAAGAACAAAACAGAATAAAATGCAGAATAACAAAGGTGTGGAGGTTGAGGAAAGTAGGGAGAGTGAGGGGAGGGAGAAGAGTGTGGGTGCAGGTGAGAATGCAGGTGAAGGATGCTGGAGTGGAAAAATTATGGAAGGGGGAAAAGGGATTGAGCCTCCCCAGCAAGGGAGCGGGAGCAATAATGAGATGAGTGGAGATGAGAGGGGGGCTATGCCGGGCCCTTCATCTAAGCCCTCCCCTCCCCGCAGTAGTAACCCCCCGGTGGCCCCTGGGGCAAAGAGCTACGCTGGTGCAGTTCAGGGTGATGCGAGGAGGGTTTTGTCTGGTGGCACGGATAGGGATTTAAGACAGCAACTCACGGCCGCTCTGAGACGGGGCGAGAGGTCTGCCCTTATAGATGGTGAGCAGGTGGATTTAAGTTTTTGGGTTCAACGTTTTGGTCTTTCTGCCTTCCGAGAAAATATGGGAAATTGGTCACTCCCAACAGGCGGGCCAAGGGGGACCAGAAGGAATGCAGTCCGTCTTCGGTGGGAAAGTGATGAAACATGCCCTAGGAGGAGTGAGGTGGTTGAACTACTGCTGAAGATGGGCTTCAGGGCACATAACATCTTTGCTCTGATCCATCCCTTCGGTATCCCGGAGTTCGACATCAGTTTCGTAAGGCCAGAGGGTTTGGAACTCTTCTGGACCAATTACGAGCTGGTGAAGAATCGGCCCGGCTGGCGGGATTTCAGGGTCTCCCCCCTGTCCCGCCAGGACGATGTAAAGACGGTGACTGTGTTAACGCGTAATGAGTCTCTGTCTTCGCTTGATATCATGACCTGGTTAAGTCGTTTTGGAGAAGTTAAGGGTGCCCCGGTGAAAAACCGGGATGAATATGGTATCTGGTCCGGGGCATGGACTTTTCTGGTCCAGCTGAGCCGGGCGGGGAACTCAGTGACCCACATCCCCTCCTCGGCCTATCTGGGTAGGGACAGGATCTCGGTCTTCTACCGGGGACAGCCTAAAGTGTGTCACCGATGCGGCGACCCCACCCATTTTAGTGCAGACTGCACTCAGCAGGTGTGCTTCTCATGTGGAGGGGTAGGCCATACAGCCGCATCGTGTAGGGACATACGCTGTCACCTGTGTGGTGTTCTAGGACACCCCTACAGCCGCTGCCCTCGTTCTAGTGCCAACACGGCCCCTGAACCCACGGGTAGGCCTCAGGAGATGCAGGGTGAGGGTCTGCCGGTGGGGGAGGGTGTTGACGGGGGTACTGGGGCTGAGGGTCCAGTGAAGAACGGCAGTAAGACAGCAAGTCAGATGAGACGCCTGGAAGCCAGGAAGGCGGCAAGGGCAGGTGAAACATCTGGGAAAACCATTGGCACGGTCCGCGCCCCTGCCCTTGAGAAAGCTCCTGCTACTGAGGCTCCAGGGGAGAGCGAGTTGGAGGAGGAGACCGAGAGACTGCAGAGGGAAGAGGGGTCCGCCTCTGGCGCCGCTCTGTCATCAAATGAAGATGGCAGAGAATGGCTGGAAAAGAGGCGGAAAAAGGATGTGAAAAAGAAAAAACAACCAGGTAAAAGGAAATCTTCTCCTGCCCCGGGTCAGAGACTAATGGAAGGACAAACCGGCTCCCCTCTGGTGTCTCTTTCAAACCGTTTTCAATCCCTTGAGGGGGAACCTGAATCTCCCTTGCTAGTGGGGGTGACGGGGGAACCCGAGAGGGGTGGGGAGGGGCCGGAGGATGTGACCCCCCCTCCCGTCCTTGGGAAGACTGAGTCCCAGGGGAGGGAGGAGGTACCGAAGCCACCAGACAAAAGTTTGGCGTCCCCTGAAGAAGGAGGGGCAACAATCGAGGGCATGGATATGTCTGCGTCATTAAAGAGAGGAGGAGAGGAATGTGGGTTTTCGGGTGAAGAAAGGGGAAGGGATAAGATAAGAGTCATCCAACCTTAATCACCTTAGATGGCGGCACTCAGTCCGTTGACGCTGGCGACCATTAATGTAGCCAGCATTAAGTCAAATACTGCAAGATTTATGGCCTTTGATTTTTTCAGCCGTGTTGAAGCTGATATTTTATTTTTGCAGGAGACCAGGCTAACAGATTTAGCCAGTATATATCAGGCAAAGAGGGAGTGGACTCACGGGCCCTCCTATTGGTCTCTTGCGGCCGAGCAGTATAGCGGAGTGGCGGTTCTTTTTAAAACCGCAGATGTCACATGCCGACGGGTGATTGAGGTGGAAATGGGGAGGTGTTTGGTCCTAGACGTCCTTGTGGGAGGTCAAGAGCTACGACTGATTAACATCTACGGTCCTCAAAGTCAATGTGAGCGAAAGGACCTTTTCACAAGGATCAAGCCCTATCTTTTTTCAAGCCGGTTGGTAGTCTTTGGTGGAGACTTCAATAACGTCACGAGGCTCTGCGATAGGGGAGGTACCAAAGACAGACTGGATTATGATAGCGTCGCTTTGAATAGAATAGTCAGTGAGGCTCGCCTGGAGGACATCCACATCAGGCATGCCCCAGGCAACACGGTGTTCACCTTCCATAGAGGTAGTAGTAGGTCTAGGATAGACAGGTTTTATTTAAAGGAGGAAGCTGTCTCCTCACCTTTATTGGTGGTGGAGGTGGAGTTCTCCGACCACTGTTTAATTATGTTTACTTTGAATGTTACAGATACCCCTCGGATGGGTAGAGGTTTATGGAAATTGAATTCGGCCCTCCTGGAAGAAGCTGAGATAAGACAGTCCTTTGAGGAGTTCCTTCAGAGCCAGATTCCGCTCATGGGCCTATGTAACAGTAAGTCAGAGTGGTGGGAGATTTTCAAGAAAAGGGCAGCGAGGTATTTCCGTGAGCTCTCTAACCTCAGATCCTTGTCTTGTTATCGTTTATATCAAGGACTGAGGAGGAAACTCGAGAGGCTTGTCTCGGCGGGGGGCAACCGTGAGGAAGTCTCCAGAGTGAAATCCCTGTTAAAAAGGTGCCAGTATGATAGGTACACATCCTTGGTTTTTGAGAGGGATTTCGGGAAATTCCGCTCGCCCGACCCCTACAGAAACTGTAGGATGTCAGTAAATAGTAAGATGGTTACAGGACTGATTGATAGTACAGGGTCTCTGAAGAGGTCCAGTTCAGAGATCCTGGAGGTAGTCAGATCCTACTACTCAGGCCTTCTGGCAGGGAAGGATCAAGATCGAGACAGGCTGTCGACTTTCCTGGCTGAAACCATTCCTGAAGAGAGAGTGACCTCTGGGCTTGACGTTTTGACAGACGCTATCAGAGAAGAGGAAGTGAGACTGGCCTTTGAAGGGCTTAAGCTCAAGAAAACGCCAGGTCCGGATGGCTTATCATCCGAGTTCTACAAAACCTTTAAGGAACAGTTGGTTCCCCTATTGACTGAGGTATATAATGAGTGCCTTTCCTCGGGTACTCTGCCAGAGTCAATGAGGAGGTCAGCCCTGATCATCTTGTCAAAGGGTAAGGATCCGTCCCGGATTGAGAATTGGCGTCCCATAGCGCTGCTCAATACGGACCGGAAGATTTTGGCTAAGGTGCTGTTTAATCGTTTGGTGCGTTTTGCACCGGAGCTGCTTTCGGGTGATCAGCACTGTTCTGTTCCAGGCCGAAGCACATTTAGTGCCGTGCTGAGTGTCCGGGAGGTTGTGGAGCAGGGCAGGGCTGGGAACTGGAGAGGGTTCTTGCTGTCCTTGGATCAGGCAAAGGCTTTTGATAAGGTTAACCATGAGTACCTCTGGTCGGTGCTTTTGAAATATGGTCTGCCGGTAGGGTTTGTCAATTGGTTAAAAACTTTGTACAAAGGGGCTGAGAGTTTCCCGCTGGTGAACGGTTGGGCTGGGCGCCCCTTTTTTGTGGGATCCGGGGTTCGTCAGGGCTGTCCCTTAAGCCCCCTGCTATACGTGTTTGCGATCGACCCCTTTTTAAGGAGGTTGGGTTGTGGGCCGTTGGCGGGGGTTGGGGTGGGCCTGGGGGACTCTGGGCCGGCACTAAAGGTGGTGGCCTACGCCGATGATGTCACGATTTTCGTCTCTTCTCGCGAGGAGGCGGGATGGGTGATGTCGGAGGTTGTGGAGTATTCAGAGGTAACTGGATCCCAGCTCAACTGGGATAAGTGTGGAAGTCTCTGGTTGGGAGAAGGAGACCCTGATTTTAGTCTCTCGGACACCCTCCCAAGACCCCAGGAGTCATTAAAAATTCTGGGCATCCATTTCGGCCAGGGAAATTATCCCGAGACAAATTGGGAAGGCAGACTAAAAGATGCCAGTCAAAAGGTGGACCAATGGAAGGGATGGTCTTTGTCCCTGAGGGAAAAGGTGAGCCTCATCAAAACCTTCCTGCTCCCCTTATTTATCTATCTAGGCAGCGTGTGCATCTTGCCAGAGTCTTCTTGGACACGGATCTATAGCCTGTTCTTCCAGCTGTTATGGGACAACAGGCTGAACCTAGTGAAGCGAGAGGTTACATACCGCCCAAGGAGACTAGGGGGATTGGGTATGGTCAATCCCGTGGTGTTTTTAGTCAACACCTTCTTGAAGATTAATCTAGTCAACTTCCGCAATGAGGAAAGGGCTCCTTGGTGGGTAGTTTCCTCTAAGTCATGGTTTCGGCCCTTTCTCCAGGATTGGGTGAGAGGAGGGCGAGTGAAAGACCTACGCACGCCGCACGGACATCTCCCGGCTTACGTTACTCCGGCTCTGAAGCTTATCCGTCGATGGGGCTTGGGGGCTGTGGAGGTTGAGACTCTCTCGAGGAGGTTCCTTGATAGGAGGGTCCTGACCTCCCGTTTCCAAAAGCCATTGGCCCTCAAGGACTGCCCAGGCCAGGACCTGGAGGGTGGGTTGGTTTTGTTAAATTCAGTGAGGGTCCCTATGAAGTTTTGGGATTTGGCCTGGCGCTCTTTCCACGGAAAGCTGTATGTGAGGGACAATCTGAAGTATAGGAGCACGGAGGAAAGAAATTGCCCCCGTGAGGAGTGTGGCTCTACGGTGGAAACCATGGAGCATTTCCTACTTCAATGTCCCTTCAATACAGAGGTATACAGAAGGGTGGGGATTTCCATCGGCTGGCCCCGGCTGGCTGGACTCTCCTATTCCGAGTGGGCATATGGAGCTTTCAGAGTTCTGGGTGGCCGGGATAAATGCACGTTATATTTAGTCAGCCTAGTGGTTAGATATTTCACGTGGCACGCAAGGTGTCTAGTTTCGACGCGTCAGAAAATCCTCCCGGTGGAAGTAGTATGTAGGGGCATTCTTGATGACCTGGGGAAGGTACGTTCTTGGGAGGGCAGCAGGTTGGGAGCGCCAAAGGCATCTCGGTTATGGAGGGGCCTTTCTTTTACGGTGCCCTAGCCTGTTTCCCTTTCCGATTCCTGGTGGTGGGCTGGTTTTTCTCACACTAATAGCTTTTTGTTTTGTTTTAAGTACAAAAGGAGAAATAGGGCTTGCAAATGACTGAACCAGGACTCAATGGTAAGACGGTGATGGTAAGAGGGTGAAGGGAATTTTCTTTATAGTGAAGAGAATTAAGTGTGTAACAAAATTTAATTAAATTATATTGAGGGAAAAAATAAAAAAAAAAAAAAAAAAAAAAAATAAAAAATAAAAAAAAAAAAATAAAAAAAAAAATAAATTATATTTAAATTATATTTTGTGTATATATGTATATAATATGCTGTAAATATTAGATTAGTTATTGTGTTGGAAAAAAAAAAAAAAAAAAAAAAAGAAAAAAATAAAAAAAAAAAAAAAAAAAAATAAAATAAATAAAAAAAAAATAAAAAAAAAAAAAAAAAAAAAATAAATATATATATAATCACTAATTTTGTAAGTAGGTTATAGTATAACTTCGTAGGGAAACAGAAAATCGTATAAATAATGTAAACATTTCATGTTATCTTCTTTTCATGTCTTAAGGGCCCGGCATAGCGTAGGGGGCTTTATGAGGGGAATGTTCTAGGTGGTACTGTTATTTCATTTCAAATGAGAAAAAAAAAAAAAAAATCTAAAGCCAGTTTATTTGTTTTTCTTCTTCTGGGGAACGTATACTGGCATTGCTGATTTGTCTGGCATTGAGGCTCTTCTGGCACCAGAGAGTCCATGGGCAGTAAGGGAAGATACGGACAGAAAAACTAAAGCAGGAGAAGAGGCAAAGAACAAAAGAGAAGCTCAAAAAAGGTCAAGAGAGGATGAAGAGGTCCTTATTTTTCTGTTTTGTTCAGAAGAAGCAAGCTTCCTGAGCGGACATTGTACGGACTGGAATACACATGTTGTGTTAATTTGTGTTTGATGCTCCAAACTGTGGAGAGAGACAGATTTTTCTTTTGACAATTACTGTTATGTTTCCTAATTTTATAATAAAATAGAGTTCCATCCATCCTGATCCCCACACATCACACTCAGCTCTACTCCATCCATCCTGATCCCCCACACATCACACACACAGCTCTACTCCATCCATCCTGATCCCCCACACATCACACACACAGCTCTACTCCATCCATCCTGATCCCCAAACATCACACACACAGCTCTACTCCATCCATCCTGACCCCCCACACACACAGGTGTACTCCATCCATCCTGATCCCCACACATCACACACACCTCTACTCCATCCATCCTGATCCCCACACATCACACACACCTCTACTCCATCCACCCTGATCCCCCACACATCACACACACAGCTCTACTCCATCCATCCTGATCCCCCACACATCACACACACAGCTCTACTCCATCCATCCTGATCCCCCACACATCACACACACAGCACTACTCCATCCATCCTGATCCCCCACACATCACACACAGCTCTACTCCATCCATCCTGATCCCCACACATCACACATAGCTCTACTCCATCCATCCTGATCCCCCACACATCACACACAGCTCTACTCCATCCATCCTGATCCCCCACACATCACACACACAGCTCTACTCCATCCACCCTGATCCCCCACACATCACACACGGCTCTACTCCATCCATCCTGATCCCCCACACATCACACACACAGCTCTACTCCATCCATCCTGACCCCCACACATCACACACACAGTTCTACTCCATCCATCCTGATCCCCACACATCACACACACAGCTCTACTCCATCCATCCTGATCCCCACACATCACACACACCTCTACTCCATCCACCCTGATCCCCCACACATCACACACACAGCTCTACTCCATCCATCCTGACCCCCACACATCACACACACAGCTCTACTCCATCCATCCTGATCCCCACACATCACACACACAGCTCTACTCCATCCACCCTGATCCCCCACACATCACACACACAGCTCTACTCCATCCATCCTGACCCCCACACATCACACACACAGTTCTACTCCATCCATCCTGATCCCCACACATCACACACACAGCTCTACTCCATCCATCCTGATCCCCACACATCACACACAGCTCGACTCCATCTATCCTGATCCCCACACATCACACACAGCTCTACTCCATCCATCCTGATCCCCACACATCACACACACAGCTCTACTCCATCCATTCTGATCCCCACACATCACGCACACAGCTCTACTCCATCCATTCTGATCCCCACACATCATACACAGCTCTACTCTATCCATCCTGATCCCCACACATCACACACAGTACTACTACTCCATCCATCCTGATTCCCCACACATCACACACACAGCTCTACTCCATCCATTCTGATCCCCACACATCACACACAGCTCTACTCCATCCATCCTGATCCCCACACATCACACACACAGCTCTACTCCATCCATCCTGACCCCCACACATCACACACACAGCTCTACTCCATCCATTCTGATCCCCACACATCACGCACACAGCTCTACTCCATCCATTCTGATCCCCACACATCATACACAGCTCTACTCTATCCATCCTGATCCCCACACATCACACACAGTACTACTACTCCATCCATCCTGATTCCCCACACATCACACACACAGCTCTACTCCATCCATTCTGATCCCCACACATCACACACAGCTCTACTCCATCCATCCTGATCCCCACACATCACACACAGCTCTACTCCATCCATCCTGATCCCCCACACATCACACACACAGCTCTACTCCATCCATCCAGTTCCCCCACACATCACACACACAGCTCTACTCCATCCATCCTGATCCCCAAACATCACACACACAGCTCTACTCCATCCATCCTGACCCCCCACACACACAGGTGTACTCCATCCATCCTGATCCCCACACATCACACACAGCTCTACTCCATCCATCCTGATCCCCACACATCACACACACCTCTACTCCATCCACCCTGATCCCCCACACATCACACACACAGCTCTACTCCATCCATCCTGATCCCCCACACATCACACACACAGCTCTACTCCATCCATCCTGATCCCCCACACATCACACACACAGCTCTACTCCATCCATCCTGATCCCCCACACATCACACACAGCTCTACTCCATCCATCCTGATCCCCACACATCACACATAGCTCTACTCCATCCATCCTGATCCCCCACACATCACACACAGCTCTACTCCATCCATCCTGATCCCCCACACATCACACACACAGCTCTACTCCATCCACCCTGATCCCCCACACATCACACACGGCTCTACTCCATCCATCCTGATCCCCCACACATCACACACACAGCTCTACTCCATCCATCCTGACCCCCACACATCACACACACAGCTCTACTCCATCCATCCTGATCCCCCACACATCACACACACAGCTCTACTCCATCCATCCTGATCCCCCAGACATCACACACACAGCTCTACTCCATCCATCCTGATCCCCCACACATCACACACAGCTCTACTCCATCCATCCTGATCCCCACACATCACACATAGCTCTACTCCATCCATCCTGATCCCCCACACATCACACACAGCTCTACTCCATCCACCCTGATCCCCCACACATCACACACGGCTCTACTCCATCCATCCTGATCCCCCACACGGCTCTACTCCATCCATCCTGATCCCCCACACATACCACACACAGCTCTACTCCATCCATCCTGACCCCCACACATCACACACACAGTTCTACTCCATCCATCCTGATCCCCACACATCACACACACAGCTCTACTCCATCCATCCTGATCCCCACACATCACACACACAGCTCTACTCCATCCACCCTGATCCCCCACACATCACACACACAGCTCTACTCCATCCATCCTGACCCCCACACATTACACACACAGTTCTACTCCATCCATCCTGATCCCCACACATCACACACACAGCTCTACTCCATCCATCCTGATCCCCACACATCACACACAGCTCGACTCCATCTATCCTGATCCCCACACATCACACACAGCTCTACTCCATCCATCCTGATCCCCACACATCACACACAGCTCTACTCCATCCATCCTGATCCCCCACACATCACACACACAGCTCTACTCCATCCATCCAGATCCCCCACACATCACACACACAGCTCTACTCCATCCATCCTGATCCCCAAACATCACACACACAGCTCTACTCCATCCATCCTGACCCCCCACACACACAGGTGTACTCCATCCATCCTGATCCCCACACATCACACACAGCTCTATTCCATCCATCCTGATCCCCACACATCACACACACCTCTACTCCATCCACCCTGATCCCCCACACATCACACACACAGCTCTACTCCATCCATCCTGATCCCCCACACATCACACACACAGCTCTACTCCATCCATCCTGATCCCCCACACATCACACACACAGCTCTACTCCATCCATCCTGATCCCCCACACATCACACACAGCTCTACTCCATCCATCCTGATCCCCACACATCACACATAGCTCTACTCCATCCATCCTGATCCCCCACACATCACACACAGCTCTACTCCATCCATCCTGATCCCCCACACATCACACACACAGCTCTACTCCATCCACCCTGATCCCCCACACATCACACACGGCTCTACTCCATCCATCCTGATCCCCCACACATCACACACACAGCTCTACTCCATCCATCCTGACCCCCACACATCACACACACAGCTCTACTCCATCCATCCTGATCCCCCACACATCACACACACAGCTCTACTCCATCCATCCTGATCCCCCAGACATCACACACACAGCTCTACTCCATCCATCCTGATCCCCCACACATCACACACAGCTCTACTCCATCCATCCTGATCCCCACACATCACACATAGCTCTACTCCATCCATCCTGATCCCCCACACATCACACACAGCTCTACTCCATCCATCCTGATCCCCCACACATCACACACACAGCTCTACTCCATCCACCCTGATCCCCCACACATCACACACGGCTCTACTCCATCCATCCTGATCCCCCACACATCACACACACAGCTCTACTCCATCCATCCTGACCCCCACACATCACACACACAGTTCTACTCCATCCATCCTGATCCCCACACATCACACACACAGCTCTACTCCATCCATCCTGATCCCCACACATCACACACACCTCTACTCCATCCACCCTGATCCCCCACACATCACACACACAGCTCTACTCCATCCATCCTGACCCCCACACATCACACACACAGCTCTACTCCATCCATCCTGACCCCCACACATCACACACACAGTTCTACTCCATCCATCCTGATCCCCACACATCACACACACAGCTCTACTCCATCCATCCTGATCCCCACACATCACACACACAGCTCTACTCCATCCATCCTGACCCCCACACATCACACACACAGCTCTACTCCATCCATCCTGACCCCCACACATCACACACAGCTCTACTTCATCCATCCTGATCCCCACACATCACACACACAGCTCTACTCCATCCATCCTGACCCCCACACATCACACACACAGCTCTACTCCATCCATCCTGATCCCCAAACATCACACACACAGCTCTACTCCATCCATCCTGACCCCCCACACACACAGGTGTACTCCATCCATCCTGATCCCCACACATCACACACAGCTCTACTCCATCCATCCTGATCCCCACACATCACACACACCTCTACTCCATCCACCCTGATCCCCCACACATCACACACACAGCTCTACTCCATCCATCCTGATCCCCCACACATCACACACACAGCTCTACTCCATCCATCCTGATCCCCCACACATCACACACACAGCTCTACTCCATCCATCCTGATCCCCCACACATCACACACACAGCTCTACTCCATCCATCCTGATCCCCCACACATCACACACAGCTCTACTCCATCCATCCTGATCCCTACACATCACACATAGCTCTACTCCATCCATCCTGATCCCCCACACATCACACACACAGCTCTACTCCATCCACCCTGATCCCCCACACATCACACACGGCTCTACTCCATCCATCCTGATCCCCCACACATCACACACACAGCTCTACTCCATCCATCCTGACCCCCACACATCACACACACAGTTCTACTCCATCCATCCTGATCCCCACACATCACACACACAGCTCTACTCCATCCATCCTGATCCCCACACATCACACACACCTCTACTCCATCCACCCTGATCCCCCACACATCACACACACAGCTCTACTCCATCCATCCTGACCCCCACACATCACACACACAGTTCTACTCCATCCATCCTGATCCCCACACATCACACACACAGCTCTACACCATCCATCCTGATCCCCACACATCACACACACCTCTACTCCATCTACCCTGATCCCCCACACATCACACACACAGCTCTACTCCATCCATCCTGATCCCCCACACATCACACACACAGCTCTACTCCATCCATCCTGATCCCCCACACATCACACACACAGCTCTACTCTATCCATCCTGATCCCGCACACATCACACACAGCTCTACTCCATCCATCCTGATCCCCACACATCACACATAGCTCTACTCCATCCATCCTGATCCCCCACACATCACACACAGCTCTACTCCATCCATCCTGATCCCCCACACATCACACACTCAGCTCTACTCCATCCACCCTGATCCCCCACACATCACACACGGCTCTACTCCATCCATCCTGATCCCCCACACATCACACACACAGCTCTACTCCATCCATCCTGACCCCCACACATCACACACACAGTTCTACTCCATCCATCCTGATCCCCACACATCACACACACAGCTCTACTCCATCCATCCTGATCCCCACACATCACACACACCTCTACTCCATCCACCCTGATCCCCCACACATCACACACACAGCTCTACTCCATCCATCCTGACCCCCACACATCACACACACAGTTCTACTCCATCCATCCTGATCCCCACACATCACACACACAGCTCTACTCCATCCATCCTGATCCCCACACATCACACACACAGCTCTACTCCATCCACCCTGATCCCCCACACATCACACACACAGCTCTACTCCATCCATCCTGACCCCCACACATCACACACACAGTTGTACTCCATCCATCCTGATCCCCACACATCACACACACAGCTCTACTCCATCCATCCTGATCCCCACACATCACACACAGCTCGACTCCATCTATCCTGATCCCCACACATCACACACAGCTCTACTCCATCCATCCTGATCCCCACACATCACACACACAGCTCTACTCCATCCATCCTGATCCCCCACACATCACACACACAGCTCTACTCCATCCATCCTGCGGTGGGCGTGTCAGAGTGCAGCAGTGTGTGCTCAGCTGTTGGAGAGTGAAGACCTGCAGGCAGCCTCTCTCTCTTCCAGGGGGAGAAGGTCTGCTTTTCCCCAGCGAGTATGCCCTCGCCTGGGGCATCCACTGCCTCCCGGGATGGACCGGCGGGGGGCAGCGAGAGGCAGCCGGTTCCAGGAGCCAATACAGAATTAAGGAGGTCGCAGAGACTGAAAGTGCAAGCAGCAGAAACTAAAGGTAAGCCCCAGGAGGAAGATCTGTACTCCTGGGGTGAAAGAAAGGATGGAGAGACAGTAGAGCAATTAGCCACCCGCTTTAATAAGTACAAGCGGGAGTTTGAGGCAATAAGCGGCAAATTGAAGAAACTGCAGCATGAAGTGCAGGGTCTGAAAGCCCTGCTAGAGACATGCTCAAGAGACCAAAAGAAAGACTATCAGGACGAAATAAAGAACATAATGGAGGAAATTAAGAAACTGACAGCAAGAAAAGAGGCTATAAAGGCAAACGGAGGCAGCATGTCAGAGAACTGGAGACACCAGGAGCGCTTTAATAGGAACATTCCATTCTATACCAGCAGTGAAGAGAGTGCAGAGGAAGGCTGCAGAGGGAAAACCCAGCTTTCTGCAAGCCTGCAGCAGCATTCAAACACTGCTAGATCGCAGGGGGTTAATGAACAGAGCCCCAGAGGCGGCCAAGGAAAGCAGAGGACGGGTCACGAGTCTGACGCTAGCATCCCGGCAAGACAAGCCGACCCGCCCCTCTCAGGTTCATCCATGGAAGAGGAAAGTGACAGCGGCGGGTATCTACTCAGCGAGATCCAGAAAATGGAGGCCCCCCCGGATTTGAGCAAGCTGTGCTTCGGGAACGAGACACCTGAAGAGGACACCCGTATCCGCGCAAAAGGCCAGGCGAAGAAGGCTACAGTGGAAGTGGTAAGTTCAAGATATGTGCCACTTCCTGATAATGCAATCCCTGCGGCAGGGGGTCGCCCGGTGTCTGAAGTGGCACCGGGAGCCAGTCAAAAGGGAGAGAAAATAGAACCATTGGTAGCCCCCCGTGTCCAGTCTGGCAAGGTGCTTGCTGCAGGGTCAGACTACAAGGGGGCGGGGCATAGTAATGATAGTTTCGCGGGCTCGGTGGAGCAAGTACAGTTGGAGCATGTAATTATGCAGGTCTCCTCAGACCAGGCTACTGTGGTGGAGGTACAGGAGCCGGGTGAGGGGACAGATGATGCCATTGATGATATGGATTGTTTGCCAACAGTAGATGAGCAGTGCCCTGGAGGGGGGGAGAACGCACAGGCGGCAACGCAGCAGCGGCCGGTGGTCTCTCCTCTCCAGGACAAAGGAAAAGATACTAAAACAAAAGGGACCGTGCAGGGGTTAAATACATCAAGAAAGGCCAGTGTAAAATCAGCAGTGCCAGCAAAAATCAATGTAAAATCTGAATCCCAAACTCTCTCGGCTCGTACAGGCACGGGGCTAGTGTCCAGCGGGGAGTTAGGAGTTAAGGCAGCGGATCGTGCACAGGAGACGGAGCGGCGGGGAGCTGAGGCAGCGGGGAGTGGAAAGGCAGGAGTGATTAAAAAGGGGCAGCTGATGAATGAAAGTAAAAAGCAGTCCGGGGTTCTCAGCACTCAGAGGGTTAAAAATGTCCAGGGAAAAAAAATAGATGTAAAAGCAGTAGCGCCCAAGGAAGGTGCTACTGGGAAATCAGTTGGGGCAAGTAAGACAGCAGCAGGCCCGAGTGCTAGAGAAACCGCGCCAAAGTCAGCCTCTCTGGAAGATGTTAAAATGAGAAGAGCTGCGAGTTGTAAGAGTGTGGCTGAAATAAAGGAGGGTAAAAGAAGAATGAGTGAGAGCGGTCGGGATGGCCGGCTGGGGGGGACCCAGGCCATGCTGCAAAGAGGCTCGTCGGGGACCCTTTCGGTGCAGGCCAGCCCGAAGGTAAAGAAAGCAGCAGGGAAGACAGTACAAGCAGTTTCCCAAAACAAGAGGGGAGGGGGAACTGAGGAGGGACAAAAGGGAAATAAAAGAAAGAATGGTGGAGTGCATGAGGGGGTGAAAGTCATAAAGCAAGTAGAAGCAGAGGGAGAGAAGGAGATTGTAATAGATAAGGGAAATGAAAGGCTAAACACTGATAAAGGGGAGGAGGGGAGTGGTGAAAGAACAAAACAGAATAACAAAGGTGTGGAGGTTGAGGAAAGTAGTGAGAGTGAGGGGAGGGAGAAGAGTGTGGGTGCAGGTGAGAATGCAGGTGAAGGATGCGGGAGTGGAAAAATTATGGAAGGGGGAAAAGGGGTTGAGCCTCCCCAGCAAGGGAGCAGGAGAAATAATGAGATGAGTGGAGATGAGAGGGGGTCTATGCCGGGCCCTTCATCTAGGCCCTCCCCTCCCCGCAGTAGTAACCCCCCGGTGGCCCCTGGGGCAAAGAGCTACGCTGGTGCAGTTCAGGGTGATGCGAGGAGGGTTTTGTCTGGTGGCACGGATAGGGATTTAAGACAGCAACTCACGGCCGCTCTGAGACGGGGCGAGAGGTCTGCCCTTATAGATGGTGAGCAGGTGGATTTAAGTTTTTGGGTTCAACGTTTTGGTCTTTCTGCCTTCCGAGAAAATACGGGAAATTGGTCACTCCCAACAGGCGGGCCAAGGGGGACCAGAAGGAATGCAGTCCGTCTTCGGTGGGAAAGTGATGAAACATGCCCTAGGAGGAGTGAGGTGGTTGAACTACTGCTGAAGATGGGCTTCAGGGCACATAACATCTTTGCTCTGATCCATCCCTTCGGTACCCCGGAGTTCGACATCAGTTTCGTAAGGCCAGAGGGTTTGGAACTCTTCTGGACCAATTACGAGCTGGTGAAGAATCGGCCTGGCTGGCGGGATTTCAGGGTCTCCCCCCTGTCCCGCCAGGACGATGTAAAGACGGTGACTGTGTTAACGCGTAATGAGTCTCTGTCTTCGCTTGATATCATGACCTGGTTAAGTCGTTTTGGAGAAGTTAAGGGTGCCCCGGTGAAAAACCGGGATGAATATGGTATCTGGTCCGGGGCATGGACTTTTCTGGTCCAGCTGAGCCGGGCGGGGAACTCAGTGACCCACATCCCCTCCTCGGCCTATCTGGGTAGGGACAGGATCTCGGTCTTCTACCGGGGACAGCCTAAAGTGTGTCACCGATGCGGCGATCCCACCCATTTTAGTGCAGACTGCACTCAGCAGGTGTGCTTCTCATGTGGAGGGGTGGGCCATACAGCCGCATCGTGTAGGGACATACGCTGTCACCTGTGTGGTGTTCTAGGACACCCCTACAGCCGCTGCCCTCGTTCTAGTGCCAACACGGCCCCTGAACCCACGGGTAGGCCTCAGGAGACGCAGGGTGAGGGTCTGCCGGTGGGGGAGGGTGTTGACGGGGGTACTGGGGCTGAGGGTCCAGTGAAGAACGGCAGTAAGACAGCAAGTCAGATGAGACGCCTGGAAGCCAGGAAGGCGGCAAGGGCAGGTGAAACATCTGGGAAAACCGTTGGTACGGTCCGCGCCCCTGCCCTTGAGAAAGCTCCTGCTACTGAGGCTCCAGGGGAGAGCGAGTTGGAGGAGGAGACCGAGAGACTGCAGAGGGAAGAGGGGTCCGCCTCTGGCGCCGCTCTGTCATCAAATGAAGATGGCAGAGAATGGCTGGAAAAGAGGCGGAAAAAGGATGTGAAAAAGAAAAAACAACCAGGTAAAAGGAAATCTTCTCCTGCCCCGGGTCAGAGACTAATGGAAGGACAAACCGGCTCCCCTCTGGTGTCTCTTTCAAACCGTTTTCAATCCCTTGAGGGGGAACCTGAATCTCCCTTGCTGGTGGGGGTGACGGGGGAACCCGAGAGGGGTGGGGAGGGGCCGGAGGATGTGACCCCCCCTCCCGTCCTTGGGAAGACTGAGTCCCAGGGGAGGGAGGAGGTACCGAAGCCACCAGACAAAAGTTGGGCGTCCCCTGAAGAAGGAGGGGCAACAATCGAGGGCATGGATATGTCTGCGTCATTAAAGAGAGGAGGAGAGGAATGTGGGTTTTCGGGTGAAGAAAGGGGAAGGGATAAGATAAGAGTCATCCAACCTTAATCACCTTAGATGGCGGCACTCAGTCCGTTGACGCTGGCGACCATTAATGTAGCCAGCATTAAGTCAAATACTGCAAGATTTATGGCCTTTGATTTTTTCAGCCGTGTTGAAGCTGATATTTTATTTTTGCAGGAGACCAGGCTAACAGATTTAGCCAGTATATATCAGGCAAAGAGGGAGTGGACTCACGGGCCCTCCTATTGGTCTCTTGCGGCCGAGCAGTATAGCGGAGTGGCGGTTCTTTTTAAAACCGCAGATGTCACATGCCGACGGGTGATTGAGGTGGAAATGGGGAGGTGTTTGGTCCTAGACGTCCTTGTGGGAGGTCAAGAGCTACGACTGATTAACATCTACGGTCCTCAAAGTCAATGTGAGCGAAAGGACCTTTTCACAAGGATCAAGCCCTATCTTTTTTCAAGCCGGTTGGTAGTCTTTGGTGGAGACTTCAATAACGTCACGAGGCTCTGCGATAGGGGAGGTACCAAAGACAGACTGGATTATGATAGCGTCGCTTTGAATAGAATAGTCAGTGAGGCTCGCCTGGAGGACACCCACATCAGGCATGCCCCAGGCAACACGGTGTTCACCTTCCATCGAGGTAGTAGTAGGTCTAGGATAGACAGGTTTTATTTAAAGGAGGAAGCTGTCTCCTCACCTTTATTGGTGGTGGAGGTGGAGTTCTCCGACCACTGTTTAATTATGTTTACTTTGAATGTTACAGATACCCCTCGGATGGGTAGAGGTTTATGGAAATTGAATTCGGCCCTCCTGGAAGAAGCTGAGATAAGACAGTCCTTTGAGGAGTTCCTTCAGAGCCAGATTCCGCTCATGGGCCTATGTAACAGTAAGTCAGAGTGGTGGGAGATTTTCAAGAAAAGGGCAGCGAGGTATTTCCGTGAGCTCTCTAACCTCAGATCCTTGTCTTGTTATCGTTTATATCAAGGACTGAGGAGGAAACTCGAGAGGCTTGTCTCGGCGGGGGGCAACCGTGAGGAAGTCTCCAGAGTGAAATCCCTGTTAAAAAGGTGCCAGTATGATAGGTACACATCCTTGGTTTTTGAGAGGGATTTCGGGAAATTCCGCTCGCCCGACCCCTACAGAAACTGTAGGATGTCAGTAAATAGTAAGATGGTTACAGGACTGATTGATAGTACAGGGTCTCTGAAGAGGTCCAGTTCAGAGATCCTGGAGGTAGTCAGATCCTACTACTCGGGCCTTCTGGCAGGGAAGGATCAAGATCGAGACAGGCTGTCGGCTTTCCTGGCTGAAACCATTCCTGAAGAGAGAGTGACCTCTGGGCTTGACGTTTTGACAGACGCTATCAGAGAAGAGGAAATGAGACTGGCCTTTGATGGGCTTAAGCTCAAGAAAACGCCAGGTCCGGATGGCTTATCATCCGAGTTCTACAAAACCTTTAAGGAACAGTTGGTTCCCCTATTGACTGAGGTATATAATGAGTGCCTTTCCTCGGGTACTCTGCCAGAGTCAATGAGGAGGTCAGCCCTGATCATCTTGTCAAAGGGTAAGGATCCGTCCCGGATTGAGAATTGGCGTCCCATAGCGCTGCTCAATACGGACCGGAAGATTTTGGCTAAGGTGCTGTTTAATCGTTTGGTGCGGTTTGCACCGGAGCTGCTTTCGGGTGATCAGCACTGTTCTGTTCCAGGCCGAAGCACATTTAGTGCCGTGCTGAGTGTCCGGGAGGTTGTGGAGCAGGGCAGGGCTGGGAACTGGAGAGGGTTCTTGCTGTCCTTGGATCAGGCAAAGGCTTTTGATAAGGTTAACCATGAGTACCTCTGGTCGGTGCTTTTGAAATATGGTCTGCCGGTAGGGTTTGTCAATTGGTTAAAAACTTTGTACAAAGGGGCTGAGAGTTTCCCGCTGGTGAACGGTTGGGCTGGGCGCCCCTTTTTTGTGGGATCCGGGGTTCGTCAGGGCTGTCCCTTAAGCCCCCTGCTATACGTGTTTGCGATCGACCCCTTTTTAAGGAGGTTGGGTTGTGGGCCGTTGGCGGGGGTTGGGGTGGGCCTGGGGGACTCTGGGCCGGCACTAAGGGTGGTGGCCTACGCCGATGATGTCACGATTTTCGTCTCTTCTCGCGAGGAGGCGGGATGGGTGATGTCGGAGGTTGTGGAGTATTCAGAAGTAACTGGATCCCAGCTCAACTGGGATAAGTGTGGAAGTCTCTGGTTGGGAGAAGGAGATCCTGATTTTAGTCTCTCGGACACCCTCCCAAGACCCCAGGAGTCATTAAAAATTCTGGGCATCCATTTCGGCCAGGGAAATTATCCCGAGACAAATTGGGAAGGCAGACTAAAAGATGCCAGTCAAAAGGTGGACCAATGGAAGGGATGGTCTTTGTCCCTGAGGGAAAAGGTGAGCCTCATCAAAACCTTCCTGCTCCCCTTATTTATCTATCTAGGCAGCGTGTGCATCTTGCCAGAGTCTTCTTGGACACGGATCTATAGCCTGTTCTTCCAGCTGTTATGGGACAACAGGCTGAACCTAGTGAAGCGAGAGGTCACATACCGCCCAAGGAGACTAGGGGGATTGGGTATGGTCAATCCCGTGGTGTTTTTAGTCAACACCTTCTTGAAGATTAATCTAGTCAACTTCCGCAATGAGGAAAGGGCTCCTTGGTGGGTAGTTTCCTCTAAGTCATGGTTTCGGCCCTTTCTCCAGGATTGGGTGAGAGGAGGGCGAGTGAAAGACCTACGCACGCCGCACGGACATCTCCCGGCTTACGTTACTCCGGCTCTGAAGCTTATCCGTCGATGGGGCTTGGGGGCTGTGGAGGTTGAGACTCTCTCGAGGAGGTTCCTTGATAGGAGGGTCCTGACCTCCCGTTTCCAAAAGCCATTGGCCCTCAAGGACTGCCCAGGCCAGGACCTGGAGGGTGGGTTGGTTTTGTTAAATTCAGTGAGGGTCCCTATGAAGTTTTGGGATTTGGCCTGGCGCTCTTTCCACGGAAAGCTGTATGTGAGGGACAATCTGAAGTATAGGAGCACGGAGGAAAGAAATTGCCCCCGTGAGGAGTGTGGCTCTACGGTGGAAACCATGGAGCATTTCCTACTTCAATGTCCCTTCAATACAGAGGTATACAGAAGGGTGGGGATTTCCATCGGCTGGCCCCGGCTGGCTGGACTCTCCTATTCCGAGTGGGCATATGGAGCTTTCAGAGTTCTGGGTGGCCGGGATAAATGCACGTTATATTTAGTCAGCCTAGTGGTTAGATATTTCACGTGGCACGCAAGGTGTCTAGTTTCGACGCGTCAGAAAATCCTCCCGGTGGAAGTAGTATGTAGGGGCATTCTTGATGACCTGGGGAAGGTACGTTCTTGGGAGGGCAGCAGGTTGGGAGCGCCAAAGGCATCTCGGTTATGGAGGGGCCTTTCTTTTACGGTGCCCTAGCCTGTTTCCCTTTCCGATTCCTGGTGGTGGGCTGGTTTTTCTCACACTAATAGCTTTTTGTTTTGTTTTAAGTACAAAAGGAGAAATAGGGCTTGCAAATGACTGAACCAGGACTCAATGGTAAGACGGTGATGGTAAGAGGGTGAAGGGAATTTTCTTTATAGTGAAGAGAATTAAGTGTGTAACAACATTTAATTAAATTATATTGAGGGAAAAAATAAATAAAAAAAAAAATAAAAAAATTATATTTAAATTATATTTTGTGTATATATGTATATAATATGCTGTAAATATTAGATTAGTTATTGTGTTGGAAAAAAAAAAAAAAAAAAAAAAAAAAAAAAATATATATATATATATATATAATCACTAATTTTGTAAGTAGGTTATGGTATAACTTCGTAGGGAAACAGAAAATTGTATAAATAATGTTAACATTTCATGGTATCTTCTTTTCATGTCTTAAGGGCCCGGCATAGCGTAGGGGGGTTTATGAGGGGAATGCTCTAGGTGGTACTGTTGTTTCATTTCAAATGAGAAAAAAAAAAAAAAAAAAAAAAAAAAAATCTAAAGCCAGTTTATTTGTTTTCTTTCTGGGGAACGTATGCTGGCATTGCTGATTTGTCTGGCATCGAGGATCTTCTGGCACCAGAGAGTCCATGGGCAGTAAGGGAAGATACGGACAGAAAAACTAAAGCAGGAGAAGAGGCAAAGAACAAAAGAGAAGCTCAAAAAAGGTCAAGAGAGGATGAGGAGGTCCTTATTTTTCTGTTTTGTTCAGAAGAAGCAAGCTTCCTGAGCGGACATTGTACGGACTGGAATACATGTTGTGTTAATTTGTGTTTGATGCTCCAAACTGTGGAGAGAGTCATACTTTTGTTTTGACAATTACTGTTATGTTTCCTAATTTTATAATAAAATAGAGTTCCATCCATTCTGATCCCCACACATCACGCACACAGCTCTACTCCATCCATTCTGATCCCCACACATCATACACAGCTCTACTCTATCCATCCTGATCCCCACACATCACACACAGTACTACTACTCCATCCATCCTGATTCCCCACACATCACACACACAGCTCTACTCCATCCATTCTGATCCCCACACATCACACACAGCTCTACACCATCCATCCTGATCCCCACACATCACACTCAGCTCTACTCCATCCATCCTGATCCCCCACACATCACACACACAGCTCTACTCCATCCATCCTGATCCCCCACACATCACACACACAGCTCTACTCCATCCATCCTGATCCCCAAACATCACACACACAGCTCTACTCCATCCATCCTGACCCCCCACACACACAGGTGTACTCCATCCATCCTGATCCCCACACATCACACACAGCTCTACTCCATCCATCCTGATCCCCACACATCACACACACCTCTACTCCATCCACCCTGATCCCCCACACATCACACACACAGCTCTACTCCATCCATCCTGATCCCCCACACATCACACACACAGCTCTACTCCATCCATCCTGATCCCCCACACATCACACACACAGCTCTACTCCATCCATCCTGATCCCCCACACATCACACACAGCTCTACTCCATCCATCCTGATCCCCACACATCACACATAGCTCTACTCCATCCATCCTGATCCCCCACACATCACACACAGCTCTACTCCATCCATCCTGATCCCCCACACATCACACACACAGCTCTACTCCATCCACCCTGATCCCCCACACATCACACACGGCTCTACTCCATCCATCCTGATCCCCCACACATCACACACACAGCTCTACTCCATCCATCCTGACCCCCACACATCACACACACAGTTCTACTCCATCCATCCTGATCCCCACACATCACACACACAGCTCTACTCCATCCATCCTGATCCCCACACATCACACACACCTCTACTCCATGCACCCTGATCCCCCACACATCACACACACAGCTCTACTCCATCCATCCTGACCCCCACACATCACACACACAGTTCTACTCCATCCATCCTGATCCCCACACATCACACACACAGCTCTACTCCATCCATCCTGATCCCCACACATCACACACACAGCTCTACTCCATCCACCCTGATCCCCCACACATCACACACACAGCTCTACTCCATCCATCCTGATCCCCACACATCACACACACACCTCTACTCCATCCATCCTGATCCCCACACATCACACACAGCTCGACTCCATCTATCCTGATCCCCACACATCACACACAGCTCTACTCCATCCATCCTGATCCCCACACATCACACACACAGCTCTACTCCATCCATTCTGATCCCCACACATCACGCACACAGCTCTACTCCATCCATTCTGATCCCCACACATCATACACAGCTCTACTCTATCCATCCTGATCCCCACACATCACACACAGTACTACTACTCCATCCATCCTGATTCCCCACACATCACACACACAGCTCTACTCCATCCATTCTGATCCCCACACATCACACACAGCTCTACTCCATCCATCCTGATCCCCACACATCACACACACAGCTCTACTCCATCCATCCTGACCCCCACACATCACACACACAGCTCTACTCCATCCATTCTGATCCCCACACATCACGCACACAGCTCTACTCCATCCATTCTGATCCCCACACATCATACACAGCTCTACTCTATCCATCCTGATCCCCACACATCACACACAGTACTACTACTCCATCCATCCTGATTCCCCACACATCACACACACAGCTCTACTCCATCCATTCTGATCCCCACACATCACACACAGCTCTACTCCATCCATCCTGATCCCCACACATCACACACAGCTCTACTCCATCCATCCTGATCCCCCACACATCACACACACAGCTCTACTCCATCCATCCAGATCCCCCACACATCACACACACAGCTCTACTCCATCCATCCTGATCCCCAAACATCACACACACAGCTCTACTCCATCCATCCTGACCCCCCACACACACAGGTGTACTCCATCCATCCTGATCCCCACACATCACACACAGCTCTACTCCATCCATCCTGATCCCCACACATCACACACACCTCTACTCCATCCACCCTGATCCCCCACACATCACACACACAGCTCTACTCCATCCATCCTGATCCCCCACACATCACACACACAGCTCTACTCCATCCATCCTGATCCCCCACACATCACACACAGCTCTACTCCATCCATCCTGATCCCCACACATCACACATAGCTCTACTCCATCCATCCTGATCCCCCACACATCACACACAGCTCTACTCCATCCATCCTGATCCCCCACACATCACACACACAGCTCTACTCCATCCACCCTGATCCCCCACACATCACACACGGCTCTACTCCATCCATCCTGATCCCCCTCACATCACACACACAGCTCTACTCCATCCATCCTGACCCCCACACATCACACACACAGCTCTACTCCATCCATCCTGATCCCCCACACATCACACACACAGCTCTACTCCATCCATCCTGATCCCCCAGACATCACACACACAGCTCTACTCCATCCATCCTGATCCCCCACACATCACACACAGCTCTACTCCATCCATCCTGATCCCCACACATCACACATAGCTCTACTCCATCCATCCTGATCCCCCACACATCCCACACAGCTCTACTCCATCCATCCTGATCCCCCACACATCACACACGGCTCTACTCCATCCATCCTGATCCCCCACACATCACACACACAGCTCTACTCCATCCATCCTGACCCCCACACATCACACACACAGCTCTACTCCATCCATCCTGATCCCCCACACATCACACACACAGCTCTACTCCATCCATCCTGATCCCCCAGACATCACACACACAGCTCTACTCCATCCATCCTGATCCCCCACACATCACACACAGCTCTACTCCATCCATCCTGATCCCCACACATCACACATAGCTCTACTCCATCCATCCTGATCCCCCACACATCACACACAGCTCTACTCCATCCACCCTGATCCCCCACACATCACACACGGCTCTACTCCATCCATCCTGATCCCCCACACGGCTCTACTCCATCCATCCTGATCCCCCACACATCACACACACAGCTCTACTCCATCCATCCTGACCCCCACACATCACACACACAGTTCTACTCCATCCATCCTGATCCCCACACATCACACACACAGCTCTACTCCATCCATCCTGATCCCCACACATCACACACACCTCTACTCCATCCACCCTGATCCCCCACACATCACACACACAGCTCTACTCCATCCATCCTGACCCCCACACATCACACACACAGTTCTACTCCATCCATCCTGATCCCCACACATCACACACACAGCTCTACTCCATCCATCCTGATCCCCACACATCACACACACAGCTCTACTCCATCCACCCTGATCCCCCACACATCACACACACAGCTCTACTCCATCCATCCTGACCCCCACACATTACACACACAGTTCTACTCCATCCATCCTGATCCCCACACATCACACACACAGCTCTACTCCATCCATCCTGATCCCCACACATCACACACAGCTCGACTCCATCTATCCTGATCCCCACACATCACACACAGCTCTACTCCATCCATCCTGATCCCCACACATCACACACAGCTCTACTCCATCCATCCTGATCCCCCACACATCACACACACAGCTCTACTCCATCCATCCAGATCCCCCACACATCACACACACAGCTCTACTCCATCCATCCTGATCCCCAAACATCACACACACAGCTCTACTCCATCCATCCTGACCCCCCACACACACAGGTGTACTCCATCCATCCTGATCCCCACACATCACACACAGCTCTATTCCATCCATCCTGATCCCCACACATCACACACACCTCTACTCCATCCACCCTGATCCCCCACACATCACACACACAGCTCTACTCCATCCATCCTGATCCCCCACACATCACACACACAGCTCTACTCCATCCATCCTGATCCCCCACACATCACACACACAGCTCTACTCCATCCATCCTGATCCCCCACACATCACACACAGCTCTACTCCATCCATCCTGATCCCCACACATCACACATAGCTCTACTCCATCCATCCTGATCCCCCACACATCACACACAGCTCTACTCCATCCATCCTGATCCCCCACACATCACACACACAGCTCTACTCCATCCACCCTGATCCCCCACACATCACACATGGCTCTACTCCATCCATCCTGATCCCCCACACATCACACACACAGCTCTACTCCATCCATCCTGACCCCCACACATCACACACACAGCTCTACTCCATCCATCCTGATCCCCCACACATCACACACACAGCTCTACTCCATCCATCCTGATCCCCCAGACATCACACACACAGCTCTACTCCATCCATCCTGATCCCCCACACATCACACACAGCTCTACTCCATCCATCCTGATCCCCACACATCACACATAGCTCTACTCCATCCATCCTGATCCCCCACACATCACACACAGCTCTACTCCATCCATCCTGATCCCCCACACATCACACACACAGCTCTACTCCATCCACCCTGATCCCCCACACATCACACACGGCTCTACTCCATCCATCCTGATCCCCCACACATCACACACACAGCTCTACTCCATCCATCCTGACCCCCACACATCACACACACAGTTCTACTCCATCCATCCTGATCCCCACACATCACACACACAGCTCTACTCCATCCATCCTGATCCCCACACATCACACACACCTCTACTCCATCCACCCTGATCCCCCACACATCACACACACAGCTCTACTCCATCCATCCTGACCCCCACACATCACACACACAGTTCTACTCCATCCATCCTGATCCCCACACATCACACACACAGCTCTACTCCATCCATCCTGATCCCCACACATCACACACACAGCTCTACTCCATCCATCCTGACCCCCACACATCACACACACAGCTCTACTCCATCCATCCTGACCCCCACACATCACACACAGCTCTACTTCATCCATCCTGATCCCCACACATCACACACACAGCTCTACTCCATCCATCCTGACCCCCACACATCACACACACAGCTCTACTCCATCCATCCTGATCCCCAAACATCACACACACAGCTCTACTCCATCCATCCTGACCCCCCACACACACAGGTGTACTCCATCCATCCTGATCCCCACACATCACACACAGCTCTACTCCATCCATCCTGATCCCCACACATCACACACACCTCTACTCCATCCACCCTGATCCCCCACACATCACACACACAGCTCTACTCCATCCATCCTGATCCCCCACACATCACACACACAGCTCTACTCCATCCATCCTGATCCCCCACACATCACACACACAGCTCTACTCCATCCATCCTGATCCCCCACACATCACACACACAGCTCTACTCCATCCATCCTGATCCCCCACACATCACACACAGCTCTACTCCATCCATCCTGATCCCCACACATCACACATAGCTCTACTCCATCCATCCTGATCCCCCACACATCACACACACAGCTCTACTCCATCCACCCTGATCCCCCACACATCACACACGGCTCTACTCCATCCATCCTGATCCCCCACACATCACACACACAGCTCTACTCCATCCATCCTGACCCCCACACATCACACACACAGTTCTACTCCATCCATCCTGATCCCCACACATCACACACACAGCTCTACTCCATCCATCCTGATCCCCACACATCACACACACCTCTACTCCATCCACCCTGATCCCCCACACATCACACACACAGCTCTACTCCATCCATCCTGACCCCCACACATCACACACACAGTTCTACTCCATCCATCCTGATCCCCACACATCACACACACAGCTCTACTCCATCCATCCTGATCCCCACACATCACACACACAGCTCTACTCCATCCACCCTGATCCCCCACACATCACACACACAGCTCTACTCCATCCATCCTGACCCCCACACATTACACACACAGTTCTACTCCATCCATCCTGATCCCCACACATCACACACAGCTCGACTCCATCTATCCTGATCCCCACATATCACACACAGCTCTACTCCATCCATCCTGATCCCCACACATCACACACACAGCTCTACTCCATCCATTCTGATCCCCACACATCACACACACAGCTCTACTCCATCCATTCTGATCCCCACACATCATACACAGCTCTACTCTATCCATCCTGATCCCCACACATCACACACAGTACTACTACTCCATCCATCCTGATTCCCACACATCACACACACAGCTCTACTCCATCCACCCTGATCCCCCACACATCACACACACAGCTCTACTCCATCCATCCTGACCCCCACACATTACACACACAGTTCTACTCCATCCATCCTGATCCCCACACATCACACACAGCTCGACTCCATCTATCCTGATCCCCACATATCACACACAGCTCTACTCCATCCATCCTGATCCCCACACATCACACACACAGCTCTACTCCATCCATTCTGATCCCCACACATCACACACACAGCTCTACTCCATCCATTCTGATCCCCACACATCATACACAGCTCTACTCTATCCATCCTGATCCCCACACATCACACACAGTACTACTACTCCATCCATCCTGATTCCCCACACATCACACACACAGCTCTACTCCATCCATTCTGATCCCCACACATCACACACAGCTCTACTCCATCCATCCTGATCCCCACAAATCACACACAGCTCTACTCCATCCATCCTGATCCCCCACACATCACACACACAGCTCTACTCCATCCATCCTGATCCCCCACACATCACACACACAGCTCTACTCCATCCATCCTGATCCCCAAACATCACACACACAGCTCTACTCCATCCATCCTGACCCCCCACACACACAGGTGTACTCCATCCATCCTGATCCCCACACATCACACACAGCTCTACTCCATCCATCCTGATCCCCACACATCACACACACCTCTACTCCATCTACCCTGATCCCCCACACATCACACACACAGCTCTACTCCATCCATCCTGATCCCCCACACATCACACACACAGCTCTACTCCATCCATCCTGATCCCCCACACATCACACACACAGCTCTACTCTATCCATCCTGATCCCGCACACATCACACACAGCTCTACTCCATCCATCCTGATCCCCACACATCACACATAGCTCTACTCCATCCATCCTGATCCCCCACACATCACACACAGCTCTACTCCATCCATCCTGATCCCCCACACATCACACACTCAGCTCTACTCCATCCACCCTGATCCCCCACACATCACACACGGCTCTACTCCATCCATCCTGATCCCCCACACATCACACACACAGCTCTACTCCATCCATCCTGACCCCCACACATCACACACACAGTTCTACTCCATCCATCCTGATCCCCACACATCACACACACAGCTCTACTCCATCCATCCTGATCCCCACACATCACACACACCTCTACTCCATCCACCCTGATCCCCCACACATCACACACACAGCTCTACTCCATCCATCCTGACCCCCACACATCACACACACAGTTCTACTCCATCCATCCTGATCCCCACACATCACACACACAGCTCTACTCCATCCATCCTGATCCCCACACATCACACACACAGCTCTACTCCATCCACCCTGATCCCCCACACATCACACACACAGCTCTACTCCATCCATCCTGACCCCCACACATCACACACACAGTTCTACTCCATCCATCCTGATCCCCACACATCACACACACAGCTCTACTCCATCCATCCTGATCCCCACACATCACACACAGCTCGACTCCATCTATCCTGATCCCCACACATCACACACAGCTCTACTCCATCCATCCTGATCCCCACACATCACACACACAGCTCTACTCCATCCATTCTGATCCCCACACATCACGCACACAGCTCTACTCCATCCATTCTGATCCCCACACATCATACACAGCTCTACTCTATCCATCCTGATCCCCACACATCACACACAGTACTACTACTCCATCCATCCTGATTCCCCACACATCACACACACAGCTCTACTCCATCCATTGTGATCCCCACACATCACACACAGCTCTACTCCATCCATCCTGATCCCCACACATCACACTCAGCTCTACTCCATCCATCCTGATCCCCCACACATCACACACACAGCTCTACTCCATCCATCCTGATCCCCCACACATCACACACACAGCTCTACTCCATCCATCCTGATCCCCAAACATCACACACACAGCTCTACTCCATCCATCCTGACCCCCCACACACACAGGTGTACTCCATCCATCCTGATCCCCACACATCACACACACCTCTACTCCATCCACCCTGATCCCCCACACATCACACACACAGCTCTACTCCATCCATCCTGATCCCCCACACATCACACACACAGCTCTACTCCATCCATCCTGATCCCCCACACATCACACACACAGCTCTACTCCATCCATCCTGATCCCCCACACATCACACACAGCTCTACTCCATCCATCCTGATCCCCACACATCACACATAGCTCTACTCCATCCATCCTGATCCCCCACACATCACACACAGCTCTACTCCATCCATCCTGATCCCCCACACATCACACACAGCTCTACTCCATCCACCCTGATCCCCCACACATCACACACGGCTCTACTCCATCCATCCTGATCCCCCACACATCACACACACAGCTCTACTCCATCCATCCTGACCCCCACACATCACACACACAGTTCTACTCCATCCATCCTGATCCCCACACATCACACACACAGCTCTACTCCATCCATCCTGATCCCCACACATCACACACACCTCTACTCCATGCACCCTGATCCCCCACACATCACACACACAGCTCTACTCCATCCATCCTGACCCCCACACATCACACACACAGTTCTACTCCATCCATCCTGATCCCCACACATCACACACACAGCTCTACTCCATCCATCCTGATCCCCACACATCACACACACAGCTCTACTCCATCCACCCTGATCCCCCACACATCACACACACAGCTCTACTCCATCCATCCTGACCCCCACACATCACACACACAGTTCTACTCCATCCATCCTGATCCCCACACATCACACACACACCTCTACTCCATCCATCCTGATCCCCACACATCACACACAGCTCGACTCCATCCATCCTGATCCCCACACATCACACACACAGCTCTACTCCATCCATTCTGATCCCCACACATCACGCACACAGCTCTACTCCATCCATTCTGATCCCCACACATCATACACAGCTCTACTCTATCCATCCTGATCCCCACACATCACACACAGTACTACTACTCCATCCATCCTGATTCCCCACACATCACACACACAGCTCTACTCCATCCATTCTGATCCCCACACATCACACACAGCTCTACTCCATCCATCCTGATCCCCACACATCACACACACAGCTCTACTCCATCCATCCTGACCCCCACACATCACACACACAGCTCTACTCCATCCATTCTGATCCCCACACATCACGCACACAGCTCTACTCCATCCATTCTGATCCCCACACATCATACACAGCTCTACTCTATCCATCCTGATCCCCACACATCACACACAGTACTACTACTCCATCCATCCTGATTCCCCACACATCACACACACAGCTCTACTCCATCCATTCTGATCCCCACACATCACACACAGCTCTACTCCATCCATCCTGATCCCCACACATCACACACAGCTCTACTCCATCCATCCTGATCCCCCACACATCACACACACAGCTCTACTCCATCCATCCAGATCCCCCACACATCACACACACAGCTCTACTCCATCCATCCTGATCCCCAAACATCACACACACAGCTCTACTCCATCCATCCTGACCCCCCACACACACAGGTGTACTCCATCCATCCTGATCCCCACACATCACACACAGCTCTACTCCATCCATCCTGATCCCCACACATCACACACACCTCTACTCCATCCACCCTGATCCCCCACACATCACACACACAGCTCTACTCCATCCATCCTGATCCCCCACACATCACACACACAGCTCTACTCCATCCATCCTGATCCCCCACACATCACACACACAGCTCTACTCCATCCATCCTGATCCCCCACACATCACACACAGCTCTACTCCATCCATCCTGATCCCCACACATCACACATAGCTCTACTCCATCCATCCTGATCCCCCACACATCACACACAGCTCTACTCCATCCATCCTGATCCCCCACACATCACACACACAGCTCTACTCCATCCACCCTGATCCCCCACACATCACACACGGCTCTACTCCATCCATCCTGATCCCCCACACATCACACACACAGCTCTACTCCATCCATCCTGACCCCCACACATCACACACACAGCTCTACTCCATCCATCCTGATCCCCCACACATCACACACACAGCTCTACTCCATCCATCCTGATCCCCCAGACATCACACACACAGCTCTACTCCATCCATCCTGATCCCCCACACATCACACACAGCTCTACTCCATCCATCCTGATCCCCACACATCACACATAGCTCTACTCCATCCATCCTGATCCCCCACACATCACACACAGCTCTACTCCATCCATCCTGATCCCCCACACATCACACACACAGCTCTACTCCATCCACCCTGATCCCCCACACATCACACACGGCTCTACTCCATCCATCCTGATCCCCCACACATCACACACACAGCTCTACTCCATCCATCCTGACCCCCACACATCACACACACAGCTCTACTCCATCCATCCTGATCCCCCACACATCACACACACAGCTCTACTCCATCCATCCTGATCCCCCAGACTTCACACACACAGCTCTACTCCATCCATCCTGATCCCCCACACATCACACACAGCTCTACTCCATCCATCCTGATCCCCACACATCACACATAGCTCTACTCCATCCATCCTGATCCCCCACACATCACACACAGCTCTACTCCATCCATCTTGATCCCCCACACATCACACACACAGCTCTACTCCATCCACCCTGATCCCCCACACATCACACACGGCTCTACTCCATCCATCCTGATCCCCCACACATCACACACACAGTTCTACTCCATCCATCCTGATCCCCACACAGCTCTACTCCATCCATCCTGATCCCCACACATCACACACACCTCTACTCCATCCACCCTGATCCCCCACACATCACACACACAGCTCTACTCCATCCATCCTGACCCCCACACATCACACACACAGTTCTACTCCATCCATCCTGATCCCCACACATCACACACACAGCTCTACTCCATCCATCCTGATCCCCACACATCACACACACAGCTCTACTCCATCCACCCTGATCCCCCACACATCACACACACAGCTCTACTCCATCCATCCTGACCCCCACACATTACACACACAGTTCTACTCCATCCATCCTGATCCCCACACATCACACACACAGCTCTACTCCATCCATCCTGATCCCCACACATCACACACAGCTCGACTCCATCTATCCTGATCCCCACACATCACACACAGCTCTACTCCATCCATCCTGATCCCCACACATCACACACAGCTCTACTCCATCCATCCTGATCCCCACACATCACACACACAGCTCTACTCCATCCATTCTGATCCCCACACATCACGCACACAGCTCTACTCCATCCATTCTGATCCCCACACATCATACACAGCTCTACTCTATCCATCCTGATCCCCACACATCACACACAGTACTACTACTCCATCCATCCTGATTCCCCACACATCACACACACAGCTCTACTCCATCCATTCTGATCCCCACACATCACACACAGCTCTACTCCATCCATCCTGATCCCCACACATCACACACAGCTCTACTCCATCCATCCTGATCCCCCACACATCACACACACAGCTCTACTCCATCCATCCTGATCCCCCACACATCACACACACAGCTCTACTCCATCCATCCTGATCCCCAAACATCACACACACAGCTCTACTCCATCCATCCTGACCCCCCACACACACAGGTGTACTCCATCCATCCTGATCCCCACACATCACACACAGCTCTACTCCATCCATCCTGATCCCCACACATCACACACACCTCTACTCCATCCACCCTGATCCCCCACACATCACACACACAGCTCTACTCCATCCATCCTGATCCCCCACACATCACACACACAGCTCTACTCCATCCATCCTGATCCCCCACACATCACACACACAGCTCTACTCCATCCATCCTGATCCCCCACACATCACACACAGCTCTACTCCATCCATCCTGATCCCCACACATCACACATAGCTCTACTCCATCCATCCTGATCCCCCACACATCACACACAGCTCTACTCCATCCATCCTGATCCCCCACACATCACACACACAGCTCTACTCCATCCACCCTGATCCCCCACACATAACACACGGCTCAACTCCATCCACCCTGATCCCCCACACATCACACACACAGCTCTACTCCATCCATCCTGATCCCCCACACATCACACACACAGCTCTACTCCATCCATCCTGATCCCCCACACATCACACACAGCTCTACTCCATCCATCCTGATCCCCACACATCACACACACAGCTCTACTCCATCCACCCTGATCCCCCACACATCACACACACAGCTCTACTCCATCCATCCTGACCCCCACACATTACACACACAGTTCTACTCCATCCATCCTGATCCCCACACATCACACACACAGCTCTACTCCATCCATCCTGATCCCCACACATCACACACACAGCTCTACTCCATCCACCCTGATCCCCCACACATCACACACACAGCTCTACTCCATCCATCCTGACCCCCACAATTCACACACACAGTTCTACTCCATCCATCCTGATCCCCACACATCACACACACAGCTCTACTCCATCCATCCTGATCCCCACACATCACACACACAGCTCTACTCCATCCATCCTGATCCCCACACATCACACACAGCTCGACTCCATCTATCCTGATCCCCACACATCACACACAGCTCTACTCCATCCATCCTGATCCCCACACATCACACACACAGCTCTACTCCATCCATTCTGATCCCCACACATCACGCACACAGCTCTACTCCATCCATCCTGATTCCCCACACATCACACACACAGCTCTACTCCATCCATTCTGATCCCCACACATCACACACAGCTCTACTCCATCCATCCTGATCCCCACACATCACACACAGCTCTACTTCATCCATCCTGATCCCCACACATCACACACACAGCTCTACTCCATCCATCCTGACCCCCACACATCACACACACAGCTCTACTCCATCCATCCTGATCCCCAAACATCACACACACAGCTCTACTCCATCCATCCTGACCCCCCACACACACAGGTGTACTCCATCCATCCTGATCCCCACACATCACACACAGCTCTACTCCATCCATCCTGATCCCCACACATCACACACACCTCTACTCCATCCACCCTGATCCCCCACACATCACACACACAGCTCTACTCCATCCATCCTGATCCCCCACACATCACACACAGCTCTACTCCATCCATCCTGATCCCCACACATCACACACACAGCTCTACTCCATCCACCCTGATCCCCCACACATCACACACACAGCTCTACTCCATCCATCCTGACCCCCACACATTACACACACAGTTCTACTCCATCCATCCTGATCCCCACACATCACACACACAGCTCTACTCCATCCATCCTGATCCCCACACATCACACACAGCTCGACTCCATCTATCCTGATCCCCACACATCACACACAGCTCTACTCCATCCATCCTGATCCCCACACATCACACACACAGCTATACTCCATCCATTCTGATCCCCACACATCACACACACAGCTCTACTCCATCCATTCTGATCCCCACACATCATACACAGCTCTACTCTATCCATCCTGATCCCCACACATCACACACAGTACTACTACTCCATCCATCCTGATTCCCCACACATCACACACACAGCTCTACTCCATCCATTCTGATCCCCACACATCACACACAGCTCTACTCTATCCATCCTGATCCCCACACATCACACACAGTACTACTACTCCATCCATCCTGATTCCCCACACATCACACACACAGCTCTACTCCATCCATTCTGATCCCCACACATCACACACAGCTCTACTCCATCCATCCTGATCCCCACACATCACACACACCTCTACTCCATCCACCCTGATCCCCCACACATCACACACACAGCTCTACTCCATCCATCCTGATCCCCCACACATCACACACACAGCTCTACTCCATCCATCCTGATCCCCCACACATCACACACACAGCTCTACTCCATCCATCCTGATCCCCCACACATCACACACAGCTCTACTCCATCCATCCTGATCCCCACACATCACACATAGCTCTACTCCATCCATCCTGATCCCCCACACATCACACACAGCTCTACTCCATCCACCCTGATCCCCCACACATCACACACGGCTCTACTCCATCCATCCTGATCCCCCACACATCACACACACAGCTCTACTCCATCCATCCTGACCCCCACACATCACACACACAGTTCTACTCCATCCATCCTGATCCCCACACATCACACACACAGCTCTACTCCATCCATCCTGATCCCCACACATCACACACACCTCTACTCCATCCACCCTGATCCCCCACACATCACACACACAGCTCTACTCCATCCATCCTGACCCCCACACATCACACACACAGTTCTACTCCATCCATCCTGATCCCCACACATCACACACACAGCTCTACTCCATCCATCCTGATCCCCACACATCACACACACAGCTCTACTCCATCCACCCTGATCCCCCACACATCACACACACAGCTCTACTCCATCCATCCTGACCCCCACACATCACACACAGTTCTACTCCATCCATCCTGATCCCCACACATCACACACACAGCTCTACTCCATCCATCCTGATCCCCACACATCACACACAGCTCGACTCCATCTATCCTGATCCCCACACATCACACACAGCTCTACTCCATCCATCCTGATCCCCACACATCACACACACAGCTCTACTCCATCCATTCTGATCCCCACACATCACGCACACAGCTCTACTCCATCCATTCTGATCCCCACACATCATACACAGCTCTACTCTATCCATCCTGATCCCCACACATCACACACAGTACTACTACTCCATCCATCCGGATTCCCCACACATCACACACACAGCTCTACTCCATCCATTCTGATCCCCACACATCACACACAGCTCTACTCCATCCATCCTGATCCCCACACATCACACACAGCTCTACTCCATCCATCCTGATCCCCCACACATCACACACACAGCTCTACTCCATCCATCCTGATCCCCACACATCACACACACCTCTACTCCATCCACCCTGATCCCCCACACATCACACACACAGCTCTACTCCATCCATCCTGATCCCCCACACATCACACACACAGCTCTACTCCATCCATCCTGATCCCCCACACATCACACACACAGCTCTACTCCATCCATCCTGATCCCCCACACATCACACACACAGCTCTACTCCATCCATCCTGATCCCCCACACATCACACACAGCTCTACTCCATCCATCCTGATCCCCACACATCACACACAGCTCTACTCCATCCATCCTGATCCCCCACACATCACACACACAGCTCTACTCCATCCACCCTGATCCCCCACACATCACACACACAGCTCTACTCCATCCATCCTGATCCCCCACACATCACACACAGCTCTACTCCATCCATCCTGATCCCCCACACATCACACACAGCTCTACTCCATCCATCCTGATCCCCCACACATCACACACACAGCTCTACTCCATCCACCCTGATCCCCCACACATCACACACGGCTCTACTCCATCCATCCTGATCCCCCACACATCACACACACAGCTCTACTCCATCCATTCTGATCACCACACATCATACACAGCTCTACTCTATCCATACTGATCCCCACACATCACACACAGTACTACTACTCCATCCATCCTGATTCCCCACACATCACACACACAGCTCTACTCCATCCATCCTGACCCCCACACATCACACACACAGCTCTACTCCATCCATCCTGATCCCCAAACATCACACACACAGCTCTACTCCATCCATCCTGACCCCCCACACACACAGGTGTACTCCATCCATCCTGATCCCCACACATCACACACAGCTCTACTCCATCCATCCTGATCCCCACACATCACACACACCTCTACTCCATCCACCCTGATCCCCCACACATCACACACACAGCTCTACTCCATCCATCCTGATCCCCCACACATCACACACACAGCTCTACTCCGTCCATCCTGATCCCCCACACATCACACACAGCTCTACTCCATCCATCCTGATCCCCACACATCACACACACAGCTCTACTCCATCCACCCTGATCCCCCACACATCACACACACAGCTCTACTCCATCCATCCTGACCCCCACACATTACACACACAGTTCTACTCCATCCATCCTGATCCCCACACATCACACACACAGCTCTACTCCATCCATCCTGATCCCCACACATCACACACAGCTCGACTCCATCTATCCTGATCCCCACACATCACACACAGCTCTACTCCATCCATCCTGATCCCCACACATCACACACACAGCTCTACTCCATCCATTCTGATCCCCACACATCACACACACAGCTCTACTCCATCCATTCTGATCCCCACACATCATACACAGCTCTACTCTATCCATCCTGATCCCCACACATCACACACAGTACTACTACTCCATCCATCCTGATTCCCCACACATCACACACACAGCTCTACTCCATCCATTCTGATCCCCACACATCACACACAGCTCTACTCCATCCATCCTGATCCCCACACATCACACACAGCTCTACTCCATCCATCCTGATCCCCCACACATCACACACACAGCTCTACTCCATCCATCCTGATCCCCCACACATCACACACACAGCTCTACTCCATCCATCCTGATCCCCCACACATCACACACACAGCTCTACTCCATCCATCCTGATCCCCAAACATCACACACACAGCTCTACTCCATCCATCCTGACCCCCCACACACACAGGTGTACTCCATCCATCCTGATCCCCACACATCACACACAGCTCTACTCCATCCATCCTGATCCCCACACATCACACACACCTCTACTCCATCCACCCTGATCCCCCACACATCACACACACAGCTCTACTCCATCCATCCTGATCCCCCACACATCACACACACAGCTCTACTCCATCCATCCTGATCCCCCACACATCACACACACAGCTCTACTCCATCCATCCTGATCCCCCACACATCACACACAGCTCTACTCCATCCATCCTGATCCCCACACATCACACATAGCTCTACTCCATCCATCCTGATCCCCCACACATCACACACAGCTCTACTCCATCCATCCTGATCCCCCACACATCACACACACAGCTCTACTCCATCCACCCTGATCCCCCACACATCACACACGGCTCTACTCCATCCATCCTGATCCCCCACACATCACACACACAGCTCTACTCCATCCATCCTGACCCCCACACATCACACACACAGTTCTACTCTATCCATCCTGATCCCCACACATCACACACACAGCTCTACTCCATCCATCCTGATCCCCACACATCACACACACATCTACTCCATCCACCCTGATCCCCCACACATCACACACACAGCTCTACTCCATCCATCCTGACCCCCACACATCACACACAGTTCTACTCCATCCATCCTGATCCCCACACATCACACACACAGCTCTACTCCATCCATCCTGATCCCCACACATCACACACAGCTCGAATCCATCTATCCTGATCCCCACACATCACACACAGCTCTACTCCATCCATCCTGATCCCCACACATCACACACACAGCTCTACTCCATCCATTCTGATCCCCACACATCACGCACACAGCTCTACTACATCCATTCTGATCCCCACACATCATACACAGCTCTACTCTATCCATCCTGATCCCCACACATCACACACAGTACTACTACTCCATCCATCCTGATTCCCCACACATCACACACACAGCTCTACTCCATCCATTCTGATCCCCACACATCACACACAGCTCTACTCCATCCATCCTGATCCCCACACATCACACACAGCTCTACTCCATCCATCCTGATCCCCCACACATCACACACACAGCTCTACTCCATCCATCCTGATCCCCACACATCACACACACCTCTACTCCATCCACCCTGATCCCCCACACATCACACACACAGCTCTACTCCATCCATCCTGATCCCCCACACATCACACACAGCTCTACTCCATCCATCCTGATCCCCACACATCACACACAGCTCTACTCCATCCATCCTGATCCCCCACACATCACACACAGCTCTACTCCATCCATCCTGATCCCCCACACATCACACACAGCTCTACTCCATCCATCCTGATCCCCCACACATCACACACACAGCTCTACTCCATCCACCCTGATCCCCCACACATCACACACGGCTCTACTCCATCCATCCTGATCCCCCACACATCACACACACAGCTCTACTCCATCCATTCTGATCACCACACATCATACACAGCTCTACTCTATCCATACTGATCCCCACACATCACACACAGTACTACTACTCCATCCATCCTGATTCCCCACACATCACACACACAGCTCTACTCCATCCATCCTGACCCCCACACATCACACACACAGCTCTACTCCATCCATCCTGATCCCCAAACATCACACACACAGCTCTACTCCATCCATCCTGACCCCCCACACACACAGGTGTACTCCATCCATCCTGATCCCCACACATCACACACAGCTCTACTCCATCCATCCTGATCCCCACACATCACACACACCTCTACTCCATCCACCCTGATCCCCCACACATCACACACACAGCTCTACTCCATCCATCCTGATCCCCCACACATCACACACACAGCTCTACTCCGTCCATCCTGATCCCCCACACATCACACACAGCTCTACTCCATCCATCCTGATCCCCACACATCACACACACAGCTCTACTCCATCCACCCTGATCCCCCACACATCACACACACAGCTCTACTCCATCCATCCTGACCCCCACACATTACACACACAGTTCTACTCCATCCATCCTGATCCCCACACATCACACACACAGCTCTACTCCATCCATCCTGATCCCCACACATCACACACAGCTCGACTCCATCTATCCTGATCCCCACACATCACACACAGCTCTACTCCATCCATCCTGATCCCCACACATCACACACACAGCTCTACTCCATCCATTCTGATCCCCACACATCACACACACAGCTCTACTCCATCCATTCTGATCCCCACACATCATACACAGCTCTACTCTATCCATCCTGATCCCCACACATCACACACAGTACTACTACTCCATCCATCCTGATTCCCCACACATCACACACACAGCTCTACTCCATCCATTCTGATCCCCACACATCACACACAGCTCTACTCCATCCATCCTGATCCCCACACATCACACACAGCTCTACTCCATCCATCCTGATCCCCCACACATCACACACACAGCTCTACTCCATCCATCCTGATCCCCCACACATCACACACACAGCTCTACTCCATCCATCCTGATCCCCAAACATCACACACACAGCTCTACTCCATCCATCCTGACCCCCCACACACACAGGTGTACTCCATCCATCCTGATCCCCACACATCACACACAGCTCTACTCCATCCATCCTGATCCCCACACATCACACACACCTCTACTCCATCCACCCTGATCCCCCACACATCACACACACAGCTCTACTCCATCCATCCTGATCCCCCACACATCACACACACAGCTCTACTCCATCCATCCTGATCCCCCACACATCACACACACAGCTCTACTCCATCCATCCTGATCCCCCACACATCACACACAGCTCTACTCCATCCATCCTGATCCCCACACATCACACATAGCTCTACTCCATCCATCCTGATCCCCCACACATCACACACAGCTCTACTCCATCCATCCTGATCCCCCACACATCACACACACAGCTCTACTCCATCCACCCTGATCCCCCACACATCACACACGGCTCTACTCCATCCATCCTGATCCCCCACACATCACACACACAGCTCTACTCCATCCATCCTGACCCCCACACATCACACACACAGTTCTACTCTATCCATCCTGATCCCCACACATCACACACACAGCTCTACTCCATCCATCCTGATCCCCACACATCACACACACATCTACTCCATCCACCCTGATCCCCCACACATCACACACACAGCTCTACTCCATCCATCCTGACCCCCACACATCACACACAGTTCTACTCCATCCATCCTGATCCCCACACATCACACACACAGCTCTACTCCATCCATCCTGATCCCCACACATCACACACAGCTCGAATCCATCTATCCTGATCCCCACACATCACACACAGCTCTACTCCATCCATCCTGATCCCCACACATCACACACACAGCTCTACTCCATCCATTCTGATCCCCACACATCACGCACACAGCTCTACTACATCCATTCTGATCCCCACACATCATACACAGCTCTACTCTATCCATCCTGATCCCCACACATCACACACAGTACTACTACTCCATCCATCCTGATTCCCCACACATCACACACACAGCTCTACTCCATCCATTCTGATCCCCACACATCACACACAGCTCTACTCCATCCATCCTGATCCCCACACATCACACACAGCTCTACTCCATCCATCCTGATCCCCCACACATCACACACACAGCTCTACTCCATCCATCCTGATCCCCACACATCACACACACCTCTACTCCATCCACCCTGATCCCCCACACATCACACACACAGCTCTACTCCATCCATCCTGATCCCCCACACATCACACACACAGCTCTACTCCATCCATCCTGATCCCCCACACATCACACACACAGCTCTACTCCATCCATCCTGATCCCCCACACATCACACACACAGCTCTACTCCATCCATCCTGATCCCCCACACATCACACACACAGCTCTACTCCGTCCATCCTGATCCCCCACACATCACACACAGCTCTACTCCATCCATCCTGATCCCCACACATCACACATAGCTCTACTCCATCCATCCTGATCCCCCACACATCACACACAGCTCTACTCCATCCATCCTGATCCCCCACACATCACACACACAGCTCTACTCCATCCACCCTGATCCCCCACACATCACACACGGCTCTGCTCCATCCATCCTGATCCCCCACACATCACACACACAGCTCTACTCCATCCATCCTGACCCCCACACATCACACACACAGTTCTACTCCATCCATCCTGATCCCCACACATCACACACACAGCTCTACTCCATCCATCCTGATCCCCACACATCACACACAGCTCTACTCCATCCATCCTGATCCCCACACATCACACACAGCTCTACTCCATCCATCCTGATCCCCCACACATCACACACACAGTTCTACTCCATCCATCCTGATCCCCACACATCACACACACAGCTCTACTCCATCCATCCTGATCCCCACACATCACACACAGCTCTACTCCATCCATCCTGATCCCCACACATCACACACATAGCTCTACTCCATCCACTCTGATCCCCCACACATCACACACACAGTTCTACTCCATCCATCCTGATTCCCCACACATCACACACACAGCTCTACTCCATCCATCCTGACCCCCACACATCACACACACACACACACACACACACAGGTGTACTCCATCCATCCCGATCCCCACACATCACGCACAGCTCTACTCCATCCATCCTGATCCCCACACATCACACACAGCTCTACTCCATCCATCCTGATCCCCACACATCACACACAGCTCTACTCCATCCATCCTGATCCCCACACATCACACACAGCTCTACTCCATCCATCCTGATCCCCACACATCACACACAGCTCTACTCCATCCATCCTGATCCCCCACACATCACACACAGCTCTACTCCATCCATCCTGATCCCCCACACATCACACACACAGCTCTACTCCATCCATCCTGATCCCCCACACATCACACACAGCTCTACTCCATCCATCCTGATCCCCACACATCACACACAGCTCTACTCCATCCATCCTGATCCCCCACACATCACACACAGCTCTACTCCATCCATCCTGATCCCAACACATCGCACACACAGCTGTACTCTATCCATTCTGATCCCTATACATCACACACACAGCTCTACTCCATCCTTTCTGATCCCCACACATCACACACAGCTCTACTCTATCCATCCTGATCCCCCCACACATCACACAAGCTCTACTCCATCCATCCTGATCCCCACACATCACACACAGCTCTACTCCATCCATCCTGATCCCCCACACATCACACACACACCTCTACTCCATCCATCCTGATCCCCCACACATCACACACACAGCTCTACTCCATCCATCCTGATCCCCCACACATCACACACACAGCTCTACTCCATGCATCCTGATCCCCCACACATCACACACAGCTCTACTCCATCCATCCTGATCCCCACACATCACACACAGCTCTACTCCATCCACCCTGATCCCCCACACATCACACACAGCTCTACTCCATCCATCCTGATCCCCACACATCACACACAGCTCTACTCCATCCATCCTGATCCCACACATCACACACACAGCTCTACTCCATCCATCCTGATCCCCACACATCACACACACAGCTCTACTCCATCCATCCTGATCCCCACACATCACACACACAGCTCTACTCTATCCATTCTGATCCCCACACATCACACACACAGCTCTACTCCATCCTTTCTGATCCCCACACATCACACACAGCTCTACTCTATCCATCCTGATCCCCCCACACATCACACAAGCTCTACTCCATCCATCCTGATCCCCACACATCACACACACACAGCTCTACTCCATCCATCCTGATCCCCACACATCACACACACACAGCTCTACTCCATCCATCCTGATCCCCACACATCACACACAGAGCTCTACTCCATCCATCCTGATCCCCACACATCACACACAGCTCTACTCCATCCATCCTGATCCCCACACATCACACACACAGCTCTACTCCATCCATCCTGATCCCCACACACATCACACACACACAGCTCTACTCCATCCATCCTGATCCCCACACATCACACACACACAGCTCTACTCCATCCATCCTGATCCCCACACACATCACACACACACAGCTCTACTCCATCCATCCTGATCCCCACACACATCACACAAACACAGCTCTACTCCATCCATCCTGATCCTCACACATCACACACAGCTCTACTCCATCCATCCTGATCCCCCACACATCACACACAGCTGTACTCTATCCATCCTGATCCCCCACACATCACACACACAGCTCTACTCCATCCATTCTAATCCCCACACATCACACACACAGCTCTACTCCATCCATTCTGATCCCCACACATTACATACACACAGCTCTACTCCATCCTTTCTGATCCCCACACATCACACACAGCTCTACTCTATCCATCCTGATCCCCCCACACATCACACAAGCTCTACTCCATCCATCCTGATCCCCACACATCACACACAGCTCTACTCCATCCATCCTGATCCCCCACACATCACACACACAGCTCTACTCCATCCATCCTGATCCCTCACACACAGCTCTACTCCATCCATCCTGATCCCCCACAGATCACACACAGCTCTACTCCATCCATCCTGATTCCCACACATCACACACAGCTCTACTCCATCCATCCTGATCCCCACACATCACACACAGCTCTACTCCATCCATCCTGATCCCCACACATCACACACACACAGCTCTACTCCATCCATCCTGATCCCCACACATCACACACACACAGCTCTACTCCATCCATCCTGATCCCCACACATCACACACACACAGCTCTACTCCATCCATCCTGATCCCCACACATCACACACACACAGCTCTACTCCATCCATCCTGATCCCCACACATCACACACACACAGCTCTACTCCATCCATCCTGATCCCCACACATCACACACACACAGCTCTACTCCATCCATCCTGATCCCCACACATCACACACACACAGCTCTACTCCATCCATCCTGATCCCCACACATCACACACACAGCTCTACTCCATCTATCCTGATCCCCCACACATCACACACACAGCTCTACTCCATCCATCCTGATCCCCCACACATCCCACACAGCTCTACTCCATCCATCCTGATCCCCCACACATCACACACACAGCTCTACTCCCATCTATCCTGATCCCACACATCCCACACACAGCTCTACTCCATCCATCCTGATCCCCCACGCATCACACATACAGCTCTACTCCATCCATCCTGATCCCCACACATCACACACACAGCTCTACTCCATCCATCCTGATCCCCACACATCACACACAGCTCTACTCCATCCATCCTGATCCCCCACACATCACACACACAGCTCTACTCCATCTAACCTGATCCCCACACATCACACACACAGCTCTACTCCATCCATCCTGATCCCCCACGCATCACACACACAGCTCTACTCCATCCATCCTGATCCCCCACACATCACACACACAGCTCTACTTCATCCATCCTGACCCCCACACATCACACACACAGCTCTACTCCATCCATCCTGATCCCTCACACATCACACACACAGCTCTACTCCATCCATCCTGACCCCCACACATCACACACACAGTTCTACTCCATCCATCCTGATCCCCCACACATCACACACACAGCTCTACTCCATCCATCCTGATCCCCACACATCACACACAGCTCTACTCCATCCATCCTGATCCCACACATCACACACACAGCTCTACTCCATCCATCCTGATCCCCACACATCACACACACACAGCTCTACTCCATCCATCCTGATCCCCACACATCACACACACACAGCTCTACTCCATCCATCCTGATCCCCACACATCACACACACACAGCTCTACTCCATCCATCCTGATCCCCACACATCACACACACACAGCTCTACTCCATCCATCCTGATCCCCACACATCACACACACACAGCTCTACTCCATCCATCCTGATCCCCACACATCACACACACACAGCTCTACTCCATCCATCCTGATCCCCACACATCACACACACACAGCTCTACTCCATCCATCCTGATCCCCACACATCACACACACACAGCTCTACTCCATCCATCCTGATCCCCACACATCACACACACAGCTCTACTCCATCCATCCTGATCCCCCACACATCACACACACAGCTCTACTCCATCCATCCTGATCCCCCACACATCCCACACAGCTCTACTCCATCCATCCTGATCCCCCACACATCACACACACAGCTCTACTCCCATCTATCCTGATCCCACACATCCCACACACAGCTCTACTCCATCCATCCTGATCCCCCACGCATCACACATACAGCTCTACTCCATCCATCCTGATCCCCACACATCACACACACAGCTCTACTCCATCCATCCTGATCCCCACACATCACACACAGCTCTACTCCATCCATCCTGATCCCCCACACATCACACACACAGCTCTACTCCATCTAACCTGATCCCCACACATCACACACACAGCTCTACTCCATCCATCCTGATCCCCCACGCATCACACACACAGTTCTACTCCATCCATCCTGATCCCCCACACATCACACACACAGCTCTACTTCATCCATCCTGACCCCCACACATCACACACACAGCTCTACTCCATCCATCCTGATCCCTCACACATCACACACACAGCTCTACTCCATCCATCCTGACCCCCACACATCACACACAGCTCTACTCCATCCATCCTGACCCCCACACATCACACACACAGCTCTACTCCATCCATCCTGATCCCTCACACATCACACACACAGCTCTACTCCATCTAACCTGATCCCCACACATCACACACACAGCTCTACTCCATCCATCCTGATCCCCCACGCATCACACACACAGCTCTACTCCATCCATCCTGATCCCCCACACATCACACACACAGCTCTACTTCATCCATCCTGACCCCCACACATCACACACACAGCTCTACTCCATCCATCCTGATCCCTCACACATCACACACACAGCTCTACTCCATCCACCCTGATGCCCACCTGATGCCCACACATCACACACAGCTCTACTTCATCCATCCTGACCCCCACACATCACACACACAGCTCTACTCCATCCACCCTGATGCCCACCTGATGCCCACACATCACACACAGCTCTACTCCATCCATCCTGATCCCCCACACATCACACACAGCTCTACTCCATCCATCCTGACCCCCACACATCACACACACAGCTCTACTCCATCCATCCTGATCCCCACACATCACACACACAGCTCTACTCCATCCATCCTGATCCCCCCCCCCCCACACACATCACACACACACAGCTCTACTCCATCCATCCTGATCCCCCACACATCCAATAGGGATCAGGACCAGCATAGCAGAGTCTTGCAGACAGTGATCACTTCCGGGTCATGTGATCTCTGACTCCTCCCACACACGTGATCACATGATGGTGACATCATCACAGGTCCTGTAAACTGGAGGCTGCTGTTGGCTCTGCAGGTCTGTGTTCCCTCATGTCAGGTCAGTGGGTGGATTAACCTCTTCCGGACTGCTGAGGGTAGGGTTGTCACCCGACCAGTAATTCACCAGCCTGGCTGTTTTTTTTTTGTTGTTGTTTTTTTTTACCGGCCCCATTAGAGGCCGGTATTTTTGAATGTTTCCCGCAGGTGTATTAGCTTTTTACCCCCCATCTCCACACCATTCGCAACCTGATCGGTTTGGATTTACTCATTCACGGTGATTGGTTGTTTCAGTTGGCTGCTTCATGGTGATTGGTTATTTGGTTTGGGTGATTCACGGTGATTGGTTGTTTTAGTCGGCTGATTCATGGTGATTGGTTATTTGGTTTGGGTGATTCACGGTGATTGGTTGTTTCAGTTGGCTGATTCATGGTGATTGGTTATTTGGTTTGGGTGATTCACGGTGATTGGTTGTTTAGGCTGGCTCAAGTAGAGGTTTTGTTGAATAGGGATATATGCTTCCTGCAGGGAGATCCTGGTTGAGCGGTCAGTGGAGCTCACAGCCGGCTTTGATCTCCTCATGAACTGGTGGCGATCAGAGAGTAGATTCTCCTACATCCAGAGATCCAGCCACCTGCTCCGGAGATCAGGCACTGCTAATAGTGTATGGGCTGCTAGGTGGAAGGGTCACCTGACCAGACTGAAAGGGGCGGGGCTTATCATTAATGCAGCTCTATAGGAGGAAGAGGAAGCTGCTGCTGCGGCGAAAGGTAATGAGGAGGAGGAGAGGCAGCAGAGTGTGTGGAATTAAAGGAGAAGCAAAATGCTGTGATAAGCCACGCCCCTTTCCCATGGACAGTATTTTTTTGTGACAAGGAGGGGGATTAACCCCTTCAGGTCTGATAGTTTTAGTCTAGTAATAAAAATAACCAAATAATCTACATTTCAGTGTTCGGATCTTTCTGGTATTTTGGGGCGACAATCCAATAGTCCTGACTTCGCCGCGGTCACATGACCGTATCGTAATGGTAGTGTAATATTCGCAGCGTGTTACCCGCGTATCCTTATGTATGTACTGCAGATGTTACACGTGTAAAAACAAACACAAGCAGGGAGTGATGGGAGAGGTTGCCCAAACCCTTGCGCCCCAGGAAACCCCCTTCTGGCGCTCACATGACCGCGCAGACGTCATCTTCTTGTGCTTTCCTGTGTTAGTGAGAGCCGGCGCTCTGAGAACCGTGTCTTCACCAGAGGATGGCGCTCTCTCGGCTCGGCTGGTGTTTTCCACTTTTGCGCAGCCACATCTGATGCATGAGAGCAATGAGTGCCGATATCAGAGGTCACCATGGGATGTATATAATGGCCCCCAATATCCACAGACAGGTACTGTGTATAATGTCACCACCGGAAGTTAGGGGTAGTGATATAATACAGCACTGGATGATGAGAGGCAGCGGCGGCGTCATCAGCACAGCAACAGGTTGTAGCAGCAGCGGCGGCGGCATTGATTTTTGCCTGGCATGGAGGGTTAGGGTGACTTTTCCTTTTAGGCTTACATATAATGTAAGCCTAACACGAAAACTAACCCTAAGGCCAGCTTCACACGAGCGTGACGGGCTCCGCAGCGGAATATTCCGCAGTGAAGCCCGTCAAGGCGCCCCCCAGAGACCCCATACTTACCAGCGGAAGATAGCGTGAAGACGCTTCCCCGCCCACCGCCGTCGCGTCATATGACACGCCCACCGCATCACATGACGCGGCCGGCCGTGTCACATGACGCGCCGGCCGCGTCATATGACACGCGGCGGTAGGCGGGAAAGCGTTTTCACGCTATCTTCCGCTGTGTTACAGCGGGAGATAGCGTGAACGGACGGCTTCCATTGACTGCAATGGAAGCCGTCAGCGCGTACACCCGCGGCAAATAGAGCATGCCGCGGGTGAGGACGGGAGATTTCACGGTGCGAAATTCCGCGGTGGAATTCTGCATCGTGAGCATTGAGCTATTAAGTTCAATAGAACCTAATAGCAGGGGGCAACGCAGCGGATTTTTGCCGCGAATTTACGCGGCGTAAATCCGTTCGTGGGAAGGAGGCCTAACCCTCCAGGCCAGGCAAAAATCAATGCCGACGTTGCTGCTAGGAGCATTCAGAAATCTGCCAATCGGGGAGCTAGGGGCATGACAGGGGCATTCCTCCAGTCAAACCCCTAGCTTCCGGTGGCATCAAGGTACAATAGTACCCCACAGACAACAGCTCGGATGGGTCGGTGGTCCGTGGAGGCTTCTGCTTCGGCTGCTGCAACTTCTGTGGGTCTTTTATAATTCCCTTTGCTTGTCTCCTAGCAACATGCGTAAAAAATGGTGCAAATATGCAAAATAATTGTGTATGCGGTGTGTCCAGAATGCCCTCATGTAGGACAATAGGCTCTGATGTGGATCATATGCAAAACAATACGCTTGTGTGAGCCCGGCCGTACCGTTTCCCCGAAAATAAGACGTGTCTTATATAAATTTTTGCTTGCAAATATGCGCTACGTCTTATTTTCAGGGGGTGTCTTATTTTTCAATGAAGAAGAATTCACATTTATTATTTAACAAAAAAAAAGAACACTTGTAATCAGGGATGATATTGCAACTTCCGGCCACCAGGGGGAGCTCATCACAGCAGACGTGTACAGCAGGAACAGAATGTACAGCATCGCATTTTCCGGCCAGCAGGGGGAGCTCACGACAGCACACTTGTACAGCATAGTAGGGACAGGATAATGGAGGCAGGAGAAGGGGTAACGGCAGACTGTCTGCAGATCTACCAGTACATCTGGCAGTAGGAGACAACAGGGATGGCAGCAGGGGACGGGCCTCTCTACATGCCTGCACATTTACAAGCGACGGCCGCAGAAGGGAACATCAGGATCGGCGGCAGGTGACTGTCTTCATGTCCTGCATGCAGCTGCTCTGCAGCGGACGATGAAGGTAGGGGACAGCGGCAGCGGGCTAAAAAGAATCACAGCTGCATGCTCTGGTGTTCTGTTCGGCGGGCATGCTTACATACAAACACACTTTACTATGCCTTATTATCGGGGGGTGCCTTATATTTGGGAATTCTTAAAATGTCTTACTATGTCTTACTTTCAGGGGGTGCCCTATTTCGAGGAAACACTGTAGTAGTAATTATAATCTTTATTTGTACAGCGCCAACTTTATTCCGCAGCGCTTTCGAGGCACATGGGGAAAACAAGCAATACGAAGATTACAGAAGTTACAAAAGTTACATAGTAGTGGTATTCAATTGCGGGGCAGGAAGTGTACATAATAGGCAAAAGTGGAAAGCCATAGGGAGGGCCAGGTGGCATATTGTGGGGGTGGGGGACTAGATCAGGAGGTTTGGTATGCTTCTATGATGGGGTGCATCTCTAAGGCACATCTGAAGTTCCATACATCGTGGATTGTCCGGATTTTTGGGGGTAGAGCGTTCCAGAGGATCGGTGCTGCTCTAGAGAAGTCCTGGAGGCGAGCATGTGAGGTTCGTATTAGAGGGGTACTTAATATGAGTGTGTTAGCATATCAGAGTGAGCGGGCTGGGTGGTGTACAGTCAAGAGGGAGGCGATGTACAGTGGCACGGTGCCATGGAGGCTTTATGAGTGAGGGTAATGAGTTTGAATTTAGTTCTGTAGTGTATGGGAAGCCAATGCAGCAACTGGCATAGTGTAGAGGCATATGAGAAGTGGCTGGACAGGAAGATGAGCCTAGCTACTGCTTTTAGTATGGATTGGAGGGGGGAGAGTCAGGTGCAGGGAAATCCGATGAGCAGTGAGTTGCAGTAGTCAAGTCTGAAATGGATGAGGGCAACGAGTGTCTTTAGTGTGTCCGTGGTGAGGAACGGCCAGATTTTAGTAATATTACTGAGGTGCAGGTGGCATGTTCGGGCCAGAGATTGGATATGGGGGGCGAAGTAGAGGTCAAAATTCAGTGTGACTCCTCCCCCCCCCCTTTCCCGCCCAGGGCAGCAGGTGTGCTGTCTGGGGGTTATGATGGTGCCAGATACTCATATAGAGATGTTGGGAGAGCTTGAGGATGAAAAGATAAGAAGGTCAGTTTTTGAGAGGTTGAGTTTGAGAAAAAGGGAGGACATGGTGTTAGAGACAGCAAAGAGACAGTCGGTGATGTTTTGGAGGAAGGGTGCTGAGATGTCGCGGGATGAGGTGTATAACTGGGTGGCATCAGCGTAGAGATGGTATTGAAGGCCAAATCTGAGGATAGATTGTCTGATTAGGGCTGTATAGATAGAGAAGAGAAGGGGACCAAGGACCGAACCCTAGGGGACCCCATTAGCAAGTGGGAGCTGAGAGGAGATTGAGCCAGCAAAGTAGATGCTGAAAGAGCGGGCAGAGAGATTGGAGGAGAACCAGGAGAGAGGTCATGGTCAACAAATGCAGTGGAGAGATCAAGGAGGATTGGTAGGGATTAGTCACCCAAGATTTTGCTGTCATCAAGTCGTTTGATACTTTTATGACGGCAGTTTTGTCGAATGTAGGGGCGGAAGCCGGTCTGAAGGGAAACAAGGAGGAGATAGTTATCAGAGAGAAAGCATATGAGGCGGGAGTAGACCAGGCATTCAAGTAGTTTGGAGATGAAGGGGAGGTTGGAGATGGGTCGGTAGTTGGCAGCGGCAGTCGGGTCAAGGGTCGCTTTCTTTAGCAGCGGGGATATGATAGATTGTTTGAATGAGGAGGTAAAAATACCGGAGGTCAGACAGAGATTGTAGATAGTGGGGAGGTGGGTAATGACAGCAGGGAAAAGGGACCGGAGGATGTGTGAGGAAAAAGGGTTGCTAGCACTGGTGGTGGGGCTAGCAGCAAAAAGCAGGCTTTAGACTTCTTCCTCTGCCGTTGGTTCTGGTATAGATGGTGAATGAGTGGTGGATGCAGCGCTGAAGAGACCGGGATCGGGGGTAGCCATGTAATGTTTGGAGATCTCTTTTCAGATGTTTTTGATTATTTCTTTCAAAGTAGGCGGCTAGCTCTCCAGCACTGAGATCCATCATGAGGGCCTGTTCTTTGAGGCTGAGGAGAGAGTGGAAGGTGTCAAAGAGTCATTTGGGGTTGTTGGTTTGTGAGGAGACGAGGGAGGTGTAATAAACTTGTTTGGCATAGTGGAGGGCGAGGTTGTAGGTTCTAAACATGAATTTGAAGTGGGTGAAGTCTGCGGGCTGTTGGTATTTCTGCCAGTTGTTTCAGCACACCTAGAGCGACGCTGGATGAATCGCGTTTGGGGCATGAGCCAAGGTTGTCGTGGCTCAGGACATGGGGAATGCTGCTTCATGCAGGATGCATCTGAGGGTGGTAGAGTAGTGTTCGGCCGCCAGGTTGGCGCAGGAGAGAGATGGGGGACAGGGAAGACTGTATGGTCTTGGCAAACTGCTGGTGTGGACAGTATGGAGATTATATGTATATTATACAGACTTATATCATCTGCTGTCTCTACTTTAATATCTCCTCCAATGTTTCCACTTATTTTATCCAGTAAATTTATTTTTTATTTTCAATTTCTGTGTTTTTTTTTTTTTTTAAATTGGATTATCTTTCTTTCCCCTCAGGTCCCCGCAGTATAGGATCTCCTGTTGTTCTTTTCTACATAAGATAATTTTCCTGATCAACCTGTCAAGGATGGAAAAGGACAGAAACAAGATGGTGGAAAGTGTATTAAATATCAGCCTAGAGATACTCTTCCAGGTTACTGGAGAGGTAAGAGATTCTGATGACGTCACATTACATCATTCTTATCTATGGTAACAACAGATGATGTCACTGGAGAGGTGAGAGATTCTGATGATGTCACATTACATCATTCCTATCTATGGTAATAACAGATGATGTCACCGAAGAGGTGCTGGACTCTGGAAATGTCTACAGTGATATTTATTACTGTCTCCCCATATACAGGATTACACAGTAGTGAAGAAGACCTCTAGTGATGGCTGTCGGACCCCTGTGTGTGATGGATGGGGAAGACCCCTTAGCCCAATCACGGGGTCCACACCTCACCCCCTTATACATGAGGACATCAATGTACAGAAGATTCTAGAACTCACCAACAAGATGATTGAGCTGCTGACTGAAGAGGTGATACTGCAGGGGATGCTGGGACATCCTACAGTAACAGCACTAGAGGCTTCTGGGTGATGACTGTATATTGTATTGTCAGGTTCCTATAAGGTGTCAGGATGTCGCTGTCTATTTCTCCATGGAGGAGTGGGAGTATTTAGAAGGACACAAGGATCTGTACAAGGAGGCCATGATGCAGACCCGCCAGCCGCTCCCATCACCAGGTAATAGACAGGACTAAATACACGGGGACTTTATTATCTGTATGTAAAGAATGACTTCAGTGTCTGTCTGTGTTTCCTGCAGTTCCATCCAGTAAGAGAAGCCCACCAGAGAGATGTCCCCGTCCTCTTCTTCCACAGGACCACCAGGTAGATGGAGATGTCCCTCTGATCTGTAGACTGCTGTGAAGCTCTTGTCTTCAGTCTTATTAGATGTCTTCTCCTTGTGTGATGAGGCCGGTGGAGATGGCAGGATTACCGCTGACCAGAGACATTACATGTTGTCGGGATCTTCTCCCAGTTTTCTGGCGGTGGAGACTGCTGGTGGGAATAAGGAGCCAACAGGTTGGATTTATATCTATCTGCTCCTTTATGTCCCCCGAGACAAACAGCGGATGTGTCTGGTAGACGCTGATCTCCTCCACTGAGACAACGTGCAGCGCGTCTAGCCATGCCGGATATACATGTGTATGAGGTTCCTGAGGGATCATTGATCCGCCATCCAATATCTATGTCCGGCTTCTAGACCTGCAGCCATGTGGCTCAGATAACTACTCCTGTCAGGTCATTTTTGGTCATCATGATGATTAATGATCTTTTCTGGTCATGTAAAACCTTCCACACGACTTCTCCAACTGTCTGCTGACTGTTACAATCTTTCTCTCACAGCTTTTGTATCAGGATGAAGATCTGACCGATATTAATACTATGGAGACAGATGTGAGGGGGGATCAGCGATGTAAAGAAGAGATTCCTACAGGTAACCGCTCAGGTGAGTAGTGACCACTAAATACAGCAGAGAAGAGTCACAGATTCTCCTCGGTCAGCGGCTGCAGATAGTTATGTAGATTTATAAGCTCTGTGATCTGTCAGTTTCCGCTGGATGTTCCCCCATTCATCCAAAGTGCAAACTAAATGTGGATGACATGTGATACCGTTATAGGCGATAACACAGGATGAGCGTCTATGATATGGGTGTAAAATCCATCTGTAGTCCGGATATATAATATATCTATGTGAACGAGGCCGATTCCTTCATCGTTTGCTGTCAGTACTATTGAGAGAAGAGTATCTTCCCAATTTTAGAACTAAGGAACCATTAGCTCCTATTAGGCTCCTAGAATCCAGATTGTGAAGACATAGACCCGGATAACAGAAGATTCCTTGGAGGATGGAAGGTTGGTGCTATGAGTGTCAGGAATGCTTCTCTACAGGGACTGGAAGGAAGAGACCTGGATGCCGGATCATCATTATCATATAACAAATCTCACTGCAAGCAGCAAAGATTAATATCATCTTGGGAAATTTCCACCTCCGGACCTTTTTTTTTAAATGTACACATTATATTTTATTTGTACCATTTAATATGCAAGCCATATTGAAAGTGCGTTGGATGGAGGGGGGGGGGGGGTTAATGACATTGAAAAAGAAGCTAGATTACAAAGGTGAAGATCAAGTAGTTCTACAGATCTGCTCCAATGAACTGAGCTCTGTCTGTAAGTTGCAAATCTGGACACCTTCCTCAAAGAAGAGCCAAGCGGTGATGATGCTCCAACAAGAGGGCATCATTTATGGTCAGAGGAAAAAATGTTTCATCACCAACACAAAAGGGGGTTCTTAGAGCAGTGAGATTGCGAAACTCTTTGCCTGAGGACGTGGTGCTGGCAAAATCGATAGAGGAGTTTAAGAGGGGACTAAAATGCCTTTTTAGAGCGCTATGATATTGCAGAATATAGACATTAGGTGTCCAGCAAGTTGTTAATCGGGGTTTTGGAGTCGGGTAGGAACTCTCAAAACGTTAATCCAGGGATTATTCTGACTGCCATTATGGAGTCGGGAAGGATTGTTTTTCCTGCAAATAGCCTAAATTGGTTTCTGCCTCATTGGAGTTTTTTTTTTCCTTCCTCTGGATCAACAAGGGGGGCTGGAAACAGGCTTAACTGGATGAACATTGTCTTCTTTCAGCCTAACGTATGTTAGCACTGCCCCCTAGAGGTTTTTGAGTGATGCTGTTTCTCTGACTAGTAAAGGGGAACACTGTATGACCCCCTTTGATAGCATGGCTGGTGACGCGATCAATTTCTTATCTGCCCACAAGATACTGCTGTGGCACCACCCCTAGAGATGAATGGTATGACGGCACTGGTCCACCTTGTGACTGCGAGCAGTGATGTGGCTAGATTACCCAATTTGTCTTTAGAGTAGGAAGAGCCACATAATGGTGCTATTAGCTGGAATTTGGTGTACGCTATATAATGTACACTGGAGGTTAGTACAATTTTGGTCGTACTGGAGTGGCTGCTGCATTAGGGAAGAGGCCCTGAATAGTCATGAAAAGTGTGGTGACTGGAGTGATCCAAAGAACAGTTCAATGAATGGGCTAGAGGAGTTTTCCTCCAACTTCACCAAAGTTTTTGTGCAAGAGCAAGATTGCCCATGTGTGCGAGGAGAGGGAGTCTCCATTCTTTGTGAGTAGAGCAAGGAACATAGCTGCAGACAGAATGGCTGCAGTAGATGTCAACCATGCTAAACAGAATACGCCCCGGTACTCATACATATTTAATATCTGAATAAAACTGCACAACTGGTGTTTTACATAATAATAATAATAAACTTTATTTGTATAGCGCCAACATATTCCGCAGCGCTTACATAGACAGGGAATACAGAAAGACAAAAGTACAAACATTACAGAACCACGGTTACATAGTAATCAGTTGATGGAAACAATAGGGGTGCGGGTCCTGCTCCAATGAGCTTACATACTACAGATAATGGGGTGATACAGAAGGTAAAGGGGCTGGAGATGTGCACGGTATGGCGAGGTGGAGAGTGAGGGATGCTATACACAGACAATGGTCAGACATTTAGCCGTTTGACGGTAGAAAAGGTATGACTGCAGGAGCGGTTTATGATGGCTAGCAGGGATTGCAGTCAGTAGGTCAGGGAGCATGTTATTCGGCAGAGTACAGAGGGGTTTGTTTAGGGAATTCGGTATGCCTCCCTGAAGAGGTGCGTTTTTAGAGCACGCCTGAAGTTCTGCGAGTCCTGGATTGTTCGGGTAGCTTTTGGTAGTGCGTTCCATAAAAAAGCAAGGTTGTAGCTCATATTTTGATCAAAAGAAGGAGGCCCATCTGCCATGTCCAGGTGAACCTTATTGAATGGATTCCTAATTTATAAGGACATTTGTCTTTGGACCCAGAAATCCTCCAAATGAATCTTCAATGTTACCGTGTAACCCGGTATCCTGGTTCCTCCTCCACTCTACCCTGGTTTATGATAAAGTGCATGCAGCACTAAGGAAGTGTATGAGATGGACACTACATAATAGCTCTGTCTCACTGGATCGTTTATAGTTCTGTACTGAACATTGTGGCATGGTGACAGGTACACTGACATATGAACCTATGAAGATGGAGGCTTCGCCACAGAATGGGAAAGCTGCAAGATAACAGCCTGGTGGCAGAACATTATGATTACTAGTCTTCTCTATGTCTCTTAGATTGTGATCTGTTTGCTTATTACTGTCTAATAGCAGTTTGCTGTGCGACTTCTAAAGAAATGTTCTAACATATCATTATCATTTTTACTTATGTTCAATATTAGTAAATTCTGCTTTATTCTTGGCAGATGACGGTAACGGGAGCTCAAAGGGACATCTGATATCTGCAGATTTTGAAGCAGATGATGATAGTAGACAAGATAGATATGAAGAACCTGCCATCATCCCAGATATCCCTTTAGCCCTTCACAACAAGAATCCATCATCTGATCTTCATATACAGGTTACATCTTCTAATGAATCACAGACTGATAAGCAAAAGAAAAGTCACAGTACACAAGAACATCATAAAGCTCACAGAGGAGAGAAGCCATATTCATGTTCAGAATGTGGGAAATGTTTTTCACTGAAATCAAATCTTTTTCAGCATCAGAAAACTCACACAGATGAGAAGCAATTTTCATGTTCAGAATGTGGGAAGTGTTTTTCAAATAAATCATATCTTACTAGACATCAGAAAATTCATACAGGGGAGAAGCCATTTTCATGTTCAGAATGTGGGATGTGTTTTTCACTTAAGTCATATCTTGTCAATCATCAGAGAACTCACACAGGGGTGAAGCCATTTTCATGTAGAGACTGTGACAAATGTTTTACTAACAAAGCAAATTTTGTTACACATCAGAGAAGTCACACAGGAGAGAAGCCATTTTCATGTTCAGAATGTGGGAAATGTTATTATATGAAATCACATCTTGTTTTACATCAAAAAGTTCACACGGGGGAGAAGCCATTTTCATGTTCAGAATGTGGGAAATGTTTTACAAATACATCAAATCTTGTTGTACATCGAAGAATTCACACAGGAGAGAAGCCATTCTTATGTTCAGAATGTGGGAAGTGTTTTTCAACTAAATCACAACTTGTTATACATCGAAGAATTCACACAGGAGAGAAGCCATTTTCATGTAGAGAATGTGACAAATGTTTTACTAACAAAGCAAATTGTGTTGCACATCAGAGACGTCACACAGGAGAGAAGCCATTCTTATGTTCAGAATGTGGGAAATGTTTTAGTAATAAATCACATCTTATCAAACATCAGAGAATTCACACAGGGGAGAAACCATTTTAAGGTTCAGAATGTGGGAAATATTTTACTCAGAAATCACAAGTTGTTTATCATCTAAAAACTCACACAAGAAAGTAAATATTTGCTTTTTTAAACTCATCTAATTAGCAAATGGAACAAGAAGAAAATACAAAAAGATGACTTCGTGTACAGCATTTTTCTTGAAAAAATACCTCAGTTCAAATTGCCTTTTTTTCCAGGCATTTTGGCTTTCTTTTAATAATTTATTTATTTTTTTGCAACCTCAGCAGGGTGTAGCTTTGGAACTTGTTATTCTGGCGTTTTTTCTAACAGCTTCTTAATTAGGGCGGCTTCACAGGACTGTATTTGCACATGCTGACTAGAGAATACAACCCATTGATATCAGTTTTTTGCACACTCGAAACAACACAACAATTGCCCGATTTACTGCCGCATGTTAGCTGAAAGCCATTACTTTCTTACTTGTATGTTATGGAAATTAAATAAAAATCATTTGGGAAAAAAAAAAACTCTGTACGAACACAGCGTTTCTGTTTGTGGTGTTTTCTGGAATCGTTTTACATTTTTGGGCTCCGTGATTTTTGCTTTGCGGTGTTCTTTTCTCATGCAGTGTGATGTATATTTTGCTTGAGAAAGGCATGTTTTGATCGCCGAAACGCGTAGCAATAAAACAGGTATATTTATTACGGACCGGAGGTCTGTATTCATTTTAACCCTTGGAGCGCGGGGAAGATTTTTTGCATTTCTCTGTGGTATTTTCTCTGTAAAGCCCTGGTCATCCTGTGAGCTTTCCTTCCCGATCTGCTGTCCGCAATTATTGAGGAACAAGGATAAGGAGGATGAGAGGCTAAGGTGGACACTAGGTGCCGGCAGATATCCACCCAGGGTGATCTGCTGAGCACCAGGTGAGTACCGTTTATTTTCTATTGGTACTATTGTGAAGGACTATTTCTTTCAAGATGAGGCGCTGATATATGTCTTTCCTGCTATTCACGCAGTGTGCGCCAGATATGGTGGTTTTTCAGGCATATTTTCATAGGTTTCTACGATGTAAAAGGTGTTGTAAATGTGGGAGTAACAAGAAGTCCACTTTGTGGGAATTCTTTCCACGTAAATTCTTGCTAAAATCTGCATGTGGCTTTGCCGCAGATTTCCGTCCAGATTCTCTCAGTAACTTTCACACATTGTGTAGCAGCAGTAAGGGCTCGTTCACATGATTCTTATGCAAGATTACATGATGTGCACAAAACTCGCGCGAATATGAAATCTATTCTTTTGATTTCTAGCATCACTGTAAGGAAGAAAAAAATCACAGCATGTTCTATGTTTGACGTTCCTGTGGAACGTTTCATGTTTTGTTTTCAAGGAGACCAAAAACGCCATCACATGATGCTTGCATGCTGTGCGATGTGAGATTTCCCATTAAAATCAGTGGGAGGCACTTGCAATCCTTTCACACCCATGTGATGATTGCAATTTCAAAAACACTTTGCAATCCCGTCAAACACACACATTGGCAAGCACAATGTTATCACGCTTGCCCGTGCAAATGTAGCTTAAGGGCTCCTTCACACGGGTGACAAAGTCGCGTGATTTTGTAGCGTTGCTTTCCTATTGGTTAATTCACACATGCAATGTTTTGTAGCATGCAACAACCCGGTACAAAAACCTCGCAGGTCCCATTATATGCCCGCGACATGTGAGGTTTTGTAGCCCATGTTTCCCTATGGAGCCTTCCTATCTGTTGCATGGCATTGCACACAACTTTGACATTAGGAAATCCTACTGTCAAAGCCCTAATCTAAGTCCTAGCTGCAAGAAAAAAAGAGGAAACGCATACATCCCCTCTCCGGGCTGTCAGCCTGGCTGCATCGTCTTCCCCAGGTCCTATTCACCTTCATCTCTTCTGGCTGGGTATTGAAAAATCCCCACCTCCTGGAAGCGCTGATAGTGATTGCCTGATGCTTAGCCAATCGCAGCCAGCGCTTGATGAACCAGCCATTCATCCAGTGCTGGCTCTAATTGGCTAAGCATCAGCCAATCACTGCCAGCGCTTCCCGGAAGAGATGAAGAAGAGAAGTGCTAGGGACCAGGAAGAGGCTGCAGTGGAACCCTGAACAACGCTTCTTCTAGGTGGTGTATGCTTTTTTTAAAAGAATATTCTGCACTTAGGGAATATTTTCAGCGTAGGACTTATATTTCAAGCCCCCTACCCCCGTCCCCCCAAAAATCCTTGCATGCGGTGCTACAAAGTTGCGCGACTTTGTAGCACCACATTCTACTTTGTAGCGCTACAAAATTGCGGTATTGCCGCAAGAAGACGCAGCGATATCGCACGAACCAGCGTTACGATATCACTGTGATTTTTCTCGCGGGGATGCTGTGTTACCTGTGTAAAGGAGGCCTAAATGGAATCTGACAATCCTTGGATGTTCTGCTGTAGATGGGACGCTGCAGATCTCTTCTCCTGTGACAATCCTGGGATGTTCTGCTGTAGATGGGGCGCTGCAGATCTCTTCTCCTGTGACAATCCTGGGATGTTCTGCTGTAGACGGGGCGCTGCAGATCTCTTCTCCTGTGACAATCCTGGGATGTTCTGCTGTAGATGGGGCTGCAGATCTCTTCTCCTGTGACAATCCTGGGATGTTCTGCTGTAGACGGGGCGCTGCAGATCTCTTCTCCTGTGACAATCCTGGGATGTTCTGCTGTAGATGGGGCTGCAGATCTCTTCTCCTGTGACAATCCTGGGATGTTCTGCTGTAGATGGGGCTGCAGATCTCTTCTCCTGTGAATGAGTGGAGGTTCATAAAACCCTATTTCCTTACATTGTACTGGACTTGGTGGTGGAACCCTGGCGCACATTCTGCAACAAACCCGCCATGTGTGAGCGCACCCCAACAGTCATTCCACGTCATACAAGAGAAAAGCCAAATAATGCCACAAAATGATGGGAATAAAAATAACAGAGAAACTATGTTACCAACTGATCTCATTTTTATTTTTGGCTCCACGACCGTCTGGGGGATTGTTAGGAGTTCTGTATATTTAGTGGCAACATTTTGGGGTATCATAACTTATTACATTTGGTACCATTCAGTCTGTGACCTAATAACAAGTAGTCTTCATTCTGCAGGTGAGTGCAGTTACTGTAATACCATATGTTAGCATTGTGTAAAAATGGGGTGAGGCAAAAATCTGGACACAGCCATTAAATGGGTGTAATATCGAGAAAACTGACCTCAAATGCATGAGGTCTCCCACCCGCTTGCATTTTTTTTACGCAATTGTCAGTGGGACTTTCTAATGTTAAAAACTCATCGCAAGTTTGTGCTTTGCGATTTTTTTTTATTTTTTCTGCGATGCATTTTTAATAGAGATGAGCAAGCACCAAAATGCTCGGGTGCTCGTTACTCAGGACGAAATTATCGCGATGCTCGAGGGTTCGTTTCGAATAACGAACCCCATTGAAGTCAATGGGCGACCTGAGCATTTTTGCATATCGCCGATGCTCGCTAAGGTTTCCATTTGTGAAAATCTGGGCAATTCAAGAAAGTGATGGGAACGACACAGCAACGGATAGGGCAGGCGAGGGGCTACATGTTGGGCTGCATCTCAAGTTCCCAGGTCCCACTATTAAGCCACAATAGCGGCAAGAGTGCCCCCCCCCCAACAATTTTTACTTCTGAAAAACCCTCATTAGCAAGGCATACCTTAGCTAAGCACCACACTACCTCCAACAAAGCACAATCACTGCCTGCATGACACTCCGCTGCCACTTCTCCTGGGTTACATGCTGCCCAACCCCCCCTGCACGACCCAGTGTCCACAGCGCACACCAAATTGTCTCTGCGCAGCCTTCAGCTGCCCTCATGCCACACCACCCTCATGTCTATTTATAAGTGCGTCTGCCATGAGGAGGAACCGCAGGCACACACTGCAGAGGGTTGGCACGGCTAGGCAGCGACCCTCTTTAAAAGGGGTGGGGCGATAGCCCACAATGCTGTACAGAAGCAATGAGAAATCCAATCCTGTGTCACCTCCATCAGGAGCTGCACACGTGGGCATAGCAATGGGGAACCTATGTGCCACACACTATTCATTCTGTCAAGGTGTCTGCATGCCCCAGTCAGACCGTGTTTTTTTATAAATAGTCACAGGCAGGTACAAATCCGCAATGGGAATTCCGTGTGCACCCACAGCATGGGTGGCTCCCTGGAACCCACCGGCTGTACATAAATGTATCCCATTGCAGTGCCCTGGACAGCAGAGCTAACGTCAGTTTAAATGCAGGTGGGCTTCGGCCCACACTGCATGCCCCAACATGACCGGGGTTTTTAATTCATAGACACAGGCAGGTACAACTCCCTATTGTGAAGTCCCTGTGGACCGACAGCATGGGTGGGTGCCAGGAAGCCACCGGCGGTACATAAATATATCCCATTCCATTGCCCATCACAGCTGAGGTAATGTCATGTTTAATGCAGGTGGGCTTCGGCCCACACTGCATGCCCCTAGTCAGACTGGGGTTCTTTAGAAGTGGACACATGCAGTTACAACTCCATGTGGACTGACAGCATGGGTGGGTCCCTGGAAGCCACCGGCGGTACATAAATATATCCCATTGCAGTGCCCTGGACAGCAAAGCTAACATCAGGTTTAATGCAGGTGGGCTTCGGCCCACACTGCATGCCCCAGTCAGACCGGGGTTTTTAATACATAGACACAGGCAGGTACAACTCCCTAATGTAAAGTCCGTGTGGACCGATAGCATGGGTGGCTCCCTGGAACCCGCTGGCGGTACAAAAATATATCCCATTGCAGTGCCCTGGACAGCAGAGCTAACGTCTGATTAAATACAGGTGGGCTTCGGCCCAAACTGCATGCCCCAGTCAGGCTTGAGTTTTTTATAAGTATACACAGGCACGTACATCTCCCTAATGGGAAGTCCATGTGGACCGACAGCATGAGTGGGTGCCAGGAAGCCACTGGCGGTACATAAATATATCCCATTGCAGTGCCCAGCACAGCTGATGTAACGTCAGCTTTAATGCAGGTGGGCCAAAAATTAATTGGATTACACTGTAGGCGAGGGCCCCAAAAAATTGGTGTACCAACAGTACTAATGTACGTCAGAAAAATTGGCCATACCCAACCAAGAGGGCAGGTGAAACTCATTAATCGCTTTGGTTAATGTGGCTTAATTTGTAACTAGGCCTGGAGGCAGCCCAGTTAAAATAAAAATTGGTTCAGGTGAAAGTTTCAACGCTTTAATGAGCATTGAAACGTATAAAAATTGTTTACAAAAATTATATGACTGAGCCTTGTGGGCCTAAGAAAAATTGCCCGTTCGGCGTGATTACGTCAGGTTTCAGGAGGAGGAGCAGGAGGAGGAATATTATACACAGATTGATGAAGCTAAAAGGTCCCCGTTTTTGATGGTGATAGAGAACAATGCTTCCATCCGCGGGTGCAGCCTACGTATTGTTTAGGTATCGCTGCTGTCCGCTGGTGGAGAAGAGAAGTCTGGGGAAATCCAGGCTTTGTTCATCTTGATGAGTGTAAGCCTGTCGGCACTGTCGGTTGACAGGCGGGTACGCTTATCCGTGATGATTCCCCCAGCCGCACTAAACACCCTCTCTGACAAGACGCTAGCCGCAGGACAAGCAAGCACCTCCAGGGCATACAGCGCGAGTTCAGGCCACGTGTCCTGCTTCGACACCCAGTAGTTGTAGGGGGCAGAGACGTCACGGAGGACGGTCGTGCGATCGGCTACGTACTCCCTCACCATCCTTTTACAGTGCTCCCGCCGACTCAGCCTTGACTGGGGAGCAGTGACACAGTCTTGCTGGGGAGCCAGAAAGCTGTCAAAGGCCTTAGACAGTGTTCCCCTGCCTGTGCTGTACATGCTGCCTGATCTCCGCGCCTCCCCTGCTACCTGGCCCTCGGAACTGCGCCTTCGGCCACTAGCACTGTCGGATGGGAATTTTACCATCAGTTTGTCTGCCAGGGTCCTGTGGTATAGCATCACTCTTGAACCCCTTTCCTCTTCGGGTATGAGAGTGGAAAGGTTCTCCTTATACCGTGGGTCGAGCAGTGTGTACACCCAGTAATCCGGAGTGGCCAGAATGCGTGTAACGCGAGGGTCACGAGAAAGGCATCCTAACATGAAGTCAGCCATGTGTGCCAGGGTACCTGTATGCAACACATGGCTGTCCTCACTAGGAAGATCACTTTCAGGATCCTCCTCCTCCTCCTCAGGCCATACACGCTGAAAGGATGACAGGCAAGCAGCATGGGTACCCTCAGCAGTGGGCCAAGCTGTCTCTTCCCCCTCCTCCTCCTCCTCCTCCTCATGCTCCTCCTCAACGCGCTGAGATATAGACAGGAGGGTGCTCTGACTATCCAGCGACATACTGTCTTCCTCCGTTTCCGAGCGCAAAGCGTCTGCCTTTATGCTTTGCAGGGAACTTCTCAAGAGGCATAGCAGAGGAATGGTGACGCTAATGATTGCAGCATCCCCGCTCACCATCTGGGTAGACTCCTCAAAGTTTCCAAGGACCTGGCAGATGTCTGCCAACCAGGCCCACTCTTCTGTAAAGAATTGAGAAGGCTGACTCCCACTGCGCCGCCCATGTTGGAGTTGGTATTCCACTATAGCTCTACGCTGCTCATAGAGCCTGGCCAACATGTGGAGCGTAGAGTTCCACCGTGTGGGCACATCGCACAGCAGTCGGTGCACTGGCAGATTAAACCGATGTTGCAGGGTGGCAGCGTCCGTGTGGGACTTGCGGAAATGTGCGCAGAGCCGGCACACCTTTCCGAGCAGGTCTGACAAGCGTGGGTAGCTTTTCAGAAAGCGCTGAACCACCAAATTAAAGACGTGGGCCAGGCATGGCACTTGCGTGAGGCTGCCGAGCTGCAGAGCCGCCACCAGGTTACGGCCGTTGTCACACACGACCATGCCCGGTTGGAGGCTCAGCGGCGCAAGCCAGCGGTCGGTCTGCTCTGTCAGACCCTGCAGCAGTTTGTGGGCCATGTGCCTCTTCTCTCCTAAGCTGAGTAGTTTCAGCCCGGCCTGCTGACGCTTGCCCACCGCTGTGCTGCCACGCCGCGCGACACCGACTGCTGGCGACGTGCTGCTGCTGCTGACACATCTTGATTGCGAGACAGAGGTTGCGTTGGAGGAGGAGGAGGAGGGTGGTTTAGTGGAGGAAGCATACACCGCAGATACCACCACCGAGCTGGGGCCCGCAATTCTGGGGGTTGGTAGGACGTGAGCGGTCCCAGGCTCTGACTTGGTCCCAGCCTCCACTAAATTCACCCAATGTGCCGTCAGGGAGATATAGTGGCCCTGCCCGCCTGTGCTTGTCCACGTGTCTGTTGTTAAGTGGACCTTGGCAGTAACCGCGTTGGTGAGGGCGCGTACAATGTTGCGGGAGACGTAGTTGTGCAGGGCTGGGACGGCACATCGGGAAAAGTAGTGGTGACTGGGAACCGAGTAGCGCGGGGCCGCCGCCGCCATCATGTGTTTGGAAGCCTCCGTTTCCACAACCCTATACGGCAGCATCTCCAGGCTGATAAATTTGGCTATGTGCACGTTTAACGCTTGAGCGTGCGGGTGCGTGGCGGCGTACTTGCGCTTGCGCTCAAACACTTGCACTAGCGACGGCTGGACGGTGCGCTGACAGACATTGGTGGATGGGGCCGAGGACAGCGGAGGTGAGGGTGTGGGTGCAGGTCAGGAGACGGTAGTGCCTGTGTCCTGAGAGGGGGGTTGGATCTCGGTGGCAGGTTGGGGCACAGGGGGAGAGGCAGCGGTGCTAACCGGAGGCGCTGAACGGCCTTCGTCGCACCTTGTAGGGTGCTTGGCCATCATATGCCTGCGCATGCTGGTGGTGGTGAGGCTGGTGGTGGTGGCTCCCCGGCTGATCTTGGCGCGACAAAGGTTGCACACCACTGTTCGTCGGTCGTCTGCACTCTCAGTGAAAAACTGCCAGACCTTTGAGCACCTCGGCCTCTGCAGGGTGGCATGGCGCGAGGGGGCACTTTGGGAAACAGTTGGTGGATTATTCGGTCTGGCCCTGCCTCTACCCCTGGCCACCGCACTGCCTCTTCCAACCTGCCCTGCTGCTGCACTTGCCTCCCCCTCTGAAGACCTGTCTTCAGTAGGCTTAGCAAACCAGGTGGGGTCAGTCACCTCATCGTCCAGCTGCTCTTTCTCCGAATCCTCTGTGCGCTCCTCCCTCGGACTTACTGCAATTACTACTACCTGACTGATAGACAACTGTGTCTCATCGTCATCGTCCTCCTCACCCACTGAAAGCTCTTGAGACAGTTGCCGGAAGTCCCCAGCCTCATCCCCCGGACCCCGGGAACTTTCCAAAGGTTGGGCATCGGTCATGACAAACTCCTCCGGTGGGAGAGGAACCATTGCTGCCCAATCTCGGCAGGGGCCCGAGAACAGTTCCTGGGAGTCTGCCTGCTCCTCAGAATGTGTCATTGTAATGGAGTGAGGAGGCTGGGAGGAAGGAGGAGCAGCAGCCAGAGGATTCAGAGTTGCAGCAGTGGACGGCGCAGAACTGTGGGTGGACGATAGGTTGCTCGAAGCACTTTCTGCCATCCACGACAGGACCTGCTCACACTGCTCATTTTCTAATAAAGGTCTACCGCGTGGACCCATTAATTGTGAGATGAATGTGGGGACGCCAGAAACGTGCCTCTCTCCTAATCCCGCAGCAGTCGGCTGTGATACACCTGGATCAAGAGCTCGGCCTGTGCCCACACCCTGACTTGGGCCTCCGCGTCCTCGCCCGCATCCACGTCCACGTCCTCTAGGCCTACCCCTACCCCTCAGCATGCTGTATTACCAGTAGTGCAGAAACAGAAGGCTGTAATTAAATGTGCCGCTTATTGGCCTGTGGTTGGAGGCTGACTTTGCTTACGGAACGCACAGCAGAGCCAGGAAATAATTTTGCGCAAGCCTGCTGTAACACTTAGCTGGCTGCGTATGAATTAGGACAACTACCTCCAGCACAGACCCAGTACACTGAGGACGGTCACAGGCAGCCCAAATAGATTTTTTTTCCCAAATGTTTTTGTAAAGGCCCACTGCCTATATACACTAAATATGTCTTCTGTCCCTGCCTCACCACTACTGGCCCTGGACTATGTAAAATTACTGCAGACTTTTTCACTCTGGACAGGATGACAGCGGTGATGTAACAGGCAACACAGAGCCAGGAAAGAATTTTGTGCAAGCCTGCTGTAACACTTAGCTGGCTGCGTATGAATTAGGACAACTACCTCCAGCAGAGACGCAGTACACTGAGGACGGTTACAGGCAGCCCAAATAGATTTTTTTTTCCCCAAATTGTTTTGGAAAAGCCCACTGCCTATGTAGACTGTATATGTCTTTCACTGTCCCTGCCTCACCACCACTACTGGCCCTGGACTATGTAAAATTACTGCAGGACGCAATGCTCTGCACGGCCGATATACAAAAAAAAAAAAAAGTGCAACACTGCAAAAAGCAGCCTCAACAGTACTGCACACAGTCAGATGTGGCCCTAAGAAGGACCGTTGGGGTTCTTGAAGCCTAAAATCACTCCTAACACTCTCCCTATAGCAGCTCCAGCATCAGCAGCACTTTCCCTGAGCTATGTCAGAATGCATCTGTGGCGAGCCGCGGGAGGGGCCGATTTATATACTCGGGTGACACCTGATCTCGCCAGCCACTCACTGCAGGGGGGTGGTATAGGGCTTGAACGTCGCAGGGGGAAGTTGTAATGCCTTCCCTGTCTTTCTATTGGCCAGAAAAGCGCGCTAACGTCTCAGAGATGAAAGTGAAAGTAACTCGAACATCGCGTGGTGCTCGCCTCTAGTAACGAGCATCTCGAACACGCTAATACTCGAACGAGCATCAAGCTCGGACGAGTACGTTCGCTCATCTCTAATTTTTAACATTAGAAAGTCACATTGACAATTGTGTTAAAAAAACACAGCGATATCGCAGCGTTAAAAAAACGTAAGTGGGTAAGAGCCCTGAAAGTATTATGGGAAGTAGGTCGCATTTTTTGATGGGGATGTTTCGGCAAATATATCAGATAACCCCTTCCTATTTGAAGAACCTGTGCTGAATTCAAAATGGCCGCCAAAAAGATCTCCACCAAAAATTGAAGCCTCCCTCCCAATTAATACTTCCACAGACTGGAAATCAATTATCTCATAATTACGCCAGTTTATAGGGTGTATCCAGGCTTTTACCTCACTATAAATAGAATATATTCCTGAGATAAACACCCTCTTTGGATTCTATGGTTTAACATTTGGGGAGATAAGAAAAAAAAATCTAGTCTTTAGAAGGTCTTAAAATAATATAAATATGACTCAAATACAGTGGTACCTCGCAATTTTTTGCTCTGATTTACGAGCAAAAACTCAGGATACGAGCCTACTTGCAAGTCAAAAAACTCGCAAACTGTGGTTCAGGAAGGTGGTCTATACTCCTCCTGATGGTCTACGGCACTGCTGCAGGCTGTTGCTTCCTCCTCCACGCTGACAGAGCATTGCTTTATGGATGCGTGGCTTGAATGCCCCACCTCCAGCAAGCTAATGCTCTGATTGGTTAACTCAGCACAGCATCAGCCAATGAAAGACGGCACTGCTTTAACCAATCACAGCCATACAAGGACATCATTAAATGGCTGTGATTGGTTAACGCAGCTCGGGTTTTCATTGGCTGACACCACGCTGAGTTAACCAATCAGAGCATTAGCTTCCTGTAGACTGGGCATTCAAGCCCCGCATCGAGAAAGCAATGTTCGGTGGGCATGGAGGAGGAAGCAACAGCCTGCAGCAGCACCGCAGGTCATTGCAGAACGGCGGGGGAGGTGAGTATTGATTTTTTTTTATTTCCTTGCACTTAGTTTCCCCATTGAAATGCATTAGAATGCATTAATAGCGTTTCAATTCATTTCAATGGGGAAATGTGCTTTGACATGAGTTTTTTGCCTTACGAGCTCCGTCTCGGAACGGATTAAACTCGTATGTCAAGGCACCTGTGCAATCACTTAGAGTAGTCAAGGGTATTTGGCATCTGGCTGCTACTTTTCCTTTTCCTATGGAAGAAGTAAGGCCGCTCTCACATGACTTTTTCCTGGGACCTCACTATCGTAACTCTCATGGCCCATTTTGCCTTCCCTACCTTCCATTTTATCCCCCTGCCTTTTAAAAAAATATTTATTACTCCTCCATTTTTTTTTTCCCTTTCTCTTTCTTCTTTTTATCTTTTCTCACTTTTTTCTCTCTTTCCTCATGTTCCTGAGGAGAACAGTTAGAATTTATTGCCTTGGTCAGTGAATCTTTTCGGGCCTGCTGCTGACCTTTTTTTCATAATCGTATGATTTCAGAATTGTGAAATTTTTACAGGAGAGGCCAAAGTTTTACAGGTTCAAAGATGGATTGTAATGATTATACTTTTTTATACCTTCACGCATGTTATTGGGTCCTGCATATCCTTTATTGTTATTCTGTTTTATATACTTACAAATCTTTAATAAAAACTGATTAAAAATAAAAACTTCATGAATAGAGATGAGCGAGCACGCTCAGTTAAGGCAATTACTCCAGCGAGCATTGGTTTTCTTGAATAATTGCATACTGGTCCGAGCTGATTCGGGGGTGTGGTGGGGGGGAGAGTGAGAAATCTCTCTCTCCCCGCAGCTCACCCCCACCGCCTTCCCCTCCCCCCCCCCCCCCCCCCCCGATCTGCTCGGACCAGTATGCAGTTACTCGAGAAGAGCGACGCTCACTCAAGTAACTGCCTTAACCGAGTGTGCTTGCTCATCTCTATTCATGAGTCTCCCATAGCGGCAGAGGGAGATTTTGGGCCTCCCATTTCTGACCTCCAAGGAGTCTTAATTGGGTGACTGGAGACAAGTAATGTTTCATTTAGGCTCCATGTCAAGATCGAGGTAAAATGTTGGAGATAGAAAGGGGGAATGAGATAGGGTCGTGGTTCAAGAGGGTAATGGAGCCTATTTGGGAGGAGCATTCTAGAGTTAAATGTCATTAACCCCTTAGGGACATGGCCTATTTTGGCCATAAGGACTCAACGCTTTTTGGTGAATTTTCATCTCCGCTTTAGAAAAGCCATAACTTTTTTCCTTTTTCGTCAGCATTGCAATATGTGGGCTTGTTTTTTGTGTGGCAAACTGCAGGTTTTATTTGGTACCATTTTTGGGTATATATAATGTACAAGTGCTATTAATTCTTTTTGGAGGGCAGAGAGAGAAAAGACATCAATATTGACCTATTGGCGGTCCCTGAGGACTCGAGCTGAGAAACACTGTTCATTTATTCCTATTGCTATTTTCTTAATTTCCTCTCAGAACCCTGTTTTTTAGAGCCATGCATGTTCTGCTGTGGGGTTGCTTGCTTGTATGAGGTTCTGGGTGGGATTCCCTGTTTGTTAGTCTGAACAGTGAAGTGTTGTAGGGGACCAGACACTTGGTGTGATCAGCTCCCTGTTCAAGGTGTATGTCCTTTCTCTGTGTAGGTGATCTGTGTCCTGTTCAGTGTATACCATCTAGAGTGCGTCAGGCCCCTAGGTTCCAATGTGGGGCTGTCCTCATCAGGACAATCGCACCGCTTGTAGGCAGAACTCCTGGGGTAAGTTAACTTGTTAGAGTCCTTGTCATGGGATTGTGAGGTTAAGTATCTTGGCCAAAGTACAAACCCATACCTTGTACATACTTCTGCTATTCCATCTGATTATGCGTGTTGGTATTCTAGGTAAATATTTTGGTGGTTGTCAGCCATTGTTGGATGCCTGCCTGCAAATCCCATTTTCAGTTCAGTTGGTTGTGGTGAGTTGGGGCTGTGTCCAGGTCCACCTAGATTCACTGTGCATCTTTCAGTTAAGTTTTGGTTTATTTCCCACTCTCTTAGTTAGTTCATACTGTAGTTTGGTATTCTTCCTAGCCCCTGTAAGGCTCAGGTAGCAAGCCGAGAGGTGTTCAGCAGGTTTGCACTTATCAGAGCGGTCAATCTGCTGTTAGGTATGGACCTTTTCCAGATAGGAGCAAGGTCAGTTCTCCCTCTTATTTTGCATTTCCCATTTGTCTAGTGTAGACACAGTCCTGCATCTTTCCTTGTGGTGAAAATGTATAAAAGTGGCTATTTGTAGCCCGCCATCTTATGTCTTAGTAGCCATGAATATAAACTATAATGATTGTATAATTTGATTTTCCATAAGTTTATTATTGTATGGACTATGAACCTCTTTGTAAAAGACCTGTTGAAACTCTGGATAGAGCTAGTAGATATTCCAAGATTCCGGCATACCCTCCTGTCCACCTAGAGTGGCCTGGTGTAGCGGTTCTGCTATAAACCTGTTGAATAGAGTTGGCCATTTAATGATATATAAAAAGAAATCAAAAAGAAATGACGACCTTAGGTTGGTTTAATTACCTTTTATTGTTGTTAGTTATAAAATCAAACATATATTTCAATTTCATGGTGAAAAAAAGAAAATACTAGAGGAAAAGTATATTTGAATAATATGTATAATTGTGATTGCCATATTGTATTCAGGCTTAACGGTCAAGCCCCCTGCGTGGGATTATTGCTGCATAAATGATATATGTCCCACATTATGCTACGTAACCCTTTCCAATACAATTTGTAGCCTGGTTTTCCTAGGGGGCTTACTCTTTTTCTGTCATTATACAACGGCGCTATCTGCTGGCTAAAGCCAGTACTGCATGAGGTGACACGTTGGATAGGCTCAGACGGCAGAGAGGCTGGCAATATACAGTAAGAGAACCCCGACGGACGTCTTCCAACATCGGAGCTGTACAGTCTTAAATCATAATGTCTTTAGACGTCAGACAGTGGATTGGAAAGGGTTAATAAAAATCTTTTGAAACTAAAAGACCTGTTGAGCTTGAACATTCCTGTGACAGCATCACCCTTGCCTGAAGGAAGGTCTTGTTTGACCAGATTTTATTACACTCTAAATGACGATGCATGGAGGACAAGAGCTGTGAGTAGGGGACGCTCTCTCATGGCGTATTTTTCCAGGGGTCTTCTGTCTTCCGCTGCTTGCCTCTCCAGCTGATGTCAATTGGACAGATGATGATCCAAGACTTCTAGGTGATGAGACTCTGTCCAGCATTGGTGCTTTTCCAGCTGAACAGATGATGTTTTTGTGATGTAAGTATATTCATGTGTAATCCTTTGTAATGTTAATGTGTTCATATATATCCCTCAGTGATATCAGTATTTAACCTTTGCCTAAGGGTGCATTTACACTGCAAAGATGATCATTTTGCATAAACTACTACTTGGTACTAATGTCTTTTAGTACCAAGTAGTAGCATGTGAGCTGCCAGGAGCTGTAATCAGAGAAAAGACCTCCTGCTGTTTCCTGAATACATTCCTTTTGATCTGCCACAGGGCTGAGAGCTAAGAACAGCTGAGACAAAGCAATCAGCTGTTATCAGCTCTCCCCCTGCGGAACACAGCATGGGGTCCATCTAATCAGCTGTTCTGCTGAACAATGGTTTTCAAGTAGAACTGAAAACAGTCATTCAGCAGAAAACTGAAAGATGAGCACATTTAGGCCCCCTGTCCACAGGCGTGATATCGCTGGATATTCCAAACTCTCAAACCTGTTATGGGTTTCCAGAAATTCCCCACGTTTATATCCCCCACAGTATCACCCACAATGTACAGTATATCTGGAAAAAAGTATCCTACCTCCCTGGCTTTCTCGCCCTTCGAAAATTCAAAATACCCATAGAGGTGATTCAACTCTTATTACCAGATATACATCTAGATGTATGGCGAGCCAAAGGCATCACCAAGGTTAAGGATTTATATGAAGGACCAGTCATGAAATCCATCACACAACTACATGAGACACATCAATTACTGCACAAAGCATTTTAGAGATACTTACAGATACAACATTTTCTCTCATCATTTGACCCCTTGACTACAGCATTGCTCACAAAATATGAAATCTTTTTACATAACCACAGAAATCAGGCTAAAGGTATTTCCAAAGCCTATAGAGTATTCTTATCACAAACCTCCTCATCCATTCTTCAGTTACAAATTAATTGGAAAAAGACCTCCAAGAATCTTTTAGTACAGACCAGTGGGCAATGGCATTTCAACTCAACCTTAAAACTTCCCACTGTATAAACCATCTTGAAACCAACAAAAAGCTGCTGTACAGATGGTACTTGACTTCCTATCATTTGACCAAATTTTATTCCAGCATCCCATGATGATCATGTGAACTTCTTAAACCACCATGGGATCAAGTACATTTAGCATTGTGTTCGATTTAGGAGAGCTTTAAACTATAACAATGTGGGAAGGGAAGTGAAACAAGGAAACAAGGCCAGCTACCTGTCCCCAGAGTGATTTTCACCTTCAGGCAGGTCCACCAGGTGTGCACAGTAGAACTTGATTTTTCACATCCCCAAAAGTAGGACGATGAGCGGTTTTGGATAAACTTGTTAATAATTTCAGAAACCATATAGGACCTGTGGAGAACCTTAATTGAGGTCTCAGCCAATGTCACCTGGTGGCTGCACTTTAATGTAAATGTGCAACAATGATGCCAACGTGGCAAAGAGAGAGAAATCCCGAGGTCTCTTTTCCCACCTTATCATATATGGAAATTTGCCATCTAGCGGGGGTTGATTTATGGTACCATAAGGATAGGAGATAGGTTGAAGGGGGGTCTAAAGACACAACCTTTCAAATGTAGAATCATTTGGTATAGAGGTCGACGTAGGAAGCAGTGATCTTTCAAAACTGTGAATCTGGTGAAGCTTAAACCATCAGTTGTCAGGGACATAATTTTTCTTGATAATCTGAGGGATACTAAGCAGTTTTTGGAATTGCAAGAAATTATTTACTTGTAGTATACCCCTGCCCCCCCACCAACGGAAGATCTTCTGCTGGGTACTCGGGGGGGGGGGGGGGGGGAGCCCTGGTTAGGGATAATAGGCAAAAGGGGAGGGAGGTCCATCATCAAAGAATATTTGAACCTAGTCTTTCTCCAAACGTCAAAAAGATGGGTTGTCAGTGGGGAAAAAAGTTGCAGGGCCGATACCTTGAAGCTCCTGTCCTAGAAAACTGTATCATAGAGGACTCCAGTTCCGCCCAAAGAGGTGCTCCAGTCCCAGCAAATATAGGAGGGATCTGGGGTAATTGGGACACCAAAAAATACTTTTGAAAGTTGGGGACAGACATCCCGCCCACCCGTCTGTGCATAATATTTTGATGGATTCTTGGTCTCTTCCCTCCCCAGATAAATTGGAAAACTGCCTGTTGGATAGCTATGAATTCAGCCGCAGGGATGTTAACAGGGAGGCAGTGGACAAGGTAAAGTAGGGATTTTAATAGGGATTATGCGTCCAATCCAGGACAAGGTGGGATGGTCCCATCTTTTTTTAATTCTACCTTAATGGATTTAAATAATGGGGGATAATTCCACCTATACAGTGAGGTAGTGGGGGAGAGTGTGAACCTCAAAATTGAGGTCTATCAACTTTTTCATTGAACTGGGGACATTAATATAAAGAGCCTCTGTCTTGTTCATACTTACTATTAAACCTGACACCTCCACAAAGGAGTCAAGGGTTTTAATCAGGTTAGGTAAGGAGGTCAGGGGCCTAGTGAGAGAAAGCAAAATATCATCTGCAAACAGACTCAATTTATATTCTCTATCCCCACAACCAAGACCTGATATATTTCGATTTTGTCTAATTAGGCAAACCAATGGCTCCATCCTGAGTGCAAATAAGGCCAGGGACAATGGACTTTCCTGTCTTGTCCCTCTCTGAATAGGAATCAAGTGGTTCTCTGAGGTAGGGAGCTTTAGTCTCACAGATGGACGAGAGTACAAGGATCTAAGGGGCCGCGACATACGGCCTCTCACTCCCATCCTATCTAAGACAGCAAATAGATAGTCCCAAAACAAGTTATTGAATGCCTTTTCTATATCAAGTGCTAGAAAAAGTAATGGAGAATTCTGGGAATGTGAGATTTAGACAAGATTCAGAATTTTTCTAACATTAAGGGCTTGGCATGTAGGTATAAACCATACTTGGTCCTTGTAGATATTTATTCATCCGGGTGGCAAGGATATTAGTAAATAATTTATAATCCAGATTCAGGAGAAAAATGGGGCAGTAATTCTTTGGGGTAGTGTGATCCTTATTGGGTTTAGGATTTATGAGCATCTAAGAATTTCTCAAGTATATGTTTTCCCAATAATAGGTCATTGTACAGATGAACCAAGGGACTCTGCAAACTTTTTATAGTAGAGGGTGGTCAGCCTGTCAGGCCCTAGGGCTTTGCCTAGTTTGTTTTTATATGTTTTTTTCCTCTTCCTCTGACAGGGAGAGCCCATGCAAAAAGGACTGTGGTGCTAATGGATGCCTCTGTGGTTTATATTTATAGAGGGAGCTATAGAAATCTCGAAATGTCTGCGCAATTGTGTGGGGATTTGAGGGTACAGTTCCCATTGTTGGAACGGATAGAATAGACTGTGTTGAGTCTCTCTCTTTGCCTAAGCTTTGCAGCTAACAACTTATCGGGTTTATTAACCAGTCGGTAGTAACGGGCTTTCGTCCACTGGATGGGCCCTCTCGGCCTGGGATGTCTAGAGTAGATTCAACGTAAGCTTAACATCTCTTATTTCTTTCATCAGGGCTAAGCTCGGGAGCTGTTGGTTCGCTCGCTCCAGAATGCCTAACTTTCTCTTACTTAATGTGTGATGTGATTTTAATGATCTGTCCCCTCATGTATGCTTTATGTGCTAACCAAACACAAGCTGGTTGCAAGTCGGAGGTGACATTAGTATCTAAGTAAGTTTTGAGTTGGTCATTAATTTTGGAACAAGACACTGCATTTTAGAGAAGGGCTTCATTAAGTCTCCATCTTACAGTGTGTGTGTGTGTGTGTGTGTGTGTGTAAGTGTGTGTAAGTGTGTGTAAGTGTGTGTAAGTGTGTGTAAGTGTGTGTAAGTGTGTGTAAGTGTGTGTGTGTAAGTGTGTGTAAGTGTGTGTGTGTGTGTGTGTGTGTAAGTGTGTGTAAGTGTGTGTAAGTGTGTGTGTGTGTGTGTGTGTGTGTGTAAGTGTGTGTGTGTGTGTGTGTAAGTGTGTGTGTGTGTGTGTGTGTGTGTGTGTGTAAGTGTGTGTGTGTGTGTGTGTGTGTGTAAGTGTGTGTGTAAGTGTGTGTGTAAGTGTGTGTGTGTGTGTGTGTGTGTAAGTGTGTGTAAGTTGATCTAGGAACTGCGACATAACTCTATCATGTTCCGACCAGGCACATGGGATATGTCGGGCCTGGACTACTACCGGCAGAATCGAGGTGGATACGAGGATCCAATCTATGTGTGAGTAAGACTTATTGGGCAAAGAGAAGGTGTAACCCCTTCTTGCTCCATGATTCTCCCTCCTGACATCCACTATTGCCAAATCCACCAATGCAGCCCTCAATGAGACTCATTGCGCTGGACTTAGTCTATCTGAGCCCGAATAAGAGGGATCCTTAGAAGTGGATGGCACCATGTTGAAATCTCCCATCCAATACATATAGGTATCTGAAATGTTTCAGAGTTTATTGGCCACTGTGGTAAAGAGTTTATGTGGATTTGTGGCAGGGGTGTAGGAATTACCTATTGTTACTTTATTATCTTAGAGAGCACCCTGCAGAATAAAGAATCTGCCCTGTGGATTCGCTTCTATATTGGTGACCATCATGGGGAGAGAGTAATGCACGAGGATAGTAACCCCCTGGTTTTTCTTAGGGGCTGTTGAAGAATAAACTTTAGAGTACTGGAGTTAAAAAAACAAACTTTGGCACGGACGAGAAGTGAGTCTCCTGCAGGCAGATAATATCTGGTTTAAGTTTCAAATATTGGGCCTAAGCTTTGCATATTTTTAGAGGCGGATTAAACCCCTTAACATTATGGGAGAGGATAACTACCATTTTGCTGATTGTTTATACGCCGTTGCTAGCTCTGACATTGGATGAGAGTCCCCACTGCCGAGAAGGCCCTGATCCAGGAACTACCGCCCTCCCATAGGGTATCTTTCTAGAAAATCCTACATATCAGAGCAGATATACATAGTGCTTACATGTGGATATTACTTTAGATAAAAATACATAGCTGGGAAAACTTACAACTAATCTAACAACAATGTATTGGGCTTGTAAGCCCATAGTGATCCAGATGTCGAGCGCATCCCCCATAATATGTGGGACACCCCTGAGGTCCGGGGCAGGAAGGGCTACAAATACCTCCAATCCATCCTGGAGCTACAAATAGCTGAAAAGGAAGAGGGTTAGAAGCCAGATTAATACCAAAAACTCTAAACATTACCAAAATTTAGTGTCTGTCAAACTGTGTGTCTCGCAGGTTCCAAGAGTGGAACACAGAAATCCAGGCACACGGAACACTTCACATTAATACTTTAGCAACTAATTACCCGGTGTGACCCCTAGTGATATGGAACGTGTTGCAATGTCCCTTTTGCTTGGGTGATCAGAGAGGTGCATTGTGAAGTCTCTTGGTTGAATGAAATCCACCATTACAGCCCCCTCCATGTAATTCTCCCCTGGACAATGCTGTGGGATATAAGGTGGTATACCTTATAGTCCCCTGATTGAGTGGAGCTCCACATTATTGGGAAGGCTGATCTCGTCGTGGGTTTGCAAGTTGTTAACATGTCCTCGTCGGCTGCTGGGCTCTGGATATCACAACATTCAATTTTTTCTTCCTCCAGAACACATCTTCCTTCCTCTAAGGTTCAGAAATTATATATTAGCTGGTTAATCTTCACATTCAATGCAATCGGGAAGTTCCATTTATAGTGGAACTATTTATAGTTCTTCTTTTTGCCAGGGTAAGTTGGGCAATATCTGCATAAAACTGGACAGACGTCAGCACCCCCAGGAGCATGGTCAGGTTTTTTGCGGCTGCTAGTATCTAGTCACACATCTCGCCATAGTGGAGTTTGAGGATAATGTCTCTTGGCAGATCCGAGTTTTTAGGTCTGCTCAGGGCACGGTGGATACGGATGATATGTGTTACATTCGTGTGGGCAAAAAGGCACTGGGCCCACACGAACAAGACCACGAGGGGACTGGGAACAAGGGACCGAAAACGGATAGAGACTGGACGTGCTGGAAGAAACACCAAACAGGACAGAGAAATGCAAATTACAGACTGGACTCACAGACAGACATAATATAGAACTGGAAAAATGACCAACTTACTCACGAAGCATCCCCCCATGCTAAAGCAGATGGAATTGCTGAATATACATACGAGGGATTAGTTCATGGACTGGCCAAGTCACTTAAGCCACGAGCCCAGCAATCAAGTGTCATTGTGTCTCGCAGTTCCTACACTAGCAAGACAACTTACCCCAAAATAACAGTAACCTACCTAATAAGCAAGGCAATCGCCTCGATAAAGGTGGCCTTGCGCTCAAATCTCAGCCCTGACTATCCCTGAAGGAGTAATACACAAAATCAGACAAAACCGGCACACAGACAGTGGAACCAAGTGGAACTAGGATACAGACAGAACCAGACAAAACAGGCAGCAAACAAATGCAGGACAGAGCGAGGGCAAACTGACAAGAAACTGACAGAAAATAAATGCAAGAGCAGATACAGACCTGCATAAAGCCTCATACAAAACAAAAAGGCAGGAAACAGACCTTAGGCAGAGGGGCAAACAGGGCACACACAAGTCAGAAGCCAGACTGCAAAAACCAAACCATAGTGTGAAGGGATACCAGCTACCCCTTGCAGAGGAACAGGTGTATATATGTATTTGCAGAAAACCAATGGGGATTGGCTGGCAGGAGGAACACCACACCCAGCCAGCTCAATTATCCCTCATCTGTGGAAGTGTGCTCCTGGAAACCTGTGGAAAAACAGATCCCAGCAGCATAACCTGACAATTTGCAAGCTTTCTTGAGAGACTTGTTGTAGCAGCGCAGAGAACAAGTTAGTTGCAGCTTCATGGATGTTGGCGATTGTCTCTGGCATTCCTCTGATTCGAATATTGGCTTGTCTACTTTTATTTTCTAAATCTTCATATTTCAATTCCAAAGCTTCTATCCACTCAGAGAAATCTTCGCCCTTAGCTCGTCCTTGATCAAGGGCTTCTACGATATCATCTGTCTTGTGCTCCAGTTCCGTGATGCGTTGTCCCAGATCATGTATCTGACAGTTAATATTGCATAGTGCAGAGTGCAGTTCTGCTTTAAGATGCTTTAATATGTTGAATATGAAGGAATTGTGCCATATCGCAGTAGAGAGTGAGGAGTCTTCTGATGTTGGCGGTGGTGGGACAGATTGGTCTTCCAGCTGTGGTGATGTTGGGTTGTCTATATTTGGAGTCTGAACCTGTGACCTCTCCAGTTTGGAAAGGGTAGGTAGGGGGCTTGAAAATAGTACTGGAAGCGTGCTCTTAGATGAAGGTCGTGATTTAGTCTGTATGCTATTTTCTTTGTAATAATGGTGTGGTATCAATCTGGCTCTCACCGAAATATCCAAGACGGGGGTGGAGCACAGGTCATCGGTGAAAGAAAAACATTGAGCCAGTGTATTGGGGGTCTGCTGCATATACCCTGGAGTTAAAAGTTGAATTGGCCAGAGAGTACGATGACTTGAGCGGATTCCTCTGGTTGTAGTTCTGTTCAAAACACATTTTGCAGAAATCGCTGTGCAGGAACTCTCATATATGTATATGAGTTATAGGAGGGTGAAGTATCATAACTTACCACTAGGTGGCGGCGCAGCATCCTGAAAGACATGATTTGCAAGTGCAGTATCAAAGTTTGCCACTAGATGTCAGCAGTGCTCTGGGGAAATATTGATTGAAGGTGCAGTTTCATGTTTCACCACTAGATGGCAGCAGTGTCTTGGAAGGAGATAGTATGGGATTTCTGACAGTCCCTTTGGTCTGGACTAGGAGACAGCCTGACTGCTTGTAAGGTGAGCTCTTGATCTCTTTTTAAGACTCTCTCTTCCCTAGGTCTGTTTCTTATATATAAGTTATATCCTTCAAGCCTTGTATTCCAATCATGTGTATCATTCCACCAAGTTTCTGCAATGCCCATGGCATCATATTTTTCTTCCTGTGTTAGGAGCTCCAATTCTCCTTGTTTGTTTCCCATGCTCTGTGCATTTGTGTAAAACATTTTAGTTTGTGATCGGTGTCTCTTGCTCCTCTACTTTTCTTCTGAATTTTTTGTCTTTTATCTTTACCACTTCTAACGGCGAGGGTCTCAAATGTATTAATTGGCTATATATTTTTACCTGGCCTTTCACTTCCCTTCCCATATCGTTCTAGTTTTTCATCTTGTAAGTTATTGTTCTAGTTATTCGCTGAAGTATTGTGCACATCGCACAGCACAAAACTCACACAAGATTATCATTTGTTTGAATAAGCCATAAAGCGGAGTTCCGTCTCACCAATAAAGGACTTGGGTTCCCACAACAAGATTCAATTTATTTAATTGGGTGAATAACATTCATCTGTTTAGAAAATTAAGATGGAAACATTATTTACACAAACAGATGCGATAGTGTAGAAACCTGACAAAGATCAACGGCGGGAGAAATTTAGTGTCCCCCCTCGATAAAGATGAGACCCCTGCTTGAGTGGTCCCTTTACAGATCTCAAGAACAAAAGTACTAAAGAACACCTAAAGCCAATACTACAAATCTAGACCTGTTCCCTAATTTTATCCTCCATGAATCGGGAACACATAAGGACCCAACCTCCCTCAGGAGACCAAACTACCCGGATGAAATGGATGCATTAAAAGGGCTGGAGGCCAATAGGAACTTAGTCGTTAAGCCCTCGGACAAGGGTGGCAATATGGTGGTCATGGGTGTTAAAGGATATAAAAACATGCGCATGCGTATCTTGTATGTACCAACGGAACTGTAAAAGTCTTAGGAGCGACCCAATGACCCGGTTCAAAGGGGGTCATTTATATTACTACAAAAGTCGCTTAATGGTTCTCTGATCAGTTGTACAGGAGTTGATTTACTGTATCTGATCCATCCTTCGGTTATGACATTTTATGGGCTACACAAGGTCCATAAGGGACTGGACCCCATGAAATGTCGTCTTGTTGTGTGTATATAGATGGTATCCTCTGCCCTTCTGTTACAGGGACACCAGTAACTTTCTATAAAAAATAGATGGGATCCTGGTGAAATCTGGGATATGGAGGCTTCTATAGATGCATTGTTCACTAAGATGGTCTTCAATCATTTTTAGTAGTATCTTGAATAAACAGCTATCTTGGCATGTAATAGAGACCCAGCGGTGATCCACCAACCATTAAGTGTTTTGCTTTGCAGGTCATGAGATTATCAATTCACAAGGAGAATGTTGATTGGATATTGTTGCAAAAGGAAACTCATGGTTTGAATGAATGCCTGACTTTTACATTGTTTATTGGAGAACTAGACCAGCTTTGTATGTGTCGCATCTTAACGATGCTGGATTGCAGCCGCAGGTGTAGTAGAAGAGCTGATCACTGGAGAGTAGTCAGAGTAACTGGGAGTCAGTATTGGGATGCAGTAATGGATGAGGTGGAAGCGTTGTCAATGGAAGCCAAAGGTCTGCAGCAATAGGTATCGGTATGCAGTACAAAAGAATGCGACGGAAGTGTAGTCAATAGAAGCCAAAGGTCAGCAGCAGCAGATGTTGATATGCAGTACAAATGGGATTAAGACGGAAGCGTAGTCAATGGAATCCAAAAGTCAGCAGCAGTAAGTATCTGTATGCTTGTAGAGGAGCCGGAGGAAGAGAAGCTTGATCAAGGTGGTAGAACACAATCACGCACGGAATGAGTTTCATACTGCGACATGCCATAGGGATGGATCAGGTCATAGATGTCATCCGCCCTGAAACCCATCATCAGCCGAAGCTCCATGACCTTGCCCTTTAAAAAGGACAAACATCATTGCCTCTCGACTAAAGACCAATATCCTGCCCAGCTGTCAAGGGTCTCCCCTTAACCTCCAGAAGGCATCCAATCCATGTATCTCTACCACCTACATTCATTTAGGTCACATGGTGAATAGTAGAAGATGTAATAAGTTTCAAAATACATAACACAATGTTATCTTCATCTGGTTAGTAAGTAGTATGTGCTCCAGGTTAGCTTGAGGGTTCTCCAGCTGACCGCGAGTCAAACTACTTAAATAGCAAGAACAAAGGAAAAAAGCCGGCTCCTTAAATAGACTCTTATTCTTCTTTTAGTCCATAAAATTACAAATGTAAGTACCGCGTAACACCATGTTTATGCTCAGACGCGTTTCGAAAGACACTTCTTTCTTGGTCACAACTAACAAACTCACACAGTATTCCCCCTTAAAATCAATTAGATGCCAATCATTATACATTTATAACTTATGGCCCATTTCCACAAGCCTAATTACAATACCCACAGCCCCCTAATATATATTACATATATATATTTAATAAATATACAGCAAATTCTAAGATTTAAACCCACCGGTAAAAGAGTTCCCGATTTCAAAATCCAGAATGTCTCTCTGCTGAGGACAAACTTTCTCATATTCTCTCGTAAAGGATTTTTTTTACTGCTGAATCTGAATACTCCAAAGAGCTGCCTGATGTTCCAAAAAATGAATTGCAACTCCTCAGGCATTATTGTTCTTTTTCTCTCTGTCATTAACATGCTCCATAATGTGTGATTTTTAACTTGCAAATAGTGAAAGTTTTACTATAATCAGTGCAAAATATGTTGGAAATAAGTTTGCAATCACACTTGATGACATTTGTAATAAAAAACACAAATTTTCCATCTGCACTTTTAAAATGTTTAGTTTTACTCTGTATCTAGCACTAGGGGTTGGTTTCAAATAGCGCTAAGCATATAGTTTGGGATATAGATTGAGAATTTATTTTTCCCTACTTAGGCCTTCAGGAGTGCTGTTGCAAAGTGCCGCCCCCAGAGCCTGAAGGCAAGGACGACGCTCCCCTCACTTTCTCAAGTGGCGACACTGGCATGACTTCTGCCAGATGTGGCCAATGGTGGGGGGCAACTGGACCTTGATCCACTGCCCTACCTTTTGAACCCAGTTAGCAGGTGACATTATGGAAACAGGGGTACTATTTCCATCACCTCCACACCTCTACTATCGTTAACTAGACCAGGACATGTGCTATTTTTGCTTTTGTTGACATTACTGGTCCTAGAGAGTAAGTCCACCATTACCAGGACCCTATAGTTGTGTCAAATGTGCCTTGTACACTGGAGGTGGCACCCATCCTCTGGTTGGCACCCATATCACTGAGTGGCTGAGGCTAGAGACCCATACTATTACCACCAAACTATTGTCCTATAGCACTCTTCACAAGAGTAGTTTTAGGTGTTCAGGGATCTGCAGTTTTGCTAACATTTTCTGTAACAGTGGCAGATACTCAAGATGAGTAAGAGGATCAGCAGAGTTGGTCACCACCCACTGCGCCCCTGCCACACCTGACTGGCATTTCAGGGACACAGGATGAACAGCCAAACCATCACAATTAGGATGAACCCTGAAGGATGACCTTGTTTCAGTGGGTAATGATTCACCTACTCTGACATCATCCTGTTCTTGTCACTCTCCCTAGTGTGCTCTGATTTGGTTGTTGCCTTTACCCCATCTCCCTCTGTGTCTTGTCAGAAAGGATTGAGTCGTCCATTTTTACAACTCCTTCTCCCATTTCCATTTTTCTTTTGCCATTTAAAAAAAATACCAGGCTTTGAATTTGGGTTTTCATAACTTTTTTATTTTTCTATTGCCCTTTATTTCTATGTGAAATCATGATGCACAGATTGGGGTCTATATAACATTTATTTCATTGTTCATAGATTAAAAAAATAAAAATTTAATAAAATGTTGAAATGAAAAAAATCCACTACACGTCGCTTTACTCTGTGAAGAAAAACACTTAAAAATCACACATCACATCTCCTGAAAATCAAAGTGATCAAAAAGTTGCATTTATCCCAAAACACTAGCAATAAAAAATACACATTGTCCCCCAAAAACTAGCCATCATTTAGCTCAGTCGGTGGAAATCTAAAAATGTTCTAATATATTAATGCAAAATATATATATAAATTTTTTTTTTTATAAAAAATGCTTTTACTGTACAAAAGTAGAATATATATTAAACTCATAGTTGTGTTATAGCTGAAGCAGTACTGACCTTATTTGGGGCACATGGTGAATGGCAGAAAATGTAATAAATTCCAAAACACATAACACAATGTTACCTTCATCTGGTTAGTAAGTAGTATGTGCTCCAGGTTAGCTTGAGGGGTTCTCCGGCTGATCGTGAGTCAAACGGCTTAAATAGCAAGAACAAAGGAAAAAAGCCCGCTCCTTAAAAAGACTTTTTATTCTTTTTTCCATACAATTACAAATGTTAACCCTTTGCAATTCAATTGTGGATTCAGGGTTTCCTATGGGGCTTTCTCTTTCTGCCATTATACAATGGCACCATCTACTGGTCAGTACTGTGGTATGTGACATGCTAGAGAGGCCCCCGACAACAGAGCGGCCAGTAATAAACAGTAAGAATACCCTGCCGGACGTCTTCCGACATCAGAGCTGTACAGCCTTCAATCAGAATGTCTTCAGACGTCAGACAGTGGATTGGAAAGGGTTAAGTACCGTGTAACACCGAGTTTATGATCAGACGCGTTTCAAAAGACACTTCTTTCTTGATCACAACTCACAAACTCACAGTATTCCCCCTTAAAATCAATTACTGACCAATCATTATACATTTATAACATATGACACATTTCCTCAAGCTTGATTGCAACATCCAAAGGCCCCTAAAAAATGTAAATAAAATATAGAATTTGTTTTATAACTATACAGCAAATCATTTCTAAGATTTAAACCCAGGGGTAGGCGATTTCCCAATTTAAAAATCCAGAATGCCTCTCTGCTGAGGACATGAGGACAAACTCCCTCCAATCCCCTCCTCTTAAAGGATTTTTTACTGCTTTCACACTGCAGAATCTGAATGACTCCAAAGAGCTGCATGACGTTTCAAAAACGTCTTGCAACTCCTGAGGCATTATTGTTCTTTTCTCTCTATCATTAACATGCTCCATAATACGTGTTTTTAACTTGCGAATAGTGAAAATGTTACTATAATTGGTGCAAAATATGTTGGACATAAGTTTACTATCACAATTGATGACATTTTTAATCATAAACTCTAATTTTCCATCTGCACTTTTAAGATTTTTAGTTTTACTCCCATATCTACAAACTCTGCATATAGCGCTAGCGTTGGGTTTTAAATAGGGCTAAGCATATCGTTTGGGATATACATCGAGAGTTTATTTTTTGTTCTAAGCGGGATATAAGAAAAGTTTTCCATAAAATGTCTAAAATAACTTTCTCTACTGTTTACCTCACGGAATACAAACAGGTTGTGGATATTATTAATTAAAACATTGGAGTGTTATTCCAAGATGAGATACGCTATCTTTTCTCCTTAGGGAGAGCAACTATAAACTAAGTGAGGAGACTCAAATGGCCATGCACGCTCCTCTGGGTAATATGCAAATAAGGGAGATGGAATAAATCCTCCACAGTGCCACCTATTGAACGGCAGCATTCCTTCAAGCCAAAGTCAGACTCTTTATACAAGCCTTGCTACAATGACTGGGAATTAAAAGTAAAGCCAGACTCCATGCACAGACAGCTGTTTTAGGGTTTTTGCCCTTCATAAGTGTACAGAATGAAGTCATAGAAATCATAGAATGGTAGAGTTGGAAGGGACCTCCAGGGTCATCGGGTCCAACCCCCTGCTCAGTGCAGGATTTACTAAATCATCCCAGACAGATATTTGTCCAGCCTGTGTTTATGTAAGTAAAGGGTGGCATTTTGTAACGAAGAGGGAACGCACCCTAGAAGATCACTTGTCACCCAGCCTGCTCACCCGTAATGTAAGAGAAAAAACATGGTTACAACAGAATGGAAGTTGCAAGTGTGGCAGGAATGTTTGTAAGGCTGTGGGTTCACATTCACACTGGACAGATTTACCAATGGGGAGGGAAGACGTTTCTTTCATATTAGTTATAAAAAAAATTGCAGCTGCGAATATGTTGTATATATAAGTGAACGCTCGGCGGCCCAGCTGAAGTATGTGGGGTGACTAAAACAAGCAATTCTTGAGCACATTTCAGAATTCATAATGGAGAAAAAATTTTATACACACACACACACACACATATATATACATACATACATACATACACGCACGCACGCACACACGCACATGTACGAGTACATAGAAACACCACAAACAAAAGAGCATTGTTTGCACAGAGTTTTAGGATTCACTAATGAGCAATTGTGCAGGTATTGAGTGTGCATTTGGGCACCTCTCATAGACTTCTATTGGACTGTTGGAGCACAAATGTACACAAAAATCGAGCATGCTGGTTTTTTTTTTGCAGGCAAGAATACTGGTAAGAATGAACCCATTAAAATCAATAGGCTCTGTTCCATGTATCTTGTGAACACAAATTATGTGCCCCAAATACGGCCATGTGAAACCGCCCTAATAAAGAAGCGATTAGAAAAATGCCAGAATAAGAAGTTCCAAACATACACCCTGCTGCGATTGAAAAAAAAAAAAAAAGACAGTATTTGCAGCAAATTTTATAGCTCCTCACTGACTGTAAGTTAACATTCAAGCATAGATTTTGCTTAAAAAAAAGTAAAAAAAATACCCAGAAAAAGGCCATGAGAACTGTGGTATTTTTACAGAAAAATGCTGTACATGAACTCACTTTTTGTATTTAAATGAGCTAATTAAATGAGCTTTAAGAAAGAAAATAGTTACTTTTTTGCGTGAGTTCTTAGATGTTTAAGAACTTGGGATTTCCAAGTAAAACATTTCCCACATTCTGAACATGAAAATGGCTTCTCTCCTGTGTGAGTTTTCTGATGTAGAATAAGATTTCCTTTGCTAGTAAAACATTTGCTACAATCTGAACATGAAAATGGTTTCTCTCCCGTGTGAATTCTCTGATGCATAACAAGACTTGATTTCAGTGAAAAACATTTCCCACATTCTGAGCATGAAAATGGCTTCTCTCCTGTGTGACTTCTCTGATGTATAGAAAGTTTTGATTTATCTGAAAAACATTTCCCACATTCTAAACATGAAAATGGCTTCTCTCCTGTGTGATTTCTTTGATGCATAACAAGCTCTGATTTATTTGAAAAACATTTCCCACATTCTGAACATGAAAATGGCTTCTCCCCTGTGTGACTTCTCTGATGTAAGGTAAGATGTGATTTCCGACTAAAACATTTGCCACATTCTGAACATGAGAATGGCTTCTCTCCTGTGTGAGTTCTCTGATGCTCAACAACGCTTGATTTCTCAGTAAAACATTTTCCACATACTGAACATGAAAACAGCTTCTCTCCAGTGTGTGTTCTCTGATGTTTAACAAGACTTGCTTTATGAATAAAAGGTTTCCCACATTCTGAACAGGAGAATAACTTCTCCCCTGTGTGAATTTTCTGATGTTTAACAAGATTTCCTTTGCTAGTAAAACATTTTCCACATTCTGAACATGAAAATGGCTTCTCTCCTGTGTGAATTTTCTGATGTATAATAAGATTTGATTTTAGTGAGAAACATTTCCCACATTCTGAACATGAAAACGGCTTCTCTCCTGTATGACTTCTCTGATGTATAATAAGATTTGCTTTGTGCGTAAAATATTTGCCACATTCTGAACATGAATATGGCTTCTCTCCTCTGTGAGCTCTTTGATGTTCTTGTCTTCTGTGACTTTTCTTCTGCTTATCAGTCTGTGATGGATTAGAAGTTGGGACTTGTATAAGAGGATCAAATGATGAATCTTTGCTGTGAAGGGATGAGAGGATATCTGGGATAATGGCAGGTTCTTCATATTTATCTTGTCTACTATTATCATCTGCTTTAAAATCTGCAGCTATCAGTTGTCCTTCTGAGCTCCCAGTACCGTCATCTGCCAAGAATAAAGCTGATTTTACTATTACTGAACATAAGTAAAAATGATATTGGTATTTTAGAACATTTCTCCATAAACTACAAGCAGCATAGCAAAATGCAATTAGACAATAATTAGCAAACAGATTGCAATCTAACAATACACCTCAGAGCTATGATCAGTAGATCATTTTTTTTAGCCACCAGACTATACTCTTGCACTTTTTCTCTTCTGTGGTGAACATGGTTAATATGTCACTGAAAAAGCCAAAAATACAATACCTGATAATCTGCAAAGCAGGCACAATCGCCTCAGAGCAGACACAGTCACCATAGGCACGAGCTTGACAAAGGCCCAATTGTAGGGCCGATACGTGGCTGCTTGCTACATCCACCATTTTTTTAATGGTTTAAATAAAAGAAACATTTTTACTACCTTATGGTTCTGCCTGGATTTAACAGATTTTCGAGTGGACATTTGTGGACCTAAGGAGTCAGGTCCCTTTTACTGGGCTTTGCATCAATTGTTAATGCTTCATGCTCAAGGCAATTAATAAGCGAGTGCTGCTTCTACTTTGAACTATTTTTGCTGGACCATAGGCACGATCGTCATAAGGCAGGCACAATCACCACCGGCACAATTGCCGTAGGGCAGGCGCATCCTGCTGTAAACCCTAAAGGTATGCAGTCAGCCAGACTATAATGTGGAGGAGCAACTTGTACAATGCAGGCTAATATGCAGTCACCCACTCAAACCAGCCCAGATTGGGGTAGGAGCGACTGCATACAAACATAGCCTGCACATGTGAACGATACCTAAGACGCCAGCCAAAGATGGATGGTGACCCACCATACAGGATATCAACTCTCACTGATGTAACAGCGGGTTGCCCTGTATCTCTAAAGTGGGCCACACTGGCTGACATCTTGGGCTCCTGAAAATCTCTAGCAAACTGCATACAAAAAATACTGATGCATACAAATAAATGCGGGTGTTAGTACTGCATTTTGGCCAAAACACATAGGCTGACGGGCCACGACAAGGCCACCACAAATCTGTCAGAACCTATGCTATCTCACTATAAATGACATAAAATCACAGAGGTGAGAGAAACAACAAAGACATTATTCACTGAAAAATTAGTCTACATTGAACAAGTTGCTCCTCCATATCATAGTGTGGCTGACTGCATATCTTTAGGGTTTACAGCAGTTGCGCCTGCCCTACAGCGATTGTGCTTGCCTCATGCCAATCGTGCCTATGGGGAGTGTGTCTGCTCTGTGGCGATTGTGCCTGCTTAGCAGATGATCAGGTATTGCATTTTTGGCTTTTTCAGTGAATAATGTCTTTGTTGTTTCTCTCACTTCTGTGACTTTGGTTCATATGTCAGTGTACCTGTCACTCCTTTTCTAGTAAATGTTCAGTTGAGGACCATAAAGGTTCCTGCGAGTTAGTGCTATTAGATTGTGTCCATCTTACACACTCCCCGAGAGATACATGCACTTTATCACAAACTAAGGTAGAGAGGGGGAGGAAACCAGATTAGCTGGCTATATGGGTACAATGAATAATGTATTTGAGGCTTTTTTTTGCCTAAAGCAAGATGTTTGTGAATATTAAGAATCCATCCAATAAGGTTCACCTGAATATACTGGATGGGCCTCCATGTTTTGATCAAGATATGAGCTAAGAACCTAGTATTTTCATGCGGATAGTATTAAAAACAGTTGTGCAGTTCTATTTAGGTATTAAATGTGCATGAGTGCTGAGGTGTGTTTCTGTTTGGGCTGGTTGATGTCAACTGCAGCCATTGCATCTGTAGCTGTCTCTCTTGCTCTACTCATGAAGAATAGAGACTCCCTCTCCTCGCACACATGGGCAATCTTAGTGTTGCACAAAAACTTTGGTGGAGTAGGAGGTAAACTCCTCTTGCCCACTCCTTTGGCTGTTCTCAGGATCACTGCAGTCACCATGACATCACTTTTCATGCTTATTTAGGGCCTCTCCTGTAATGCAGCAGTCACTACAGCGGGACTGAAATTGCACTCACCCCGAGTTAAAGTTACATAGCATACACCAGATTCCAGTTAATGGCACTAATACGTGGCCAATCTTACTCTAAAGACAAATTGAATACTCTAGCCAAAAAACACTGCTCGTAGTTACAAAGGGGTCTAGTGCTGTCCTACCGTTCATCTCAAGTGATTATGCAATAGCAACATCCTATGGGCAGAAAAGGAATTGATTGCATCACCACCCATGTCATCAAAGGAGGTCCTTCAAGTCCCCCTCTTCAATAGTCAGAGAAACCGCATTATACAATAACTTGTTTGGGGCATCATCACAGCTCTGGATTCTACGAGTCTAATAGAAGCTAATGGTTTCTTAGTTCTAAAATTAGGGAGATTCTCTTCTTTCGGTAGTACTGACAGCAAACCATGAAGAAATCGGCCTCGTTCACAAAGATATATTATATATCCGGACTACAGATGCATTTTACACTCAAATTTTTTGAATTCAAAAGTTTTATTCTTCTAAATAACAGATACAATACAGAAGATAATCTCATCATTATTACGATGTGGTGCCCATAATTACACCCATACTATAGATGCCCATTGTGTGTTATCACCGATAACGGTATCACATGTCATCCATATTTAGTTTGTACTCCGGCTGAATGGGGAACATCCAGCGGAAACTGACAGAACCCAGAGCTTATAAACCTACATAACTATCTGCAGCCGCTGACCGAGGAGAATCTGTGACTCCTCTCTGATGTATTTAGTGGTTACTACTCACCTGGGCAGTTACCTGTATGAATCTCCTCTTTACACCGCTGATCGCTCCTCACATTTTTCTCTGTAGTATTAATATCGGTCAGATCTTCACCCTGATACAAAAGCTGTGAGACAAATAATGTAAAAGTTGGCAGATGGTTGGAGAAGTTATGTGAAATGTATTACACGACCTAAAAATATAATTAATCATCATTACAACCCAAGATGACCTGACAGGTGTAGTTATCTGAGCCACATAGAGCTGCAGGTCTAAAAGCTGGACATAGATATTAGATGGTGGCTCAATGACCCCTCAGGAACCTCATACACATGTATATCCGGCATGGCTAGATACGCTGCATGTTGTCTCAGTGGAGGAGATCAGCGTCTACCAGACACATCCACTGTTTGTCTCGGGGGACATAAATGAGCAGATAGATATAAATCCAACCTGTTGGCTCCTTATTCCCACCAGCAGTCTCCACCGCCAGAAAACTGGGAGAAGATCCAGTCTCTGGTCAGCGGTAATCCTGCCATCTCCACTGGCCTCATCACACAGGTAGAATACATATTAGATGCACGTCACACACATAGCTATACTATATACACTACCGTTCAAAAGTCTGGGGTCACCCAAACAATTTTGTGTTTTCCATGAAAAGTCACACTTATTCACCACCATGCGTTGTGAAATGAATAGAAAATAGAGTCAAGACATTGACAAGGTTAGAAATAATGATTTGTATTTGAAAGAACATTGTTTTTACATCAAACTTTGCTTTCGTCAAAGAATCCTCCTTTTGCAGCAATTACAGCATTGCACACCTTTGACATTCTAGCTGTTAATTTGTTGAGGTAAGCTTGTGAAATTGCACCCCACGCTTCTAGAAGCATCTCCCACAAGTTGGATTGGTTGGATGGGCACTTCTGGCGTACCATACGGTCAAGCTGCTCCCACAACAGCTCAATGGGGTTCAGATCTGGTGACTGCGCTGGCCACTCCATTACCGATAGAATACCAGCTGCCTGCTTCTGCTGTAAATAGTTCTTGCACAATTTGGAGGTGTGTTTAGGGTCATTGTCCTGTTGTAGGATGAAATTGGTTCCAATCAAGCGCTGTCCACTGGGTATGGCATGGCGTTGCAAAATGGAGTGATAGCCTTCCTTATTCAGAATCCCTTTTACCCTGTACAAATCTCCCACCTTACCAGCACCAAAGCAACCCCAGACCATCACATTACCTCCACCATGCTTAACAGATGGCGTCAGGCATTCTTCCAGCATCTTTTCATTTGTTCTGCGTCTCACAAACGTTCTTCTTTGTGTTTCAAACACCTCAAACTTGGATTCATCCGTCCACAACACTTTTTTCCAGTCTTCCTCTGTCCAATGTCTGTGTTCTTTTGCCCATCTTAATCTTTTTCTTTTATTGGCCAGTCTCAGATATGGCTTTTTCTTTGCCACTCTGCCCTGAAGCCCAAAATCCCGCAGCCGCCTCTTCACTGTAGATGTTGACACTGGTGTTTTGCGGGTACTATTTAATGAAGATGCCAGTTGGGTACCTGTGAGGCGTCTGTTTCTCAAACTAGAGACTCTAATGTGCTTATCTTCTTGCTTAGTTGTGCAACGCGGCCTCCCACTTCTTTTTCTACTCTGGTTAGAGCCTGTTTGTGCTGTCCTCTGAAGGGAGTAGTACACACCGTTGTAGGAAATCTTCAATTTCTTAGCAATTTCTCGCATGGAATAGCCTTCATTTCTAAGAACAAGAATAGACTGTCGAGTTTCAGATGAAAGTTCTCTTTTTCTGGCCATTTTGAGCGTTTAATTGACCCCACAAATGTGATGCTCCAGAAACTCAATCTGCTCACAGGAAGGTCAGTTTTGTAGCTTCTGTAACGAGCTAGACTGTTTTCAGATGTGTGAACATGATTGCACAAGGGTTTTCTAATCATCAATTAGCCTTCTGAGCCAATGAGCAAACACATTGTACCATTAGAACACTGGAGTGATAGTTGCTGGAAATGGGCCTCTATACACCTTTGTAGATATTGCACCAAAAACCAGGCATTTGCAGCTAGAATAGTCATTTACCACATTAGCAATGTATAGAGTGCATTTGTTTTAAGTTAGGACTAGTTTAAAGTTATCTTCATTGAAAAGTACAGTGTTTTTCCTTCAAAAATAAGGACATTTCAATGTGACCCCAAACTTTTGAACGGTAGTGTACATTTTTTCGAGCTGTGCTGATTTAGGATCTGTGATGACATTACAGTCATGTGACTCCAGACTCTGCCCACACAGGTGACTGATCACATGACGGAGACATCTTCACAGGTCCTGTCAGCAGACGGCTGCTGTCCGGCTCTGCAGGTTTTTAGTAAAGTAAATCACCAGTGTTGAGGTCAGCATCCTGTGATCAGGGGCGGTCATAACCCAGGTGACTAATCACATGATGGTGACATCATCATAGGTCCTGTGAGCACACAGCTGCTGTTAGCCTCTGCAAGTTTTTTGCATTAGGATCTGCAATGACGTCACCATCATGTGATCAGGGGCGGAGCATGAGAAGCATCCAAACATTCACAGAGAAGTGGTCATTAGCATTTTGATAATAAGACTGAAGACAAGAGCTTCACAGCCTCCTACAGATCAGAGGGACATCTCCATCTACCTGGTGGTCCTGTGGAAGAAGAGGACGGGGACAGCTCTCTGGTGGGCTTCTCTTACTGGATGGAACTGGAGGAAACACAGACTGAAGTCATTCTTTACGTACAGACAATAAAGTCCCCGTGTATTTAGTCCTGTCTATTACCTGGTGATGGGAGTGGCTGGCGGGTCTCCATCATGGCCTCCTTGTACAGATCCTTGTGTCCTTCTAAATACTCCCACTCCTCCATGGAGAAATAGACAGCGACATCCTGACACCTTATAGGAACCTGACAACACAATACACAGTCATCACCCAGAAGCCTCCAGTGCTGTTACTGTATAATATCCCAGCATTCCCTGCAGCGTCACCTCTCCAGTCAGCAGCTCAATCATCTTGTTGGCGAGTTCTAGAATCTTCTGTACATTGATGTCCTCATGTATCAGGGGGTGAGGTGGGGGCCCCATGACTGGGCTCAGGGGTCTTCCCCATCCATCACACACAGGGGCCTGACAGCCATCACTAGAGGTCGTCTTCACTACTGTGTAATCCTGTATATGGGGAGACAGTAATAAATATCACTACAGACATTTCCAGAGCCCATCACCTCTCCAGTCATGTCATTTGTTGTTACTATAGAGAAGAATGATGTCAGGACTCAAACCCAGGAGCTGCTGTACTCCAGGTGGCAGCCCTGCCTTTTGAGTTATCAGAGCCCTCTGACAAGCTTCCCTGTTAACCCTGTTTTCCTCATTGCACATTCTATTTAAACCTGGCCTTGTTCCTCCCTCAGTGTGCGCTTATTGTGCTCTCAGTCCTTAGCCAAGGTCTGCTACAAACAGCACCTCTCACTACAATTGCTGCATCTGTGTACCAACCTCTGGCTTCTTCCTGACTATGCTACCTGCCTGCCTCTTTTGTACTGCAACCGATACTATCCATGTACCGACATCTCGCTCCCCCTAACTATGCTATCGGCCTGCAATGGTCACAGCGAGAGACTCTGAACTTGCACCAGATTGTAACAAAATAATCATGCCAAAGATAGAGTCTGCTATGACCATCTTGAGAAAAGAGGTTATTGAGCATCACGAATTTTGTGTCACCTGCCAGGGAAAGGTTGCTGATCTGCAAGGAGAGATAAATGGTTTACAGGGACAACTTCTGGAGTTGTGGAATTCAGGTTTTTATGTCCGCATGTTAGATGGGGATTGTCGCAAGTACTGAGGGTTGCTTAACCAGTGCCATACTTACCTACAGATGCATCCTTCGCTGTTTACCAATGATAACACTTTATAGGGTTTGCAAATTTCTAACGAAGATTCATAAGTCTTTTCTAAAATCATCCTACCAATCACTTCACTCACAATCAAATCCAAAATATATTCATGCTCTTCAGAGGCACAGGTTTCTTTTGAAAAACTAAAAGCTCTGTTTACTTGTGCACCAGTACTGATCCATCCAAATCCTGAACTACCTTTCTTTGTGCAAGTAAACGCCTCCAATTCTGCTGTGGGAGCAGTCTTGTCTCAACAAATCAAAAAGAAAATGCAACTGCATCATGTCACCTGCAAAAAGAAACTATGACAATGGAAATAAAGAACTATTAGCCATTAAAGTCACCCTGTTACCATGAGGCCGGTCAGGAACCACGGGTGGCAGTGTCACGGTTCGCCCCGAAGTTCTGGGATGGTGTGCCCACATTCGGGTCAGCGAGCGGCGGAGCCATGCTCTGGTGTGCAGGCGTGGCATGTGGCGCATGCCTGCTATGAGAGGCGCGCGCGCTCTACCTCTGTGAGTTATAGTGGCTGGCTGGGAGCTCCGGTCAGCCGGCTTGATTGGTCTCCGCCCGAGGGGCAGAGACTCCTGAATATAGTCTGGCAGCCGCTGATAGCAGTCGCCAGTTATTCGTTCCGTTCCCTGTGTGTCTGACGTCAGTTCTGCTCCAGTGAAAGCTACCTTGTCTCGATCCAGCTCTGCTTGTGTTCAGTGGTTTTCCTGTCGCGTTGGTTTATTCTATCGGACTAGCCTGTCGGTACTAGTAAGTTGTCAGTGTTGGTGGCCTGGACCTGTCCACCTTTGGGTCTACCTCTAGGAAGGGACATTGTCATGGGTGAGGGTCAGGGACCCCCGCATCGTGCGTACCTGTGCACACTACTAGTACTGTAACATGCTCCCTCCGAATGGAGACATCTTTTGGAAGGAGCCAATCATCCTGGAGTAGTCTTTGCTGACCACAACACTCTAGTATTCATCTGCACAGCTACGAGATTGTCGGCAAGACAAGCACGATGGAGCGGTTTCTTCTCCAAAAGTAATTTAATAATTTCTTATCAAACCTTGCTCAATAAATGGCAAGACTGATGCCTTGTCCAGGATTCTTACTGAATTGGAGGAGGTGTCTAAAACAGACTTCACAATTTTATCCTCTCAAAATGTCCTGGGAATACTTGACTCAAAAGATTTTTTTCTACAAAGCTCAAAGATGGATACCAAAGTGACATTTTTCTCAATCATCCTTCTAAGGACATGGATCTCTTTTTTGAGGAGGAGTTTTGGATGCAGGAAAAAAAGACTATGTCCCCAATTCTATTCGACTTGAAGTTCTTAAAACTTGTCCAGGATTCTAAACTTGCAGCTCATCTTGAAGTCATGAAACCTCTTGAACTATTGCTTTGTTCATTTTAGTGGCTAATTGTAAGAAAGATGTGAGAAAGCATATCGCCTCCTGTGTAATGTGTGCGCAAAACAAGACACCACCATCTTCTCCTGTAGGACTTCTTAAACCATATCCAGTTTCATCCAGGCCTTGGGGATCAATATTGATGAATTTTATTGTGGATCTCCCCGTCTAAGGAAATGACTGTCATCTTTGTTGTGCTGGGCCACTCATAAAAATGGCCCAGTTCATTCCCATAAAGAGAACTCTCATAGCTCAACAAACAAATTAATGATCAAGGAGATATTTAAGCTGCATGGAATTCCTGACAATGCAATTTCTGATAGAGGTGTATAGTTTACATCAAGATTTTAGAAAAGCTTCTGTATAGCTATAGGGGGTTTCTATTTTTTTTTTGCATTCCATCCTGAGTACCATTGTCAGACCGAAGATGACTTAAAGGGGTTGTCCCGCGCCGAAACGTGTTTTTTTTTTTAATAGGCCCCCCGTTCGGCGCGAGACAAACCCGATGCAGGGGTAAAAAAAAAAAAAACGGATAGTACTTACCCGAATCCCCGCGCTGCGGCGACTTCTTACTTACCTTGCTAAGATGGCCGCCGGGATCTTCACCCACGGTGGACCGCAGGTCTTCTCCCATGGTGCACCGTGGGCTCTGTGCGGTCCATTGCCGATTCCAGCCTCCTGACTGGCTGGAATCGGCACACGTGACGGGGCGGAGCTACGAGAAGCAGCTCTCCGGCACGAGCGGCCCCATTCAGAAGGGAGAAGACCGGACTGCGCAAGCGCGTCTGATCGGGAGATTAGACGCTGAAATTAGACGGCACCATGGAGACGGGGACGCCAGCAACGGAGCAGGTAAGTGAATAACTTCTGTATGGCTCATATTTAATGCACGATGTACATTACAAAGTGCATTAATATGGCCATACAGAAGTGCTGAACCCCACTTGCTTTCGCGGGACAACCCCTTTAAGATGACCACTTACCAATAGCAGAATTCACCCATAACAACTCCAAACATAATTCTACATCTTAGGGTCCATTTTACGCTAACTTTCAGTAGTCATTCCTCACCTTCCTTTTAATACTTGTATTTCTACTGTTACGCACAGACTAATAGTGCAGGAAACCCAGAAAAATCTGATGGAGATGCAACAGGAAGCCCAAGAAAACTATAAAAAGGCAGTGGATAAACATTGCAAAGCTCCTCCTACTTTTCAGGTTGGTGACAGAGTTTGGTTGTCTACAAAAAATGTAAAGATGCAGGTACCCTCTCCTAAATTGGGCCAAAGATTCATGGGACCTTTTCAGGTTACTGCAAAAATTAGTCAAGTTGCTTTCTGGTTAAAACTCCCTAACAGACTGAAAATCCATCCTATATTCCCTGTGTCGCTACTAAAACCATTCAAAGAGAACACATTTGCTGAAGAAGTCAGACACCTACTCCACCAGTAAAAGTCTTAGGGGAGGAGGAATCTACAGTTGACAAAATCCTGGACTCTCAAATTTGCAGAGGTAGATTGAAATACTTGGTGCAATGGTATGGACCAGAGGAAAATTCATGGGAGCCAGACTGCTATGTCCATGCCCCTAGGCTAACTGGAGGTATACAAGAAAACCGGCTTCTGGGATGTCCAGAGGCCATCATGGAAGGAGGGGACTACTATCAGGACTCGAACCCAAGAGCACCTGTACTCCAGGTGACAGCTTTATCTGTTGAGCTATCCAGCCCTCTGACATGCTCCCCTGCTAACTCTTTTCCATAGCTCCACCCTGTCCCTCCCTCGGTGTGTGATTATTGGGCTCTCAGCCCTTAGTCAACCTCTGCTAGCAACTGCTCCTCTCACTACTTCGAATCTGCATTGAAACAGATGTAATGTGGCATCATTAGAATCTCTCCTGCCTCCAGTGACATCATCTGTTATTACCACAGATTACAATGGTCATGTGACATCATCAGAATCTCTCCATCCTCTAGTAATATCATCTGTTGTCAAGTTACATTATTCTTAGCTATGTTAATATTAGAATCTCTTACCTCTCCAGTAAGCTGGAAGATTATCTCTAGGCTCAGATTTAATACACTCTCCGCCATCTTGTTCTTGTCCTTCTCCATCGTTGATGGGTTGATCAAGAAAATTCTCTACGGTAGTGAAGAACAACAGAGGATCCTCTACTGCGGGGACCTGAGTGGAAGAAAGATGATCCAATATAAAAACCACAGAAATCCAAACTAAAAAATACACTTACTGAGGAAAATAAGTGGAAACATTGGAGGAGCCAGTAACACAGAGACAGCAGATCAACCATGTAGGAACCTTTTTATCTCACTCATGTAACAAGGATGGATTATCGCATGTGCCGATACCCATGACTGGTGCGGACCAATGCCTGGCCACAGAGTACTGGTATGAAAGTTTTGAGATTGGTATCCCTTCCTCCTCCTGTGACAACATGTCACTGTCCCTGAGACCCTGCAGCGTCTGTTCCAGCAGGTAGACAACAGGGATGGTCGTACTGATCCCTGCATCACCACTGACCGTTTTGGTTGTTTGCTCAAAAGCAGGCTTAAATAGCGCACGCATCTTTGATCTGCAGCCACTTCACAGGTGTCAAGTGACCGACCTTCATACAGCGCCTGCTAACGGCATGCAGCATCCAGTACTCCGTGATCGCTCTCTGCTGCTGGCTTAGCCTCTACAACACATATATCATGGAATCCCATCGTGTAGGCATATCACAGATGAGACGGTTAGGTGGTAGCCCCAACAGTCACTGCGAAGAATCGACTGGATGTGAATGCTAAAAAGAGGAAGGAAGAAAAGGAGGAGGATAAAGAGGGGGCAGACACAGATGAATGTCCCACAAGTCTTTGGGGTACCATGGAATGAAGCCCATATGTTTCGGCTGCATTTGCCCCCCTTCAGAACATTGGTCCAGTGTGTTGTTAAAGATATGTAATGCCCCTGGCCATGCTTGCTGGACCACTTATCTGTGGTCAGGTGCCCCCTGCCTCTGACAACATATCCCTGGCACTACAGAACGCTATCACTCACATAGTGGTGCAGGGCAGGGATGGCTTTTTGAGCAAAGAAATGGCAGCTGGGCAGCTGGTACTGTGGGTTAGCATGGAGTATCATGTTGCAGAAGGCATCTGTGTTCACTGGCCTGAAGGGCAGCATTTCCATCACCAGCAGCTGTGCAAGGCTTGATTCAGGCTTGGGACTGGTTGGGGTAGTACTTGTTTTCACCCTCCCAAACACATTCAAAATTCATGTGTATTTCTGTATAGGAACATGTACAAAAAGGGGGGGGGGGAAGTTGTCACTATGTCAAGCAAAAGGATTGTCTTCCACCAAATAGCAAGTTTTCCAAGAAGGCTGATCATTAAAGGAGTTCTGACACGAATAAGGTTTTTATGCTTTAACAGCCATTGTTCCCTGGTCTGCCTAATGGACACAAGGAACCCACGATTTGTGGTGTGTTAAAGCATAAAAACCTATGCTTACCTTTTTGTTCTGTTGTTGTCGTGCAGCGGGGGTCATCTCCCAGCGGGCTTTCAGCTTCCTCTGATGAGCCAGGACGGGCCGCCCCCCCCCCCCTCCTGGATTGCGCGCAGGCGCAGAAGACAGGTGCCCTATGACAGGAGTCAGGACGGACCGCCACTCCACTGTGCATGTGCAGAACTTGGAGTTCAGCCAGGACAGACGGGCCGCCCACAGCAAGCACTGCTTGTGACGTGGCGCCCGTCCGTTCACCTCGGAAGTGGCTGATGGACGGAGCAGAGCAGGAAGTGGTTATTTTGACGGCTCCAGCTCTGCTTCAAGAAGCTACAGAAGAAGATGCCCGATGGAGGGGACATGCCTGACGATCAGTCTTGGCCAGGCAAGGTAAGTAAAACATTTTTTTTCATGTCAGAACCCCTTTAAACCTTAATCTTTATTATAACAATTAAAAATGTGCATCACACTGTATTTATTGTACATATAATGAAAGAGGAGCCAGACGATCCCTACTCTGACCCTTCGATTGATCCCTTCCTAGAAAAAAATGGGATAGCTGCCATGATGAGGGCAATCACAACAGGAATCTCTTATTTTCATCTGGTTATACCTTATTTTTTTAATTAAGTCCACAATTGTGTGCCTTATGCCTGTCAGATGTATAGAGGGGGAACATAACACTATATATGAAAATCCCTAAACACCTGCTTAATAATATTAGCCTCGATAGGGGCATTGGTATCTATCCAGGGGTTGAGTGGCAACCTATATTAGTCACTGTTCTCAAAGTGTCACCAATAGTTACTATCGATGAGGGATTAGTGGAATAATCGATTCATGTCAGTATTGGGCTGTTTTAATGAAAATCATTGTGAATCAGGGCAGTCGATTTCCATTAAAGTCAATAGGAGTAAAAATCAGATTCACTAACTTGCCCTCCAAAAGGTTCCCAATGAAGCCAATGGCCCCTAAATTGCATAGTAATATTGCGACACAATTGGGGAACACTGCTCCTCAAACAAATTGGTCAAAATAGTGTACAGTGGTGTAGGGGTCAATCATAGAAAATTAGTGTCACTGAAAACAAAAGAAAGTCAACATTGCTGTATCATACATTTTGCAAGGTCAAATTCTAACGAACACAACACTCAAGCACGGCCCTTCTCAAAGGATCAGCTGCAGAGCCACAGCTGTTACATGTGATTTAGAAAATTTTCATTTTTAGAGAAGAGGGAGGACAGACAAGAGAGAATGTTCAACAACTCTTGGGGGTATCATGAAATGTGGACCACTACTTTCGGCTTCATGCCCCACCTGCAGCATATTGACCCAGTGTGCTGTTAGATATGTAACTCCCCTGGACATGCTTGCTGGACCACATGGTTGTGATTTAGTGCATCCTGCTACTAACAGCATTCTTCAACGCCAGAGACACATTATCAGTCACATGGGGGTGCAGGAAAAGGTTCACTTCTAGGCAAATAATTGGCAGCTGGTACTGTGGGTTAGCACACAGCAGCAAGATGCACAAGGCTTCTCTGTCTTCTAGCCTGAAAGGCAGCATTTCCATGGCCAGCAGCTGGCTCTGTGCTCATGGATGGTTGAGGCGGTACTTTTTTATGATTCCATAGGTGAGGAATGAAAGGCTGGCTGATGACCTCAGGCATGCTGGAACATTGTGTAGATGTTGATCAAGGTGGTTGTGATGATGTCAGCTCCATGTCTGTTCTGTGTTTGCCACTCCTGGATCTGAAGCTTCAGTTCAGTCGTCAATTGTGGAGTAATGGCTTAGAATAGTTCTCCTACTGCCTCTCGGAGCTAGGAGGCTACAGCATGAACAGGGAGGGAAGACTGAGGAAGAGGAAGCTACAGCAGTGGAAGAGGGAGCGGGATGAGGCTGTCTTTGATGATGATGATCACGATTATGTCTTTTCATGCATGTTGTGTTGAGGTTATGTTCTTGCAACATATTAACCGCTTACTGCAGATCTTACAGATGACCGCTCTCCTGTCATCACTCCGGAATGTTTGTGGATTACAGAATAAAAGCAGTTTCCATAATTGTGCTTACACGTTTCGAACAGAGTTCTTATTCATAGCATGCTGCAAATAAGATCTCTGTCAGAAACATTTAGGTATAGTTTTAGAAGCTATTTTTCTTCAGGAATCCCCAGAAGTGCCGGAGTTTTGTTTCCAATCATATATTTAGAATTAATCAAGTCCCAGCAGTGTAATCCCGTAGGTGCAAATCAGTCCCCAACGTAGGGAGCAAACAAGGTGCCATCAGAGTCCAGTCCTCTTCCCAACATGTTACACACGCATGCACGTCAAAATAGTGTATTGGGATTGGCGTTACACAACAAGTAAGTACGTCCCTGCTGCATTGCTTGTGTGGCATGCTGGCACACATATTCATGTAAGCCCGGCCTTAGTCAAACCAGGAACTTGATTATGACCATATAGAACAAAAGGATATTATAATTCGAGAAGCACACATATTATAGACAATACACTGTTGGGGGATTACGTAAGATAAGCAACCCCAAAACACGAGCTTATATCAATGTACCGCAATACAAAGCTGGTCTAGTTACTCCAATAAATGATGTAAGAGTCGGGCCTTCATTCAAACCATTAATCGCCCTTTGAGGTCTCTTGCCCGATTCGGAGTAACTGCCCCTTGGGAATGCCCCTCCGAAGTGGATTGGGGTGCTAGCTTTTACATCTACGAAAATTGTTACTCAATGTACTTTTTTGGTACAAGCTGGGAATTATTTGACGCTTGTTTCTCCCAGATACTACCGTAAAATGTCCAGGAATGGTAGAGTAGATGTGATCAATTACATATGTAAATCTCAAATTAAGGGCGTTGATATTCAGTTGGGACACATATTCACCAAAACTCTCTTTGGAGAGGTTAGTATAAGTGGGGCACATGGGCTCCCCATTGTTGTACCCCGGAGCTGGTGGAAGACCCGGCCGTTAATAACAGAGTAATTGTGGGTAAGTATACAGCGCAAAAGGTCCAGAACAAATTCATCATATATAGAATAAAAATGTCTACAAATCTCTAAAAGTCATCTAATGGTTCGAAGACAATCTTCGTGAACAATGCAGCTGACAAATCGCGGCCGTCTGCCTAGGATTGCGTTTTTTAACGCAATCCTATGGCAGCTTCCACGGACAGAAATTCTGCAGGGAAATCCCAACGCGGAATTTCCGCCCGTGTGCAGGGGGCCTTATTCTGTGGGTCAGTACGATTTCTATGATACCAAATATATAGCTTTTTTTTGATGCACTACTTTTAAAATATAAAATATCTTTGGAAAAAAAATAAAATTATTTTCTGCCGCCATAACTTATTTATTTTTACGTCAATATAGTTGTTCGACGGCTCCTTTGTGCAGGACGTTCTTCTGTTTTGACCGATCTGGAGTACATATGACTTTTTGATCGCTTTTTATTATATTTTTTCTTGGAGACAGGGTAACCAAAAAAAGCGCAATTCTGGCGTTATTTTTTCCTAACGACATTCACCGTGCAGTATAAATAATGAGTTACTTCAATAGATCAGACTTTTATGGACTTAGCGATACCAAATATGTTTTGGGGTTTTATGATTTAGATTTTTTTATTATAAAATGTGGAAATTAATTTTTTTTAAACTTTTATTCCCTCTTATTTTTTCTTATTAATTAATTAAACTTTTAAAAACTTTTTTGTACATTTGAATTTTAGTCCCTATAGGGGACAAGAACTTGCGATGGCTCAATCGCTCCTGAAGTATGATATAATACCATGGCATTACATTATACAGTGATCTGACAGGCAATCAAGCCACTCTACAGGCCAGGGGTCTCTTTCCTAGGCCTCTCTTCATGACTTCTGTACCCCCAATGCTACGAGGCCTCTCAGAAAAGAGGTGCTGGGAGAGATCTGAACTAACGGAGAGGTTTGTGGAGAAGATGGCAGAGATAATGATGGAAGGAGGACAATCTAGGAGGATGGCTTATCATAGATGGAGCCATATGAGACGCTCCAGGGACCTCGCCTTCACCTGCCATCCCGGTTTCCACCAGGTCCCGGACCCTCCTGCCGGGGGAGGGAAGGGGGGGTGGGGTGGTGTCTCCTGCAATGCGATCTGTCCCCGTCTTATAGGATTGTCCCTCTCTCTAAGCCCCCAACTCACAGAGCAATAAGGCCAAAGACTAAAGTACATATTACTGGTCTATTATTGTTCTCAGGCCAAAACTCTACCAGTGCTGTAGGGGTTATTATAAGGTGACTGGATGTAGCAATTTAGATGGGACAGTCCCGCTTTAGGACCCTGTGTCCTGCTTTCCCCAGGGTCCCAGGCAGGACAGCCTTATGTACCCCTTTTAGGATATCTGTCCCGCTTTCGAGACACAGGGTCACCATGAAGGTGGTTACCAGCTGGGCGCTGCAGCTCCCCGGCTGATAATTAGTCACTAGCGCTGTAGCAGGATACACACACTGACGTCAGTGTGTGCACCCGGGATCCTCCTCCTCTGACCTCTCCTCGTTGGTTCCACAGGAGGAGAGGGCAGGAATCCAGGCACTCAGACTTCAATCAGTGCGTGCATCCCACAGCAGCGCCGAGCAAAGGAGCAGCGGAGCTTTGAAGACAAGATGGAGGTGAGTATATAGGTTGGGGGGGCGCTATTACTACTGGGGCTTTTGTGGGGGTCACTGTTACTACTGGGACTGATATAGGGGACACTATATCAGCCCCAGTGGTAATAGTATTACTACTGAGGCCACTGTGATGAGGAAGGCGGGGGGGAAGGGTGGAGTGAGTCACTATTACTACCGAGGCAACAGTGGGGGTCACTATTACTACCGAGGCCACAGTGGGGGTCACTATTACTACCGAGGCCACAGTGGGGGTCACTATTACTACCGAGGCCACAGTGGGGGTCACTATTACTACCGAGGCCACAGTGGGGGTCACTATTACTACCGAGGCCACAGTGGGGGTCACTATTACTACCGAGGCCACAGTGGGGGTCACTATTACTACCGAGGCCACAGTGGGGGTCACTATTCCTACTGAGGCCACAGTGGGGGTCACTATTCCTACTGAGGCCACAGTGGGGGTCACTATTCCTACTGAGGCCACAGTGGGGGGTCACTATTCCTACTGAGGCTGACATAGGGGACACTATTACTTTTAAGGCCGATATAGAAGACAATATTACTACTGGGGCTGATATAGGGGACACTATTACTGCTGTGACCACTGTGGGGGACACTATTACTGTTGAGGCCACTCTTTTTCTATATTAAATATTTTTTAGGTTGAATGCATATGGCCAGGTCGGATTCTGCATCCGACTCAGTGCCTGGACGGTGATCCCTGCGTATTACTGTGTACTTGTCCGCAGTGTCTTCATCTGTTAATATGGATGTGTCGGCTGCCACATGCGCATTACAGATGATGCCACGCTGTCGCTAGGCGATAACGTGGACTTTGCAGCCCGTCCACACTGACAGCTGCGGACGGGCCATGGATCGGACGGCTTCCATTGACTTCAATGGAAGCAGGCTGCGTGGAATCGTGCCAAAATAGAGCATACTGCGATTTTTCCTCCGCAAGTTGAAAAACGCTATTGATTTCCGCTTGTGTGCAGGAAAAAGTGATTTTCTAATGCATGCTATGGGCAGTATTTGCTGCGGAATCCAGAGTCGGACACCCGTGTGAATTGAGCCTGATTTGGATTTTCGTCACTTTTCTTATTTAACAAAAACCTAGGTTTACCCTACATATCATTTCTCTTGTAAACTCAGTTTACCAAATGTGCAAATTCAGTTGTGCCAAGCCAAATGCATCCAACCATTTGGACCATATCTTAGGCCCTGTGTCTACTTGCACGCACGGATACCACTGCTGAACCCTGCAGTGGCATCCATGCGTTCCCGCGGACATGGAGAGGAATGGAAGCCGTCCCTGTGGGATCCACAGGGAAATGGAGCATGCCACGATTTCATCCTATGCAGGAAAAAAAAAAAAAAAAAAAAATCACATCCGCATGCATTAAGTTGCCCTACGGATGCTATTGCATCCCTATGGGCAGCTAGAGGTGCAGATCCCCCATGCGGGGACCACACGTGGATTTTATAATTAAAATCGGCCCATGGACATTGGGCCTTATTGTATTTGTGTTCTGCCTTATGTGTAAAGTATATGCCTTTTTTCCATGGTAATAGTCGGTTGACTTTATCCTTAAATTCCCTCCATGTAGGCGGGTGCTCATCCAGCCAATGCTGGGCTATCAATTTTCTTACGATATACATGAGTCTTGTTACCGCTAGTTGTTCAGGGTATACCACTTATATATCCTAGGATACATACTAATAGGGGAAACCCCAGGTTTATTTCATATACAGAGAGTGAACCTCACTCTAGTATCGGTTTAGACGTGGACAACACAACATCATATGTATCAGTCCCGCTACCCAAGTCCAGCAAGGCTATTCCTTACCCCTATATCTAATATAAATAAGCCTCCAGGCTTCTTCTTGCCCCACACTTTGGCCCCTTTGTGTGACTTTTGGTGGATGATTCTGGAGTCATTAGATTTGTTATATCCTCACCACAGCCGTCAAATCATAAAACTTAAGTTTGCTACATTGAGTGACCTGTCAGGTGAGGTTAAAGTCCCTATGATAAGTTTTGTGGCGCTGTTGTGCTTCAGCCAATGGCGCCGGTAGGGAGAGTCAAACATTGCTAAGCGACGTTCATATGAACGTGTAAGACAAGTGCTAGGAAATAAACAGCGTTGGTGTAGGTAGAAGGGGTTCGGGTTCCTGGAGATTTGGGCTGACTTTGCTGTCGGCTACAGGCTCTACCGTAGGGATGAACTGCATCTCAAGGAGGAGGGTGCAGCTGTGCTGGGGGAGAAGATGGCCAGAAAGTTGGAGGAGTGTATAACTAGGGACTGTGGGGGAGGGAAAAAAGCAGCAAAAGGGGAAGAGATCAGTGTAGTCAGTGATCTGGGACCAAGTAGTGGAAATGGTGGTCGGGCGGGGGGTGGGGTTAGTACACATAGAACAGCTAATAGAACAATAAGTAGCATAATGAATATATAGAATAACAACCATATAAATTGTATGGCAATAAATGCAATAAGTCTGATCGGTAAAGTGGGTGAGCTTGAAGCAAGAATGGCTGAAAAAAATTATGACATAGTAGGAATAATGGAGACATGGCTTGATGAGAAGTGCAATTGCGCATTTAATTTACATGGTTACAATCTCTTCAGAAGAGACCCTGGAAACCAGAAAGGGGGAGGGGTATGTCTGTACGTTAAATCCTACTTAATGCCCAGGCTATGAAAAGATATAGGTGTAGAAGATGAAGACGTGGAATCTCTGTGGGTAGAAATACAGAGAGGGAATAATAACAAAATCGTGATAGAAGTTCTCTATAGGTCACCAAAAATAAAAGAAGAAACTAAAAACGTATTATTAAGACAAATAGAAGGGGTGTCAAACCGCAATGAAGTAATCATTATGGGAGACTTTAATTATCCAGATATACTAAGGGAAGATGAAAGGATGATAAGTTCTTGAGAAGGATTAAAGATAACTACTAGAGATCAGCGAGCACCCAAATGCTCGGGTCCGCGTTATTCGAGTCGAGCTTTTCGTAAAATTCGAGAACTCTACTCGAGTAACGAATACCAATGACTACAATGGGAGACTCGAGCATTTCTGTATGTGGGACGTCGGGTCCCGAGCTTTTTTTTTTTCTCTCTTTCTTGGTTCGTGTGTGTTCTTTCTCCCTCTCTCTCTCTCCCCCTACCAGACAAAAAATTTTCCAACGACGCGCGCTGCGTCACGGCAAGGAAGAGCCAAAAACTGGGGCGGGGTCGAACACGACTTGATGCTCATTCGAGTAACGAGCACCATCGAGTACGCTAATACTCGAACGAGCATCATGATCGGCAGAGTATGTTCACTCAACTCTAATAACTACCTTACCAAACTTGTACAGGAGCCAATTTGAGGAAGGGCCACTCTGGACATATTATTAACTAACAAACCGGACAGAATCACGGGGGTGCAGATTGAGGGACACTTGGAAAATAGTGTCCACAATATAATTCATTTCAAGATGTCATTTATTAAGAAGCCTTATCAGGGAGCTACAAAAAAACTAAACTTTATAAAGCAAAATTTGATAAGCTTAGAACTGCTATCGGCAACATTAATTGGGATGTCCTTGAAAAAAAACAGTACAGACGACAAATGAGAGAAGTTTAGATACATCCTACTTCCCTCATGCGAGCAGTTCATACCCTTTAAAAATAAAAGAACTACAAGTAGAAGGAAACCAATGCAGGTCGACAAGACTGTACGGGGGGCATTAAGCAAAAAAAGAAAGATGAGATCGCAGGGAGCCGTGTGGGTGCAGGAGCGATCAAAACATCGCAAGTTGTTGTAGCCTCTTGGGACAAGTAAAAATAATGATCTTATTTAAAGCTTTACTAAACATTAGAGATGAGCGAGCACCAAAATGCTCGGGTCCTCGTTATTCGAGTCGAGCTTTTCATAAAATTTGTGAGCTGTATTCGAGTAACGAACCCCAATGACTTCAATGGGAGACAAACATTTTTGTATGGCACCCGCCAGTTGCCGAGTTCTTGTTTCTCTCTCTCTCTTTGTCTCTCTCTCTCTCTCCCCCAAGAGAGCCACAAACTACCATTGACATGCGCAACGTTGCAGCGGGGAGGGGTCAAATCAGACAGGTTAGCAGCAGGGAGGGGCCAAAACTAGGGCGGGGTCGAACATGGCATGATGCTCGCTCGAGTACGAGTACGCTCGGAAGAGTACGTTCGCTCAACTCTACTAATGATTAACAAAAAAAATTTTAACCCCTCCACCCTCTCTTGCCATATCTATAATGCAATAAACTAAATAATAAAAAAAAAAAATACATATTTGGTATCGCTGTGACCATAAGGGACTAGAGATGAGCGAACCTACTCGTTTCGAGTAATTACTCGATCGAGCACCGCGATTTTCGAGTACTTCAGTACTCGGGTGAAAAGATTCAGGGGGCGTCGAGGGGCGGGGGGAGGCGTGGCAGAGTAGGGGGTAGCAGCGGGGAACAGGGGGGAGCCCTCTCTCTCTCCCTCCCCCCCCCCACTCCCCCCTGCAACCCCCCACAGCGCCCCCCGAATCTTTTCGCCCGAGTACAGAAGTACTCGAAAATCGCGGTACTCGGGTGAAAAAGGGGTGTGGCCGAGTAGGTTCGCTCATCTCTATAAGGGACCAATCTATCAAAGTAGCGCATTATTTACCCCTTAGCCAGAAAAAAAAAAAGAATACCACAAATGCACTTTTTTTGGTCACGCTGTCTCCAAGAAAAATAGCAATGAAAAACAATCAAAAATTTGCATGTACCCCAGAATGGTGCCAACACAAACCACAGGACGTCGCGCAAAAAATGAGAACTCACACAACTATGTCTACAGAAAAATGAAAACATAGAAAAGTAGTCTCGCCTCTCAGTTGTATTGCAGTTGGTCCTTTCCTTGCTTTCTCCTAGCAGGACTATCTCCGCGCCCCATACCACTCAGTCCCAGAGGTCCGGGAGCCTGGGCTATGTGAAGAATAAGCCTCCTGCTTTATACATCAGTGCAGCTGCATCAGGACGGCAGGGAGAACGCGTATCGATTATCTCTAGATCTTGTTCCCCTCCGCAGGTGTGTCCACAATGGAGATTTCTGTGGCAAAACCCAGCGCATTTCTGCATCCATACAAACAGTAAAAATCTGCGCAACTATTGTTCTACATCTCCTCCAGCGAAGGCTTCCTGCTGTCAGCGCTCCCCGGCAGCCTGCTCAGGAGCAGCACCGATGCTCAGGTGAGGCCACCACAGGCGGAATTAGCTCTGTCTTTTTTGCCCCTGCCTGGCACTATCTATAACGACAGAGGTAAAATCACACCTTGTGGTAAGCCCCGCCCCCTGACTACACCCCTCTGCCCAGCCTTTAACCCTGGGGAAATCTGCTCACCTTAGTTAATAATCCCCCTTCTCAGCGGTCCTGAAGAGGTTAATCACCCCTACAATAAGTCTAGAAGGTGTTAATACTTCCCTCCACCACTAACCTGACATGAGGGGGGACACAGGTCTTTACCTGCAGAGCCCACAGCAGCTTCCAGGACCTGTGATGATGTCACCGTCATGTGATCACCTGTGTGGGAAGTATTAGGTATCACATGACCAGGGGGGATCAGTGTGTGCACGACTGCTGTGCTGTGCTTCAGCAGGAGCAGCTGAAGGGATAAGGATGTAGCAGAGCTGTGTGTGTGATGTGTGGGGATCAGGATGGATGGAGTAGAGCTGTGTGCGATGTATGGGGATCAGGATGGATGGAGTAGAGCTGTGTGTGTGATGTGTGGGGATCAGGATGGATGGAGTAGAGCTGTGTGTGATGTGTGGGGGATCAGGATGGATGGAGTAGAGCTGTGTGTGTGATGTGTGGGGATCAGGATGGATGGCGTAGAGCTGTGTGTGTGATGTGTGGGGATCAGGATGGATGGAGTAGAGCTGTGTGTGTGATGTGTGGGGGATCAGGATGGATGGAGTAGAGCTGTGTGTGTGATGTGTGGGGATCAGGATGGATGGAGTAGAGCTGTGTGTGTGATGTGTGGGGATCAGGATGGATGGAGTAGAGCTGTGTGTGATGTGTGGGATCAGGATGGATGGAGTAGAGCTGTGTGTGATGTGTGGGGGATCAGGATGGATGGAGTAGAGCTGTGTGTGTGATGTGTGGGGATCAGGATGGATGGCGTAGAGCTGTGTGTGTGATGTGTGGGGATCAGGATGGATGGAGTAGAGCTGTGTGTGTGATGTGTGGGGGATCAGGATGGATGGAGTAGAGCTGTGTGTGTGATGTGTGGGGGATCAGGATGGATGGAGTAGAGCTGTGTGTGTGATGTGTGGGGATCAGGATGGATGGAGTAGAGCTGTGTGTGTGATGTGTGGGGGATCAGGATGGATGGAGTAGAGCTGTGTGTGTGATGTGTGGGGGATCAGGATGGATGGAGTAGAGCTGTGTGTGTGATGTGTGGGGGATCAGGATGGATGGAGTAGAGCTGTGTGTGATGTGTGGGGGATCAGGATGGATGGAGTAGAGCTGTGTGATGTGTGGGGATCAGGATGGATGGAGTAGAGCTGTGTATGTGATGTGTGGGGATCAGGATGGGTGGAGTAGAGCTGTGTGTGTGATGTATGGGGATCAGGATGGATGGAGTAGAGCTGTGTGTGTGATGTGTGGGGGATCAGGATGGATGGAGTAGAGCTGTGTGTGTGATGTGTGGGGATCAGGATGGATGGAGTAGAGCTGTGTGTGATGTGTGGGGATCAGGATGGATGGAGTAGAGCTGTGTGTGTGATGTGTGGGGGATCAGGATGGATGGAGTAGAGCTGTGTGTGTGATGTGTGGGGGATCAGGATGGATGGAGTAGAGCTGTGTGTGTGATGTGTGGGGATCAGGATGGATGGAGTAGAGCTGTGTGTGTGATTACTTTTGCAATTAACATTGAATAATCAAGTTGTGACCCCTTTACTTTTCCTATTTAGAACATAAAGCATGCTCATGCCAAATTTCACGCTTGTACGACACTGGGAAGTTACATTACATAGGGGTGCATTTACTTTTGCAATTAGGATTGAATAATCAAGTTACGACCCCCTTACTCTTCGTATTTAGGGCCTAAAGAATGCTTGTGCCAAATTTCCCGCTTCTACGACACCGGGACATTACATTGCATAGGGGTGCCGATACTTTTGCACTATGGTGATCATGATGGATGGAGTAGAGCTGTGTTTGTGATGTGTGGGGATCATGATGGATGGAGTAGAGCTGTGTGTGATGTGTGGAGATCAGGGTAGATGGAGTAGAGCTGTGTGTGTGATTACTTTCACAATTAGCATTGAGTAATCAAGTTGTGACCCCTTTACTTTTCCTATATGTTTGTATGTCACCGGGAAGTTAGAGAATTTGATTAGGTACATTACATAGGGGTGCCAATATTTTTGAACTTAACATTGAATAATCAAGTTGTGACCCATTTTCCTATTTAGGTCCTAAAGAATGCTCCTGCCAAATTTCATGTTTGTACGACATCGGGAAGTTTGAGAATTAAGAATGAGTCAGTCAGTGAGGGCTTTCACATATATGTATATATCGAGAGAGAGAGATAAATAAGCCTATAGGCTTTTTTCTGCGCCGCTCTTTGAGCCCTTTGTGAGACTTCTGGTGGCTGATTTTGGTGTCAGTGGATTTGTACCATTCCCACCACCACCATAAAATCCTAAAATTAAAGTTTGATACTGCGAGTTCCCTGTTAGAGCTGGTCGAAGTTCCCAATGTTAAGTCTATGGGTGCGTGGCTCAGGGCTTAGGGAGAGAAGCGTTGCTAAGCGACAAGGAGAACAGCCGTTAGCGCCATTCTCCTCACCAACTAATCCCCGCAGTCCTGTGGATGACTCACCGGCCGGAGGATAGCTGATCCATTGGAGAGGTCAGCATGACAAGAAGAAAGCCCACCCCAAGCGCTTCACAGAGCACTTCCTTGCAGGGAGTCCCGTCGCTCCTCCCTCCCACTCCTTTATCTGCAGGAGGCTCTCTGCCTGCTGCTGCATTCCTTTCCCCCACAGCGCTGCAGCCCGACAGCGCAGGTACACCCACACTAACAGTGCAGGTACACACAGACACGCACATAGCACAGGTACACACAGAGCGCAGGTGTACACACACAGAGCACAGATACACACAAAGAGCGCAGGTACACACAGGACAGGTACACACAGACACACGCACAGCGCAGGTACACACAGCACAGGTAAACACAAACAGCGCAGGTACACACCACAGGTATGCACAGGTACACACATCACAGGTGCGCACTTACACACACAGCGCAGATACACCCAGACACACAGTGCATGTACACACAGACACACACAGCACAGGTACAGAGACACACTGCACAGGTATGTACACACAGGGCAGGTACATAACACAGGTACGCGCAGGTACACACACCACAGGTGCACAGGTATACACAGCACAGGTACAAAATAGCACAGGGCCACACAGAGAACTTACACAGCGCAGATACACACACATAGTGCAGGTGCACACAGACACACAGAGCAGGTACACAGACACACACTGCAAAGGTACACAGACACAAACAGCGCAGGTGCACACAGACACACAGAGCAGGTACACAGACACACACTGCAAAGGTACACACAGACACACACAGAGCCCACTTACACAGCGCAGGTACACACATAGTGCAGGTACACAGACACACACAACACAGGTACACACAGACACACACAGCGAATTACACACACAGTGCAGGTACACAAACAGCGCAGGTACACACAGCGCAGCAACACACAATATAGGTACACAGACACACACCAGTGCAGGTACACACAGACACACACATAGCACAGGTACGCACAGACACACACAGCGCAGGTATACACACACACAGCGCAGGTATACACACATACAGCGCAGGTACACACACATGCAGCGCAGGTACACATGCACCGCAGGTGCACACATACTCAGCACCACTACATGCAGGTACACACACACTCAGCAACGCTACACGCAGGTACACACACACTCAGCACCGCTACACGCAGGTACACACTCAGCACCGCTACACACAGGTACACATACACACACTTGAATATGGTGTGCTGTGCTGTCAGCTTCCTCCCTTCATATATCTCATGATCCACTGCTTGCTCAAGCGGGTTCACCTGCCCCCGGTCCTGGGCTTAAACGACAGAGAATTCCATGCAAGAATTCCACACATCTCTAACCAGACGCATATCGGCTGCACAGAGCCTTCGTCAGTGTACCACTGACGAAGGCTCTGTGCAGCCGATACGTGTCTGGTCCAGAGATGTGTACACCTGGCAATTTTAAATATGACTAAATAAAGGAAGATTACAAATTTTACTCTGCAAGCGTGGATGACACTTTTTCCTGCATGGAATTTTGTGTTGTACACACACACACAATCTCAGAGCCACTACACGCGGTTACGCACACACTTAGCAACGCTACACGCAGTAGAGCATCTTTTATAGCATTATGAGTAGAGATGAGCGAACGTACTCGTCCGAGCTTGATGCTCGGGCGAATATTAGGGTGTTCGGGATGCTCGTTACTCGTAACGAGTACCACGCGGTGTTCGGGTTACTTTCACTTTCATCTCTGAGACGTTAGCGCGCTTTTCTGGCCAATTGAAAGACAGGGAAGGCATTACAACTTCCCCCTGTGACGTTCAAGCCCTATACCACCCCCCTGCTGTGAGTGGCTGGCGAGATCAGGTGTCACCCGAGTATAAAAGTCGGCCCCTCCCGCGGCTCGCCTCAGATGCCTTGTGAGTTAGCTGAGGGAAAGTGCTGCTGGTGCCGGAGCTGCTGTAGGGAGAGTGTTAGCAGTGAGTGTAGGCTTCAAGAACCCCAACGGTCCTTTCTAGGGCCACATCTATCCGTGTGCAGTAGTGTGGAGGCTGCTGTTAGCAGTGTTGCCCATTTTTTTTTTTTCAAAATCGGCTGTCTGCAGAGCATTGCGCCCTGCAGTAATAGTCCAGGGACAGAAGTGGTGGTTAAGCAGGGAGAGTGTTAGGAGTGAGTGTAGGCTTCAAGAACCCCAACGGTCCTTCTTAGGGCCACATTTAACCGTGTGCAGTTCTGTGCAGGCTGCTGTTAGCAGTGTTGCATTTTTATTTTTTTTTTAATCGGCTGTGCAGAGCATTGCGCCCTGCAGTAATACTACAGGGACAGAATTGTGTAGGCAGGGCCAGAAGACATATATTATTGATTGAATATAGTCAGTGGGCCTTTTCATTAAAAAAAAAGGGAAACATTCTATTTGGCCTGCCTCTGACAGTCCTCAGCATTCTGGGTACGTGTGTGGTGGGTGGAGAACGTAAAGAAATCATACGCAGCCAGCTACGTTTAACAGCAGGCTTGCGCCAATTTATTTCCTGCCTGGGAAAAATCACCGCTCTGCTGTAGTTAATAACTCTGCAACCCTGCAGTTCTGTGACACATTTGCAGGGCCAGAAGACATATTTATTATTGATTGAATATACGCAGTGGGCCTTTCCTTTAAAAAAAAGGGAAAACATTCTATTTGGCCTGCAGGCTTGCGCCAATTTATTTCCTGCCTGGGAAATCACCGCTCTGCTGTAGTTAATAACTCTGCAACCCTGCAGTTCTGTGACACATTTGCAGGGCCAGAAGACATATATTATTGATTGAATATAGTCAGTGGGCCTTTTCTTTAAAAAAAAAAAGGGAAACATTCTATTTGGCCTGCCTCTGACAGTCCTCAGCGTTCTGGGTACGTGTGTGGTGGGTGGAGAACGTAAAGAAAAATCATACGCAGCCAGCTACGTTTTAACAGCAGGCTTGCACTAATTTATTTCCTGCCTGGGAAATCAAATCACTGGTAATACACCATGCTGAGGGGTAGGGGTAGGCCTATAGGACGTGGACGCGGGCGAGGACGCGGAGGCCCAAGTCAGGGTGTGGGCACAGGCCGTGCCAGTGCGGTGGCCAGGGGTAGAGGCAGGGCCAGACCAAATAATCCACCAACTGGTTCCCAAAGCGCCCCCTCGTGCCATGCCACCCTGCAGAGGTCAAGGTGCTCTACGGTGTGGCAGTTTTTCACAGAGACGCCTGACGACCGACGAACAGTGGTGTGCAACCTTTGTCGCGCCAAGATCAGCTGGGGAGGCACCACCAACAGCATGCGCAGGCAAATGATGGCCAAGCACCCCACAAGGTGGGACGAAGGCCGTTCACCGCCTCCGGTTTGCACCACTGCCTCTCCCCCTGTGCCCCAACCTGCCACTGAGATCCAACCCACCTCTCAGGACACAGGCACTACCGTCTCCTGGCCTGCACCCACACCCTCACCTCCGCTGTCCTCGGCCCCATCCAGCAATGTCTCTCAGCGTAGCGTCCAGACGTCGCTAGCGCCACAGTTTGAGCGCAAGCGCAAGTACGATGCCACGCACCCGCACGCTCAAGCGTTAAACGTGCACATTGCAAAATTGATCAGCCTAGAGATGCTGCCGTATAGGCTTGTGGAAACGGAGGCTTTCAAAAGCATGATGGCGGCGGCGGCCCCGCGCTACTCAGTTCCCAGTCGCCACTATTTTTCCCGATGTGCCGTCCCAGCCCTGCACGACCACGTCTCCCGCAACATTGTACGCACCCTCACCAACGCGGTTACTGCCAAGGTCCACTTAACAACAGACACGTGGACAAGCACAGGCGGGCAGGGCCACTATATCTCCCTGATGGCACATTGGGTGAATTTAGTGGAGGCTGGGACAGAGTCAGAGCCTGGGACCGCTCACGTCCTACCCACCCCCCGAATTGCGTGCCCCAGCTCGGTGGTAGTATCTGCGGGGGTGTATGCTTCCTCCACTAAACCACCCTCCTCCTCCTCCTACGCAACCTCTGTCTCGCAATCAAGATGTGTCAGTAGCAGCAGCACGTCGCCAGCAGTCGGTGTCATGTGGCGTGGCAGCACAGCGGTGGGCAAGCGTCAGCAGGCCGTGCTGAAACTACTCAGCTTAGGAGATAGGAGGCACACGGCCCACGAACTGCTGCAGGGTCTGATAGAGCAGACCGACCGCTGGCTTGCGCCGCTGAGCCTCCAACCGGGCATGGTCATGTGTGACAACGGCCGTAACCTGGTGGCGGCTCTGCAGCTCGGCAGCCTCACGCACGTGCCATGCCTGGCCCATGTCTTTAATTTGGTGGTTCAGCGCTTTCTGAAAAGCTACCCCCACTTGTCATACCTGCTCGGAAAGGTGCGCCAGCTCTGCGCACATTTCCGCAAATCCCACACGCACGCTGCCACCCTGCGGACCCTGCAACATCGGTTTAATCTGCCAGTGCACCGACTGCTGTGCGACGTGCCCACACAGTGGAACTCTACGCTCCACATGTTGGCCAGACTCTATGAGCATGGAGAGCTATAGTGGAATACCAACTCCAACATGGGCGGCGCAGTGGGAGTCAGCCTCCTCAATTATTTACAGAAGAGTGGGCCTGGTTGGCAGCCATCTGCCAGGTCCTTGGAAAATTTGAGGAGTCTACCCAGATGGTGAGCGGGGATGCTGCAATCATTAGCGTCACCATTCCTCTGCTATGCCTCTTGAGAAGTTCCCTGCGAAGCATAAAGGCAGACGCTTTGGAATCAGAAACGGAGGCGGGGGAAGACAGTATGTCGCTGGATAGTCAGAGCAACCTCATGTCTATATCTCAGCGCGTTGAGGAGGAGGGGGAGGAGCATGAGGAGGAGGGGGAAGAGACAGCTTGGCCCACTGCTGAGGGGACAGATGTTGCTTGCCTGTCATCCTTTCAGCGTGTATGGCCAGAGGAGGAGGAGGAGGAGGATCCTGAAAGTGATCTTCCGAGTGAGGACAGCCATGTGTTGCGTACAGGTACCCTGGCACACATGGCTGACTTCATGTTAGGATGCCTTTCTCGTGACCCTCGCGTTACACGCATTCTGGCCACTACGGATTACTGGGTGTACACACTGCTCGACCCACGGTATAAGGAGAGCCTTTGCACTCTCATTCCCGAAGAGGAAAGGGGTTCGAGAATGATGCTATACCACAGGGCGCTGGTGGACAAACTGATGGTAAACTTCCCATCCGACAGCGCTAGTGGCAGAAGGCGTAGTTCCGAGGGCCAGGTAGCAGGGGAGGCGCAGAGATCAGGCAGCATGTACAGCGCAGGCAGGGGAACATTCTCCAAGGCCTTTGCCAGCTTTATGGCTCCCCAGCAAGACTGTGTCACCGGTCCCCAGTCAAGGCTGAGTTGGCGGGAGCACTGTAAAAGGATGGTGAGGGAGTACGTAGCCGATTGCAGCACCATCCTCGGTGACGCCTCTGCCCCCTACAACTACTGGGTGTTGAAGCTGGACACGTGGCCTGAACTCGCGCTGTATGCCCTGGAGGTGCTTGCTTGTCCTGCGGCTAGCGTCTTGTCAGAGAGGGTGTTTAGTGCGGCTGGGGGAATCATCACAGATAAGCGTACACACCTGTCAACCGACAGTGCCGACAGGCTTACACTCATCAAGATGAACAAAGGCTGGATTTCCCCAGACTTCTCTTCTCCACCAGCGGACAGCAGCGATACCTAAGCAATACGTAGGCTGCACCCGCGGATGGAAGCATCGTTCTCTCTCACCATCCAAAACGGGGACATTTCTGCTTCATCAATCTGTGTATAATATTCCTCCTCCTCCTCCTGCTCCTCCTCCTGAAACCTCACGTAATCACGCCGAACGGGCAATTTTTCTTAGGGCCACAAGGCTCACTCATATAATTTTTCTAAACAATTTTTATACGTTTCAATGCTCTTAAAAGCGTTGAAACTTTAACTTGAACCAATTTTTCATTAAACTGGGCTGCCTCCAGGCCTAGTTTTACCACTTAAGCCACATTAACCAAAGCGATTAATGGGTTTCACCTGCCATCTTGGTTGGGCATGGGCAATTTTTTCTGAGGTACATTAGTACTGTTGGTACACCAATTTTTTTGGGCCCTCACCTACAGTGTAATCATAGTAATTTCTATGTTCTTCGTCTGCACTCATGGTACAGAAAGGTGTGTGGGGTTGGCCTACACTTTAGCTACATAAATGTAACTGTGGCCTTGTCTATACTGCAGCTACTGAAATGTGAAAGAGACTGTTATCTCCCTAAACTGCTGCAATGGGAATGTTACTGGGGCCTGTCTTGAGTGCTACTATTACTGAAATGGAACTAAGACTGCGCTCCCCCTATACTGCTGCTAGTGATATGTTAGTGGGGCCTGTCCCTAATGCTACCGCTGAAATGTTAATAATTCTGGGCTCTGCCTATACCGCTGCTAATGGTATGTCACTGGGGTGTGGAAACAGAGGCTTCACAAAGACATGATGGCGGCGAGGCCATTTCCCACCAACGCTGTTACTGTTAAGGTGCATATAACCACGGACACGTGTAGAGGACACATAGTGCCTCCAAAACATCCCCCTCCTCCTCCAACAATGAAAACATTCTTGGCAAATACCTTTGCATTGGTCTGTCTGGTGGCAGTCCAAGAATTTCACCTTTAACGACACAACAAGAGAGCACCACCACCATCCCCCCGCCACGGCCCACTTAATCCTGGCCGCATTCCGAAAACCAACTACATAAAACCGTGCTACCAGGTCCGCAGTCACCACCACATTACCACCAACGAGGTTACTGTTAAGGTATATATTACCAGTCAGACTGGGGCATGCACTGTGGGCCGAAGCCCACCTGCATTAAGCACGACATTACTACCTCAGCTGTGTTGGGCAATGCAATGGGATATTTTTATGTACCGCCGGTGGCTTCCTGGCACCCACCCATGCTGTGGGTCCACAGAGAATTATAAATGCATCTGTTTCCACTTCTAAAGAACCCCAGTCTGACTGGGGCATGCAGTGAGGGCTGAAGCCCACCTGCATTAAGCACAACATTACTACCTCAGCTGTGTTGGGCAATGCAATGGGATATTTTTATGTACCGCCGGTGGGTTCCAGGGAGCCACCCATGCTGTCGGTCCACAGGGACTTCACAATAGGGAGTTGTACCTGCCTGTGTCTATGAATTAAAAACCGCGGTCTGACTGGGGCATGCAGACACCTTGACAGAATGAATAGTGTGTGGCACATAGGTTCCCCATTGCTATGCCCACGTGTGCAGCTCCTGATGGCGGTGGCACAGGATTATATTTCTCATTGCTTCTGTACAGCATTGTGGGCTATCGTCCCGTCCCTTTTAAAGAGGGTCACTGCCTAGCCGTGCCAACCCTCTGCAGTGTGTGCCTGCTTTTCCTGTGGCAGACACACTTATAAATAGACATGAGTGTGGCGTGGCATGAGGGCAGCTGAAGGCTGGGCAGGGACAGTTTGGTGTGCGCTGTGGACACTGGGTCGTGGGGGGGGGGGGGGTTGGTCAGCATGTAACCCAGGAGAAGTGGCAGCGGAGTGTCATGCAGGCAGTGATTGTGCTTTGTTGGAGGTAGTGTGGTGCTTAGCTAAGGTATGCATTGCTAATGAGGGCTTTTCAGAAGTAAAAGTTGTTGGGAGGGGCCCACTCTTGCCGGTATTGTGGCTTAATAGTGGGACCTGTGAACTTGAGATGCAGCCCAACATGTAGCCCCTCGCCTGCCCTATCCGTTGCTGTGTCGTTCCCATCACTTTCTTGAATTGCCCAGATTTTCACACATGAAAACCTTAGCGAGCATCGGCGAAATACAAAAATGCTCGGGTCGCCCATTGACTTCAATGGGGTTCGTTACTCGAAACGAACCCTCGAGCATCGCGATAATTTCGTCCCGAGTAACGAGCACCCGAGGATTTTGGTGCTCGCTCATCTCTAATTATGAGTTAACTGCCCTTTATGGGCATGTTGGAAATTGTGTAAGCAATACGTGAAAGCATTTGATTGGGTGGACCATTTAGGGTTTTCTTACATCCGGTCCTGCGTGTGCTTCTGTCATCATGGACGTCCAACATCACGTGGTTTCAGGTAGAATGCGGCGACATCTTGGGTGTTTGATGGAGGCAGCAGGAGCCAGGTGAGCAGTGTGTTGTCAGATGATGCCTGAGGGTTATGTGTGGGTAAAAAATGTGCCCTGAGGTTATGTGCATTTATTTCTATCAAGCTGCATATTCTGATAACGGTTGGCAGAACAGGATGTGGTGGGCACATTCTGTTCTGCTGGCAGAGACAGTGAAATAGACATTTCACCTGATATATATTCTCCACCACAAAGCCTATGACTGAGGAAGTGGAGAATTCACCCGATTCTGCTGGGCAGAGCAATGCAGCTTCACATGATGTCCCTGCAAGCACACAGCAGGAGATCATCCCTCAGCCCTTGCCCCCACATGCAGACAGGCATCGGGCATCTCAACATGAGAGCTCATCAGCAGGAAGGGAGCATGCGTTCCCCTCCCCCACACCTGAGGTCAACATCCACATTAATGCATCCCCCAGTCATATACAGAAGTCACCTAGCTACAGCTATCAATCAGGACAATTTCTACAGTCTCCAGATAGTGATGATAAATGGTACTGGATAGATCACTTGTGCACACTGCCCACTAAAAGGGAGATAGACAGTTCATTCCAAAAGCTAGAAGCCTCTCAAAGGAAAGATATTTCAGTCCTGCAAAATAATATTCTACACGTGGGTCAGCGACTAGCAGAGGTGAAGGACACACAGGAAAAGCTAATGGAATCTGTAGAATCTCATAGAAAGGCCATCCAGATGCAGGCATTACAAAAATCAGATCTGTTTCTGCATCTGAATGATTTGGAGAATCGCCACAGAAAGAATAACCTGCGTATTAGAGGCCTGGAAGAAGATATCAGGTCATCCCAGTTGGAACCCTGGGCCATTAAATTCTTTAATAATCTCCTACAGAAACCACCCGATAAACAGGATACATCAAACCCTGGGACCCAAGTCTCTTGACCCCCCTAGTCCTCGGGACATTGTCTGCTGGATCCATTTTTATCAAGAGAAATAGTTGATTATGCATAAGGCCAGAGAATCTGAAGGTCTGTCTTACAAGGATCATCCTGTCAGACTAATCCCATCGCACCCACCAACTTCAGAGGGCACTGAAACCCCTGCTGTCTGTCTTGAGGGAGAGAGACATTCAATATCAATCGAGATGCCCCTTTCAATTACAGGCCCATAGAAGAAGCAAAATGGCTACGTTCAGATCCCTGGGCAATCTTTCAGGATTCCTTGGAACTTCCAAACTTCCAATGATCGCCCTCCCAGATTGGCCTAGTATTGGTCCTCTAATAGTTCCACCTCCTGGGTCGACCTGGCGGAAGGTCGGAGACAGATCAACGCACTGACTATGGGTCCACTATAATTTCTTCCAAAGAGTTCTTAGCTGCCAGTTTTGTTACCAAGCGATGGTCAGCTGTCAGTTTTGTTATCAAGTGAATGTGATCCTGTTTGCCTCTCTTCACATGCTTCTTCATTTTTAGGTTCCCTCACAGATTGTCCGTGTGTTAATGTCTGTCGGCATTAACATATTTTCTTTAAGAATCTACATAATGTGGCTGGGGTTGCCAGGCTAATGATCCTGCCTTTGACTCTCTTTGTCCTCCCATAGGATCTGCAGCATTTGTGTGCTGTACTGAAATATATTTTTTCACCTACTCTGTTGGTTAATTTGTTGAGGCGCAATGCCTTGTTTTGTCCCAGTTTCTCCCTCCTCCCATCACTGTCTTCCGCTACCCCCCTCCTCCCTCCCGCATAGGGTTTTGGGCTATGGGCCCTTTTTCATTTACGTCAACACCTCACTTCAATGGCCAATGTGACCATATGCTTCTACAACACAAAAGGTCTGAATGCCCAGATGAAGAGGAATCAGACCCTCTATCATCTATACAAGAAGAGAATTATGGTGGCCATGCTACAGATGACCCACTTTTGTGCTGACAACATACTAGGCATGGCCTCAAGATTTTATACCTCCTGGTTCCACAGCCCTCATCCATCTAAAAAAGCTGGAGGCGTCTCTATAGCATTGCACAAGTCTCTTCAACACTTGGTAATCACTTCATGGATCCAAATAGTAGAAACATCTTTCATAAACTTGAGGTTTGGGTTCCGTTTTAATATTTGCTAATGTATATTTCCCCAATCAAGCTCAGATTACATTTGGGATTTCCCTTTTGAGGAAAATAGCTAACTTTGCGGATGGATCCAGTATAATCCTGGGAGGCGACCTTAATCTGGTCATGGATCCCGAGGTGGACTCTTTGTTAGTTAAGTCCCCCATCTCCCGAGCAGCATTATGTTCCCTTAAAAAAGAACCGGAGAGACTGCACTTGGTTGACATGTGGCGGATTCTTCACGGTGGTGTCAGGGACTTCAGGTTTCACTCTACTGCCCATAACAGCTACACTCGCATAGATCATCTTCTAATTTCCCATAAACTGTTGGACCTTTACCCAATTTGCTCCATAGACCTATTTATTTGGTCGGACCACGCTCAGATTTATGGGGAACCTATGGGTTTAGATAGGAAGCCCAAAACAAATCTCTGAAAAATAAATGAAAATCTCCTTAATCACTCACTCTGTGTTAGTGACATTAAAAGAGCAATATCAGATTTTGAGGAATTCCACAAGGAATATAAAACAGGTTTACCCATTAAATTGGAGGCCCTTAAATGTGTTTAAGGGGCATTTTTATTTCCCATGAGGCTCGTCCTAAATTGAATAACCTCCTATGTGAGCTCCATATTAAACAAACTTCAAATTAAAGACACCCTTTGGATACAATAAAGGCTGAAATTTCTACACTATGGCAACAAATTCTATCTATCTTATATCAAAAGTCCCTGGGGTTTAGGGATGGGATGCGCAGAGGTGCTCTCGAACACGGGGACAACTGTGGGTGGTGTCTCTCAAGGACTCTGCATCCCAAGGCCCCAATGACCCATATCCCCTGAATCCAGTCTCAAGGGGGGGGGGGGGGGGGTGTTGTTCATTCTACCTCGGAGATCCTAAAAGAATTCCACTCTTATTACAATAATCTTTACAATATTAAACAGAATCTCCCGACAAGCAGGAAGTCAGACGATAGAATAGGTGAATATCTTAATAGTTGTGCACTTAACCCTATAGATCCAGAAGTGACTCAGAGTTTAGAAGAGGACTTTTCGTCCTCCGAACTATTGTAAGTGATTGAAGAATTAAAAATGGGCAAGAGCCCAGGCCCAAATGGCTTCACTTCTAAACTCTATAAACTTTTCAAAGATGAACTATTTCCGTTCCTTATCCAGTCCTTTAACGTGATCTCCGGGAGGAGGGGGGGGGTTGCCTTCCTTGCTCAGGCCTTACAAACTCACCTAGTGGTACTGCCTAAACCAGGAAAAGATGCATCGGTTTGTGGCAATTATCATCTCATTTCACTCATAAACATAGATTACGGCCTTCCATTCCAGGGTTGATTCATAGAAACAAGAAGGGCTTTGTCCCCGGGAGGGCAGAGATGACATAAAATCCATGTCCTTGGTGTTGAGAGCCTGACATGTGGGGTCCTCGCTTTGCCTCATTGCAGTTGATGTGGAGAAAGCTTTTGACAGAGTGAGGTGGAAGTTCTTGGAGGCCACTCTGTTGAGGGTGGGGCTTGGGTTCCGCATGAGGGCTTGGATAATGGCTTTGTACAACAGTCCTATCAGCCAAGGTCATAGTTAATGGGTCTCTATCGGATCCTTTTAGTATTCATAATGGAACAAGACAGGGATGCCCGTTGTCCCCCCTTTTATACATCTTAACAATGAAATCTCTGGCCAATGCTATCAGACTGACCGACTCCATTAGAGGAGTGGTAGTGGGTCAGATGGACTATAAGTTGTCCTTCTTCACTGATGACCTTCTCCTTTGCCTATCTTGCCCCAGCATGGGCATACCTTTATTATTACAGGAGTTCAATAAATTTAGTGTAGTAACTTTAGAATTAATCTTCAAAAAACAGAGATCCTGAATATCACCCTGCCGCAAACCAAGGCGCTGCTCCTACAGAAGCAGTTTTTATTTAGATGGCAAATGTCTGCCATTAAATACCTAGGTATTCAATTTCTAGCCCATCAGGGTTGAGACCTCTGGCAGAGTTCTTGGCAGAGACCTGTGCCCCTCCAGGAGCATGAATGAAATACTTTCAGTTGAGGAGATCCTTGGACTCACTGACACCCAGGGCAGGTTTAATTAAAATGCTCACCCTTTTTGAAGAGATTCATTTAGTCACAGGCTCTCCTAACCATCTAATCTCACTTTTATATAAGATGCTGCTGTTAAGGGAGATTAGGGCCGGACCTCCGGAGTTTGTGAAGGCATGGGAAGAGGAGTTGGGATGTAGTTTCCCTGGGGGGTCCTGGCAGAAAGCTTTTACATTAACACATAAGGGGACATTTTTCTCCAGACTTTAGGAGCTCAATTATAAGATTCTGTCAAAGTGGTACAGAACCCAGGAACACTTACAAAGAATGTTTGTTCAGTCCTCTCCCTTATGCTGGAGATACTCTAGGGATCCGGGCAATATGTTCCATATTTGGTGAGAATGCTCTCTAGTATCGGTCCTTTGGTCAGACGTCATGGGGTTATACAATGATATATGTAGCTTACCTGTCGTTCTCACATTTGAGATGGCCTTGTTGTCGATATATCTGGGATCCATTGAAAATGTAAAGAAGAGTTTGTTAACGCTTTTTGTCTAGGCTGTCAGGCAAATTATTCCCAGATTATGGAAATCTAGTTAACCCCCATCTAGAATTCAATGAGTAGAAGCGGTCAATACTCTTGTGCATTACAAAGAGATGAGAGCAGAAGAGGATATGGATATTGAGGGATTTTATATGTTGTGACAGCCTTGGTTAGACTTCATGTCATCCCCTAAACTTGGGGAGTGGTTGTCTACAGAGGCAGTCTCGACATAGGGCCCACACCCTACCCCTCTCACACCCTTGGTCTGGTGGCTACTCTCCCCTATGGTCTATTTCCAGACCATCTACATTTCTAATAAACTTATTTTTTTCAGGATTAGATGTACGCCTATTTAATTGAAAGCAACCGATCAAGGGATGTCCCTCAAATGTGCATAATGATGTCGCTCTTTACTGTTATTACAATTTTTGGTACACAACCTTTCATGCCACATTTTCATGTATTAACGTCACTACTGTCTGGATTTCTCTGTCTTAATAAAAGCTATTTGAACTAAAAGGTTGGTATATAAAATGAGATTGTTTGGTAAGGGTGAGAATGTGTGTAAGTAGGTTAGTAACTGGCTTAGTGATAGAAAGCAGAGGGAGGTAATAAATGGCACATACTCTGATTGGGTCACCATTACTAGTGGGGTACCACAAAGGTCAGTTTTAGGGCCTATTCTCTCAATAACCTGGTAGGATTGTGCAGTAAAATATCAATATTTGCAGATGACGCAATACTAGTAAAGTACTTAACACAAGAGAGGATGCAAGGAGATTACAAGATCTCGATAAGTCGATAAAAGAGTACAAGAGGGGCCTGGACACCTATCTTGAGCGATACAATATTATATGTTATAATCATTAATAACTTCAAAAGGGTTATTCATCCAGGGATTATTCTGATTGCCAGATTGGAGTCAGGAAGAAATTGTTTCCCCTTAGATGGGGAAAATTGTCTTCTACCTCATTGTTTTGTTTTTTTTGCCTTCCTCTGGATCTACATCAGGCGGTAATAGACTGTACTGGATGGGCATATGTATTTTTTCAGCCTTACATAAAATGTTACTGAAAAAGCCTTAATCTGATATTTTTTTGATATAACCAAGTAGCACATTTTCCTCACAGCCTGAACTCTCCAGATGACGACCTTGTGTACCACCACTGAGAAACGAAACAGTTGTCCATTTTCATTATAAAATATCTATACTTAACAGATGGCCGACGCGGAAAGACAATATATTGCAAATCCCACAGATGCTAATAGAATGCGATGGCCAGGACTGTATCGTCTATACAAACACCAACTACATGTTAAAACCAAAAGAAAACTCTTTTTTACGAAACAATATTTTTTCGAGATGGGTAATCAATCCAGACATCTCCTGGCCAATTTAATCAAACAAAACGGACAATCTAACTCGGTGCTTAAAATAAAAGCTACAGCCGGACAATTACTAACAGAGGCACAGTCTATAGTGACTAGATTCAAAGAATACTACGCTAACTTATATATCTCCTCAAATAGTTAATTATTAACAGATAACTTGAGATATCTTGAAGATTTAGCCTTCCCATCTCTTTCATCTGAACAGGTAGAATTATTGGAGGCCTCAATTGAAATAGAAGAAATTCAATTAGCAATTGAAGAATTGGCATTAAATAAATCCCCTGGATCGGATGGTCTTCCATTGGAAGTGTAACGAAAATATGTAGACCAGTTCTCCCCAATGCTATGTGACGCTTTACAGTGGGGATGTCAGGAGAATACTCTTCCATCTTCCTTTTATGATGCATCAATAATAGAATTGTTAAAACTGGGGAAGGACCCAACTGAATGTGACTCATATAGACCAATATCACTACTTAATGTAGATTATAAAATACTGACTAAAGTATTGGCCACTAGACTGAATAAAGTAATCCTTTCTATAATCCATGAGGACCAGACAGGTTTTATGCCCGGGAAATCAACTACGAATAATATACGTAGAACCCAAACTATAGTACAACTGGGCAGAATGCATAACAAACCTTGGGCAATAGCGTCATTAGATACTTAAAAAGCATTTGACTCTGTGGAATTGAATTTTCTGGAGGCTTGCTTGATCCGTTTTGGTTTTGGGCCACAATTCTTGGGATGGGTTAGGCTACTATATAGGTCACCCATGGCAAATGTGATAGTTAATGGTATACCATCAACGGAATTCCCATTGACAGGTGGAACGCGACAAGGATGCCCCTTGTCTCCAGTCCTGTTTGCAATAGCAATAGAGGCCTTGGCCATTCGTCTGCGCACTACCCCTACTATAACGGGAGTGCAATGGGGGGGTAGGGAGAGTAGGGTCGGACTGTATGCGGATGATATGGTCTTATATCTCCACAACCCCGAACACTCCTTTCCGCGAGCTCTTGAAATAATAAATTTCTTCTCTAAATACTCTGGGTTGTATATAAATTGGTCCAAATCAGCAATAATGTATACGGCCCGAAATCCAACTATGATCCCCTGTGTGCTAACCAGCGGATTAATGAAGATATCTAAATTTAAATATCTGGGAGTAAATATAGTACAAGACCATGAAAATACAATAGCTGAGAATATAGACCCGTTATATGACTCAATAAATGCTAAAGTTAAAATTTGGTCAGGGCTGCCTCTTTCGGTGGCCGGTCGAATAAATCTGATTAAGATGGTAATCCAACCTAAATGCCTATATTCTCTACAGCACATACCAGTCAAGGTTCCAGAGAATTTTTTTTCGAATGCTAAATTCTTCCAGATCCAGATCCAAACTAAAACTTACTAATCTGCAAAGATCCAAAAAACAAGCTGGAATGGCACTATCTGACTTCAAATTATATTATCTAGCGGGACAGTTGCGGAACCTTCGGTTCTGGTTTGGCGAGAAGATGCCACTGGCCGATTATTACTTGGCTAATGAGGTGGCTGGGCAAAACTTGATTGGTTTTTTAGAACATCCAGAGTATATAAAGGCGTCTAAACTCTTACCCTTACATAAGCTGGCTCTATCAGTGTGGCAGACAGCCAGGACGGTCCAACAATATACTGATACAATGACTGATACCCCTTTATGGGGAAACCCTACCTTGTCGTCAATACAATCATTGCAAGATGTTGGATACTGGGTTGCGCTCGGGATAAGAGTATTAGGTGACATATATGAGGATAACATAATGCTATCCTATATACAATTATGGGAGAGGCTACAAACACCCGGATTACAACTCTTTAGATATTTTCGACTATGGAATACTTTAAATGCTCAATTTCCACCAAATGTTATTAAAATTTCTAAATATCCAATAGTGGGAATTCTAAAAACACAGGGACCTAAGGGATTGATATCACTACTCTATACACACTTGTTTTGGGCAAAATGGACCATGATCCACTGTTAATTTATGATAAGTGGAAAAGTAACATTCCCACGCTGACAATAGAAGATTGGCAGGAAGCAATAGGGTCACACCTATTAGTATCTCCAGCAATTAATAGTAAGCTTATACGATTGTATATTATACTAGCGTACCCGTCGCGCGTTGCTGCGAAGACATACATACATACATACATTAGTTTTTATATATCTAGATAGCAGCTTTCAAGTTACCTCAGCGGTATAATATATAACAACCAATCACAGCACAGCAGCTTTCATGTTACCTCAGCAGTATAATATATAGCAACCAATCACAGCACAGCTTTCATGTTACCTCAGCAGTATAAGAAATAGCAACCAATCACAGCACAGCTTTCATGTTACCTCAGCGGTATAATATATAGCAACTAATCACAGCACAGCTTTCATGTTACCTCAGCAGTATAAGAAATTGCAACCAATCACAGCACAGCTTTCATTTTACCTCAGCATTCTCAATATCCAGCAATTGTCTTGCGAAACGTTCAGCGGATGCATCATTTTGTAGTTGAACACGCATCCCGTTGCTCGTAATGCCTTTTGCTTTTGAGCTTGAGATGGAAATCAAACGATCTTTATCTGGGGGGCATAACTGTCGACGATGCTCACAGGATAGGTGTACTATGCCAGTAATCTTCCCAGGAGTGTACTCAACAACTTCCCAAAGTTTCATGGCGATTAGATGAATGGTGTAGTAGCGCAAAAAGGACAGACAGACAGACAGACATTCCTTTTTACATATATAGATGACATCAGGAAGTGAGAGAATTAGATTCAGTACGTAAAATTTGGACGCTAATTCTTTGGCGCATAGAATTGAATAATCGAGTTGGTACCTATTAACTTTTCCTATTTATCACATAATCAATGCTCGTGCCAAATTTCAAGTTTCTATGACATTGGGAAGCGAGAAAATTAGATTCCGTACGTAAAATTTGGATGCTAATTCTTTGGCGCTTAAAATTGAATAATCGAGTCGGGACCCATTAATTTTTCCTATTTATGACATAATCAATGCTCATGCCAAATTTCCTGTTTCTACAATATCGGGAAGTGAGAGAATTAGTGGCAATGATGGAAATCGAACGATCTACGTGGGGGGGGCGTAACTGTCGACGACGCTCGCACGCTCGCCATTTATCATAGCATAAATGTACTATGCCTATAATCTTCCCAGGAGTGTACTCAACAACTTCCCAAAGTTTCATGGCGATCGGATGAATGGTGTAGTAGCGCATAAAGGACAAACAGACAGACATACATTCAATTTTATATATATAGATCAGGCATATCTTACACCAGTTCGCCTGAATAAAATGGGCAGAACTAATACAACATCCTCTCATAGGCGTTATCAATCAAATGCCGATTTTTGGCACTTAATGTGGGAATGTGCTTATGTTAAAACCTTTTGGGAGGAAGTTTTCACTTTAATATCTGGACTTCTACCAGTCCCTTTGGATCTAGATCCTAAAATAGCGGGGTTTGGGCTGATAGATGAGGAGGCGTGGACCCATCATGATAAGATATTTATCAGAGAGATACTATTTATAGCCAGGAAGGCAGTGGCCATGCGATGGATGGCAACGAGACCGCCGTCTATCTCATACTGAATGAGGTTAGTGGATACTATAATCCCCTATGAAAAGGTGATCTATCAACATAGGGGATGCCTCGATAAATTTGAAAAAGTATGGGGTTTATGGACAAACTCTCACAATACCCTATAAGTAGCATAAATATAATTTTGGAAAATAAATGAGGAAGAAACAAACACACAATCACACTATGTACCAACAAGGTACAAAGGTTTTCTTTTTCTTTTTAAATGTTAAGCTGTTATGAAAATGATACCGCATTAGGCCGCCTGCAGACGAGCGGGTCGGATCCGGCGGCGAGAATTCTCGCCGCGGGACCCGACGCCAGCGCCTGCAGGGACGAGCGTGTACTCACCCGCGCTTGGCGGCCCCGGCTCTTTCATGTGCCGGCTGCCGGGCAGCCGGCGCATGCGCAGACCGGAGCCGGCGGACGGGTGAGTGACGTTCCTGTGCGAGGTTCTGCGAGCCCCGCACAGAAATAGGACATGCCACGGTTTGTTTGCCGCGCGACATATCGCGCGGCCAAACCGCGGCCGTCTGCATAGGAGTGCGTATTGTAATGCACTCCTATGCAGGCTTTCAGTGGCGGAAATCCCGCGGAAAATCCCGCCGCGGGATTTCCGCTTGTGTGCAGGCGGCCTTACTAAATTGTGATGTAAGTTACAGAACAAATGAGAAACATATTGTATGGAATTGATTGTAATAACTGTATAATATATACACTCCTTGTCAAAAACAATCCTTGCCATCAAAGGAGTTGTTGGAATGGAATGAAACTTTCTCTGTGTGATGGTAACATTGATATAAGTAAGTGATTAAAATATCAGAGCAAAAGAAGAAGTTATTGTGGAAAACTGACTCGTAAGTTAACCTGGATTCATTGCTGAAGACGAGCAAGTTCCACTATATCAGTCCAGCTTCAATGTTCAAGACACCACTGCAAACGGAAGTGACAGTGGGTGACAAAGGTAGGACACATAAAGGGTGGCGTGAGACCAAATGTCCTTCAGCCAAGTGCCTGGAAATGGCTCAGACAGACACAGCGGCCTGTAACAATGGTGACACCTGTCTCTGGATGGCGGAAAATGAAACAGTTAGAGCTGCTTTTGCTTGTCAGATGATCCTCTCTACTGGTACTCTGTTGAAGACATCCTCAGCCCAATTGCCTTGTGTGTGTCCCATCACTCATCCACTGGTCCCAACACCTCCTATGAGTCGGGTCAGAGCGACCTAGGTGGCTTACAACTCGTCGATATAACCATCCAACTACTCACATTCCAATAATATGCCCCATTTTAAACTCTGTTAACTGAGAAAAATATCTTGGATTGCATCCTAGACATGTCTAGCGGTCTACAAGCTCTACACAAGTGGAAAAAGAAGTCCACTACACACAAGTAGCTTCTAATAGTTTTTTCTATAGGCCAAAGGTGGAACAACTTTTAGGACCTCAGATGGCAAGACCAATCATCTAATCATGCCACAACTCTAATCATTTGCATATCTGCCTGAGGGTGCCTTCACACTGACGAGGAAATTGCATGATTTCCAAGCACTGCGACAAATTGCAAAATTATGAAGCCAATGGCTTCATAATGTCCATTATTTTTGCGATCTCCCCAAGGAGATTTCTTTAGCCCTGTTGGGATGGGAGGCTGTTTCCTTGTGGAAACGCCTCACATCCGGGGCTTCAAGAAGGACTTCAAGAGCGATATTGGGGTGTCAATCACATCCAGATATCGCTCTCGCCAGTGTGTAGGACCCCTGAGATGTGACTGCATGCAGAGCGTAGCGGGAATAAGACAACTCCTTCTAGGGGCTGGATTGTTTTAACAAAGTCAAGGAGTCTTGTCATTTGCTGTTTATTTTCTTTTTTCCTCATAGGCTCCCTAACCCGAGTCTCCTAAATGCTTCTGTTCTTTCTTTCTCACTTAATAATTAGACCAAGCTTTCAGTTTGGCTTTTCATATGTTTTTTAATTTTTCTATACATATTGGCCTTTATTTGTACGTTAACTCATGGTGCACAAATTGAGCCTTTATTACACTTATTTCATAGTTTAAGAAAATTAAAAAAATTAAAAAAAAAAAAGGTCAATAGAAAAAAAACAACCCACCACACATTGCTTTACTATGTAAAAAAGAACACAATTAAAATTGTAGCTTTTGTAACAACCCATAATATAACATCAGCAGATTATTGATCATGTATGGTGAATGCAGTAAAATAATGCCAGAATAGCTGTTTTTGAATTTTTGCATTTTTTCCCTTAAATGGGCAAAATTGGCTTCTACTTCATTGTTGTTTTTTTTTGCCTTCCTCTGGATCAAGAAGGGGGGGGGGGTTAGAGAGAGGGAACAGGCTGAAATGGATGGGCATATGTCTTTTTTCGGTCTTACTCACTATGTTACTGAAAATAAATAAAATAAAAGAGGATCAAAAAGTTGTATGCATCCCAAAGCAGTGGCAAGAAAAATATTGCCGCATTACAAAAAAAAGCTGCCACTCATCTCTAGCAATATAGAAATAGAAAAAAGGATGAAGTGGAGCAACCCTGATGTGGAACAGTTTGAAATGAGGAACTAGGAGCTTGGTAGCAGAGATAGTATGGAGACTACTTCTTTTTTATTCTTATGAAGGTGCAGCCTATCTACGAAACTATCCACCCATAAGGTGAACATATAGTATCGCAGGCAAAATAAAAGTTAAAAAACACTTTTCTGGAGTGGTGACTATGGCGCAACATTCAGACAAAGATAATGGTCATATCTATTTTTGCCAAAAGAAATATTAGTTTATTAATAAGGACTAGCTTGTGAATGTGTTTCGAGGTATGTGAACCTCTTCCTCAGCACTTGCTGGGGATATACATCCATGACGGTGTATATTACAAAAAGTTCTTTCAGCGCTGAAATCTAATGGTTCTATTGAATTCTATGGTTTTACATTTCAGGACATAAAAAAATCCATCTACTCCTTAGAATGTTTTAAAACTAGTGTAGAAGTGTGATACACGATCGCTTTTGAGCAAATTTTGTGCGATAATCGTTGTGTGTAAATGGGCCTTTAAGGTCCAACCACAGCATTTCATTTCAGTTCAATTGAGCTCTGGACTCTGGACCATTGTAACACCTTAATTCTTTTCTTTTTTAGCTACTCTGATGTAGAAGTGCTGTATGTTTGGGATTGTCTTTTTAGATGAACCAGTTTCGCCCAAGGTTTAGCTTTTGGACAGATGGCCTCACATTTGACTCTAGAATACTTTAGTATACAGAGGAGTTCCTGGTTGACTCAATGACTGCAAGGTGGCCAGGTTCTGTGGTTGCAAAAAGAACCCAAATCGTCACCCCTCCACTACCGAGCATGACAGTTGGTATCAGGCATTTGTGCTGATATGCTGTATTCAGTTTTTGCCAAACATGGCGTTGGGCATTATGACAAAGCATCTCTACTGTAGTCTCATTTTTCTAAAGGACATTGTTCCAGAAGACTCGTAGTTTGTTTAGATGCAAATTTGCAAACCTTAGCCATGCTGCCATGTTCTTTTTTTAGAAAAAAGAGGCTTTCTCCTGGCAACAATTCAAAGTAAGCCTTACTTTCTAAATGCTATGTCATGAACTAGAAGATTTAGCATGCTGAGGCCTTCAGTGTCTGAGATGCAGCTTTTGGGTTTTTTGTAGTTTCTCTGTGCATTGCATGATCTGAGCTTCAGGTGAATTTTTTGGGATGTTCACTCCTGAGATGACTGTCAACTGTCTGTAATGTTTTCAACTTATGGATAATTTTTCTCACTGTAGAATGAAAGACTAACATTGTTTAGAAAAGGACTTACGACCCTTCCCAGATTGATGGTCAACAACAATTGCTTCTCTAAGATTATTGATATTGTATTTTCTCCTTGGCATTGCGTAAACACACACCTGAATGCTCCAGGCCAGCAAACTGCCAAAATATCTGCTTTTACAGTAGTGGTTACATTTGCTGATGATCAATTAATCAAGAGCATTTGATTACCAGCACTTGGTTGCTACTTCGCCCCTTAATTCCCATGTAAGCAGTAGTGGTATACTTTTTATAATTTTTCACTTGCTTCTGCATTTTTACCTAGTTTTTCTTAAGTAAATAAAAACATGGTGTAATTTGTTATGTGTGGTTCATCTAGGGTTGTATTTACCTTCGAATAACCAGATTTAGCAAAATCATACAATTCACAGAGAATGTGCTTAGGTTTTCTCATGGCTGTATATATTTGTAAATTTGCTATTTCTGTAAATTAAGTTATATATATATAAAAATATTGCCATAAAAAAACTAAATTAATTCAGCCAAAAACAATCCCCCACATGGCTATGCAGCAAAAAGAATTTCGTTAGGAACAAAGTTTCACTGTTATTTTTATACAAATCATCATAATTTTGTGCTCTACGTTATTTACATTTTCTCTTGTATGACATAGTATGTCACAGTAGGTTCACATATTGCGGTGTTATAGCAGAATTCCACAAACAAGTACATTACTAGAAAAAAAAAGTCAAAAAAATGCCCAGAAAAATGACACAAGAACTGTGACATTTAAAAAAAATGCAGTACTTGTTAATTACACAAGTTTTAAAAAAGGAAAATGTTTATTTTTGTGTGTGAGTTTTTAGATGGATAAGAAGTTGTGATTTCCAAGTAAAACATTTCTGACATTCTGAACATAAAAATGGTTTCTCGCCTGTGTGAATTCTCTGATGTTTAACAACATCTGCTTTCAGAGCAAAACGTTTCCCACATTCTGAACATGAATACGGCTTCTCTCCTGTGTGACTTCTTTGATGACTAACAAGATATGATTTTAGAGTAAAACATTTCCCACATTCGGAACATGAAAATGGTTTCTCCCCTGTGTGACTTTTCTGATGTATTACCAGATTTGCTTTGTTAGTAAAACATTTGCCACAATCTGGACATGCATGTGGCTTCTCTCCTGTGTGAGTTCTCTGATGTACAAGAAGATGTTCTTTCTTATTAAACATTTTTCCACATTCCGAACATGAAAATGGCTTCTCTCCTGTATGCATTCTCTGATGTATAGTAAGATGTGACTTCACAATAAAACATTGTCCACATTCTGAACATGAATGTGGTTTCTCTCCTGTGTGAGTTCTCTGATGTACAAGAAGATGTCCTTTCTTATTAAAACATTTTCCACATTCTGAACATGAAACTTGCTTCTCTCCTGTGTGACTTCTCTGATGGATAACAAGACTTGACTTAGCAGTAAAACATTTTCCACAATCTGAACAGGAATGTGGTTTCTCTCCTGTGTGACTTCTCTGATGCATAACAAGACTTGATTTAGCTGTAAAACTTTTTAAACATTTTGAACATGAAAATGGTTTCTCCCCTGTGTGTCTTCTTAGATGTTTAGCAAGACTTGATTTATCAGTAAAACATTTGTCACAATGTGAACATGAATACGGTTTCTCTCCTGTGTGAGTTCTCTGATGTCTAAGAAGACTTGATTTATCACTAAAACATTTACCACAATCTGAACATGGAAATGGCTTTTCCCCTGTGTGACTTCTCTGGTGTTTAACAAAACTTGATTTATCAGTAAAACATTTGCCACAATCTGAACATGAATATAGTTTCTCTCCTGTGTGGGTTCTCTGATGTTTTACAAGACTTGATTTATCACTAAAACATTTCCCACAAGCGGAGCATGGAAATGGCTTCTCTCCTGTGTGAGTTCTTTGATGTAAAAGAAGATAACCTTTCTTATAGAAACATGTCCCACATTCTGAACATGAAAATGGCTTCTCTCCTGTGTGAATTCTCTGATGTATAACAAGATTTTCTTTGTTAGTAAAACATTTACCGCATTCTGAACATGAATACGGCTTCTCTCCTGTGTGACTTCTCTGATGTTTGATAAGATATCTTTTGTCATTAAAACATTTCCCACATTCTGAACATGAAAATGGCTTCTCCCCTGTATGACTTCTCTGATGAGCAACAAGATTTGTTTTCATAGAAAAACATTTTTTACATTCTGAACATGAAAAGGGCTTCTCCCCTGTGTGACTTCTCTGATGTTTAACAAGACTTGATTTATCAGTAAAACATTTGCCACAATCTGAACATGAATACGGTTTCTCTCCTGTGTGAGTTCTCTGATGTCTAACAAGATTTTGTTTAATAGTAAAACTTTTCCCACAATCTGAACATAGAAAAGGCTTCTCTCCTGTGTGAGTTCTCTGATGTCGAAGAAGATATCCTTTTTTATGAAAACATTTGCCACATTCTGAACATGAAAATGGCTTCTCTCCTGTGTGAATTCTCAAATGTGCAACCAGATTTTGTTTACTAGTGAAACATTTCACACATTCTGGACATGAATATGACTTCTTTCCTGTATGAGCTCTTTGATGTTCTGCACTATTGTGACTATTCTGCTGCTTATCATTCTGTGATGAATCAAAAGATAGAACCTGTATGGGACAATTAGGTGATGGATCTTTGTTGTGAAGAACTGAGTGGGTATCTGGGATAATGGAATCTGCTTCAAAATCTGCAGATATCAGATGTCTCTCTGAGTTCACGACCCCGTCATCTGTTAAGAAAAAAAACTCATTTTGCTATTTTTGATTTCACTCAAAAGTGATGTTGATATTTAGGAAAACGTATATATAAATTATAAGTCATGTAGCAAAATACAAGACACTGGTGGAAAAGCAGATCAAATCCAGGTCCTTACTGGCCCATCAGGGATTTGGTGAATCACCTGGTGTACCCATAGTAGTGCTACTGCATGTCATACCTCTGCTTAGTTCTCTCTCTCCCTGCTAACAGTACAGTCTGAGTAGAGGAGGTATTCTCTAACAGCTTTGGCCATTTACATAGCAGGTTGGCTAATTCCAGTGTTCTCCCTGCTTTCCTGCTGTGCTCATCCTGTGACTGCCTCCTATCCTGTATCCTTTGCTGCCCCTGCAATTGCAGCAGCCAGGCTTAGCCTGCCATCTGCTACAGCAAAAGGAAAAATGGGCATAGCTGCAACATTTCTAAGAGAAGCACAAGATGTTCTTTTTAGGTCAACTTCTCTGTATTATTTCAGACCAGTATTCACATCGCGTTTCAGAGCCGTGGTGCCCCTTCCTCAGTATCTTGCTGGGAATACACTTATGCATAAATGGGTTATATAATATCAAATTGGGGGAAAGGGGGTGGGGTTATTGCACATGATAATCGCATTAAAATAACTTTAGGGCCAAATAAAAAAATACCAGAGAATGAATATAAAGTGAAATTAAGAAATAAAGAAAAAACAAAGAAACAAATACATATAAAGCGCATGAAATAAATAATCAATAATGTCTTAAGGTAATACATAGTAAATCAGCATACAAATACGTGGATTTGGCTAAAGCATATAAAAACAATCCACTTTATCCTGTTTACAAAGGCCTGCTATGCACGGTCTCGTTAAACTCTGGAGTTTGCCAAAACGACCTTAAAAATAATGTAAAAAGGAACATATAAAGAAATACATCTAAAACATCAATTTATTTATTATTTATGAATTTAAATAGATTTTCATAACAAGGGTGCAGGTTTCATAAGGAGCATCTTTCAGTAATCATTATAATGTGCGCTGATTATGTTCTGGAGCGTTAGGCTGCTCCCACACAGGAGAGCAGAGCCGCTTTGTACAGCATGTAGTGTGAGCGCTTGTCTGGGCTTTTAATGCAGTAACAAGGCAGGCAAAGAAAGCCAATGACGTCACCACCTTCACTTTCCCTTTGATGACGTCACCACCTTCACTTTCCCTTTGATGACGTCACCACCTTCACTTTCCCTTCTGGTGGGATTCAACGCTGCGTTCATAAACCCATTTAGCGTCATACTGTATTTTTGTGAGCGTTGAAAACTTCCCATTGATTTTGATGGGGGACGCATCACGTTTAGAAATGCTGAAAATCCAGCCGACAGCGCTAACGCAAGTCTGAGAAGCCCCAGTGAAATCAGTGGAGGCATTTTACAGCGTTTAGCGCAGCAGAAAACACTAAAAATAGGAGCATCTGTGTGTATGTGCGTTCACATCGATTCCTCGCGCTCCAAACAAGGGAGATGTGCTGATCTATAAACTTAAAGGGGTTGTCCCGCGCCGAAACGGGTTTTTTTTTTTTTCAACCCCCCCCCCCGGTCGGCGCGAGACAACCCCGATGCAGGGAGGTAAAGGAAGCTTACTGGAGCGCTTACCTTAATCCCCGCGCTCCGGTGACTTCAATACTTACCGCTGAAGATGGCCGCCGGGATCCTCTGTCTTCGTGGACCGCAGCTCTTCTGTGCGGTCCATTGCCGATTCCAGCCTCCTGATTGGCTGGAATCGGCACGTGACGGGGCGGAGCTACACGGAGCCTGCATTCTGCACGAGCGGCTCCATAGAAGATTGCAGAAGACCCGGACTGCGCAAGCGCGGCTAATTTGGCCATCGGAGGGCGAAAATTAGTCGGCACCATGGAGACGAGGACGCCAGCAACGGAGCAGGTAAGTAAAAAACTTTTTATAACTTCTGTATGGCTCATAATTAATGCACAATGTATATTACAAAGTGCATTATTATGGCCATACAGAAGTGTATAGACCCACTTGCTGCCGCGGGACAACCCCTTTAATACCCTTGTCCCAATGGGTCTGAGCGAAGCCTGGGAAATATGTAGTTAGGGAGATATATATGCACAATATGCAAGTACCGTCATGAGGAGTCCTGTGCTATCATCTATCTTACTTCATATATACACATATCTATTAATTATGCACACACATATATATATATATATATATAGTGCCACCATAATAAAAAAAACGAAACCCCAACAATATCACAATTGCATTTTTTTCCCATTTTCTCCATTTAGAAATGTTGAAAAGTTGTTATAATGCATTATATTGTGCCATAAGTGATATCCACCAAATCTAAGCTGTCCATCAGGAAACAAGCCCTCATCTAAGCTGTCCATCAGGAAACAAGCCCTCATGTGGAGGTTCCCTCCGTCTTGCTATAAGCTTCGCTGGAGTAAAATGGACCAACAGTTTTAAGAGACGAACGCCTCTTCATTACTTTGTCACATCTTACTGCAGTCAACGTGAAACAAAGTGCATTTCTGCAGCCTTTTCATCTGTTCCGCCCCCGGGAATTATTGATGCTATAAGAATAATTTCAACCAGTGTAAAATGTAGTAAAAATGTCAGTCTGCAGGAGGCCCCCCCACCTCCTCTGCTGAGTAACACTTAAAGGGGTTTTCTGGCTCATCCTATCCTTGGGCCCCAGTATGCAGCTAAATGGCACACACATGTTTTCCGTACGTCCGGTGGAAGTTATGTGACGGCTGCGGCCAATCAGATGCTGTGGCATCCCTGTCCCAAACATCTTGCATCATGGCTCATAGAATGTGAGTGCTGAAGCAGGGGTTCGAAAGGTGACGCTCAATCCTCTGATTGGCCATAGCAGTCACCTGACTTTTGCCAGGCTGCACACCTAGAAGCCGGTGCAGGGCCTCGACAGCTATTCAGCTGCGTCCCTGGGGGAAAGTAAGTAGAGCTGAGTAAACTATGTTTTTTTGCAGACTGGGCCATATTTGTACTCTGACCGAACAAAGGAAATCTGCAGCCGGTGACCGAGGAGAATCTGTGACTCATCTCTGCTGTATTTAGTGGTTACTACTCACCTGGGCGGTTACCTGTAGGAATCCCCTCTTTAAACTCCTGTTTGACCGTCACATTTGTCTCTGTATCATCAATATCGGTTAGATTTTTATCTCGATACAAAAGCTGTGATACAAATATTGTAAAAGTCAGCAGACGGTTGGAGAAGTCGTGTGGAAGGTTTTACATGACCAGAAAAGATTATTAATCATCAAAGTACTACTAATCATCAAATGACCACTTGTGGTCTGACAGTGAGTGACATGCTCCGCCCCGATCATATGACTGTGACATCATCACAGGTCCTTCATCAAGTTACATGCTCCACCCCTGATCACATGAAGGTGACATCATCACAGATCCTTCATGCCAGCCACGATTTTAGCTCAGCAAGCAGTTGAATCACTGGAGCATTAACTCCGCCCCTGATCACATGACTGTGATGTCATCACAGGCCCTTTAATATTTTGACCAACTCCAACCATCATCATAGGTCCTTCAGTGAGTTACAAGTGATAATGTCATTTACTATATTATATTATTAGTGGTGCATTGCACCACCAGAAATACTGGTACAATAAATAATACTAATAACTAGTCAAAATACTAACGACCACCTGTCTGTGAGTGACTGTGGGTGAGTGAGTTACATGTTTTTCCCCTAATCATATGACGGTGACATTGTCAAAGGTCCTCAAACAAAAAACTTGCAAAGCCTGACAGTAGCCATGTGCTTAGAGGACCTGTGATGATGTCACCATCATGTGATCAGTCACCTCGGCTCTGTGTCCTTGAGTGACTTACATGCCCCACCCCTGATCACATGACGTTGACATCATCACAGGTCCTCCATCCCTGTGCAGATTACGGGTGGAGTACATTCCCTACAAACCCCTGCAGCCTCAGTTGCTATGGAATACTAACGACCACCTGTTTGTAAGTGAGTTACATGTGAAGATGCCACCTTCATGGGATCAGTCACCAAGGCTTTGAGCTCCGCCCCTGATTACATGATGGTGATGTCATCTCAGGTCCTTCACTTGACCAAAAACATGGAGAGCTAGATAGCAGCCGTGTGCTTATAGCACATGTGATGATGTCACCATCATGTGATCAGTTACCTGTGTGGAAGGGTCACATGACCAGGGGGTGATCAGTGTGTGCAGGACTCTGATGTGCTATTATGTGTGATATACATGTAGCAGAGCTGGCTGTGTGTCAGATCTGCATGTAACAATGCTGTGTGTGTGACATGCATGTAGCAGAGCTGTGTGTGCGTGTGACGTGCATGTAGCAGAGCTGTGTGTGCATGTGACGCGCATGTAGCAAAGCTGTGTGTGCATGTGACGCGCATGTAGCAGAGCTGTGTGTGTGACACGCGCATGTAGCAGAGCTGTGTGTGTGTGACACGCGCATGTAGCAGAGCTGTGTGTGTGTGACACGCGCATGTAGCAGAGCTGTGTGTGTGTGACACGCGCATGTAGCAGAGCTGTGTGTGTGTGACACGCGCATGTAGCAGAGCTGTGTGTGTGTGACACGCGCATGTAGCAGAGCTGTGTGTGTGTGACACGCGCATGCAGCAGAGCTGTGTGTGTGACACGCACATGTACCAGAGCTGTGTGTGTGACACGCACATGTACCAGAGCTGTGTGTGTGACACGTACATGTACCAGAGCTGTGTGTGTGACACGTACATGTACCAGAGCTGTGTGTGTGACACATGCATGTAGCAGAGCTGTGTGTGTGTGAAATGCATGTAGGAGACGTGTGTGTGTGACACGTGCATTGAGCAGAGCTGTATGTAGTGTGTAACACGCGAATGTGGAAGAGCTATGTTAGGGTGTGTGACATGCGCATGAAGCAGAGCTATGTATGTGTGACGCACATGTAGCAAAGCTGTGTGTGGTGTGTGTTACACATGTATGTAGCAAAGCTGTGTGTGGTGTGTTTGACACGCACATGTAGCAGAGCTCTGTGTGCTAACACACGCATGTAATAGAGCTGTGTATAGTGTGAGCGACGAGCATATGTCGCAGAGCTGTGTGTGCTGTGTGTCACGCACATATGTAAAAGAGCTATGTGTCCAGCGCGGCTAGACACGCTGCATGTTGTCTCAGTGGAGGAGATCAGCGTCTACCAGACACATCCGCTGTTTGTCTCGTGGGAAATAAAGGAGCAGATAGATATAAATCCAACCTGTTGGCTCCTTATTCCTACCAGCAGTCTCCACCGCCAGAAAACTGGGAGAAGATCCAGACAACATGTAATGTCTCTGGTCAGCGGTAATCCTGCCATCTCCACCGGCCTCATCACACAAGTAGAAGACCTCTAATAAGACTGAAGACAAGAGCTTCACAGCCTTCTACAGATCAGAGGGACATCTCCACCTACCTGATGGTCCTGTGGAAGAAGAGGACGGGGACATCTCTCTGGTGGGCTTCTCTTACTGGATGGAACTGGAGGAAACACAGACAGACACTGAAGTCATTCTTTACATACAGATAATAAAGTCCCCGTGTATTTAGTCCTGTCTATTACCTGGTGATGGGAGCGGCTGGCGGGTCTCCATCATGGCCTCCTTGTACAGATCCTTGTGTCCTTCTAAATACTCCCACTCCTCCATGGAGAAATAGACAGCGACATCCTGACACCTTATAGGAACCTGACAACACAATATACAGTCATTACCCAGAAGCCTTCAGTGCTGTTACTGTATAATGTCCCAGCATTCCCTGCAGCGTCACCTCTCCAGTCAGCAGCTCAATCATCTTGTTGGTGAGTTCTAAAATCTTCTGTACATTGAAGTTCTCATGTATCAGTTGGTGAGGTGGTAGCTCTGTGATTGGGTGCAGAGGTCTCCCCCATCCATCACACACAGGGGCCCAACAGCCATCTCTAGAGGTCTTCTTCACTACCGTGTAATCCTGTATATGGGGAGACAGTAATAAATATCACTGCAGACATTTCCAGAGTCCATCACCTCTCCAGTGACATCATCTGTTATTACCATAGATAAGAATGATGTAATGTGACATCATCAGAATCTCTCACCTCTCCAGTGAGCTGGAAGATGATCTCTAGGCTGAGACTTAATATACTCTCCACGATCTTGTTCCTGTTCTTCTCCATCCTTGACTGGTTGATCAGGGAAATTCTCTTATGCAGTGAAGGACAACAGAGGATCCTATACTGCGGGGACCTGAGTGGACAGAAAGATGATCCAATATGAAAACCACAGAAATCCAAAGTACAAAATACATTTACTGGAGAGAATAAGTGGAACCATTTGAAGAGCCAGTAACACAGAGACAGCAGATCAACCATGTAGGAACCTCTTTATCTCACTCTTGTAACAAGGCCGGATTATCGTACGTGCTGATACACATGACCGGTGCTGACCAATCCCTGGCCTCAGAGTACTGGCATGAAAGTTTTGAGATTGGTATCCCTTCTTCCTCTTCCTGTGACAACATGTCATTGTCCCTGATACCGTGTATCATCTGTTCCAGCAGGCAGACATCAGGGTTGATCATGCTGATCACTGCATTATCACAACCCAACGGTCTGGTCATTTCGCACACGTCTTTGATCTGCAGCTTCTCCACAGGCGTCAAGTGACCCTCATACAGCGCCTGCTAACCGCACACAGCATCCGGTACTCCGTGATCGCTCTCTGCTGCTGGCTTAGCCTCTACAACACATGTAACATGGAATCCCATCGTGTAAGCATATCACAGATGAGGTGGTTTGGTGGTAGCCTGAACAGTCGCTTCATGAAACAAGGGCTTCATGCTCCCCTCCAGGACATTGTCCCAGTGTGTTGTTAGGGATATGTGATGCCCCTGGCCATGCTTGCTGTACCCCATATCTGTGGTCAGGTTCACCCTGCCACTAACAATGTATCCTTGGCATTGCAGAATGCTATCACTCAGATAGAGGTCCAGGGCAAGAAATTGGCATCTGGGCATCTGGTCCTGTGGTTTAGCACAGAGCATCACTTTGCAGAAGGCATATGTGTTCACTAGCCTGAAGGGCGGCATTTCCATCACCAGCAGCTGTGCAATGCTTGATTCAGGCTTGGGATTGGTTTCGGTAGTACTTTTTACACTCTCACATTTTATGTATTCCTAATGCTCAAAGCTCTAGAACCAATATTTACAAAGTTCTCGCTCATTTTCAGATGCAGGATCAAAAAATTTCAGTTATTATGTGTAAATAATTTTTGGGGAAATCCCGCGATTTTATACGAGTTCTGGGTAGCACCTCAAGAGTTCTGAAGAAAACTCTTAATGCTCAAAGCTCTAGAACCAATATTTACAAAGTTCTCGCTGATTTAGTAATATCATTTTTGGAAGTTAGCACCGCAGAGATACATTTGTTGATTTTTTTGCTTAATTCGCTAGAACTATTTTTAAAATGAATTGGGAACTCTAGAACCCTTTGGGGTGCATCCAGAACTTATAAAAAAATTAACTTTTAGGAAAGATGGGGTGCTGACTTCACACACGTTTTCCACGAAGGCCGACCATTAAAACGTAACCTTTATTGTAACAATTACAACTGGGCATTACATTGTATTTACTATAAAAGTAAAGAGGGGTCAGACGATCCCTACTCTGATCCTATGATTGATTCCTTCCTAGCAAAAATAGGATAGCTGCCCTGATGAGGGCGATCCCAACAGGAACCACTAAGGCAAATTTCACACAGGCGAGTGCGGTATTGGGCTGTGAATCACGGCCTGATATCATGCTGACCAACGCACGATGTCCCCGCAGACATTTTTGTGTTAAAACCGCCTCGCACCATTTCAAGGAAGTTTTCAATTGGTCAACCTCGCGTCGCACTTGCATGCACCTCGCAAGCTGTGTGATGCTGTGGCGACCCATTGAAAACAATTGGCGATGTGAGGGATTCTGAACGCCCAAGGGTAGGACATGCAGTGATACAATGCGGCTAAAAAAAAAATTGCACATGTGTATGACCTGTAAGGCACATGTGTACAGTGGTGTAGGGGTCAATCATAGCATACAGGGGTCCCTGAACACAAAAGAAGGCCCACATAGCAATGTCCTAAACTTTGCAGGGACAAATTCCTCCAGGTAAACAACACTCAAGCACGGAGCTGCTCCAAGGAACAGCTGTAGAGCTTCCAAAAATGTCTTTATGCAAGACAACAGGTATGGTGCTTGTTGTAAAAGCAATGTCATAAATCTTACAAGGACAAATTCTGCTAAGTGAACAGAACACTCAAGCACGGACCTTCTAAAAGGATTAGCTGCAGAGCTACCGCTGTTACATGTGCTTTTAGCCCTTAACGCCACAAGGCGTAATTGTACATCCTGGCAGCGAGGTACTTAACGCAACCGGATGTACACCTATGCTCTGTGAATAGCGCAAGATCAGAAGAGATCCAGCGCCATCTGGCAGCTGTTACCGATAGCTGTTATCGACCCCAGCTGTTAGCCACGATCTATGTAGATCGCGACATGTAAAGGGTTCACAGAGGGAGCGCGCTCCCTCTGTGACATCATTGGACACCCGCGATATAATAAATTGTGGCATGTAAGGGCCAACAGATTGCCATGGCAACAGGCTGCCAGATACAGACGTCCTGCTTTGCCATTGCCTAGAATCGCTATTACCAACTATAAGACAAGAAGTCTTGCAGTGATTTAGCATAGTGATCAGAGCTGCTATGGTACAAGTCTATAAAAAGTGTAAAAAAAAGAAATTAAAAACACCCCTCTTTTGTGCCTTTTTCCCCTATTAGTAAAAATTTAACAATAATAATTTAAACCCCACATACTTGGTACTGTCGTATCCGTAACGACTCATACAATAAACTGAAGACACTTTTTATCCGACACGGTAAAAAGAGTAAAAGAAAACCCCCCAAAACCTGAGGCCCAATGTTGATTTTTTTTTCATTTTGCCTCCCAAAAAAACTATGGTAGAATTAATGTGTTTTCTTTCTGCTCCTATAAAAAAGTTTAGAAAAGTTTTACAATATCGTCCGTGTGCCCAAAAATGACAGTAATAAAAACTACGGTTCGCCACGCAAAAAAAACAAGCCCTCATACGGCCGCATCGACGGAAAAATTAAAAAGTCGCGGCTTTTGAAAAGTGGAGATGAAAATCCCCCCAAAACCATTGCATCCGTATTCCCAAAATATGCCTTAACCCCTTAGAGATGGAGCCAAATTTTAGAAATCTTGACATGTGTCACTTTAACATAGAATAACTCTGTAAAGGTTCTGCATAGCCAAGTGATTCTGACATTGGGTTTTGCCATATATTGCACTTATTATTCACATTTTCAACTGTAATATCTCAAATATGTGCAAACATTCTGTACACACTTTTGCTAAGATATATATTTCCATCTGTTTACTTTATTTTGGAAGCACATTTGAAAAACTTTACTTTTAAAAAAAAAACTATTTAGGAGACGTACAAATTTAACTTTACTTAGCAACATTTAGAGGAACACTATTTTCCTGCACCAATCCAAGACTGCAAAGGCTCATGGGTGTCAGAATGATAGATACCCCCACAAATGACCCTATTTTAAAAACTACACCCCTTAACGTATTCACTGAGGGGGTCAGGAGTATTTTGACCCCACATTTTTTTTCTCCCAGAAATTATTGCAGTTTAGAGGAGAAACAATAAAATTTCATATTTTTACCGCAACTATCAGCAACGGAGAGCCCATTGTGCTCCATGGCTGCGGATATACCTGCAGCCCATATGCATCTACCTTGTGTATCGCTGCGGGTACCCGCGTCATCACTAAGTGACAGCGGGGGTAATACAAACAAAAAAAGGTGTACTGCGCATGACCGCCTGTGTGAGTGTGCCGTTATGCTCAGTACATTACGTGGCCGTACGCAGGGCCACAGCCAGGTTCACAGCTGGGATCCGCTGCAGGCCTCCGCAAGCAGATTCCACATATGCCCGTATGAGCCCGGCGTTATTCAGACCGCTACCTGTAATCCGTAATTTACAAGAAGCCTTGGGAACGCTCGCCTTCCTGCAGCTCCAGGAGCAGCTTGTTGAGCGCCTTCTGTGTGAGACTGCCGCACCTCAGCAAGATTACGGAGCCTCACAGAGCGCCACTTCTTACACCCCATCCCTGCCGCTGAAGGCAAGAAATACCCCCCAAAAAGGATGAGAGGAAGAGGGGATACCAGGTTTATTGCCCCATGGGCCCATCCCAACCAGCCTCCATAATTACCCCTGTCTTCGGACAGACCCCACAGTTTACATTATTACTTCAATCTAAGATTTGGGGAACGCCAAAAAATGGTGGTGGTGGGGTTATTTTTAGGGAGTCAATATTTTTTTCCTGCACAAGTGAGCAATCGGACCTGGAATTTATTCAGTTGTGCCCTGCAATCCAACGGGTGTTCCCTCCATTATAGGCCTAGCCTTGTGTCCTGTAAGTAGATTAGGGCCACAATGGGTATGTCTCTGAACACGGGACAAACAGGGGTGTAAATCCTCATTTTCATGGGCACGTTAGAGAACAAAACCAGCCTTTAAAATGACATATTTGAAAAAATATGAAATTTTACTTTTTCTTGTCTAAATTGCATTAACTCCTGAAAAGAAACTGTGGGGTCAAAATACCCATAACCCCCCGCAGTGAGCACAGGAAGGGGTGGAGTTTTTTATGGGGTCCCTTGTGGGGTATCTATCATTCTGACACCTCTGAGCCTTTGCCATCTTGGCTCGGTGCAGGAAAGCAAAGTGTTCCTCAAAATGTTAATAATTAATGTTACATTTGTTTGTCCCCTAAATGGTTAATCCCCGCCCCTTTCCCCGGGCCTCGCTGTCGGCAACAATAATGTTTTCTGCGTAATTTTCAGACAAAAAAAATGAGTGTTTTTCACCCAATTAACTAAACAGATCTTGTTGTGGGACCCGAGTCCTTTATTGGGGGCCGACCTCCGCTGTGGGGCGTATTCACACGGATGACAAGTCATGAGCGAACGAACAATAATCACCGGATATGAAATCCATTCCTTTCAATGGCGTCATTCACAGCGATATACTTTGGTTGTTCCTCGGAACGTCTCGCCCGTTGTTCTCAATGGGACCATTTACGCCCCCGTATGCCGTGCGATGTGCTGCGGGGCTGATGGGCTGCGGGGGCGATGTGCTGCTCCCAGTGAAGTCAGTGTAAACTCTTGCGCTCCTTTCTCGCCGCGAGGAGGACGATCCCCCAGAGGTCATGTGATGCAGTTATTAATCATCGCCGTGTAAACCGCCCGCTGACAAGTGTGATATCAGCCGCCGCTGTGACTCTTCCACAGAGACCCCCAGGCAGGCTGAGACCCCCAGGGGGCGCTGTCCTAGATTCCTGCACCCCCAGAAGAGATCTGAACTAACGGATGGCAGAGATAATGATGGAAGGAGGATGGCTGATCATAGATGGAGCCATAGGAGACCACCGGGTCCCGGACCCTCCTGCCGGGGGGGTTGGTGTCTCCTGCAGTGGGGTCTGTCCCTGTGTAATAGGATTGTCCCTCTCTCTAAGCCCCCGACTCACAGAGACTAAAGGACAGATTACTGGGCTACTAGGAGTCTTAGGCCCGAACTAACAGGCTGAAGGGAGTAATAATCCTCCCCACACCAGTCCTGAGAGGGTTAATAAATCCCCTCCCCCTACTGACCTGACATGAGGGGGACACACAGACTTCCTCCTGCAGTAGCGGAAAGCAGCTTCCAGGACCTGTGATGATGTCACAGACATGTGATCGGCCACATGTGGGGGAGGAGTCAAGAATCACATGAGCGGAGGGTGATCTGCTCAGTGTATGCAGGATTCTGCTGTGCTGGTTGCAATCCCTGCTGGGGGAGCTGAAGGGATCAGGATGGATGGAGTAGAGCTGTGTGTGATGTGTAGGGATCAGGATGGATGGAGTAGAGCTGTGTGTGTGATGTGTGGGGATCAGGATGGATGGAGTAGAGCTGTGTGTGATGTGTGGGGATCAGGATGGATGGAGTAGAGCTGTGTGTGATGTGTGGGGGTCAGGATGGATGGAGTAGAGCTGTGTGTGATGTGTGGGGGATCAGGATGGATGGAGTAGAGCTGTGTGTGTGATGTGTGGGGGATCAGGATGGATGGACTAGAGCTGTGTGTGTGATGTGTGGGGATCAGGATGGATGGAGTAGAGCTGTGTGTGTGATGTGTGTGGGGATCAGGATGGATGGAGTAGAGCTGTGTGTGTGATGTGTGGGGATCAGGATGGATGGAGTAGAGCTGTGTGTGTGATGTGTGGGGATCAGGATGGATGGAGTAGAGCTGTGTGTGTGATGTGTGGGGATCAGGATGGATGGATGGATTAGAGCTGTGTGTGTGATGTGCGGGGGATCAGGATGGATGGAGTAGAGCTGTGTGTGTGATGTGTGGGGGATCAGGATGGATGGAGTAGAGCTCTGTGTGTGATGTGTGGGGATCAGGATGGATGGAGTAGAGCTGTGTGTGTGATGTGTGGGGATCAGGATGGATGGAGTAGAGCTGTGTGTGTGATGTGTGGGGGATCAGGATGGATGGAGTAGAGCTGTGTGTGATGTGGGGGGGGGGGGATCAGGATGGATGGAGTAGAGCTGTGTGTGATGTGTGGGGATCAGGATGGATGGAGTAGAGCTGTGTGTGTGATGTGTGGGGGATCAGGATGGATGGAGTAGAGCTGTGTGTGTGATGTGCGGGGGATCAGGATGGATGGAGTAGAGCTGTGTGTGTGATGTGCGGGGGATCAGGATGGATGGAGTAGAGCTGTGTGTGATGTGTGGGGGATCAGGATGGATGGAGTAGAGCTGTGTGTGTGATGTGTGGGGATCAGGATGGATGGAGTAGAGCTGTGTGTGTGATGTGTGGGGGATCAGGATGGATGGAGTAGAGCTGTGTGTGTGTGTGTGTGATGTGTGGGGGATCAGGATGGATGGAGTAGAGCTGTGTGTGTGATGTGTGGGGATCAGGATGGATGGAGTAGAGCTGTGTGTGATGTGTGGGGATCAGGATGGATGGAGTAGAGCTGTGTGTGATGTGTGGGGATCAGGATGGATGGAGTAGAGCTGTGTGTGTGATGTGTGGGGGATCAGGATGGATGGAGTAGAGCTGTGTGTGATGTGTGGGGGATTAGGATGGATGGAGTAGAGCTGTGTTTGTGATGTGTGGGGGATCAGGATAGATGGAGTAGAGCTGTATGTGATGTGTGGGGATCAGGATGGATGGAGTAGAGCTGTATGTGATGTGTGGGGATCAGGATGGATGGAGTAGAGCTGTGTGTGTGATGTGTGGGGATCAGGATGGATGGAGTAGAGCTGTGTGTGATGTGTGGGGATCAGGATCGATGGAGTAGAGCTGTGTGTGATGTGTGGGGATCAGGATCGATGGAGTAGAGCTGTGTGTGTGTGATGTGTGGGGATCAGGATGGATGGAGTAGAGCTGTGTGTGTGATGTATGGGGATCAGGATGGATGGAGTAGAGCTGTGTGTGTGATGTGTGGGGATCAGGATGGATGGAGTAGAGCTGTGTGTGTGATGTGTGGGGGATCAGGATGGATGGAACTCTTTTTTATTATAAAACTAGCTGACCTGTCGCGTGTTGCTGCGAAGACACAGAAATACATACGTTCGTTTTTATATATATATACATATATATATATATATATATAGATAATATATAGCAACCAATCACAGCACAGCTTTCATGTTACCTCAGCAGTAAGAGAAATAACAACCAATCACAGCAAAACTTTTATTCTGCCTCAACAATATAAAAAATAGCAACCAATCACAGCGCAGCTTTCATGTTACCTCAGTAGTATAAGAAACAGCAACCAATCACAGCACAGCTTTCATTTTACCTCAGCAGTAAGAGATACAACCAATCACAGCGCAACTTTTATTCTGCCTCAGCAATATAAAAAATAGCAACCAATCACAGCACAACTTTCATGTAACCTCAGTAGTATAAGAAGTAGCAACCAATCACAGCACAGCTTTCATGTTGCCTCAGCAGTATAATATATAGCAACCAATCACAGCACAACTTTCATGTTACCTCAGTGGTATAATATATAACAACCAATCACAGCACATCTTTCATGTTACCTCAGCATTCTCAATATCCAGCAATTGTCTTGCGAAACGTTCGGCGGATGCATTATTTTGTAGTTGAACACTCATCCCGCTTTCGTGCTTGAGATGGAAATCAAATGATCTTTGTCTGGGGGGCATAATTGTCAACGATGCTCGCACGCACCCCACCTATCATAGGATAGATGTACTATGCCAGTAATCTTCCCAGTAGTGTACTCAACAACTTCCCAAAGTTTCATGGTGATTGGATGAATGGTGTAGTAGCGCATAAAGGACGGACAGACAGACATTCATTTTTATATATATAGATGACATCAGGAAGTGAGAGAATTAGATTTGATGCGTAAAATGTGGACACTAATTCTTTTGCGCTTAGAATTGAATAATCGAGTTGGGACCCATTAGCTTTTCCTATTTATGATATAATCAATGCTCGTGCCAAATTTCAAGTTTCTATAACATTGGGAAGTGAGAGAATTGGATTCCGTACGTAAAATTTGGACGCTAATTCTTTTGCGCTTAGAATTGAATAATAGAGTTGGGACCCATTAGCTTTTCATATTTATGACACAATCAATGGCCGTGCCAAATTTCAAGTTTCTATGACATCGGGAAGTGGGAGAATTAGATGTCATACGTAAAATTTGGACGCTTATTCTTTGGCACTTAGAATTGAATAATCGAGTTGGGACCCATTACCTTTTCCTATTTATGACATAATCAATGCTCGTGCCAAATTTCAAGTTTCTATGACATTGGGAAGTGAGAAATTAGATTCCGTACGTAAAATTTGGACGCTAATTCTTTGGTGCTTAGAATTGCATAATGGAGTTGGGACCCTTGAACTTTTCCTATTTATGACATAATCAATGCTCGTGCCAAATTTCATGTTTCTACGCTTTCGGGAAGTGAGAGAATTAGTGGCAATAATGGAAATCGAACGATCTACGTGGGGGGGGGGGCGTAACTGTCGACGACGCTCGCACGCGCGCCATTTATCATAGCATAGTTGTACTATGCCTATAATCTTCCCAGGAGTGTACTCAACAACTTCCCAAAGTTTCATGGCAATCGGATGAATGGTGTAGTAGCGCATAAAGGACAAACAGACAGACAGACAGACATACATTCAATTTTATATATATAGACTAGCTTACCCGTCGCGCGTTGCTGCGAAGACAGACAGACATACATAAGTTTTTAAATATCTAGATAACAACCAATCACAACGCAGCTTTCAAGTTACCTCAGCGGTATAATATATAACAACCAATCACAGCGCAACTTTCATGTTACTTACTTCAGTGTTATAATATATAACAACCAATCGCAGCGCAGCTTTCATGTAACCTCAGTAGTATAAGAAGTAGCAACTAATCACAGCACAGCTTTCATGTTGCCTCAGCAGTATAATATATAGCAACCAATCACAGCACAGCTTTCATTTTACCTCAGCATTCTCAATATGCAGCAATTATCAAGCGAAACGTTCGGCGGATGCATCATTTTCTGGTTGAACGCTCATCCCGTTGCTTGTAATGCCTTTTGCTTTCGTGCTTGAGATGGAAATCAAACGATCTTTGTCTGGGGGGCATAACTGTCGACGATGCTCGCACGCGCGCCACCTATCGTAGGATAGTTGTACTATGCCAGTAATCTTCCCAGGAGTGTACTCAACAACTTCCCAAAGTTTCATGGCGATTGGATGAATGGTGTAGTAATGCATAAAGGACAGACAGACATACATTCATATATATATATATATATATATATATATATATATATATATATAGAGAGATGACATCAGGAAGTGAGAAAATTAGATTCCGTACGTAAAATTTGGACGCTAATTCTTTGGCGCATAGAATTGAATAATCGAGTTGGGACCGATTAGCTTTTCCTATTTATGACATATTCAATGCTCGTGCCAAAATTTCAAGTTTCTATGTGAGAAAATTACATTCCGTACGCAAAATTTGGACGCTAACTTTTTTGCGCATAGAATTGAATAATCGAGTTGGGACCCATTAACTTTTCCTATTTATGACATAATCAATGCTCGTGCCAAATTTCACGTTTCTATGACACCAGAAAGTGAGAAAATTACATTCCGTACGTAAAATTTGGATGCTAATTCTTTGGCGCATAGAATTGAATAATCGAGTTGGGACCCATTAGCTTTTCCTATTTATGACATATTCAATGCCCGTGCCAAATTTCAAGTTTCTATGACATTGGGAAGCGAGAAAATTAGATTCCGTACGTAAAATTTGGACGCTAATTCTTTGGCGCTTACAATTGAATAATCGAGTTGGGACCCATTAGCTTTTCCTATTTATAACATAATCAATGCTCGTGCCAAATTTCAAGTTTCTATGACATTGGAAAGCGAGAAAATTACATTCCGCACGTAAAATTTTGGATGCTAATTCTTTGGCGCTTAGAATTGAATAATCGAGTTGGGACCCATTAGCTTTTCCTATTTATGACATAATCAATGCTCGTGCCAAATTTCAAGTTTCTACAACATCGGGAAGTGAGAGAATTAGTGGCAATGATGGAAATCGAACGATCTACGGGGTGGGGTGGGGTGTAGTAGCGCCGGACGGACGTACGTTCAATTTTATATATATAGACTAGCTTACCCGTCGCGCGTTGCTGCGAAGACAGACATACATTCATTCGTTTTTATATATCTAGACTAGCGTACCCGTCGCGCGTTGCTGCGAAGACAGACATACATACATACTTCGTTTTTATATATCTAGATGACGGCAGCAGCGACCACTGAGGTTTTGTAGGCCGCTGCTTCCCCCTTCCAGGCTGAATAAAATAGCCGTTGTGTGAGAATCGCTGGGGGGGGAGACATTCTTACTGCTGGGAGAATTGCTGGGGGGGGGAGACATTCTTACTGCTGGGAGAATTGCTGGGGGGGGGATGGGAGGCATTCTGACTGCTGGGATAATCGCTGGGGGGGGGGATGGGAGACATTCTGACTGCTTGGAGAATCGCTGGGGGGGGGGGATGGGAGACATTCTGACTGCTGGGAGAATCGCTGGGGGGGGATCGGAGACATTCTGACTGGGAGAATCGCTGGGGGGGGGGATGGGAGACATTCTGACTGCTGGGAGAATCGCTGGGGGGGGGATGGGAGACATTCTGACTGCTGGGAGAATCGCTGGCGGGGGAGCGGAGGCATGACTGCTGGGAGAATCGTTGGGGGGAGGGGGGCATGGTGGCGTGCTCTAGTGTTTATGGTTTCAAGCTGTACGTGTCATTGCATACAGTCTATCTATCTATCTATCTATCTATCTATCTATCTATCTATCTATCTATCTCATCAGGAAATGAGAGAATTAGATTTTGTAGGCCGCTGCTTCCCCCTTGCGGGCTGAATAAAATAGCCGTTGGGTGGAACATACAATTTATCCGGCTGCTGTGGCTTCTTAGGAAGATATCCTAGTACTTGTTTACCCGCTTCCAACTCCAATGGTAATTGGCTGGCGTGCTCTAGTGGTTCCAAGCTGTACGTGTCATACTAGAGCCTTAATGACATCACAATGCAGCTTTATAGAACATGTTGGACGCTAATTCTTTGGCACATAGAATTGAATAATCGAGTTGGGACCCATTAGCGTTTCCTATTTATGACATATTCAATGCTCGTGCCAAATTTCAAGTTTCTATGTGAGAAAATTACATTCCGTACGTAAAATTTGGACGCTAATTCTTTTGCACATAGAATTGAATAATCGAGTTGGGACCCATTAGCTTTTCCTATTTATGACATATTCAATGCTCGCGCCAAATTTCAAGTTTCTATTACATCGCGAAGAGAGAGAATTAGATTCCGTACGTAAAATTTGGACGCTAATTCTTTTGCGCATAGAATTAGTATATGAGGAGGAGGTCGTCTTGTGTAATATATTAGTATATGAGGAGGAGGTCGTCTGTTTAATATAGTAGTATATGAGCAGGAGGTCTCACAATGCAGCTTTATAGAACATGTTGGGGCATGTTCAAGGGCGTCCGATGTTGATGACATCAGTGAAATTGTACGTAAAATTTGGACGCTAATTCTTTGGCGCATAGAATTGAATAATCGAGTTGGGACCCATTAGCGTTTCCTATTTGTGACATATTCAATGCCCGTGCCAAATTTCAAGTTTCTATGTGAGAAAATTACATTCCGTACGTAAAATTTGGACGCTAATTCTTTGGCGCTTAGAATTGAATAATCGAGTTGGGACCCATTAGTTTTTCCTATTGATGACATATTCAATGCTCGTGCCAAATTTCATGTTTCTACGACATTGGGAAGTGAGAGAATTAGTGGCAGTGATGGAAATCGAACGATATACGTGGGGGGGGCGTAACTGTCGACGATGCTCGCACGCGCGCCATTTATCGAAGGATAGTTGTACTATGCCTATAATCTTCCCAGGAGTGTACTCAACAACTTCCCAAAGTTTCATGGCGATCGGATGAATGGTGTAGTAGCGCATAAAGGACAAACATACACACAGACAGACACACAGACACACAGACACGCATACATTCAATTTTATATATAGACTAGCTTACCCGTCGCGCGTTGCTGCAAAGACAGACAGACAGACATACATTCGTTTTTTTATATCTAGATAACAATAAATCACAGCGCAGCTTTTTTAGGTTACCTCAGTGGTATAATATATAACAACCAATCACAGCGCAGCTTTCACGTTACCTCAGTATAATATATAACACCCAATCACAGCGCAGCTTATATGTTACCTCGGCAGTATAAAATATAATACCCAATCACAGTGCAGCTTTCATGTTACGTCAGCAGTAAGAGAAATAACAACCAATCACAGCGCAACTTTTATTCTGCCTCAGCAATATAAAAAATAGCAACGAATCACAGCACAGCATTCATTTTACCTCAGAGGTATAATATATAGCAACCAATCACAGCACAGCTTTTATTTTACCTCAGCATTCTCAATATCCAGGAATTGTCTCGTGATACGTTCGGCGGATGCATCATTTTGTAGTTGAACACTCATCCCGTTGCTCGTAATGCCTTTTGCTTTTGTGCTTGAGATAGAAATCAAACGATCTTGTCTGGGGGGGCATAACTGTCGACAACGCTCGTACGCGCGCCACCTATCGTAGGATAGATGTACTATGCCAGTAATCTTCCCAGGAGTGTACTCAACAACTTCCCATTAACTTTTCCTATTCATGCCAAATTTCAATTTTCTATTACATCGGGAAGCGAGAAAATTTGATTCCATACGTAAAATTTGGACGCCAATTCTTTTGCGTCTAGAATTGAATAATCGAGTTGGGACCTATTAACTTTTCCTATTTATGACATAATCAATGCTCGTGCCAAATTTCCCGTTTCTATGACATTGGGAAGCGAGAAAATTAGATTCCGTACGTAAAATTTGGACGCCAATTATTTTGCGCATAGAATTGAATAATCGAGTTGGGACCCATTAACTTTTCCTATTTATGACATAATCAATGCGCGTGCCAAATTTCGAGTTTCTATGACATTGGGAAGCGAGAGAATTCGATTCCGTACGTAAAATTTGGACGCTAATTCTTTTGCGCATAGAATTGAATAATCGAGTTGGACCGATTAGCTTTTCCTATTAGGACATATTCAATGCTCGTGCCAAATTTCGAGTTTCTATGACATTGGGAAGATAGAAAATTAGATTCCGTATGTAAAATTTGGACGCTAACTCTTTTGCGCATAGAATTGAATAATCGAGTTGGGACCCATTAGCTTTTCCTATTTATGACATAATCAATGCTCGTGCCAAATTTCACGTTTCTATGACACTGGAAAGTGAGAAAATTACATTCCATGCGTAAAATTTGGACGCTAATTCCTTTGCGCATAGAATTGAATAATCGAGTTGGGACCTATTAGCTTTTCCTATTTATGACATAATCAATGCTCCTGCCAAATTTCACGTTTCTATTACATTGGGAAGCGAGAAAATTCGATTCCGTACGTAAAATTTGGACGCTAATTCTTTTGTGCATAGAATTGAATAATCGAGTTGGGACCCATTAGCTTTTCCTATTTATGACATAATCAATGCTCGTGCCAAATTTCAAGTTTCTATGTGAGAAAATTGCATTCCGTACGTAAAATTTGGACGCTAATTCTTTTGCGCATAGAATTGAATAATCGAGTTTGGACCCATTAGCTTTTCCTATTTATGACATAATCAATGCTTGTGCCAAATTTCATTTTTCTCCAACATCGGGAAGTGAGAGAATTAGTGGCAATGATGGAAATCGAACGATCTACGTGGGGGGGTCGTAACTGTCGATGACGCTCGCCTGCGCGCCATTTATCGTAGCATAAATGTACTCTATATATATGCCTATAATGTTCTCAGGAGTGTACTCAACAACTTCCCAAAGTTTCATGGCGATCCGATGAATGGTGTAGTAGCGCATAAAGGACAAACAGACAGACAGACACGCACGCAGACAGACATACACGCATACATTCAATTTTATATATATATACTAGCGTACCCGTCGCGCGTTGCTGCGAAGACAGACATACATACATACATACTTCGTTTTTATATATCTAGATGACGGCAGCAGCGACCACTGAGATTTTGTAGGCCGCTGCTTCCCCCTTCCAGGCTGAATAAAATAGCCGTTGTGTGAGAATCGCTGGGGGGGGGAGACATTCTTACTGCTGGGAGAATTGCTGGGGGGGGGGGGGGAGACATTCTTACTGCTGGGAGAATTGCTGGGGGGGGATGGGAGACATTCTGACTGCTGGGATAATCGCTGGGGGGGGGATGGGAGACATTCTGACTGCTGGGAGAATCGCTGGGGAGGGGGATGGGAGACATTCTGACTGCTGGGAGAATCGCTGGGGGGGGGGGGAGACATTCTTACTGCTGGGAGAATTGCTGGGGGGGGATGGGAGACATTCTGACTGCTGGGATAATCGCTGGGGGGGATGGGAGACATTCTGACTGCTGGGAGAATCGCTGGGGGGGATGGGAGACATTCTGACTGCTGGGAGAATCGCTGGGGGGGGGGAATCGGAGACATTCTGACTGCTGGGAGAATCGCTGGGGGGGGGATGGGAGACATTCTGACTACTGGGAGAATCGCTGGCGGGGGAGCGGAGGCATGACTGCTGGGAGAATCGTTGGGGGGAGGGGGGCATGGTGACTGCCAAGAAAATCTCTGTGGGGGAAGGGGGGCATGATGACTGCCAGGAGAACCGCTGGGGGGGAGCCATTATGACTGCTGGGGGAACCACTTGGGGGGAGGGCGGCATTATTATTGCTGGCGGACAGCTGGGGGTGGCATTGTGACTGCTGGTGGACCACTGGGGGGGGGGGGGTATTATGACTGCTGGGGGAACCGCTGGGGGGGGGGGAGCGGGCATTATTACTGCTGGGGGACCGCTGGGGTATGTCACTGTTATTACTAATGGGGGGAGTGTCACTATTATTACTGCTGTGGGATGTCACTATTATCGCTGGGGTGAAGGTGTCACTATTACCGCTGGGGTATGTGTATATGTGGCAGAAATGGGCAGGGCTCTTTCAGAATAGACCGGGTGCAGATTTTGACTGCTTTTTAGATGCGGAAATGCTGCAGAATTTTCCACAGAAATCTCCGCTGAGGACATTCTGCAGTATTTCCGCGTCCAAAAAGCAGTCAGAATCTGCACCCGGTCTATTCTGAAACAGCCTTGTCCTTTTTAGAACGACGGGGGTAAAATCATACGTTGTGATAAGCCCCGCCCCCTGACGTGTTGGCACTTTGCGATACATAAGTGGGTTTTGGGTTGTAGTTTGGGCACTCGGTCCCTAAAAGGTTCGCCATCACTGGCCGAGTACATGTTTGCCCACTTCCAACTCCAATGGAGACTGACTGTAAATGGCTGGCGTGCTCTAGTAGTTATGGTTTCAAGCTGTACGTGTCATTGCATACAGTCTATCTATCTATCTATCTGGGTTATTGCATACAGTCTATCTATCTATCTATCTATCAGGGTTATTGCATACAGTCTATCTATCTATCTAGGTTATTGCATACAGTCTATCTATCTAGGTTATTGCATACAGTCTATCTATCTATCTATCTATCTATCTATCTATCTATCTATCTATCTATCTATCTATCTATCTATCTATCTATCAGGGTTATTGCATACAGTCTATCTATCTATCTATCTATCTATCTATGACATCAGGAAATGAGAGAATTAGATTTTGTAGGCCGCTGCTTCCCCCTTGTGGGCTGAATAAAATAGCCGTTGGGTGGAACATACAATTTATCCGGCTGCTGTGGCTTCTTAGGAAGATATCCTAGTACTTGTTTACCCACTTCCAACTCCAATGGTAATTGGCTGGCGTGCTCTAGTGGTTCCAAGCTGTACGTGTCATAATAGAGCCTTAATGACATCACAATGCAGCTTTATAGAACATGTTGGGGCATGTTCAAGGGCGTCCGATGTTGATGACATCAGTGATGACATCACAATAGCAGGTGGCTTACTTATTCGATCTACGTGGGGGGGGGGCGTAACTTTCGACGACGCTCGCGCGCCATTTATCGTAGGATATTTGTACTATGCCTATAATCTTCCCAGGAGTGTACTTAACAACTTCCCAAAGTTTCATGGCGATCGGATGAATGGTGTAGTAGCGCATAAAGGACAAACAGACAGACAGACATACATTCAATTTTATATATATAGATTAGCCCTTCACAGTATAAGACAACTAAAATATAACTTTTATTTAAGAATATTTATAAAACAATTAGGGCTAAGACAAACCAGACATACATAGAGACAGAGAACAGAGATGGTCAGCGTGGGTAGATAAAAAGGTAGTAGTACCCAAACTAAACTTGTAGATACTTGAGACTAGGTGGTCGCTAATATGATGCGAGATGATCTTAGATTGTGACAGTAACAATCATTGATACGTAAGCTACACATACATGTGGAGTATAGATTACTTAAGATAGTGTCACAGGATAAATTCATTCAGTAGTCAACAGAGCTCAAGCTCCAAAATTAGAGGTATGTGGTTCGCGCGTCAATTAATCCATCTGAGAGGACTACTCTCCTTCTCAAGTGGTTATGAGGTTATGATACCCCCAGAAAACTGAGGAGACACCATTACCTCCCCAGTTAGACAGGTCCTTGAGTTTCTAAAAAATACCTAAAATTTGAGATCTTCATCTACTTTTGGCGTTACTCTTATCATCTAGATATTGGTGTGGGTCGCTTCTTAAATATATGAGATCCTTGGATTTTTCTTTTTACATCTTCAATACTGAAGTCCAGCGCTGCTGACTTTTGAATTTAGTCCGCCTCTGCTGTCATTCGAATTATTGTCAACACCACGCTCTTTGAGGGTAATTTTACCTATGTGGTGAGTGGCTTATGAATGGTTGCTTGGTATCGCACCTAGCCACATAAACCACATACCTCTAATTTTGGAGCTTGAGCTCTGTTGACTACTGAATGAATTTATCCTGTGACACTATCTTAAAGGAGATGTCCCGAGGCAGCAAGTGGGTCTATACACTTCTGTATGGCCATAATAATGCACTTTGTAATATACATTGTGCATTAATTATGAGCCATACAGAAGTTATAAAAAGTTTTATACTTACCTGCTCCGTTGCTGGCGTCCTCGTCTCCATGGTGCCGACTAATTTTCGCCCTCCGATGGCCAAATTAGCCGCGCTTGCGCAGTCCGGGTCTTCAGCAGTCTTCTATGGAGCCGCTCGTGCCAGAGAGCGGCTCCGTGTAGCTCCGCCCCGTCACGTGCCGATTCCAGCCAATCAGGAGGCTGGAATCGGCAGTGGACCGCACAGAAGAGCTGCGGTCCACGAAGGTAGAAGATCCCGGCGGCCATCTTCAGCAGGTGAGTATGAAGACGCCGGACCGCCGGGATTCAGGTAAGCGCTGTGCGGGTGGTTTTTTTAACCCCTGCATCGGGGTTGTCTCGCGCCGAACGGGGGGGGGGGTTAAAAAAAAAAAAACCCGTTTCGGCGCGGGACATCTCCTTTAAGTAATCTATACTCCACATGTATGTGTAGCTTACGTATCAATGATTGTTACTGTCACAATCTAAGATCATCTCGCATCATATTAGCGACCACCTAGTCTCAAGTATCTACAAGTTTAGTTTGGGTACTACTACCTTTTTATCTACCCACGCTGACCATCTCTGTTCTCTGTCTCTATGTATGTCTGGTTTGTCTTAGCCCTAATTGTTTTATAAATATTCTTAAATAAAAGTTATATTTTAGTTGTCTTATACTGTGAAGGGTTTCGATTTGATTATTGAGACAAATTCTGCCCCTGCGATTCTATATATAGATTAGGAAACATAACAGTAATTGTCAAAAGAAAAATCTGTCTCTCTCCACAGTTTGGAGCATCAAACACAAATTAGCACAACTTGTGTATTCCAGTCCGTACAATGTCCGCTCAGGAAGCTTGCTTCTTCTGAACAAAACAGAAAAATAAGGACCTCCTCATCCTCTCTTGAGCTTCTTTTTTGTTCTTTGCCTCTTCTGCTTTAGTTTTTCTGTCCGTATCTGTCCTTACTGCCCATGGACTCTCTGGTGCCAGAAGATCCTCGATGCCAGACAAATCAGCAATGCCAGTATACGTTCCCCAGAAAAAGAAAAACAAATAAACTGGCTTTAGATAATTTTTTTTTCTCATTTGAAATGAAATAACAGCACTAACTAGAACATTCCCCTCATGGTTCAGTCATTTGCAAGCCCTATTTCTCCTTTTGTACTTAGAACAAAACAAAAAGCTATTAGTGTGAGAAAAACCAGCCCACCACCAGGAATCGGAAAGGGAAACAGGCTAGGGCACCACAAAAGAAAGGCCCCTCCATAACCGAGATGCCTTTGGCACTCCCAACCTGCTGCCCTCCCAAGAACTTACCTTCCCCAGGTCATCAAGAATGCCCCTACATACCACTTCCACCGGGAGGATTTTCTGACGCGTCAAAACTAGACACCTTGCGTGCCATGTGAAATATCTAACCACTAGGCTGACTAAATATAACGTGCATTTATCCCGGCCACCCAGAACTCTGAAAGCTCCATATGCCCACTCCGAATAGGAGAGTCCAGCCAGCCGGGGCCAGCCGATGGAAATCCCCAGCCTTCTATATACCTCTGTATTGAAGGGACATTGAAGTAGGAAATGCTCCATGGTTTCCACCGTAGAGCCACACTCCTCACGGGGGCAATTTCTTTCCTCCGTGCCCCTATACTTCAGATTGTCTTTCACATACAGCTTTCCGTGGAAAGAGCGCCAGGCCAAATCCCAAAACTTCATAGGGACCCTCACTGAATTTAACAAAACCAACCCACCCTCCAGGTCCTGGCCTGGGCAGTCCTTGAGGGCCAATGGCTTTTGGAAACGGGAGGTCAGGACCCTCCTATCAAGGAACCTCCTTGAGAGAGTCTCAACCTCCACAGCCCCCAAGCCCCATCGATGGATAAGCTTCAGAGCCGGAGTAACGTAAGCCGGGAGATGTCCGTGTGGCATGCGTAGGTCTTTCATTTATAAATCAGGGCTACCATCCCACCTCAATTGATGACCAAATCACCAGAGCCACCAGGATACCCAGAAATCAACTACTCCAATACAAGGAGAAGGAAAGAAACAATCGTGTGCCTCTAGTAGTGACCTACAATCCGCAACTTGAGGTACTAAGGAAAACCGCAAGAAAACTCCACCATACCCTGCACAAGGATGACCGTCTGAAAACCATATTCCCAGACCCTCCGCTTCTGTGTTACAGGCAACCTCCTAACTTGAGGAACTTTATAATCAGGAGTGCATTACCCTCTGACACACAAAAAGGAACTTATCCTTGTAATGCAAGGAGCTGTAAGACCTGCTCACACATACTGACTGCGGACAGGATACGGATCCCCAACACACAGCAGGACTATAAGATCCAGGGGACATTCACATGTTCCTCGTCCAATGTTGTGTACCTGATCATGTGCAGTAAATGTCCTGTTGGGGGTCTTTATGTTGGAGAAACAGGACAAAAACTGAAAGCCAGGATGAGATCTCATCGCCACACGATTGAACACAGAAAAAGGGTATTACCTGTGGCCGAACACTTCTCTAACCACGGACATGACATAGGAGATATGAGAGTTTTGATATTGAAGGGTGGTTTCAAGTCACAAAACCACAGAAGAATTTGGGAATATAAATTGATAACAACCTTTGACACGCTGAATACTGGGTTAAATTATTCCCCAGGATTTATGCGTGAATGGGAAGTGTGAGGCCTCCTTCCCACGAGCGTGACGGGCTCCGCCGCGTAATATTCCGCAGTGAAGCCCGTCACGGCGCCCCCCAGAGACCCCATACTTACCAGCGGAAGATAGCGTGAAGACGCTTCCCCGCCCACCGCCGTCGCGTCATGTGACACGCCCACCGCGTCACGTGACGCAGCCGGCCGTGTCACGTGACGCGCCGGCCGCATCATATGACGCGCGGCGGTAGGCGGGGAAGCGTTTTTTCACGCTATCTTCTGCTGGTTGCAGCGGGAGATAGCGTGAACGGACGGCTTCCATTGACTGCAATGGAAGCCGTCAGCGCGTACACCCGCGGCAAATAGAACATGCTGCGGGTGAGGACGGGAGTTTTCACGGTGCGGAATTCCGCGGTGGAATTCCGCACCGTGAGCATTGTGCTATTAGGTTCAATAGAACCTAATAGCCGGGGGCAACGCAGCGGATTTTTGCCGCGGATTTACGCGGCGTAAATCCGTTCGTGGGAAGGAGGCCTGAGACTTGATTGCACAGATAAGACCCCCATCAACAGTAATTCAGGGACCATAAACTTTCACTCCCTTATCAGTGTTTAGCTAAAAATGTTTGTGTATATCTTGTAGCAATTCAAGCCTGCTGACTTTTCCCCCCTCCAACAGTAATTTAGGGACCATAAAACTTTCACTTCGCTATCAGTGCCTAGACAAAAAAAGTTTGTTTGCTGTTGCAGAATTCCTTTTAAGTGCGAACCAATCACATCCATATCTGTGCCTTGTCATTAGTATGTATGTTATAAGTGTGTATAAATATGCATGCCTCTTCAGATTCAATCCATTTAAGCCTGAAGAAGAACCCTGCGTCGGTTCGGAAGCTCGCTATTATTACATCATGTATTTTTGTTAGCCATTAAAAGGTATCATATCTACAAGATTACGTCGTTTCTCTTGCTGGGAACAATCACATTTTGCTCTACTGGCTAACACGGTACCAGATCTTTGTTTTCATTAGGTCTTTCACTCGCCCTCCTCTCACCCAATCCTGGAGAAAGGGCCGAAACCATGACTTAGAGGAAATTACCCACCAAGGAGCCCTTTCCTCATTGCGGAAGTTGACTAGATTAATCTTCAAGAAGGTGTTGACTAAAAACACCACGGGATTGACCATACCCAATTCCCATAGTCTCCTTGGGCGGTATGTAACCTCTCGCTTCACTAGGTTCAGCCTGTTGTCCCATAACAGCTGGAAGAACAGGCTATAGATCCGTGTCCAAGAAGACTCTGGCAAGATGCACACGCTGCCTAGATAGATAAATAAGGGGAGCAGGAAAGTTTTGATGAGGCTCACCTTTTCCATTGGTCCACCTTTTGACTAGCATCTTTTAGTCTGCCTTCCCAATTTGTCTCGGGATAATTTCCCTGGCCGAAATGGATGCCCAGAATTTTTAATGACTCCTGGGGTCTTGGGAGGGTGTCCGAGAGACTAAAATCAGGATCTCTTTCTCCCAACCAGAGACTTCCACACTTATCCCAGTTGAGCTGGGATCCAGTTACTTCTGAATACTCCACAACCTCCGACATCACCCATCCCGCCTCCTCGCGAGAAGAGACGAAAATCGTGACATCATCGGCGTAGGCCACCACCTTTAGTGCCGGACCAGAGTCCCCCAGGCCCACCCCAACCCCCGCCAACGGCCCACAACCCAACCTCCTTAGAAAGGGGTCGATCGCAAACACATATAGCAGGGGGCTTAAGGGACAGCCCTGACGAACCCCGGATCCCACAAAAAGGGGCGCCCAGCCCAACCGTTCACCAGCGGGAAACTCTCAGCCCCTTTGTACAAAGTTTTTAACCAATTGACAAACCCTACCGGCAGACCATATTTCAAAAGCACCGACCAGAGGTACTTATGGTTAACCTTATCAAAAGCCTTTGCCTGATCCAAGGACAGCAAGAACCCTCTCCAGTTCCCAGCCCTGCCCTGCTCCACAACCTCCCAGACACTCAGCACAGCACTAAACATGCTTCGGCCTGGAACAGAACAGTGCTGATCACCCAAAAGCAGCTCCGGGCCAAAACGCACTAAACGATTAAACAGCACCTTAGCCAAAATCTTCCGGTCTGTATTGAGCAGCGCTATGGGACACCAATTCTCAATCCACGACGAATCCTTACCCTTTGACAAGATGATCAGGGCTGACCTCCTCATTGACTCTGGCAGAGTACCCGAGGAAAGGCACTCATTATATACCCCAGTCAATAGGGGAACCAACTGTTCCTTAAAGGTTTTGTAGAACTCGGATGATAAGCCATCCGGACCTGGCATTTTCTTGAGCTTAAGCCCATCAAAGGCCAGTCTCACTTCCTCTTCTCTGATAGCGTCTGTCAAAACGTCAAGCCCAGAGGTCACTCTCTCTTCAGGAATGGTTTCAGCCAGGAAAGCCGACAGCCTGTCTCGATCTTGATCCTTCCCTGCCAGAAGGCCCGAGTAATAGGATCTGACTACCTCCAGGATCTCTGAACTGGACCTCTTCAGAGACCCTGTACTATCAATCAGTCCTGTAACCATCTTACTATTTACTGACATCCTACAGTTTCTGTAGGGGTCGGGCGAGCGGAATTTCCTGAAATCCCTCTCAAAAACCAAGGATATGTACCTATCATACTGGCACCTTTTTAACAGGGATTTCACTCTGGAGACTTCCTCACGGTTGCCCCCCGCCGAGACAAGCCGCTCGAGTTTCCTCCTCAGTCCTTGATATAAACGATAACAAGACAAGGATCTGAGGTTAGAGAGCTCACGGAAATACCTCGCTGCTAGAGATGAGCGAACGTACTCGTTTCGAGTAATTACTCGATCGAGCACCGCCATTTTCGAGTACTTCAGTACTCGGGTGAAAAGATTCGGGGGGCGCCGGGGGGCGGGGAGAGGCGTGGCGGCGCGGGGGGTAGCAGCGGGGAAGAGGGGGGAGCCCTCTCTCTCCCACTCCCCGCTGCTACCCCTGCGCCGCCACGGCGCCCCCCCGAATTTTTTTGCCCGAGTACGGAAGTACTTGAAAATCGGGGTATTCGGGCGAAAAAGGGGTGTGGCCGAGCACGTTCGCTCATCTCTACTCGCTGCCTTTTTCTTGAAACTCTCCCACCACTTTGACTTACTGTTACATAGGCCCATGAGCGGAATCTGGCTCTGAAGGAACTCCTCAAAGGACTGTCTTATCTCCGCTTCTTCCAGGAGGGCCGAATTCAATTTCCATAAACCTCTACCCATCCGAGGGGTATCTGTAACATTCAAAGTAAACATAATTAAACAGTGGTCGGAGAACTCCACCTCCACCACCAATAAAGGTGAGGAGACAGCTTCCTCCTTTAAATAAAACCTGTCTATCCTAGACCTACTACTACCTCGATGGAAGGTGAACACCGTGTTGCCTGGGGCATGCCTGATGTGGATGTCCTCCAGGCGAGCCTCACTGACTATTCTATTCAAAGCGACGCTATCATAATCCAGTCTGTCTTTGGTACCTCCCCTATCGCAGAGCCTCGTGACGTTATTGAAGTCTCCACCAAAGACTACCAACCGGCTTGAAAAAAGATAGGGCTTGATCCTTGTGAAAAGGTCCTTTCGCTCACATTGACTTTGAGGACCATAGATGTTAATCAGTCGTAGCTCTTGACCTCCCACAAGGACGTCTAGGACCAAACACCTCCCCATTTCCACCTCAATCACCCGTCGGCATGTGACATCTGCGGTTTTAAAAAGAACCGCCACTCCGCTATACTGCTCGGCCGCGAGAGACCAATATGAAGGGCCACTCGTCCACTCCCTCTTTGCCTGATATATACTGGCTAAATCTGTTAGCCTGGTCTCCTGCCAAAATAAAATAGCTTCAACACGGCTAAAAAAATCAAAGGCCATAAATCTTGCAGTATTTGACTTAATGCTGGCTACATTAACGGTCGCCAGCGTCAACGGACTGAGTGCCGACATCTAAGGTGATTAAGGTTGGATGACTCTTATCTTATCCCTTCCCCTTTCTTCACCCGAAAACCCACATTCCTCTTCTCCTCTCTTTAATGACGCAGACATATCCATGCCCTCGATTGTTGCCCCTCCTTCTTCAGGGGACGCCAAACTTTTGTCTGGTGGCTTCGGTACCTCCTCCCTCCCCTGGGACTCAGTCTTCCCAAGGACGGGAGGGGGGGGGGGGGTCACATCCTCCGGCCCCTCCCCACCCCTCTCGGGTTCCCCAGTCACCCCCACCAGCAAGGGAGATTCAGGTTCCCCCTCAAGGGGTTGAAAACGGTTTGAAAGAGACACCAGAGGGGAGCCGGTTTGTCCTTCCATTAGTTTCTGACCCGGGGCAGGAGAAGATTTCCTTTTACCTGGTTGTTTTTTCTTTTTCACATCCTTTTTCCGCCTCTTTTCCAGCCATTCTCTGCCATCTTCATTTGATGACAGAGCGGCGCCAGAGGCGGACCCCTCTTGCCTCTGCAATCTCTAGGTCTCCTCCTCCAACTCGCTCTCCCCTGGAGCCTCAGTAGCAGGAGCTTTCCCAAGGGCAGGGGCAGGGACCGTACCAACGGTTTTCCCAGATGTTTCACCTGCCCTTGCCGCCTTCCTGGCTTCCAGGCATCTCATCTGACTTGCTGCCTTACTGCCGTTCTTCACTGGACCCTCAGCCCCAGCACCCCCGTCAACACACTCCCCCACTGGCAGACCCTCACCCTGCGTCTCCTGAGGCCTACCCGTGGGTTCAGGGGCCGCGTTGGCACTAGAACGACGGCAGCGGCTGTAGGGGTGTCCTAGAACACCACACAGGTGACAGCGTATGTCCCTACACGATGCGGCTGTATGTCCTACCCCTCCACATGAGAAGCACACCTGCTGAGTGCAGTCTGCACTAAAATGGGTGGGGTCGCCACATCGGTGACACACTTTTGGCTGTCCCCGGTAGAAGACCGAGATCCTGTCCCTACCCAGATAGGCCGAGGAGGGGATGAGGGTCACTGAGTTCCCCACCCGGCTCAGCTGGACCAGAAAAGTCCATGCCCCGGACCAGATACCATATTCATCCCGGTTTTTCACCGGGGCACCCTTAACTTCTCCAAAACGACTTAACCAGGTCATAATATCAAGCGAAGACAGAGACTCATTACGAGTCAATACAGTCACCGTCTTTACATCATCCTGGCGGGACAGGGGGGAGACCCTAAAATCCCGCCAGCCAGGCCGATTCTTCACCAGCTCGTAATTGGTCCAGAAGAGTTCCAAACCCTCTGACCTTATGAAACTGATGTCGAACTCCGGGGTACCGAAGGGATGGATCAGAGCAAAGATGTTATGTGCCCTGAAGCCCATCTTCAGCAGTAGTTCAACCACCTCACTCCTCCTAGGGCATGTTTCATCACTTTCCCACCGAAGACGGACTGCATTCCTTCTGGTCCCCCTTGGCCCGCCTGTTGGGAGTGACCAATTTCCAGTATTTTCTCGGAAGGCAGAAAGACCAAAACGTTGAACCCAAAAACCTTAAATCCACCTGCTCACCATCTATAAGGGCAGACCTCTTGCCCCGTCTCAGAGCGGCCGTGAGTTGCTGTCTTAAATCCCTATCAGTGCCACCAGACAAAACCCTCCTTGCATCACCCTGAACTGCACCAGCGTAGCTCTTTGCCCCAGGGGCCACCACTGCGGGGAGGGGAGGGCATAGATGAAGGGCCCGGCATAGCCCCCCTCTCATGTCCACTCACTTCATTATTGCTCCTGCTCCCTTGCTGGGGAGGCTCAACCCCTTTCCCCCCTTCCATAATTTTTGCACTCCCGCATCCTTCACCTGCATTCTCTCCTGCACCCACACTCTTCTCCCTCCCCTCACTCTCCCTACTTTCCTCAACCTCCACACCTTTGTTATTCTGCATTTTATTCTGTTTTGTTCTTTCAACACTCCCCTCCTCCCCTTTATCAGTGTTTAGCCCTTCATTTCCCTTATCTATTACAATCTCCTTCTCTCCCTCTGCTTCTACTTGCTTTATGACTTTCACCCCCTCATGCACTCCACCATTCTTTCTTTTATTTCCCTTTTGTCCCTCCTCAGTTCCCCCTCCCCTCTTGTTTTGGGAAACTGCTTGTACTGTCTTCCCTGCTGCTTTCTTTACCTTCGGGCTGGCCTGCACCGAAAGGGTCCCCGATGAGCCTCTTCGCAGCATGGCCTGGGTCCCCCCCAGCCGGCCATCCCGACCACTCTCACTCATTCTTCTTTTACCCTCCTTTATTTTAGCCACACTCTTACAACTCGCAGCTCTTCTCATTTTAACATCTTCCAGAGAGACTGACTTTGGTGCGGTTTCTCTGGTGCTCAGGCCTGGTGCTGTCTTAATTGCCCCAACTGGTTTCCCGGTAGCACCTTCCCTGGGCGCTACTGCTTTTACATCTATTTTTTTCCCCTGGACATTTTTAACCCTCTGAGTGCTGAAAACCCCGGACTGCTTTTTACTTTCATTCATCAGCTGCCCCTTTTTAATCACTCCTGCCTTTCCACTCCCCGCTGCTTCAGCTCCCCGCTGCTCTGTCTCCTGTGCCCGATCCGCTGCCTTAACTCCTAACTCCCCGCTGAACACTAGCCCCGTGCCTGTACGAGCCGGGAGAGTTTGGGATTCAGATTTTACATTGCATGTTGCTGGCACTGCTGATTTTACACTGGCCTTTCTTGATGTATTTAACCCCTGCCCGGTCCCTTTTGTTTTAGTATCTCTTCCTTTGTCCTGGAGAGGAGAGACCACCGGCCGCTGCTGCGTTGCCGCCTGTGCGTTCTTCCCCCCTCCAGGGCACTGCTCATTTACGATTGGTAAACAATCCATATCATCAATGGCATCATCTGTCTCCTCACCCGGCTCCTGTACCTCCACCACAGTAGCCTGGCCTGAGGAGACCTGCTTAATTACATGCTCCAACTGTACTTGCTCCACCGAGCCCATGAAACCATCATTACTATGCCCCTCCCCCTTGTAGTCTGACCCTGCAGCAAGCACCTTGCCAGACTGGACACGGGGGGCTACCAATGGTTCTATTTTCTCTCCCTTTTGACTGGCTCCCGGTGCCACTTCAGACACCGGGCGACCCCCTGCCGCAGGGATTGCATTATCAGGAAGTGGCACATATCTTGAACTTACCACTTCCACTGTAGCCTTCTTTGCCTGGCCTTTTGCCCGGATACGGGTGTCCTCTCCAGGTGTCTCGTTCCCGAAGCACAACTTGCTCAAATCCGGGGGGGCCTCCATTTTCTGGATCTCGCTGAGTAGATACCCGCCGCTGTCACTTTCCTCTTCCATGGATGAACCTGAGAGGGGCGGGTCGGCTTGTCTTGCCGGGATGCTAGCGTCAGACTCGTGACCCGTCTTCTGCTTTCCTTGGCTGCCTCCAGGGCTCTGTTCATTAACCCCCTGTGATCTAGCAGTGTTTGAATGCTGCTGCAGGCTTGTAAAAAGCTGGGTTTTCCCTCTGCAGCCTTCCTCTGCACTCTCTTCACTGATGGTATAGGATGGAATATTCCTATTAAAGCGCTCCTGGTGTCTCCAGTTCTCCGACATGCTGCCTCCGTTTGCCTTTATAGCGTCTTTTCTTGCCGTCAGTTTCTTAATTTCCTCCATTATGTTCCTTATTTCGTCCTGATAGTCTTTCTTTTGGTCTCTTGAGCATGTCTCTAGCAGGGCTTTCAGACCCTGCACTTCATGCTGCAGTTTCTTCAATTTGCCGCTTATTGCATCAAACTCCCGCTTGTACTTATTAAAGCGGGTGGCTAATTGCTCCGCTGTCTCGCCATCCTCTCTTTCACCCCAGGAGTATAGATCTTCCTCCTGGGGCTTACCTTTAGTTTCTGCTGCTTGCACTCTCAGTCTCTGCGACCTCCTCAATTCTGTATTGGCTCTTGGAACCGGCTGCCTCTCGCTGCCCCCCGCCGGTCCATCCCGGGAGGCAGTGGATGCCCCAGGCGAGGGCATACTCGCTGGGGAAAAGCAGACCATCTCCCCCTGGAAGAGGGAGAGGCTGCCTGCACGTCTTCACTCTCCAACAGCTGAGCACACACTGCTGCACTCTGACACGCCCACCGCAGGATGGATGGAGTAGAGCTGTGTGTGTGATGTGTGGGGTGGAGGATGGATGGAGTAGAGCTGTGTGTGATGTGTGGGGATCAGGATGGATGGAGTAGAGCTGTGTGTGTGATGTGTGGGCAACAGGATGGATTGAGTAGAGCTGTGTGTGATGTGTGGAGGATCAGGATGGATGGGGTAGAGCTGTGTGTGTGATGTAGGGGTGGAGGATGGATGGAGTACCGCTATGTGTGTGACGTGTGGGGAGCTGTGTGTGTGTGATGTGTAGGGATCAAGATGGATGGAGTAGAGCTGTGTGGGATGTGTGGGGGGATCAGGATGGATGGTGTAGTGCTGTGTGTGTGGGATCAGGGTGGAGAGAGTGGAGCTATGTGTGTGATGTATGAGCGTCAGGATGGATGGAGTAGAGCTGTGTGTGTGATGTGTGGGGATCAGGATGGATGGAGTAGAGCTGTGTGTGATGTGTGGGGATCAGGATGGATGGAGTAGAGCTGTGTGTGTGATGTGTGGGGATCAGGATGGATGGAGTAGAGCTGTGTGTGATGTGTGGGGATCAGGATGGATGGAGTAGAGCTGTGTGTGTGATGTGTGGGGGATCAGGATGGATGGAGTAGAGCTGTGTGTGTGATGTTTGGGGGATCAGCGCTTCATCCGGCGGTGCTCTAGAAGTACTGAACGGCTGTGGAGAAAATCGCAAACATCCGCAGACTTCCTCCACTACAAATTCATGCTCAGAACCTACAACCTCGCCCTCCACCACGCCAAACAAGTCTACTTCACCTCTCTAGTCTCCTCACTATCCCACAACCCTAAACGGCTCTTTAATACTTTTAACTCCCTTCTCAGCCCTAAACCGCAGCCCCCGGTGACGGATCTCAGTGCTGAAGAGCTGGCTGCTTACTTCAAAAAGAAAATAACTTCCCAATCCCAAACTAGCCCTGACCCTAGTCTTGTCAGCACTGCATCTAGCTGCTGCTCACTGTCTGTACTCAGACCAGCGACAGAGGAAGTCTCCAAATTGCTCTTCTCTGCTCGCCCCACCACCTGCGCTAGCGACCCTCTCCCCTCACACCTCCTCCATTCCTTCTCCCCAGTGGTCATCTCCCATCTCACCACTATATTCAACCTCTCTCTGACCTCTGGCATCTTTCCCTCTTCTTTCAAACACGCCATCATATCCCCACTGCTAAAGAAGGCAACTCTGGATGCGACCGATGCTGCCAACTACCGACCCATCTCAAACCTCCCCTTCATCTCCAAACTACTAGAACGCCTGGTTTACTCCCACCTTGTAAGCTATTTATCAGAGAACTCTCTCTTGGACCCCCTACAGTCTGGCTTCCGACCTCAACACTCGACAGAAACTGCCCTTACTAGGGGATCCAATGACCTACTGACAGCCAAATCGAGGGGCGATTACTCCCTACTGATCCTCCTCGACCTTTCTACAGCGTTTGACACTGTTGACCATAAACTCCTCCTCAGTATGCTTCGCTCCATCGGCCTAAAGGACATTGCCCTCTCCTGGTTCTCCTCCTACCTATCTGACCGCTCTTTCAGTGTCTCCTTTGCTGGCTCTACCTCCCCTCCTCTTCCCCTTGCTGTTGGGGTTACCCAGGGCTCGGTCCTCGGCCCCCTCCTTTTCTCTATCTACACAGCCCCTATTGGACAAACCATCAGGAGATTTGGCCTCCAAAACCACCTGTATGCTGATGACACCCAGCTACACACCTCTCCCCGTGACATCTCTGCACCTTTCCTCCAAAACCTCACCGACTGTCTGTCCACTGTCTCTAACACCATGTCCTCTCTCTACCTAAAACTAAACCTCTCTAAAACTGACTTACTGGTATTTCCACCCTCCACTAACCGCCCTCATCATGACATCTCCATCTCAGTGTGTGGCACCACCATAACTCCTAGACAACACGCCCGCTGCCTTGGGGTCATATTTGATTCTGATCTCTCTTTTACCCCCTACATTCAATCTCTGGCCCGAACATGTCAGCTGCACCTCAAGAACATCGCAAGAATCCGCTCTTTTCTCACTGTGGAGACGTTAAAAACGCTTACTGTCGCCCTCATCCACTCCCGGCTCGATTATTGCAACTCGTTGCTGATCGGCCTCCCCTGCACCAGACTCTACCCTCTCCAATCCATCCTGAATGCGGCAGCCAGGCTCATCTTCCTGTCCAACCGCTACTCGGACGCCTCTGCCCTGTGCCGGTCACTGCACTGGCTGCCCGTTAAATGCAGAATTCAATTCAAACTCGCTACCTTCAACCACAAAGCCCTCCACAGCGCAGCGCCCCCCTATATCGCTTCCCTCATCTCAATCCATCACCCAGCCCGGGCTCTCCGCTCTGCTAACGAAACCAGACTGAGCGCCCCTTTAATTTGAACTTCTCATTCCCGCCTCCAAGACTTCTCCAGAGCAGCACTGGTCCTCTGGAACGCACTACCAAAGGCTACCCAAGCAATCCAGGACTCACAGAACTTCAGGCGTGCTCTAAAAACGCACCTCTTCAGGGAGGCATACCGCATTCCATAAACAAACCTCTCTGTACACCACCTGATAACATGCTCCTTGACCTACTGACTGTAATCCCTGCTAGCCATCATAAACCGCTCCTGCAGTCATACTGTTTCAGCCGTCACACGGCTAAATGTCTGACCATTGTCTATGTGTAAAACATCGCTCACTCTTCCACTTCGCCATACCGTGCACATCTCCAGCCCCTTTACCTTCTGTATCACCCCACCATTCGTAGAATGTAAGCTCGTTGGAGCAGGACCCGCACCCCTATTGTTTCCATCAATTGATTACTATATGTAACCGTGGTTCTGTAATGTTTGTATTTTGTCTTTCTAAGCGCTGCGGAATTTGTTGGCGCTATACAAATAAAGTTTATTATTATTATTATTATTATAGTTGTGTGTGATATGTGAGGATCAGCATGGATGGAGTAGAGCTGTGTGTGATGTGTGGGGATCAGGATGGATGGAGTAGAGCTGTCTGTGATGTGTGGGGGATCAGGATCGATGGAGTAGAGCTGTGTGTGTGATGTGTGGGGATGAGGATAGATGGAGTAGAGCTCTGTGTGTGATGTGTGGGGATCAGGATGCAGGGAGTAGAGCTGTGTGTGTGAAGTGTGGGTGTCAGGATGGATGGAGTAGAGCTGTGTGTGTGATGTATGGGGGATCAAGATGGATGGAGTAGAGCTGTGTGTGTGATGTGTGGGGATCAGGATGGATGGAGTAGAGCTGTGTGTGTGATGTTTGGGGGATCAGCGCTTCATCCGGCGGTGCTCTAGAAGTACTGAACGGCTGTGGAGAAAATCGCAAACATCCGCAGACTTCCTCCACTACAAATTCATGCTCAGAACCTACAACCTCGCCCTCCACCACGCCAAACAAGTCTACTTCACCTCTCTAGTCTCCTCACTATCCCACAACCCTAAACGGCTCTTTAATACTTTTAACTCCCTTCTCAGCCCTAAACCGCAGCCCCCGGTGACGGATCTCAGTGCTGAAGAGCTGGCTGCTTACTTCAAAAAGAAAATAACTTCCCAATCCCAAACTAGCCCTGACCCTAGTCTTGTCAGCACTGCATCTAGCTGCTGCTCACTGTCTGTACTCAGACCAGCGACAGAGGAAGTCTCCAAATTGCTCTTCTCTGCTCGCCCCACCACCTGCGCTAGCGACCCTCTCCCCTCACACCTCCTCCATTCCTTCTCCCCAGTGGTCATCTCCCATCTCACCACTATATTCAACCTCTCTCTGACCTCTGGCATCTTTCCCTCTTCTTTCAAACACGCCATCATATCCCCACTGCTAAAGAAGGCAACTCTGGATGCGACCGATGCTGCCAACTACCGACCCATCTCAAACCTCCCCTTCATCTCCAAACTACTAGAACGCCTGGTTTACTCCCACCTTGTAAGCTATTTATCAGAGAACTCTCTCTTGGACCCCCTACAGTCTGGCTTCCGACCTCAACACTCGACAGAAACTGCCCTTACTAGGGGATCCAATGACCTACTGACAGCCAAATCGAGGGGCGATTACTCCCTACTGATCCTCCTCGACCTTTCTACAGCGTTTGACACTGTTGACCATAAACTCCTCCTCAGTATGCTTCGCTCCATCGGCCTAAAGGACATTGCCCTCTCCTGGTTCTCCTCCTACCTATCTGACCGCTCTTTCAGTGTCTCCTTTGCTGGCTCTACCTCCCCTCCTCTTCCCCTTGCTGTTGGGGTTACCCAGGGCTCGGTCCTCGGCCCCCTCCTTTTCTCTATCTACACAGCCCCTATTGGACAAACCATCAGGAGATTTGGCCTCCAAAACCACCTGTATGCTGATGACACCCAGCTACACACCTCTCCCCGTGACATCTCTGCACCTTTCCTCCAAAACCTCACCGACTGTCTGTCCACTGTCTCTAACACCATGTCCTCTCTCTACCTAAAACTAAACCTCTCTAAAACTGACTTACTGGTATTTCCACCCTCCACTAACCGCCCTCATCATGACATCTCCATCTCAGTGTGTGGCACCACCATAACTCCTAGACAACACGCCCGCTGCCTTGGGGTCATATTTGATTCTGATCTCTCTTTTACCCCCTACATTCAATCTCTGGCCCGAACATGTCAGCTGCACCTCAAGAACATCGCAAGAATCCGCTCTTTTCTCACTGTGGAGACGTTAAAAACGCTTACTGTCGCCCTCATCCACTCCCGGCTCGATTATTGCAACTCGTTGCTGATCGGCCTCCCCTGCACCAGACTCTACCCTCTCCAATCCATCCTGAATGCGGCAGCCAGGCTCATCTTCCTGTCCAACCGCTACTCGGACGCCTCTGCCCTGTGCCGGTCACTGCACTGGCTGCCCGTTAAATGCAGAATTCAATTCAAACTCGCTACCTTCAACCACAAAGCCCTCCACAGCGCAGCGCCCCCCTATATCGCTTCCCTCATCTCAATCCATCACCCAGCCCGGGCTCTCCGCTCTGCTAACGAAACCAGACTGAGCGCCCCTTTAATTTGAACTTCTCATTCCCGCCTCCAAGACTTCTCCAGAGCAGCACTGGTCCTCTGGAACGCACTACCAAAGGCTACCCAAGCAATCCAGGACTCACAGAACTTCAGGCGTGCTCTAAAAACGCACCTCTTCAGGGAGGCATACCGCATTCCATAAACAAACCTCTCTGTACACCACCTGATAACATGCTCCTTGACCTACTGACTGTAATCCCTGCTAGCCATCATAAACCGCTCCTGCAGTCATACTGTTTCAGCCGTCACACGGCTAAATGTCTGACCATTGTCTATGTGTAAAACATCGCTCACTCTTCCACTTCGCCATACCGTGCACATCTCCAGCCCCTTTACCTTCTGTATCACCCCACCATTCGTAGAATGTAAGCTCGTTGGAGCAGGACCCGCACCCCTATTGTTTCCATCAATTGATTACTATATGTAACCGTGGTTCTGTAATGTTTGTATTTTGTCTTTCTAAGCGCTGCGGAATTTGTTGGCGCTATACAAATAAAGTTTATTATTATTATTATTATTATAGTTGTGTGTGATATGTGAGGATCAGCATGGATGGAGTAGAGCTGTGTGTGATGTGTGGGGATCAGGATGGATGGAGTAGAGCTGTCTGTGATGTGTGGGGGATCAGGATCGATGGAGTAGAGCTGTGTGTGTGATGTGTGGGGATGAGGATAGATGGAGTAGAGCTCTGTGTGTGATGTGTGGGGATCAGGATGCAGGGAGTAGAGCTGTGTGTGTGAAGTGTGGGTGTCAGGATGGATGGAGTAGAGCTGTGTGTGTGATGTATGGGGGATCAAGATGGATGGAGTAGAGCTGTGTGTGTGATGTGTGGGGATCAGGATGGAGGGAGTAGAGCTGTGTGTGTGATGTGGGGGCATCAGGATGGAGGGAGTAGACCTGTGTGTGTGTGATGTGTGGGGGTCAGGAAGGATGGAGTAGAGCTGTGTGTGATGTGTGGGGGATCAGGATGAGTGGAGTAGAGCTGTGTGCGTGATGTGTGGGGGATCAGGATGGATGTAGTACAGCTGTGTGTGTGATGTGTGGGGATCAGGATGGATGGAGTAGAGCTGTGTGTGTGATGTGTGGGGGATCAGGATGGATGGAGTAGAGCTGTGTGTGTGATGTGTGGGGGATCAGGATGGATGGAGTAGAGCTGTGTGTGATGTGTGGGGGATCAGGATGGATGGAGTAGAGCTGTGTGTGATGTGTGGGGGATCAGGATGGATGGAGTAGAGCTGTGTGTGTGATGTGTGGGGATCAGGATGGATGGAGTAGAGCTGTGTGTGATGTGTGGGGATCAGGATGGATGGAGTAGAGTTATCGCGCACACAACTCTACTCCATCCATCCTGATCCCCACACATCACACACACAGCTCTACTCCATCCATCCTGATCCCCACACATCACACACACAGCTCTACTCCATCCATCCTGATCCCCACACATCACACACACAGCTCTACTCCATCCATCCTGATCCCAACACATCACACGCACACGGCTATACTGCATAGTGATCCCTTTAGCCCGTCCAGCAGCAATCACAACCAGCACAGCAGAGTCCTATATTCACAAATCACCCCCTGGTCATGTGATCTTTGACTCCTCCCACACAGATGACTAATCATATGACGGTGACATCATCACAGGTCCTGAAAGCGCTTGACTGTTGTCCCTCCCCTCATGTCAGGTCTTTGCGGGAGGGTAGGTTTTTCCAGCTCAGGGTCTATGGAGGAGGATTAACCCCTGTAGGATCCCTATAGTTTGGGCCTTATTTACTCAGGTTAGTGTAGTATCCACCCCAGGACCGCGGACCAATGTGCTGCTCCTACACCTGCCTTTGTGAATGTAATTGTGATGGTTTTTGTGAGATAAGTGTGTTACGTCGCATGCATACGCATATCAGACATGAAAATGTATTAATTGTAAATAATTTAATATCAACCTCGTGTGACAACTGCGCCTGCCTGTGAGTACAGTGCCGTGTTTTTCTACTGATGTATCGGATATAACGGGGAGTTTCTTGTTAATTTGTAGAAGAATAGAACGGGCAGCAATTGTTCTTGCAGCGTCGTTACAAGAGATAAATCTCCGTATAAACGCTGCGCTGTAAATAACGGATTCTGTTTCCAGGAATTGTTGTCCGTCTTGTAATGCACAATTATTTATCACCAACATATAAGGGAATTATAATACCAGTATTTCTGGTGTATGTAATCACAGAGGCAGAAAAAAGTCTAATCTCTTTATCAAAAGCCCTTCACAGTTTAGACAAAATTTATAATCCTTCCTTTTTATTAAATAAATTTAAAAAACATAAAGCAAAAAAACAGGGCACTACAAATAGCCCTCTAGATCATCAGAGGTATATTGACCAAGGTCAGAGGGTAAACGACTCTAACTGCTTACTTAGGTTTTTTGTACCCTTCTATTGTCCAGAAAGGGCCGTGTGTTTATACGGTAATGCAGTAGCTGTCGTTATGTCCAAACACTCGGAATGTGAACAGTATTTCTGGTGGCACAATGCACCACACAGTTCTGCTACATGCTTGACACACACACACAGCTTTGCTACATGCGCATGCGCCTGACAGACACAGCTTTGCTACATGGGCGTGCGCCTGACAGACACAGCTTTGCTACATGGGCGTGCGCCTGACAGACACAGCTTTGCTACATGGGCGTGCGCCTGACAGACACAGCTTTGCTACATGGGCGTGCGCCTGACAGACACAGCTTTGCTACATGGGCGTGCGCCTGACAGACACAGCTTTGCTACATGGGCGTGCGCCTGACAGACACAGCTTTGCTACATGGGCGTGCGCCTGACAGACACAGCTTTGCTACATGGGCGTGCGCCTGACAGACACAGCTTTGCTCAATGGGCGTGCGCCTGACAGACACAGCTTTGCTCAATGGGCGTGCGCCTGACAGACACAGCTTTGCTCAATGGGCGTGCGCCTGACAGACACAGCTTTGCTCAATGGGCATGCGCCTGACAGACACAACTTTGCTCAATGGGCATGCGCCTGACAGACACAGCTTTGCTCAATGGGCATGCGCCTGACAGACACAGCTTTGCTCAATGGGCATGCGCCTGACAGACACAGCTTTGCTACATGGGCATGCGCCTGACAGACACAGCTCTGCTACATGGGCATGCGCCTGACAGACACAGCTCTGCTACATGGGCATGCGCCTGACAGACACAGCTCTGCTACATGGGCATGCGCCTGACAGACACAGCTCTGCTACATGGGCATGCGCCTGACAGACGCAGCTCTGCTACATGGGCATGGGCCTGACAGCCACAGCTCTGCTACACGCCATGCGCCTGACAGACACAGCTCTGCTACATGGGCATGCGCCTGACAGACACAGCTCTGCTACATGGGCATGCGCCTGACAGACACAGCTCTGCTACATGGGCATGCGCCTGACAGACACAGCTCTGCTACATGGGCATGCGCCTGACAGACACAGCTCTGCTACATGGGCATGCGCCTGACAGACACAGCTCTGCTACATGGGCATGCGCCTGACAGACACAGCTCTGCTACATGGGCATGCGCCTGACAGACACAGCTCTGCTACATGGGCATGCGCCTGACAGACACAGCTCTGCTACATGGGCATGCGCCTGACAGACACAGCTCTGCTACATGGGCATGCGCCTGACAGACACAGCTCTGCTACATGGGCATGCGCCTGACAGACACAGCTCTGCTACATGGGCATGTGCCTGACAGACACAGCTCTGCTACATGGGCATGCGCCTGACAGACACAGCTCTGCTACATGGGCATGCGCCTGACAGACACAGCTCTGCTACATGGGCATGCGCCTGACAGACACAGCTCTGCTACATGGGCATGGGCCTGACAGCCACAGCTCTGCTACACGCCATGCGCCTGACAGACACAGCTCTGCTACACGCCATGCGTCTGACAGACACAGCTCTGCTACACGCCATGCGCCTGACAGACACAGCTCTGCTACACGCCATGCGCCTGACAGACACAGCTCTGCTACACGCCATGCGCCTGACAGACACAGCTCTGTTACATGCCATGCGCCTGACAGACACAGCTCTACTACATGCCATGCACCTGACAGACACAGCTCTACTGCATGCCATGCACCTGACACACACAGCTCTGCTACATACCATGTGCCTGATAGGCACATCAGTTATGTTTTCCCATAATTATAAATAACCTTTAAAAAATCTCAAAAATAAGCAAATTTCTAATTTACTTCTTTTAGAAATATTGCAGAGCTCTTGAGGTCAGTCATTCCCTGCAGTCCGTGTGTCCAAACCCGGAGCCCAGAGCGGGCAATCTTCATCCCGCTGCTCTCCCCTCCAGTCTGCACTGTTGGCCGCACTCTTTTCTCACCCTAGTGGCACTTTCCCAATCTTGGTGCTTGCTTGTACAACAGATATCATCAGTTTGCTCCCAAGACGCTCGGCACCTTCCATAAATGTCTGTGGGTTTCATTGTCTTCAGTGGAGCCCATATAATATAATATGAAGCTGAGCGTGCGCAGTGAAATGTCTTCCCTGAGATGAACTCTTAGGGTGAACATGCACTTGCATTTTTCTTGCGCATTTTTTTGCGCAATATCATTGCGTTTTTTTCAATCGAAAAACGTAAGTGTACCGGAGCCCTTACTGCGCATGCTCGGCACGTCTATAGACTTCTATGGGCCCACTGACCTCGTGTCGGCTGCTGTGTTCCGGTGCATACAAAAAGAGAGAATACAACATCTACACCCCAATATCTCCTCGTAGCCCAAAGAGCGAGGAGAAGCGCATCCACTGCGTGACGACATCTTTATTTCACCTTTCTCATCTCAAGCTAATCGAAATGGATTTGTTGGGAAGGATCTGTTAAATGGAAACCCTGCGAGCAGCACGAGATAACGGCTGCCGGCACTATGGGGCAGTTCAGTTATAATTCCCCCGTCATGACAATTATTGGGCCATGCCTTCTTTTTACCTTTTGGCAAAAAAGCTGCGGCCAGATCATACCCTCTAACATGTGCAAAGGAATAGAGGAGAAACCCTTGCAGCATGTATAGCATGCCACTGCAATTTTTTTCCCCACCCCCCACCCCACTTGTATTCACTCACAGTATTAGTGCCTCTATGTGAACCTCTCACAGGATTAGTACATCTCTAAATAACAGATACTAGCTCTACACGAGGATAGTGATTGCAGTGCTGTTACTCCAATAATTACAGTCGGTATCATCTCTGATTGGTGTAATTATGTAATCCTTTTCTCCTCTATCCAGGCTCAGACTGTCATGATGACTTCTTCCAGCCACGGCTTGTCTCTGCTGAATTTGACACCCAGAAATCTTTACCGTGTTGCTTTTCCATCATCATCCCTACATTGTCCACAGCTCTACACAATCCATAGTGACTCAGACAGTAATTAGGTACTACACAGTTAATGCTGTTTTATTGCCCTCCACATAGTAAGGGTGTCATGATTTATGCCCCTATCAATAATAACATGCTTATGCCCCATCAGCAATAATGCCCCCTTCTGTGCCCCCACAATTAAAAATGCTGCTTAATTGCCCAGAAAGGTAATAATGCCCCTTGCTACCTTCATAGTTTATAATCCCAACCTTTCTGCTCCCATAGGTAATACCGCCCGTATTGGCCCGATAATTAATAATGTTGCCTTTTCTTCTGCCATAAACAGTAAAGCCCTTTTATGATGAATATTTTGCTAGTGGAAAAAATGACACACCTGCCTGCTTTGCTCCCCAATCCATTCAGGACTGCTCTTCTTCTTATCGGGTACTGCAGGTACATGCTGTCACATGACTGCTGTGGCCAATTCCTGGTCTCAGAGCCTGAGATCCAAGAGTGTCCAGCACTGGTCATATGTATCAGCAGTACCCATACCCAGAAGTAGGAGGTAGCAGCCTGGGGCGGCTTGGGGAATGAAGCAGATGAGTATGTACATTTCGGTGGTGATGGGGGGGGGGAGGATTACCAACAGATAGAAAAGGGCTTAACAGCTTCTAATTGATTCTGGCAAACTGGTGAGAACCAGAGTTGGGGGCCTTCCTCAGTCCGCCAGAGAGCAGGCAGTTGGGGACTCGCCTGATAAGCCGAGATCATGGGAACATAAACCAGTGCTCTAATTGTTCTAATGATAATCCAGACCTGGTTTTAAAGGTGAAATACAGAGGTGATTACACGGTGGATGTGATGTTTCTATCTTACTATTTCTATATTAATATCTCTATTATTATTATCCACATCTCTAAATTAATATCTCCTCAACTGTTTCCCCTTATTTTCTCAAGTAAAACTTATTTTTATCTCAGATTTTCTGTGGATTTTACATTTCCTCATTTTCTTTTGACTCAGGTCTCTAAAATACAGGAACCTCTGTTGTTTTTTTAGATGTAAAAGAATTATCTCGATTGACCCATCAAGTAGGGAGAAGGACAAAGACGAGATGGTGGAGAGGGTATTAAATCTCACACTAGAGATACTCTACCAGCTTACTGGAGAGGTGAGAGATTCTGATGATGTCACATTATATTCTTATCTATGGTAATAATAGATGATATGATTAGGGAGGGGAGAAATTCTGATGATGTCACATTACATCATTCTTATCTATGGTAATAACAGATGATGTCACTGGAGAGGGGAGAGATTCTTAAAATCTCACATAACATGATTGTATAGAAAGAGAGTAGCCAAACGCAAAAAAATAGCCTAATGGTTATTGCCTCCCAAAAGAGAATGATATAAAATTATTATATATTTTATTAACATATATGTGTGGCATATATGGGCTCAAAACAGACAAGACACTTTAAAATGGAGGAATAGGTGGCTGAACTAAATCCTTACTGACTCCATAAATGAACTAAATATATATTGATAGGCAGTCTGTGGGGGCAATTGTCTTTTAGCCACTAATATAGTCAGTGCGAATATATAAAGACAATTGCCCACACAGACTGCCTGACAATATATATTTAGTTCATTTATGGAGTCAGTAAAGATTTAGTTCAGCTACCTATTCCTCAATTTTAATGTGTCTTTGTCTCTTTTAAGCCCATATATGTCGATAAAGTATATAATTTTATGTATTTCTCATTTGGCAAGATATAACCATCAGGCTAATGTTTTGCCTTTGGCAATTTTTTGGAAATCTTACATTACATCATTATCTATAACAAATGATATGCCTGTAGAAGGAAGAGATTTTAATGATCTTACTTTACATCATTCTTATCTATGGTAATTACAGATGATGTCACTTGAGAGGGGGGAGATTCTGATGTCACATTACATTATTCTTATTTATAGCAATAACGAATGGTGTCATTGGAGAAGGAAGCATTTCTGATGATGTCACATTACATTATTCTTTTCTATGGTAATAACAGATGATGTCACTGGAGAGATGATGGACTTTGGAAATGTCTGCAGTGTTATTAATTAATGTCTCCCCATATACAGGATTACATAGTAGTGAAGAAGACCTCTAGTGATGGCTGTCAGGCCCCCCTGTGTGATGGATGGAGAAGAACTCTGAGCCCGATCACAGGGCCCACACCTAACCCCCTAATACATGAGGACATCAATGTACAGAAGATTCTAGAACTCGCCAACAAGATGATTGAGCTGCTGACTGGAGAGGTGATGCTGCAGGGAATGCTGGGACATTATGCAGTAACAGCACTGGAGGCTCCTGGATGATGACTGTATATTGTGTTGTCAGGTTCCTATAAGGTGTCAAGATGTTGCTGTCTATTTCTCCATGGAGGAATGGGAGTACTTAGAAGGACACAAGGATCTGTACAAGGAGGCCATGATGGAGCCCCGCCAGCCGCTCCCATCACCAGGTAATAGACAGGACTAAATACACGGGGACTTTATTATCTGTATGTTAGGAATGACTTCAGTGTCTGTCTGTGTTTCCTGCAGTTCCATCCAGTAAGAGAAGCCCACCAGAGAGATGTCCCCGTCCTCTTCTTCCCCAGGACCACCAGGTAGATGGAGATGTCCCTCTGATCTGTAGAAGGCTGTGAAGCTCTTGTCTTCAGTCTTATTAGATGTCTTCTTAATGATAATTCATGATCATTTCACATGACTTCTCCAACCGTCTGCTGACTTTTACAATATTTGTCTCACAGTTTTTGTATCCGGATGAAGATCTGACCAATATTAATACTACAGAGACAAATGTGAGGGGCGATCAGCGGTGTAAAGACGGGATTCCTACAGGTAACCACCCAGGTGAGTAGTAACCACTAAATACAGCAGAGAAGAGTCACAGATTCTTCTCGGTCAGCGGCTGCAGATAGTTATGTAGATTTATAAGCTCTGGGATCTGACAGTTTCCGCTGGATGTTCCCCATTCAGCCAAAGTACAAACTAAATGTGGATGACATGTGATACCGTTATAGGTGATAACACATGATGAGCATCTATAATATGGGTGTAATTATGTGCACCACATGGTAATAATGACGTGATTATCTTATGTATTGTATCCATTATTTAGATGGATTAAAGTTTGGAAATAGAAACTATGAATGTAATATACATCAGTTGTACGGATATATAATATATCTATGTGAATGAGGCCGATTCCTACATCGTTTGCTGCCAGTACTATTAAGAGAAGAATATCTTCCCAATTTTAGAACTGAGGAACTATTAGCTCCTATTAGACTCCTAGAATCCAGATTGTGGAGACATAGACCCGGATAACAGAAGATTCCTTGGAGGATGGAAGGTTGGTGCTATGAGTGTCAGGAGTGTTGGATGCCGGATCATCCTTATCGTATAACAAATCTCACTGCAAGCAGGAAAGATTAATATCGTCTTAGGAAATGTCCACATGAGGGCTTGTTTTCTGATGGGCACGTCATATTTGGTTGGTACCACTTAATATACAAGCAATACTTAAAGTGTTGTGGCGGAATGATGTCCAAAAAGAAGCTAGATTTAGAAGGTGAAGATTATCCTACAGATATGCTCCAAAGGGTTGGGCTGTGCCTGTAAGTTCGAACTGAGAACCTTCCTTATAGAAGAGTAAAGCAATGATAATGCTCTAATACTGCCCCAAAGAAGTTATTGAGCAATTCTTTGTCTCTGACTAGTGAATGGGGAGACTGGTGTGACCCCTTTTGATGACATGGGTCGTGATACGATCGGTTCCGTATCTCAGTGTTCCCCAACTCCAGTCCTCAGGGACCACCGACAGGTCATGTTTTCAGGATTTCCTCATTGTTGCACAGGTGATGTAATTATTGTCGGTGCCTCAGACATTGCCACGGGTGTTCCTACTATAAGAGATCCTGAAAACATGACCTGTTGGTGGTCCCTGAGGACTGGAGTTGAGGACCCCTGCCTTATCTGATCATAGAATGCTCCTGTTGCACCACCACTGGAAAAGAACTGTAGGCACTGGTCCCCCATATGACTGTGATATGGCTAGATTACCCAATTTGTATTTAGAATAGGAGGGACCACATTATCTGGAATTTAGTGTATGTTATGTGGTGCACACTAAGGGTGAGTGCAATTTTAGTCCTGCTGTAGCAGTTGCTGTAAAAAAGTAGAGGCCCTTAATAGATCCAGAGAACAGCCCAAACAGTGGGCAAGAGAAGTTCCCCTCCCACTCCACAAAAGTAACATTGCCAATGTATGCCAGGAGAGGGAGCTATGGAAAGCGTGCATTGCGTTTCTTGCGGCCGGATTATCGCCACGGGGGAACGCAATTCCATAACGCCCGTGGACAGGCAGCCTTAGAACCACACTGGTTAAAAAATAATCACACCCAAAATGGAGTCCATTGTGCCCACCCTGAGGAAACAGGTTACAGAGCTCCAAGAGTTTTGTGCCTCCTACCAGGAAAGTGTTGCTGGAATGCAAAGAGAGAAAGATGCATTATAGAGGCAACTACTGAAGGTGCGCAATTCGGCTTCTGATGTCTGCATGCCACTGCCAGCAAAATTTGGTGGAGATCATCACCAATATTGAGGATTCCTGAATGAGTGTTGAATTTACTTTCAGATGCAACCCACTTTGTTTACCAGTGATAGGAAGAAGGTATTCTTTATCATCAACCTCCTTACTGATGAGGCACTGATGGGCCTTGCCACATGTGGTGATGGTGAACAACAATAACCTCCTCGACAGCCTTGATCCCTTTACTACAGCTATGGATCATGTTTTCGATGATCCAAATCACTGTGCCACAGCAGAGGGCAGGTTACATAACCTATGACAAGGGCGATGCTCTGTTGCCAAATATACGGCAGAATTTCGTTGCTGGGTGACAGATGCCACATGAAACCAAGCCACCTAGAAGAGTCCATTCCGACTGGGACTATCCGAACCAGTAAAGGATGAGCTTGCCAGAGTTGAAACTCCTGACAACTTGAAGGACTTTGTTCAGCTGTGTATTTGTGTAGATCAAAGACTTACTGAATGTAAGAAGGAGAAGCTACAGGCTTTTGGGAACCACCCTGCTTTTTCTTTCAGCCAACCAGCATTGAGGACCAATGCTGCCCCACAATGAATGTAGATCAATGTCATCCGCAAATCTCTTTCCTTAGTCGAGAAGGAAAGGCACCATATGAAGAATCTCTCTATTGCAGGGGTTCGGGACATTCTGCCATTAACTGCCCAAAGAAGTTCCAAAATACTATTGCTGTTACCAGTATCAAAACCATAGGCAAATCTGATATTCTGGGTCTGCAGTCACAGTCCGCTATGCTAGATTCAGGAGCTGGAGGGAATTTCATGGACTTGAAATATGCTCTTGATAATAACATTGCAAGCAGGACAAAAACCCATACCCATCGATATGGAAACCGTGGCTGGTTCACCATTGTCTTCAGGGCCTTTATCTCATGAGACAATCGAACATGAAATCATTATTGAACTTGATCACTAATGAAACGATTAGTTTTCACCTCTTCTCTTCTCCCAAGTTTCCAGTTATCCTCTGAATCCCTTGGTTTTCTACCTACAATCCTTTCATCAACTGGGAATTAAGAACCATTACCTTCCCTTCTGAGTACTGTAAAGAAATGGGCCAGATGCCACTACCCGCCCTCAAACATACTCTAACACCTGAGGATTGTCAGCAGAATAAGACAATGATAAGCTGCCACCTCAAAAACAGCAATTCAATGACGCCTGCAGCAAGAAAAAATCTGATTAACTTGCCTCTCATCGGCCATATGATTGTCCCATAGCATTGCTCCCTGGAACAACCATTCCTTTCAGGCAGATTTACAATCTTTTCGAACCAGAATTAAAAGTACTCAGAGAATACATGGACAAAAATTTACAGAAGGGTTTTATTCAACCTTCTTCGCTCCCAGCAGGGGCACCCTTGTTTTTTTTTTTTTAGAAAGACTCAACCTTGTGGGCTTATTATAGGGAACTAAATAAAATTACTGTTAAGAATTGATACTCTCTCCCCTTAATCCCGGAATTGGTGGAGAGACTCCATTCTGCTAAGATCTTTACCAAACTTAATCTGAGAGGGGCCTATAACCTCATACGCCCACAGGATTAGTGGAAGACTGCCTTTAGGATGAGATATGGACATTTTGAGTACCTGGTTATGTCTTTTGGCCTTTGCAATGCCCCTGCCACCTTTCAGCATTTTAGTTATGACATATTTTGAGATTTTTTGGATCAATTTGTTATTGCTTACCTTGATGACATTCTTATATTTTCTGACTGCTTGGAGGAACATTGCAGGCATATTCGGCTAGTCCTGGAACGTCTCCAAAGGAATCATCTTTATATCAAACTGGAGAAGTGTGAGTTTGAACAAACCAGGATCCCATTCCTTGCGTATATCCTCTCTCCAGCTGGTTTGAGTATGGACCCTAGCTAAATTAAAGCTGAGGCTTATTGGCCTACTCCAAGAAGCCTAAAAGACATGAAATGCTTTATAGAAATTGCTAATTTTTACTGGAGATTCATTAAAGACTTCTCCAAAATTATTTTACCAATCATCCAAATCCAGAATTACCCTTTGCTGGGGAAGTGGATGCTTCAGACTCTGCTGTGGAATCTCTCTTGTCTCAACAAGTCAGAGACAAGATGCAACTGTACCAATGTGCATTTTTGCTGCGTATCATGTCACTAGCTGAAAGAAACTGACATTGGGAATAAAGAACTGTTAGTCATTAAAGTTGCCCTTTCGAAATGGAGACCTCTTTTGGAAAGTGAAGAAAAACGATACAGCTCAATGTTGAATGTTCGCACATGAAAACCAAATGTCCTTGTAAAATGTCCTACAGGCGCACAGATGTAGCAGACTGAGCCCAGTCCCAGAGTAAAGATGAGAAATATGCAGATTCAATCCAGCACTAATATTCTTTAAAAAAATCAATCCATTATTTAAAACACATTAAAAATTCCCATGTGCACACGGATAAAAAAACAAGCCAACACGTTTCGGCTGTCATGTATCCTTACTCATAGCATGGCATCACCTTGCAAATCAAGGCCTTAAATAATTCAATAGGATATGACATGCTATAGTTGTCCACCCCTCCCACAGGTCTACCAATCATGGGTGCTAACACTGGTCTCCCGACTAACCAATGAATGAGTATCGGCTGGTAGTAATATTCCACAATGTGAGGAAACTCATACCCCTGGTGTAAAGTGCATGCTAATAAAGACATTTGCATTTGTCATAGAACATGATAATGGTTATATGTCCATCAATACAAGCAACCAAAATAATGAAGAAAAAAAAAATATATATATATATATATATATATATATATATATATATATAAAACAAATTATTTATAAAAAAAAAATGACATTATGAAGATTTAAACAACCAACCATTGTCTAGCCTATAACTAACTCCTCTATAAATAATATCTGATACAATACATTGAACCTCTTCCTTTTATTAAATAGATAATAAATCAGAACTATAATTGAAACCCTTGGGATATCGTGTGCCTAATCTAAGGTTCCAAAAGCTTCCCTAGCATACAGTTTCCCAGACCAATCACCTCCCCTCACCGGACGGGAAACCTTTTCCACCACAATGACCCTAAACAATAAGACGTTTGCATTGTGAACTTCTACAAAGTGGTGAGAGGCTCCAGAAAGAGAGCATTAGCTGCAAAGATTATTCTTGGCACATGAAGAGATGGATGAAACGTGTTCAGCAATGCGAACCTGCGATACACGGAGGTACAACCCACATAGTAAAGATGACAGTCCGTACAAACTATGGGATACACAACAAGCTAGTAATAAAGGATTGTATCTTGTAACGTGTAGAATTGTTATTTGTAGAGAATACTTCTGTCTGTATCATCTTATGGCACAGATTACATCTACAGCCCCCGCGTGGGTAGCAGCCAGGGCAACTAAGCTAATTAGCGTTTCTGGGGGAAGGAGTATACACACTTGATGAAACTCTATTGCCTATTGTACAAGCTCTACTAGCCTCATAACGTACTCCCGAGCTCAAAATATCCACTAAAGCATCATCATTGTGCAATATAGGCAAGTTATTGTGTATAAATTAGTTACAGCAGAAAAGTCTTTGCTAAACCTTGTGGAAAAGACAATAGGACTATTGGTAGCTTTCTTTTTTTTAAATCAAGTTTTTATTGAAGTTTTTCAATAATACATAGGAATACAGAGGCAATGACTGGCGCTTGGGTTCCAACAGCCGAGAGAGGTCTAGTAATGATTAACAAAAGTGTACTGTGCCGCGTAGAAACTTCTCAGGTTAGCAAAGACAGTAGGCATCTAAATCGAGAAAGACAGCACTGTCGGAGAAACTAATTAGGGAATCAGATCTCCTCATGAATGAATTATCCAAGAACCAAAAACAAATGGAACTATAAACACTGGTGAACAAACACAGGAAAGAGGGGGTCGGGGTAGCGATGAAGGGACTGGGGGGGGGGGGGGGGGGAGGGGGTGTTAGGATAAGAAGAAGAGCTCTCTGGTGGTGAACCACGTCTCACTTGTCCCAATCCGCCATGAGCCTCACTTTTTGCCAGGGGCTCCAGATTAGACTGAATCTGTCGTGGGTGTTTTTGGACCAGCTGTATAATTCTTCTACATTGTAGAGATTGTCCACTCTCTCCCCATTGGTCTAGTGTTGGAGCTATGCTTTGTTGCCAAAGGCGTGGAATTAGAGATTTAGCCGCGTTTAATAGAAAGGCTATTAATTTGTTTCTCAATGGGTGAAAGTGATTGGATGGTCTCCAGAGGAAGACCAGCTCAGGTGAGATGAAAAAACTCGGTGAAAATTTCTGAATAATTTTCTCTATCCCTTTCCAGAAGGGGGTCAGTATGGGACATGTCCACCATAGGTGTAGATATGACCCTATGTCAGTCTTGCATCTCCAGCAGATTCCATGGGGGGCGAGGTAATGATCATGTAGCCATTGGGGAGTCCTGTACCACCTGACCAACAATTTGTAATGTGATTCTTGGACGAGTATGCAGGGGGATAGGCCAAAGGAGGTACTTAAGATTAAACTAACCTCACTTGACGAAAGAGAAATTCCCAATTCTTTCTCCCATGAAGTAAGGAATGCTGGCTTATAAAGTAGGGGAGGGGATATGAAGTTTCTACGCAGGAAAGTGATTTTCCTGAGGGAGGGTTTATTTTCAGTCAACGCCTTCTCAGAAGGGGTTCGTGGTCTAGTAGATTTGTGTGTTTTGAGGAACTCCTTAAATACTATCACTTGTGCTTGATGTAAGAAAGAGACTTTCTCGGTTGGTAGTAAAGTGTGTAAAATAGTAGCAGGGGGGGAGGTGAGCGATAGATTGCAGGTTGGTTAGAGTGAGCAATTTGAACCTCCTCCATACCGAGGCGGTGCTCGGGTCCAGAGGTAGATCAAGCGCTTTGGGAGTAGAGCGCAATGGAAGGATGGGGGAAGGAGCAAGTGCTAGGTCTGCTCTAAGCTCGTCCCAGACTCCACATGGGCCCCTGAGTAGCGGGTTAAAGGTCTTAGCTTTATAGCGGTTCTTTGAAGGAAGCCATAAGTCTTCGACCAGAGAATCATTGCTATAACCTTCAACTAGAGTTGCGAGTAATTTATCACTATGTGCTTGGGTTAAGTCTATCCAATAGCGAAGTTGTGAGGCGCGGTAGAAATCATACAGGTTAGGAAGGTCGATACCTCCCTCGGATCTCCTCTTGGTCATCAGGCTGTATGCCAATCTTGGCCTCCTCTGCCTCCACACAAAGCCTGAAAAGGCTGAGCGAAGTGATTTGAAGAAGCTAGCTGGGAGGTGGATGGGGGCATTCTAATCTTATATAGAATAATAGGTAAAATGTATGATTTGATAATATTTTTTCTACCAAACCAGGAGACAAATGGGATGTCGTAAGATTTGAGAAGGTGTTTGACCTGACCAAGGAGGGGAGTAAAGTTTGCGTTATACAGGTCTTCGGCCTGTTTGGTTAATTTTATGCCTAAATAATCCATTGAGGAAGTCGACCACGAAAAGGGGGAGTTTGCTCTCAATATTTCACCCTGGGTCACGGGGATGGAGATGTTCAACACTGCCGATTTAGCGTAGTTAATTTTAAAGTTAGAGACGGAACCAAACTCCCCGAGCAGCTCCGTGAGTCTGGGCAGACTCTTTTGAGGATCAGTTATTAAGAAGACGATGTCGTCTGCAAATGCTGCTGCGGAGAGAGATCGACCGCCGAAATGCAATCCCTGGATTCCAGGGTCTTGTCTGACCTTTAGAAGCAGGGTTTCCAGAGCTAATACAAAAAGGGAAGGTGAGAGGGGGCACCCCTGCCGAGTGCCGTTTCTTATATCGAAGGGAGAGGAGAGAATGTCATTAATTTTGAGCCTTGCGTAAGGACATGTGTAGAGGGAGAAAACTGCTCGAATGAACTCCACCGGGAAGTTAAAGTGATGTAGACTCTTTCCATATAGTGCCAATCAACCTTATCAAATGCCTTTTCGGCATCAGTGCCTACTAAGGCTAAGGGTATCCTATGAAGTTGAGCGTAGCGGGTCGCATGGAGCAATCTGAGGCAGTTATCTCTCCCCTCCCTTCCCCCAATGAAACCAGCCTGCTCTCCATTGATCAAGGATGTCATGAAGGGCTCTAATCTTTTAGCTAGGAGCTTAGCTCAGAGTTTCATGTCTAGATTAATTAGAGATATTGGTCGGTAGCTTCCGCACATTTCTGGGTCCTTATTGTCTTTATGAATCAGGGTAATGTGGGCTTCCTGGGACTGCTTTGGCAGGGATGCCCCCCCCCCCCCATAAGGTTGTTGAAAAGATCTGTTAGTCTTGGCTTTAATGTGGAAAGGAAGGATTTATAATACTGAATGGGAAGGCCATCTGGGCCTGGGCTTTTATTAGGGGGGCATGAAGCTATCAGTTTCTCGACCTCCGATTGAGTGACCTGAGAGGTCAACGTAGATGACTCAGAAGAGTTTAGTTTGGGGATATTAAGGTGACGTAGGAAATCGTCTATCAGAGAGGTGAGGTTGTCTAGCACACTGGGAGGAGAGCAGCCTTTTAGGTTATACAAGTCAGAATAATAGCTCTGGAACTCCTTTGCTATATCCGTGGAGGAGGTCAGAGTTTTACCTGAGGGGGATTTTATTGAGCTGATCTGGTTTTTCGCCCAAGCTTTTTTAATTAGCGAGGTCATGAACTTGCTCCCTCTATTGCCTTGTGCATATACTATATGTTTCAAATGTAGTTGCTTTTTATTGAATCTAGACTCCAGGCAGTGCCTCAGGTCCGTCCTCAGAGCCGTCAGGTTGTCTAGGTTCTGTTTTGTTTGTGAGAGCTTTGCTGTTAGTTCCATTTTTGCTATCCGCAATAGTTTCTCGTTGATTTATCTTTGTGTGCATTTTTTAGTGCGTGTGCGTAAAGCTATCAGTAATCCTCGCATATAGGCCTTATGGGCCTCCCACACAATCGGGACCTCTGTTTCGTCAGACGAGTTGAGGAGAATATATTCCTCTAATGATTTAGTTAACTGTTCCCTCTTTTCTATCGAGTCTAGGAGGGATGCATTGAGTGTCCATCTCCATTCCCGGGAGGGCGGCCGTGGTGCCCGCAGGGTCGCATGCAGCGGGGCATGGTCAGAAATTGTCATTGTGTCAATGTCCACTCGGATTAGAGATGTGAGGAGGTCAGAGGAGACCAAGACATAATCCAGTCTCTGGAACGTAGAGTGTACCAAGGAGAAGTATGAATAGTCTCTTGTTGAGGGGTGTAGAGAACGCCAGGCGTCCACTAGTCCCAGTTCCTGTAAGTTCCTACCGAGTTTTCTCAACTTAGTTTGAGAAATTTGAGAACGGCCAGAGGAGGAGTCTAAGGTAGGGTTAAAGGTGACGTTGAAGTCGCCTGCTATAATTGTCTGACCAACCGCAAAGTGTTTCAGGATCTCTAATTGTTTTAATAGCCAGGGGATCTGGTCCACGTTAGGGGCATAGATATCTGCAAGGGTCATTTTGACATTGTTTATTGATCCTCTTATGAAAAGGACTCTACCCTCACCGTCTCTATATTGAGCCTCTATATTGAGGATAGAAACTCCCTTCGAGGCCGATGAGGGGTGAGTGCTGTGAAAAGCCTTAGGAAAATGTTTCCCTGGCAAGGAGAAATGTTTATTTCCCTTAAAGTGCGTTTCCTGGAGAAAGAGAATTTTGGTATCATACCTTTTAAGAAGAAGCGCGAGGTTGTGTCTCTTGGATGGCAAATTGAGGCCCCTGACGTTGAAGGACGTGAGACGAAGTCCACCCATAACAACGCTCCTGGATTAAAGTAAGGAGAGTAAATGAGTGAGACAAGTATGGTATAGTTGTTAACGGTGACCAAAGGGCTCAATCACAGATATCCTCAAAGAGCTCCCGGGGTTTAAGGATGGGAATGGGAGTGGGAAGGAAAAAGGAAAAAAGGGAAGGGGAGGGGAAGAAGGGAAGGAGAGAGAACAAAACACAAATGTATTAGTAGCAATGAAGTATATGAAACAAATCAGCAGGGAAAATCTGCTGGTGAAAAGAAACTTTAGGTCTGCGAGGGGGGTGTCTGCGTGACCCCGTACCCTCAGTCCCACTTGGTGGGTGCGCTACCGAAGTCTCGTAGAATCACGAACCCTAACGAGAGATCAGAGTAATTGTCACAGCCTGGTCAGGCAGGCACCCCCCATGACCCCTAAGACAAGGGAGATACTGGGCAAAAAGCCCAGAGTGTATGATAATATAGCAGCAAACACTAAGCGGAACTTTAAACAAAGCAAAATACGAATACAAGCGTACAAACAGTATACATTTAGCTATGGAAGATCCTAAAGTGAAACGGAGGAAAAAATCAAACTCTCCTCCAGAGATCCACTTTGGTCCTGCCACCGATATACCCCCTTTTCCTCCACGTCCAAAACTGCGGGGTTGGTGGTCTAGGATAGAAAACAGGCCCATCCAGATCCTGAGAACCATAGGTGGATTGGGGGTCCCTCAGGGATCCCGGTATGGGATGAATGGGATTTTAACGAAGATTATATAATCCCAGAAATAACAAGTCATATCGGTTCCTCTCTTGGTTTTTTCTTTTTCCCCTTTGGAGACTTGGAGTAACCCGCTACGTGCCATCTTTCTGGGTTCTCCAGTTGGTGGAACTGTGGAGGGTCCGGGAGTGGTTGCCAGCTTGGGAGATCGATAGGGTCGATATCCATGAATTTCCATAGTCTCTGCATATCTTCAGCAGTACGAATGTTGATTTTTTTGCCCTTATGTGTGATGCTAAGTCCGAAGGGGAAAAGCCACTTATACTTTATCTCCATGGACTTAAGGACCTCTAGTAGAGGCCGGAGTATGCAGCGCTTTGCCAGCATGGAAGGGGCTAGGTCCTGGAATATCTGTATCGGGGCCTCTGCATAGTTCAAATCTCTGTGGGTTCTTGCAGCTCTCAGTAAGGCAGCCGCGTCAGGGAAAGCAAGTAACTTACAAATTATGTCTCTGAGAGGTTCTGACGCGACAGGTGGGGGTCTGAGGGCTCTGTGAATTCTTTCAATGCAAATGGAGGAAGCCCTGTCCGCCCCTAGTGGAGAGTCAAAAATTTCCTTTGCAATTTTTGGAAGGCACTCACCGGAGTAGGATTCGGGCAGACCCTTAATGCATGCATTGTTGCACCAATTTCTATTTTCAAGGTCTTCCTGCATTAGTAATGCTCTGTTTAGGTGGAAGTGCTGCTCCTTTAAGGCTTGCTCTAGTTGCAGAGAATGTGTAGTAATGGCGGCAGATGTGGTTTCAAGGTCTTCCACTCTGTGTCCCAGCTGCCCGAATTCTTCCTTGATCTCTGCCAAGTCAGAGCTGATGGGATGCAGGGCTTGAGAGATCAAGTCTCTCATGAAGCCTTTAGAGACATTCTCCCCATCCTCTCCCTCAGAGAGTGTCTCCTCTTCATCCCCCTTGCTAAGAGCAAGGACGAGCTCTCGTGCCGGCGCCATCTTGGAGGGGGGGGGGGGGGAGTAGGGAACGAGCTCTCCGTTCTCTGAAGAAGCGCTGCATATCTACTTGCCCTTTTGCCGTTGGGGAGTTCCCTGGAGGTCAGTGCTTCTTTCTTTGGAGAGTTTGCCCATTGTTCTGCCGGTTAGCTGCTGCTATGGGTCTCAGAAGGTGCCAGGCTGGAGGAGCCCTTCCCCGAAGCGGCCATCACGCTCAGCGTCCAGGCTCCGCCCGCCTATTGGTATCTATCTTACTGTTGTCTTTCGAAAGATAAGAGCTTTTACAATTACCATCGACAACAGACCTGGCTCTTTTTAAACCTTTTGGCTATTACTGATGTTTCCCTATCATAGTCAGAGACAAGAGAGCATGCTCTTCTAGCCTTTACAAACTCACCAACAGGCAAAATGTTGACAATATGAGATGGTAAAAAGTAAGGTATTGCCTGCAACCAACTTTCTAACTAATTTGGACTCAATTTTATGATTGACCCCTTAACAACACAGAACTAAAGTCACGTCCTGTGTATGAAGGGAGATCGTGGGTTGATCTACCTCCATACAACATGGGCGCCGGCAGTTTCGTACAGCTAACACCCGCTCGCAGCAGCTCTGATAAGCCGCACAGCTCATCGCAGCTGTTAAGCCTTTAAATGCCGCGGTCAATTCTGATAACTGCATTTAAATCCCCTGACCGATGTTTGGGCTCTGTCATGTGGAAATGAAGAATATAATGAGTGTACATCACATGTAACCCATGAGGAGTTATCTGTCCATTTAAGCCTCCTAATTATTTATAATAATGATTTAGTATCCCTAATGTGACCCGGCACCCGAGTTACAAGGGGTTGTAACAGTTTATTCAGACATTGGGAGAGTCTCTCCAATAGAGAACCATTGCTCGCAATTATAGGACGAAAAGGCAGAGGAAATAGATTTTTATCCAGCTTGGGTAAGGCATTAAAAATCAGACAAACTGGGAGTTACACCAAAACATAATTTGCTTTTTTCTCATTGGTGACTCCAACAGAAAGACATTCCTCCAATAACTAATGTAATGAGACTTTAAATGATTCTGTAAGCAGTGTTGTCCTCTAACATCTTCTGTACCTCACATTCGTATTAGGACCTGTCCAGTATGACAATGGAGCCACCTTTCTCAGACGAACAGACTAGTATGTTAGGATTGTTGAATAATTGTTCAAGTGCTTTCCTTTCCAGATATGTTAAATTGAATTTCTTCTATTGCTGTTGCGTGTCTAACATCATCAGTAGTTTTTCTATTTGGATTTGGAACTGATCTATTACCTCCAAACGTGATTAAACCAGATAAAATCCTTCTCCCCAAAACACTAATTGGCTTATTTGCCAGGGCTGCTATCCATGCGGGGGCTGTAGGTGTAATTTGTGCTATAAAATGATCTGGACAGAAGTATTCTCTACAAATAACAATTCTACACGTTACAAGATACAATCCTTTACTAGTTTTGTTTATCCCATAGTTTGTACAGACTGTCATCTTTATGTGGGTTGTGCTTAACTGACTGACTGAAGAATTAACAGCAATTCAGCTGAGCATTAGGCCAGGCTAAATAGCCCATACAAATACTCATAGGTGAGACTAAACATGTCTCACCTATAACCACTCCCACCAGAGCCAGGAGATGGAGAAACGTCTATGAAACCAGTACGAAACTATCAGAGAAGGAGCGACCCCCAAACCACTGCAACAGCAGATAAATCAATCCCGTGAAAAAACCAACCACCTTCTTCACTGGTGAGGGTCCAGGAGGAGGAGGAGTTCATAGTAGAGAAGATCCTCGGTTCGAGAAGGCACGCAAGAAGATTACAATCTCATGTGCAGTGGAAGAGGTACGGCAAGGGAAAAATTCATGTAGCTAGACCAAAATGTACATGCTCCAAACCTCATGAGGGAGTTCCACAGGTGGTATTTAGGTAAGCCAGCCCCTGGGATATCCAGAGGCCATCCTAAAGAGAGGGGGCTACTGTCAGGGATCGCAACCAGGACCTCCTGTACTCCAGTCACCAGCCCTTCCTGCTGAGCCATCCAGCTGTCTGGCTAGCTCCCCTGCTGAGCTTAGCTATGATCCTGTACACCTGGCCTAGTGCCCTGTCCTGATCATGCCCTGCATCTGATTTAGGTAAAACTACTCCTGGCTCTACTCTGACTACATTCTCGGTCTGTACGGACTACAACACTGGAGGCTCTAACCAAGAACCAGACTGGTTACACCATTCTTTATGAGTAGAGCAGGGAAGACAGCTGCAAATGCAATGACTGATGTTTATGTCAACTAGGCTAAACAGAAATACACCTCAGCACTTATACACATTTAATATCTGAATAAAACTGCACAACTTTTGCTTATACTACCTGCAAGAAAATGCAAGGCTCTTAGCTCATATTTTGATCAAAATGTGGGAGCTCATCCGCCTTATCCGGTTGAACCCTATTGGGTGGATTCCTAATTCTTATAGATATCTCTCTTTGGGCCAAAAAAGTCTCAAAATGAATCTTCAATGTAAGCATATAGCCAGGTATTCTGGTTTCTTCCTCCCCTCTTTGTTTGTTATTAAATGCATGTAGCTCTTGGGATATGTAACACAGGGAAAAACTGCAAGATTAACAGCCTGGTGGTGGAATATCATCATCTACTGGTCCTCACTCTGAGGTCTTCTGTTAGATTGTGATTTGTTTGCTTATTATTGTCTAGTTGCATTTTGCTATGCGACATGTATTTTATATAGAAATGTTCTAAAATATCAATATAATTTTTTACTTATGTTCAATAATAGTAAATCAGCTTTATTCTTTGCAGATGACAGTACTGGGAGCTCAGAAGGACCTCTGACGTCTGCAGATTATAAAGTAGATCTTAATAATGAACAAGATACATATGAAGAACCTGTAATTATCCCAGGTATCCCCTCCGCCCTTCACAGCAAAGATGCATCATCTGATTCTCCTATACAGATCCCATCTTCTGATCCATCACAGATTGATAACCAGAAGAAAAGTCACAGAAGACGAAAACATGAAAGAACTCACAGAAAAGAGAAGCCATACTCATGTTCAGAATGTGGGAAATGTTTTAGTTTGAAAACTGATCTTGTTACACATCAAAAAACTCACACAGAAGTTAAGCCATTTTCATGTCCTGAATGTGGGAAGTGTTTTAATGCGAAAACAGAGCTTGTTACACATCAGACAACTCACACAGGGAAGAAGCCATTATCATGTTCAGAATGCGGGATGTGTTTTTCAAATAAATCAGATCTTGTTACACATCAGAGAATTCACACACGAAAGAACCTATGTTCAGAATGTGGAAAATGTTTTACTAGAAAAGCAAATCTTATTGAACATCAGAGAATTCACACAGGGGAGAAGCCATTTTCCTGTTTAGATTGTGGCAAATGTTTTACTAGCAAAGTTAAGCTTGTAATGCATCAGAGCAATCACACAGGAGAGAAGCCATTTTCATGTTCAGAATGTGGGAAGTATTTTTCAAAGAAAACAGATCTTGTTATACATCAGAGACGTCACACAGGAGAGAGGCCATTTTCATGTTCAGATTGTGACAAATGCTTTACTATGAAAGCAAATCTTGTTACACATCAGAAAATTCACACAGGGGTGAAACCATTTTCATGTTCAGATTGTGGCAAATGTTTTACTAGGAAAGCTAATCTCGTTGATCATCAGAGAACTCACACAGGAGAAAAGCCATTTTCATGTTCAGAATGTGGCAAGTGTTTTACTAGTTTAGCAAATTTTGTTAAACATCAAAGAAGTCACACAGGGAAGAAGCCCCTTTCATGTTCAGAATGTGGGAAATGTTTTTTATATAAATCAAATCTTGTTATACATCAGAAAACTCACACAGGAGAGAAACCATTTTTATGTTCAGAATGTGGCAAATGTTTTTCCCTAAAATCAAATCTTATTCAACATCAGAAAACTCACACAGGGGAGAAGCCATTTTCATGTTCACAATGTGGCAAATGTTTTTTGCAGAAATCAGATCTTGTTAGACATCAGAGAAGTCACATAGGAGAAAAGCCGTTTTCATGTTCCGAATGTGGAAAATGTTTTACTAAGAAATCCAGCGTTGTTATACATCAGAGAAGTCACACAGGAGAGAAGCCATTCTCATGTTCAGAATGTGGGAAATGTTTTACTCAGAAATCAAGGGTTGTTGTACATCAAAGAACACACAGAGGAGAAAAGTCATTTTCATGTTTAGAATGTGGGAAATGTTTTTCAAATAAATCACGTCTTGCTTTACATCAGAAATTTCACACAGGGAAGAATCTATTTTCATGTTCAAAATGAGGCAAGTGTTTTACTCAAATCACAAGTTCTTAACCATCTAAAAACTCACACAGGAAAGTAACTTTTCTTTTTTAAAAGTCATTTAATTAGCAAATGGTACAAGAAAAAAATACAAAAAGGTGACTTCATATACAGCATGTCTCTTAAAAAGTGCCACAGTACTAATGGCCTTTTTCTGGGCCTTTTTTCAGCAAATAAGGGAGATGGAATAACTCCTCCACAGTGCCACCTATTGAAAGGCAGCATTCCTTCAAGTCAAAGGCCGACTTTTTATACAAGTCTTGTTACAATGACTGGGAATTAAAAGCAAAGCCAGACCCCATGTACATACAGCTGTTTCCGGGTTATTGCCCATCATCAGTGTACAGTAGGAGTCTGGCTTTTGCTAATTTTTCAGCAAAAACGTCTATGGTTGGATGTTACCTAGAGGTCATTTAGAAGTTATTAAATGTGCTGTAAACAGTGAATTTTAACTTTTTTTTGCAATCCCAGTAGGGTGTAGATTTGGAGCTTCTTCTGGCATTCTTCTAATGGCTTCTCTTTTAGTACAGCTTCAGATGATTGTTTTGTGCGTGCAATACATAGAAAATAGAACCCATTGATTTCAATGGGTTCAGTCTTACCAATTTCTTTTGCATACCTGAAAAAAACACTGCTCGATTTTTAAACATATTTGCGCACCAAAGGTCCCATTGGGAGGTGTACAAATGCGCACTCAATACCCAGACAATTGCTCAATATACTTCCAGATGTTTGCTGAAAGCCATTAGTAAAATCTAAAACTCCATGCAAACAATGCTTTTCTGTTTGTGGTGTTTTTCTGTACTTTTACATTTTTGGCTTCTATGTTTTCTGTTTCACAATTTTTTTTCTCATGCAGTGGTTGTAATAAAATATCCTCCCATTCACATATGTTCGCATTTAGAGGCCCAATGGCAACAATGATGGGATGCAATGGTGGTCTATTGAATGACTTATGAATCTTAGGCCAGCCCTGAAAGATTGGTGTGATGGGATGTTCTGTACATGGGGGTTTTGCCTGCTTATCATTGAAAATGACTAAACATGTTCCTCAATCATATTTTTAAGCTCAATTTGAAAATGTTCCCCTGAATTATTGGCTTATTTTCGATAAGTGCTGTTGTCATCCAGGATTTTCACTGCCAAGTTTCTATGTAGCAACCTAAGGCTACATGCATATGAGCGAGAGCCTAGTGCGAGTCGCACATATGTGAACTCCATTCTTTTGAGTGGAGTCATTCACATTAACAATTCTTAGTTTTTCCATGCAGGGATGCTGCAAAGTTAAAAATCACATGCATGTTCCATATTTTGGCGGTGCCTCGAAACGCATTGACCACTGTTTTCAATGGGACAGTAAAATACATCCCATGGCACTCACATGCGATGTGATATGGACTCCAGTGTGATATGATGTTTCCCATTGAAATCAATGGAAAACAGTTTCGATCCTTTAGCATGCATGAAACACGCACCTGAGGATCGCAATTTCACAGAAGTGATGGACGAATATTTTATTACATCTGGCTGCTACTCTTCCTTTTACTTTCTGTGGAAGCAGTAATGGTGTGCTGGTTTCACATACTGCTTCTGCATTTTGGCCTACTTTTTCTTCGGTGCAATTTGCCATGTGTTGTTGTTCATCTGAGGTTATATTTACCTAATGTTAAGATCTGCTTATGACCCGATGTTTATTATGTCCTGACGTGAGAATGTTCTTAATTTTTCTTATCTTATGACCCTATATGTCTGTGTGTGTGTGTATGTATTTATGATATATATATATACCGTATATAATGTATAGTATATATTTGTATAATTTACTTTTCTACATTAAAAACATTTTTCATTAAAAAAATGTAGCACTTATGTATTAGAACATTTTTATTTTTCCATCGACCGAGTTTAGTGCTTTCTACTTGCTCCCTGGCTGCAACTTGCCAGCCACCCCCTTCAGATCATACAAGAGAAGATGAAAATAATTTACAGCACAAATTAATAATGTGATAAAAACAACAGTGAAACTTTGTTCCAAATTGATCTATCTTTTCTTTTTTTAGCTACATAATCACGTGAGGGATTGTTTTTTTGGTAAATTAGATCTGTTTTTATTGGCACCATTACATATAACTTATTACATCTTTTGCAAAAAATGAAAAAGGCCGGCTCCTTAAAACATTTATTTTATTCCAAAAATCCATAAACTTACAAATGGCAGGTACCATATAACACTATGATTACGCCTACACGTATTTTAAAAGACACTTCCGTCTTGGTCACAAGTAACAAACTCACATGGTACTCCCCCTTAAAATCAATTATGGACCAATCATTATAATAGTAATACTTCTACTTAGCTCGTCAAACACACACTTCCAGTAAACTGACAGGTGTCCTGCCCCTTTTAAAGCTTGCTATCCATGCCCCACCCCTTTTATAGTTGAATTACCCTCCTCTTCCAGTGACAGGTTCCATGCTCACATTAGCTTAGCTTATTTTTCAGCCCCCAAATTATCACAACCTTGTTCAGCTCCCCTTCCCGGGACAATAACCCCACCCTCTAATGTATTTTATTCAGCCCTCCCCATTTTATTCTGCCATATTATGCCATGGAGTTATTTCCCTTCAAGGCTTATTATAGAGATTCACACACCAGACTAATGCAAAGTTTAAAAAGGTTTATTGAACACTCAAATGCATACAGAATGAAGCAGCGGTCATTGTGGTAGAGTTTATATAGTCACTACATAGCATGCAAATATTTACATTTTAGTATAAATTACAATGTTAATCACACGGTTTGGAGCAGCAGTAAAGTCCTCTTTTAAAGCCGTAAACTTGCCCATGTTATTCTGGGAGATGCTTGAGGAAAAAGTTGGGTTTTGCACTGTGGAGTAGCAGCTTCAAAAGTAGAATTTAGGTTCATTTTTAGGCCATGAAGATTCTCTCTAGTAGTGTGGGTCACCCACAACAGTAGAGGGTATATTTATTTCAGCCATCGCCTGCATAAATGTGCCCCAGCCTGGAGGCAAAATCTTCTTGGCCGTACTGTGGCTTTGTGTTGTGCTACATACTAAGTCCAGCTTGTTAGATCTGAAGATAACAGCTCCCTCATAAGTAAACTCGCTCTTATCAATCGACACTGTAGTATGTCTGTTCTCCAACAGTCTGTTTAGTAAAAACTCAGCATTTTTTGTGAAATGCGGTGTCAGGACGGTCTGGGATAATGGAAGTCCCTGAGAAAACCCGCAACCCCTGTCCCTGCCTACTTGCCCCCCTGGGCTAACCCCCAGGGGTGACAACTGGGCGGCGGTCCCTACACTCACTAGGGAAGCAGGACACAGGAAAGACAAACAGACACTGGAGACAAACAAACAGTAGAATGGTCAGACTATCCAGGTCGGCAATAGGAGGGTACGCGGTACAAAGGGGTAAGGCAAAAACAAAGTCAAGTCCAAAAGCAGATGTAAGAAAGCCGGGGTCACAACAGGAGTCAAAACAATATGCGGGTGCAGCTGGAAGACCAAACTAACACTGGCAATGCTGGAAGGAAACAGAGACATTTAATTGCTGTCAGAACTCCCGCCCCAGCAGCTGATTGGGGCGGGGAGCCTGACAGCAGCAGGACCCAATCAAGGAGACGCTGGGAACACCACCCCTGGCCTTGCTGAGCAGATGGATGCCAAGGAAGCATGCCTGGTAGTCATGGAGATGGGGTCACGCAGGGCGGCACCCGCTGCGTCCCTAGCAACCCGGTGGCGAGAAGACGAGTTAACATGGTTGTTAATTGCAAATTCGGCGAGAGGTAAGTAGTTGGCCCACTGAAACTGGTTATCAGAAACAAAAAGTCGCAGGTACTGGATCAGTTCTTGATTCATACGTTCCGTTTGTCTGTTAGACTCAGGATGGAAAGCGGAAAAAAAGACAAATTCACATTTAGATTTTTACAGAAAGCTCGCCAGAAGCGAGCGACGAATTGTACCCCTCTATCTGAAACAATATCCGCAGGGATCCCATGTAGCCGAACAATCTCCTTGATGAACATTTCTGACATTTGGCGTTAGGCAGCTTGCAAAGAGGAACGAAATGTGACATTTTGGAGAAATGGTCAACTATAACCCAAATGACCATTTTCCCCAGCTAGGGCGGCAAATCAGTAATACAATCCATGGACAGATGGGACCATGGCCTGGATGGAATGGGCAAGGGAAGAAGAGGACCCTCAGGACGTCTCCTGAGATTCTTCCCCCTTGCGCAAATCGGATATGCGGACACAAACAACCATACATCTCTGGCCATATGCGGCCACCAATAGACTCTGGATAATAACTCTTGAGTACCCCTGATACCGGGGTGACCAGCTAGGACTGAAGCATATGTCTCCTCTAACACTTTCAATCTCAGTGACAAAGGAACAAAAAGTTTGCCTTCCGGAAGGGCTTCAGGGGCAGATTGTTGAGCAGCGTGTATAAGAGGGGAAAGGTCGGATGAGACAGCAGCGAAAACCACCCCAGGGGAGAGAATACTCTCAGGCTCTGACTCAGAAGGTTCCGGGGTACCAAAATTCCTAGACAGGGCATCAGCCTTAACATTCTTTGAGCTGGGTCTATAGGTCACAACAAAATTGAACCGAGAAAAGAACAAGGCCCAGCGGGCTTGCCAAGCATTCAACCTCTTAGCGGAGTCTAAATAAGTGAGGTTTTTATGGTCTGTGAGTACTGTGATCTGATGATGAGCCCCTTCCAAAAAATGCCTCCACTCCTCAAAAGCCCACTTAATAGCTAGTAATTCCCGGTTGCCTATATCATAGTTCCATTCGGTAGAAGAGAACTTTCTAGAAAAATAGGCACACCATCTAAGGTTAGTGAGTGTGGAGGGACAGTACCGCTCCCACACCAAACTCCGAGGCATCTACCTCCACAACAAACGGGCAGGAAAGTTCTGGTTGTACAAGGACGGGCGCTGAAGACAAAGCCGCCTTTAGGGTATCGAAGGCCATAAGGGCATCAGAAGACCAGGTACTCACATCTGCTCCCTTTCTGGTGAGGTTCGTTAAAAGTTGAGCCACCACGGAGAAGTTTTTAATGAACTTGCAATAGTAATTAGCGAAGCCGAGGAAGCGTTGAAGAGCCTTCAAAGTACCTGGCCGGGCCCACTACGTGATGCCTTTCACCTTCCCAGGATCCATCTGGATGTCACATGGTGTGATGATATACCCTAAGAATGATATTTTTTGTACCCCGAAAACACATTTCTCGAGCTTTGCAAACAGCTTGTTACGTCTGAGTCGAGCCAACACGGTGTGAACGTGTGTACGGTGGCTCACCAAGTCGGAGGAAAAAAATCAGAATGTCATCTAGATATACCACGACGAACATCCCCCATGATATCCTGAAACACAGAATTCATGTACCCCTGAAAAATGGCCTGGGCGTTACATAATCCAAAAGGCATGACTAGATATTTAAAATGACCGAGAGGCGTATTGAAGGCGGTTTTCCACTCATCCCCTTCCCGAATGCGAATGAGATTGTAAGCTCCCCTGAGGTCAAGCTTCGAAAACCACTGGGCACCAGCGACCTGGTTGAGGAGGTCGGGAATGAGCGGAAGAGCATACTGGTTTCTGACCGTGATTTTATTTAGCTCTCTATAATCTATACAGGGCCGAAGACCCCCATCCTTTTTCTTGACGAAGAAAAAACCGGCACCTACTGGGGATTCTGAAGGTTGGATGTGCCCCTTGGCCAAGCTGTCCTTGATATAGTCCTTTATGGACTCTCTCTCTGGAACGGTACCATTATAAATGCGGCCATTAGGAAGTTTGGCCCCAGGAACCAAATCAATTTTACAATCCCATTCCCTATGATGGGGCAGGGCTTCAGACAATTGCTTAGAGAAAACGTCCGAAAACTCGGAGAGGTAATCTGGTAGGGAAATACCCTATCAGAGATACCCACCTCAACCGGACATAGGTGATTGGCACAGCGGGGACCCCACTCTACCAGTTCCAACGTGTCCCAATTAACTACAGGATTGTGCTCCCGGAGCCAGGGAAGACCTAAGATGACGTCCACAGACAAGCATCTCATCCCAATAACTGTGCAGGACTCAACATGTAGGGCTCCTACCGTAAAACTTACGTCCGGGGTAACCAGATTAACTAGACCTGCCTGCAATGGAGTGGAATCCACTCCTGAAACAAAAATCGGAGTCTCTAAGCGTAACAAAACCCCGGACAGTTGAGCCACAAAATTAAAATTAACTAAATTTGCAGCAGTCCCAGAATCAACGAAGGCTTGCCCAGTACGGTAGAAAGAATGGAATTCTAGGGTGCAGGGCAATAACATCTTGGACATCACAGGGAGTACCTTAGCTCCTAGACAGTCCTCCCGACAACTGCCTAGGAGCGGAAGTTTTCCTGCGCGGCTTCTTATTGTAGGTCGCCATGCGGTGACCCGGCTCCCCACAGTAGAGATAGATTCTTCTTTAGGCGATATTCCCGTCATTGCTTAGGGTTCATGGCTCCCAGCTCCATGAGCTCTGCGGTGGGAGGTGATAAAGTCGGGTCATTAGAAGACGTGGACGTGGGGAGTGGACTGGTCCGAGTGGAGTGTCTGGTCCTCAAACGTCGGTCGGCCCGAATAGCCAGTGACATGGCTTGCTCCAAGGTTCTAGGCTCCGGGTGGGCCACGAGTAGGTCCTTAAGACCCTCAGACAGACCAGCCAAAAATAAATCTTTTAAGGCGGCATCATTCCACCCGGATTCCGTACAATGTTGGCAGAATTGGGAACAGTAGTCTTCTGCCAACTTGCAGCCCTGGCGCAGGGCTAGAAGTTTAGAAACTGCGTAGCCAGCCCAGTCGGGTTCGTCATAAATTTGGCCCAAGGCGGAAAAAAAGGCATCAAGGGACAGTCGGGTGGGAGAGCCAGCAGGTAACGAGAAGGCCCAATTTTGGGGCTCTCCCCTCAGGTGGGTAATTACAATTCCCACTTTCTGGTATTCAGTGCCAGGGGAGTGGGGTGGGAGGTCAAAGTAGAGCTTGCAGCACTCTGAGAATGCGAAAAACTGACTTCTCTCCCTGGAGAAGCAATCAGGAAGCGTAGCCCGAGGTTCTGACACAGTTCCTGGAGTGGAAGGAGGCTGCATGGAATCCGCAGACACCACTTGTTCCTGTAGCTGCAAGCGGGTGGTTAGGTCCTGGACAAGGTTCGTAAGGACCCGGACCTGGTTCGCTAAAGCCGCCACGGCCTCCATCGAGGGGTTCAAAGTTCTCGGTCGGATACAAGGGTCTGACCTTCCTTCGGCCAGTGTCCGGGATAATAAAAGTCCCTGAGAAAACTCGCAACCCCGGTCCCTGCCTACTTGCCCCCCTGGGCTAACCCCCAGGGCGACAACTGGGCGGTGGTCCCTACACTCACTGGGGAAGCAGGACACGGGAAAGACAAACAGACACTGGAGACAAACGAACAGTAGAATGGTCAAACTATCCGGGTCAGCAATAGGAGGGTAGCGGTACAAAGGGGTAAGGCAAAAACAAAGTCAAGTCCAAAAGCAGATGTCAGAAAGCCGGGGTCAAAACAGGAGTCAAAACAATACGCGGGTGCAGCTGGAAGACCAAACTAACACTGGTAATCCAGGAAGGAAACAGAGACATTTAAATGCTGTCAGAACTCCCGCCCCAGCAGCTGATTGGGGCGGGGAGCCTGACAGCAGCAGGACCCAATCAAGGAAATGCTGGGAACACCACCCCTGGCCTTGCTGAGCAGATGGATGCCAAGGAAGCACGCCTGGTAGTCATGGAGATGGGGTCACGTGGAGCGGCACCCGCTGCGTCCCTGCACAGCCCGGCGGTGACCAGAGTTACAGCGACCAGAGGATATCACTAGAACCGGGGCTCCCCTGCGCCGCACTTCTGCAACCCGCGTAGTAGGACTGGCAGTGTGGGCACAGCGGCCCCGAGAGTTGCCGGTTCTGAGACGCGGATTGACGTGGCTTCCAATTTCATGGACACCATTGTGTTTATCAGGTTTGGTATTTGCCATTTGTTGATAACTAAAGATGAGCGAACGTGTCCGTTACGGACACATCCGCACCCGGACACCGGCTTTGCCGAACACTGCAGTGTTCGCGCGTAAAGGTCCGGGTGCCGCCGGGGGGCGGGGAGATGCGCGGCGGCGCGGGCGGCAGTAGCGGGGAACAGGGGGGAGCCCTCTCTCTCTCCCTCTCCCCCCCACTCCCCGCCGCACCCCCCGCGCTGCCACGGCGGCCCCCGAACTTTTTCGCCCGAACACTGAAGTGTTCGCAAAGTTCGGTGTTCGGGCGAAAAAGGGGCGGGGCCGAACGTGTTCGCTCATCTCTATTGATAACCAGGATCAGCTGGACTAACAAGGTGTATCGTTGCTAGCACTGTTGCATGCCGTTTAGCGCGAACCAAGTATCTTTGAAACACATTGGTGTAACTTAATTTTCGCATGAACTGGTAAGTTGCCACATTGTAAAATCTCACTAATTTTATCATCAAGATGCTTAATAGGCACATCACGTATGTTAGGCGTTGTAACTGCATGTTTTAACTTGTTAGGCTTGTGTTTTTGGAAAAGTACATTTTCTCATGCTGCATTATTGGAATCGCAAAGCCTAAGTGCGGCCCTATTAAGCCATCCACCTGATTCAGTATCCATTTCTTTTTGGCCAGAGCTTTATCACCCAGGCTTATTATAGTGCACCACCACTTTAGTATATTTTTACACTCTTTTAGAGGTACAGATAGTCCCCAACTTGCAAACGTTAGAGTTACGAACTTCGCAAGATGCAAACAATCTGTCCTGCACAGTATGATGTAATGCTATGGCATTACATCATACTGTGCAGGGACTGGACAGGCTTCTATCAAGCCTGATAGAAGCCTGTCCGGTCAGATCGCGGGACACTGTGCGGTTGCTAGGCAGCCGGGGACCTTCTGAAAGGCCCTAGGGCTTTCTATGTAGAGCGCCTATCAAGCTGTGCACCCCAGCTGCCTAGCAACCGCACAGCGTCCCACGATCTTATCGCAGGACACTGTACGGGCTCCCTGAGCGTCGGGTGTCAGCTATTTCTTACAGCTGGCACACGGCGGCAGCAGTTCTGACGGGGTCCGCGCTGCTCGTTGGAACTGTTAACACTTTAAATACAGCTGTCAGTGCTATTTAAAGTGTTAAAAGTTCTGACAAGCGGCATGGATCGTCATAACTGCTACCGCCGGGTGTCCGCTGTAAGAACAGCCGGCATCCGACGTTGTACGGAGCGGGATCCACCCGCCATCCTGCACCGTACAAGCATTTGTTCGTACATACGAACAAATGTACTTGCAAGCAGGTTCCTGAAACGGATCCTGTTCGCAAGTAGGGGACCCTCTGTATTTGCCCTTTTAGGCTATTTAAAGTGATTGCGCAAAATAGATTTTTCACCTCGAAGATGTTCTCCGAACTAACCCAAGTGGCATCTGGTCTGGGATTTTTAGAAAATCTATTGAGCAGAAGTGGTTTGAGGAGAGAGACATGGAAGGAGTTGGGTATATGCAGGGAGGGTGGGAGTCGCAGCCTGTAACAAACAGAATTAGTTCTCTCCAACACTTCAAACAGACTCAAAAATCGTGGGGTGAGCTTATAAGATGGAACTTTTAGCCGTATATGTTTGGAGGAAAGCCACACTTTATCCCTTGGAACAAACTGTGGGGTGGACCGATGCCTGCAATCACCAAACCTCTTCATGGAAGCAATTGACTTCTCCAGATTAACCTTGGTCTCCTGACAAATCTTTGTAAAACTCTGCTGAGGAAGCTGCTGCTGGAGCCTCGGAAGTCGTGGGACTGGAAGGGGAACTCTTGGCTGATGCCCATATACTAGAAAGAAGGGAGACTCCTTCATGGAGTCGCTGACATGCTGGTTATGAGAAAACTCCGCCCAGGACAGAAGACTGACCCAATCATCGTGGTGCTAAAATGGCAGAGATATCCGGTCAGGATCTGGTTGGTACGCTCCACCTGCCCGTTAGACTGGGGGTGATAAGCCGAAGAGAAGTCTAATGATATATCCATAAATTTACAAAGGAATCTCCAAAATTTAGATGTAAATTGCACCTCTCTATCTGACACAATATGTTTAGGAAAGCCATGGAGGCAGAAAATGTAATTAATGAACTTCTCGGCAAGTTGACTGGTGGACGGCAAACTGGGCAGAGACACAAAATGGGCCATTTTAGAAAATCGGTCCGCTACCACCTATATAACAGTACAGCCACTGGACAGAGGTAAATCTGTAATAAAGTCCATGGTAATATGCTGCCATGGAGCCTCAGGTATGGGTAATGGACACAAGAGCCCTGCAGGTCTCAGTTTCTGTGGTTTATACTGGGCACAGGAGGTACAGGAGGACACGAAATCATGAATATCCTTCACCATGGACAGCCACCAGTACTGATGATGAATTAACTTGCTAGTCTTGCGTTGCCCAAAATGACCAGCTATTTTTGAACAGTGACCCACAGGATAGAACAACTCTCCTCTTGGCCTCGGGTACGAACGTCCTTCCTGGCGGGATATCCTTAACCCGAACAGGAGCTATGGTCACCAATCTGGCAAGTTCAATAATGAATTGTGGAGCCTCTTCAGTGTCGTTACAGTCAAATGCTCTGGATAATACGTCAGCCTTAATATTTTGGTTGGCAGGCCAAAAATACAATACAAAATCAAACCGTGCAAAAAAGAAGGCCCACCAAGCTTGACGGAGGTTGAGCCATTGTGCAGTCTAAAGATACGTCAGATTTATATGGTCGGTGTAAATTACAATGGGATGCGAGGCTCTCTCCAGCAGATAACGGCAAAATCCAGGCGCATCTTGATAGCCAGTAACTCATGGTCCCCTATAGAGTATTTCTGGCCTGCCGTGGAAAATGACTTGAAGAAAAAAACGCATGTCACCTTATTGCCAGATGCCCCCTTTTGCAGTAGGACTGCTCCTGCACTTGAGGAAGAAACATCAACCTCCAGAAAGAACTGCTTTGTACCATCTGGTCGGTGCAGCACAGAGGCAGACAAGAAGGCTACCTTTAGAGCATGAAAAGCAGACTGCCTCCGGGGACTATTGCTTGGCATCAGCTTTCTTACATGTAAGAGCAGAGATGGGAGAAATCAGGGAGAAGAAGTGTGGGATAAACTGTCAGTAGTTGTTTGCAAAGCCCAGGAATCGCTGGATTGCATGAAGGCTGGAGGGACGAGGCCAATTCAGTACTGCAGAGACTTTTTCAGGATCCATCTGCAAACCCTGTTTGGAGACAATATACCCCAAAAAGGGAAGTGACTCACGTTCAAAAACACTTCTCCAATTTAGCAAACAAACGATTCTCCCTTAAACGCTGGAGCACCGAGCGAACCTGCCTCTGGTGCCAGGGTATATCTGGGGGAAAAAATCAAGACATCGTCCAAATAGACAACGACACATTGTTGAAGATCTCTGAAAATGTCATTAACAAATTCCTGAAAGATGCCTGGAGTGTTAACCAGACCAGATCCTTTCTTTGTTTCTGTACTCCGGTTGCTGTTTTATCTTTGTCCTATAGGTGTTCTGGTCCACCAGGGTAAGTCAGCGCCTAGAGAAAGACTTATCAGGATGTGTGTTCAGCTTATAGGCAGGGGTTTCCCTTTCCTGGTTATCAGTTCAGGGCAAGATACCTTCCCTAGTTCCCATCCATATATGCGGCTGTTCATCTGGTATCTTACCTCCCATGCTGGGGTTTGCTATCAGCCGTGCTGGATCGTATTTTCACCTACCCAGTAGATTGACACAGTGGTTCCACATCCACAGTCCTTACAGCTTGACTTGACTTTTAAGCTATGTCTTTCCTTTTAAGAGTCATGCTATGTTGTTGGGGGTGGGGGCGAAGGGGGAAGGCGGGTGTTCTTGTTGATCTCCTTTCCTTTTTTCCCTTTTCTTCCTGTTGCACTGGACGTAAAGTGCCCGCTTGTTATGTTTTCTGATTAGCAACATTTGACAAAGTTAAAATAAGAGTTTATAGCCAACTACTATGTGTCAGGAGGTATTGATGTTTTTTCTGTATTTATGCAATGTTATGTACCACTGAGGTGGACATCTACTGTTTATTTGTTAACTATTCTGGCTAAATAAAGCTCCTTTAAAAAAAATAAAGGTTTGAATCATAGCGGTCATGAAGGCATTGAGGCTGTCGAGATTACTGATGGTCTCTATGCACAGCAAGGCCTATGTAGGGGCCTCATCAGTGAGGAGGTTAATGATGAAAAACACCTTCCTGTCACTGGTAAACATGGTGGGATACATCTGGAAGTAAATCCGGCATTGATTAAGGAAGCCTCTATATTGACAATGATCCCCACCGAATTTTGCAGACATTGTCATGTTGACATCAGAGCGTAAGTGATGAAAATCCAGAAGTTGCCTCTGTAAACTGATTATCTCCTTTTGTTGATCTAGCACCAGTGCCTGTAATCCAGCAAACTTGATAGGAGGCACAAAATTCCTGGAGCTCTTTAACTTGCTTTCACAGGGCAGTGACTATGGGCTCCATGTTTTGGCGTAATTATTTTGTAGCAGTTTAGGCATAAGGGTGGAGCCTCAGGTCAGGAGAGTAGTCAGAGTAGAGCCAGGAGTCAACAACAGGAAGTCTCGTTTTGCAGTACAAAAGGATGAGGTGGGTAAGATAGTCAGATAGAAAGCCAAAAGTCAGCAACGGGAAGTCTTGTGACAATAGTAGAGCAGCAGGCAGAAGTGGTGCTTGATCAGTCAATGCTACGGAGCAGAATAATCATGCCCTGGATCGGGGTCAGGCTTTTATAGGAAGTCCCAATTAGTAGCAGGGCAAGGCCAAGACATGGAGATAGGAAGTGGACTTAATTGGAGCAAAGACAATGCTAGGATCAGCAGAGTAGTTGGTCCAATAAGCTGAATAGCTCACTGGGGAGAGAAACCGCATGGAGCACAGGAGTTCCCATGTTTGAGTCCTGACACTATGAGTGCAGAAAATAACATTTTTAGTATACTATTTGTCTACCCAATGATTATGCGGATGTGGGATAAATTGGTGGAGGCCATAGACTATCTAGATGACCTGATATTTGCTGCAATTCTTGGTTAATCAGACAAATTGAATACAATCCCAGATAATTGTCATTAGTCATCAACACACAATAGTACTAGATTATCTCATTAGCTGCCCTGGGTGGAATGCATCAAATAATTGGACCCATCTGTTGTCATTATATAGATCCTAAAGTTAACATTCAGGTCAGATCCAGGTTCCAGATAATCCAGGAGATGAGAGATAAATGGCTAGAAGAACATGAGGAGAAACAGGATTTGTGGTGGAATGACATTTTCTCTATTTGTAATCTAGCTAACTGGTTCAAATGTATTGCAGAGTGGTTCATGGGTATACAGTCAAAATTTTTATAGATTGATTTTCTGTTGTGTACCTTACCTATGCAAGGTAGATAAAAGATATGTTGAGAAGCTCATTAGAACACTACACCATTGCTATAATTAGCCGCCTTACGATGACCTGCTGCAAGGCTACTCATAGATGTGGTTGTGATCTCTTATAATTTTGTTTGCCATTTGACTTCCCAAGTTTAGGGAAAATACAAGTCCAAGTACGAGAAGTGGGGGTACTTTTATCAGTGTGATCGCCTCGCCTTAGGCAGGGATCTCCCCCACATATTCTTGATTGGGTCACATTTTAGATAAAAAGGGGAGTTTGGCTCCTATTATTCTGAACTTTACAATATTGACAAACAACATAACTCAGAGCCACATAAAATAACTCAGATCCAAAAAATGTAAAAATCTCTTTTCCACAAATCTGCAGCAACCGAAATTAGTGGTGAACAACGCAATCTCCCTAAAAGAAATGGAGGACGCCATCAGCATACTCCCTAAGGGTGCGTTCACAAGAGCGTATATCGGCTCGGTTTTCACGCCGAGCCGATATACGTCCTCCTCATCTGCAGGGGGGGGGCCTGGAAGAGCCAGAAGCAGGAACTGAGGCTCCAGCCCCTCTCTGCCTCCTCTCCGCCCCTCTGCACTATTTTCAATGAGAGGAGGCGGGGTGGGGGCGGGGCTAAGGTCCGTGAATTAGCCGCGCCCCCGCCTCTCTTCATTGCAAATAGTGCAGAGGGGTGGAGAGGAGGCAGAGAGGGGGCGGGAGCTCAGTTCCTGCTCCTGGGCTCTTCCAGCCTCCCCCCGAGCCGATATACGCTTTTGCGAACGCACCCTAAAGGCAAGAGTCCATGCACAGATGGCTTCAGCTCCACCTATTCTAAAACATCTCAGCCTTAGGGCTTATTTAGACGACCGTATATCGGCTCGGTTTTCACGCCGAGCCGATATACGGTGTCCTTGTCTGCAGGGGGGGGGAGATGGAAGAGCCAGGAGCAGGAACTGAGCACCTGCCCCCTCTTGGCCCCTTGCCACTACTTGCAATAGGAGGGGGCGAGATGGGGGCGGGGCAAAGTCCCAGCGCTTAGCTCCGCCCCATCCCGCCCCTCCTAAGGAAGCTCTTACTAAAAAGGTCTTCCTGGAAAGAATTGTGCGGAATCAACAAATTACCGGCTTAGAAGGCAGAGAAATGGATCACAACATAGCATCTTTTGCAGATGATGTCCTGTTATTTATATCTAACCCTCACCTTTCTCTCTAAGAGATTGTGAGCTTTTTGGTCAAATCTCAAACTTCAAATTTTAATTTCTCAAAATCAGAGCTTATAAACATAAATATAGATAAAACAACGTGGGCCCTACTACCCAAAATATCTCCCATTAAAAATACTTGTTCCCACATAATGTATCTGGTAACAAAAATTTCACCAGAATTATCTGACTTGGGGTGCATTCAGATGACCATATATCGGCTGGGTATTCGCGCCGGCCGATATACGGCGTCTCTCTCTGCAGGGGGAGGAGGCTGGAAGAGCGGGAGCAGTGCTCTGAGCTCCTGCCCACTCTCTGTCTCCTCTCCGCCCCTCTGGACTATTTGCAATGAGAGGAGGCGGGGTGGGGGCGGGACTAAGGTCTAGGAATTAGCTCCGCCCTGTCCCGCCTCTCCTTATTGAAAATAGTGTAGGGGGGTGGAGAGGAGGCAAAGAGGGGGCGGGAGCTCAGAGCACTGCTCCCGGCTCTTCCAGCCTCCTCCCCCTGCAGAGAGAGACGCCGTATATCGGCCGACGCGAATACCCAGCCGATATATGGTCATCTGAATGCACCCTTAAACCAACCAAACTTTATACCTCTTGTAGTAGTGCAGTACACAGAAGGGCCTGTAAAGGGCTGCAGACAGGACTTCTGGTGCGAGGGTTAACACAAAAGGGTGGAGCAGGAACTAGAAAAGGGCCAGTTCCTGCAGGAATCAAGTTAGAGAGAGAGGGAGAGGACCAGCGCAGCAGAGTTGAGGTGCTGCAGGCTTGTGGCCTAGCAAAGGCCAGAGTCCGACAGGGACGACAACCCTGGACTCACCCAAGAGAAAGAGAGGACCAGCGCAGCAGAGCTGAGGTGCTGCAGGCTGGTGGCCTAGCAAAGGCCAGAGTCCGACAGGGATGACAACCCTGGACTCTCACCGAAGTTGAGAGAGACGTTGGCTGTGAGAAAGAGCCAGGTTCGTGGAGCTGCAAGGGCTGCTAGCCCAGGGTCTAGTGCAGACCAGGAGTTTGACAGGGAAGACGACCCTAAACTCTACACCCAGGTGGGGTGCTCACATGAACTGTGTATTTCGTTGTTATATGATGTGCTGTAAAAATAAAAGCTGGCAGGAGCCAGATAAAGAAATCCACATCTTCTGAGCAGTTTCTACGTGTGGTGCACCATTTCCATATAAGAGAGGTCAGCGATCCGCAGGCAAGTGTACCCCGCTTGCTACATAGGGTGGAAGATGCGCTGGCATGATCTGGAGTGGCGCACAAAGCTGCAGGAGCAACACGTGGATGTTTGCTGGGAGCAGTGCTGCTGTATGCGGTTTATAGGGCCAGGAGGCCGAGTGTGCGATACCTGCTGTATGCAGAGTTTAAAGGGCCAGGAGGCCGAGTGTGCGGTTGTACTGTATGCAAAGTTTTAAGGGCTAGGAGGCCGAAGCTGTGGTTAAAGGGCCCGGAGGCCAAAGTTTGCGGTTGCTGTGGGAGCAACAGAGGACCATGCAGAGGACGTCTGCGAGGCAAGTTATTGAACTTGTTTAGTTGTGTGTTATGGACTGTGCAGTCAAGATTGCAGGTGGTGCAGGAGGCAACCAGAAAGAGCCATGCTTTGGGTGTTTGCAAATGGAGTTATGTATGTATGGATGTCCAGTGGCAAAGTGGCCAGTAAAACCCCAATGCTCTGTGTTGGAGGCTGACTACAGCGCTTTGAGGGCATGGCAGGAGGTGTCCCCGCCAAAGGACTGTAACAGAAAGCTGGAGCAGAATCCATGGAGTGGTGAGGCCACTAAAGAGACTGTGGGTTCTGGGCAGTATGGACTTGAGAGTGAAAAAATTGATGCCAATGTGGTTACAATGCTGCATAACAGAATGTTTTCCTTGCAGGAGAGTACTGAGAATACTGCAGTGTCTGCATTGGGTGCAAAAAAGTTCAAAAACCATACGGTACATAATGTGTTGCATGATATGTTTTCTGTGCATGATGATCCCATGAAAGTCACACAGTGTGCACGATCATTTAAGGAAGAGTTGTCTGAGAACTGTGCTGACCGGGTGGTGCAAGAAAAGTCCATAAACCCTGAAATGTCATGTGTGGGGGATGGTGGGATGTATTCTGTGCCTAATATGTGTAGATTTGTTTCACAAATGAAGTCAGGATGTGAACAGGGTGCAATGAGGAGTGCAGCCAACGCCCATGTGAGAGCCTGTGCAAGTATTCCTCTAGTGAAAGAGGGAAGTAATAATGAAGATAGTGTGTGTAAGACTAGAATTGCTGGAGTGAGTAGTACTATGCCTTTAGAGAGAGAAAAGATAGATTGTACTAAATCTGCAAAAAAGAAGAAAAAGGCTGCTGCTAGTGAGACAAGTGAGATTTATGGGGTAGATCCTGAGGTCCAGGGTTAGACAGCAAGAGAACGCTTATTTAAAATTCAGGAGGGATTTGCACACATGCAAGCTTATGTAAAGTTTGAGGAAGCATTGCAAACTGCTAATAGAAACTATGAAGTTCAGTTACAGAAAGAAAGGACTATCTTGTGTTAGCTTGGAGAAGAGGCCAAGAGGCAAAGGCTGTTAGCAGAGGAGCAGACAGATAAATTCCTAAAAGAAAAGGAAAGTATTCTCCAAGAAGTTGAGCAGCTGAAAGCAGAGAATGCAGCTCTCTTAGAGGAGAATGAGCATGTTGAGAGATTGGCTAAGGAGGAGGCTGATCACCGGGTGTTGCTGGAACAGAAGAATGGTCAGTGTGAGCAGAGCTTAGAAGAGATGAGAAGTGAGAAAAAGAAGTATGAGGGATATCTTTCAACAGCCCATGAAGAGATACAAGACCTCAGAGATGTAGCCAGAGATGAGGCTGATCGCAGAGTATGTCTGCAGGCACAATCTGTGCATTGTGAACAGGACTGTAAGAAACTGCAAATGAAAACCCAAGAGTTGGAGATGACGTGTTGCAAGTTAGAAAGAGCTTTTACAGATGAACGTAATCAAACTACAGGTTTGCAGAATCAGGTTGCAGAGTTGAAAATGCAGTTGGCAAAAAAAAATGGTGAATTGGAGTGCCAGCTAAGTCAGCTTAGGGAAAAGCTGGAATTAGAGAAAGCTGCTTGCAGTCAGGCAGAGAAGCAAGCAGAGATCTTGAAAGACATACTGGGTTACAAAGAAAACCAAGAGGCACTGCATGAGAGACTGGTGTCCCAGCTACAGATGAGCTTGGATGAGAAAGCTGAAGTACATGGAACCCAGATCCAGGAGCTGGAACGGAGTCATGCTGTAGTTGTTGGGAAACTGTCCAAGCAGTTGAAGCAAATTGAAAAAGTAAAAGAAACATGTAAAAGGGGAGTGTCTTGAGCTGACCCAAAAGGTGAAGGGGTTGTTGGAAGACAAGTGTGCATCTGAATGCAAGAGAGAGGCAGTGGAAATGCAGCTTCAAGAGATACAAGTAAGTTACTGAAGGTGACAGAAGGCAGACAGCGTTGTCTGAGCAGGTGAAGAAACTGCAGGTGAAGCTGGAAGCTCAGACTGAAGAGTCTCAGAGGCTGGTGCAAGAAGAGACGCAGCAGAGGCTTGGTCTTAGTGCACACCTGAAGATAATGCAAGATAAGACAGATGTGTTCCTCAAGCAGTTAGAGGAAGATGTAGAAACTAAGAGGAATCTGTCAGAACAGATTGCAACACTTCAGGCGCAGGTGTCAGAGATGGAAGAGAAACTGTATGAGAACCCTGCATGCTGGGTCACGGGTGAAGAGCAAGACAGTGAAATCCTAGAAGAAGTGAAAGCGATAAATCAGCTGTTTTGTCTTCAAACTGATGTCTATGATGAACTTGTGAAGTTTACAGTGAGTCTTCAGCAGGAAGTAGAAGACATTAGTGTGGAGCTTGGTCACCAATGTCAGATGGTGTCCAACTGGGAGAAGAAACAAAAGATGTGTGAACAGTGGCTTACTGAGGGGAAGTCAGTATTTCCTAAAGTTGCAAAAGAAAGGCGCAACAAGCGGGTGCACACTGAAATGCAAGACTGGATTAGCGCCAAGACAGATGCTGAAAAGAGAACCCTGATACGGGAAAAGCTAAAAAGTATGTTCCAACGACCGGTAGAAGGAATGGAGATCCTATTGGAGAATATTAAGAAAGAGACTGAAGCGCTAACCTTGATGCGCACCCTGAGGGTGGTGTCAGAAGAAAAACGGGTATTGCAAAAGTCCGCTAAGAAGTTAAAGTAAATACAAAGGTGAAGCTCTGGGAGTCAAAGGGTCATATTGCTCACAAGAAGGTTCAGAGACTAGAGAGGTCTAGGGCCCAGTTCAGACAAGTGAAAAGAAAGAAGACCCTGTTGAATTCTAAAAAGAAGATAAAAATTGTGAAAGGCATTGAGAAAGTGAGAGCTGAGCTACAGATGGGAAGTGAGCAATCCTCTGAAGTTCAAGTGACCAAAGAGAAGGCAGAAGGTGAAACTGCTGAAGCAGAGAAGGCCACGAAGGTAGCAGAGACTGGGGAAAAGGCCTCAGACATTACTCCTGTCCTGGATAAGGAAGTTGTGCAAATAAATGAAAGTATCTCTGTGGTAGAAGGCACACAAATGGAAATAAGTGCACATGGTGCTACTGAAGTGCAGACTGAAGACATAGCACCTGCAACAGTTGAACAGATGAGTGATTTACGATGTGAAGTATTCAACATGGAAGTTGAACTTCAGAAAGTGCCAGTTAGGGCGAAAGACCCCCGAGCCTGGAGTTTTGACCCCGGCGGCCCAAAAAGAAAGTGTAATACGACCTATATCAAAGAAAGGTGGGTATGTAGTACTGCAGTACACAGAAAGGCCTGTAGAGGGCTGCAGACAGGACTTCGGTTGCGAGGGTTAACACAAAGGGGTGGAGCAGGAACTAGAAAAGGGCCAGTTTCTGCCAGAATCAAGTTAGAGAGAGAGGGAGAGGACCAGCGCAGCAGAGCTGAGGTGCTGCAGGCTGGTGGCCTAGAAAAGGCCAAAGTCCGACAGCGATGACAACCCTGGACTCACCCAAGCAGAGAGAGGACCAGCGCAGCAGAGAAGAGGTGCTGCAGGCTGGTGGCCTAGAAAAGGCCAGAGTCCGACAGGGACGACAACCCTGGACTCACACCGAAGTTGAGAGAGACATTGGCTGAGAGCCAGGTTCATGGAGCTGCAAGGGCTGCTAGCCCAGGGTCTAATGCAGACCAGGAGTTTGACAGGGAAGACAACCCTAAACTCTACATCCAGGTGGGGTGCTCACATGAACTGTGTATTTCGTTGTTATATGATGTGCTATAAAAATAAAGGCTGGCAAATCCACATCTCCTGAGCAGTTTCTAAGTGTGGTGCGCCATTTTTATATGAGAGGTCAACGATCCGCAGGCAAGTGTACCCCGCTTGCTACACTCTATTAGACAAAATTAAAAATGACCTAACTACATGGATAACCCTCCAAACCTCATGGCTGCAAAGGAAATGATAGTATTAAGGCCCATTTAGACGCAAGAATTATAGCTCAAAAGCCGTCTTTTGAGCGATAATCGTTGTGACTAACTGCACTGACATCGTGCAGTTTTTAGTTAAAGGGGTTGTCCCGCGCCGAAACGTTTTTTTTTTTTTTTCAATAGCCCCCCCGTTTGGCGCGAGACAAACCCGATGCAGGGGTTTAAAAAAAAAAAACCGGATAGTACTTACCCGAATCCCTGCGCTGCGGCGACTTCTTACTTACCTTGCGAAGATGGCCGCCGGGATCTTCACCCACGGTGGACCGCAGGTCTTCTCCCATGGTGCACCGTGGGCTCTGTGCGCTCCATTGCCGATTCCAGCCTCCTGATTGGCTGGAATTGGCACACGTGACGGGGCGGAGCTACGAGGAGCAGCTCTCCGGCACGAGCGGCCCCATTCAGAAGGGGGAAGACCGGACTGCGCAAGAGCGTCTAATCGGGAGATTAGACGCTGAAATTAGACGGCACCATGGAGACGAGGACGCTAGCAACGGAGGAGGTAAGTGAATAACTTCTGTTTGGCTCATATTTAATGCGCGATGTATATTACAAAGTGCATTAATATGGCCATACAGAAGTGTATACCCCCACTTGCTTTCGCGGGACAACCCCTTTAAGCCGTTGCTCATCGTTGATTTTCAGCGTGCTGAAAGATGATGATCAGCCTTATCAGGGATTCACAGCGGGATACAGCTGATACTATTGTTTCAGCTGTATCCCGCTCCCTGATAAAAAGCTGGGTATGAAGAACAGAGCAGTCCGGCTCTGTTCTCTATACCCGGTACGGTGTGCTTGACTGTATAACAGCCGGGCGCTCTGTGCAGAAAACATCTGGACGCAGAAGACAAGCGGGGACACCCCGCTTGTCATCTTCTACATCCTCCGCTTGGAGCGCAAGATGATCGCTCATCTTGAGCGATCATCTTGTGCTGTAAATGACACAACGATTATCACTCAAAAGTCGTTTGAGCGACATCTTTTAAGCGATAATCTTTGTGTCTAAATGGGTCTTTACCGAAAGTCCTCTACCTGTTACAAGAGCTCCCTATAGAAATACCTCAATCCAATGAAATATATAATCTCTGAATTTATCTGGCAGAATAAAGGTCACAAAGTTAATAACTAGAGATGAGCGAACACCAAAATGTTCGGGTGTTCAATATTCGAAACGAACTTCCCGCGATGTTCGAGGGTTCGTTTCGAATAACGAACCCCATTGAAGTCAATGGGCGACCAGAGCATTTTTGTATTTCGCCGATGCTCGCTAAGGTTTTCATGTGTGAAAATCTGGGCAATTCAAGAAAGTGATAGGAATGACACAGAAACGGATAGGGCAGGCGAGGGGCTACATGTTGGGCTGCATCTCAAGTTCACAGGTCCCACTATTAAGCCACAATACCGGCAAGAGTGGGCCCCCCCCCCCCTCCCAACAACTTTTACTTCTGAAAAGCCCTCATTAGCATGGCATACCTTTGCTAAGCACCACACTAGCTACAACAAAGCACAATCACTGCCTGGATGACACTCCGCTGCCACTTCTCCTGGGTTACATGCTGACCAACCGCCCCCCCCTCCCCCCCACAGCGCACACCAAAGTGTCCCTGCGCAGCCTTCAGCTGCCCTCATGCCACGCCACACTCATGTCTATTTAGAAGTGCGTCTGCCATGAGGAGGAACCGCAGGCACACACTGCAGAGGGTTGGCACGGCTAGGCAGCGACCCTCTTTAAAAGGGGCGGGGCGATAGCCCACAATGCTGTACAGAAGCGATGAGAAATAGAATCCTGTGCCACCGCCATCAGGAGCTGCACACGTGGGCATAGCAATGGGGAACCTATGTGCCACACACTATTCATTCTGTCAAGGTGTCTGCATGCCCCAGTCAGACTGGTAATATGTACCTTAACAGTAACCGCGTTGGTGGTAATGTGGTGGTGACTGCGGACCTAGTAGCACGGTTGTATTTTGTTGGTTTTCGGAATGCGGCCAGGATTAAGTTGGCCGTGGCGGGGGGATGGTGTGGGGGCTCTCTTGTTGTGTCGGTAAAGGTAAAATTCTTGGACTGCCACCAGACGAACCAATGCAAAGGCATTTGCCAAGAATGTTTTCCCTGTTGGAGGAGGAGGGGGATGTTTTTGAGGCACTACGTGTCCTCTCCACGTGTCCGTGGTTATATGCACCTTAACAGTAACCGCGTTGGTGGTAATGTGGTGGTGACTGCGGACCTAGTAGCACGGTTGTATTTTGTTGGTTTTCGGAATGCGGCCAGGATTAAGTGGGCCGTGGCGGGGGGATGGTGTGGGGGCTCTCTTGTTGTGTCGGTAAAGGTGAAATTCTTGGACTGCCACCAGACGAACCAATGCAAAGGCATTTGCCAAGAATGTTTTCCCTGTTGGAGGAGGAGGGGGATGTTTTTGAGGCACTACGTGTCCTCTCCACGTGTCCGTGGTTATATGCACCTTAACAGTAACCGCGTTGGTGGGAAATGGCCTCGCCGCCATCATGTCTTTGGGAAGCCTCTGTTTCCACACCCCAGAGACATACCATTAGCAGCGGTATAGGCAGAGCCCAGAATTCGTAACATTTCAGCCGTAGCATTAGGACAGGCCCCACTAACATATCAGTAGCAGCATTATAGGAGGAGCGCAGTCTTCGTTCCATGTCAGCAATAGTAGCACTCAAGACAGGCCCCAGTAACAATTCCGAAGCAGCAGTATAGCGGGAGCGCAGTCTTCGTTCCATGTCAGCAATAGTAGCACTCAAGACAGGCCCCAGTAACAATTCCGAAGCAGCAGTATAGCGGGAGCGCAGTCTTCGTTCCATGTCAGCAATAGTAGCACTCAAGACAGGCCCCAGTAACAATTCTGAAGCAGCAGTATAGTGGGAGCGCAGTCTTAGTTCCATTTCAGTAGCCTTAGTATAGCCAAGGCCCAAGTTACATTTATGTAGCTAAAGTGTAGGCCAACCCCACACACCTTTCTGTACCATGAGTGCAGGCGAAGAACATACAAATTGCTATGATTACACTGTAGGTGAGGGCCCCAAAAAATTGGTGTACCAACAGTACTAATGTACCTCAGTAAAAATTGGCCATGCCCAACCAAGATGGCAGGTGAATCGCTTTGGTTAATGTGGCTTAAGTGGTAACTAGGCCTGGAGGCAGCCCAGTGTAACGAAAAATTGGTTCAAGTTAAAGTTCCAACGCTTTTAAGCGCATTGAAACTTATAAAAATTGTTCAGAAAAATTATTTGAGTGAGCCTTGTGGCCCTAAGAATAATTGCCCGTTCAGCGTGATTACGTGAGGTTTCAGGAGGAGGAGCAGGAGGAGGAGGAGGAATATTAGACACAGATTGATGAAGCAGAAATGTCCCCGTTTTGGATGGTGAGAGAGAACGTAGCTTCCATCCGCGGGTGCAGCCTACGTATTGCTTACGTATCGCTGCTGTCCGCTGGTGGAGAACAGAAGTCTGGGGAAATCCAGCCTTTGTTCATCTTGATGAGTGTTAGCCTGTCGGCACTGTCGGTTGACAAGCGGCTACGCTTATCTGTGATGATTCCCCCAGCCGCACTAAACACCCTCTCCGACAAGACGCTAGCCGCAGGACAAGCAAGCACCTCCAGGGCCTACAGCGCTAGTTCAGGCCACGTGTCCAGCTTCGACACCCAGTAGTTGTAGGGGGCAGAGGCGTCACCGAGGATGGTCGTGCGATCGGCTACGTACTCCCTCACCATCCTTTTACAGTGCTCCCGCCGACTCAGCCTTGACTGGGGAGCGGTGACACAGTCTTGGTGGGGAGCCATAAAGCTGGCCAGGCCCTTAAAGACTGTTGCACTGCCTGGGATGTACATGCTGCTCCATCTCCGCACCTCCCCTGCTACCTTGCCCTCAGTACTGCGCCTTCTGCCACTAGCGCTGTCGGCTGGGAATTTTACCATCAGCTTGTCCGCAAGGGTCCTGTGGTATAGCAACACTCTCGAACCCCTTTCCTCTTCGGGAATGAGAGTGGGCAGGTTCTCCTTATAGCGTGGGTCGAGCAGTGTGTACACCCAGTAATCCGTCGTGGCCAGAATGCGTGCAACGCGAGGGTCACGAGAAAGGCATCCTAACATGAAGTCAGCCATGTGTGCCAGGGTACCTGTACGCAACACATGGCTGTCTTCACTAGGAAGATCACTGCCAGGATCCTCCTCCTCCTCCTCCTCCTCCTCCTCCTCGGGCCATACACGCTGAAAGGATGACAGGCAATCAGCCGGTGTACCGTCAGCAGCGGGCCAAGCTGTCTCTTCCCCCTCCTCCTCATGCTCCTCCTCCTCCTCCTGTACGCGCTGAGAAATAGACAGGAGGGTGCCCTGACTATCCAGCGGCATACTGTCTTCCACCGCCCCCGTTTCCGAGCGCAAAGCAGCTGCCTTTATGGTTTGCAGGGAATTTCTCAAGATGCATAGCAGAGGAATGGTGATGCTAATGATTGCAGCATCGCCGCTCACCACCTGGGTAGACTCCTCAAAATTACCAAGGACATGGCAGATGTCTGCCAACCAGGCCCACTCTTCTGAAAGGAATTGAGGAGGCTGACTCCCACTGCGCCGCCCATGTTGGAGTTGGTATTCGACTATAGCTCTACGCTGTTCATAGAGCCTGGCCAACATGTGGAGCGTAGAGTTCCACCGTGTGGGCACGTCGCACAGCAGTCGGTGCACTGGCAGCTTAAAGTGATGTTGCAGGGTGCGCAGGGTGGCAGCGTCCGTGTGGGACTTGCGGAAATGTGCGCAGAGCCGGCGCGCCTTTACGAGCAGGTCTGACAAGCGTGGGTAGCTTTTCAGAAAGCGCTGAACCACCAAATTAAAGACGTGGACCAGGCATGGCACGTGCGTGAGGCTGCCGAGCTGCAGAGCCGCCACCAGGTTACGGCCGTTGTCGCACACGACCATGCCCGGTTGGAGGCTCAGCGGCGCAAGCCAGCGGTCGGTCTGCTGTGTCAGACCCTGCAGCAGTTCGTGGGCCGTGTGCCTCTTTTCGCCTAAGCTGAGTAGTTTCAGCACGGTCTGCTGACGCTTGCCCACCGCTGTGCTGCCACACCGCGCGACACCGACTGCTGGCGACATGCTGCTGCTAACACATCTTGATTGCGAGACAGAGGAGGAGGAGGAGGGTGCTTTAGTGGAGGAAGCATACACCTCCGCAGATACCACCACCGAGCTGGGGCCCGCAATTCTGGGGGTGGGTAGGACGTGAGTGGTCCCAGGCTCTGACTCTGTCCCAGCCTCCACTAAATTCACCCAATGTGCCGTCAGGGAGATGTAGTGGCCCTGCCCGCCTGTGCTTGTCCACGTGTCCGTTGTTAAGTGGACCGTGGCAGTAACCGCGTTGGTGAGGGCGCGTACAATGTTGCGGGAGACGTGGTCGTGCAGGGCTGGGACGGCACATCGGGAAAAGTAGTGGCGACTGGGAACTGAGTAGCGCGGGGCCGCCGCCTCCATGATACTTTTGAAGGACTCCGTTTCCACAACCCTATACGGCAGCATCTCAAGGCTGATGAATTTTGCTATGCGGACGGTTAACGTTTGAGCGTGCGGGTGCGTGGCGGCGTACTTGCGCTTGCGCTCCAACAGTTGCGCAAGCGACGGCTGGACGGTGCGCTGAACTACACTGCTGGATGGGGCCGAGGACAGCGGAGATGAGGGTGTGGGTGCAGGCCATGAGGCGGTAGTGCCTGTGTCCTGAGAGGGGGGTTGCATCTCAGTGGCAGGTTGGGGCACAGGGGGAGAGGCAGGGGTGCAAACCGGAGGCGCTGAACGGCCTTCGTCCCACCTTGTGGGGTGCTTGGCCATCATATGTCTGCGCATGGTGGTGGTGGTGAGGCTGTTGGTGTTGGCTCCCCGGCTGAGCTTTGCGCGACAAAGGTTGCACACCACTGTTCGTCGGTCGTCAGGCGTCTCTGTGAAAAACTGCCAGACCTTAGAGCACCTCGGCCTCTGCAGGGTGGCATGGCGCGAGGGGGCGCTTTGGGAAACAGTTGGTGGATTATTCGGTCTGGCCCTGCCTCTACCCCTGGCCACCGCACTGCCTCTTGCAACCTGCCCTGCTGATGCCCTTGACTCCCCCTCTGAAGACCTGTCCTCCTGAGTAAGCGTTGCACACCAGGTGGGGTCAGTCACCTCATCGTCCTGCTGCTCTTCCTCCGAATCCTCTGTGCGCTGCTCCCTTGGACTTACTGCCCTTACTACTACCTCACTGCAAGACAACTGTGTCTGATCATCATCGTCCTCCTCACCCACAGAAAGTTGTTGAGACAGTTGGCGGAAGTCCCCAGCCTCTTCCCCCGGACCCCGGGAACTTTCGAATGGTTGGGCATCAGTGACGATAAACTCCTCTGGTGGGAGAGGAACCGCTGCTGCCCAATCTAAGCAGGGGCCCGAGAACAGTTCCTGGGAGTGTTCCCGCTCCTGAGCAGGTGTCATTGTAGTGGAGTGAGGAGGCTAGGAGGAAGGAGGAGCAGCAGACAGAGGATTCGGATTTGCAGCAGTGGACGGCGCAGAACTGCGGGTTGACGATAGGTTGCCCAAAGCACTTTCTGCCATCCAGGACAGGACCTGCTCACACTGCTCATTTTCTAATAACCGTCTCCCGCGTGGACCCATTAATTGGGCGATGAATGTGGGGACGCCAGAAACGTGCCTCTCTCCTAATCGCGCAGCAGTCGGCTGCGACACACCTGGATCAGGAGCTCGGCCTGTGCCCACACCCTGACTTGGCCCTCCGCGTCCTCGGCCGCGTCCACGTCCTCTAGGCCTACCCCTACCCCTCAGCATGCTGTATTACCAGTGATTTGATTTCACAGGCAGGAAATAAATTGGCGCAAGACTGCAGGCCAAATATAATTTTTTCCCTTTTTTGAAAACGAAAGGCCCCACTGCCTCTAGTGAATGAATAATCTAAGTTTAATAACTGTGCTGTGGCCCTGCTAATGTGTCACAGAACGTGAGGGTAGCAGTGTCGTAGAATTCCTTTGCGGAATCACGGCTTACTCAATTTGGAATGTTTACAGCCCTCCATATTAATTCTGAATTGATAATGCGCATAAGAAGTTCCCACACTGACACGAGGTTCAGCATGCATAGCTTCCTCAATTCTAACTTTAATGATCGGCGTGTAGCCTATTTTAAGAGTTTAACAAATCCGCCCATCTGGGCAGGTCAAAGATTACATGCATACAACGTATTGTTTAATTATTGGATAAGCATCTTGCAATTCTTCCATCCTCCGGTCATCTGTGATTGGCCATCAGGTGGTGGATGAAATGAGTGGGTTGTCTTGGAGCCACGTGGGGTTCCTTCGATATGATTGGATGTTACATCATGAACTATAAATTGCACAAACCTCCCATGTTATTTGCATACGTTTCCAGTAAAATTGCTTGGGTAATTTCTGCGGTTGTCCATGTCTGATTCCTAGTTCCGTATTAGTGCATGCAGCTGGACAGTCAAATATATTTATACATGTTGGTTACGGGCTAAATTCCATCTTTGTCAGCAGAGTTATGAAAAACAGATACTTTCATATGTAGGAAGTACTTATTGCACAACTGTCATGAACTATATTTGTAGCAAGACAGAAGTATGTATACAGAATGTTAAATTGATAACTGTCTACTGCCAAGGCCCACCGATCCAAAATATAGGAATACTGGACTTCCACCACAGCAGAGTTATTATAACTCTGGCAGAGCTGGTATTTTTTTCCCAATTAAGGAAAGCAAATGGCGAAGCCAGCAGTAAAACGTAGCTGGGTGCGTCTGATTTTTAAACGTTGCACACGCAGCCGACACGTACACACAGCCCTTAGGACGGACAGAGGCAGGACAAATAGATTTTTTTTAAAGTTTTTTTCCACCAAAAGGCAGCACTGCGTATATTCAATGAACATGAGAAGTTTAATAACTGTGCTGTGGCCCTGCTAATGTGGCACAGAACTTGAGGGTAGCAGAGTTATTATAACTCTGGCAGAGCAGGTATTTTTTTTCCCAATTAAGGAAAGCAAATGGCGAAGCCAGCAGTAAAGCGTAGCTGGGTGCGTCTGATTTTTAAACGTTGCACACGCAGCCGACACGTGTCCACAGCCCTTAGGACGGACAGAGGCAGGTCAAATAGAATTTTTTTCACTTGTTTTACAAGCAAAAGGCCGCACTGCGTATATTCAATGAATAATAACTGTGTTGTGGCCCTGCCTACACAATTCTTTCCCTGCAGTATCAATGGAGGGTGCAATGCTCTGCAGAGGCGATTTTGAGAAGAAAAAAAATATGCAGCACAGCTAACAGCAGCCAGCACAGTACTGCACACGGTTAAATATGGCCCTAGAAAGGACCGTTGAGGTTCTTGAAGGCTACACTCACTCCTAACACTCTCCCTGCCTATGCAACACTTCTGTCCCTAATGCCGGGTGCAACGCTCTGCAGAGCCGATTTTGAGGGAAAAAAAAATTGCCACTGCTAACAGCAGCCAACACACAGCTATCAGTGGCCCTTATAAGGACCTTTGGGGGTCTTGAAGCCTACACTAACTACCAATTCTTTCCCTACAGCAGCTCCGGTACAAACAGCACTGTCCCTCATCTAACTCACAAGGCATCTGAGGTGAGCCGCGGGAGGGGCCGACTTTTATATTAGGCGGACACCTGATCTCCCCAGCCACTCACTGCAGGGGGGTGGTATAGGGCTTGAACGACGCAGGGGGAAGTTGTAATGCCTTCCCTGTCTTTCAATTGGCCAGAAAAGCGCGCTAACGTCTCAGGGAAGGAAGTGAAAGTAACCCGAACACCGCATGGTGTTCGTTACGAATAACGAACATCCCGAACACCCTAATATCCGCACGGATATCAAGTTCGGACGAACACGTTCGCTCATCTCTATTAATAACGTCACTCTAATTAGGCATAGAAACGCTGGGGGTATTGGTTTACCCAGCTTAGAATCCTACTACAATGCAGTACACTTAACCCGAATAATCGAGCTAACAAACCTCTCCAACAACAAACTATGGGCCGTACTAGAACACCAAACCCTAAGGACCAAACTCCATTCACTACCTGGTTAACCACATAAAATAAACCCTTACTAAAAAAAATCAATAACCCGCTTCCTACAACTTTCTCTAAAAGGTAGCACAAACTAAATTAGAAATGGAAATTCATTCCATTAATATAAGCAGATATACTCCGTTCTTAAACTTAATGCCAAATAAAATGAAAAGACTCAAAACTACTGTGGTAGACATGATAATTAGTCAGCGTAAAATGTCTATTGATCTGTAATGAACTGGAAGTATTACGCAGCTGTAGTGATTTGACTCTATAGAGGCTAATGACTGCATAATTTCATTATGGTAGTTGCTGGACAATGGCATGGTGAAAGATGTGTGTTTTGTGACTTCAGCCAAATGTGGAGCTCTGCTGCATAAGGAAAGAGTTAAATCACAGTGCTATATGTATTGCTTATGTTCATCTTGGATGTTTCCCCAGCCCTACCCCCACACAGAAACTTCTTAAATAACACAGAAACTACTTAAACAATGACTTGTCATGTACACAGAAATTCCTTAAGGTTGACTGCATGCTAAGAGGACAAAGTCCACACTACACTGGGCTTGAGAGAAGGTGGGCAGGGAGGCGGGGGATTCTATATGACCCAGCAAATAAGAATATGTATATGTTACTGATATCATCTGTTGCACGCCCATAAAAGGGCAGGTATCATGTGTTACAATAAAGCCTGAGGCTCTACACATTGTAGAGCAGACTCAGCTTAGACCCGCACTTGTGTCTGATCTGGTCGATGATATGTGCACACTATACAATTTGGAAGCTACAGAATACCCTGAAGCCTGCTGGAGAAAAATATGATCCAGTACACTACCTTTTGCAACATGCCAAATTTTCAAACACACCAGCTTTGAAGGTCTTCCATAATAATGCTTATCTCATTACAAGACCTCCGAAAGACGCTATGTTTACCATAACTTAACAAAAGGGACTACAATGCAATTTTAGACTTGATATCTCTTTTCTAACCAGATATACTTAATACTAACCACGACTTACTTATTCACAAGCTCTTTAAGAAAGACCATCCCTTCAAGGGCATTATCTCCAAACTATATTATAAACTCACCATGGTCTTTAGCAGACCTTGGTCACAAACGTCTGCTAAAGACCGAAACACGCCCTTCTTGTGATCTATGCTGTGACACTTCTTAAATAAAGAATTTGTTTCTTCACACATAAGCGGAGGCTCATGATTTTGGATATATAACACACAGCACTACTTCATCCATCCTGATCCCCACACATCACACACACAGCTCAACTCCATCCATCCTGATCCCCACACATCACAAACACAGCTCTACGTCATCCATCATGATCCCCACACATCACACACACAGCTGTACTCCATCCATCCTGATCCCCCACACATCACACACACAGGTGTACTCCATCCATCCTGATCCCCCACACATCACACACACAGCTCTGCTCCATCCATCCTGATCCCCACACATCACACACAGCTCTACTCCATCCATCCTGATCCCCCACACATCACAAACACAGCTCTACTCCATCCATCCTGATCCCACACACATCACACACACATAGCTCTACTCCATCCATCCTGATCCCCCACACATCACACACACAGCTCTACTCCATCCATCCTGATCCCCACACATCACACACACAGCTCTACTCCATCCATCCTGATCCCCACACACATCACACACAGCTCTACTCCATCCATCCTGATCCCCCACACATCACACACACAGCTCTACTCCATCCATCCTGATCCCCACACATCACACACACAGCTCTACTCCATCCATCCTGATCCCCACACACATCACACACACAGCTCTACTTCATCCATCCTGATCCCCACACATCACACACATCTCTACTTCATCCATCCTGATCCCCAAACATCACACACACAGCTGTACTCCATCCATCCTGATCCCCCACACATCACACACACAGCTCTACTCCATCCATCCTGACCCCCACACATCACACACAGCTCTTCTCTATCCATCCTAATCCCACACATCACACACAGCTCTACTCCATCCATCCTGATCCCCCACGCATCACACACACAGCTCTACTCCATCCATCCTGATCCCCCACGCATCACACACACAACTCTACTCCATCCATCCTGATCCCCACACACATCACACACACAGCTCTACTCCATCCACCCTGATCCCCCACACATCACACACAGCTCTACTCCATCCATCCTGATCCCCCACACATCACACACACAGCTCTACTCCATCCATCCTGATCCCCCACACATCACACACACAGCTCTACTCCATCCATCCTGATCCCCACACAGCTCTACTCCATCCATCCTGATCCCCCACACATCACACACACAACTCTACTCCATCCATCCTGATCCCCCTCACATCACACATACCTCTCTACTCCATCCATCCTGATCCCCCCCACACTTCACACACACAGTTCTACTCCATCCATCTTGATCCCCACATATCACACACACAGCTCTACTCCATCCATCCTGATCCCCCTCACATCACACATACCTCTCTACTCCATCCATCCTGATCCCCCACACATCACACACAGCTCTTCTCTATCCATCCTAATCCCACACATCACACACAGCTCTACTCCATCCATACTGATCCCCACACATCACACACACCGCTCTACTCCATCCATCCTGACCCGCACACATCACACACACAGCTCTACTCCATCCATCCTAAACCCGCACACATCACACACACAGCTCTACTCCATCCATCCTGATCCCCCACGCATCACACACACAGCTCTACTCCATCCATCCTGATCCCCCACACATCACACACACAGCTCTATTCCATCCATGCTGATCCCCCACACATCACATACACAGCTCTACTCCATCCATCCTGATCCCCCACACATCACACACACAACTCTACTGCATCCATCCTGATCCCCACACATCACACACACAGCTCTACTCCATCCATCCTGATCCCCACACATCACACACACAGCTCTACTCCATCCATCCTGATCCCCCACACATCACACATACCTCTCTACTCCATCCATCCTGATCCCCCACACATCACACACACAGCGCTATTCATTCCATGCTGATCCCCCACACATCACACACACAGCTCTACTCCATCCATTCTGATCCCCCTCACATCACACATACCTCTCTACTCCATCCATCCTGATCCCCCACACATCACACACGCAGCTCTACTCCATCCATCCTGACCCCCACAAATCACACACAGCTCTTCTCTATCCATCCTAATCCCACACATCACACACAGCTCTACTCCATCCATCCTGATCCCCACACAGCACACACACAGCTCTACTCCATCCATCCTGATCCCCCACACATCACACACACAGCTCTACTCCATCCATCCTGATCCCCCTCACATCACACATACCTCTCTACTCCATCCATCCTGATCCCCCCACACTTCACACACACAGCTCTATTCCATCCATGCTGATCCCCCACACATCACACACACAGTTCTACTCCATCCATCTTGATCCCCACACATCACACACACAGCTCTACTCCATCCATCTTGATCCCCACACATCACACACACAGCTCTACTCCATCCATCCTGATACCCACACATCACACACAACTCTACTCCATCCATCCTGATCCCCACACATCACACACACAGCTCTACTCCATCCATCCAGATCCCCACATATCACACACACAGCTCTACTCCATCCATCCTGATCCCCCACATTACAAACACAGCTCTACTCCATCCATCCTGATCCCCCACATCACACACACAGCTCTACTCCTTCCATCCTGATCCCCACACATCACACACACAGCTCTACTCCATCCATCCTGACCCGCACACATCACACACACAGCTCTACTCCATCCATCCTGATCCCCCACGCATCACACACACAGCTCTACTCCATCCATCCTGATCCCCCACGCATCACACACACAGCTTTACTCCATCCATCCTGATCCCCACACATCACACACACAGCCCTACTCCATCCATCCTGATCCCCACACAGCACACACACAGCTCTACTCCATCCATCCTGATCCCCCACACATCACACACACAGCTCTACTCCATCCATCCTGATCCCCCCTCACATCACACATACCTCTCTACTCCATCCATCCTGATCCCCCCACACTTCACACACACAGCTCTATTCCATCCATGCTGATCCCCCACACATCACACACACAGTTCTACTCCATCCATCTTGATCCCCACACATCACACACACAGCTCTACTCCATCCATCCTGATTCCCCACACATCACACACACAGCTCTACTTCATCCATCCTGATCCCCCTCACATCACACATACCTCTCTACTCCATCCAACCTGATCCCCCACACATCACACACACAGCTCTACTCCATCCATCCTGACCCCCACACATCACACACAGCTCTTCTCTATCCATCCTAATGCCACACATCACACACAGCTCTACTCCATCCATCCTGATCCCCACACATCACACACACAGCTCTACTCCATCCATCCTGACCCGCACACATCACACACAGCTCTACTTCATCCATCCTGATCCCCACACATCACACACACAGCTCTATTCCATTCATGCTGATCCCCACACATTACACATACAGCTCTACTCCATCCATCCTGATCCCCACACATCACACACACAGCTCTACTCCATCCATCCTGATCCTCACACATCACACACACAGCTCTACTCCATCCATCCTGATCCCCCACACATCACACACAGCTCTACTCCATCCATCCTGATCCTCACACATCACACACAGCTCTACTCCATCCATCCTGATCCCCACACATCACACACACACAGCTCTACTCCATCCATCCTGATCCCCCACACATCACACACAGCTCTACTCCATCTTTCCTGATCCCCCACACATCACACACAGCTCTACTCCATCCATCCTGCGGTGGGCGTGTCAGAGTGCAGCAGTGTGTGCTCAGCTGTTGGAGAGTGAAGACGTGCAGGCAGCCTCTCCCTCTTCTAGGGGGAGAAGGTCTGCTTTTCCCCAGCGTGTATGCCCTCGCCTGGGGCATCCACTGCCTCCCGGGATGGACCGGCGGGGGGCAGCGAGAGGCAGCCGGTTCCAGGAGCCAATACAGAATTAAGGAGGTCGCAGAGACTGAGAGTACAAGCAGCAGAAACTAAAGATAAGCCCCAGGAGGAAGATCTGTACTCCTGGGGTGAAAGAAAGGATGGAGAGACAGCGGAGCAATTAGCCACCCGCTTTAATAAGTACAAGCGGGAGTTTGAGGCAATAAGCGGCAAATTGAAGAAACTGCAGCATGAAGTGCAGGGTCTGAAAGCCCTGCTAGAGACATGCTCAAGAGACCAAAAGAAAGACTATCAGGACGAAATAAAGAACATAATGGAGGAAATTAAGAAACTGACGGCAAGAAAAGACGCTATAAAGGCAAACGGAGGCAGCATGTCGGAGAACTGGAGACACCAGGAGCGCTTTAATAGGAACATTCCATCCTATACCAGCAGTGAAGAGAGTGCAGAGGAAGGCTGCAGAGGGAAAACCCAGCTTTCTGCAAGCCTGCAGCAGCATTCAAACACTGCTAGATCGCAGGGGGTTAATGAACAGAGCCCCAGAGGCGGCCAAGGAAAGCAGAGGACGGGTCACGAGTCTGACGCTAGCATCCCGGCAAGACAAGCCGACCCGCCCCTCTCAGGTTCATCCATGGAAGAGGAAAGTGACAGCGGCGGGTATCTACTCAGCGAGATCCAGAAAATGGAGGCCCCCCCAGATTTGAGCAAGCTGTGCTTCGGGAACGAGACACCTGAAGAGGACACCCGTATCCGCGCAAAAGGCCAGGCGAAGAAGGCTACAGTGGAAGTGGTAAGTTCAAGATATGTGCCACTTCCTGATAATGCAATCCCTGCGGCAGGGGGTCGCCCGGTGTCTGAAGTGGCACCGGGAGCCAGTCAAAAGGGAGAGAAAATAGAACCATTGGTAGCCCCCCGTGTCCAGTCTGGCAAGGTGCTTGCTGCAGGGTCAGACTACAAGGGGGAGGGGCATAGTAATGATGGTTTCGCGGGCTCGGTGGAGCAAGTACAGTTGGAGCATGTAGCTAAGCAGGTCTCCTCAGACCAGGCTACTGTGGTGGAGGTACAGGAGCCGGGTGAGGGGACTGATGATATGGATTGTTTGCCAATAGTAGATGAGCAGTGCCCTGGAGGGGGGGAGAACGCACAGGCGGCAACGCAGCAGCGGCCGGTGGTCTCTCCTCTCCAGGACAAAGGAAAAGATACTAAAACAAAAGGGACCGGGCAGGGGTTAAATGTATCAAGAAAGGGCAGAGGCGATGCCAGTGTAAAATCAGCAGTGCCAGCAACATGCAATGTAAAACCTGAATCCCAAACTCTCCCGGCTCATACAGGCACGGGGCTAGTGTCCAGCGGGGAGTTAGGAGTTAAGGCAGCGGATCGTGCACAGGAGACGGAGCGGCGGGGAGCTGAAGCAGCGGGGAGTGGAAAGGCAGGAGTGATTAAAAAGGGGCAGCTGATGAATGAAAGTAAAAAGCAGTCCGGGGTTCTCAGCACTCAGAGGGTTAAAAATGTCCAGGGAAAAAAAATAGATGTAAAAGCAGTAGCGCCCAGGGAAGGTGCTACCGGGAAACCAGTTGGGGCAATTAAGACAGCATCAGGCCCGAGTGCTAGAGAAACCGCGCCAAAGTCAGTCTCTTTGGAAGATGGTAAAATGAGAAGAGCTGCGAGTTGTAAGAGTGTGGCTGAAATAAAGGAGGGTAAAAGAAGAATGAGTGAGAGCGGTCGGGATGGCCGGCTGGGGGGGACCCAGGCCATGCTGCAAAGTGGCTCGTCGGGGACCCTTTCGGTGCAGGCCAGCCCGAAGGTAAAGAAAGCAGCAGGGAAGACGATACAAGCAGTTTCCCAAAACAAGAGGGGAGGGGGAACTGAGGAGGGACAAAAGGGAAATAAAAGAAAGAATGGTGGAGTGCATGAGGGGGTGAAAGTCATAAAGCAAGTAGAAGCAGAGGGAGAGAAGGAGATTGTAATAGATAAGGGAAATGAAGGGCTAAACACTGATAGAGGGGAGGAGGGGAGTGTTGAAAGAACAAAACTGAATAAAATGCAGAATAACAAAGGTGTGGAGGTTGAGGAAAGTAGGGAGAGTGAGGGGAGGGAGAAGAGTGTGGGTGCAGGTGAGAATGCAGGTGAAGGATGCTGGAGTGGAAAAATTATGGAAGGGGGAAAAGGGATTGAGCCTCCCCAGCAAGGGAGCAGGAGCAATAATGAGATGAGTGGAGATGAGAGGGGGGCTATGCCGGGCCCTTCATCTAGGCCCTCCCCTCCCCACAGTAGTAACCCCCCGGTGGCCCCTGGGGCAAAGAGCTACGCTGGTGCAGTTCAGGGTGATGCGAGGAGGGTTTTGTCTGGTGGCACGGATAGGGATTTAAGACAGCAACTCACGGCCGCTCTGAGACGGGGCGAGAGGTCTGCCCTTATAGATGGTGAGCAGGTGGATTTAAGTTTTTGGGTTCAACGTTTTGGTCTTTCTGCCTTCCGAGAAAATACGGGAAATTGGTCACTCCCAACAGGCGGGCCAAGGGGGACCAGAAGGAATGCAGTCCGTCTTCGGTGGGAAAGTGATGAAACATGCCCTAGGAGAAGTGAGGTGGTTGAACTACTGCTGAAGATGGGCTTCAGGGCACATAACATCTTTGCTCTGATCCATCCCTTCGGTACCCCGGAGTTCGACATCAGTTTCGTAAGGCCAGAGGGTTTGGAACTCTTCTGGACCAATTACGAGCTGGTGAAGAATCGGCCCGGCTGGCGGGATTTCAGGGTCTCCCCCCTGTCCCGCCAGGACGATGTAAAGACGGTGACTGTGTTAACGCGTAATGAGTCTCTGTCTTCGCTTGACATCATGACCTGGTTAAGTCGTTTTGGAGAAGTTAAGGGTGCCCCGGTGAAAAACCGGGATGAATATGGTATCTGGTCCGGGGCATGGACTTTTCTGGTCCAGCTGAGCCGGGCGGGGAACTCAGTGACCCACATCCCCTCCTCGGCCTATCTGGGTAGGGACAGGATCTCGGTCTTCTACCGGGGACAGCCTAAAGTGTGTCACCGATGCGGCGACCCCACCCATTTTAGTGCAGACTGCACTCAGCAGGTGTGCTTCTCATGTGGAGGGGTAGGCCATACAGCCGCATCGTGTAGGGACATACGCTGTCACCTGTGTGGTGTTCTAGGACACCCCTACAGCCGCTGCCCTCGATCTAGTGCCAACACGGCCCCTGAACCCACGGGTAGGCCTCAGGAGACGCAGGGTGAGGGTCTGCCGGTGGGGGAGGGTGTTGACGGGGGTACTGGGGCTGAGGGTCCAGTGAAGAACAGCAGTAAGACAGCAAGTCAGATGAGACGCCTGGAAGCCAGGAAGGCGGCAAGGGCAGGTGAAACATCTGGGAAAACCGTTGGTACGGTCCGCGCCCCTGCCCTTGAGAAAGCTCCTGCTACTGAGGCTCCAGGGGAGAGCGAGTTGGAGGAGGAGACCGAGAGACTGCAGAGGGAAGAGGAGTCCGCCTCTGGCGCCGCTCTGTCATCAAATGAAGATGGCAGAGAATGGCTGGAAAAGAGGCGGAAAAAGGATGTGAAAAAGAAAAAACAACCAGGTAAAAGGAAATCTTCTCCTGCCCCGAGTCAGAGACTAATGGAAGGACAAACCGGCTCCCCTCTGGTGTCTCTTTCAAACCGTTTTCAATCCCTTGAGGGGGAACCTGAATCTCCCTTGCTGGTGGGGGTGACGGGGGAACCCGAGAGGGGTGGGGAGGGGCCGGAGGATGTGACCCCCCCTCCCGTCCTTGGGAAGACTGAGTCCCAGGGGAGGGAGGAGGTACCGAAGCCACCAGACAAACGTTTGGCGTCCCCTGAAGATGGAGGGGCAACAATCGAGGGCATGGATATGTCTGCGTCATTAAAGAGAGGAGGAGAGGAATGTGGGTTTTCGGGTGAAGAAAGGGGAAGGGATAAGATAAGAGTCATCCAACCTTAATCACCTTAGATGGCGGCACTCAGTCCGTTGACGCTGGCGACCATTAATGTAGCCAGCATTAAGTCAAATACTGCAAGATTTATGGCCTTTGATTTTTTCAGCCGTGTTGAAGCTGATATTTTATTTTTGCAGGAGACCAGGCTAACAGATTTAGCCAGTATATATCAGGCAAAGAGGGAGTGGACTCACGGGCCCTCCTATTGGTCTCTTGCGGCCGAGCAGTATAGCGGAGTGGCGGTTCTTTTTAAAACCGCAGATGTCACATGCCGACGGGTGATTGAGGTGGAAATGGGGAGGTGTTTGGTCCTAGACGTCCTTGTGGGAGGTCAAGAGCTACGACTGATTAACATCTACGGTCCTCAAAGTCAATGTGAGCGAAAGGACCTTTTCACAAGGATCAAGCCCTATCTTTTTTCAAGCCGGTTGGTAGTCTTTGGTGGAGACTTCAATAACGTCACGAGGCTCTGCGATAGGGGAGGTACCAAAGACAGACTGGATTATGATAGCGTCGCTTTGAATAGAATAGTCAGTGAGGCTCGCCTGGAGGACATCCACATCAGGCATGCCCCAGGCAACACAGTGTTCACCTTCCATAGAGGTAGTAGTAGGTCTAGGATAGACAGGTTTTATTTAAAGGAGGAAGCTGTCTCCTCACCTTTATTGGTGGTGGAGGTGGAGTTCTCCGACCACTGTTTAATTATGTTTACTTTGAATGTTACAGATACCCCTCGGATGGGTAGAGGTTTATGGAAATTGAATTCGGCCCTCCTGGAAGAAGCTGAGATAAGACAGTCCTTTGAGGAGTTCCTTCAGAGCCAGATTCCGCTCATGGGCCTATGTAACAGTAAGTCAGAGTGGTGGGAGATTTTCAAGAAAAGGGCAGCGAGGTATTTCCGTGAGCTCTCTAACCTCAGATCCTTGTCTTGTTATCGTTTATATCAAGGACTGAGGAGGAAACTCGAGAGGCTTGTCTCGGCGGGGGGCAACCGTGAGGAAGTCTCCAGAGTGAAATCCCTGTTAAAAAGGTGCCAGTATGATAGGTACACATCCTTGGTTTTTGAGAGGGATTTCGGGAAATTCCGCTCGCCCGACCCCTACAGAAACTGTAGGATGTCAGTAAATAGTAAGATGGTTACAGGACTGATTGATAGTACAGGGTCTCTGAAGAGGTCCAGTTCAGAGATCCTGGAGGTAGTCAGATCCTACTACTCGGGCCTTCTGGCAGGGAAGGATCAAGATCGAGACAGGCTGTCGGCTTTCCTGGCTGAAACCATTCCTGAAGAGAGAGTGACCTCTGGGCTTGACGTTTTGACAGACGCTATCAGAGAAGAGGAAGTGAGACTGGCCTTTGATGGGCTTAAGCTCAAGAAAACGCCAGGTCCGGATGGCTTATCATCCGAGTTCTACAAAACCTTTAAGGAACAGTTGGTTCCCCTATTGACTGAGGTATATAATGAGTGCCTTTCCTCGGGTACTCTGCCAGAGTCAATGAGGAGGTCAGCCCTGATCATCTTGTCAAAGGGTAAGGATCCGTCCCGGATTGAGAATTGGCGTCCCATAGCGCTGCTCAATACGGACCGGAAGATTTTGGCTAAGGTGCTGTTTAATCGTTTGGTGCGTTTTGCACCGGAGCTGCTTTCGGGTGATCAGCACTGTTCTGTTCCAGGCCGAAGCACATTTAGTGCTGTGCTGAGTGTCCGGGAGGTTGTGGAGCAGGGCAGGGCTGGGAACTGGAGAGGGTTCTTGCTGTCCTTGGATCAGGCAAAGGCTTTTGATAAGGTTAACCATGAGTACCTCTGGTCGGTGCTTTTGAAATATGGTCTGCCGGTAGGGTTTGTCAATTGGTTAAAAACTTTGTACAAAGGGGCTGAGAGTTTCCCGCTGGTGAACGGTTGGGCTGGGCGCCCCTTTTTTGTGGGATCCGGGGTTCGTCAGGGCTGTCCCTTAAGCCCCCTGCTATACGTGTTTGCGATCGACCCCTTTTTAAGGAGGTTGGGTTGTGGGCCGTTGGCGGGGGTTGGGGTGGGCCTGGGGGACTCTGGGCTGGCACTAAAGGTGGTGGCCTACGCCGATGATGTCACGATTTTCGTCTCTTCTCGCGAGGAGGCGGGATGGGTGATGTCGGAGGTTGTGGAGTATTCAGAAGTAACTGGATCCCAGCTCAACTGGGATAAGTGTGGAAGTCTCTGGTTGGGAGAAGGAGACCCTGATTTTAGTCTCTCGGACACCCTCCCAAGACCCCAGGAGTCATTAAAAATTCTGGGCATCCATTTCGGCCAGGGAAATTATCCCGAAACAAATTGGGAAGGCAGACTAAAAGATGCTAGTCAAAAGGTGGACCAATGGAAGGGATGGTCTTTGTCCCTGAGGGAAAAGGTGAGCCTCATCAAAACCTTCCTGCTCCCCTTATTTATCTATCTAGGCAGCGTGTGCATCTTGCCAGAGTCTTCTTGGACACGGATGTATAGCCTGTTCTTCCAGCTGTTATGGGACAACAGGCTGAACCTAGTGAAGCGAGAGGTTACATACCGCCCAAGGAGACTAGGGGGATTGGGTATGGTCAATCCCGTGGTGTTTTTAGTCAACACCTTCTTGAAGATTAATCTAGTCAATTTCCGCAATGAGGAAAGGGCTCCTTGGTGGGTAGTTTCCTCTAAGTCATGGTTTCGGCCCTTTCTCCAGGATTGGGTGAGAGGAGGGCGAGTGAAAGACCTACGCACGCCGCACGGACATCTCCCGGCTTACGTTACTCCGGCTCTGAAGCTTATCCGTCGATGGGGCTTGGGGGCTGTGGAGGTTGAGACTCTCTCGAGGAGGTTCCTTGATAGGAGGGTCCTGACCTCCCGTTTCCAAAAGCCATTGGCCCTCAAGGACTGCCCAGGCCAGGACCTGGAGGGTGGGTTGGTTTTGTTAAATTCAGTGAGGGTCCCTATGAAGTTTTGGGATTTGGCCTGGCGCTCTTTCCACGGAAAGCTGTATGTGAGGGACAATCTGAAGTATAGGAGCACGGAGGAAAGAAATTGCCCCCGTGAGGAGTGTGGCTCTACGGTGGAAACCATGGAGCATTTCCTACTTCAATGTCCCTTCAATACAGAGGTATATAGAAGGGTGGGGATTTCCATCGGCTGGCCCCGGCTGGCTGGACTCTCCTATTCCGAGTGGGCATATGGAGCTTTCAGAGTTCTGGGTGGCCGGGATAAATGCACGTTATATTTAGTCAGCCTAGTGGTTAGATATTTCACGTGGCACGCAAGGTGTCTAGTTTCGACGCGTCAGAAAATCCTCCCGGTGGAAGTAGTATGTAGGGGCATTCTTGAGGACCTGGGGAAGGTACGTTCTTGGGAGGGCAGCAGGTTGGGAGCGCCAAAGGCATCTCGGTTATGGAGGGGCCTTTCTTTTACGGTGCCCTAGCCTGTTTCCCTTTCCGATTCCTGGTGGTGGGCTGGTTTTTCTCACACTAATAGCTTTTTGTTTTGTTTTAAGTACAAAAGGAGAAATAGGGCTTGCAAATGACTGAACCAGGACTCGATGGTAAGACGGTGATGGTAAGAGGGTGAAGGTCATTTTCTTTATAGTGAAGAGAATTAAGTGTGTAACAAAATTTAATTAAATTATATTGAGGGGGGGGGGGGGGGGAAATAAAAAAAATAAAAAAAAAAATAAATAAATAAAAAATAATAAATTATATTTTGTGTATATATGTATATAATATGCTGTAAATATTAGCTTAGTTATTGTGTTGGAAAAAAAAAAAAAAAAAAAAAAAATATATAAATAATAATTTTGTAAGTAGGTTATAGTATAACTACACTAACAGAAAATTGTAGAAATAATGTATATATTTCATGTTATCTTCTTTTCATCTCTTAAGGGCCCGGCATAGCGTAGGGGGGTTTATGAGGGGAATGTTCTAGGTGGTACTGTTGTTTCATTTCAAATGGGAAAAAAAAGAAAAAAAAAATCTAAAGCCAGTTTATTTGTTTTTCTTTCTGGGGAACGTATACTGGCACTGCTGATTTGTCTGGCATCGAAGATCTTCTGGCACCAGAGAGTCCATGGGCAGTAAGGGAAGATACGGACAGAAAAACTAAAGCAGGAGAAGAGGCAAAGAACAAAAGAGAAGCTCAAGAGAGGATGAGGAGGTCCTTATTTTCATGTTTTGTTCAGAAGAAGCAAGCTTCCTGAGCGGACATTGTACGGACTGGAATACACATGTTGTGTTAATTTGTGTTTGATGCTCCAAACTGTGGAGAGAGACAGATTTGTGTTTTGACAATTACTGTTATGTTTCCTAATTTTATAATAAAATAGAGTTCCATCCATCTTGATCCTCACACATCACACACACAGCTCTACTCCATCCATCCTTATCACCCCCCCCCCCCCCCCCCCACACACACACACACACACACAGCTCTACTCCATCCATCCTGATCCCCCACACATCACACACACAGCTCTACTCCATCCATCCTAATCCCCCCCCCCCACACACAGCTCTACTCTATCCATCCTGATCCCCCACACATCACACACAGCTCTACTCCATCCATCCTGATCCCCCACACATCACACACAGCTCTACTCCATCCATCCTGATCCCCACACATCACACACACAGCTCTACTCCATCCATCCTGATCCCCACACATCACACACACAGCTCTACTCCATCCATCCTGATCCCCCACACATCACACACACAGCTCTACTCCATCCATCCTGATCCCCACACATCACACACACAGCTCTACTCCATCCATGCTGATCCCCACACATTACACATACAGCTCTACTCCATCCATCCTGATCCCCACACATCACACACACAGCTCTACTCCATCCATCCTGATCCCCACACATCACACACAGCTCTACTCCATCCATCCTGATCCCCACACATCACACACACACAGCTCTACTCCATCCATCCTGATCCCCACACATCACACACAGAGCTCTACTCCATCCATCCTGATCCCCCACACATCACACACACAGCTCTACTCCATCCATCCTGATCCCCCACACATCACACACACACAGCTCTATTCCATCCATCCTGATCCCCACACATCACACACACAGACTCCATCCATCCTGATCCCCACACATCACACACAGAGCTCTACTCCATCCATCCTGATCCCCCACACATCACACACACAGCTCTACTCCATCCATCCTGATCCCCCACACATCACACACACAGCTCTACTCCATCCATCCTGATCCCCACACATCACACACACAGCTCTACTCCATCCATCCTGATCCCCACACATCACACACACAGCTCTACTCCATCCATCCTGATCCCCCACACATCACACACACAGCTCTACTCCATCCATCCTGATCCCCACACATCACACACACAGCTCTACTCCATCCATCCTGATCCCCACACATCACACACACAGCTCTACTCCATCCATCCTGATCTCCCACACATCACACACACAGCTCTACTCCATCCATCCTGATCCCCACATATCACGCACACAGCTCTGCTACATCCTGATTCCTTCAGCTCATCCATCAGGGATCACAACCAGCACAGCAGATTCCTGCATACAGTAATTACTCCCCTGGTCATGTGATCCCTATCTCCGCCCTTACATGTGACTGATCACATGACAGTGACCTCATTATGGGTCCTAGAAGCATGGGGCTGCTACATGGTTTTTCAAGTGGAGGTCTGTGTGTCCCCTTATATCAGGTCAGTGGGGAAAGGCATGATATTATTAACCCCTTTAGGACGGCTGATGGAGGATTAACTCCTTCAGGTCTGACAGAACATAATAGTAACTGTGAGGGGTAAATTCACGTTTATGCCTTATTGACTACAGCGACTCCATTTTGTATTCTTTGCTTTTGCTAAACACATGTATTTGTACATCTTTCACTTTTGAACTAGAAGAATGTTAGACCCAATTATAATAATGATTTCGAATCCTTATCAGCTTCCTCTCTCACATGCATTCTTTCCCTTGAGAAAGTTCACTCCTTTCTCTCAGAAGTGTTCAGGAATGTTTTGTTTTGTTACAGGTGTCACCGGACATTGATATATTGTTTATGTAGGAGACTTCTCTAAAAGATGTGTAATGCTAATTAAAATCTGCAGATGCTATGTAACCTTGGGCATGCGCAGTAATCAAATCATACGTCAGCAAACTTTTCCCTATAACTTCTGTAATACTCTGAATAAACGCACTTCACTCTGACAACTCATCCAGCATGTGGTTGTCCATTTGTGTCGTCTATGGGTACCCATATCTCAAGACTAATCTGGAAGCAGACAGCATCCGCTCTACGGTCAAGACTTGATTGACCCCCTACATTACTTGGCGCAACCAACGAGGGCCAGAATTTAACTCCTTACCTGCAGCCAATATCTGACAACCCTGCCTGCCGACCATCCGGACTAGGGGACACGGGACCTCAGATCTACAAAACACCGGTGTAAGGTAAGCCATTGACTTATCACTCAAAGATCTGAGCCCCCCTGTCTCCAAGAGCCACGTGTCGACAGAAAGGTTTGTTGCTGCATGTTTATAGGATACTTCTGCCTGTGTAACTTACGGTGTTCTTAGTAACCGTGTTAGACGGAAAGAACCCACATGTGTATATTGCCATGCTGTCTGCTGGAACCATTGAATTGATAACTTTCTGTTGTACTCTGACTGCCGCACTCATTTTCCTAGCTGTCATTTGTTATAAGATCACAGAGGCCGCGTATAAAGGTGAGAGGTGGTTTCCTCTCTCTCCATAAAAAGTCTACTAGTAAACATCCGTACCCTGCCAGCCGTAGGCTTGGCAGAAGGGACTGTGTCCTGATCTACCCGAAGGACTGAGGTAGAGACAGCGGACACCAAGTCCATAATACTAATAAGTGAATATTAAAACATTCATACCCTGCCAGCCGCGACCTGGCAGAAGGGACTGTCCTGATCTACCCGAAGGACTGAGGTAGAGACAGCGGACACCAAAGTCCATAATACACATTTGTGTCCTGCCCATAGTACACATTTGTGTCCTGCCAGCCGCGACCTGGCAGAAGGGACTTAAAAGGTCATCGCGACCGCCAGATTTACCGGTGAATCAAAAATGGCAAGTCCAATTATTAGTATGGGGTCTCAGTTCTTGACCCCTATTGAGATAATTAGGGAGAGAGAGGGGGAGGACAGTTATAAACAAGCCCGTAAAGTTTACAAGCTGATAGGGCTTAAAAAGGCAGGAACTTTCAACTATGAGTTCTGGCGGCAGTACGGAACAAAACACAAGAAAGCTATCAAAGATGCCAATCTAGATAAAGGAGTAGAGGCCATAATCAAATATAGTAGAAAGGCAAACGTAGAACGGTGGGATTGTGAGCCGGTGTTTGAGGGCATACTTGTGTATGCACCACCCCCGGTGCGTGATCCGACCAGAATGCACCCGATTTTACCAACCGCAAGCAGCTCTGAGATTCTTCCTGAGTATCAGAGTTGTACCGCTGCAACTCCACCACAAGAGCCCCAAAGAAAAAAAAAACCTTATTGGCATTGTCCCAGATGCGGACAACGACACCCTTTACAAAAAAACAGCTTTAACTATGTGTAAACAGGAAAAGAATGAAACCGTTGAATGCTATTTTGGCAGATTAGAAACAAAGGCTAGAGACATGGGTCTCACCCCCCCGTACAGATGAAGTGTACTACTCAATGATGTGTGAAGCGTTCATGCAAGGCATTGGCCCATCATTGGCAAATAAAATAAAAGCATGCACCCCTGATTGGCAACAAGCCAAGCCCAGAGACTTGTATAAAAAGGCAGTAGGGTTTGCTATGGATAAGAAGCGCCCTGCAGTGGTGGTTAAATATTATAGCTACCAGGAGGGGAAAGTCCAACTCTGGGACAGACCCCACAGAGAAACACGCAAGTGTTACAACTGCGGCAAGGTAGGCCACCTGGCCAAGCATTGCCGCTGTCCCAAGAAACCTTGTAACCAGAAGACGGATCAGGGCGCCACTCCCAGCGACAGCGCCGCGTCGCCCGAATCCGTCCCAATGAAGTCCCGGCGATCCAGCCCCAGTATCCCTACCGTGGAAACAGAGGATAGAGGCACACAGACTCTCGAGCCTGTTTCCATATGAAGTGAGGAAGTGCCCTTCCTTATAGACACTGGGGCTACAAATCCTGTCTCAAAAATTCATGTGAAATAGTAGAAATGTTTAAGGCAAAGAGTATGCCTATATGGAAAAGCAAGTTAGAGAAATAACAAAGGACAGACAAAGCAAGTTAGAATTTTGGGGATCTGAGACCCACAAAGTCTCACAGATTCAGAGATAAGCAAAAGTTGGTGAAAGTATGTTGATAGAAGGAGTAAGATACGTGTAGATACGGTAGTTATCAGAGAAAGAGAATTCTTTTATAGTTTGTGTCCCTAGGGACATAAAGCAAGTTCATGCAGAATCTGTGAATAATTATGTGTCAAATAACCAATATTGTGTGTCTTCATGTTATGTAATCTAATTTTTTTGTCATACGTTTGGTCTTTTGTCCTTTTTTTTTGTTGTGTGAGCGTTTAACTATTCCTCTGCCGTCCAGGTTTGATTGGTGTGGTTTGGAGCCTGGATATTCTGGCTGTTTTCCAAAAATCTTAGTTCTGTTCCAGAGAGATAGAGGAATGCGTGCCTCTCAAGGCCAAAAAGATTAGAGTGGAGAACACTGAACGAGTAACCCTGCTTGCTTGAATAGAATGAAACCCGTAATGAATCCAATGAATCTTGCTGTTTTTGCTGTTCTTTGTGTAAATGTCAGTTTTGTAACTGGTCGGACGTGTGCATAATTGCTAAATGTGTGTTCATTAGTTTTACAAAGTGGTTGATGTGGAATCTGGTATACTTCTCTGGTATTACAGACAGTTAAAGTTTGACTGATCCCAGGGAGGGGTGAGAATGATTGAATGTATTTGTCTGCAAGATAAGGACAGTTGCATCCTGCGTGTTACGTCCTGTGTGAACTCTTACTAATAATATTTGAATGAGACTTGACCGCATGAACGGATGAGAATTAATGACCCGTGTTCAGACTGTAATGTATGCATAATGTGTGTGATGTAGGCGCTGTGTGCTGATAATTTGGCAGCCTGCCAACAAGTCATAATTATACTGTTTCTGAGAATGCTCTATAGAAGAAACGTACGGACGGCCAAACCTGTACTTACACCTGCTGCCAAATTCCGCACCTTTCTGGGCCTTGTTTTCATACTGCCCCCATTGGTCCACTTTGTTTTCGCTCTTATACAACTACTCATTCTTTTCTCTCACCCCTGAAGCTCATTCTCATCCTTTTATACTTCATCCGTTATTCTTTTCTGTACTGAATTTTCTGACCAGGTGACAGTATCGACACAAAAGCACAGGGGACGACCACGGCCACCTGGATGCTACTCAGAATCCAGTGGCTCGAGGAGCTCCCTCATGTGTTTGTGCGGTGGCAGCAGTACAGGCAATGGTTAACAAATCTTCGGAGTTGGTCTTGAACCAACTCCCCCTAGTGGTCCTCACCCCCCCCCCATGACACCCGGAGCATATACACGCAAGTGCAACCCAAGCACTTATTTCTGGCCCGTCAAATCCAGCTACAATGTGCTCTTGTCATTCTTCTACTACTTTGAACTCGGTTACCCTTCCAATTAAGTACCCTAGTTCAAAAGGGGGGGAGAGAAGATATAGGTGATCTAGGTATTGCAGGTCAGCTATTTTTAAAGCTATTTTTAAATTTTTATTTTTTTTTCTTTTTCCTTTTTACAACAAGGTGATCTATTTGAAATAGAATACCAGCCTGATTGTCTAGCGATAATCGGTGCAAGGGGTTTCAGGAGTGCCAATTCAGCTGGCAGAAACTGAACCGCTTGAGGTAATGTTTAAAGGGTCACGATACCTCACTCGCTTCCTTATGCTGGAAGGTCCTGAAAGCATATTGAGAATTGCGTGATGGGACCCTTGGGAGGTTGTATCAAACTTCACCCGTCCGGTGAGGCTTGTATACACCCCGGGTCTGAAAGTCACCCGACCTTATGTCGGATGGCAGCAGACCAAGCGACACCTCTACCCGTCCTCACTTTTACGTACGCAGAGGAACAAGCTCTTAGCCCCCTTGGTCCGTCAGTACCCCCTGGCACATGTCCAGGAAGATGTAATTGCAGACACTGTCTCTTCTTTATGTCAACTGAAAGTTTTTGTTAATAATGTATATTCTGAGTTGTTTTTGTAGATGGTACCAGGGTAATTGATGACTCCACGCTGGATAAGCAGTGATCACGCAACAAGATGTCCTAAAAGCAGAATGCCTCCGCATGTCCCAGGACAGGAAGCGGAGTTACAGGCCCTCGCTGAGGCGTGTGGAGTGGTAAAAGGTAAGACGGCAAACATTTACACTGACTCCCAGTATGCATTTGGCATAAGCTCATGACTACGGCCTAACATGGAAGGCCAGACAGCTTGTTAAGAATGGTGCAGCGGTGACCAAGTGGAAAGCTCACACCAATTCCTACAGCAGAGAAACGAGAGGCAACGCCATCACAGATCACACAGCAAAGGCAGCGGCCCTTAAGCCGTGGAAGAAAAGAAGAAAAGAAGAATTTAACAATAATTTTGGACTTTGAATTACTTTGATACAAACATTGGACTTTGATATGCTAAAAGACTTTACAGTTACAAGCAGCAGAAATGGGACGGTGAATGGCGAACAGTCAACAGAACTTGCCCACCACGGTCCCTGTGCCCCATGATGGCCCAGCAAATGCACGGAAAGACACACCTACCGGGGGTCCAGATGTCCGCCTTGAGGTCGTGTCCTCTGGCCTGCTTCGTCGCCTCCGGTGCCGTTCCGGCATGACGTGCCCACAAGGGTCTTTCTGACTTTATTCCTGACAATGTTGCCTCCTGTGGCTAGAAACGCACTGACGCCAAAATCTGCGATCTGCACGGAGCCGTCTTCGCCCCGGGGAATGTTTCCAGCCTTAACATCCCTGTGGATCTGGCCGTTCTTATGCAGGTACTCCAGGCCTTCTAGCATCTTCTTTAGCATGGTGGCGATGCTTGCCTCATCCAGCACTCCGTTCCAAGCAGCAATGAGATCGACGCTTGAACACGGACGGGTGGCTCCTGGGTTTCCTGTAGTTGCTGCATCATCACTTGTCCAATTTTGCATGACCTTTGCCGTAAGCAACAGGGCAGAAGTAAATTTGCCACATAACACTTGCCTAGACCACTCTACCCATTTCAGGGATTGCAATTTGACTACACTCAGCTCCCACTTATTGGGAAGTATGACCACGTGCTTGTTGTTGTTGATGTCTTTCCAGGTTGGAGACCTACCCTGTTATCAAGGTAAATAAGCAGGTAATCGTACAGGAGCTGATGAATGAGGTAATCCGCAGATACGAGGTACCGGAAGTGATTGACTCAAACAAAGGTACACACTTCACACCTGCAGAGTTTAGACAAAGTTAACAGACTAAATGGTACGCTTAAGTTAAAGAAAGTGTTGTTTGGCTTTATGCCAAGATTGGGGTTGCATCATCCACAAGCCCTGCAGCAGGGCTATGACATAGTAGCCGGATATGTAAAGCACCTGTGTGACCAACTAATGGTAACCCAGAATCTAGTCTTTTTCTCCCATTCCAGGCCCAGACAACTTAGAGGGATCTCATTCCCTACTACCTGGAGATTGGGTGGTCGCAAAGAGACGTGTCCGGAAATCCCTAGGGCCCAGAGTCAAAGGGCCCTGTCAAGTCCTGCTGACCACACCTACTTTAGTAAAGTTGAAAGAACTGTTGTTTGTTTTAGGACTAATGGACTTTTCACGCCCTACCTTTGTCCCCCCCCCATGAGAAGGAAAATGAAGGACATTTTGTTTATTGATGGACTTTTGGACTCTTCACTCCATGCTTCACCCTTGTGAGAGGGTGCAAAGGGACAATGCCCAAAACCACCTTGTTAGGCACCACCAAGTACTGTTGGACTTGTACACACACCTGGTGCCACTGGTTTTCCTTTCTTGGCTGTTCCTGTTCCGTCAAAAGAACTGTTTGCATGGACAAATGAAAACTCAGAAACCAGAGATAGCTGGTGGGGTAACACATTTAGTGCTTTGAACCCTGCCAATTGGTTTTCTGGTTTAGGAGGTTGGTTTATGGGGATCCTACAAAGTATATTACAAGTTGTGATGATTTTATCATGCATTTATAGAGCAATTAAGGGTATAATTTCATGTATTTCTAAATGTACTGAAAAAGCTTTCTTTTCGCCGATATGAATCACGTGTTTATGGACTAGGAGTCATACTTGTCTTGACCCCATGTCCAAAACGGGGGAATGTGAGGGGTAAATTCACGTTTATGCCTTATTGACTACAGCGACTCCATTTTGTATTCTTTGCTTTTGCTAAACACATGTATTTGTACATCTTTCACTTTTGAACTAGAAGAATGTTAGACCCAATTATAATAATGATTTCGAATCCTTATCAGCTTCCTCTCTCACATGCATTCTTTCCCTTGAGAAAGTTCACTCCTTTCTCTCAGAAGTGTTCAGGAATGTTTTGTTTTGTTACAGGTGTCACCGGACATTGATATATTGTTTATGTAGGAGACTTCTCTAAAAGATGTGTAATGCTAATTAAAATCTGCAGATGCTATGTAACCTTGGGCATGCGCAGTAATCAAATCATACGTCAGCAAACTTTTCCCTATAACTTCTGTAATACTCTGAATAAACGCACTTCACTCTGACAACTCATCCAGCATGTGGTTGTCCATTTGTGTCGTCTATGGGTACCCATATCTCAAGACTAATCTGGAAGCAGACAGCATCCGCTCTACGGTCAAGACTTGATTGACCCCCTACATAACCAAATCTACATTTTAGTTGTCGCGGAGACAATCCGATAGTCGTGCCTTTGGCCGGGCTCACATGACTGTATCGTAATACGTAGGGTGATATTCGCAGCAGTTCACCACGTCTGCTTGTGTATGTACTGCGTGTGTTACATGTGTAATAACGAACCCAAGCAGGGAATAATGGGAGAAGTTTCCCAACTTCCCAGAAACTCCCTTCTAGCGCTCATATGACCACAGAGGCGCAAATTTTTTTTGTGCTTTCCCGTGTTCGCGCTCTGAGAATAGTGTCTTCACCACATGATGGCGCTCTCTCCGCTCGGCTTGTCGTTTGCACTTTTGCGGAGCCACATCCGTTGCATGAGAGTAATGAGTGCCCATATCAGAGGTCGCCATGGGATGTATATAATGGCCCCCAATATCCCCGGACAGCCGCTCGGATGGGTCGGTGGTCCCCGGAGGCTGCTGCATCGGCTGCTGTAGCTTCTGTGGGTCTATTATAACTTCCTTCACTTGTTTCCTAGCAACATGCGTAAATAATGTCACAAATATGCAAACTAATTGTGTATGCGTTGTGATCTGATTGTACTCATAGAGAACAATAGCGCTCTTATGCACGTGACGCACAAAAAATAGAATATGCTGCAATCTTTTTCAGGTAACATACGCATTAAATGTACATAAGTGAACCTTTGATGTCGCAGTAAATGTGATTTTTGAGTAATGAATGAAACAATGAAAATCCATGGACTTTTGTTAATGCTATTATGAGCAGATGTAAAAGGAAAACAAAGATCTGGTACCGTGTTAGCCAGTAGAGCAAAATGTGATTGTTCTCAGTGAGAGAAACCACGTAATCTTGTAGATATGATACTTCTTAATGGATAACACAAATACATGATGTAATAATAGTGAGCTTGCAAACCTCTCGGGCTCTTCATCAGGCTAAAATGGAATAGATCTGAAGAGGCATGAATATTTATACACACTTATAACATTCATACTTATGACAAGGCGCAGACATGGATGGGATTGGTTTGCACTTAAAAGGAATATTTCAACAAAAACAAACATTTTTGACTAGACACTGATAAGGGAGTTTTATGGTCCCTGAATTACTGTTGGGGGGGGGGGGAGGTTCAGGCCAGGAATGCTGCAAGAGGTACACAAACATTTTTAACTAGACACTGATAAGGGAGTGAAAGTTTATGGTCCCTGAATTACTGCTGATGAGGGGTCACCAGGCCAGCAGTCTTATCTGTGCAATAAATGTCTCACACCTCCCATTCACGCATAAATCATCGTAAATAATTTAACCCAGTATTCAGCGTGTCAAAAGTTGTTATCAATTTATATTCCCAAAATCTTCTATAGCTTTGTGTCTTAAAACCATCCTTTAATAGCAAAACTCTCATATCTCCTATGTCATGTCCATGGTTAGAAAAGTGCTCGGCCACAGGGAATTGTCTCTTTCTGTGTTTAATCGTGTGGCGATGAGATCTCATCCTTGCTCTCAGTTTCTGTCCTGTTTCTCCGACATAAAGACCCCCAACAGGACATTTACTGCACAGGATCAGGTACACAACATTGGACGTGGAACATGTTAATGTCACCGGGATCTTCTAGTCATGCTGTGTCCTGTCCGCAGTCAGTACATGTGAGCAGGTCTTACAGCTCCTTACATTACAGGGATAAGTTCCTTTTTACGTGTCAGAGGGCAATGCAGACTCCCTTATCAGTGTCTAGTTAAAAATGTTTGTGTACCTCTTGCAGCATTCCTGGCATGACAACCCCCTCCCCCAACAGTAATTCAGGGAATATAAAACTTTCACTCCCTTATCAGTGTCTAGTTAAGAATGTTTGTCTGTTGCAGAATTCCTTTTAAGTGCGAACCAATCACATCCATATCTGTGCCTTGTCATAAGTATGTATGTTATAAGTGTGTATAAATATCCATGCCTCTTCAGATCCAATCCATTTTACCCTGAAGAAGAACCCTGTGTCGGTTCGCAAGCTCGCTATTACATCATGTATTATTGTTAGCCATTAAAAGGTATCATATCTGCATGATTACGTGGTTTCTCTTGCTGGGAACGAGTAGATGTAACGCACAACAAAAATCCTTTTGCATGAGCCCGGCTATAGTGACAATCTTTTCCCCTTTATGTATAGGCTCCTATATATCCCAATAGGATGACTTGAGGATATATGGCTGTGAGGTGACAGGATGACTTGGGGATATATGGCTGTGAGGTGACAGGAGGACTTGGGGATATATATGGCTGTGAGGTGACGGGATGACTTGGGGATATATGGCTGTGAGGTGACAGGATGACTTGGGGATATATGGCTGTGAGGTGACAGGATGACTTGGGGCTATATGGCTGTGAGGTAACGGGATGACTTGGGGATATATGGCTGTGAGGGTGATGGGATGACTTGGGGATATATGGCTGTGAGGGTGACGGGATGACTTGGGGATATATGGCTGTGAGGGGACGGGATGACTTGGGGACATATGGCTGTGAGGTGACTGGATGACTTGGGGACATAAGGCTGTGAGGTGACTGGATGACTTGGGGACATAAGGCTGTGAGGTGACTGGATGACTTGGGGATATATGGCTGTGTGGTGACAGGATGACTTGGGGATATATGGCTGTGAGAGTGACGGGATGACTTGGGGATATATGGCTGTGAGGGTGATGGGATGACTTGGGGATATATGGCTGTGAGGGTGACGGGATGACTTGGGGATATATGGCTGTGAGGGGACGGGATGACTTGGGGACATATGGCTGTGAGGTGACTGGATGACTTGGGGACATATGGCTGTGAGGTGACTGGATGACTTGGGGACATAAGGCTGTGAGGTGACTGGATGACTTGGGGATATATGGCTGTGAGGGTGACGGGATGACGGGGATATATGGCTGTGAGGGTGACGGGATGACGGGGATATATGGCTGTGAGGGGACGGGATGACGGGGATATATGGCTGTGAGGGGACGAGATGACGGGGATATATGGCTGTGAGGGGACGGAATGACGGGGATATATGGCTGTGAGGGGACGGGATGACTTGGGGATATATGGCTGTGAGAGGACGAGATGACTTGGGGATATATGGCTGTGAGGGGACGGGATGACTTGGGGATATATGGCTGTGGGGTGACGGGATGACTTGGGGACATATGGATGTGAGGTGACTGGATGACTTGGGGACATATGGATGTGAGGTGACTGGATGACTTGGGGACATATGGCTGTGAGGTGACAGGATGACTTGGGAACATATGGCTGTGAGGTGACAGGATGACTTGGGGATATATGGCTATGAGGCGACAGGATGAATTGGGGATATATGGCTGTGAGGTGACTGGATAACTTGGAGATATACGGCTGTGAGGTGATGGGATGACTTAGGGATATATAGCTGAGTGGTGACGGGATGACTTGGGGATATCTGGCTGTGAGGTGACGGGATGACTTGGGGATATCTGGCTGTGAGGTGATGGGATGACTTGGGGATATCTGGCTGTGAGGTGATGGGATGACTTGGGGATATCTGGCTGTGAGGTGACGGGATGACTTGGGTATATACGGCTGTGAGGGGACGGGATGACTTGGGGATATCTGGCTGTGAGGGGACGGGATGACTTGGGGATATCTGGCTGTGAGGGGACGGGATGACTTGGGGATATCTGGCTGTGAGGGGACGGGATGACTTGGGGATATCTGGCTGTGAGGTGACGGGATGACTTGGGGATATCTGGCTGTGAGGTGACGGGATGACTTGGGGATATCTGGCTGTGAGGTGACGGGATGACTTGGGGATATCTGGCTGTGAGGTGACGGGATGACTTGGGGATATCTGGCTGTGAGGTGACGGGATGACTTGGGGATATATGGCTGTGAGATGACGGGATGACTTGGGGATATATGGCTGTGAGGTGACGGGATGACTTGGGGATATATGGCTGTGAGGTGACGGGATGACTTGGGGATATCTGGCTGTCAGATGGCAGGATGACTTGGGGATATATGGCTGTAGGGTGACTGGATGACTTGGGGATATATGGCTGTGGAGTGACGGGCTGACTTGGGGATATATGGCTGTGGAGTGACGGGATGACTTGGGGATATATGGCTGTGAGGTGACGGGATGACTTGGGGATATATGGCTGTGAGGTGACGGGATGACTTGGGGATATATGGCTGTGAGGTGACGGGATGACTTGGGGATATATGGCTGTGAGGTGACGGGATGACTTGGGGACATATGGCTGTGAGGTGATGGGATGACTTGGGGATATATGGCTGTAAGGTGACAGCTTTGATTAATGAGGTTTCCTGCAGTACTGACTGTTGTGATGGCTTCTACAGTAACACTTCTGTCAGAATTAGGTTCTTGATGCGCTGACTCCCTCACCCAAGGTGACTATACCAGTCCTCAGGCACTTCAGTGCTTTACCTCTCGGTTACAGGCTCACTTTGGACTCTGGCTGAAAGAAGGGCTCCTGCACCTCCTTCCTTCCAGCTGCTCGCCCGCTCCTTCTCCACCTCCCATCTTCTCCTTACTGCTACTCTCACTAACTCCCATCTCTTGCGTCTGCTCTCCATCCACTAACTAACTGCGCACTTTCTGCCTTCCTGTGCGGAACTTTCCCATTTTTTTCCACTCACTTTTTCTCTCTCTGTTATCTTCACTCTTCTGTCTCTCTCCTATCTTCTCTGTCCTCTCCATCCCTGAGTCCTTCTCATCAGGCATACTGGCCAATCAGAGTTGGAACTACCAGCAGCCAATGGAAAAGAGGCTGGTTGCTGGGCAGATATTACCTAACCCCGTTATTTGGCAGATTAACCTTTAGTTAACCGATTCAATACCCGAGTAAATACTTAAACTACCTTAATATAGCGATATTGCTGTGTAGGATCCTTCTGGGTCACTATATATACACCCCTAAATAGTACTAATAATAACAATAGCTTATCAGTCAAAAAACAAGCCTTCACTTAGCTCCGTCCATGGAAAAATAAAAAAAAAATAGAACATTGAATTAAAAAGCTAAAAAAATTGAAAAAACAAAGGCTTTTTATTGTGCAAAAGTCGTAAGAAAAAAAATTACATATATATATTAGTCGTAATTGTACCAATCTGTGGAAAAAATATATCATGTCATTTATGCAAGTCTGTGGGAGTGGTAAAAATACACAATGAATATGCGTGACATTTACGAATTCACAGCATATTTTTGCAGAATGTAAGGAGAAATCTGCTGCACAGTTATCGCTGTATAGTAACATTCACAAAAATCTAAAATACGCACAGAAAACACACATTTCGGTTGCATAAATACGCAGAACTTTACATGACTGAATACACTACACTTGTGTGAGCGACCCCTTATTCTCTCCAGTAAATGTCTTCATTATTTTGGGTTTCTGTGGTTTTCATAACGATTCATCTTCTTTTCCATCAGGTCCTACAATACAGGATCCTCTGTTATCATCTTTATAACAATTTCCCTGATTGACCCATCAAGGATGGAGAAGGACAGGAACAAGAAGACGGAGAGTATATTAAATCTCACCCTAGAGATACTCTTCCAGCTTACTGGAGAGGTGAGAGATTCTGATGTCACATTACATCATACTTATCTATGGTAATAACAGATGACGTCACTGGGGAAGGGAGAGATTCTGATGATGTCACATTGCATCATTCTTATCTATGGTAATAACAGATGATGTTACTGGGGAAGGGAGAGATTCTGATGATGTCACATTACATCATTCTTATCTATGGTAATAACAGATGATGTTACTGGGGAGGGGAGAGATTCTGATGACGTCACATTACATCATTCTCATGTATGGTTATAACAGATGATGTTACTAGAGAGGTGATGAATTCTGGAAATGTCCGTAGTGATATTAATTAATGTCTCCCCATATACAGGATTACACAGTAGTGAAGAAGACCTCTAGTAATGGCTGCTGGGCCCCCGTATGTGATGGATGGGGAAGAACTCTGAGTCCAATGACTGGGCCCCCACCTCACCCCCTGATATATGAGGACATCAATGTACAGGAGATTCTAGAACTCGCCAACAAGATGATTGAGCTACTGACTGGAGAGGTGATGCTGCAGGGAATGCTGGGACATTATAACAGCACTGGAGGCTTCTGGGTAATGACTGTATATTGTGTTGTCAGGTTCCTATAAGGTGTCAGGATGTCGCTGTCTATTTCTCCATGGAAGAGTGGGAGTATTTAGAAGGACACAAGGATCTGAACAAGGAGGCCATGATGGAGACCCGCCAGCCGCTCCCATCACCAGGTAATAGACAGGACTAAATACACGGGGACTTTATTATCTGTATGTTAGGAATGACTTCAGTGTCTGTCTGTGTTTCCTGCAGTTCCATCCAGTAAGAGAAGCCCACCAGAGAGATGTCCCCGTCCTCTTCTTCCACAGGACCACCAGGTAGATGGAGATGTCCCTCTGATCTGTAGAAGGCTGTGAAGCTCTTGTCTTCAGTCTTATTAGATGTCTTCTACTTGTGTGATGGGGCCGGTGGAGATGGCAGGATTACCGCTGACCAGAGACATTACATGTTGTCTGGATCTTCTCCCAGTTTTCTGTCGGTGGAGACAGCTGGTGGGAATAAGGAGCCAACAGGTTGGATTTATATCTATCTGCTCCTTTATTTTCCCCGAGACAAAAAGCCGATGTGTCTGGTAGACGCTGATCTCCTCCACTGAGACAACGTGCAGCATGTCCAGCCATGCCGGGTATACATGTGTATGAGGTTCCTGCGGGGTAATTGAGCTGCCATCTAATATCTATGTCCGGCTTCTAGACCTTCAGCTATGTGGCTCAGATAACTACTCCCGTCGGGTCGTTTTTGGTTGTAATTTTACAATATTTGTCTCTCAGCTTTTGTACCAGGATGAAGATCTGACCAATATTAATACTACAGAGACAAATGTGAGTGGTGATCAGCGGTGTAAAGAGGAGATTCCTACAGGTAACCACCCAGGTGAGTAGTAACCACTAAATACAGCAGAGAAGAGTCACAGATTCTCCTCGGTCAGCGGCTGCAGGTAGTTATGTAGATTTATAAGCTCTGGGATCTGTCAGTTTCCGCTGGATGTTCCTCATTCAGCCAAAGTACAAACTAAATGTGGGTGACATGTGAAACCGTTATAGATGATAACACAGGATGGGCATTTATAATATGGGTGTAATTATGTGCACCACATTATAATAATGATGTGATTATCTTATGTATTGTATCCGTTATTTAGAAGAATAAAACTTTTGAAATAGAAAATATTAATGAAGGTAGAAATCTGGATGGTTTGTGTGGGGTGGGGGATGGAGGGGGAGGGGAATGATATCCAAAAAGAAGATAAATTTAAAAAGGTGAAGATCAAGTAGTTCTCCTACAGATCTGCTCCAATGGGCTGGGCTGTACCAATAAGTTGCAAGCTGGGAACCTTCCCTAAAGAAGAGCCAAGTGGTGATGATGCGCCAGCACTGCACAAAAGAAGTTATTGAGCGATGCCTTTTTTTTCTGACTGGTAAAGGGGGTCTCTGGTCCCACTCCCTTTGTTGACATGGGCGGTGATGTGATTATAGATGAGCGAATCAACTCATTTAGGGCGTTTTTGCAGTCGAGCAGCGCTTTTTCCGAGTAACTGACTACTCAGACGAAAAGATTCGGGGGGCGCCGGGGGTGAGCAGGGGGTTGCAGAGGGGAGTGCGGGGGGGGGGGGGGGGAGGAGGAGAGAGAGAGCTCCCCCCTGTTCCCCACTGCTACCCCCGCTCTACCACACCGCACCGCGAATCTTTTCGTCCGAGTAGTCAGTTACTCGGAAAAGCGCTGCTCGAGTCCAAAAACGCCCTAAACGAGCAGATTCGCTCATCTCTAGACGTGATCAATTCCTTATCTGCCCATGGGATGCTTCTGTTGTACCAAGAAGTTGTTCAGTGATGCTGTTTCTCTGACTTGTAAAGAGAGTCGGAACCTAATTTATAACATGGGTGGTGAGTGACACGATCAATTTCTTATCTGCCCATAAGATGCAATTATTGAACTACCTCTGGAGACGAATGGGAGGACACTACTGTTCCCCCTCGTGACTGCGAGCAGTGATGTGGCTAGATTACCCAATTTGTATTTAGAGTAGGAGGGACCACATAATGGCGCCATTAGCTGGAATCTGGTGTATGTTATGTGATTCACACGGGTGTGTGTGCAATTTTAGTCTTGCTCTACTGGCTACTGCACTAAGTGAGAGGCATGAAAAGCGAGGTCATGGTGACTGCAGTGATCCAGAGAGCAGCCCAAGAAGTGGGCAAGAGGAGTTTCCCTCACAATTTACCAAAGTTTTTGCACAAGAGCTTTCTTCTTGAGTAGAGCAGGTGAGACAGCTGTAGATAGAATGGCGACAGCTGAGGTCAACCAGGCCAAACAGAAACTCTCCTTAGCGCTCATACACATTTAATATCTGAACAAAACTGTGCAGCTGTAGTTTATAAAACCCCCATGAAAATGTTAGGTTCTTAGCGTTTAAGTTGATCAAAACATGGGGCCTATCTGCCATATTCATGTGAAACTAATTGGATAGATTCCTAATCTTTAAAGACATCACGCTGTGGACCAAAAAAAAATCCTCCAAAGGAATCTTCAATATGATCATGTACCCAGCTATCCTGGTTTCCTCCCCTCCATCTTGGTTTGTGATAAAGTGCATGTAGCTCTCAGGGAATGTGTGAAACAGACACCACCTAATAGCACTGACTCAGAGGAAACTTTAGGCTGGGTTCACACAGGACGGATTTGCTGCAGAATTTTATTGCAGCAAATCCGCTTGTGGCCTCTAATCCCAAGATTAGCAGCCATATGGACGAGATTTGTCAAAAATCTCATTACACATGGGGCGGCAAATCCATCACGGCGAATCCGGTGCTACGGAGTGGATTCACGGCACACAGCATGTCAGAACGCAGCATTTTTTTTTTCTTTTGCTGCAGCCGCGCTCTCCTCTATGGGAAAACCAGACGCAACAGAAAAGCATGTGGCGAAGCCGCTCCAAAGCCCAAGGCTAACTGCCGCAGGTTTTGAAGCTGTGCTTTCCCAGCGGAAAGCTCACATTTTGTTTGCTGCGTCAAAGTTGCGAGATTTCCGATATGTGAACCTATGAAGATGGAGGCTTCACTACAGAAGTGAAAAACTGCAAGAGAACAGCCTAGTGGCCGAACATCATGATCTACTGGTCCTCGCTCTGATGTCTATTGTTAGATTGTGATCTGATTGCTTAACTGTCTAATTACATTTTATGCGACTCGTAATTTATATAGAAATGTTCTAACGTATCCTTTTTCGTTCGATAAGTTTTCATTGATTTTTCAATAAACATCATATACACAAGATTAAGTGATTGTAAGTCCTAGTTAGGAACGTTGTTTATAGCCAATAACACAACAAACTACATAGCATGAATCACACATATAGGGAAATAACGGGTCAGAATAGAGAAGGGAGAGGGAGGGGAAGGGAATATCCAGGTAGGGACTCCTGGGCAACCGCTTCTGTATTATGTTTCACATGTGCCATCTTGTAACCATCTAATGAAAATGGGGGTATTCCGCATATCTGTTCACATTGCCCACGTGTGGTAGAAGCCCTCGTATCCTGCCTCATTGTCCGCAAGTCTGAGCCCCTCCATGTGCTTAATCTCATCCATTGCTTCTACCCACGCACCCCTCGTTATATCTACACTCTGCTTCCAGAACCTGGGTATTACCTGCCTTATTTCCATAATAAAGAATTTCAACAATCCTTTTTGAGCGACGAGGCGTTGCCGGGATAGATGGACAACCACGCCAATTCCGGCATCCGAGCTAGTGACTCTGTTTATATCAATATCATTGTTACTTGTGTTCAAAAATAGTAAAATCAGCTTTATTCCTTGCAGATGATGGTACCAGGAGCTCAGAGGAGCATCTGATATATGCAGATTTTGAAGCAGATGATAAGGGTAGACAAGATACATATGAAGAACCTGCCATTATCAAAGTTATCTCCTCAGCACTTCATTGCAAAGATCTATCATCCGATCATCTTCTACAGGTCCCATCTACTGATCCATCACAGGCTGATAAGCAGAAGGAAAGTCACAGAAGACGAAAACATAAAAGAGCTCACAAAGGAAAGAAGCCATATTCATGTTCAGAATGTGGCAAATGTTTTCCGAAGAAAGTAAATCTTGTTGAACATCACAGAACTCACACAGGAGAGAAGCCATTTTCATGTTCAGAATGTGGCAAATGTTTTACTGTCAAAACAAATCTCGTTGCACATCAGAGAAGTCACACAGGGCAGAAGCCCTTTTCATGTACAGAATGTGGGAAATGTTTTACTAGCAAAACAAATCTCGCTGTACATCAGAAAAGTCACACAGGACTAAAGCCATTTTCATGTTCAGAATGTGAAACGTGTTTTACTAACAAAGCAAATCTTGTTAGACATCAGAGAATTCACACAGGGGAGAAGCCAGTTTCATGTTCAGAATGTGGGAAGTGTTTTACTAGGAAAGAAAATCTTGTTGCACATCAGAGAAGTCATGCAGGGGAAAAGCCAGTTTCATGTTCAGATTGTGGCAAATGTTTTACTAGGAAAGAAAATCTTGTTGCACATCAGAAAATTCACACTGGAGAGAAGCCATTTTCATGTTCAGAATGTGGGAAGTGTTTTTCAAAGAATGCATATCTTTTAAAACATCAGAGAACTCACACAGGAGAGAAGCCATTTTCATGTTCAGACTGTGGGAAATGTTTTACTAGGAAATCACAAGTTCTTAAACATCTAAGAATTCACACTGTAGACTTTCAGAGTGGCCTTCAGAGGGCCTAGACAGGCATTCTGAGTCCGGATAGGAGAGGGTTAACACCTACGGGGACCCTGTTTGTTGTGAACCCTAAATTACAGATATTTGCTGTACACAATTGTTGTGTGATGTTCAATAAATACTGGCATGCATCAGATTTAAAAGAGAATCCACATCTCCTGAGTGTTTTCTGCATATGTGGTGCCCATTTCCTGACGTCGGTGATCCCGCAGGCAAGTGAACCCGGGTGCCACAAGATAGAGTGGTACAGAAAGCAATGCCTGTAAAATGGATATCTGTTGGAGGTAGAATTCAAAGAGCGAGGAGGCCGAAGTTGCTGTGAAGCAACAAAAGCTGTAAGCGGGGGTGTAAAGGGTCAGGAGGCCGTAGTTTGCAGTTGCCATGGGCAATAGATGTCAACAGTGGGAGGCTGTTGCTAGGAGACACATGGACTTTTGTGCGTTGGAACGTCCAGTATCCCAGCAGGACACGTCAACCATTATGTTGGACATTTTGCTATTTCTTCGCTGCGGTCCTGAAACTGATACGATGGTGAGTCTAATGTTTAAGACTCCATATGATACGATGACATGTGTCCTGACAAAATGTAAGAGACTGCTGGTAGAGTTTGTATTGCGAATGGACTTTTCTTATTTTGGGAGGGAAAGAAGCCGGCGCAGTCTTATACAAAAACTGCAGGTATGAACTGTGTTCAAGGACAGAAGATAGAGTATAAACAAGCTCCCGCAGAGAGTTCAGCCAACGCCAGGTGAGAGTTAGCACATATATGCCTCCAGAGGGAGAGAAAGGATTTTGCAGCTGTAGTTTCCAAGGTAATTGAAATAGTTGCTAGCAGCAACCAGAAGTCTGTTGGGCTACAAACATTAAAAGTGCAAAGAAGAGGAAAAAGGAAAGAAAACTGCTTCTTGCAAAGTAGAAGAAGGTGTAGTTAGTGTAGACCCTGAGGTTCAAAGTAAGACAGACTGTGAACGCTTGCTCAAAGTCCAGGCAGAACTTGTACAGATGCGGGCTGTGCAGAATACTATGGTGAAGCAAGGGTTACTAATAGAGGAGCAGACAGAGACTCCAGAGAGAAAGAGATGATGCTCTCAAAGAAGCAGCTCAGGTGAAAGCAGAAAGTGCAGTGGTCTTAAAGAAAAATAAGACTTCCGCCCAAGACACAGAGGGAGCAGGACGTGTTCTACAGAGCTCCTGCCAACACAGCCTCCCAGAACCATCGGGACCCTCTGGTGCCTCACAAAAGCAGCTGTGGGGGATGAACATCTCCCCCACTTGCTTGGCAGAAGCCCCCTACACCTCAAAGACGCCCAGGAAGCCCCCGGGGAACCCCACATCACGACCCGCGGAACCGCCAAACCGGGACATAGGCAGGGGGAAAAGGAAGACACCGGGACCTTACCTCATCGGAGACCCCCCGGTAAGACCTGCCGGACCGCCGTCCTCCACCCGAGATGCGCCGGGGATTCCCGAAGTGCTGCGGCCTAGGAGACGCCCGAAACCGTGGCGTAGACTTTCGGCCGCGAAGGCCGCGATAACACCCGGTCAGAGAAGACCCCAAGAGACAGAGAAGGGGCCCGGGAGACCCGTTGGGAGCCACGAACCCGCCGGGAGATAGCCAGAAAGCGGAGGCCAAACAGCGGCGGGAACCGCGATCCAGTCCCCCGGCTGTGACAGCCTCCATGCAGCGCAGCACAGGGGGAGAGACCCCCGCAGGACATCCAAAAGACCCAAGGGACCTATCCGGAGCATCGCGGCCTAGCAGCACCAGAAGCCGTGGCCTTGATTCCTGGCCGCGATACCCGCGGCAAGCCCCGCCCACCATAACAGCCGCCGGAGCGACTCCTGGGAGACCGGCTCCTCCATCTGAAGCACACCGCTGCCCAGCGGCACCCGAAGCATCGGCCCCAGCGGAGAAGAGGCTGTCGGCGGGCCGCTAAAAACTTCAGCCTGAGGCCCTGGCGGCGGTGCTGGTGGGACCCGCAGCGTGATCCTGTGAGTAAGGGGAAGGGCACAGAAACCCCCCCCCCAGAGGACTGGGAAGCCCCTACCCACACTTCACCCCAGAAAGAGGCCACAGGGAAAGCAGCAGGGGGGAGAAAAAGAGAAAGAAAAAAACAGACACTCCACACAAAAGCCCCCATAACCACACAAAGGAGTAGTAAACAAACCCCACCCAGCCGCAGCCTTGGGCGAGGCCCCAATAAAACAACAGAAATATAAACAAAGCCAGGGGGGGAGGGGAAGGGGGGGAAGGAAAGGAAAGAGGAGCACATAAGGACAGCACAGCTAAAAACAAAGTATCCCAAGGAAAGGAGAGAGGGAAAAAGGGGAAGGAAACGAATTGGAGGAGAAAACACCCACAAAACATAAACCCCCAACCCCTTTGTAATAGAGTGGAGGTGAGAAAAGGGGGCAGAAGCAAACATAACAGGAACAACAACTACCAGGAAAACCCAATAAAACCCCACAAGCAAAAATGCAAGAATGCTAACTAAATGAGAAGCCACATCCGCACTAAAAAACCAGCAACAAAGCAAAAGAGATCTTGGATACAGGGAAAAAACAGATCCTCAGACGCATAATCTACATAACCACCAGAACCGAGAAAACTAAAATATGGACAAATATCTAAACGAACGTAACGCGAACACCTCAACACGAGCAACGCGCCAGACAGATACAGACAAAACAAATATAGGAGGAAAGCAGAAAAACAGACCGATCAAAAGTGCAAAAGAAAAAGAGAGCAAGAACATACAACAACCCACACCCTCCCAAGAAACACCCCACCCCGAGCTACAATAACATCGGACCAAAACCCCGAAACCCCACCTCCGCAAACTACTGAACCATTGATGGACAACAGCGCAGAAATTACACAGGCCACAATGGTGGCGCAATAGGTCTCAAAAATACTACTACCACTATTTGATAACAGACTAGAGACACTGCACAAATCCATAAACTCAGCTCTGTCGCAAATCACAGACAACACCCAAAGACTGACAGAGCTAGAAGCAAAGACCCAAAATACAGATCACTCCATAGCAACCTTAGAAGCCTCATTACAAAGAAGCCGACAAGAAACCGAAGCACTCCAGGAAAAAATAGACGATCTAGAGAACAGACACCGACGCAATAATCTGCGCTTTGTGGGAATTCCGGAATCGATAACCAACGCCCAACTTTTAACATATCTAACCACAGACCTGCCACAAGCCCTTCAACTCAACATGCCAAATGACTCCTTAACAATTGAAAGGGCCCACAGAATTGGCCCACCAGGAGACGGACGCAACAACAGAACCCGACCTCGCCCAGTGATAGCCAAGTACATGCATTGGGCAACGAAAGAAAGTATTTTACAGGCTTACAGACGACGAGAACTACTAATCCAAGGAACAAAAATCCTTATATTCCAGGACTTCTCAGCTGCAGTTTCTCAAAAACGGAAAGTATTCACTCCAATCTGTCAAGCCCTGCATGAGCGAAACACACGTTTCCAATTGCTATACCCCGCAAAACTTCGGATCCAAGAAGACAACAGATTGCTGATATTTAACACTCCGGAAGACGCAAGAAGACACCTACGACTGGAAGAAGAAGACGGACAAGGATGAGACAGAAAGAAAGAGGGAACTAGATCCCTGATCCCCAACACGACCCTGATCCAAATAACGCGGATGTGGCAGCACTAATGCAAAAGAAAAGACTACATTCATGTTTTATGTTTGTGTTCTTTTTCATGTTTTTCACTATGATCCATTTGATTTCTAGGAAAAAAACCTAAAAAGGAGATCGGAGGACCCTGCCTACATGGCACGACCACCATTCAGTTGCACCCATGGCTCGCTGGGACCTGGGGAAGCGACAACAACAAAAAGGCAAATATAACGGTAAATATAACCAAAACACACACACCAGCATGCCTATAGACTCAGAGACAACAGAATACCACACACCCAAAACACTACAAATTCTATCTTGGAACGTAGATGGACTTAACACACCTATTAAACGAAAAAAAAGTACTAACACACTTGAAGCGACACAAGCCAGACGTGTTTCTGCAGGAAACACACTGGAAAAAAGAGGGGAAGGGTGAGCTGAGAGCACCGTGGATAGAAACATGTTACACAGCCTCACATACATCAGCATCCCGAGGAGTAGCCATCCTAATCAGGAAAAACATACCACACATGACGAAGCAAACCATAGCAGACCCACAAGGGAGATACCTGGTGCTGAGGGTCAGCATAGACTCACAAACATACTGCTTGGTGAACATATACGCCCCCAACACAGGCCAACCAAAATTCTATGCTACATTAACAGAACAACTACAACCTTATCTTAACAACCACATAATCCTGGGGGGAGACTTTAATGGCATACAAGACGACTCACTAGAAAGAACAGGACCTTCCACTCAACCAACCCCAACCACACATGCGTTAATCACATTAATAGACCAACGCCGCGTGTGCGACCTGTGGCGACTCTCAAATCCAACTAGCAGAGAGTATACATGTTGCTCCAACGCCCATCACTCGTTCTCTCGAATAGACTTCTTCTTGATATCGAATAAAATATTTGATTGCCACCAGCAATCTATAATTCATCCGGTATTCCTAAGCGATCACGCACCGATTGCAACAACACTACAAATGGTCCCTTCTCGGAAGCTGTCACGGTTATGGCGTTTCCCCTCATATCTACGGGAATCGGAAGACTTCGGAGAGTACATAAAATTACACTGAAACAATTACGCAGATGACAACAGAGAACACATAGACAACATAACACTTTTCTGGCAAGCCTCAAAGGCAGTGATGAGAGGCCACATCATAAGCTACGTATCCCACAAAAGGAAAAAATTTCAAACAGAATTTGAGGCCTTACATAGCTCCCTTTTGGCAGCACAAAAAGAACACATAGACTCTCAAGATGATAACTCATATCAAATATTTCTCACAGCAAAACACCTGCTGAACAAATTCGTACACACACATGCACACTGGCAAACACAATTAACAAAAAACAAATTTTATAGATGGGGCAATAAGACGGGGCGATTGTTAGCAAATCTAGCTAAACAAAGACAGCCACACAAACCAATACTAACCCTAAGGCACACTAACGACAACACCTTTACGACAAAACAGGAAGAGATAACCCAAATATTATACGAATACTTTAAAAATCTATACCGGGCAGAGCCAGCCAACATACAAGACATTTACAATTTCTTGAAAACATCGAGTCTGCCGAGACTTACAGAGGAACAAAAAACAATACTGAACGCCGACATACAAGAGGAGGAGGTCCGGGGAGTAATCGCGACAGCAGCGGGGGGATATGCCGGGACCGGACGGTTTCACGACAGAATGTTACAAAATACTAACAACGGACATAGTACTAGTGCTGACCCAATTATACAATGCAATATACACGGAAGATACCCAAAAGGAGGACTTTGGCACTTCCAGAACAATCTTACTCCCCAAACAAAATAAAGACCCGACAGACCCGCGATCATACAGACCGATCGCACTACTAAATTGCGACTATAAATTTTTATCCAAAATACTAGCCGACAGACTTCAAACCATTTTACCGTCCATGCTAGACACATCGCAAAAAGGCTTCACACAAGGACATAGTGCCCTAAAAAAACATCAGAGCCGCCATAGCGGCAACCGTTGCAGCGCAAAACCCTGAGAATCCCATAACAATGCTTCTCAGCTTAGACGCTGAGAAAGCATTTGACAAAATGGCCTGGTCATTCCTAAACATACTACTGAAAAAAAGAGGATTTGGACAGACCTTTACAAACTATATTAACACAACACAAACAAACGCCACCACAATCCTCACAGTCAACGGCCTTAACACCTCCCACATTGACTTATTTAGAGGAGCACGACAGGCTGTCCTTTATCGCCATTACTCTTTAACATATCAATCGACCCGCTACTTAGATTCCTAACGCACACAACGCTCTTTACAGGGGCGTGCTATGGAGAAACAAAGATAAAGGTAGAAGCATTTGCCGATGACCTCTTACTCATAGTTAACAACTCCAGGGAAACACTAACACCCCTACTACTGGAAATAGAGAAAATAGGCAAACTCTCAGGCTACACTCTGAATTTGGATAAAACTGAAGCACTGCTACTTAGAGGGCCAGCTAAACCCACATGGGCAAACCAATACCCATTCAAATGGGAAAAACACTCCATACAATACCTGGGAATTCAAATCACAAAAAACCCTTCTGCACTCTACAATACAAACATTGAACCATATGTCAAAAAACTAGAAACGACCCTAAATGTATGGAGGAACTTTACGGTCTCCTTTTTGGGGAGAATTAACCTCTTAAAAATGGTAGAATTCCCACGATTACTATATATCCTTCACTCACTCCCCATATTCTTAAAATTGAAAGACATAAAGAAGATCAACTATCTATATAGAAACTTTATTTGGGGGGGGGGGGGGGATGACCACGCATTGCCCTTAAAACCCTACACAAACACAAAGACAATGGCAGCGCTAATCTACCAAATATACGGGACTATAACCTAGTGGCACAAGCGAGAATTATCCACAACTGGATTTACTCTAAGTCACACTTCACAAATACACCACTCGAACAAATAATGGCTAAGCCAACACAACTACAAAACATACTTCACCAACCATACTCAGAATTGCCAAGAAAAATCAAACACAACCCCTTGATACTAGCAGCATGGAAAGCATGGAACAAACTACGTAGAGAAAGTCAAACGTCACCACACATATCCCCATACTTGTCATTTATAAACAACCCTAACTTCCAGGACGGAAAACCTCAACATTTTTTTTGAATGGAAGGCACATGGGCTGGACTCAATAGATAAACTACTGCACAAAAGGGAAAGAAGAATTCTAACCCACGCAGAAATAAAACAAAAATACCCCAAGCTCCCTATTCCACTATTTCCATACCTGCAGGCCAGACACTATATCACAGGACTTATACCACAGTTCCAAGAACATGACTGGACACAGACAGGAGACACTTGGATCTCCAAGAAAACGGGAACACGGGGAATGATATCTAAACTATACAGAGCAATAAGGAATATGAGGGAGGAAGAGGACATTGACCCAGGGGTCGAGAAATGGTCTCTGGACAACCCAGACCTCACATCCACACTAATTAAGGAATCTCTAGTGTCAGCTCATAAATACCTGCCATCGGCCAGGTTTCTGGAAATGAGGCTACAGATAGTCCACAGATCATACCTCACCCCAATCAAGGGATTTTACATGGGAATCTATGATACCCCAAACTGCTTCAAATGCCAGGAACCAAACACTAACTTATACCACAGCTTGTGGACATGTCCTCTGATAAAAAATTTCTGGTCCCAAATATGCGAATACACTATAACACACCTGACAAACTTCTGCCCACAAGAACCAGCCTGGGCAATATTTGGGTACCTAGACTCCAAGACATATCACTGTGCCAGAGGAGTAAGAAAGTTACTATACTTTATAGCAGCAGCAGGATTAAAAGCCATCCTACAGACCTGGGTGCAACCAACAGGTCCCCCATTCAGATTGTTCCTGGAAAAACTTGCATTCTTATTTCAAATGGACTGGGCGGAAACACCATTATTCAAGGAGAAAATGGTACAAGCTTTCTTCGAAACATGGGGAAGCTTCATCCAACTAATGCCACAGAGAGTAAAAGAAAAACTAAAAAATTGCTTTTACCACACCTATTGGTTCCAGGAGCAGGCGGCAGTGGGGGATACACCATGATAGGGAAAATCACTGGTCGTGCGGGGCCTCCACACTTTCTGAAGATCCCCAGCAGGAAGTTCAACAGACTAAATATGTAAATATCAAAATGGGTCAAAAGTTTGGTTTAATGCAAATGTTCCCCTCCCCGTACCTTCCTGCCTAACTGAGACCCCCCCTCCTTCCTTTTTTTTTTCCCTTCCCCCCTCCCCCCGCCCTACTTCCCCTCCCCACTCATCCCCCTCCCTAACCCTCCCAGTTATATAAAAATGTTATGCAAAAGTGAATCGGGATGACTTACATACTCATGATGCTAAAGCAGCAAATAACACTGCAATGTCAAGGTTTGTCCTGATTTAATCAATAAAAACAGTTTAAAAAAAAAAGAAAAATGAACACCTTAAAAGGGTAGCTAAAACTGAAGCTGAATGCAGGTTGCTGCGGGAACAGAAAACCGTTCAGTATGAAGAAGGCTTGATAGAATTAAGCGGTGAGAAAAAGAAATATGAGGAATTTCTTTCAAAAGCCCATCAAGAGATACAAAACCTCAGAAATGTAGCCAGAGATGAAGCTGATTGCAGAGTATGTCTGGAGGCGCAATCTGTGCAGTATGAACCGGACTGTAAGAAACTGCAAATCAAAGCCCAGGAGTTAGAGATGAGCTGTTGCAAGTTAGACATAGCTTCTACAGATCCTCGTAATCAAACTACAAGTTTGCATAATCAAGTTGCAAAGTTGGAGATGGTAACCTAGTATATTAGGCTGAAGGAAGACAATGTCCATCTAGTTCAGCCTGTTTCCGCCCCTCTTCTTGATCCAGAGGAAGGAAAATAAAAACAAGAGGCAAAAGCCAATTAGCACCCTTGGGGGAAAAATTCCTTCGCGACTTTATAATGGCAGTCAGAATAATCTCTGGATCAACGTTTGATAGTTCCTACCTGACTCCAAGTCCCGGATCAACAACCCCGCTGGTTATTTAATGTCTATATCCTGTAATATCATAGCGCTCTAGAAACATATCTAGCCCCCTCTTAAACTCCTTTATCGATTTTTGCCATCACCACGTCCTCAGGCAGAGAGTTCCACTGTCCCACTGCTCTTACAGTAAAGAACCCCGTTCTAATGTAGCCAGAGATGAAGATGATTGCAGAGTATTTCTGGAGGCGCAATCTGTGCAGTATGAACAGGACTGTAAGAAACTGCAAATGAAAGCCCAAGAGATGAGCTGTTGCAAGTTAGACATAGCTTCTACAGATGTATGTAATCAAACTACAGGTTTACATAAACAAGTTGCAGAATTAGATATAGTAACATAGTATGTTAGGCTGAAGGGAGACAATGTCCATCTAGTTCAGCTTGTCCCCCTCCCCCCTGTTGATCCAGAGGAAGACAACAAAACCTAATGAGACTAGGCCAATTAGCACCCTTGGGGGGGGGGGGAATCCTTCCTGACCCCATAATGGCAGTTAGAACAATCCCTGGATCAGTGTTTGATAGTTCCTACCTGACTCAAAAACTCGAATCAACAACTCCACTGGCTATTTAATGTCTATATCCTGTAATATCATAGGACTCTAGAAACGCATCTAGTCCCCTCTTAAACTACTCTATCCAGTTTGCCATCACCATGTCCTCAGGCTCAGAGTTGGTTATGAAACCTTTGTTCCTCTAGATGTAGAGGATGCCCACTTGTTACCGTCGCAGTCCTGAGTATAAACAAATCATTGGAGAGATCCTTGTATTGTCCCCTCATGTATTTAAACATAACTATTTAAGCACCCCTTAGCTGTATTATATCCATGGTGAATAATCCCAATTTTGATAACCTCTCTGGGTATTCCAATTCTCCCATTCTGTTTATTAATTTAGTTGCCCTTCTTTGGACCCCCTCAAGCACTGTAACATCTTTCCTGAGCACCGGTGTCCAGAACTGTACACAGTATTCCATGTGAGGCCTGACAAGTGCCTTATATAATGGAAGGATAATGTTCTCATCCTTCGCCCCTATACCTCTTTTAATGCACCCCAAGACTTTATTAGCTTTTTGCAGCAACTAAGTGGCATTGGTTGCTCCAGTTTAGTCTATAGTCCACTAGTACCCCCAGGTCTTTTTCCATATCACCTTTCCCTAGCTGTGCCCCATTCAGTGTATATTGGTGACATGCATTTTTTCTGCCCACGTGCATAACCTTACATTTATCCACATTTAACTTCATTTGCCATTTTTCTGCCCAAGCCCCCATCTTATCCAGGTCCATTTGTAGTCGTATATTGTCCTCCGTTGTATTAATTATATTGTATAATTTTGTGTCATCTGCAAATATTAATATTTTACTGTGCAGTCCGTCTATCAGGTCATCTATATATATAAAATTGAATGTATGTCTGTCTGTCTGTTTGTCCTTTATGCGCTACTACACCATTCATCCGATTGCCATGAAACTTTGGGAAGTTGTTGAGTACACTCCTGGGAAGATTATAGGCATAGTACATTTATGCTACGATAAATGGCGCGTGTGCGAGCGTCGTCGACAGTTACGACCCCCCCCCATGTAGATCGTGCGATTTCCATCATTGCCACTAATTCTCTCACTTCCCGATGTTGTAGAAACATGAAATTTGGCACGAGCATTGATTATGTCATAAATAGGAAAAGCTAATGGGTCCCAGCTCGATTATTCAATTCTAAGCGCAAAAGAATTAGCGTCCAAATTTTACAGACGGAATCTAATTTTCTCACTTCCTGATATATATAAATGAATGTCTGTCTGTCTGTCTGTCTGTCCTTTATGCATTACTGCACCATTCATCCAATTGCCATGAGACTTTGGGAAGTTGTTGAGTACACTCCTGGGAAGATTACTGGCATAGTACATCCATCTTACGATAGGTGGCGCGCGTACGAGCGTCGTCGTCAGTTATGCCCCCCAGAGAAAGATCGTTTGATTTCCATCTCAAGCACGAAAGCAAAAGGCATTACGAGCAACGGGATGCGTGTTCAACTACAAAATGATGCATCCGCCGAACGTATCACAAGACAATTGCTGGATATTGAGAATGCTGAGGTAACATGAAAGCTGTGCTGTGATTGGTGGCTACTTCTTATACTACTGAGGTTGCATGAAAGCTGTGCTGCGATTCGTTGTTATATATTATACCACTGAGGTAACATGAAAGCTGCGCTGTAATTGGTTGCTATTTTTTATATTGCTGAGGCAGAATAAAAGTTGCGCTGTGATTGGTTGTTATTTCTCTTACTGCTGAGGTAACATGAAAGCTACGCTGTGATTGGTTGTTATATATTATACCGCTGAGGTAACATGAAAGCTGCGCTGTGGTTGGTGGTTATCTAGATATATAAAAACGAATGTATGTATGTCTGTCTGTCTTCGCAGCAACGCGCGACGGGTAAGCTACTCATATATATAATATATAAAATTGAATGTCTGTCTGTCCATTATGCGCTACTACTCTCTCCATTCTGATCCCCACACATCACACACAGCTCTACTCCATCCATCCTGACCCCCCCACACATCACACACAGCTCTACTCCATCCATCCTGATCCCCCACACATCACACACACAGCTCTACTCCATCCATCCTGATCCCCACACATCACACACACAGCTCTACTCCATCCATCCTGATCCCCACACATCACACACACAGCTCTACTCCATCCATCCTGATCCCACACATCACACACAGCTCTACATCCATCCTGATCCCCACACATCACACACAGCTCTACATCCATCCTGATCCCCACACATCACACACAGCTCTACTCCATCCATCCTGATCCCCCACACATCACACACAGCTCTACTCCATCCATCCTGATCCCCCACACATCACACACACAGCTCTACTCCATCCATCCTGATCCCCCACACATCACACACACAGCTCTACTCCATCCATCCTGATCCCCCACACATCACACACACAGCTCTACTCCATCCATCCTGATCCCACACATCACACACAGCTCTACATCCATCCTGATCCCACACATCACACACAGCTCTACATCCATCCTGATCCCACACATCACACACAGCTCTACATCCATCCTGATCCCCACACATCACACACAGCTCTACTCCATCCATCCTGATCCCCACACATCACACACACAGCTCTACTCCATCCATCCTGATCCCCCACACATCACACACACAGCTCTACTCCATCCATCCTGATCCCCCACACATCACAAACACAGCTCTACTCCATCCATCCTGATCCTCATACATCACACACAGCTCTACTCCATCCATCCTGACCCCCACACATCACACACAGCTCTACTCCATCCATCCTGATCCCCCCCCCCCACACATCACACACACAGCTCTACTCCATCCATCCTGATCCCCCACACATCACACACACAGCTCTACTCCATCCATCCTGATCCCCCCCCCCCCACACACACACACACATCACACACACAGCTCTACTCCATCCATCCTGATCCCCACACATCACACACACAGCTCTACTCCATCCATCCTGATCCCTCACACATCGCACACACAGCTCTACTCCATCCATCCTGACCCCCACACATCACACACACAGCTCTATTCCATCCATCCTGATCCCCACACATCACACACACAGCTCTACTCCATCCATCCTGATCCCCCATACATCACACACACAGCTCTACTCCATCCATCCTGATCCCTCACACATCGCACACACAGCTCTACTCCATCCATCCTGATCCCCCACACATCACACACACAGCTCTACTCCATCCATCCTGATCCCCACACATCACACACACAGCTCTACTCCATCTATCCTGATCCCCACACATCACACACATATACAGCTCTACTCCATCTATCCTGATCCCCCACACATCACACACACAGCTCTACTCCATCCATCCTGATCCCCACACATCACACACACAGCTCTACTCCATCCATCCTGATCCCCCACACAGCTCTACTCCATCCATCCTGATCCCTCGCACATCGCACACACAGCTCTACTCCATCCATCCTGATCCCCCACACATCACACACAGCTCTACTCCATCCATCCTGATCCCCCACACATCACACACAGCTCTACTCCATCCATCCTGATCCCTCACACATCACACACAGCTCTACTCCATCCATCCTGATCCCCCACACATCACACACAGCTCTACTCCATCCATCCTGATCCCCCACACATCACACACACAGCTCTACTCCATCTATCCTGATCCCCCCACATCACACACAGCTCTACTCCATCCATCCTGATCCCCCACACATCACACACACAGCTCTACTCCATCCATCCTGATCCCCCACACATCACACACACAGCTCTACTCCATCCATCCTGATCCCCACACATCACACACACAGCTCTACTCCATCCATCCTGATCCCCCACACATCACACACACAGCTCTACTCCATCCATCCTGATCCCCACACATCACACACACAGCTCTACTCTATCCATTCTGATCCCCACACATCACACACAGCTCTACTCCATCCATCCTGATCCCCCACACATCACACACACAGCTCTACTCCATCCATCCTGATCCCCCACACATCACACACACAGCTCTACTCCATCCATCCTGATCCCCCCACACATCACACACACAGCTCTACTCCATCCATCCTGATCCCCGCTCTGCTGCGTCGTGATTTCTTTAGCTCATCCAGCAGGTATCACAACTAGCCCAAGAGAGTTCTGCATGCGCTGACACCCCCCAAGTCATGTGATCCATGACTCCTCCCATCACGTGGCTGATCACATGACGGTGACATCATCTCAGGTCCTGGAAGCTTTTGTCCCGCTCTGCAAGTGGAGGTCTGTGTGTCCACCTATGTCCGGTCAGTGGGGGAAAAGGATGAGATGATTAACCCCTTCAGGGCTGCAGGGGGGAGGGGAGGATTTCCTCCTTCAGATCTGACAGAACATAGTATTAACCAAGTAATCTACATTTTAGTATTTGGACCTTCCTGCTGTTTTGGGGCGACAATCCAATAGTCCTGACTTGGCCGGGGTCACATGACTGTATTGTAATACATATTGTAATATTTGCCGCGTGTTACCCGCGTATTCTTATATGTGTACTGCGTGTGTTACGCTTGCAAAATAACCCCAAGTAGGGAATGATGGGAAACATTGCGCAACCTCCCCGGAAACCCCCTTCTAGCGCTGACATGACCGCGCACGCACCATTTACCTATTTTTACTGTGTTGGTGAGAGTTGCCGTGTCTTCACCACAGGATGGCGCTCTCTCGGCTCGGCTTGCGGTTGGCACTTTTGCGCAGCCACATCCGTTGCATCAGAGCAATGAGTGGCGATATCAGGGGTCGCCATGGGATGTATATAATGGCCCCCAATATCCCCGGACAGCCGCTCGGATGGGTTGGTGGTCCCCGGAGGCTCCTGCATCGGCTGCTGTAGCCTCTGGGGGTCTATTATAACTTCCTTCACTTGTTTCCTAGCAACATGCGTAAATAATGTCACAAATATGCAAAGTAATTGTGTATGCGTTTCTGTCTGAAGGCACCCATAGAGTCACATAGGGCTCTTACACACGTGACCCCCGAATAAATAGAACACGCTGCGATCTTTAAGACGTAAAACATGCATTAAATGCACATAAATGTGAAGGGAAACATTAAACGCCGCACACTTTCATTGACACTATTGCGCGCAGATGTAAAGCGCAACAAAAAACTTTTGTGTAAGCCTGGCCCTAGTGACAATGTTTCCCCCTTTTTTGTACAGACTCCTATACATAACCTATAGGATGACGTGGGGATATATGGCTGTGAGGCGATGGGAGGAGGTGACAGGATGACTTGGGGATATACGGCTGTGAGGTGACAGGATGACTTGGGGACATCCGGCTGTGAGATGACGGGATGACTTGGGGATATATGGCTGTGAGATGACGGGATGAATTGGGGATATATGGCTGTGAGATAACGGGATGACTTGGGGATATATGGCTGTGAGGTGACAGGATGACGTGGGGATATATGGCTGTGAGATGACGGGATGACGTGGGGATATATGTCTGTGAGGTGACAGGATGACTTGGGGATATATGGCTGTGAGGTGACGGGATGACTTGGGGATATATGGCTGTGAGGTGACAGGATGACTTGGGGACATCCAGCTGTGAGGTGACGGGATGACTTGGGGATATATGGCTGTGAGATGACGGGATGACTTGGGGATATATGGCTGTGAGATGACGGGATGACGTGAGGATATATGTCTGTGAGGTGACAGGATGACTTGGGGATATATGGCTGTGAGGTGACAGGATGACTTGGGGATATATGGCTGTGAGGTGACAGGATGACTTGGGGACATCCGGCTGTGAGATGACGGGATGACTTGGGGATATATGGCTGTGAGGTGACAGGATGACTTGGGGACATCCGGCTGTGAGATGACGGGATGACTTGGGGATATATGGCTGTGAGATGACGGGATGACTTGGGGATATATGGCTGTGAGGTGACAGGATGACGTGGGGATATATGGCTGTGAGATGACGGGATGACGTGGGGATATATGTCTGTGAGGTGACAGGATGACTTGGGGATATATGGCTGTGAGGTGACAGGATGACTTGGGGACATCCAGCTGTGAGGTGACGGGATGACTTGGGGATATATGGCTGTGAGATGACGGGATGACTTGGGGATATATGGCTGTGAGATGACGGGATGACGTGAGGATATATGTCTGTGAGGTGACAGGATGACTTGGGGACATATGGCTGTGAGGTGACGGGATGACTTGGGGATATATGGCTGTGAGATGACGGGATGACTTGGGGATATATGGCTGTGAGATGACGGGATGACTTGGGGATATATGGCTGTGAGATGACGGGATGACTTGGGGATATATGGCTGTGAGATGACGGGATGACGTGGGGATATATGTCTGTGAGGTGACAGGATGACTTGGGGATATATGGCTGTGAGGTGACAGGATGACTTGGGGACATCCGGCTGTGAGGTGACGGGATGACTTGGGGATATATGGCTGTGAGATGACGGGATGACTTGGGGATATATGGCTGTGAGATGACGGGATGACTTGGGGATATATGGCTGTGAGATGACGGGATGACTTGGGGATATATGGCTGTGAGATGACGGGATGACGTGGGGATATATGTCTGTGAGGTGACAGGATGACTTGGGGATATATGGCTGTGAGGTGACAGGATGACTTGGGGACATCCGGCTGTGAGGTGACGGGATGACTTGGGGATATATGGCTGTGAGATGACGGGATGACTTGGGGATATATGGCTGTGAGGTGACAGGATGACTTGGGGATATATGTCTGTGAGGTGACAGGATGACTTGGGGATATATGGCTGTGAGGTGACAGGATGACTTGGGGACATCCGGCTGTGAGGTGACGGGATGACTTGGGGATATATGGCTGTGAGGCGATGGGATGACTTGGGGACATCCGGCTGTGAGGTGACGGGATGACTTGGGGATATATGGCTGTGAGGTGACGGGATGACTTGGGGACATCCAGCTGTGAGGTGACGGGATGACTTGGGGATATATGGCTGTGAGGTGACGGGATGACTTGGGGATATATGGCTGTGAGGTGACGGGATGACTTGGGGATATATGGCTGTGAGGTGACGGGATGACTTGGGGATATATGGCTGTGAGGTGATGGGATGACTTGGGGATATATGGCTGTGAGGTGACGGGATGACTTGGGGACATATGGCTGTGAGGTGACAGGATGACTTGGGGATATATGGCTGTGAGGCGACGGGATGACTTGGGGATATATGGCTGTGAGGCGACGGGATGACTTGGGGATATATGGCTGTGAGGCGACGGGATGACTTGGGGATATATGGCTGTGAGATGACGGGATAACTTGGGGACATATGGCTGTGAGATGACGGGATAACTTGGGGATATATGACTGTGAGGTGACAGGATGACTTGGGGACATATGGCTGTGAGGTGACAGGATGACTTGGGGACATATGGCTGTGAGGTGACAGGATGACTTGGGGATATATGGCTGTGAGGTGACGGGATGACTTGGGGATATGTGGCTGTTGGGTCACAGGATGACTTGGGGATATATGGCTGTGAGGTGACAGGATGACTTGGGGATATACGGCTGTGGGGTGACAGGATGACTTGGGGATATGTGGCTGTGGGGTCACGGGATGACTTGGGGATATATGGCTGTGAGATGACGGGATGACGTGGGGATATATGGCTGTGAGGTGACAGGATGACTTGGGGATATATGGCTGTGAGGTGACGGGATGACTTGGGGATATATGGCTGTGAGGTGACAGGATGACTTGGGGATATATGGCTGTGAGGTGACGGGATGACTTGGGGATATATGGCTGTGAGGTGACGGGATGACTTGGGGATATATGGCTGTGAGGTGACGGGATGACTTGGGGATATACGGCTGTGGGGTGACAGCCTTGATCAAGAAGAGGTTTTCTGCAGTAGTACTGACTGTTGCGATGGCTTCTACAGTAACACGGATGGAAGTCGGGCAACTGCACTTCCTTTCTCACAGCTGCTCACCCGCTCCATGATCTCTCTGCAAACTGCACCTCGCACTATTTCCACCCATTGTCTTCTCCTCCTCGCTGTTCTCACCAACTCCCATCATGTGCGTCCGCTCCGCGTCCTCTAACTTAAGCTCCATTTACACAGGACGAATGTCGGGCAAACTATGCCAGACACTCGTCACTGTTATTCCACGGTCACAGAGCGGCCAGCATGGGGGCCGGTCAGTGCAGGAGATTTCTCTCCTATCGCTCCCCCGCCCCTCTCCATTCCCTTAATACAGCAGCTGTTCAGTACTGAACAGCCGCTGTATTAAGAGAATGGAGAGGGTCGGGGGAGCGAGAGGAGAGAAATCTCTTGCAGTGCCCGCCCCCCAGCTGGCCGCTCCGTGAGCGAGCCAGCTATACTAGAACCCGTGTGACAGCATGGGAGCGCGGGCATGCGGGGACGAGTGTCGGACATCTTTTGCCTAACATTCGTCCCGTGTAATTGGACCTTAACTGCGCACTTCCTGCCTTCCTGTGCGGACTTGCCCTTTTTTTTCACTCTTTCTTCTGTCTTTCTGTCTCTTTATTATCTGCACTCTTCTCTCTTTCTCTCCTACCTTCTTTCTGCTCTCCATCCCTGAGTCCTTCTCATCAGGCATACTGGCCAATGAGAGTAAGAACTACCAGCAGCCAATGGAAAAGAGGCTGGTTGCTGGGCAGATTATTCCTAACCCCATTACTCGGCAGATTAACCTTTAGTTAACCGTTTCAATCCCCAAGTTAATACTTAAACTACCTTAATATAGCGATATTGCTGTGTAGGATCCCTCTGGGTCACTATATATATATATATATATATATATATATATATACACCCCTAAATAGTACTAATAATAACAACAGCTAATCAGTCAAAAAACAAGCCTTCACAGAGCTCCGCCCATGGAAAAAAAAAAAAAATCATGGAACTTCGAATTAAAAAAAAAAAAAAGGTGCAAAAGTGGAAAAATCTAAAAAAAAATATTTATTGTCATAATTGTACCAACCCACGGAAAAAATCTATCATGTCATTTATGGAAGTCTGTGGCAGTGGTAAAAATACACAATGAAGAATATTCACAACATATTTACGCAGAAGGAAAGGAGAAATCTCCTGCACCTTGTAGCAAACGGGCTGCCCTCGCCTCGGGATCGCTGGCCTCTCGTACCAGAAATGGCGCACCACACATGTAAACACAGCTCAGGAGTTGCGTATATCTTTGTCTGGCTCCTGCCAGCCTTTATTTCACAGCACGTCACAGCACAGCAAATCACACAATGTCAATATATGTATGTCTTTGAAATAAGCACCCCAACTTGGGTGGGAGTCCAGGGGCGTCAGCCCTTTCGGACTCTGGCCTTTGCTAGGCCACCAGCCTGCAGCACCTTCCTATGCTGCACTGGTCCTCTCTCTAATGCTTTTGGCAGGAACTGGCTTTTATCTGGTTCCTGCTCCACCCCTTGCTTAACCCTCGCACCAGAAGTCCTGTCTTCAGCCCTCTACAGGCCCTTCTGTGTACTGCACTACTACAACCTTCTGAGGTTTTTTTTTCGCCTACGTAAATACACGGTTATCGCTGCATAGTAACGTTCACAGAAACCCAAAATGCACACGGAAAATGCACATTTCGGTTGGCAAAAAAACCCGCTACGCTCGTGTGAGCAACCGCTTATTCTCTCCAGTAAATGTATTAATTATTTTGGATTTCTATGGTTTTCATAACGATTCATCTTCTTTCCCATCAGGTCCTACAATACAGGATCCTCTGTTGTTATCTTCTATAGAACAATTTCCCTGATTGACCCGTCAAGGATGAAGAGCGACAGAAACAAGAAGGCGGAGAGTTTATTAAATCTCACCCTAGAGATAATCTTCCAGCTTACTGGAGAGGTGAGAGAGTCTGATATCACATTACATCATACTTATCTATGGTACTACCAGATGATGTCACTGGAAAGGTGAGAGATTCTGATGATGTCACATTACATCATTCTTTATGGTAATTAACAGATGATTTCATCAGCGACAGGAGAGATTCTGATGATGTCATACTACATCATTCTTATCTATTGTAGCAACAGATGATGTCACTAGAGAGGGGAGAGATTCTGATATTACTATAGATAAGAATTATTTAATGTGATAACAGATGATATGACTGGAGAGGGATTCTGGAAATGTCTATAGTGATAATTATAATGTCTTCCCATATGCAGGATTACACTGCATTAGTGAAGAAGACCTCTAGTGATGGCAGTCGGACCCCTGTGTGTGATGGATGGGGAAGACCCCTGAGCCCAATCACTGGGCCCCCACCTCACCCCCTGATACATGAGGACATCAGTGTACAGAAGATTCTAGAACTCACCAATGAGATGATTGAGCTGCTGACTGGAGAGGTGACGCTGCAGGGAATGCTGGGACATTATACTGTAACAGCACTGGAGGCTTCTGGGTAATGACTGTATATTGTGTTGTCAGGTTCCTATAAGGTGTCAGGATGTTGCTGTCTATTTCTCCATGGAGGAGTGGGAGTATTTAGAAGGACACGAGGATCTGTACAAGGAGGCCATGATGGAGACCCACCAGCCGCTCCCATCACCAGGTAATAGACAGGACTAAATACACGGGGACTTTATTATCTGTATGTAGAGAATGACTTCAGTGTCTTCTGTGTTTCCTCCAGTTCCATCCAGTAAGAGAAGCCCACCAGAGAGATGTCCCCGTCCTCTTCTTCCACAGGACCATCAGGTAGATGGAGATGTCCCTCTAAACTGTAGAAGGCTGTGAAGCTCTTGTCTTCAGTCTTATTAGATGTCTTCTACTTATGTGCTGAGGCCGGTGGAGATGGCAGGATTACCGCTGACCAGAGACATTACATGTTGTCGGGATCTTCTCCCCGTTTTCTGGTGGTGGAGACTGCTGGTGGGAATAAGGAGCCAACAGGTTGGATTTATATCTATCTGCTCCTTTATGTCCCCTGAGACAAACAGCGGATGTGTCTGGTAGACGCTGATCTCCTCCACTGAGACAATGTGCAGCGTGTCTAGCCATGCCAGATATACATGTGTATGAGGTTCCTGGGGGGGTCATTGACCCGTCATCTAATATCTATGTCCGGCTTCTAGACCTGCAGCTATGTGGCTCAGATAACTACTCCGGTCAGGTCATTTGGGGTTTTCATGATGATTAATGATAATTTCACACGACTTCTCCAACCCTCTGCTGACTTTTACAATATTTGCCTCACAGCTTTTGTATCAGGATGAAGATCTGACCGATATTAATACTACAGAGACAATTGTGATGGTCAAAGAGGAGTTTGAAGAGGAGATTCCTACAGGTACCCGCCCAGGTGAGTAGTAACCACTAAATACAGCAGAGAAGAGTCACAGATTCTCCTCGGTCAGCGGCTGCAGATAGTTATGTAGATTTATAAGCTCTAGGATCTGTCAGTTTCCGCTGGATGTTCCCCCATTCATCCAAAGTACAAACTAAATGTGGGTGACATGTGATACCATTAGAGGTGATAACACACGATGGGCATCTATAATATGGATATAATTATGGGCACCACATCATAATAATGATGCGATTATCTTATGTATTGTATCCATTATTAAGAAGGATAAAAGTTTTGAAATAGAAAATATGAATGAAGGAAGAAACCTGAATCCTGTGTGACATCCAAAAAGAAGCTAGTTTTAAGAAGGTGAAGATCAAGTACAGATCTGATCCAATGGGCTAGGCTGTGCCTGTAAGTTGTAAGCTGGAAACCCTCCTTAACACCTTCCTGCTCAAGGACGTACATTTACGTTATGGATCGTTGGGGTATGTATGAAGAGAGATCGCGGGGAAACCTTTCTTCATACAGCACGGGCATCAGCTGTTTATTACAGCTGACACCCACGGGCAATAGCTGCAGTCAGCCGCACTGCCGATCGCAGCTATTAACCCTTTAAATGCCGCTGTCAATCAGCGATCAGATCGCAGGGAGACGTGCAGGTGTCATGGCTGCCGGGGGCCTTTTGAAAGGCCCAAGGGCTGCCTTAGCAGACTGCCTATAAAGCTAGCGCCGTGGGGAGGCTTTATAGACTGCCTGTCAGATTACAGTATGATGTAATGCTATGGTATTACATCATACTGGAGGAGCAATCAAAGCATCTCTAGTTGTGGTCCCTAAGGGGGCTAAAAACAAAAGTAAAAATCATAACAATAAAGTTTTACTAATTGTAAAAAAAAAAAGTAATAAAAGTTTAAATCAGCCCCCTTTTGCTATACCTATAATAAAAAAATCTAAATCATAAAACAAATATACATATTTGGTATCGCCACGTTCGTAAAGTCTGATCTATCAAAGTAGCGCATTATTTATCCGTACAGTGAATGTCGTCCGAAAAAAAATTTAAGCCAGAAATGCACTTTTTCAGTCACCCTGTCTCCCAGAAAAAAATGCAATAAAAAGCGATCAAAAAGTCATATGTTTTGCAAAATAGTACAACTACGTCGGCAGAAAAATTAAAAAGTTATTGGGCGCAGAAGATGGAAGAAAATAATTTAAAAAAATTATAGGTCTTTAAAAAAAATAAAAGTAGAACAGCAAAAAAAAAAAATATATACAAGTTTAGTATCGTAGTAATCATACTGACCCATAGAATATAAAGTTACCGTGTCATTTTCGTTGCAGTTTGTTCGCCGTAGGAACAAGACGCACCGAAAGATGGCGGAATGTCATTGTTTGTTTTGTGTTTGTTTTTTTTTCCATTTTACTCCACTTAGAATTTTTTTAAGGCCTTTCAGTACATTATATTGTGCATTAAATAGTACCATTGAAAAATACAACTCGTCCCGCAAAAAACAAGCCTTCATACAGCTACGACGATGGATAAATAAAGGAGTTACGATTTTTTAAATGCGGGGAGGAGAAAACGAAAATGGGGGGGTGAGGGTCCTGCTCCAACCAGCTACAAATAGGGGGGGGAGGTAAAAGGCCTGGAGATGTGTACAGTATGGCGAGGTGGAGAATAAGGGATGCTATACACACAGACAATGATCAGGCCGTATAGTGGCGGAATTGGGAGGACTGCAGGTGCCGGTTGATTACAGCTAGCAGGGATTGCAGTCTGTGGGACTGGGAGCATATTATCAGGTGGAGTACAGGGGGGTTTGGTTTAGGGGATGTGGTATGCCAACCTGAAGAGGTGTGTTTTTAGAGCACGTCTGAAGTTTAGTGTGTCAGTGATTGCTCGGATATTTTTTGGTAGCGCGTTCCAGAGGACAAGTGCTCCTCTTGAGAAGTCTTGGAGGCGGGAATGAGAGGTTCGAATTAAAGAGGCACTCAGCCTGATTTCATTAGCAGAGCAGAGGGCACGGGTCGGGTGGTTAATTGAAATGCGGGAAGCAATGTAGGGCGGGGCGGTGCTGTGGAGCGCTTTGTGGATGAGGTAGTGAGTTGTATTCTGTATTTGACGGGCAGCCAGTGCAGTGACTGGCACAGGGCAGAGGCGTCCGAGTAGCGGCTGGACAGAAAGATGAGCCTGGCTGCCGCATTCAGGATGGATTGGAGGGGGTAGAGTCTGGTGCAGGAGAGGCCAATTAGCAGCGAATTGCAATAGTCGAGCCGAGAGTGGATCAGGGCCACAGTGAGTGTTTTTAGCTTGTCCATTAAGGGGTTAAAGAAGAGCTAAGCAGTGATGATGCTACAACATTGCCCCAAAGAAGTTATTGAGCAATGCTGTTTCTCTGACTGGTGAAGCGGGTTTCTGGTCCGACCCACTTTGTTGACATGGGTCGTGATGTGATTCCTTATCTGCCCATAGGATGCTGCTGTTGCACGACCGCTAGAGATGAATGGTAGGACAGCACTGGTCCCTCTTGTGATTGCAAGCAGTGATGCAGCTAGATTACCCGATTTGTATTTAGAGTAGGTGGGACCATAAGCTGGAATCTGGTGTATGGTATGTGGTGTACACTGGGGGTGAGTGCAATTTCGGTCATGCTGTAGTGGCTGCTGAACGAAGGGAGAGGCCCTAAATAGGCATGAAAAGCAAGGTTATGGTGACTGCAGTTATCCAGAGAACAACCCAAGGTATGGGCAAGATGAGTTTCCTTCCCAATTTACCAAAGCTTTTGCATGAGAGCAGATGGAATGGCTGCAGCTGACGTCAACCAGGCCAAACAGAAACTTGCTTCAGCGCTCATACACATTTGAGATCTGAATAAAACTGCACAGCTGTAGTTTATACTACCCCCATGAAAATGTTAGGTTCTTAGCTCTTAAGTTGATCAAAACATGGGGGCCTATCTGCTATATTCATGTGAACATAATTGAATAGATTCCTAATTTTTAAAGACATCACTCTTTAGACAAAAAAAAGCCTCCAAAGGAATCTTCAATATGACCATATACTCAGCTATCCTGGTTTCCTCCCCTCAACCTTGGTTTGTGATAAAGTGCATGTAGCTCTCAGGAACTATGTGAGACAGACACCACCTAATAGCATTGCCTCACAGGAAGCTTTATAGTTCTCCACTGAGCATTTACTAGAAGAGTGGTGAAAGGTACACTGATATATGTACCTATTAAGATGGAAGCTTCACCACAGAAGTGGAAAACTGCAAAATAACAGCCTGGTGGCAGAACATCACTGGTCCTCGCTCTGAAGTCTACTGTAAGATTGTGATCTGATTGCTTAATACTCTCTAATTACATTTTGCTATGTCAATTTAGATTTTTACTTGTGTTCAAAAATAGTAAAATCAGCTTTATTTCTTGCAGATGACAATACCAGGAGCTCAGAGGGGCATCTGATATATGCAGATTTTGAAGCAGATGATAAGGGTAGACAAGATACATATGTAGAACCTGCCATTATCAAAGTTATCTCCTCAGCACTTCATAGCAAAGATCTATCATCCGATCATCTTCTACAGGTCCCATCTACTGATCCATCACAGGCTGATAAGCAGAAGGAAAGTCACAGAAGACAAGAACATCAAAGAGCTCACAGAGGAAAGAAGCCATATTCATGTTCAGAATGTTGGAAATCTTTTGCTAGGAAAGCCAATCTTGTTGAACATCAGAGAACTCACACAGGGGAGAAGCCATTTTCATGTTCAGAATGTGGGAAATGTTTTACTGTCAAAGCAAATCTTGTTACACATCAGAGACGTCACACAGGGCAGAAGCCCTTTTCATGTAGAGAATGTGGGAAATGTTTTACTAGCAAAGCAAATCTTCCTGCACATCAGAGAAGTCACACAGGGCTAAAGCCATTTTCATGTTCAGAATGTGGAAAGTGTTTTTCTAACAAAACAAATCTAGTTAGACATCAGAGAAGTCACACAGGGGAGAAGCCATTTTCTTGTTCAGAATGTGGGAAGTGTTTTTCAAATAAATCAGATCTTGTTATTCATCAGAGAATTCACACAGGCGAGAAGCCAGTTTCATGTTCAGATTGTGGCAAATCTTTTACTAGGAAAGCAAATCTTGTTGCACATCAGAGAAGTCACACAGGGGAGAAGCCAGTTTCATGTTCAGATTGTGGCAAATGTTTTACTAGGAGAGCAAATCTTGTGGAACATCAGAGAACTCACACAGGGGAGAAGCCAGTTTCATGTTCAGATTGCGGCAAATGTTTTACCAGGAAAGCAAATCTTATTGCACATCAGAGAAGTCACACAGGGGAGAAGCCAGTTTCATGTTCAGATTGTGGAAAATGTTTTGCTAGGAAAGCAAATCTTGTTGAACATCAGAGAATTCACACAGGGGAGAAACCATTTTCATGTCCAGAATGTGGGAAATGTTTTACTATCAAAGCAAATCTTGTTGCACATCAGAAAATTCACACTGGAGAGAAGCCATATTCATGTTCAGAATGTGGGAAATGTTTTTCTAAGAACGCATATCTTGTAAAACATCAGAGAACTCATACAGGTGTGAAGCCATTTTCATGTTCAGAATGTGGGAAATGCTTTACTTGGAAATCACAAGTTCTTAAACATCTAAGAATTCACACTGTAGACTTGCAGTAGTGAGAGTTGCCTTCAGAGGGCCTAGAGAGGCATTCTGAGTCTGGATAGGAGAGTGTTAACACCTATGGGTGTGGCAGGAAGCCATATAAAAATATTGGTCCCTGTCACACTCAGGGGAAGTGTTAGCTCAGTGGAGCTGAAAGGCCGCTAGCCTGAGGTTCTGTGGGGGCCTGTTTGGGGAACCGTCACACCAGTCTGACGGAGGACGCCCTCCAGATGCCACAGATGGGGATCCTGTGGTTGTGAACTCCAAATTATGGACATTTGTCTGCTGTACACAATTGCTGTGTAATGTTCAATAAATACTGGCAGGTGCCAGATTTAAAAAAGAATCCACGTCTCCTGAGTGTTTTCTGCACATGTGGTGCCCATTTCCTAACATTGAGGTCAGCAATCTGCAGGCAAGTGAACCCCCTTGCCACATATAGTAGAGTTTGCGCTGGCACAAAGCTGAGTGGTGCAGAAAGTGATGGGTGTAAAGTGGATATCTGCTTGGAGCAGTGCTACTGGAGGTAGAATTCAGAGCCGGGAGGCTGAAGTTGCCATTAAGCGACAAAAGCTACTAGCAGTGGTTTAAAGAGCCAGGAGGCCGAAGTTTGCGGTTGTCAGGGGCAACAGACGTCGACAGTGAGACACATGGACTTTTGTGCATTGGAAAGTCCAGTGTCCCAGCAGGACACATCAACCGTTATGTCAGACATATTGCCATTTCTTTGGTGTAGTCCTGAGACTGATACAACGGTGAGTGTAATCTTTAAGACGCCATATTATACGATAACGTGTGTCCTGACGAAATGTGAAAGACTGCCGTTAGAGTTTGTGTTGGCCATGGACTTTCCTTATTTTTTCCAACTGTGGGAGGGAAAGAAGTCGGCGCAGTCTTATACGAAAACTGCAGGTATGAACTGTGTTCAAGGACTGTCATCTGTGGGTTCTGAAAAGTGGCTACAATGCCACACATCAAGTCGGGGGAGTGGGGAGACCACTCCGAGGACTGAGGAAATGATGCAACATGGACTGGAACATTCTGATAATGTGTTTTCCTTGCAGAAAGGTGCAAAACTTGATGATGTACTAATGTATAGTAAAACTGCTTATGATGATGAGGGGAAATCTGCAGCATGTGAATTGAGGTCTAAAAATGTGTGTAGCGAATTGCTCAAATGTAGTTAGACTACCTAAAAACCATGAAAAGATGGTATTTAGCACAGAGAGTTAATGAGATTAGCCCCTTAGGTTTTGAAACCTTTAGTTCAGCTGCAGGAAAACGGAAAGGTACATTCTGCTGCCAGAATTGTTCCCCAAATAAAGATAGAGTATAAACAAGTTCCCGCAGAGAGTTCAGCCAACGCCAGGCGAGAGTTAGCACACATATGCCTCCAGAGGGAGAGAAAGAATTTTGTAGCTGTAGTTTCCAAGGTAATTGAAATAGTTGCTAGCAGCAACCAGAAGTCTGTTGGGCTACAAACATTAAAAGTGCAAAGAAGAGGAAAAAGGGAAAGAAGACTGCTTCTTGCAAAGTAGAAGAAGGTGTAGTTAGTGTAGACCCTGAGGTTCAAAGTAAGACAGACTGTGAACGCTTGCTCAAAGTCCAGGCAGAACTTGTACAGATGCGGGCTGTGCAGAACACTATGGTGAAGCAAGGGTTACTAATAGAGGAGCAGACAGAGACTCCAGAGAGAAAGAGATGATGCTCTCAAAGAAGCAGCTCAGGTGAAAGCAGAAAGTGCAGTGGTCTTAAAGAAAAATGAACACCTTAAAAGGGTAGCTAAAACTGAGGCTGAATGCAGGTTGCTGCAGAACAGAAAACCGTTCAGTATGAAGAAGGCTTGATAGAATTAAGCGGTGAGAAAAATAAATATGAGGAATTTCTTTCAAAAGCCCATCAAGAGATACAAAACCTCAGAAATGTAGTCAGAGATGAAGCTGATTGCAGAGTATGTCTGGAGGCGCAATCTGTGCAGTAATAATATATAATAATAATAATAATCTTTATTTGTATAGCGCCAACTTATTCCGCAGCGCTTTCAGGCATGGATAAATGCAAAACAATACAACAATTACAATATAAGGTACATTGGGTTAGACACAAATGGGTTGAGGGTGGTACAGGAGGTGCAGGGGGTGGGGAACACAGGCAATAGGAAATATTATGTACAGATCATTTATCAGAAGGCAACCAGGGTGGAGCACCATAGGGAGGGGCGAGGGACTAGGTCAGGAGATTTGGTATGCTTCCCTGAAGAGGTGCGTTTTTAAGGCACGTCTGAAATTTCGTGCATCGGGAATTGTCCGGATGCCTTGGGGTAGAGCATTCCAGAGGATGGGTGCTGCTCTAGTGAAGTCCTGTAGGCGAGCATGAGAGGTTCGTATTACAGGGGTGTTTAGTCTGAGTGTGTTTGCCGATCGGAGTGAGCGGGCTGGGTGGTATACTGACAGGAGGGAGGTGATGTATGGTGGCGCAGCGCCATGCAGAGCTTTGTGAGTGAGGTAGAGGAGTTTAAATTTAGTTCTGCAGTGGATGGGCAGCCAATGCAGCGACTGGCATAATGCAGAGGCGTCTGAATAACGACTGGATAGAAAAATGAGTCTAGCTGCTGCATTTAGTATGGATTGGAGCGGAGCGAGTCTAGTGCGGGGGAGGCCGATGAGTAGCGAGTTGCAGTAGTCAAGCCGGGAGTGGATGAGCGCAACCACGAGCGTCTTTAGCGTGTCCGTGGTTAGGAACGGACGTATTTTAGCAATATTTTTGAGGTGCATGTGGCATGTTTGGGCCAGAGATTGGATATGGGGGGCAAAGGAGAGGTCAGAGTCCAGTGTGACCCCAAGGCATCGGGCATGCCGTCGGGGGGTTATGATGGTGCCAGACACTGGAATGGAGATGTTGAGGGGAGGTCGGTTAGAAGGTGGAAAGACAAGGAGGTCAGTTTTAGAGAGGTTTAGTTTGAGAAAAAGGGAGGACATAGTGTTAGAGACAGCGGACAGACAGTCGGTGATATTTTGGAGGAATGGTCCAGAGATCTCACGGGAGGAGGTGTATAGTATGAACAGGACTGTAAGAAACTGCAAATCAAAGCCCAGGAGTTAGAGATGAGCTGTTGCAAGTTAGACATAGCTTCTACAGATCCTCGTAATCAAACTACAAGTTTGCATAATCAAGTTGCAAAGTTGGAGATGGTAACCTAGTATATTAGGCTGAAGGAAGACAATGTCCATCTAGTTCAGCCTGTTTCCACCCCCCTTGTTGATCCAGAGGAAGGAAAATAAAAACAAGAGGCAGAAGCCAATTAGCACCCCTGGGGGAAAAAATTCCTTCCCGACTTTATAATGGCAGTCAGAATAATCTCTGGATCAACGTTTGATAGTTCCTACCTGACTCCAAGTCCCGGATCAACAACCCCGCTGGTTATTTAATGTCTATATCCTGTAATATCATAGCGCTCTAGAAACATATCTAGCCCCCTCTTAAACTCCTTTATCGATTTTTGCCATCACCATGTCCTCAGGCACAGAGTTCCACTGTCCCACTGCTCTTACAGTAAAGAACAGTAAAGATGATTGCAGAGTATTTCTGGAGGCGCAATCTGTGCAGTATGAACAGGACTGTAAGAAACTGCAAATGAAAACCCAAGAGATGAGCTGTTGCAAGTTAGACATAGCTTCTACAGATGTACGTAATCAAACTACAGGTTTACATAAACAAGTTGCAGAATTGGATATAGTAACATAGTATGTTAGGCTGAAGGGAGACAATGTCCATCTAGTTCAGCTTGTCCCCCTCCCCCCTGTTGATCCAGAGAAAGGCAACAAAACCTAATGAGACTAGGCCAATTAGCACCCTTGGGGGGGAAAAAATCCTTCCCAACCCCATAATGGCAGTTAGAACAATCCCTGGATCAGTGTTTGATAGTTCCTACCTGACTTAAAAACTCGAATCAACAACTCCGCTGGCTATTTAATGTCTATATCCTGTAACATCATAGGACTCTAGAAACGCATCTAGTCCCCTCTTAAACTACTCTATCCAGTTTGCCATCACCATGTCCTCAGGCTCAGAGTTGGTTATGAAACCTTTGTTCCTCTAGATGTAGAGGATGCCCACTTGTTATCGTCACAGTCCTGAGTATAAACAAATCATTGGAGAGATCCTTGTATTGTCCCCTCATGTATTTAAACATAACTATTTAAGCACCCCTTAGCTGTATTATATCCATGGTGAATAATCCCAATTTTGATAACCTCTCTGGGTGTTCCAATTCTCCCATTCTGTTTATTAATTTAGTTGCCCTTCTTTGGACCCCCTCAAGCACTGCAACATCTTTCCTGAGCACCGGTGACCAGAACTGTACGCAGTATTCCATGTGAGGCATGACAAGTGCCTTATATAGTGGGAGGATAATGTTCTCGTCCCTCGCCTCTATACCTCTTTTAATGCACCCCAAAACTTTATTAGCTTTTGCAGCAGCTGACTGGCATTGGTTACTCCAGTTTAGTCTATAGTCCACTAGTACCCTCAGGTCTTTTTCCATATCACTTTTCCCTAGCTGTACCCCATTTAGTGTATATTGGTGACATCCGTTTCTCCTCCCTATGTGCATAACCATACATTTATCCACATTGAACTTCATTTGCCATTTTCCTGCCCAAGCCCCCAGCTTATCTAGGTGTGTTTGTAGCCGTACATTGTCCTCCGTTGCATTAATTATATTGTATAGTTTTGTGTCATCTGCAAATATTGATATTTTACTGTGCAGTCCGTCTATCAGGTCATCTATATATATAAAATTGAATGTATGTCTGTCTGTCTGTCTGTTTGTCCTTTATGCGCTACTACACCATTCATCCGATTGCCATGAAACTTTGGGAAGTTGTTGAGTACACTCCTGGGAAGATTATAGGCATAGTACAACTATCCTACGATAAATGGCGCGCGTGCGTGCGTGCGTCGTCGACAGTTACGACCCCCCCCCCATGTAGATCGTTCGATTTCCATCATTGCCACTAATTCTCTCACTTCCCGATGTTGTAGAAACATGAAATTTGGCACGAGCATTGATTATGTCATAAATAGGAAAAGCTAATGGGTCCCAACTCGATTATTCAATTCTAAGCGCCAAAGAATTAGCGTCCAAATTTTACAGACGGAATCTAATTTTCTCACTTCCTGATATATATAAATGAATGTCTGTCTGTCTGTCCTTTATGCATTACTGCACCATTCATCCAATTGCCATGAAACTTTGGGAAGTTGTTGAGTACACTCCTGGGAAGATTACCGGCATAGTACATCCATCCTACGATAGGTGGCGCGTGTACGAGCGTCGTCGCCAGTTATGCCCCCCAGAGAAAGATCGTTTGATTTCCATCTCAAGCACGAAAGCAAAAGGCATTACCAGCAACGGGATGCGTGTTCAACTACAAAATGATGCATCCGCCGAACGTATCACAAGACAATTGCTGGATATTGAGAATGCTGAGGTAACATGAAAGCTGTGCTGTGATTGGTGGCTACTTCTTATACTACTGAGGTTGCATGAAAGCTGTGCTGCGATTCGTTGTTATATATTATACCACTGAGGTAACATGAAAGCTGCGCTGTGATTGGTTGTTATTTCTCTTGCTGCTGAGGTAACATGAAAGCTGCGCTGTGATTGGTTGTTATATTTTATACTGCTAAGGTAACATGAAAGCTGCGCTGTGATTGGTTGCTATATATTATACCACTGAGGTAACATGAAAGCTGCGCTGTGATTGGTTGCTATTTTTTATATTGCTGAGGCAGAATAAAAGTTGCGCTGTGATTGGTTGTTATTTCTCTTACTGCTGAGGTAACATGAAAGCTGCGCTGTGATTGGTTGTTATATATTATACCGCTGAGGTAACATGAAAGCTGCGCTGTGGTTGGTGGTTATCTAGATATATAAAAACGAATGTATGTATGTCTGTCTGTCTTCGCAGCAACGCGCGACGGGTAAGCTACTCATATATATAATATATAAAATTGAATGTCTGTCTGTCCTTTATGCGCTACTACTCTCTCCATTCTGATCCCCACACATCACACACAGCTCTACTCCATCCATCCTGATCCCCCACACATCACACACACAGCTCTACTCCATCCATCCTGATCCCCACACATCACACACAGCTCTACTCCATCCATCCTGATCCCCACACATCACACACACAGCTCTACTCCATCCATCCTGATCCCACACATCACACACAGCTCTACATCCATCCTGATCCCCACACATCACACACAGCTCTACATCCATCCTGATCCCCACACATCACACACAGCTCTACTCCATCCATCCTGATCCCCCACACATCACACACACAGCTCTACTCCATCCATCCTGATCCCCCACACATCACACACACAGCTCTACTCCATCCATCCTGATCCCCACACATCACACACACAGCTCTACTCCATCCATCCTGATCCCACACATCACACACAGCTCTACATCCATCCTGATCCCACACATCACACACAGCTCTACATCCATCCTGATCCCCACACATCACACACAGCTCTACTCCATCCATCCTGATCCCCACACATCACACACACAGCTCTACTCCATCCATCCTGATCCCCCACACATCACAAACACAGCTCTACTCCATCCATCCTGATCCTCACACATCACACACAGCTCTACTCCATCCATCCTGACCCCCACACATCACACACAGCTCTACTCCATCCATCCTGATCCCCCCCCCCACACATCACACACACAGCTCTACTCCATCCATCCTGATCCCCCCCCACACATCACACACACAGCTCTACTCCATCCATCCTGATCCCCCCCCACACATCACACACACAGCTCTACTCCATCCATCCTGATCCCCCCCCCCCACACACACATCACACACACAGCTCTACTCCATCCATCCTGATCCCCACACATCACACACACAGCTCTACTCCATCCATCCTGACCCCCACACATCCCACACACAGCTCTATTCCATCCATCCTGATCCCCACACATCACACACACAGCTCTACTCCATCCATCCTGATCCCCCATACATCACACACACAGCTCTACTCCATCCATCCTGATCCCCACACATCACACACACAGCTCTACTCCATCCATCCTGATCCCCACACATCACACACACAGCTCTACTCCATCCATCCTGATCCCCCATACATCACACACACAGCTCTACTCCATCCATCCTGATCCCCACACATCACACACACAGCTCTACTCCATCCATCCTGATCCCCCACACATCACACACACAGCTCTACTCCATCCATCCTGATCCCCCACACATCACACACACAGCTCTACTCCATCCATCCTGATCCCCCACACATCACACACACAGCTCTACTCCATCCATCCTGATCCCACACATCACACACAGCTCTACATCCATCCTGATCCCACACATCACACACAGCTCTACATCCATCCTGATCCCCACACATCACACACAGCTCTACTCCATCCATCCTGATCCACACACATCACACACACAGCTCTACTCCATCCATCCTGATCCCCCACACATCACAAACACAGCTCTACTCCATCCATCCTGATCCTCACACATCACACACAGCTCTACTCCATCCATCCTGACCCCCACACATCACACACAGCTCTACTCCATCCATCCTGATCCCCCCCCCCACACACATCACACACACAGCTCTACTCCATCCATCCTGATCCCCCCCCACACATCACACACACAGCTCTACTCCATCCATCCTGATCCCCCCCCCCCCACACACACATCACACACACAGCTCTACTCCATCCATCCTGATCCCCACACATCACACACACAGCTCTACTCCATCCATCCTGATCCCTCACACATCGCACACACAGCTCTACTCCATCCATCCTGACCCCCACACATCACACACACAGCTCTATTCCATCCATCCTGATCCCCACACATCACACACACAGCTCTACTCCATCCATCCTGATCCCCCATACATCACACACACAGCTCTACTCCATCCATCCTGATCCCCACACATCACACACACAGCTCTACTCCATCCATCCTGATCCCCACACATCACACACACAGCTCTACTCCATCCATCCTGATCCCCCATACATCACACACACAGCTCTACTCCATCCATCCTGATCCCCACACATCACACACACAGCTCGACTCCATCCATCCTGATCCCCACACATCACACACACAGCTCTACTCCATCCATCCTGACCCCCACACATCACACACACAGCTCTACTCCATCCATCCTGATCCCCACACATCACACACACAGCTCTACTCCATCCATCCTGATCCCCACACATCACACACACAGCTCTACTCCATCCATCCTGACCCCCACACATCACACACACAGCTCTACTCCATCCATCCTGATCCCCCACACATCACATACACAGCTCTACTCCATCCTGACCCCCACACATCACACACACAGCTCTACTCCATCCATCCTGATCCCCCACACATCACACACACAGCTCTACTCCATCCATCCTGATCCCCACACATCACACACAGCTCTACTCCATCCATCCTGATCCCCACACATCACACACAGCTCTACTCCATCCATCCTGATCCCCCACACATCACACACACAGCTCTACTCCATCCATCCTGATCCCCACACATCACACACACAGCTCTACTCCATCCATCCTGATCCCCCACACATCACACACACAGCTCTACTCCATCCATCCTGATCCCCCATACATCACACACACAGCTCTACTCCATCCATCCTGATCCCCACACATCACACACACAGCTCTACTCCATCCATCCTGATCCCCCACACATCACACACACAGCTCTACCCCATCCATCCTGATCCCCCACACATCACACACACAGCTCTACTCCATCCATCCTGATCCCCACACATCACACACACAGCTCTACTCCATCCATCCTGATCCCACACATCACACACAGCTCTACATCCATCCTGATCCCACACATCACACACAGCTCTACATCCATCCTGATCCCCACACATCACACACAGCTCTACTCCATCCATCCTGATCCCCACACATCACACACAGCTCTACTCCATCCATCCTGACCCCCACACATCACACACAGCTCTACTCCATCCATCCTGATCCCCCCCCCACACATCACACACACAGCTCTACTCCATCCATCCTGATCCCCCCCACACATCACACACACAGCTCTACTCCATCCATCCTGATCCCCCCCCACACATCACACACACAGCTCTACTCCATCCATCCTGATCCCCCCCCCCCCACACACACACACACATCACACACACAGCTCTACTCCATCCATCCTGATCCCCACACATCACACACACAGCTCTACTCCATCCATCCTGATCCCTCACACATCGCACACACAGCTCTACTCCATCCATCCTGACCCCCACACATCACACACACAGCTCTATTCCATCCATCCTGATCCCCACACATCACACACACAGCTCTACTCCACCCATCCTGATCCCCCATACATCACACACACAGCTCTACTCCATCCATCCTGATCCCCACACATCACACAGCTCTACTCCATCCATCCTGATCCCCCACACATCACACACAGCTCTACTCCATCCATCCTGATCCCCCACACATCACACACAGCTCTACTCCATCCATCCTGATCCCCCACACATCACACACACAGCTCTACTCCATCCATCCTGATCCCCACACATCACACACACAGCTCTACTCCATCCATCCTGATCCCCATACATCACACACACAGCTCTACTCCATCCACCCTGATCCCCACACATCACACACACAGCTCTACTCCACCCATCCTGATCCCCACACATCACACACACAGCTCTACTCCATCCATCCTGATCCCCCATACATCACACACACAGCTCTACTCCATCCATCCTGATCCCCACACATCACACACACAGCTCTATTCCATCCATCCTGATCCCCCCACACACAGCTCTACTCCATCCATCCTGATCCCCCACACATCACACACACAGCTCTACTCCATCCATCCTGATCCCCACACATCACACACACAGCTCTACTCCATCCATCCTGATCCCCCACACATCACACACACAGCTCTACTCCATCCATCCTGATCCCCACACATCACACACACAGCTCTACTCCATCCATCCTGATCCCCACACATCACACACAGCTCTACTCCATCCATCCTGATCCCCCACACATCACACACACAGCTCTACTCCATCCATCCTGATCCCCCATACATCACACACACAGCTCTACTCCATCCATCCTGATCCCCACACATCACACACACAGCTCTACTCCATCCATCCTGATCCCCACACATCACACACACAGCTCTACTCCATCCATCCTGATCCCCCACACATCACACACACAGCTCTACTCCATCCATCCTGATCCCCACACATCACACACACAGCTCTACTCCATCCATCCTGATCCCCCACACATCACACACACAGCTCTACTCCATCCATCCTGATCCCCCACACATCACACACACAGCTCTACTCCATCCATCCTGATCCCCCACACATCACACACACAGCTCTACTCCATCCATCCTGATCCCACACATCACACACAGCTCTACATCCATCCTGATCCCACACATCACACACAGCTCTACATCCATCCTGATCCCCACACATCACACACAGCTCTACTCCATCCATCCTGATCCACACACATCACACACACAGCTCTACTCCATCCATCCTGATCCCCCACACATCACAAACACAGCTCTACTCCATCCATCCTGATCCTCACACATCACACACAGCTCTACTCCATCCATCCTGACCCCCACACATCACACACAGCTCTACTCCATCCATCCTGATCCCCCCCCCCACACACATCACACACACAGCTCTACTCCATCCATCCTGATCCCCCCCCACACATCACACACACAGCTCTACTCCATCCATCCTGATCCCCCCCCCCCCACACACACATCACACACACAGCTCTACTCCATCCATCCTGATCCCCACACATCACACACACAGCTCTACTCCATCCATCCTGATCCCTCACACATCGCACACACAGCTCTACTCCATCCATCCTGACCCCCACACATCACACACACAGCTCTATTCCATCCATCCTGATCCCCACACATCACACACACAGCTCTACTCCATCCATCCTGATCCCCCATACATCACACACACAGCTCTACTCCATCCATCCTGATCCCCACACATCACACACACAGCTCTACTCCATCCATCCTGATCCCCACACATCACACACACAGCTCTACTCCATCCATCCTGATCCCCCATACATCACACACACAGCTCTACTCCATCCATCCTGATCCCCACACATCACACACACAGCTCGACTCCATCCATCCTGATCCCCACACATCACACACACAGCTCTACTCCATCCATCCTGACCCCCACACATCACACACACAGCTCTACTCCATCCATCCTGATCCCCACACATCACACACACAGCTCTACTCCATCCATCCTGATCCCCACACATCACACACACAGCTCTACTCCATCCATCCTGACCCCCACACATCACACACACAGCTCTACTCCATCCATCCTGATCCCCCACACATCACATACACAGCTCTACTCCATCCTGACCCCCACACATCACACACACAGCTCTACTCCATCCATCCTGATCCCCCACACATCACACACACAGCTCTACTCCATCCATCCTGATCCCCACACATCACACACAGCTCTACTCCATCCATCCTGATCCCCACACATCACACACAGCTCTACTCCATCCATCCTGATCCCCCACACATCACACACACAGCTCTACTCCATCCATCCTGATCCCCACACATCACACACACAGCTCTACTCCATCCATCCTGATCCCCCATACATCACACACACAGCTCTACTCCATCCATCCTGATCCCCACACATCACACACACAGCTCTACTCCATCCATCCTGATCCCCCACACATCACACACACAGCTCTACCCCATCCATCCTGATCCCCCACACATCACACACACAGCTCTACTCCATCCATCCTGATCCCCACACATCACACACACAGCTCTACTCCATCCATCCTGATCCCACACATCACACACAGCTCTACATCCATCCTGATCCCACACATCACACACAGCTCTACATCCATCCTGATCCCCACACATCACACACAGCTCTACTCCATCCATCCTGATCCCCACACATCACACACAGCTCTACTCCATCCATCCTGACCCCCACACATCACACACAGCTCTACTCCATCCATCCTGATCCCCCCCCCACACATCACACACACAGCTCTACTCCATCCATCCTGATCCCCCCCCACACATCACACACACAGCTCTACTCCATCCATCCTGATCCCCCCCCACACATCACACACACAGCTCTACTCCATCCATCCTGATCCCCCCCCCCCCACACACACACACACACATCACACACACAGCTCTACTCCATCCATCCTGATCCCCACACATCACACACACAGCTCTACTCCATCCATCCTGATCCCTCACACATCGCACACACAGCTCTACTCCATCCATCCTGACCCCCACACATCACACACACAGCTCTATTCCATCCATCCTGATCCCCACACATCACACACACAGCTCTACTCCACCCATCCTGATCCCCCATACATCACACACACAGCTCTACTCCATCCATCCTGATCCCCACACATCACACAGCTCTACTCCATCCATCCTGATCCCCCACACATCACACACAGCTCTACTCCATCCATCCTGATCCCCCACACATCACACACAGCTCTACTCCATCCATCCTGATCCCCCACACATCACACACACAGCTCTACTCCATCCATCCTGATCCCCACACATCACACACACAGCTCTACTCCATCCATCCTGATCCCCCATACATCACACACACAGCTCTACTCCATCCACCCTGATCCCCACACATCACACACACAGCTCTACTCCACCCATCCTGATCCCCACACATCACACACACAGCTCTACTCCATCCATCCTGATCCCCCATACATCACACACACAGCTCTACTCCATCCATCCTGATCCCCACACATCACACACACAGCTCTATTCCATCCATCCTGATCCCCCCACACACAGCTCTACTCCATCCATCCTGATCCCCCACACATCACACACACAGCTCTACTCCATCCATCCTGATCCCCACACATCACACACACAGCTCTACTCCATCCATCCTGATCCCCCACACATCACACACACAGCTCTACTCCATCCATCCTGATCCCCACACATCACACACACAGCTCTACTCCATCCATCCTGATCCCCACACATCACACACAGCTCTACTCCATCCATCCTGATCCCCCACACATCACACACACAGCTCTACTCCATCCATCCTGATCCCCCATACATCACACACACAGCTCTACTCCATCCATCCTGATCCCCACACATCACACACACAGCTCTACTCCATCCATCCTGATCCCCACACATCACACACACAGCTCTACTCCATCCATCCTGATCCCCCACACATCACACACACAGCTCTACTCCATCCATCCTGATCCCCACACATCACACACACAGCTCTACTCCATCCATCCTGATCCCCACACATCACACACACAGCTCTACTCCATCCATCCTGATCCCCACACATCACACACACAGCACTACTCCATCCATCCTGATCCCCCCACATCACACACACACAGCTCTACTCCATCCATCCTGATCCCCCACACATCACACACACAGCTCTACTCCATCCATCCTGATCCCCCCACACATCACACACACAGCTCTACTCCATCCATCCTGATCCCCGCTCTGCTGCGTCGTGATTTCTTTAGCTCATCCAGCAGGTATCACAACTAGCCCAAGAGAGTTCTGCATGCGCTGACACGCCCCCAAGTCATGTGATCCATGACTCCTCCCATCACGTGGCTGATCACATGACGGTGACATCATCTCAGGTCCTGGAAGCTCTTGTCCCGCTCTGCAAGTGGAGGTCTGTGTGTCCACCTATGTCCGGTCAGTGGGGAAAAAGGATGAGATGATTAACCCCTTCAGGGCTGCTGGGGGGAGGGGAGGATTTCCTCCTTCAGATCTGACAGAACATAGTATTAACCAAGTAATCTACATTTTAGTATTTGGACCTTCCTGCTGTTTTGGGGCGACAATCCAATAGTCCTGACTTGGCCGGGGTCACATGACTGTATTGTAATACATATTGTAATGTTTGCCGCGTGTTACCCGCGTATTCTTATATGTGTACCACTTGTGTTACGCTTGCAAAATAACCCCAAGTAGGGAATGATGGGAAACATTGCGCAACCTCCCCGGAAACCCCCTTCTAGCGCTGACATGACCGCGCACGCGCCATTTACCTATTTTTACTGTGTTGGTGAGAGTTGCCGTGTCTTCACCACAGGATGGCGCTCTCTCGGCTCGGCTTGCGGTTGGCACTTTTGCGCAGCCACATCCGTTGCATCAGAGCAATGAGTGCCGATATCAGGGGTCGCCATGGGATGTATATAATGGCCCCCAATATCCCCGGACAGCCGCTCGGATGGGTCGGTGGGCCCCGGAGGCTCCTGCATCGGCTGCTATAGCCTCTGGGGGTCTATTATAACTCCCTTCACTTGTCTCCTAGCAACATGCGTAAATAATGTCACTAATATGCAAAGTAATTGTGTATGCGTTTCAGTCTGAAGGCACCCATAGAGTCACATAGGGCTCTTACACACGTGACCCCCGAATAAATAGAACACGCTGCGATCTTTAAGACGTAAAACATGCATTAAATGCACATAAATGTGAAGGGAAACATTAAACGCCGCACACTTTCGTTGACGTTATTATTACAGATGTAAAGCGCAACAAAAAACTTTGTGTAAGCCTGGCCCTAGTGACAATGTTTTCCCCTTTTTTGTACAGACTCCTATACATAACTTATAGGATGACTTGGGGATATATGGCTGTGAGGTGACAGGATGACTTGGGGATATACGGCTGTGAGGTGACAGGATGACTTGGGGATATATGGCTGTGAGGTGACGGGATGACTTGGGGATATATGGCTGTGAGGCGATGGGATGACTTGGGGATATATGGCTGTGAGGTGACGGGATGACTTGGAGATATATGGCTGTGAGGTGACAGGATGACTTGGGGATATATGGCTGTGAGGTGACGGGATGACTTGGGGATATATGGCTGTGAGGTGACGGGATGACTTGGGGATATATGGCTGTGAGGTGACAGGATGACTTGGGGATATATGGCTGTGAGGTGACGGGATGACTTGGGGATATATGGCTGTGAGGTGACAGGATGACTTGGGGATATATGGCTGTGAGGTGACGGGATGACTTGGGGATATATGGCTGTGAGGTGACGGGATGACTTGGGGATATATGGCTGTGAGGTGACAGGATGACTTGGGGATATATGGCTGTGAGGTGACGGGATGACTTGGGGATATATGGCTGTGAGGTGACAGGATGACTTGGGGATATATGGCTGTGAGGTGACGGGATGACTTGGGGATATATGGCTGTGAGGTGACGGGATGACTTGGGGATATATGGCTGTGAGGTGACAGGATGACTTGGGGATATATGGCTGTGAGGTGACGGAATGACTTGGGGATATATGGCTGTGAGGTGACGGGATGACTTGGGGATATCTGGCTGTGAGGTGACGGGCTGACTTGGGGATATATGGCTGTGAGGTGACGGGATGACTTGGGGATATATGGCTGTGAGGTGACGGGATGACTTGGGGATATCTGGCTGTGAGGTGACGGGATGACTTGGGGATATATGGCTGTGAGGTGACAGGATGACTTGGGGATATATGGCTGTGAGGTGACGGAATGACTTGGGGATATATGGCTGTGAGGTGACGGGATGACTTGGGGATATCTGGCTGTGAGGTGACGGGCTGACTTGGGGATATATGGCTGTGAGGTGACGGGATGACTTGGGGATATATGGCTGTGAGGTGACGGGATGACTTGGGGATATCTGGCTGTGAGGTGACGGGATGACTTGGGGATATATGGCTGTGAGGTGACGGGATGACTTGGGGATATACGGCTGTGGGGTGACGGGATGACTTGGGAATATACGGCTGTGAGGTGACGGGATGACTTGGGGATATATGGCTGTGAGGTGATGGGATGACTTGGGGATATATGGCTGTGAGGTGACAGGATGACTTGGGGATATATGGCTGTGAGGTGACGGGATGACTTGGGGATATATGGCTGTGAGGTGACGGGATGACTTGGGGATATATGGCTGAGAGGTGACGGGATGACGGGCATATATGGCTGTGAGGTGATGGGATGACTTGGGGATATATGGCAGTGAGGTGACGGGATGACTTGGGGATATATGGCAGTGAGGTGACGGGATGACTTGGGGATATACGGCTGTGAGGTGACGGGATGACTTGGGGATATATGGCTGTGAGGTGACGGGATGACTTGGGGATGTATGGCTGTGAGGTGACGGGATGACTTGGGGATGTATGGCTGTGAGGTGATGGGATGACTTGGGGATATATGGCTGAGAGGTGACGGGATGACATGGAGATATATGGCTGTGAGGTGACGGGATGACTTGGGGATATATGGCTGTGAGGTGACAGGATGACTTGGGGATATATGGCTGTGAGGTGACGGGATGACTTGGGGATATATGGCTGTGAGGTGATGGGATGACTTGGGGATATATAGCTGTGGGGTGACGGGATGACTTGGGGATATATGGCTGAGAGGTGACGGGATGACGGGCATATATGGCTGTGAGGTGATGGGATGACTTGGAGATATATGGCTGTGAGGTGACGGGATGACTTGGGGATATATGGCTGTGAGGTGACAGGATGACTTGGGGATATATGGCTGTGAGGTGATGGGATGACTTGGGGATATATGGCTGTGAGGTGACAGGATGACTTGGGGATATATGGCTGTGAGGTGATGGGATGACTTGGGGATATATGGCTGTGAGGTGACGGGATGACTTGGGGACATACGGCTGTGGGGTGACAGCCTTGATCAAGAAGAGGTTTTCTGCAGTAGTACTGACTGTTGCGATGGCTTCTACAGTAACACGGATGGAAGACGGGCTCCTGCACTTCCTTCCTCACAGCTGCTCACCCGCTCCAGGATCTCTCTGCAAACTGCACCTCGCACTATTTCCACCCATTGTCTTCTCCTCCTCGCTGTTCTCACCAACTCCCATCACGTGTGTCCGCTCCACGTCCTCTAATTTAAGCTCCATTTACACAGGACGAATGTCGGAAAAACTATGCCAGACACTCGTTCCTGTGGTTCCATGGTCACAGAGCGGCCAGCATGGGGGGGGGGGGGGGGGGGGGGGGCAGTGCAGGAGATTTCTCTCCTCTCGCTCCCCTGCCCCTCTCCATTCGCTCCGTGAGCGAGCCAGCTATACTAGCACCCGTGTGACAGCATGGGAGCGTGTGCATGCGGGGACGAGTGTCGGGCATCTTTTGCCTAACATTCGTCCCGTGTAAATGGACCTTAACTGCGCACTTCCTCCCTTCCTGTGCGGACTTTCCCTTTTTTTTCACTCTCTCTTCTGTCTTTCTGTCTCTTTATTATCTGCACTCTTCTCTCTTTCTCTCCTACCTTCTCTGTCCTCTCCATCCCTGAGTCCTTCTCATCAGGCATACTGGCCAATGAGAGTAAGAACTACCAGCAGCCAATGGAAAAGAGGCTGGTTGCTGGGCAGATTATTCCTAACCCCGTTACTCGGCAGATTAACCTTTAGTTAACCCCTTGAGTGGCACGCCCGGAAAAGTTCCGTGACGAGCTCTACTGCTCATAGCAACATAGCCCGGAAGATTTCCGGGCTATGTATCACTATGGGAGCTGCAGAGCACAATGCCACAAGCTGTGACAGTGTGCTCTGCCTGCACAGTCCCACAGAGAACAAAGCAAGGGCTTTGAAAAACCAGCAGAAGATATTGCCGACATGTCGGCAATGTCCTGCTTTGTTTACAGGTTGCCATAGAGACCATTGGCTTGTCAGAAGCAAGCCGATGGTCTCTGTGGCAGGGAGAGCTGGTTGTTAGCTGTCAGAGGACAGCTAGGTACCTGCTCTTACAGCAGAGATCAGAGAAAACCTCCGATCTCTGCTGTGTTAACCCTTTACATGCTGCAGTCTATGTGACTGCAGCATGTAAAGGGCTGTCACTGCAGCATGTAAAGGGCTGTCACCATCAGACCCCTGGAATGTGATCAGGGGTCCTGATGGGTCCCTGTGGAAGTCCCCTAAAGGGACAAAAAAAAAGAAAATTTTTTAAAAAAATTAAAAAAAAAAAAAAGGAAAAAAATTATTAAAAAAATAAAAAAAACACTTGTCTCCCTTTACTTTGTAAAAAATCAAAAATACAATCACACATGTGGTATCCGTGTGCGTCATAATAACCCAGAGAAGGAAGTTAATACATTATTTAACCCCTTAATGACATGGCCCCTTTTTTCTTTTTTCCCCATTTCTTTTTTTCCTCCCCCCTGTTTAAAAAATCACAACTTGTCCCGCAAAAAACAAGCCCTCACATGGCCATGTCAATGGAAAAATGAAAATGTTATGGCTCTTGAGACGCAACTGCAAAACTAGTTGAAATTCAATGATTAGACCATTTTAAAAAACCTGCCCTGGTGGGCACGACAGGGTGGTAGGAAACCCGCCACTCAAGGGGTTAAACGTTTCAATCCCCAAGTTAATACTTATATTGCTGTGTAGGATCCCTCTGGGTCACTATATATATACACCCCTAAATAGTACTAATAATAACAATAGCTAATCAGTCAAAAAACAAGCCTTCACAGAGCTCCGTCCATGGAAAAATAAAAAAAAATTTTAAAAAATCATGGAACTTCGAATTAAAAAAAAAAAAATTCAAAAAAAGGTGCAAAAGTGGAAAAATCTAAAAAAAAATATTTGTCATAATTGTACCAACCCACGGAAAAAATCTATCATGTCATTTATGCAAGTCTGTGGCAGTGGTAAAAATACACCATGAAGAATATTCACAACATATTTACACAGAATGAAAGGAGAAATCTCCTGCACCTTGTAGCAAACGGGCTGCCCTCGCCTCGGGATCGCTGGCCTCTCGTACCAGAAATGGCGCGTGTAAACACGGCTCAGGAGTTGCGTATATCTTTGTCTGGCTTCTGCCAGCGTTTATTTCTCAGCACATCACACAATGTCTATATATGTATGTCTTTGAAATAAGCACCCCAACTTGGGTGTGAGTCCAGGGGCGTCATCCCTTTCGGACTCTGGCCTTTGCTAGGCCACCAGCCTGCAGCACCTTCCTATGCTGCGCTGGTCCTCTCTCTAATGCTTTTTGGCAGAAACTGGCTTTTATCTAGTTCCTGCTCCACCCCTTGCTTAAAGGGGTTGTCCCGCGCCGAAACGGTTTTGTTTTCTTTTCAACAGCCCCCCCGTTCGGCGCGAGACAAACCCGATGCAGGGACCTAAAAAAAAATCCGCACAGCGCTTACCTGAATCCCCGCGCTCCGGTGACTTCTTACTTACCGGTTGAAGATGGCCGCCGGGACCTTCTCCCTCGGTGGACCGCAGGGCTTCTGTGCGGTCCATTGCCGATTCCAGCCTCCTGATTGGCTGGAATCGGCACGTGACGGGGCGGAGCTACCAGGAGCCGCTCTCAGGCACGAGCGGCCCCATTGAGAAAAGAAGAAGACCCGGACTGCGCAAGCGCGTCTAATCGGGCGATTAGACGCTGAAAATTAGACGGCACCATGGAGACGAGGACGCCAGCAACGGAACAGGTAAGTGAATAACTTCTGATAACTTCTGTATGGCTCATAATTAATGCATTACAAAGTGCATTAATATGGCCATACAGAAGTGTATAGACCCACTTGCTTTCGCGGGACAACCCCTTTAACCCTCACACCAGAAGTCCTGTCTTCAGCCCTCTACAGGCCCTTCTGTGTACTGCACTACTACAACCTTCTAAGGTTTTTTTTGTCACCGACGTAAATACACGGTTATCGCTGCATAGTAACATTCACAAAAACCCAAAATGCACACGGAAAATGCACATTTTGGTTGGCAAAAAAAAACGCTACGCTCATGTGAGCAACCGCTTATTCTCTCCAGTAAATGTATTAATTATTTTGGATTTCTTTGGTTTTCATAATGATTCATCTTCTTTCTTATCAGGTCCTACAATACAGGATCCTCTGTTGTTATCTTCTATAGAACAATTTCCCTGATTGACCCGTCAAGGATGAAGAAGGACAGGAGCAAGAAGGCGGAGAGTTTATTAAATCTCACCCTAGAGATACTCTTCCAGCTTACTAGAGAGGTGAGAGATTCTGATATCACATTACATCATACTTATCTATGGTACTACCAGATGATGTCACTGGAAAGGTGAGAGATTCTGATGATGTCACATTATATCATTCTTTATGATATCTTTATCATTCTTTTCATCGGCGACGGGAGAGATTCTGATGATGTCATACTACATCATTCTTATCTATTGTAACAACAGATGACGTCACTGGAGAGGGGAGAGATTCTGATAATATTACTATAAATAAGAATTATTTAGTGTGATAACAGATGATATGACTGGAGAGGGATTCTGGAAATGTCTATAGTGATAATTATAATGTCTTCCCATATGCAGGATTACACTGCATTAGTAAAGAAGACCTCTAGTGATGGCTGTCGGGCCCCTGTGTGTGATGGATGGCGGAGAACCCTGAGCCCAATCACAGGGCCCCCACCTCACCCCCTGATACATGAGGACATCAATGTACAGAAGATTCTAGAACTCACCAAGAAGATGATTGAGCTGCTGACTGGAGAGGTGACGCTGCAGGGCATGCTGGGACATTATACAGTAACAGCACTGGAGGCTTCTGGGTAATGACTGTATATTGTGTTGTCAGGTTCCTATAAGGTGTCAGGATGTCGCTGTCTATTTCTCCATGGAGGAGTGGGAGTATTTAGAAGGACACAAGGATCTGTACAAGGAGGCCATGATGGAGACCCGCCAGCCACTCCCATCACCAGGTAATAGACAGGACTAAATACACGGGGACTTTATTATCTGTATGTAAAGAATGACTTCAGTGTCTGTCTGTGTTTCCTCCAGTTCCATCCCGTAAGAGAAGCCCACCAGAGAGATGTCCCCGTCCTCTTCTTCCACAGGACCACCAGGTAGATGGAGATGTCCCTCTGATCTGTAGAAGGCTGTGAAGCTCTTGTCTTCAGTCTTATTAGATGTCTTCTACTTGTGTGATGAGGCCGGTGGAGATGGCAGGATTACCGCTGACCAGAGACATTACATGTTGTCTGGATCTTCTCCCAGTTTTCTGGCGGTGGAGACTGCTGGTGGGAATAAGGAGCCAACAGGTTGGATTTATATCTATCTGCTCCTTTATGTCCCCTGAAACAAACAGCGGATGTGTCTGGTAGCTGCTGATCTCCACTGAGACAACGTGCAGCGTGTCTAGCCATGCCGGATATACATGTGTATGAGGTTCCTGAGGGGTCATTGACCCGTCATCTAATATCTATGTCCGGCTTCTAGACCTTCAGCTATGTGGCTCAGATAACTACTCCGGTCAGGTCATTTTGGGTTTTCATGATGATTAATGATCATTTCACAGGACTTCTCCAACCGTCTGCTGACTTTTACAATATTTGTCTCACAGCTTTTGGATCAGGATGAAGATCTGACTGATATTAATACTACAGAGACAATTGTGATGGTCAAAGAGGAGTTTGAAGAGGAGATTCCTACAAGTAACCGCCCAGGTGAGTAGTAACCACTAAATACAGCAGAGATTCACAGATTCTCCTCGGTCAGCGGCTGCAGATAGTTATGTAGATTTATAAGCTCTGGGATCTGTCAGTTTCCGCTGGATGTTCCCCCATTCATCCAAAGTACAAACTAAATGTGGATGACATGTGATACCGTTATAGGTGATAACACACGATGGGCATCTATAATATGGGTGTAATTATGGGCATCACATCGTAATAATGACGTGATTATCTTATGTATTGTATCCGTTATTAAGAAGGATAAAAGTTTTGAAATAGAAAATATGAATGAAGGAAGAAACCTGAATCCTGTGTGTCGGGGAATGACATCCAAAAAGAAGCTAGTTTTAAGAAGGTGAAGATCAAGTACAGATCTGATCCAATGGGCTGAGCTGTGCCTGTAAGTTGTAAGCTGGAAACCCTCCTTAACACCTTCCTGCTCAAGGACGTACATTTACATCATGGATCGTCGGGGTATGTATGAAGAGAGATCGCGGGGAAACCTTTCTTCATACAGCACTGGCATCAGCTGTTTATTACAACTGACACCCACGGGCAATAGCTGCAGTCAGCCGCACTGCCGATCGCAGCTATTAACCTTTTAAATGCCGCTGTCAATCAGCGATCAGATCGCAGGGAGACGTGCAGGTGTCATGGCTGCCGGGGGCCTTCTGAAAGGCCCAAGGGCTGCCTTAGCAGACTGCCTATACAGCTAGCGCCGTGGGGTGGCTTTATAGACTGCCTGTCAGATTACAGTATGATGTAATGCTATGGTATTACATCATACTGGAGGAGCAATCAAAGCATCTCTAGTTGTGGTCCCTAAGGGGGCTAAAAAAGAAAGTAAAAATCATAACAATAATGTTTTACTAATTGTAAAAAAAAAAGTAATAAAAGTTTAAATCGGCCCCCTTTTGCTATATCTATAATAAAAAAATCTAAGTCATAAAACAAATATACATATTTGGTATCGCCACGTTCGTAAAGTCTGATCTATCAAAGTAGCGCATTATTTACTCCGTACAGTGAATGTCGTCCAAAAAAAAAAAATAAAGCCAGAAATGCACTTTTTCAGTCACCCTGTCTCCCAGAAAAAAATGCAATAAAAAACGATCAAAAAGTCATATGTTTTGCAAAATAGTACAACTACGTCGGCAGAAAAATTAAAAAGTTATTGGGCGCAGAAGATGGAAGAAAATAATTTAAAAAAATTAAAGGTCTTTAAAAAAAATAAAAGTAGAACAGCAAAACAAGTTTAGCATCATAGTAATCATACTGACCCATAGAATATAAAGTTATCGTGTCATTTCCGTTGCAGTTTGTTCGCCGTAGAAACAAGACGCACCGAAAGATGGCGGAATGTCATTGTTTGTTTGTTTTTTTTTTTCCATTTTACTCCACTTAGAATTTTTTTAAGGCCTTTCAGTACATTATATTGTGCATTAAATAGTACCATTGAAAAATACAACTTGTCCCGCAGAAAACAAGCCCTCATACAGCGACGACGATGGATAAATAAAGGAGTTACGATTTTTTAAATGCGGGGATGAGAAAACGAAAATGGGGGGGTGAGGGTCCTGCTCCAACGAGCTTACATACTACAAATAGGCGGGGGGGGGGGGAGGTAAAGAGCCTGGAGATGTGTACAGTATGGCGAGGTGGAGAATAAGGGATGCTATACACACAGACAATGGTCAGGCCGTATAGTGTCAGAATTGGAAGGACTTCAGGTATCGGTTGATTACGGCTAGCAGGGATTGCAGTCTGTGGGACTGGGAGCATATTATCAGGTGGGGTACAGAGGGGTTTGGTTTAGGGGATATGGTATGCTTCCCTGAAGAGGTGTGTTTTTAGAGCACGTCTGAAGTTTAGTGTGTCAGTGATTGCCCGGATATTTTTTGGTAGCACGTTCCAGAGGACAAGTGCTCCTCTTGAGAAGTCTTGGAGGCGGGAATGAGAGGTTCGAATTAAAGAGGCACTCAGCCTGATTTCATGAGCAGAGCAGAGGGCCCGGGTCGGGTGGTTAATTGAAATGCGGGAAGCAATGTAGGGCGGTGCGGTGCTGTGGAGCGCTTTGTGGATGAGGTAGTGAGTTTAAATTGTATTCTGTATTTGATGGGCAGCCAGTGCAGTGACTGGCACAGGGCAGAGGCGTCCGAGTAGCGGCTGGACAGGAAGATGGCTGCCGCATTCAGGATGGATTGGAGGGGGTAGACTCTGGTGCAGGGGAGGCCGATTAGCAGCGAATTGCAATAGTCGAGCCGAGAGTGGATGAGGGTAACAGTGAGTGTTTTTAGCGTGTCTATTAAGGGGTTAAAGAAGAGCCAAGCAGTGATGATGCTACAACATTGCCCCTAAGAAGTTATTGAGCAATGCTGTTTCTCTGACTGGTGAAGGGGGTCTCTGGTCCGACTCACTTTGTTGACATGGGTGGTAATGTGATTCCTTATCTGCCCATAGGATGCTGCTGTTGCACGACCGCTAGAGATGAATGGTAGGACAGCACTGGTCCCTCTTGTGATTGCAAGCAGTGATGCAGCTAGATTACCCAATATGTATTTAGAGTAGATGGGACCATAAGCTGGAATCTGGTGTATGGTATGTGGTGTACACTGGGGGTGAGTGCAATTTCGGTCATGCTGTAGTGGCTGCTGAACGAAGCGAGAGGCCCTAAATAGGCAGGAAAAGCAAGGTTATGGTGACTGCAGTTATCCAGAGAACAACCCAAGGTATTGGCAAAATGAGTTTCCTTCCCAATTTACCAAAGCTTTTGCATGAGAGCAGATGGAATGGCTGCAGCTGACGTCAACCAGGCCAAACAGAAACTTGCTTCAGCGCTCATACACATTTGAGATCTGAATAAAACTGCACAGCTGTAGTTTATACTACCCCCATGAAAATGTTAGGTTCTTAGCTCTTAAGTTGATCAAAACATGGGGGGCGTGGCTAGCCGGCAACAGGAGCGCACGCACAGACCGGGGCTCCTGGCAGCAGGAGCATACCGGCGAGTTTTTGCCGCGCCTGGAGGCTTCCACCGCGGCGAAATCATTACCCTGGGCACCTCCGGACCGAGACCTGCGGAAAGAGACCCTCCGTGGGTCTCTAGCTGAACTTTTGATTTTGAGGCCTACAGTTCCAGCCGCATCCCCGGCCTAAATTTACAGACGCGGCCGACCGGAAGTGAAGGCCGGCCGCGGAAGACAACGGCAAACCCTCCCTGGGGAGCGGCGGAGGGGAGGGGGCAGCTGCTGGGACCTGAGGAGAGCCGGGGAGCGGACAGAGGGAGCAGGAAAGAGAACGGCAGGCCCGCAAAACAGCAGACTGGGTGAGTGACGCCGTGACTGCGGCCACCGGACCCTGCGGCCCCCCCCCCTGCGCTCCCCCACCCCTACTGGACAGTAGCACCACGCCGAAGGCACTGAAACCCCCTGGAGCGAGCTCCCTGTCGTGCAGTAAGCACTTCACACAGGCAGACATATTAAGGGGCCCCCTCTACCCCTCCCCCCCAGTCGGACACCACCTAGACGAGGGAAGACAAGGGGTGCAAGAGGAGAAAGATCGGGGGCAGCGGGGGGGAAAGAAGTGAAGGGGAAACACAGCGGAGACCCACGCACACAGTGAGGAGCACCGCGCACGGAGCCACTCTCCCTCAGGGAAGCACTCTACTCCTGAACAGAGAGGTGCGGAGGCGGTTGGCAGCCCCCTCTTTCTGCGTATCTCGCCTTTTAACACGTGGTACCCAGAGACTGCGCCGACTGCTTCATGCGCACTCAGAAACCAACCCCGGAGCTGCCGCCTGCAAGTGTCGCGCTAAAGGTGCATAAATGCCACTACACTATGTTTGCACCCCAACAGCTATGCATTAAAGTTTAAACTGCGCATGAATCCCCCCCTGTGACATTTATAAGTTCGGACCGGTGGACATCCCCTACTACTATCCTTTGACAAGATGGCGCCCACCAAGCAAGCCAAAATAACTAGCAAGCTGCAGCAATATTCACGGCCCAGCACCTCAACGGACTCCCGACCTAACGCGCCACCCAGCCCGCAAAGTGCGCCCCCTGAGGCAACAGCACCAGCTTCACCTCCCGCATCTGGCCCAACTATCGCCGATGTGCTGAAAGCGATTACAGAATCGCGCTCTGCCCTCACAGAAAAAATTGACGCACTACAGTCGGACTTTGGTCTGCTGCGAGCGGACTTCCAAACGCTGAGAGAACGTACAACAGAAGTTGAGACGCGAGTCTCCAACTTAGAGGACTCTGTTACACCACTCTCAGATCAAGTGCGCACCCTCGGCTCTAACCTCACGGCGCAGGGGAAAAAACTGGATGATATGGAGAACCGCCTGCGCAGATGCAATCTGAGATTCATAGGACTACCGGAGGGCGCTGAGGGCAGAGATCCCTGTGATTTCCTGGAATCGCTCCTCAAACAGGAGTACGGCCCCAACTCTCTGTCACCCCTATTCTGCGTCGAGAGAGCACACCGCATTCCATCAAGAGCCCCACCGCCCGGAAGCCCTCCACGCACCTTCATTGCAAAACTGCTTAACTATAGGGACAGAGACAAAATCCTGGCGCTCAACCGCGAGAGAGACCCGATAAGGGTTGACGGACAAACAATCCGCATCTTTCCGGACTTCTCTCTAGAGGTACAGCAAAAGCGCCAAAAATTTGTAGAGGCAAAGAAAATGCTGCGCTCAAAACAACTTGTCTACGCCATGTTATATCCTGCCAGACTAAAGGTGATCAAGGATAACCGTTCCCACTTCTTTGAAAACCCAGAGGATGTCCTAAACTGGCTCGAACAAAATTAACCTACACCGTGAGACTTTCACAAATGCGCGTTTGATGCGGCTGGCCGTTCGTTGCTTTCTCAGAATTATTGCGGCATAATGGTGGAGGGTGGCACCCCCCTTTTTCCCACTCCCCCCCCCCCTTCCCCCCCCCTTTCCCCCCTCTTATTTCCCGTTCCCACCCCCCTCCCTCCACTCCCCTCTCCCTCCACTCCCGATAAGATGGCCGGCAGCTGAAGATGATGAAAATGCAAAACGATGTGGGCTGCGTTAAAGTTACCCCTTTTTTTATCTCTCTCTATTTAGACTGTGGGGGCCCGACTGGACTGAGGGCCTACGCAGCGCCCGCGGCCTGTGCCGGGTACCTATAGCCCACACTGACGCGGCCCACAATCACATAACCCTGTCTCTGTTTCTTCACAGGGGGACTTTATTTTCATGCTCGTAACTGCTATTACTGTTCTACATTTTTCTGTTATAGTCTGTTGGTGATTCTCGATTGGGGCTAGGTCTCACGCCCCCTACAAAGTTGTGAGTTATGGGATCGAAACCTGTCCAAAGTTCGGGGGGATGGGTAGGGTGGGAGGGGAGGGATTGGTTTGAGGCTGGTAAATGCGAATTGCTTTGTAATTTTCTATTTGTTGTTATTTTTGGCGCGACTCTCTTTCGGATGCTTTATAAGAACTCATGGGAACAATGGCTACCCCCTTGAAAATGGCTAGCACATACTTAAAACTGGTCTCCTGGAACGTCAGGGAACTAAACTCTAAAATTAAAAGAGCATTGGTTTTTGACTTCCTTAAAACCCACTCCCCCCACATGATACTACTTCAAGAAACACACCTCAGGGGCTCAAAGACGCTGGCGCTTAAACGAGCAACAATTGGCTCAGCGTATCACGCGACTTACTCAAACTATGCTCGAGGAGTCAGTATACTGGTGGCCAAATCGGCCCAGTTTGCCTTCCGCCAAATACACATAGATCCTGGGGGTCGCTACCTGATCCTACAGGGAACCTTCCATGGCCGTCTCCTCACGATAGTAAATCTTTACCTGACACCACCTGCTAACATTGAAATACTTCACGAGGTGATGGCACGAGTGGTCCTCCTTGAGGCGGCCCCGATAGTAATTATGGGAGACTTCAACCTGATTTTGGACCCGGTGCGGGACCGTCTCACCCCAGCCGCCTCCACACGGGCTCGGCTGCCTGCGTGGGCCGACTCCTACTCAATGCAGGAAATATGGCGCACGCGACATCCACATGACAGAGCCTACTCATGCCACACTCCGACCTACAATGCCTTCTCGCGTATAGATCTCTGTTTTGGCTCCCCGGACTGCCTCCCTATGGTTCGTGATATATCCTATCTACCCAGAGGCATTTCAGATCACTCCCCGCTCCAATTAGTTCTTGACCTTGGAGTTGGGGGCAGTCGCCCTATGTGGAGACTGAGTCCGCTGTGGCTGGAACAGAGAGAAGTGCATGAGTATGTAGAACAAGAGGCTGAAATGTACTGGGAGGTCAATGAGGGGACGGCCTCGGAGCTGGTGGTATGGGACGCATTTAAAGCCTTCACCAGGGGATCCTTTACCTCGGCTATTGCCGAGCATAGAAGATCCCTGGGAGCCCGCCGCTTGGACCTGGAAAGGCGCCTTGATTTAGCAGAGGCAGGGCACATAGCAGACCCCTCCCCGGAAACTATTACAATTCTGGGTGCCCTGCGACGGGAATACAAACTACTGCTTATCGAATACACCAAGAAGAAACTCCTGTATTCCCGCCACCGGATTTTTGATCAGGGAGACAAGAACGGCCACTTACTGGCCTACTTGGCTAGGGAGGATCAGACACTGCCACCAATTACGGCGGTGCGGGACGGCACGGGTACTCTATTAAATGATCCCAAACTAATTAATCAAACGTTTGCCCAATTCTATGGAGATTTGTACACCTCCAGACTGAGCTATACTGAAGCGCAGCTCCTGGCGTACCTGGATGGCATTCCCTTCCCCACACTGAGTGGAGACAGCGCGGCCCACCTGGATGGGGATCTAAGTATAGAAGAAATAACGGAGGCTATTAGGGCACTCCCCAATAGGAAATCACCGGGCGTGGATGGGCTCCCCGGGGAGTGGTATAAAAAAAATGTGGAAATCCTGGCCCCGCGACTCCTCACACTATATAATTCTATTCTGCGGGAAGGAGCGCTACCGGACACAATGCGTAAAGCTCTCATAATAATGATCCCTAAAACCGGAAAGGATCCCACGGACTGCGGCTCTTACCGTCCCATTTCCCTTCTCAACAACGACGTAAAAATACTCGCAAAAATACTGGCGACGCGTATAAACTCAGTACTAAAAGAGATCATACACGCGGACCAGTTCGGCTTCATGCCTGGCAAAAGCACGGACATGAACCTGAGGAGGCTCTTCAACCACTTGTCGTACAAGCACACTAACTGCGGGAGGCGCACCCTGGTATTTATAGATCAGGCAAAGGCCTTCGACTCAGTGGAGTGGAAGTACCTATGGGCGGTGATGCGGCGGTTCGGATTCGGGCCAACTTTTATTAAATGGATCGAGATCTTATACGACTCCCCGGTGGCCAACATTAAAACTAATGCACATGTGTCTGCCCAATTCTCCCTGAGCAGAGGCACAAGGCAGGGTTGCCCTCTGTCCCCTGCCTTGTTTGCCCTCGCCATAGAGCCTCTTGCGATCCAAATCCGAACGTCACCAACAGTGAAGGGATTTAAACTGAACAACTACGAAGAGCGCATAGCGCTCTATGCAGATGACACCCTACTCTTCCTCCAAGACCCGGAGGCGTCTCTAGACGCAGCCCTGATTATATTCGGCGCATTCGGCGCACACTCTGGCGTTAAGGTCAACTGGGACAAGACTCACTTACTGGCGGTGGACCCTGCGGCCGCCGAGCTCCCTCTGCCCGCCCCGCTGAGCTGGACAACCCAGACCACCTACCTGGGAGTAAAGGTCTCAGCGGAACTATCCGCCTTTTACAACTCCAACCTAGTCCCCCTCCTGGCATGGGCCGGGGAGGCGGCGACACGCTGGGCCTCTCTCCCACTCACGCTGGTGGGCAGAATAAACCTGCTAAAAATGAAATTGCTACCAAAATTCCTGTATATACTGCATAATTCTCCTATGTTAGTCCCTAAAAAATTCTTCACTAAGCTCCGTGGGATCGTACTGCGCATACTGTGGAGGGGCACTACACCCAGGATTAAATTGGAGACTCTGTGCCTCCCATTGAACGGAGGGGGACTGGCCCTACCGCACTTCTATTACTACTACCTGGCCAGCCAACTGGTATACGCGGGATGGTGGATATGCTCGTCAAATTACAACCCGGCGGTGGGCCTGGAACGTAGAATGGTGGACCCTGCTCAGAACCTACGGGGACTGCTACTGAGCGGCCCCTCAGCCTCGGTCGCCCCTCTGCCTACTCCCATGCTGGTGACACTGGAGACCTGGCAACGGGTCACGAGACTGTCCACAACAGAGGAGACTGCGCGATCCCCACACACTCCCCTCTGGAATAACCCCAAACTGCCACACTTCCAGCGCTTCCCGGAGTCCGCCTTCTGGAGACGCCGGGGCGTTAATGTCCTCTCTGACATAGTCAGGGAGGGCAAGTTTTGCACCTTTATGCAGCTACGGGTTGCCCACGGCCTGCCCGAAAACTCCTACTTTAGGTACTATCAATTGCGAGATGCAGCCAGGGCTCAGTTTGGAGGTCTGTCTATCCCACTATCCATGACACGGCTGGAGAGCCTGGCGCAGATGTGCAATCTTGTCAAACCGCTGTCGAGTTTTTATGCCCTTACGGTGCGGTGCTTGGCCCCGCTAGGCGAAAGGGCCGTACAGAGATGGGAGGGAGATATTCCTGACCTGACCTCAGGGGAGGATGAGGATATACTGGGTGGCTCTGGTCCCCCCCTGGTTAGCGCTAGAGACAAGCTCATCCAAGTTAAATTTCTGCACCGCATATATTATACCCCCTCCAGGTTGTGCACCATGGGCTTGCTCCCTACTGCAACGTGCCCACGATGTTTGGTGGCGGATGGGACGGTCATGCATGTGTTTTGGGAGTGCGCGGTCCTACAGGAATACTGGAGAGACGTGCTTGTCTTCATGGAAACACATCTAGGGGCACCGAGGATCATGCATCCTGGAACATGCCTCTTTGGGCTAGTGGGAGACCTGCCGGTGGCGGCAGCAACACGTACATTATACAAGTTGCTACTCTTCTATGCAAAAAAAGTGATCCTACTTAATTGGAAACACCCTGGGAGGCCGACTAGGAGCGCATGGATCCGGGTCGTTAATGCTGAAATCCCAATGTACAAATTGACATACATGGCCAGGGGGTGCCCTGAAAAATTCGACAAGATTTGGGATAGCTGGGTGAGTTGCCCCGCGACCGCGTCGGGAGAGCCAAGCCAGGCGGTAGGGGGGGAGTGAGGGTGAGAGAAGATAAAAAAAAAGAGAGACACCTGCTAAATCTGCTTTCTACGATAAAACCCTATGCTCAGAAAACTAATTTTTTCTCCTCTATTCCCACAGTTGTTCTTAAGAGAGTCGCGCCAAGGGGTTGGGGGGGGGCTAAGTTTAAGTTTTTTGGGTTTTTTTTTTTCCTGATTGATCACAGCTGATCTATTCAAGGTTAAACTACTGTTTAGCAATAACTGATAAAGTTAAGAGTTTAAAGGGGGGGGGGGGGCGAAAGAAATAAAAGTACTAGCCAGGTATAGCATGCCAAGAAGAAATATGTATATGTAAGCAGGCAAAGGTTATCTCTACCCTGTTTTTCATGCAATGTACTATCTGCTGAATCTGACACCTGCGGTGACAGTTATCCGTGTTTACGTGTTTACATGCTTGTTAATTCTGGCTAAATAAAATTCCTTTAAAAAAAAAAAAAAGTTGATCAAAACATGGGGGCTCATCTGCTATATTCATGTGAACATAATTGAATAGATTCCTAATTTTTAAAGACATCACTTTTTAGACAAAAAAAGCCTCCAAAGGAATCTTCAATATAACCATATATGCAGCTATCCTGGTTTCCTCCCCTCAACCTTGGTTTGTGATAAAGTGCATGTAGCTCTCAGGAACTATGTGAGACAGACACCACCTAATAGCATTGCCTCACAGGAAGCTTTATAGTTCTCCACTGAGCATTTATTAGAAGAGTGGTGAAAGGTACACTGATATATGTACCAATTAAGATGGAAGCTTCACCACAGAAGTGGAAAACTGCAAAATAACAGCCTGGTGGCAGAACATCACTGGTCCTCGCTCTGAAGTCTACTGTAAGATTGTGATCTGATTGCTTAATACTGTCTAATTACATTTTGCTATGCCAATTTTGATTTTTACTTGTGTTCAAAAATAGTAAAATCAGCTTTATTTCTTGCAGATGACAATACCAGGAGCTCAGAGGGGCATCTGATATATGCAGATTTTGAAGCAGATGATAAGGGTAGACAAGATACATATGAAGAACCTGCCATTATCAAAGTTATCTCCTCAGCACTTCATAGCAAAGATCTATCATCCGATCATCTTCTACAGGTCCCATCTACTGATCCATCACAGGCTGATAAGCAGAAGGAAAGTCACAGAAGACAAGAACATCAAAGACCCCACAGAGGAAAGAAGCCATATTCATGTTCAGAATGTTGGAAATCTTTTGCTAGGAAAGCCAATCTTGTTGAACATCAGAGAACTCACACAGGGGAGAAGCCATTTTCATGTTCAGAATGTGGGAAATGTTTTACTGTCAAAGCAAACCTTGTTACACATCAAAGACGTCACACAGGGCAGAAGCCCTTTTCATGTAGAGAATGTGGGAAATGTTTTACTAGCAAAGCAAATCTTCCTGCACATCAGAGAAGTCACACAGGGCTAAAGCCATTTTCATGTTCAGAATGTGGAAAGTGTTTTTCTAACAAAACAAATCTAGTTAGACATCAGAGAAGTCACACAGGGGAGAAGCCATTTTCATGTTCAGAATGTGGGAAGTGTTTTTCAAATAAATCAGATCTTGTTATTCATCAGAGAATTCACACAGGCGAGAAGCCAGTTTCATGTTCAGATTGTGGCAAATCTTTTACTAGGAAAGCAAATCTTGTTGCACATCAGAGAAGTCACACGGGGCAGAAGCCCTTTTCATGTAGAGAATGTGGGAAATGTTTTACTAGCAAAGCAAATCTTGTTGCACATCAGAGAAGTCACACAGGGCTAAAGCCATTTTCATGTTCAGAATGTGGAAAGTGTTTTTCTAACAAAACAAATCTAGTTAGACATCAGAGAAGTCACACAGGGGAGAAGCCATTTTCATGTTCAGAATGTGGGAAGTGTTTTTCAAATAAATCAGATCTTGTTATTCATCAGAGAATTCACACAGGCGAGAAGCCAGTTTCATGTTCAGATTGTGGCAAATCTTTTACTAGGAAAGCAAATCTTGTTGCACATCAGAGAAGTCACACGGGGGAGAAGCCAGTTTCATGTTCAGATTGTGGGAAATGTTTTGCTAGGAAAGCAAATCTTGTTGAACATCAGAGAATTCACACAGGGGAGAAGCCATTTTCATGTCCAGAATGTGGGAAATGTTTTACTATCAAAGCAAATCTTGTTGCACATCAGAAAATTCACACAGGAGAGAAGCCATATTCATGTTCAGAATGTGGGAAATGTTTTTCTAAGAACGCATATCTTGTAAAACATCAGAGAACTCATACAGGTGTGAAGCCATTTTCATGTTCAGAATGTGGGAAATGCTTTACTTGGAAATCACAAGTTCTTAAACATCTAAGAATTCACACTGTAGACTTGCAGTAGTGAGAGTTGCCTTCAGAGGGCCTAGAGAGGCATTCTGAGTCTGGATAGGAGAGTGTTAACACCTATGGGTGTGGCAGGAAGCCATATAAAAATATTGGTTCCTGTCACACTCAGGGAAAGTGTTAGCTCAGTGGAGCTGAAAGGCCGCTAGCCTGAGGTTCTGTGTGGGCCTGTTTGGGGAACCGTCACACCAGTCTGATGGAGGACGCCCTCCAGATGCCACAGATGGGGATCCTGTGGTTGTAAACCCTAAATTATGGACATTTGTCTGCTGTACACAATTGCTGTGTAATGTTCAATAAATACTGGCAGGTGCCAGATTTAAAAGAGAATCCACGTCTCCTGAGTGTTTTTGTGCACATGTGGTGCCCATTTCCTGACATTAAGGTCAGCAATCTGCAGGCAAGTGAACCCCCTTGCCACATATAGTAGAGTTTGCGATGGCACAAAGCTGAGTGGTGCAGAAAGCGATGGGTGTAAAGTGGATATCTGCTTGGAGCAGTGCTACTGGAGGTAGAATTCAGAGCCGGGAGGCTGAAGTTGCCATTAAGCGACAAAAGCTACTAGCAGTGGTTTAAAGAGCCAGGAGGCCGAAGTTTGTGGTTGCCAGGGGCAACAGACGTCGACAGTAAGACACATAGACTTTTGTGCATTGGAAAGTCCAGTGTCCCAGCAGGACACATCAACCGTTATGTCAGACATATTGCCATTTCTTTGGTGCAGTCCTGAGACTGATACGACGGTGAGTGTAATCTTTAAGACGCCATATTATACGATAACGTGTGCTGACGAAATGTGAAAGACTGCTGGTAGAGTTTGTGTTGGGCATGGACTTTTCTTATTTTTTTTCAACTGTGGGAGGGAAAGAAGTCGGCGCAGTCTTATACGAAAACTGCAGGTATGAACTGTGTTCAAGGACTGTCATCTGTGGGTTCTGAAAAGTGGCTACAATGCCACACATCAAGTCGGGGGAGTGGGGAGACCACTCCGAGGACTGAGGAAATGATGCAACATGGACTGGAACATTCTGATAATGTGTTTTTCTTGCAGGAAGGTGCAAAATTTGATGATGTACTAATGTATAGTAAAACTGCTTATGATGATGAGGGGAAATCTGCAGCATGTGAATTGAGGTCTAAAAATGTGTGTAGCGAATTGCTCAAATGTAGTTAGACTACCTAAAAACCATGAAAAGATGCTGTTTGGCACAGAGAGTTAAAGGAGATGTCCCGAGGCAGCAAGTGGGTCTATACACTTCTGTATGGCCATAATAATGCACTTTGTAATATACATTGTGCATTAATTATGAGCCATACAGAAGTTATAAAAAGTTTTTTACTTACCTGCTCCGTTGCTAGCGTCCTCGTTCCCATGGAGCCGACTAATTTTTGGCCTCCGATGGCCAAATTAGCCGCGCTTGCGCAGTCCGGGTCTTCAGCAGTCTTCTATGGAGCCGCTCGTGCCAGAGAGCGGCTCCGTGTAGCTCCGCCCCGTCACGTGCCGATTCCAGCCAATCAGGAGGCTGGAATCGGCAGTGGACCGCACAGAAGAGCTGCGGTCCACGAAGACAGAGGATCCCGGCGGCCATCTTCAGCAGGTGAGTATGAAGACGCCGGACCGCCGGGATTCAGGTAAGCGCTGTGCGGGTGGTTTTTTTAACCCCTGCATCGGGGTTGTCTCGCGCCGAACGGGGGGGGGGTTTAAAAAAAAAAAAAACCCGTTTCGGCGCGGGACATCTCCTTTAATGAGATTAGCCCCTTAGGTTTTGAAACCTTTAGTTCAGCTGCAGGAAAATGGAAAGGTACATTCTGCTGCCAGAATTGTTCCCCAAATAAAGATAGAGTATAAACAGGTTCCCACAGAGAGTTCAGCCAACGCCAGGCGAGAGCACATATATGCCTCCAGAGGGAGAGAGAGAATTTTGTAACTGTAGTTTCCAAGGTAATTGAAATAGTTGCTAGCAGCAACCAGAAGTCTGTTGGGCTACAAACATTAAAAGTGCAAAGAAGAGGAAAAAGGGAAAGAAAACTGCTTCTTGCAAAGTAGAAGAAGGTGTGGTTAGTGTAGACCCTGAGGTCCAAAGTAAGACAGACTGTGAACGCTTGCTCAAAGACCAGGCAGAACTTGTACAGATGCGGGCTGTGCAGAATACTATGGTGAAGCAAGGGTTACTAATAGAGGAGCAGACAGAGACTCCAGAGAGAAAGAGATGATGCTCTCAAAGAAGCGGCTCAGGTGAAAGCAGAAAGTGCAGTGGTCTTAAAGAAAAATGAACACCTTAAAAGGGTAGCTAAAACTGAAGCTGAATGCAGGTTGCTGCGGAACAGAAAACTGTTCAGTATGAAGAAGGCTTGATAGAATTAAGAGGTGAGAAAAAGAAATAATGAGGAATTTCTTTCAAAAGCCCATCAAGAGATACAAAACCTCAGAAATGTAGCCAGAGATGAAGCTGATTGCGCCTCCAGAAAAACTCCGCAATCTGTGCAGTATGAACAGGACTGTAAGAAACTGCAAATGAAAGCCCAAGAGTTAGAGATGAGCTGTTGCAAGTTAGACATAGCTTCTACAGATCCTCGTAATTAAACTACAAGTTTGCATAATCAAGTTGCAAAGTTGGAGATGGTAACATACTATATTAGGCTGAAGGAAGACAATGTCCATCTAGTTCAGCCTGTTTCCACCCCCTTTGTTGATCCAGAGGAAGGAAAAAAAAAACAAGAGGCAGAAGCCAATTAGCACCCTTGGGGGAAAAAATTCCTTCCCGACTTTATAATGGCAGTCAGAATAATCTCTGGATCAACGTTTAATAGTTCCTACCTGACTCCAAGTCCCGGATCAACAACCCCGCTGGCTATTTAATGTCTATTTCCTGTAATATCATAGCGCTTTAGAAACACATCTAGCCCCCTCTTAAACTCCCTTATCGATTTTGCCATCACCATGACCTCAGGCACAGAGTTCCACTGTTCCACTGCTCTTACAGTAAAGAACCTTCTTCTATGCTGGTGATGAAACCTTCCTTCCTCTAAAGGTAGAGGATGCCTTCTTGTTACCGTCGCAGTCCTGGGTATAAACAGATCATGGGAGGGATCTTTGTATTGTCCCCTGATGTATTTATACATAGTTATTTGGTCATCCCTTAATTGTCTTTTTTCCAGGGTGAATAATCTCAATTTTGACCACCCTCTTTGGGTATTCCGGTCTTCCCATTCCGTTTATTAATTTAATTGCCCTTGTCTGCGACACCCCACTCCCTGCCTTAGCATGGCGCTGTCCGCATTGCCGGCCTCTTCCACCTCCCTGTGAGATGCTATCATGACCTGTCTGTCCATGTTGGGTCAAGCACCTCATCATCGTCCTTCTCCTCCTAAGAGGTCTCTATCACAGTGAGCAGCAGGAGCGGACACCCCCCATCTCCATATCCCCCTGAATACACAACCAAATATCAATCAGGGGAGCATACAGATTATTATATACACGACCACATGATCCCCAGATACACTGAATCTCTCCATGTAACAATCATATATATAGCTGTAACCCCAAACACCGGCTCATTGCATGGATATACTTCCCAGGAGCACGGACATGTGCAGGCACACCAGAAACAGCAGCAGAAACAAAACTCTGGCTCCTCTGGGAATCCCAGAATAACAACAACTTCCAACATAAGAGTCCTTATTCAGAGCATGCTGCAGATAAGACCTCAGTCAGAAACATGTAAGTACAGTTGTGGGAGCGGTTTATCCTGGAATCCATGGAAGTGCTGGAGTTTTGTTTCCAATCGTATATTTAGGATTAACCAAGTCCCAGCAGTGTAATCCCGCAGGTGCAAATCAGTCCACAACGTACGGAGCAAACAAGGTGCCATCAGAGTCCAGTCCTCTTCCTAACCCAGAACCATTCACTATAAATATTCATATATGCAGACATTATTATTTACCCATGAAGAACAGGCAGATGGATATAAACCTGCAGGCTGATATCAGGGGATGAAAGCCTCCTCAGATACAGTAACAGGCATATGATGAAGAATAAACCGATAGTAACAAACTCCCCGACGCGTTTCCTAGACGGTTACATCTGGTCTCAGATCCTCAGGAGATACAGAGGAATTCTCTGCAATAAAGCAGAAGAGAATCCTCAGATCTCAATGCAGCATTATGGCCTTCACATGGGAAGAATAGCTGTGTCCCTGCCCATCCCGGTCAGTCCATGATGCCGACCGGCTGCTGTTGCATGAGGTCTCTGCTCTCCATCTGCCTCTAAAGGAAGCAACATGCTGCGTGGGAAAAAGCTGTTTATATGGCCGTCTAAGTGACATCACATGGCTCCCGCTTATCACATGATCAGCCAGATTTAGATAATAGACATCCCTTCCAGCGATCCCACTACATACACACGGGACTGGTATGCCTCAACAAAGATGTCCGCTGCGGATCATTCAGCTGACCAATCATGTGACTTAGATGGATAACCGCATTTGCAACAGTGAGGATGTAGAGCATATAGGGAGCTGCATAAGTCCCCATAAAGTAGCCATTTTCATGGAGACACCATCTGTCTGGGTAGCCATATTTGCATATACAGTTCACTCTGGTCATGTCATCTATCATAACAAAACAAAGTTAGCTGGTTTCACACAGGTGTATTGTCATTGTGCTTCGCAAGCGCAGATTTCCCACGTACAGCACGCAATGCTAATAGCCAATTGACTTGTATTGGGCCACTCACCACTTGCAATTTTTTTTTAATGCATGGATTACTCACGCAAATGAAAACAATTGCGGCATGCACTAACTTGGTGGATATTACACACATGTAAATGCCACGACAGGCAGCACGTAAAAAGTATGCATTTCATTGCGTACATGCTGAGTGCTCGTACGTCAGCACACATGTTTGTGTGAGCCTGGCCTGAGTCACACCAGGAACCTGATTATTACTAATTACCATATAGAACAGAGAAGAGGATATTATAATTCGAGAAGAACACATATTATGGACAATACTTGGTCCATAAGGGGGTATTAGGTAAGGTAAACAACCCCAACCAGGAGCTTATATCAATGTACCCCAATACAAAGCTGGTCTAGTTACCCCAATAAACGATGTAAAAGTCGGGCATTCATACAAACCGTGAGGCCGAACCGGTTTACGATGAAATATCCACTAAGTTTCCTTCTACAACAATATCTGACCAACATTCCCCTTGTGTATTGGTAATCTCATGACCTCCAAAGCAAAACACTTAATGGTTGGTGGATCCCCACTGTCTCCATTACATGTCTAGATAGCGGGTTCTTCCAGATATCGTGACTCTGCTCTAGGATGTGTATCTTGAATTCACGGTTAGTTTTTCCCACGTACCGCTGGCCACAGTCACAGATGCACAAATACCCCACCGCAGTCGGCAAATACATTTAACTAAAAGGTCTTAGACATATATTGATCATGATATTCGGACCCAACTTTTATGTCTGACCAGCTTTGCATCGGCCACATTCTATTAAGCCATGAATTGGCCAGAATCGGGGGTACAAGTAGCTATGTACTAAATGGTCACCTCTGCTTCGAGCCTTCCTGTATGTAATGGATGGCTCGTCTGCTATGAAATCCGACAATTCAGGATCAGTTTTCAAGGGGGGGGGGGGGCAATATTTACGATGAATGTCTCAAGTCGAATCAGAAGCTGAGTCAAAGGTGTACCGATCAGTCGGACCACCATATATACCCCAACATTAGCTTTTTTTTTTTACCACCGGAGGATAATCACCCCCTTTCTAGAGATGTCTGGCAGTAATGTAAGCTTCATCTATGTAGCCGGATGGATATGCTCTCTGCATACATCGCCCTTTGGGGTCTCTTGCCTCCTGTTCCCATGCTGCTTCGGATGAGCAGTTCTTCCTGATTCAGAGTAACTGCCTCTTGGGAATGCCCCTCCGAAATGGATGGGGGGAGGGTGGCGGGGTAGCTATCCTATCTGAGAAAACTGTTGCTCACTTTACTTTTTCAGTATAAGCTGGTCATTAGTTGACTGTCGTTGCTCCCAGATACTAAAATTCAAGGGACGGTAGAGACGTTATCAATTTCGTATGTAAACCTCAAATTTAGTGCGTTGATATTCAGCTAGGACACAAAGTCACCAAAGCTCTCTGTAGATCCCGGCCATGGCACAAAATTGTCATCAATATATGAAGTCCAGAATACAATCTGCTCCGTCCACTGTGCTCCATCATCAGAATAGACTATGTGGTCCATCCACCAACCGAGGCGCAGGTTAACAAACGTGGGGCACCAGGGCTCCCCATTGTTGTACCCGGAGCTAATGGAAGAACCAGCCGTTGATAACAGAGTAATTGTCGGTAAGTATACAGTGCAAAAGGTTCGGGACATTCATTATGCTTAGATAGAAAATGACTGAGAGTCTCTAAAAATGATCGAACGGCTTGAAGACCATCTTCATGAACAACGCAGCTGTACAACGCTTCCATGTCTATAGAAGCCGCCATATCCCAGATGTCACCAGGATCCCAGCTATCTTTAATTGTGAGTCTCTGGTGTCCCTCATGTTTGAAGGCAATGCCGTAACAGAAGGGCGCAGGATACCATCTATATCCCACAGTTCTGTATCAGATCTTCCCCCCCTGATACAATGGGGCGACATCTCAAGGGGTCCCGTCCCTTATGGACCTTGTGTAGCCCATAGAATGTCACAACCCTGCGATGGATCGAATGCAGAAAATCCCCTTCAGTGCGACTGATCAGAGAACCAGCAGTGCCTTTTGTACAGTATATGGATAGGGCAGCACCTTCAAATGGATGTAGACAAAAAGAAAATAGGAAGAAAGGGACTTACCTGGCGCAAGGTCCCTGGTAAAGGGCTGACCCGCTAGTGCCCGAAGTCCAGGCAGGCTATGCAGTGTATATCCCTACATCCCACATATCCGCAACTTCAGAGAGCAGCAAGAGGAACCCCCCATTCAACAAGAAATGGATAAAGAACAAAAGCTCTAGCTCTAGTCACAGCTGTATCACCCAACTCAAACAACCAATCAGGTTGCTTTAATAGTGAATCAGCCAACCCAAACAACCAATCAGGTTGTGAATCGAGCAGAAGTGTTGTGGAATATAGATATATGCTGGGCTGACTTTAGTGAGGAACAGAACCTGCGGTGACATATAAAGCAAAGTCACATTGCAATGCCACTGCAGGTCATGTTCCTCACTAAAGCCAGCCCAGACACTGCTACAGCTGTGAGTGGAGCGAGGACCAATAGCAGGGGTGGCAATGGGGGTCACCTATTACTACGGGGGATGCAATAGGGAGTCACATATTACTACTGCAGACGCAATAGGGGGTCACCTATTACTACTGGGGCCAATATAGGGGGTTGCTATTACTACAAGGGCCACCATACAGGGGGTCACTATTACTACATGGGGTGGATTTGCTGCAGAATTCACAGTAGCAGCAAAGTGGATGAGATTTTGAAAATCCCATCCACACGGGGTGGCAGCAATCTGCACAAAACCCGTGTGGATGACATGAGGTGCGGGATTTAATTCTGCAGCATGTTAATTTTAAATATAATGTATATTAATAGCCCATCCAGCGTTTCGCCCTGTTTTTTTTTTTGTTTTTTTTAAAGGCCCTGTCCTTTTTATAATGACGGATGTAAAAATCATATGTTGTGATAAGCCACGCCCTTAACCCCCGCCCCTGACCACACCCTCTGTCCTGCTTTAGGGCGCCATGTGAAACTTTTGCTTCAAAAAGGGTTCCATGGCGGAAAAAGTTTGGAAACCACTGACCTAGTGGAATGCATTATGTGTTTCACTGTATCTGTAATAAAGAGAAGCAAGGGCAGTAAGCATGATGACATCAGTGACGGCATTGCAGTCATCTGATCATTTAATCGACAATAAAACGCAGACAAATAGACATAGATATATTAAATACAAGAATTCCTTGGTTTCATATAATTAATAAAAACTACCCAAAAAATAAATAAAAAAATCAATAAAATGCTAAAAAATGCTTGTAAAAATACTTGTAAAGTCCTTGGGTTTAGGGGAACACCACACAAAAAAGGAAATTTTTCAGACATATTAACCCCTTAATGCCACAGGGGATAAGTGTACGTCCTGGCTTCAGTGTACTTAACGCAACAGGATGTATACTTATGCCCTGTGGATGGTGCGGGATCAGAAAAGATACCGCACTATCCATCAGTGGGAGCTGGCTGTTACCGATAACTGGCCAGCCACTTCAATAGCGGGGGTACATAAACACAGCGACCGCTGCTGTTAAGCCCTTACAGGCTGCAATGTAGATTTGGGCATGTAAAGGGTTCACAGAGGCAGCACACTTCGTCTGTGATGTCATCGGACCTCCGCGATGTAATCGCGGAGGTCCAATGGGTTGCCATGGCAACAGGACGCTAGCTACAGGCGTCCTGCTTTGCCAGTACCTTTGATCGCTATAACAAGCGATAAGTGGTTGCAGGACAGAAGTCCCGCAATGCTTTATCAAATAGACCATAGCTGCTATGGTACAGGTTCCCTACAGGGACAAAAAGTGCCAAAAAAAAACCCCTTAAAGACTAAGGCAAAATGCTTATTTTGTTCATTTTGCCTCCCAAATAATGCAATAAAAGTAATCAAAAAAGCCATATGTACCCCAAAATGGTACCCATAAAAACTACAGCTCGTCACACAAAAAAAAACAAGCCTCACAAAGCTCCATCCCTGGAAAAATAAAAATGTTATAGGACTTTAAATACAGCGACTTAGAACATGTTTTTCTCAAAAAGGGTTTTTATTGTGAAAAAATGGAAAAACCTACAAAAATACAAAGAATTTTGGTATCGTAATCGTACCGACCCACAGAAAAAACATATTGTGTCATTTATACTGCATGATTAACGCTGTAAAAAAACAAAAAGCAATGGCAGAATTGATGCATTATCTCTCTGTTATCATAAAAAAAATAATAAAAATTTTACAATATTGTCTATGTGCCCAAAAATGGCACCAATAAAAACAACAATTTGCCAGGAAAAAACAAGCCCTCATACGGCTATGTTAACAGAAAAAAAAGATATGGCTTTTGAAAAGTGGAGATGAAAATCCCCCCAAAATAGTTGCATCCTTATGCCCAAATAGGCCATGTCCTTAAGGGGATAAAACACTATTATACTGAAAAGAGTAAGAACACCTGCTCACATGTACTGATGTGACAGGATACAAATCCCCAACGCACAATAGAACTATAAGATTCCTGGGACATTTACATGTTCCACATACAATGTTGTGTAGCTGATCCAGTGCAGTGAATGTCCTGTTGGGGGCTTTAAAGGTGGGGAAACAGCTTAAAAACTGAGAGCCAGGATGAGATCTCATCACCATATAATTAGAGAAAGACTGAACTACCTGTGGCAAAACATTTCTGTTGTCGTGGACACAACATAGAGCAGATGAGAGTTATCATACTGAAGGGCAACTTCAAGTCGCAGCATTACAGAAGAATTTGGGAGTATAACTTTATGGCCATTTTGGAAACCCTCAAGAATGGAAGGAACCTTGGAGCAGGGTTCTTGTATCAGTGGAGAATATGAAAGGTCTGAAGGAGGTCAATAGGGGTGTCCTTTAGGAGAGCCCCCAGAGGGTGTGTGGAGACTCCTGGGTAGTGAGTGGGTCAGGGATGGCATTGTCTCTCCCTAAAGAGAGCACCCAGAAGGGGTGCTATTCCCAATAATCAACTTTACAAACTTGGTAAAACTCATACATTGATTTGAAGGAATTCTGCCATCCAAAAGGTGGTGATGCAGAGGTATTGTTCCATCTTCCTTGTTTGCAGGTCTGAAGGAGAGATTTCACATTCCTTGTCATTGGACTAATTATTTACTGTTATGGTCATCCCTCCCTGCTATTAATCTCAAAATGTCTGTGCCCTCTTACCTAGTATTTATTTAGTGCAAATTAAGTTCAGCATGTTCATGCCCTCCCATGTGATCATGTGTATTTATTGAACTAGATTGACTTGATGTTCGCTACGACAACATTAAATATTTGGAGAAATGGTTGTGAAGCTCCCCTCTCTCTCTCGTTCACTCTCCATGCCCCTTCTCTCTATCTCCCTCTGTCTCCATGCCGCTTCTCTCTCACTTCCCCCCTCTCCCTCTATTTCCATGCTGTTTCTCTCTCCCCCTCTCCCTGATGCTTCTCTCCTCCTTTCTCTGTCTCCCTCTCTCCATGCTGCTTCTCTCTTTGCCCCTCTCTCCCTCTACCCCCTCTCTATCCATGCTGCTTCTCTCTCACCCCCTCTCCATGCCACTTCTGTCTCTCCCTCTCTCTCCATGCTATTTATCTCTCTCCCCCCTCCCTTTCTCCATGACACTTCTCTCTCCCCGTCTCCCTCTCCCCCCTCGCCCTCTCTCTTCATGCCGCTTTTCTCTCTGCCCCTCTCCCCCCTCCCTCTCTCCATGCTGCTCCTTTCTCCCCATCTCTCTCCATGCTGCTTCTGTCTTCACCCGCTCCCCCTCTCTCCATGCCTCTTCTTTCTCTCCCACTCTTCATACCTACTTCTCTCTCCCTTTCCCACTCGCTCGCTCTCCATGCCACTTCTCTCTCCCTCTCCATGTGCTTCTATCTCTCCGCTTTCCCTGTCTCTTCATTTTGCTTCTCTCTCCCTATCCCCCTCTTTCCATGCTGCCTCTCTCCCTCCCCCCACTCACTCTCTCTCCAGCTGTTCTCTCTCTATAGTTTCTCTCTCGTTCTCTCTCTCCAGCTATTTTCTCTCTTTCCAACTGTTCTTTCTCTCCAGCCATTCTCTCTCTCTTTCTCCAGCTGTTCTCTCTCTTTCTTTCTCCAGCCATTCTACTTCTCTCACTCCAGCTGTTCTCTCCTCCTGAGCAACCACTGTTCTCTCTCACGCCCCTCCCTCACTCTCTCTCTTCAGCTGTTCACTCTCTCTCTCACTCTCTCCAGCTGTTCTCCTTCTCACTCTCTCCAGCTGTTCTCTTTCTCACTTGGCCTGATATTGCGCTCGTGCACGTGCAATGTCCCTGCAGATGCAAGGCAATTTTGTCTTAAAAATGCCTCCCATCATTTCAGGGAAGTTGCGATCCTAAAGTGTTTACCGTTGTTTGCAATGGGAAATCTTGCATCACACTTACGGACGTATTGCAGGTCGTGCAATGTGTTTTCTGCCCTGTTGAAAACAACAGATGAGATGGAACACGGCATGTTTTTTTCTAGCACAATGATGCGTGAAAAAAAAAAAATCACTCATATATAGAACCCCATTCAAAAGAATTGATCTCATATTCATGCAAGATTTGTGCGTCTCGCAATGCACAAACCTCGCATGATTTTTCTCGGCCGTGAGAAAGCAGCCTAGGAATGAACTCATTGAAATCAATGGGTTCTAGTCTCTTGATTTTGTGTGCACATATATGGTCTGTGAAGCTGCTCTAAAAAACAACCTATTAGAAAAAAAAACAGAATAAGAAGTCTCAAACCTTCTCCCTGCTGCAAATATAAGAAAACAACTGTTCACAGCACATTAAAAAGCTTTTTAATGACCTTTAATTAACATCCAATCATAGCAGTTTTTGCTGAAAAAAAATGTCATAAAATGCCCGGAAAAAGTCCATTGGTATTGTGGCATTTTTTAAAAACAATAACACCTATTCTCACATGAAATCACCTTTTTGCATTTCTTTTCTTGTAGCATTTGCCAATTAAATGAGTTTAACATAGAAAAAATAGTTACTTTTCTGTGTGCATTCTTAGATGTTTAATAACTAGAGATGAGCAAACGTACTCGGTAAAGCACTACTCGTCCGAGTAATGTGCCTTAGCCGAGTATCTCCCCGCTCGTCCTGAAAGATTCGGGGAGCGCCGCTGCTGACAGGTGAGTTGCGGCGGGGAGCAGGGGAGAGCGGGCGGGAGAGAAGGAGAGAGAGATCTCCCCTCCGTTCCTCCCCGCTCTCCCCTGCAGCTCCCCGCTCCGCGGCGCTCCCCGAATCTTTCAGGACGAGCGGGGAGGTACTCGGATAAAGCACATTACTCGGACGAGTAGTGCTTTACCGAGTACGTTCGCTCATCTCTATTAATAACTCGTGATTTCTTAGTAAACCTTTTCTCACATTCTGAACATGACTATGGCTTCTCTCCTGTGTGATTTCTTTGGTGTTTAACAAGATATGATTTCAGAGTAAACCTTTTCCCACATTCTGAACATGAAAACGGCTTCTCCCTTGTGTGAATTCTCTGGTGTGTAACAAGATATACTTTGCAAGTAAAACATTTGCCACAATCTGAACATGAAAATGGCTTCTCTCCTGTGTGAATTTTCTGATGCCTAAAAAGATTTGATTTCTCATAAAAACATTTCCCACATTCTGAACATGACACTGGCTTTTCCCCTGTGTGACTTCTCTGATGTGTAACAAGGCGTGCTTTGCTAGTAAAACATTTGCCACATTCTGAACATGAAAATGGCTTCTCTCCTGTGTGATTTCTTTGATGTATAACAAGATTTGATTTTGCATGAAAACATTTCCCACATTCTGAACATGAAACTGGCTTCTCTCCTGTGTGACTTCTCTGATGTGTAACAAGACGTGCTTTGCTAGTAAAACATTTCCCACATTCTGAACATGAAAATGGCTTCTCTCCTGTGTGACTTCTCTGATGTATAACAAGATTTGCTTTGCTAGTAAAACAATTCCCACATTCTGAACATGAAAACGGCTTCTCTCCTGTATGGGTTCTCTGGTGTACAAAAAGATTTGCTTTATAAGTAAAACATTTCCCACATTCTAAACATGAATACAGCTTCTCTCCTCTGTGATCTCTTTGATGTTCTCGTCTTCTGTAACTTTTCTTCTGCTTATCAGTTTGTGATAGATCAAAAGATGGGACCTGTATTAGAGGATCAAATGATGGATCTTTGCTGTTAGTAGCTGAGAGTATATTTGGGATAATGGCAGGTTCTTCATATGTATCTTGTCTACTATTATCATCTGATTCAAAATCTGCAGATATCAGACGTCCTTCTGAGCTCCCGGTGCAGTCATCTGCCAAGAATAAAGCTGATTTTACTATTATTGAACATAAGTAAAATGGTATTGATATTTTAGAACATTTCAATATAAATTATAGGTCGCATAGCAAAATGCAATTGGACAGAAATAAGCAGTCAGATCACAAACTAGCAGTAGACTTCAGAGCGAAGACCAGTAGATCATCATGATGTTCTGCCACCAAGGTGTTATGTTACAGTTCTCCCCTTCTGTGGTGAAGCCTTCATCTTCATATGTTCATGTATCTATATATCTGTCACCACTCTACTAGTAAATGCTCAGTGGAGAACCATAAATGTTCTTGTGAGTCAGTGCTATTAGGTGGTGTCCATCTCACAAACTCTCTGAAAGCTACATGCACTTTATCACAAACCAAGGTAGAGGGGGGAACCAGGATACTTGGCTATATGGTCATATTGAACAGGCTTTTTTGGTCAAAAGAGAGATGTCTTTAAAGAATTAAGAGGAAAAACACACAGTGTAAATAGGACAGTGCTTCAGTCTCAGTGGGTCACAATCAGGTGGGATAAAAGAACAAAAGAAAAGAAAAAAAGAGGGGACTCACCTGGTATGAACAGCTGCACCTAGATAGGTAACAGCCGTCACACCTGAAATCCCCATAAGTATACAATCTGGAAACCTTGGGATCCAGATAAAGGAGAGTGTCTAGGGGTGACCAACACCACAAAGGAGCTCGGTGAAGCAAAAGCACAAGAAAAAAATGTGCGAAAATCCTGTGCTCCGATCACTAGATAAAAGTATTCACAATTAAAAGCGAAAAGCACTTACTTGGAGGAGGTGTCTGATAGCATTTGCAGACCCCTTTTCCCCCAGTGATGATGCCAGAGGTAGTGGGTAATTTCTAAAGGGTCATTTATTTAAACGTAGGTAGACAAACATACAGCAAGGAAGCATGCAACGCGTTTCAGGGGTTAAAACCAACTTTTTCAAAAAGAATATACCTGATTATGAGAAGCCTTTATGTACTGGGCGGCAGAGTGTCAGAAATTCAAAAGAGGTGGGCGGAGTTACAGGCCGCAGACGCTGCCTGCCGAGCAAATGTCAGCATCTGTGTTCTACTTACTCAGAGAGAAAGAGCGGGGGAGGTAGGTAGGGGTGGGTGAGAAGTTCCCATGTGACAGGGAGGGCGGGGAAACAAGTAGTGCAGGGAAGCCTCTACAAGCAGTCCCAGAGAGGCTGAAAGCACCAGCCCACTTCATTCCTCTCACCGTTTCCATGGCAACCAAGACACTGGGAGGATGCTCCATTAGGGGATAGAGTAATATAGCGTCCTCTCAGTGTCTTGCTTGTCATGGAGATGGGGAGAGGGAGGAAGTGGGCTGGCGCTTTCAGCCTGTCTGGGACCAAATTTTTTTTCTTGTACTTTAAAAACTAAGAATCCATTCAATAGGGTTACCTGGATATGGCGGATGAGCCTCCGTGTTTTGATCAAAATGATCTAAGACCTTTGCATTTTCATATGGGTAGTATAAACAATCAGATCTTAAATGTGTATGAGTGCTGAGGTATGTTTCTATTTGGCCTGGTTGACGTCAACTGCAGCAATTGCATCTTCAGCTGTCTCTCCTGCTCTACTCACGAAGAAGGGAGACTTCCTCTCCTCGCTGACATAGACAATCTTGCTCTTGCACAAAAATGTTGGTGAGATAGGAGGGAAACTCCTCTAGTCCATACCTTGGGCTGTGCTCTGCATCACTGCAGTCACCATGACCTTGCTTTTCAGGACTATTCAGGGTCTCTCCTCAGTGCAGCAGCCACTACAGCAGGACCAAACTTGCACTCACCGACCAATGTACACCGCATAGCATACACCAGATTTCAGCTAATGGTGCCACCATGTGGCCTCCCCTACTCTAAATACAAATTGGGTAATCTAGCCACATCACTGCTCACAGTCCAGTGCTGTCCTACCATTCATCTCCAGTGGTGGTGCAACAGTCTCTTAGGCAGATAATTGATCGCGTCACCACCCATGTCATCAAAGGTGGTCGAACCATTAACCCATCATCCCTGCTTGGCTCTTCTCTAGGCCTAATTCAGACGAGTTCTGTTTAGCACATAAGAGGTGTGCACAGAAAGCGCTTCTATAGGATCCAACGGGATCCTATAGAAGCGTTCATATGAACAGCTAGCTGATATACCCAGCTTAGCCCGAGTTAAATTGGTACTGGTGTTTATCTGGTGTTCACACGGAAAATCTTATGAAGTCGTGGTTACTTTAGAGATACCGAGGAAAAAAATAAGTTCACCATTTTGCATAGTTCTTTGCGTTACCCAGGAAACATCACGGGGAGGTAACCATGCGACGTTTCCTTTATATAAAATGACATCAGGAAGTGAGAGAATTAGATTACGTACGTAAAATTTGGACGCTAAGTCTTTTGCGCTTAGAATTGAATAATCGAGTTGGGACCCATTAACTTTTCCTATTTATGACAATCAATGCCTGTTCCAAATTTTAAGTTTCTATGGCATCGGGAAGTGAGAGAATTAGATTCTGTACGTAAAATTTGGACACTAATTCTTTTGCACTTAGAATTGAATAATCGAGTTGGGACCCATTAACTTTTCCTATTTATGACATATTCAATGCTCGTGCCCAATTTTAAGTTTCTATGACATCGGGAAGTTGGAGAATTAGTGGCGAGTCAGTCAGTCAGTGAGTGAGTCAGTGAGTGAGTCAGTAAGTGAGTCAGTAAGTGAGTCAGTAAGGGCTTTCGTCTTTATATATATATAGATTGTTAGACACGCTAAATTAGCACATCTAACAAATAGGACATGCATGGCAACAATGCCGACATCTAAGGCCCGTGCTGCACGAAAAGATAGGAGCTGCGCAGAAGTTTCCATTGAGTCCTAGTGGAGCAGGAGTTTATGGAAACTCCTGTGCAGGAAAGGAAGATTCCCTGCTGCTTATAGCAGGACTTTTAAAACGTGCTGCCAGAAGCACATTTTAAATGTCCTGTAAACTCCTGTTAGTCCTCACGGGGATGAGGGTTACCTTGATCTCTGTGGTGACTAACAGGAATTTACAACAGGACATTTAAAATGTACTACTGGCAGGATGTTTTAAATGTCCTGCTGTAATCAGTAGTCCTGTACTGGATCAGTACGGGACTCCCTCCACCTCTCTCCCCAAATGATTTCCCTATAGTGGGGAGAGAGAGGGGGGTGGGTTACAGGGCTTTTCTGAGAGTGATGGGGATTCGCCCCTCAAGCTGCGCCTCCTCCAGTTTTGCTATGGGAATCCCTGAGAGATGCCAACTCTCTCTGCGCTATGGGGATATCCATAGGGAAAGCGACTTGTATTGCGCCGACTCATTGCACAGTGATTTCAGGTAATTTTAACCCCCCAGCATTCTGAGTACTCATTTTACTGACCTCAGAAGGATAGAAGGTGAGTCAACCTTGACACGGCTACCTGAACCATGCGGGGATTGAACTCGCAAACTGCTGCCTTAACACTCTGCGCCACACGAGGGAGAGACACATGGGTTAATCCCCCATAGCAGGGAGACCGAGCACAACTATGGGGGATTAATCCATAGCCCCGCTCTCTTACGGTTATGGGGAAGTGCCAAATCCCTGTGGGGCTTCTTCTCTCTCCTCCTGGAGCAGCTGCCTGTTCACACGATTTTTAGTGCAGTATAGGTGCGATTTTTTTCGTGCACCTATACTGCGTTATAACAGCGCACGTATGAATGGAGAGTTAGGAGAGTGTCCAGCTTGCAACGTACAGGTAGCAACAAGTACTTGATCTTCACCTGCTAAATCTAGCTTTTTTTTGGACATCATTACCCCCTCCACACTTGATGATATTAATCTTTCCTGCTTGCAGTGAGATTTCTTATATGATAATGATGATCCGGCATCCAGGTTTCTTTCTTCCAGGCCCTGGGGAGAAGCATTCCTGACACTCATAGCACCAACCTTCCATCCTCCAAGGAATCTTCTGTTATTGGGTCTATGTCTCCACAATCTGGAGTCTAGGAGTCTAAAAGGAATTGGCCTCGTTCACATAGATATATTATATATCCGGACTACAGATGGATTTTACACTCAGATTTTCTATTTCAAAACATTTATTCATACAGATACAATCCATACGATAATGGTGTCATTATTACGATGTGGTGCCCATAATTACACCCATATTATAGATGCCCATCGTGTGTTATCACCTATAACGGTATCACATGTCACCCACATTTAGGGCTGCTTCACACGGGCGTATTTTATATCAGTATTTTGTGAGCCAAAACCAGGAGTGGAGAAAAAGTGTAATGGAAAGATTTGCAGTTCTTGCATATTTTGAACCCACTCCTGATTTTGGCTCACAACATACTGATGTAAAATACGCCCGTGTGAAGGAGCCCTTTGGCTGAATGGGGGAACATCCAGCGAAAACTGACAGATCACAGAGCTTATAAACCTACATAACCATCTGCAGCCGCTGACCGAGGAGAATCTGTGACTCCTCTCTGCTCTATTTAGTGGTTACTACTCACCTGGGCGGTTACCTGTAGGAATCTCTTCTTCAAACTCCTCTTTGATCGTCACAATTGTCACTGTAGTATTAATATTTGTCAGATCGTCATCCTAATAGAAAATGAAACAAAAAACACATGAACACAGCCTAATGCTGAGGTCCCATGGTTGCAAGCATAAAACACTGTGTGGGTCATGCAGATTTTTACTGCTGTGGAGCCGCTGGTGACCTGTTCCATCACTGAGTATTGCAGTGATATTGTACTGTGCATGACAGAGTATCTCACGCACGCTGTCTCGCATAGTCCACCTGTCTTTTTTGCTTATATTTCCTTCTGCCAAGGGGCGGGATCATGTATGTAAATTCATTTTGCAGCTGCGCGGTTCAGGTATGGTTACAGGTTGCAGGGGACGTGCTTTTAGTTTTGCCTCTGATCAGATAGATATAAATCCAACTTGTTGGCTCCTTATTCCCACCAGCTGTCAGGTTGTGCTGGCTGGGATCTGTTGACCCACATACGTTTCTTGCAGCACAGCCCCACAAGTGTGGAATGATTGAGCTGGCTAGGTGTGGTGTTCTCCTGCTAGCCAATCACCACCGGTCTGTTTGCAGATAAATAGCCGCCCTCTGCAAGAGGAGGCTAGTATCCCTTTACTCTATGGTTTACTTTACCTGGTGAGCAGTCATGTTTCCTTTGTAGCTTACTGTTTGTGTTTGGTGGCTGGTATCCTTTCACTCTATGGTTGGTTAGTCTTGCATGCCTGTACATATGTTGAGTTTGAACAGGGGTTTGTGCAGATGGCCAGACATTAGGTGCGGATAGCCCTGTTCTGTGTATATGCTGTGATCAGCGTCATGTTCTGTATGTCTGAGCTGGTGACTAGACTTGAGGAGTGAACTGTCCTGTTGTATGTGGTTGCTCTGTTCTTGCATGCTAGCTATAGTGCGTTGGTGTGTGATTTGTTTTGTCTGATTCTTATCCCTGTACTTTGGGCGCGTTCGTGTGGGCCCTGTGCTTATTTGCCCACACAAATGTAACACCAGCAGTGTCCACGGCTAGAAAACTGGGAGAAGATCCAGACAACATGTAATGTCTCTGGTCAGCGGTAATCCTGCCATCTCCACCGGCCTCATCACACAAGTAGAAGAGATCTAATAAGACTGAAGACAAGAGCTTCACAGCCTTCTACAGATCAGAGGGACATCTCCATCTACCTGGTGGTCCTGTGGAAGAAGAGGATGGGGACATCTCTCTGGTGGGCTTCTCTTACTGCATGGAACTGCAGGAAACACAGACAGACACTGAAGTCATTCTTCCCATACAGATAATAAAGTCCCCGTGTATTTAGTCCTGTCTATTACCTGGTGATGGGAGCGGCCGGTGAGTCTCAATCATGGCCTCCTTGTACAGATCCTTGTGTCCTTCTAAATACTCCCACTCCTCCATAGAGAAATAGACAGCAACATCCTGACACCTCTTAGGAACCTGACAACACAACATACAGTCATCACCCAGAAGCCTCCAGTGCTGTTACTTTATAATGTCCCAGCATTCCCTGCAGCCTCACCTCTCCAGTCAGCAGCTCAATCATCTTGTTGGTGAGTTCTAGAATCTTCTGTACATTGATGTTCTCATGTATCAGGGGGTGAGGTGGGGGCCCCATGATTGGGCTCAGGGGTCTTCCCCATCCATCACACACAGGGGCCCGACAGCCATCACTAGAGGTCTTCTTCACTAACGTGTAATCCTGTATATGGGGAGACAGTAATAAATATCACTACACCAGAGTCCATCCCCTCCCCAGTGACATCATCTGTTATTACCATAGACAAGTATGATGTAATGTGACATCATCAGAATCTCTCCCCCTGTCCAGTGACATCATCTGTTATTATCATAGATAAGAATTATATAAAGTGACATCATCAGAATCTCTCACCTCTCCAGTAAGCTGGAAGATTATCTCCAGGGTGAGATTTAATATACTCTCCGCCATTTTGTTCCTGTCCTTCTCCATCCTAGATGGGTCAATCAGGGAAATTGTTCTATAGAAGATAACAGAGGATCCTGTATTGTGGGACCTAAATGGAAAGAAGATGAATCGTTATGAAAACCACAGAAATCCAAAATAATGAATACATTTACTGGAGAGAATAAGGGCTCACTAACATAGGCGTAGTGTATTCCGTCACATAAATTGCAGCGGATTAACATGACTGATGTACATGTATTCCGGGCAGATTTCAGATTTTTCTTTGCACGTAAGTATGTAGCGATAACTGCGTATTTACGCGGGCGAAAACAAAAACGTGAGATGGTGCAGCAGATTTCTCCTTACATTCTGCATAAATATGTTGTGAATACACAAATGTCAGGCATATTCACTGTGTATTTTTACTGCTACCATAGACTCGCATGCAGCATAAATGACATGATACATTTTTTTTCTGCAGGTCGGTACAATGAAGAATAACAAATTTTTCTAGGTTTTTCCCACGTTTGCTCAGGGTCACAGAAACTAAAATATTTCAGCGTTTAATATAGCATATAATAGCTTCAGTACATAAGAAAGATAGAATGTCTCAGTCACTCAGCAAATTTTTTCACATAATTTGTCAAAAATAGCACTCATTCACAATCTCATCTCAATAGAATCATGTACTTTATAACATTATAGCACTCACCTCAATGTTTTTCAACTGATGTATGTATGTTTGTCAAACTTTTTTTGTCTGTGCATCTGCATGTACTGGGACACCTTCAATGGGGGGTGACGGAGCAGACTTGAGAGCATGGATGGATGAGAGTTAGTGACCCGTGTTCGGGCTGTGGTGAGTGTGTGATGCAGGTAATGACTGGGGATAAAAGTCCCCCCCATGCATGGGACTTTGCTTGGTTGAGATGTGGACGTGTAGACTGTTAAGCTTAAATGAAGGTGAAAAAAAGACGCACGCAGCCAATATCGAAGGGGTGGAGCTAGATGATGTAATAGTACGTAATGTTTCATCCCTCTTCTCGACAAGGGAGGGGGTGAGGATCTTGAGCAGCTAGTAAAAGATTTTGTTTTTTTTTCTCTCTCTCAAATTTGATAAGACATTGCAGGCAGGAACAGACTAATAATGAATTCACTTAAAGGAATATCACATTTCAAATATTAATAGATGTTTGTAGATTATTCTGCCCTGATGTAACTCATGTCTCTGTTATTGGTGCTAACATCTTACAGGCCTTATCTGCATCCATCAAATCTTTTTACAATGTTGTACTAACTTGAACCCGGCTACTATTTCTTCCAATTGAGTACCCTGGTTCAAAGGGGGGGAGGAGAAGGCATAGGTGATCTAGGTATTGCAAGTCAGCCATTTTTAAATTTTTTGCAAGCCATTTTTAAATGTTTTAATTTTTTGCAACAAGATTCTGATCTTTTTGAAATAGAATACCAGCCTGATTGTCTAGCATTGATGCAACAAGAAAATTTAGGTTTTAAAAGTTACTGAAAGCCCTTGTTAATAATGCATATTTTGAGTTGTTTTTTATAGATGGTACCCAGGGTGATTGACAACTCCACTCCGGTTATGCAGTCGTAACACAACATGACACGGTAAAAGCAGAACCTCTGCCTCCGCATGTCTCAGCACAAGAAGCGGAATTAAAAGCACTCACGGAGGCGTGTAGAGTGGCCACAGGTAAGACGGCAAACATTTACACTGACTCCCGGTATGCATTTGGCATAGCTCATGATTACGGCCCAAAATGGAAGGCCAGATAGTTCTTTACCTCAGCAGGACAGCCAATTAAGAATGATGCAGTGGTGCAGTCTCATGGAGACCCTACTTCTACCTGACAAAGTGGAAAGCTCACACCAATTCCTACACCGGAGAAACAAGAGGCAACGCCATGACAGGCCACACAGCAAAAGCAGCGGCCCTGGAGCCATGGAAGAAAAGAAGAATTTGACAATAACTTTGGACTTTGACTACACTTGGACTTTGATAAAAACTTGGACTTTGATAAAAATTTGGACTTTGATAAAAACTTTGAACTTTGATATACTAAGGACTTTACAGTTACAAGCCAGCAAGGAAGAAAAGGAAAAATGGACTAAAAAGGGACGGCATATGGTGAACAGTCAACAGCACTTGCCCACCACAATCCCTGTGCCCCATGATGGCCCAGCTGATGCACAGAAAGACGCACCTCTCAAAGCAGTAATGATGTCGACGCTTGAACGAGGACGGGTGGCTCCTGGGTTTTCTGTAGCTGCTGCATCATTTGTCCAATTTTGCATGATCTTTGCCGTAAAGCAACAGGGCAGAAGTAAAGGGGCCACAAAACACTTGCCTAGACCACTCTACCCATTTCAGGGATTGCAAATTGGCTACACTCAGCTCCCACTTGTTGGGAAGTATGAATATGTGCTTGTTGTTGATTTCTTTTCAGGTTGGAGACCTACTCTGTTACCAAAGTAAATAAGCAGGTAACCGCACAGAAGCTCATGAATGAGGTAATCTGCAGATACGGGGTACCGGAAGTGATTGAGTCAAACAAAGGTACACACTTCACAGGTGAAATAATGCAACACATCATGTCTGTTTTGGGTATTTTCCAGGCTTTTCACACACCCTACCATCCGCGGAGTAGGGGGAAAGTAGATACAAAAGACAATAGAGGAAATGGGCAAATCTTGAATTGAGTGTCTCCCATTAGTGTTTCTTTTTCTAGGAGGGTACATGCAACAGTAGCAGAGTTTGGGGAATGATTTTCTTGTTAATTTTGTCATAGGCCTCTCCAAGGAATTGTCAATAATGCATTCTGCAGTCTCTGCTTTTCTCCCAGGTCCTACAGATGAGTGTCACAATCTAAAACCAGGTGACAGGGTCTATGTGAAAAAGTTTAAGAGAGAACCCCTGTTTGAATGTCCCTACCAGATGTTGCTCACCACCCCAACTGCAGTCAAGCTCGAAGGAAAGCCCACTTGGATCCACACTTCGCACTGCAAAAACTCATGATCCTGCATATCCTTTACATGCTATAATGTGGTACAATTCCTCTAACACACACCTTTGATTACTGTACACTAGCCCCTTGTTTCAGGGATCAGAACAAATTAATACAATCAAATGTGCAATATGAAGACTACACTGAAGGTGAGAATCCAACACCGCATCGTGCTAAGAGAGACATTGACACTCCAGGTGGTAACTTTGATCCACATGTATACATAGATGCAAGAGGAGTGCCAAGGGGGGTGCGAGATTAATTTAATTCTAGAGATCAGGTTAAAGCAGGTTTTGAGTCCTTATTTGCTATTGTCACTGTTAATAATAATGTAGATTGGATGAATTATATCTATTACAATCAGCAGAGGTTTGTAAACTACACCAGAGATGCTTCGCAAGGGTTAGCTGACCAGTTAGGGCCCACTGCATCCATGGTGTTCCAAAATAGAGTGGCCCTGGATATGATTTTAGCAGAAAGAGGTGGGGTATGTAATGTCCTGTATGTGTATTATTCCTTTGATAAAAGAGTATGAGTAAGGGACTGGATAATGTGACACCAACGTTTCCCTTGTTTGAAAAAGATGAAGAGCCAGTTCCGATAATGCCAACCAGATACGTTACCAGAAGAATGGAGAAATGTACTAGTACTGCGCCTGTCCCGGTCTCATAAGATGGACTGTCAGTGGAATTCCCATTTGCCTAGGGTTAGTGCAGAAGACCTTAGGTTCCGGCGAGGGCACACCCTGTGGGGTGTTAACTTGTACAGATAGAGGGTATGGATGCCCGGAAATAAGCCCAGGGAATCCATGGCCTCCTTCTGAGGTGAGGTAGGGATCCCCCCTCCTAGGAGTAGGGACTTACGGGCAGTGGAGAAACCCTGATGCAAGGGAGAGGCGACCGAGGAAGAGTACAAGGTCTGGTACTTGATCTCCATATTAAGTTTTTTAGGGGGGTTTGTGAAGGTATATGTATATATTGCCATATGTTTTTTATGCTTTATACCTATATGCAAGTTCTATTCAATTCCAAATGAGAAAAAACTTAATCTGTCGCCTTACATCAGATATTCCAAAGGCCTTGCGAGACAAAGACAAAATGTATCTTAAAACCCAGCAAAGGAAGAACCAGACACAAGGACGCATACTTGGCTGTTTTTCCAGAGGCGCCATAGCAAGATAACGACCGTTCAACTATGCATCTGAACTTTCACTGTCTCAGTCCGGAAATCCGGACTTCCCATATATGGTTATGCTGTGAATTTTAGCCAATGAGCCCATCACCCATTCCTGGTGATGGGACAAAAGGGTATAAGATCTCATGTAATCTGTAATAAAGAGCGCAGTCATGTCCCCGTGTGAGGAACGATACCAGACCTCCGTGTGGTGTTTTCTTCTTACCGCCGGCAGCGGGGCAAGTGGGGTGGGCCTGATTGGTGCTGTACTTAGAATTACCCTGACAAAAAGATACACATCCAAGTGGAAGAATGTATCAAGTGGGGTACCATAAGGCTCTGTCCTGTGCCCAGTGTTCATCATTTTTATAAATGATTTAGAGGAGGGAATTGATGGAAAACTGATCAAATTTGCAGACGACACAAAGCTAGGAGGGATAGCTAACACTAGAGAAGAAAGAGGATTCAAAAATATCTAGAAAAGCTTTAACAGTAGGCGGTGACTAACAGGATGGCATTAAACAAGGAGAAATACATCCTATATCTGGGCAAGAAAAATAGCACAGAATGGGAGAAATTGGGCTAAGCAGCAGCAACACATGCGAAAAAGACCTGGGTATACTAATAGATCACATACTGAACATGAATAAAAATGTGATGCAGCAGCAAAAAAGGCTTTAACAGTTGTGGGATGTGTTAAGAAGCATAGAGCCTAGATCATGCAAGGTAATTATCCCCCTTTCCTTTTCCTCAGTCAGGCCTCAGGTGGAATACTGTGTCCAGTTCTGGGCACCCCCACTTTAAAAAAGACTAAGAAAATGGCGCAAGTTTAGAGAAGAGTTACCAAGATGGTGAGCGGTCTGCAAATAATGTCCTGTGAAGAACAGTTAAAGGATCTGGGAATGTTTAGCTTGCAGAAGAGAAGGCTGAGAGGAGACTTTATAGCTGTCTACAAATATCTGAAGGGCTGCCACAGTGCAGAGGGATCAGCCCTATTCTCATCTGCACAAGGAAAGACTGGAAGCAATGAGATGAAACTGAAAGGGAGGAGACAGATTAGATATTAGAAGACACTTTCTGATAGTGAGGGTGATCAATGAGTGGAACAGGTTACCACGGTAGGTGTTGAGTTCTCCTTCAATGGAAGTGTTCAAACAAAGGCTGGACAGACATCCGTCTGGGATGATTTAGTGAATCCTGCACTGAGCAGGGGGTTGGACCTGATGACCCCGGAGGTCCCTTCCAACTCTACCAGTCTACGATTTCTACGTCTATAGTGTTCTTGTGGAGTCACTCAAGGACTTCTGGGAATTTGGCAAGATCATCAAATTTTTGGATATGGGAAGACTGGATGGCTTTCTCTTATGTCTGCAGTTGAAAGAATGTTAAAACTTTTTTTGTGGATTGAAATCGTATTTTTTAATCGCAAAAAAAAATGCCCTACATAAATTTGTATGTTTTTTTGCAGATCCATTTGCTGAATTGTGGCTATTCTTCATTCACAACATTGCAGCAATATTTCATTGCACAATTCTGCGGCTGAAGCAACAAACTGTGACAGCACTTGAGGTATCGTTGGATCTTGACTAGAGATGAGCGAGTATACTCGCTAAGGCTAACTACTCGAGCGAGTAGTGCCTTAGCCGAGTATCTCCCCGCTCGTCTCTAAAGATTCGGGTGCCGGCGGCGGGCGAGGAGCGGCGGGGAAGAGCGGGGTGGAACGGAGGGGAGATCTCTCTCTCACTCTCCCCCCCCCCCCCCGCTCCCCCCTGATCACCGCCGCAACTTACCTGTAATGTAAAATCACACAAAAGGGAAATATAAATAGACAAAAAAAAAGAAAAACACAGAAAGTGGCCCTATACTTACTGATATACTGATGCAAGAGGGCAGGTAGAACCTCCACATCTCAAATATGCAGACAGCAAAACTGCCAAATGGAGGAGCCACCGCACAGGTGCCAGTTCATGATGAACAGCCACTCCTGCGCCCTCCTTATATTGAGGGGGGCAGTAGCTTAGTAGTATTCTTGCAAAAACAAGGTGTCAGGCCACATGATACATGTAGTGCACCATGCAGGCTTACAACCTAATAATGATGCCATATTTCAATCTAGCAGGCTGCCTGCACCTCGTAGCTGAACTACACTGGCACCCTGGGCTCCCCCAGCATTCATAGCCACACTATATGTTACTGATAAATACAAGGGATTGGTCCAAAAATGTAAGAATTGAGGTGAAAACGGGTTCATTTTGAATGAGGCATGAGTGCAACTAAATCAGCTCGAAAAGGCTGGTCTGGTTCAGAAAAACAACTTTGTGAAGATGATATACAATTTTTATGACAATTGTAAGGAAATTCTCGAGAAGGGATCCAATCAATTTGAAGACCTAAATTTGTTTGGAGTTGGTGTCTTCATGGTAAAGCATTAAGAGAAGCTTCCAGTTACTGGGATCAAAATTTCAAGACCTCGTACACAACGATAATGACTTATTGGATGATACTGCCAAGGTCAGATAGTTTGCGCCATCAGAAAAATTTGAAGAGTGGAATTTGAGGATAGCAAACAAAAGACGTGTGAAGGGTGGAAACCTTTTTTCAATTTTAAGGAACATGACGTGCCATTCAACCAAGTTCAAAAATTCATGGAGCTTGTTGAATGCTTTCCGAAAACGAATATAGTTTGGGAGAGAGTATTTTCGGCCATCAATGTTATGTGGATGAGCAAAAAGACGCAACCAGAAATAGAAACATTGAAAGCCATGCTTATAGTAAAATGTAATTCTGCTGACGAGTCCTAGGACACGTTTTTCCAAGTGGCCAACTCTTCAATGACGTATGAGGCCTTGGCAACAGCTGATAAGAGGACAACTGCTGCTGGTCCATCATCTGCTAACACTTAAAGCAATGTATCAAAAGGAAAAACCACTTTTTATGGAAGGTAGGACTGATCTTTTATATGATATATATTTACCATTTAAATATACCTCAGTGTACTATAAAACAACATACAATCATGACCAGAATTAGAGTATAGGCCTACACAGTGCTACAAGCGTATATCAAAAGGCCATTAAGTGCTCCAGCTAGGAAACTGTCACGACTGGAGTCCAGGCAGGTGGAAGTCCCTAATCCTACCGGCAACCCCTGTCCCTACCTACTTGCCCCCCTAGGCTAGGCCCTAGGGCGGCAGTCCCTAGGCTCACTAGGGATGCGGAGCAGGAGTCAGACTCACAGACAAAAACAGGCAAACAAACAAACACAAAAGCAGGTTAGGCAATCGGGGTTGAAAACAGAAGAGAACACGGTACAAGGGGTCAGGCGAAGTCGAAGTCAGGTCCAAAGCAAGCAAGTCACAACAGGGCATCAATTCAAGGTAACGTGGGTGTAGCTGGAGACAAAACATACACTGGCAAGGTCGGAAAGAAACTGAGCAGTTTAAATGCTGTCAGAACTCCTCCACCAGCAGATGATTGAGGCGGGGAGCCTGATAGCAGCAGGACCCAATCACAGGATGCCGGGAGAAACAGCCCCTGGCGCCTGCTAATGACAGGTAGAGACAGAGCAAATGACGCAGTTGTCATGGCAATGGGGACACGTGCGGAACACCATCTGTCGCGTCCCCAGTAATCCAGCTACAAAGGGACCAAGAGCCGCCTGACTTGACAGAAACGACCACAGGGTGTTTCTTTCTATCTTTTTGAATAGTCCTTTTTAAACCGACAGAGATAAAATCACATGTTCTAAAAGCACCGCCCGGCCCCCTGACCACACCTCACTTTCCGCTTTGACTACAGGAAAATCTGGTTAGCTCACTAATATACTGATCCCACTACACCTACACTACACTAATATACTGATCCCACTACACCTACACTCCACTAATATACTGATCCCACTACACCTACACTACACTAATATACTGATCCCACTACACCTACACTACACTAATATACTGATCCCACTAAACACCTACACTACACTAATATACTGATCCCACTACACCTACACTACACTAATATACTAATCCCACTACACCTACACTACACTAATATACTGTTCCCACTACACTAATAAACTGATCTCACTACAGCTACATTACAATAATATACTGATCCCACTACAGCTACACAACACTAATATACTGATCCCACTACACTAATAAACTGATCTCACTACAGCTACATTACACTAATATACTGATTCCACTACAGCTACACTACACTAATATACTGATCTCACTACACCTACACTACACTAATATACTGTTCCCACTACACTAATAAACTGATCTCACTACAGCTACATTACAATAATATACTGATCCCACTACAGCTACACTACACTAATGTACTGATCCCACTACAGCTACACTACACTAATGTACTGATCCCACTACACCTACACTACACTAATGTACTGATCCCACTACACCTACACTACACTAATGTACTGATCCCACTACACCTACACTACACTAATGTACTGATCCCACTACACCTACACTAATGTACTGATCCCACTACACCTACACTACACTAATGTACTGATCCCACTACACCTACACTACACTAATGTACTGATCCCACTACACCTACACTACACTAATGTACTGATCCCACTACACCTACACTACACTAATGTACTGATCCCACTACACCTACACTACACTAATGTACTGATCCCACTACACCTACACTACACTAATGTACTGATCCCACTACACCTACACTAATGTACTGATCCCACTACACCTACACTACACTAATGTACTGATCCCACTACACCTACACTACACTAATGCACTGATCCCACTACACCTACACTACACTAATGCACTGATCCCACTACAGCTACACTACACTAATGTACTGATCCCACTACACCTACACTACACTAATGTACTGATCCCACTACACCTACACTACACTAATGTACTGATCCCACTACACCTACACTACACTAATGTACTGATCCCACTACACCTACACTAATGTACTGATCCCACTACACCTACACTACACTAATGTACTGATCCCACTACACCTACACTACACTAATGTACTGATCCCACTACACCTACACTACACTAATGTACTGATCCCACTACACCTACACTACACTAATGTACTGATCCCACTACACCTACACTAATGTACTGATCCCACTACACCTACACTACACTAATGTACTGATCCCACTACACCTACACTACACTAATGTACTGATCCCACTACAGCTACACTACACTAATGTACTGATCCCACTACAGCTACACTACACTAATGTACTGATCCCACTACACCTACACTACACTAATGTACTGATCCCACTACACCTACACTACACTAATGTACTGATCCCACTACACCTACACTACACTAATGTACTGATCCCACTACACCTACACTAATGTACTGATCCCACTACACCTACACTACACTAATGTACTGATCCCACTACACCTACACTACACTAATGTACTGATCCCACTACACCTACACTACACTAATGTACTGATCCCACTACACCTACACTACACTAATGTACTGATCCCACTACACCTACACTACACTAATGTACTGATCCCACTACACCTACACTACACTAATGTACTGATCCCACTACACCTACACTACACTAATGTACTGATCCCACTACACCTACACTACACTAATGTACTGATCCCACTACACCTACACTACACTAATGCACTGATCCCACTACACCTACACTACACTAATGCACTGATCCCACTACACCTACACTACACTAATGCACTGATCCCACTACACCTACACTACACTAATGTACTGATCCCACTACACCTACACTACACTAATGTACTGATCCCACTACACCTACACTACACTAATGTACTGATCCCACTACACCTACACTACACTAATGTACTGATCCCACTACACCAATATACTGATCCCACTACACCTACACTACACTAATATAATGATCCCACTACAGCTACACTACACTAATATACTGATCCCACTACACCTACACTAATATACTGATCCCACTACACCTACACTAATATACTGATCCCACTACACCTACAATACACTAATATACTGATCACACTACATCTACACTACACTAATATACTGATCATACTACACTAATAACTGCTCACACTACACCCACACTACACTAATATACTGATCCCACTACACCTACACTACACTAATGTACTGATCCCACTACACCTACACTACACTAATGTACTGATCCCACTACACTAATGTACTGATTCCACTACACTAATGTACTGATCCCACTACACTAATGTACTGATCCCATTACACTAATGTACTGATCCCATTACACTAATGTACTGATCCCACTACACCAATATACTGATCCTACTACACCTACACTACACTAATATACTGATCCCACTACACTAATGTACTGATCCCACTACACCTGCACTACACTAATGTACTGATCACACTACACATACACTACACTAATATACTGATCCCACTACACCTGCACTACACTAATATACTGATCACATTACACTTACACTACACTAATATACTGATCCCACTACACCTGCACTACACTAATATACTGATCACACTACACCTACACTACACTAATATACTGATCACACTACACCTACACTACACTAATATACTGATCACACTACACCTACACTACACTAATATACTGATCACACTACACCTACACTACACTAATATACTGATCACACTACACCTACACTACACTAATATACTGATCACATTACATCTACACCACACTAATATACTGATCACACTACACCTACACTACACTAATATACTGATCACACTACACTAATATACTGATCACACTACACTAATATACTGATCACACTACACCTACACTACACTAATATACTGATCACACTACACCTACACTACACTAATATACTGATCACATTACATCTACACTACACTAATATACTGATCATACTACACTAATGTACTGATCCCACTACACCTACACTACACTAATATACTGATCACACTACACCTACACTACACTAATAGACTAATCCCACTACACCTACACTATACTAATATACTGATCACACTACACCTACACTACAGTAATATACTGATCCCACTACACCTACACTACAATAATATACTGATCCCACGACACCTACACTACACTAATATACTGATCACACTACACCTAAACTACACTAATATACTGATCACACTACACCTACACTACACTACACTAATATACTGATCACACTACACTAATGTACTGATCCCACTACACCTACACTACACTAATATACTGATCACACTACACCTACACTACAGTAATATACTGATCCCACTACACCTACACTACACTAATATACTGATCCCACTACACCTACACTACACTAATATACTGATCATACTACACCTACACTACACTAATATACTGATCCCACTACACCTGCACTACACTAATATACTGATCACACTACACTAATATACTGATCACACTACACTAATGTACTGATCCCACTACACCTACACTATACTAATATACTGATCACACTACACCTACACTACAGTAATATACTGATCCCACTACACCTACACTACACTAATATACTGATCCCACTACACCTACACTACACTAATATACTGATCACACTACACCTACACTACACTAATATACTGATCACACTACACTAATATACTGATCACACTACACTAATATACTGATCACACTACACCTACACTATACTAATATACTGATCACACTACACCTACACTATACTAATATACTGATCCCACTACACCTACACTATACTAATATACTGATCCCACTACACCTACACTATACTAATATACTGATCCCACTACACCTACACTATACTAATATACTGATCCCACTACACCTACACTATACTAATATACTGATCCCACTACACCTACACTACACTAATGTACTGATCCCACTACACCTACACTACACTAATATACTGATCCCACTACACCTACACTATACTAATATACTGATCCCACTACACCTACACTACACTAATGTACTGATCCCACTACACCTACACTACACTAATATACTGATCCCACTACACCTACACTACACTAATATACTGATCCCACTACACCTACACTACACTAATATACTGATCACATTACACCTACACTACACTAATATACTGATCCCACTACACCTACACTACACTAATATACTGATTCCACTACACCTACACTACACTAATATACTGATCACACTACACCTACACTACACTAATGTACTGATCCCACTAAACCTACAGTACTCTAATATACTGATCACACTACACCTACACTACACTAATATACTGATCCCACTACACTAATATACTGATCACACGCTATTTATACTACACTAATATAGGCTCTGTCCCAGATCCCTATCTCTGTGAGTTCTGCACTCCCAGAGCTACTTGGCCTTTCAGAAGAGAAGTGCTGGGAGAAATCTGAACTTACAAATGGCAAAGATAATGATTGAAGGATGGTGGCTGATTATAGATGGAGCCACATGAGATGCTTCACCAGCCGGCCTACCGGGTCCTGGACCCTGGGTTTGGTGTCTCCTGCAGTGGGGTCCGTCACTGTATAATAGGATTGTCCCTCTCTCTAAGACCCCGAAAACTCAAGTCCATATTACTTGCCGGTTAGTATCTTCAGGCCAAAGTGTGATTGTTCCCAGCAAGAGAAACCAATTAATCTTGTAGATATGATACCTTTACATTGACTAACAAAAATGCATGATGTTACAGCAAGCTTTCAAGCCTCTCAGGGTTCTTCCTCAGGCATGATAATATAGATCCGAAGAGGCATGCATATATATACATATATATATATTTATATATATATATATATACACATATATACACATATATATATATATATATATATATATATATATATATATATATACACACGCACACACACACACACACACACATATCTATGACAAGGCACAGACATGGTGTGATTAAATTGCACTTAAAACAATACCAGAACAGGATGGGTAGAGAAATAAATAAATACTTAAATAGTCTACTGATTAAGGCCGCCTGCAGACGGGGGGATTTGCATTGCAAAAACCGCAGCACACTATGGCAATACGCAATTTCATGTCCACAAGCGGAAATCGATTTTGTGCGGTCTCCCCACGGACGGCTTCCTTGAAGACAATGAAAGCCATCAATCCTGCAATCATCATTGCAGCAATGGTTGTGAGATCAACGCCATCACCTAGCAACGGCGTGGCGTATTCTATACTGTGCATGAGCGCCGGCCGGCACATCCGCAGAACCGAATAGAAGACGCTGGACAAGTAAGCAGGCGTCACTGAAGGAGCACAGGGAGCAGAGCCGCGCATGCGACCTACATGGGGCAGAGCTACACTATATGGACACGGCAGAAAGGGGGCGCTATCACCGGCTGCACAAGATCCCTGAGGAGGAAGATGGTCAAAAGGGGTTAATCCTCCCCCAGCGGTCCTGAAGGGGTTAATCCTCTTCTTCCCCACTGACCTGACATGAGGGGACACACAGACCTCCAGCTGTAGAGCCGGACAGCAGCTTCCAGGACCTGTGATGATGTCACTGTCATGTGATCACCTGTGTGGGAGGAGTCGGTGGTCACATGACCAGGGGGTATTGTGCTGTGCTGGCTGTGATCACTGCTGGGTGAGCTGAAGGGATGTGTGGGGTTAGGATGGATGTAGCAGAGCCGTGTTCATGTGATGCACATGCAGCAGAGCTGCATTACTTGGACACGGCAGAAAGGGGGCGCTATCACCGGGTGCACAAGATCCCTGAGGAAGAAGATAATAATCCCTGAATGACTGCAAACCTCCTGCAGCGAGATCTGGTGGCCGCAGCACTGAGGGGCCCATCTGCTCTGTTAGGTGCAGACTGAACACTGAAGGTCTTCTACCCTGAACCCCAAGATGTCACCTCTACTCACCTGAAGCACAAGACAAGTCACAGCAATATGGCCAAAACCAGATAGATAAGCCACAGGAGAGACCGTCATGTCTGCTGTGAGGAGGCTGAAGCTCGGAGGGCATCGGACCCTCCAACAGGACAGCAATCCCCAGCAGACCTCAGAGCCCCCCAAGGCTCGGTGCCAGAAGACGTCCTGGAGGTTCTGGAGATCTTCTTATAACTCTGGAAGAGATGAGACTAATCGGAGCAGAAGTAGAGCTGCCAGCAGGAGGCGGAGAGAACCCCGAGGGGGCTTGTGTTACCCAAACCAGACTGATGCTCCCCTTAATTCAGGATTAAATAAAAGCCAAAGGTCCATCTGGTGCCGACCGACATATAAGGCCTCTTTACACATAACAATTATCGCTCAAAATTAGTTCAGTTGAATTCAGCGAATTTGAGCAATAATTGTTCAGTGTGAATGCGGGGTTAAAAAAAATTGCTAACTTGTTCACATTTTTTTAAGTTTATTTTTCTGTCAACTTTAAAAAAACCTCATTAGTAGAGATGAGCGAGTACCAAAGGTGCTCGTTACTCAAGTCAAGCTTTTCGTAATGCTTGAGAGCTCATTTCGAGTAACGAACCCCATTGAAGTAAATGGGAGACTCTAGCATTTTTCTAGGTAACCCATGCTCTGCATAGGGGAGGTTGTGTGAATCACCTGAAAACATCAAAAAGTCACGGAAACACCACAGAAACAGATAGGGGATGGCAGGGGCAGCATCTAAGGCTCCCGGGTCGCACTAATAAGCCAAATCGGGGGCAAGAGCCTGGCGTCACCCCCCTAACAATTTACTTGGGGCCGACCATAAGCAGCAAGGCACACGCGCTGGCACATCTTAGCTAAGCACCACACTAGGTACAATGAAGGCCAATCACCGCCTGCAGATGACACCGCTGCCTCTTCTCCTGGGTTACATACTGGCATTGCTGTCCAAGTCTCCGCACGAGCCTGCGTCCACAGTGCACACAAAATTTTCCCTGCGCAGCGTTCAGCTGCCCTCATACCACACGCTGGCTTGATAGCCACACCACCCTCATGTCTATTTATAAGTGCGTCTTGGATGGGGAGGAACCAGAGACACCCACTGCAGAGGGTTGGCAGGGCCTGGCAGCGACCCTCTTCAAAAGTGTGGGTGATAGCCCACAATGCTAATGAAAAATGATGATAGATTGACGTACGTCACAAAATTGTCAGGAGCCACAAACATTGGCATAAAGGGGACTCAGATGCCAGCACTTCTACACATCTCCACAATGCAGCAGCGCATACTAACACCAAAGATTGGTTTGAAGCAGGAGTTGTCGCAAAAGTAGCTACCACAGGTATACAGTGACCCTGTGAAAGTCTCATTAAATCAGCTCCAACGACTGGATGTACCATGAAGAAGTTCCACAGGCCAAACCTGGCACAATTGCATTCCCTTCCCCCCCAGGACCTCGGCCTCTGCCCCCACCTTCAACAATCATGGGCATAAAGTGGACTCGGATGCTAGTACTGCTGTGAACGTCTCATTAATTCAGTTACGCTTCTTCGGATGGGTCCAAATCAGTGTCTCAGATAACTGTGGTAACGCAAGAGCAAATACATGTCAACCAGCGCTGATCCCCAGACCCCAAGCAGGAGAGGGAGGTGGCATAATAAGCCCAAGAAACCGTGACCGAGGCAGGACCCACCATCCTATGTGTGGGAAGTACATGAGCGGGTCCAGGGTCAGGCTCGGTCCCAGCCCCTACCTTGTATGACCCAGCTGCACACCACGATGGGAAAGCCGACTGCACCCTACCCAAGTCATTCAGTGTATTTGTACCAGACAGCTGAACACCGCTATGGAAAACCTTTGTGCACCCACAGTATAGGCGAGCCCATGAAACCCAAGGCCAGTATTAAAAATGAAGAAATGAGAGTGCCCAAACATGGCAGAGCTTCACCCCGCCCAGGACTTCGGCCTCTGCCGACACTTCTGCCCAATTCATTCTGTTTATGTGCCAGACAGCTGAACACCGCAATGGAAAAGCCGAACCCCTGAAACATTTATGTAGCAAGAGTACAGGCGAACTCCTCAAACATTTCTGTAGCAAGTGTATCGGCGAACCCCTGAAAAATGCCTGTACCTACAGTATAGGTGAACCCCTCAAACCTTTATGTAGCAAGGGTATAGGTGAACCCCTGAAACATTTCTGTACCAAGAGTATAGGCAAACCCCTGAAACATAGGTGTACGAAGACTATAGGCAAACCCCTGAAACATTTGTGTACCAAGAGTATAGGCAAACCCCTGAAACATTTCTGTATCAAGCGTATAGGCGAACCCCTCAAACATTTCTGTAGCAAGCGTATAGGTGAAACCCTGAAACCTTTCTGTAGCAATAGTATAGGCGAACCCCTGAAACATTTCTGTAGCAAGAGTATAGGCGAAACCCTGAAACCTTGCTGTAAGTGTAAAGGCGAACCCCTGAAACATTTCTGTAGCAAGAGTATAGGCGAACTCCTCAAACATTTCTGTAGCAAGTGTATCGGCGAACCCCTTAAACATTTCTATACCCACAGTATAGGCGAACCTCTCAAACCTTTATGTAGCAAGTGTACAGGCGAACCCCTGAAACATTTGTGCACCAAGAGTATGGGCGAACCCCTGAAACATTGGTGTACCAAGAGTATAGGCGAAACCCTGAAACATTTGTGTACCAAGAGTATAGCTAAACCCCTAAAACATTGGTGTGCCAAGATTATAGGCAAACCCCTTAAAAATTGGTGTACCAAGAGTATAGGCGAACCCCTGAAACATTTCTGCAGCAAGAGTATAGGCGAAACCCTGAAACATTTCTGTACCAAGAGTATAGGCGAAACCCTGAAACATTTCTGTACCAAGAGTATAGGCGAACCGCTGAAACATTTCTGTAGGAAGCGTATGGGCAAACCCCCCAAACATTTCTGTAGCAAGAGTATAGGCGAAACCCTGAAACCTTTCTCTAGCAAGAGTATAGGTGAACTCCTTAAACATTTCTGTAGCAAGTGTATCGGCAAATCACTGAAAAATTTCTGTACCCACAGTATAGGCGAACCCCTCAAACCTTTATGTAGCAAGCGTATAGGCGAACCCCTGAAACATTTGTGTACCAAAAGTATAGGCGAACCCCTGAAACATTGGTGTACCAGGAGTATAGGCAAACCCCTGAAACATTGGTGTACCAAGAGTATAGGCAAACCCCTGAAACATTGGTGTACCAAGAGTATAGGCAAACCCCTGAAACATTGGTGTACCAAGAGTATGGGCGAACCCCTAAAACATTGGTGTACCAAGATTATTTTAGCGAACCCCTAAAAAATTTATGTACCAAGAGTATAGGTGAACCCCTGAAACATTGGTGTACCAAGAATATAGGCGAACCCCCTGAAACATTGGTGTACCAAGAGTATAGTTGAACACTTGAAACATTGGTGTACCAAGACTATAGGCGAACCCCTGAAACATTTCTGTAGCAAGAGTATAGGCGAAACCCTGAAACATTTCTGTACCAAGAGTATAGGCGAACCGCTGAAACATTTCTGTAGGAAGTGTATGGGCAAACCCCCCAAACATTTCTGTAGCAAGAGTATAGGCGAACCCCTGAAACATTTCTGTAGCAAGAGTATAGGCGAACCCCTGAAACATTTCTGTAGCAAGAGTATAGGCGAACTCCTCAAACATTTCTGTAGCAAGTGTATCGGCGAACCACTGAAAGATTTCTGTACCTACAGTATAGGCGAACCCCTCAAACCTTTATGTAGCAAGCGTATAGGCGAACCCCTGAAACATTTGTGTACCAAAAGTATAGGCGAACCCCTGAAACATTGGTGTACCAGGTGTATAGGCAAAGCCCCGGAAACATTGGTGTACCAAGAGTATAGGCAAACCCCTGAAACATTGGTGTACCAAGAGTATAGGCGAACCCCTGAAACATTGGTGTACCAAGAGTATAGGCGAACACCTGAAAAAAATTGTGTACCAAGAGTATAGGCGAACCCCTGAAACATTGGTGTACCAAGAGTATAGACGAATACTTGAAAAAATTTGTGTACCAAGAGTATAGGTGAACCCCTGAAACATTGGTGTACCAAGAGTATAGGCGAACACTAGAAAAAATTTGCTTACCAAGAGTATAGGCGAAGCCTGACAAAATTAGTTTGCGAAGAATATAGGCGACGGACTGAAAAATTGGTGTACCAAAAATATAAGTGTACCGCTAAAAAATTGGTTTACCCAGAGGGCAGGTGAAACCCATAAACATTTTTTAAGATAGAGCTCATTGTTGCTTAATTCGCAACAGAGCCTGGAGGCAGCCCTCCAAAAAAAATGGTTTTAACAGAGCCTTTTGGCCCGCAGAAAAATTGGCAGTTCAGCATGATTACATGCTGTTTTAAGAGGAGGAGGAGTAAGTTCCGAGAGGGATAGACCAAGCTACTTCTCCCCTTTTTTGGGCTGATAGAGGATGCATATTTCTCCTGTTGCAGCTAAAAAATCTTATGATCCGCTGCTTTCCACTGGTGGAGAAGAGAAGTCTGGGGAAATCCTGCATTTGTTCATCTTAATGAGTGTATGCATGTCGGTGCTGTCAGTTGACAGGCAGGTACGCTTATCCGTGATGATCCCCCCAGCAACACTAAACACCCTCTCTGATAACACGCTAGCGGCAGGGCAGGCCAGCACCTCCAGTGTGTACAGTGAAAGTTTGTGCCACGTGTCCAGCTTTCACACCCAATAGTTGTATGGAGCAGAGGGATCGCGGAGGACGGTGGTAAGATCAGCTATGTACTCCCTCACCATCTTTTTACAGTGCTCCCTCCGACTCAGCCTTGACTGGGGAGTGGTGACACAGTCTTGCTGGGGAGCCATAAAGCTGGCAAAGGCCTTGGAGAGTGTTCCCCTGCCTGCGCTGGACATGCTGCCTGATCCCCACGGCTCCCCTGCTAGTTGGCCCTCTGAACTACGTCTTCTATTGCTAGCGCTGGCAGATGGGAACATTAGCATCATTTTTCCCCCAGGGCCCTGTGGTATTACATCACTCTCGTACTCCTTTCCTCTTGGGAATGAGAGTGGAAAGGTTCTCCTTATACAGTGGGTCGAGAAGGGTGTACACCCAGTAATCCGTGTTGGCCAGAATGCATCTAACGTGAGGGTCCCGGGAAAGGCAGCCTAACATGAAGTCAGCCATGTCTGCCAGAATCCCAGTACACAATACATCGCTGTCCTTACTAGAAGGATGAATTTCATGATCCTCCTCCTCCTCCTCTTCAGCCCATACACGCTAAACAGATGAGAGGGAAGCACCATGGGTACCCTCTGCAATGTGGCCAGCAGTCTCTTTCCCCTCCTCCTCCTCCAAAATGCACTGAGATACAGACGTGAGGGTGATCTGGCTATAAAGCGACATACTGTCATCCCCCATCTCCTGTTCTAACCACAAAGTGTCAGCCTTAAAGCTTAGCAGCGAACTTCTCAGCAGGCAAAGCAGCGGGATGGTAACGCTAATAAAGACCGCATCGCCACTCACCATTTGTGTAGACTTCTCAAAGTTTCTGAGGACCTGGCAGATGTCGGCCATCCATGCCCACTCCTCTGTGAAGAACTGCGGAGTCTGACTACCACTCTGCCGTCCATGCTGCAGCTGGTATTCTACAATTGCTCTACGCTGCTCATAAACTCTGGCCAACATGTGCAGCGTAGAATTCCAGCGCGTGGGCACGTCGCACAGCAGTTGGTGCTCTGGCAGCTGAAAGCGATGTTGCAATGTCCTGGCTGCATCCGTGGTGGACTTGCGGAAATGTGCGCTCACGTGGCGCACCTTGCCGAGCAGGTCAGACAAGTGGGGGTAGTTTTTCAGAAACCGCTGAACCACCAGATTGAACATGTGGGGCAGGCATTGCACGTGTGTGAGGCTGCCAAGCTGCAGAGCCGCCACCAGGTTATGGCCATTGTCACACACGACCATGCCCGGTTGGAGAAAGCCAGAGATTGGTCTGCTTCGTCAGACCCTGTAACAGCTCGGGGTGGTGTGCCTCTTGTCTCCTAAGCTGATTAGTTTCAGTACGGCTTGCTGACACTTCCCCACCGCAGTGCTGCCGCACCGCGTGCTACCGACTGCTGGTGACGTGCCCACACTTCTTAATTGAGAGGTGGAGGTGGCAGAGGAGGAAGAGTGATAATACGACGGAGAAACCATCGCCGAGGTAGGACCCGCTATTCTCGGTGTGGGTAGCACATGAGCGGTCCCAGGCTCTGACTCGGTCCCAGCCTCCACCAAGTTCACCCAATGTGCCTTCAGGGAGATGTAGTGTCCCTGCCCGCCAGCACTTGTCCACGTGTCCATCGTTAAGTAGACCTTCGCAGTAACAGCGTTGGTGGGGGCACGGTTTATGTTGCGGGAGACGTGCTGGCGTAGGGCGGGGATGGCGCACCAGGAAAAATTGTAGTGGCTGGAGACCGCCACCGCCATCATGGTTTTGAAAGCCTCAGTTTCGACTAGCCTGTATGGCAGCATCTCCAGGCTTAGTAATTTTGCAATGTGCACGTTTAAAGATTGTGCATGCGTGTGGGTGGTGGCGTATTCCCGCTTTCACTCCAACACTTGTGTTAGTGACAGGTGAACGTTGTGCTAGGAGACATTGCTGGAGGCAATAGAGGACCATGGAGGTGAGGGTGTGGGTGCAGGCCAGGAGGCGCTCGTGCTTGCATCCCGAGAGGGGGATTGGATCTGTGTGCCAGGTTGTGGCACAAGGGAAGAGGCAGTGGTGTTACCCGGAGGCTATGAATGGCCTTCGTTCCACCTTGTGGGGTGCTTGGCCATCATACACCTACGCATGTTGGTGGTGGTGAGGCTGGTAGTGGTGGCTCCCGACTGATCTTAGTGCAGCACAGCACAGCTCACTAAAAAACATTCACACCTTTGAACACCTAGCCCTCTGCACGGAGGTATGCTGCAAGGAGGTGCTGTGGGAAACAGTTGGGGGATTATTTGCTCTGGCCCTGTCTCTCCCCCTGGCCACCCCACTGCCTCTTCCAGTGGCCCTGTCCTGCTGCTGCACTTGCCTCCCCCTCTGAAGCTTAGCAAGCCAGGTGGGGTCAGTCACCTCATCGTCCAGCAGCTCTTCCTCTGAATCCTCTGTCTGCTCCTCCCTTGGACTTACTGCCCTTAAAACAACCTCACTGACAAAGACAACTGTGTTTTATCCTCCTCTTCCACAAAAAGCTCTTGAGACAGTTGCCGGAAGTGCCCAGCCTCATCACCCGGACTCAGGGAAATTTCAAAATGTTGGGCATCGGTCACAAGAAACTCGGGTGAGGAACCGTTTTTTCCGACTTAGGGCAGGGACCCGAGAACAGTTCCTGGAAGTCTGCCTGCTCAGAATCTCTCCTTTTCCCGGAGTGACGAGGCTGGGAGGAAGGAGGAGCAGCAGCCATTGGATTCAGAGTTGCAGTCCCTAGGCCGGGAGTAGTGGACTGCGGAGAAGATTGTGTGGTCGACACATTGCTGGACGTGTTTTCTGCCATCCATGACAGGACCTGCTCACACTGCTCTGTTTGTAATAAAGGTCTACCACGTTGACCCGTAAATTATGATATGAAGCTAGGGAGCCTAGAAACTTGCCCCTCTCCTAATCCCGCAGCAGCCGGCTGTGATTCACCATGCCCAGAAACACGGCCTATGCCCACACCCTCACTTGGACGTCCGCATCCTCAACCCTTACCCCTACTCCTCATCATGGCGGATTAAGGATAGAGCAGGGGCCAAATAAGTTACCCCACTGTACAGCACTGACAACTGTGGCTTAATTCACCGTACGCAGAGACTTGTAGATAGCGGAGGCTCTATGCTGTGACTTGAAAAAATTAACCCGTTGTCTTGCGCTAATACCTAGGGGTAATTTACTGCTCGCAGAGACTTGTAGATAATAGAGGCTTTGTGGAGTGAGAGAAGACTCTAAAGCCAGTGGATAGTGCTGGTAACTGCGGCTATCTCAACCCCACCAAGAAAAGGGTATTGTGAGATGCTCTGCACAGTGGCAGAGCTGAAATACGTTGCAGTGGCCCAGGAAATATTACAGTTCTGTTTACCGGTGAGACCTGAATCTTTGACTTTTTAAAAAATGTATGCGCCGATTGCATTGCCGGAGGGTTGGGGGCACCCCACGGCCCCCCATGACAGCTCCATGTTGTCATCTACCTCTTGGCACTGACAGCATGGAGCTGTCATGTCCATAGGCCACGCGGTTTTAATTCCCACAGGAAGCTGGTTTTTACGTCCTCGGGGATAAAAAGCGCATTTAACTAGGATGTAGAAACATTATGGGCTGGTCACTAAGGGGTTAAAGGCCGTCTAACCCGAGTCTGCTTAATGTCCTTCTATTGGAGGAAAAACTAATATTCTTATAACTCCTCCCATTTCTAGTTTTTTTCCCCCACATTTAATAATATCAGGCTTTGAGTTCAGATTTTCATACTTTTTTTATTTTTCGATACATATTGAACTCTATTTGCATGTGAAATCATATTGCACAGAATGAGTCTTTATTATCTTTATTCCATCGTTGTTTTTAAAGTTTTTTTTTTTAAATTGAAAATTTTTTTATAGAATGTAAAAATAAGCAAAACAAAAAAACGTCACATTGGTTTACTATGTGAAGGGAAAACGCTTAAAAAGTACATATCGCATTTCCTGAAAATAAAGGGTTCAAAAAGTTGCATGTATCCCAAAATGCTTGCAATAAAAAAATACATACTGACCCCTAAAAAACAAGCCAGCACTAAGCTAAATTGATAGAAAAATAAAAATGTTCTAACATATTAATGCTAACTATTAGAGATGAGCGAGCGTACTCGGAAAAGCACTACTCGCTCGAGTAATTTGCTTTATCTGAGTATCGCTGTGCTCGTCCCTGAAGATTCGGGTGCCGCTGCGGCTGACAGGTGAGTCGCAGCGGGGAGCAGGGGAGAGCGGGCGGGAGAGAGGGAGAGAAAGATCTCCCCTCCGTTCCTCCCCGCTCTCCCCTGCAGCTCCCCGCTCCGTGCCGGCACCCGAATCTTTAGCCCCGAGCACAGCGATACTCGGATAAAGCCAATTACTCGAGCGAGTAGTGCTTTTCCGAGTACGCTCGCTCATCTCTACTAATTATCTTTAATGAGAAATGCTTTTATTGTACACAAGTATATAGGTTTCAGGACATAATAAACATCTGGTTATAGGCAGATCTTAACATCAGGTACATATAACCTCAGATGAAGAACACATGACAAATTACACCGAGTCATTAAGAGAACGTAGGGCAAAATGCAGAAGCAGTGTGTGAAAAATTAAAACCACCTTTACGGCTTCCATAGGAAGTAAGAGGGAAAGTAGCAACCAGATGCCAAATGCTCTTGAGTAGTTGACCCTATTCACCTAATTGTAAGACCTTCTAAAAACCAGATTTATTTTTCTTATCTCCATATAAATCTATAGAATCTAAAGAGGGCGTGGAGTGCCCAGTTTTTCCCAGGAATACATTATAGATATAGATAAAATAGATATAAAAACATCTCCATAAAAAAATGCAGCCTCCATGGCAATTAAAACTTTTTTCGTTATTACACCAGTTAAATGGGTGTGTCCTGACTTTTGCCTCACCCTATTTTTATATAACTCTAAACACATGGTATTGCAGTAACTGCACTCACCTGCAGAATGAAGACTACTCGTTAGTTATGTCACAGACAGAGGGCTTATTTACACGTCCGTATATCGGCCGGGTTTTCACGCCCGGCAGATATACGGTGTCTCTTTCTGCAGGGGGAGGAGCAGTGCACTGAGCATCCGCCCATTCTCCACCCCTATTTCCAATGGGATGGGGCGGAGTGAAACTCAGCTCCGCCCCCACCCCTCCTATTGCACTGCTCCCGGCTTGCCTCCTCTTCCTGCAGATAGAGACACCGTATATAGGCCGGGCGTGAAAACCCGGCCGATATACGGATGTGTGTTATCCGAGTATCTCCCCGCTCGTCCTGAAAGATTCGGGGAGCGCCGCGGAGCGGGGAGCTGCAGGGGAGAGCGGGGAGGAACGGAGGGGAGATCTCTCTCTCCTTCTCTCCCGCCCGCTCTCCCCTGCTCCCCGCCGCAACTCACCTGTCAGCAGCGGCGCTCCCCGAATCTTTCAGGACGAGCGGGGAGATACTCGGATAAAGCACATTACTCGGACGAGTAGTGCTTTACCGAGTACGTTCGCTCATCTCTAGAGAAGACCCTTCTGCGCGAGCGCGTCTAATCAGGAGATTAGACGCTGAAATTAGACGGCACCATGGAGACGGGGACGCCAGCAACGGAGCAGGTAAGTGAATAACTTCTGTATGGCTTATATTTAATGTACGATGCAATATTACAAAGTGCATTAATATGGCCATACAGAAGTGTATAAACCCACTTGCTATCGCGGGACAACCCCTTTAATGACCTTTAGTTAACATCCAATCGTAGCAGTTTTTGCTTGTTTTAGAGAATTTGCTAATCAGAGGAGTTTAACAAAAAAATAGTCACTTTTCTGTGTGAGTACTTGGATATTTAAAAACCGGTGATTTCCTAGTGAACATCAATAAGCCTTCTCTTCTGTGTGACCTTTTTGATGTTTAACAAGATTTGATTTCAGAGTAAAATGTTTCCCACATTCTGAACATGAAAATGGCTTTTCTCCTGTGTGACTTATCTGATGTATAACCAGATTTGCGTTGCTAGCAAAACCTTTGCCACAATCTGAACATGAAAATGGCTTCTCCCCTGTGTGAATTTTCTGGTGTGTTACAAGATTTGATTTGCTAGTAAGACATTTCCCACATTCTGAACATGAAAATGGCTTCTCCCCTGTGTGAATTTTCTGGTGTGTTACAAGATATGCTTTGCTAGTAAAACATTTGTCACAATCTGAACATGAAAATGGCTTCCGCCCTGTGTGAATTTTCTGGTGCGTTACAAAATTTGATTTGCTAGTAAAATATTTCCCACATTCTGAACATAAAAATGGCTTTTCTCCTGTGTGACTTCTCTGATGTATAACCAGATTTGCTTTATGAATAAAACATTTGCCACATTCTGAGCAAGAAAATGTCTTCTCCCCTGTGTGAATTCTCTGATGTATAACCAGATTTGCTTTGTGAGCAAAACCTTTGCCACAATCTGAACATGAAAATGGCTTCTCCCCTGTGTGAATTTTCTGGTGTGTTACAAGATTTGATTTGCTAGTAAAACCTTTGCCACAATCTGAACATGAAAATGGCTTCTCCCCTGTGTGAATTTTCTGATGCGTTACAAGATTTGATTTGCTAGTAAAATATTTCCCACATTCTGAACATAAAAATGGGTTTTCTCCTGTGTGAGTTCTCTGATGTGCAACAAGATTTGCTTTATGAATAAAACATTTGCCACATTCTGAGCAAGAAAATGGCTTCTCCCCTGTGTGACTTCTCTGATGTATAACAAGATTTGCTTTGATAGTAAAACACTTCCCACATTCTGAACATGAATACAGCTTCTCCCCTCTGTGAGCTCTTTGATGTTCTCCTCTTCTGTAACTTTTCTTCTGCTTAACAGTCTGTGATGGATCAGAAGATGGGGCCTGTATAAAAGCACTAGATGATGGATCTTTGCTATGAAGGGCTGAAGGTATATTTGGGATAATGGCAGGTTCTTCATATGCATCTTGTCTACCATTATCATCCAATTCAAAATCTACAGATATCAGACGTACCTCTGAGCTCCTGGTACTATCACCTGCCAAGTATAAAGCTGATTTTACCATTATTGAAGAAAAATGATATTGACATTTCTATATAAATTACAGGTCACATAGCAAAATGCAATTAGACAGAAATAAGCAATTAGATAACAATCTAACAGTTGACCTCAGAGAGAGGACCAGTAGATCTTGATGTTCTGACACCAAGGTGTTATCTTTCTCTCTCTCCACATCTCCATGACAACCAATGTGCAAGAGAACATTTCATTGGGAGAGTAATAGAGTTTACTTAGTTCTAAAATTGGGAAGATATTCTTATCTTAATAGTACTGACAGCAAACGATGAAGGAATCGGCCTCGTTCACATACATATATTATATATCAGGACTACAGATGGATTTTACACTCATCTATTTCAAAACATTTATTCTTCTAAATAATGGATACAATACATAAGATAATCGCGTCATTATTACGATGTGGTGCCCATAATTACACCCATATTATAGATGCCCATCATGTGTTAGCGCCTAGAACGGTATCACATGTCATCCACATTTAGCTTGTACTCTGGCTGAATGGGGGAACATCCAGCGGAAACTGACAGATCCCAGAGCTTATGAATCTACAGAACTATCTGCAGCCGCTGACCGAGGAGAATCGGTGACTCCTCTCTGCTGTATTTAGTGGTTACTACTCACCTGGGCGGTTACCTGTAGGAATCTCCTCTTCAAACTCCTCTTTGACCATCACAATTGTCTCTGTAGTATTAATATCAGTCAGATCTTCATCCTGATACAAAAGCTGTGAGACAAATATTGTAAAAGTCAGCAGACGGTTGGAGAAGTCATATGAAATGATCATTAATCATCATGAAAACCCCAAATGACCTGACCGGAGTAGTTATCTGAGCCACATAGCTGCAGGTCTAGAAGCCGGACATAGATATTAGATGACGGGTCAATGACCCCCCAGGAACCTCATACACATGTATATCTGGCATGGCTAGACACGCTGCATGTTGTCTCAGTGGAGGAGATCGGCGTCTACCAGATATATCCACTGTTTGTCTTGGGGGAAATGAAGGAGCAGATAGATATAAATCCAACCTGTTGGCTCCTTATTCCCACCACCAGTCTCCACCGCCAGAAAACTGGGAGAAGATCCAGACAACATGTAATGTCTCTGGTCAGCGGTAATCCTGTCATCTCCACCGGCCTCATCACACAAGGAGAAGACATCTAATAAGACTAAAGACAAGAGCTTCACAGCCTCCTACAGATCAGAGGGACATCTCCATCTACCTGATGGTCCTGTGGAAGAAGAGGACGGGGACATCTCTCTGGTGGGCTTCTCTTACTGGATGGAACTGGAGGAAACACAGACATACACTGAAGTCATTCTTTACATACAGATAATAAAGTCCCCGTGTATTTAGTCCTGTCTATTACCTGGTGATGGGAGCGGCTCCTTGTACAGATCCTTGTGTCCTTCTAAATACTCCCACTCCTCCATGGAGAAATAGACAGCAACATCCTGACACCTTATAGGAACCTGACAACACAATATACAGTCATTACCCAGAAGCCTCCAGTGCTGTTACTGTATAATGTCCCAGCATTCCCTGCACCATCACCTCTCCAGTCAGCAGCTCAATCATCTTCTTGGTGAGTTCTAGAATCTTCTGTACATTGATGCCCTCATGTATCAGGGGGTGAGGTGGGGGCCCCGTGATTGGGCTCAGGGGTCTTCCCCATCCATCACATATGGGGGTCCAACAGCCATCACTAGAGGTCTTCTTCACTACTGTGTAATCCTGTATATTGAGAGACATTGATTAATATCACTACAGACCAGGGGCGTAATTAAAGGCTCAGGGGCCCGGATGCAAAAAGTTCAGCTCTGCCCCACCCCAGTACCCATACCTAAACCATGCTGCATACAGCTGCAAAACAAATTTCCATACATGATCTGCCCCTTGGTGTAATCATTCCAAACATGACTCATTTCTTACACTATATGACAATTTGTTTGTAGCCCTGTAGGCCACTCTCAGACACACAGACCGCTTTTTACCGCTAACAGTGCAGCGTCCTGAGCACCATATTAACCTCGGTAGATCGCTCTGGTTGATTTTAATGGGGTTACTCAGACCTGAGCTGGAACGCACGTTTTTTAATGCTATGATTCTCAAAAGCTGTCTGTTCTATATTTGTGGCTTCACGTTTTTTAACGCACCTCCTCACCCATCACAATGATGGGGTGCATTAATAAACGCTGTTAAACACTGTACCACGAGTTCAAAAATCACCACAAAAGAAGCAAAAATCTTCCCCGCGCTCCAAGGGTTAAACCAAAAGATGAAGACCACAGGTCCGTAAATGACCAATACTATTTATTTTGCTACGCGTTTCAGCAACATATACAAACACATTAACAAAAATCTGTCTTATATACACACAAAATATAACACAGTCCTAAAACTGACCCGTGTGGTAGTCGCAGCGAACGCCATCAGAATGTCCGTCCTCCCTAGGGAGGTGATCCGATCATGTGACCTAGTCATGTGTCCATGATCACATGACTAGAATTCTCTACATGTGGAATGCATAATGCGTTCCACTCGCACTTCCTAAAACCATCTGCAATTAAGCCATATTTAACATATAACATATGGTAACTCCATCTGTATCAATCCACCTCATCAATATCAAAACGCTCATTAAACTATAGAAAAATAAGAATAATAAACTCATTTATATATTTTCTCATTAAAAAAATGTCTAGCTAATATCTCCTGTAAAATTTTTTGATTATTTTTTTAAAAATCTCAAACTATATATTTCTCCTTTTCCTCAAAAGGTTTTTGTATATAACTATATTTCAAAAATAATGACCATTATTCTTTATAATAAATTTTTTTTAAAAACTAAAACTGTTTTAGCTATATAAAGATACACACACACACACACACACACACACACACACACACACACACACACATATATATATATATATATATATAAAAGATATAAACAGATTTAATACCATTATTAAAATTACATTTTTTCTAAAACCTCATTCAGACCAGCTGGTATTGGTGTATTTAAGTCTAGAACATTTCTTTTCTTCTCAGTTGACTAATGGAATGGGACGGTATACGCTCTAGTGGAGTGACTTTGAGACATGTCGTCTGATGATTATGGACCTCCGAAAAATGACAGGATACACTATGTTTATTGACTTCCCTTCTAATATTAAACTTAAGGTGCATTCCCACGAATGTATATCGGCTCGTTTTCACGCCGAGCTGATATACGTTGTCCTCGTGTGCAGAGGGGGAGGATGGAAGAGCCAGGAGCAGGAACTGAGCTCCCGCCCCCTCTCTGCCTCCTCTCCACCCCTCTGCACTATTTTCAATGAAAGTAGGTGGGACGGGAGCGGGGCTAAGTTCCGAGAATTAGCCTCGACCCCATCCCACCTCTCCCCATTGCAAATAGTGCAGAGGGGTGGAGAGGAGGCAGAGAGGGGGCGGAGGCTCAGTTCCTGCTCCTGGCTCTTCCATCCCCCCCCCCCCCCCTGCAGAGAGAGAGACGACGTATATCGGCTCGGCGTGAAAACCGAGCCGATATACGTTCGTGTGAATGCACCCTTATGGCTACAAACCTGACCTCTAAGTACATTTTTTGACATATTTCAAGCCACAAGAGCATTCTAATAAATAAACAGCAAATGTAGTGTCACAGCTCAATCTCTATCTAGAGAAAATTGTTTTTTTCCTCCCCCCATTTCAATACATTTTCTATTCTATATAATATCCGGACGACATTTACAGTTTTTCTTCTTTCACTTAAATATCCCCGCCCCCAGATCACTACTATGTGTCATATTACTCTACAGCCAGGATGTTCTGTATCGTTTTATTTCTTCTAAACACTAATTTGGGATTCTTAAAACGGATTCAGTGAGGATCGGCTCATCACCCAAAATACTCCAATTCTTGGTAATAATTTTCCTAATTGGTGGCTACAAGACGTAGTGATAAAACACGGTCCCATATTTTTCACTTTATCCCTTTTTATGTCCCCTTTTCTCCATCATGCTTGGCCCTATTAATAGATACTTTCTCTCCTACTTCTTTTTCTTCTAATATTCTACCATAGGCGGAATCAATTAATTTTCTGGATATTTCTTTTCTAAAAAGCGCTTCTTCAGATCCTGGGCTTGATTTCTAAAATCTTCATCCCCAGAACAGTTCCTGCGTATTCTTTTTAATTGTCCAAATGGATTATTTATAGAGATGAGCGAGCGTACTCGGAAAAGCACTACTCGCTCGAGTAATGTGCTTTATCCGAGTATCGCTGTGCTCGGGTCTGAAGATTCGGGTGCCGCTGCGGCTGACAGGTGAGTCACAGCGGGGAGCAGGGGAGAGCGGGTGGGAGAGAGGGAGAGAAAGATCTCCCCTCCGTTCCTCCCCGCTCTCCCCTGCAGCTCCCCGCTCCGTGCCGGCACCCGAATCTTTAGGGACGAGCACAGCGATACTCGGATAAAGCACATTACTCGAGCGAGTAGTGCTTATCCAAGTACGCTCGCTCATCCCTAATTATTTACCTTCCAATGTCGCGCATGACAGCTATAGAAGTCAACATAACTGCTGCTATTGACCTTCTTAAAATGGGTTTTAGTGATCATTTTATGTGAATCATGACTAAGTTCCAGGTCCAGAAATACTATTTGGCTTGAATTAATATTATCAGTAAATCTAAGATTATAATTATTGCTATTAAAGGGGTTGTCCCGCAGAAACAAGTGGGGTTATACACTTCTGTATGGCCATATTAATGCACTTTGTAATATACATCGTGCATTAAATATTGGCCATACAGAAGTTATACACTTACCCCCTCTGGAGCTGGCGTCCCCGTCTCCATGGTGACGACTGAAGCCTTCTTCTCTGGTCGCTGCAACAGTCGGGCTTGCGCAAAGAAGAATCATCTCCTGGTGGCTCCGGGCTCACGAGCTGCGTCCTGGCTCCTCCCCCTTCTCAGCATCATCGCGTAGCCCCGCCCCCATCACGTGGTGCCGATCAGCCAATGAGGTGGCTGTAATCGGCAGTGGAGCTCAGACTGGAGAAGAACATCCATGGTGCACTATGGGAGAAGACCCGCAGTGCACCATGGGAGAAGACCAGCGGTGTACCTTGAGAAATGACGGCGGCCATCTTGGAAGAAGATTTTTATAACTTCATGAAACAGCTTCAAGGTGAGTAGAAACGCTCTAAAAAAACGATTTACATGGGTAGTTTGTGATGCTTGCTTAACATGGGGGACTGGGGTGTGAAAATGTTTTCGTTTTGGCCGTGGGACAACCCCTTTAAGTTCGCTAACCAAATTCCCTAATTCATCCTGGTTCCCTTCCCATATAATGATAATATCGTCAATAATCTCTTGTGACACTTGATTCTACTATCATTAAAAAACTCTTCTTCAAATGTACCCATATACAGGTTTGCGTACGCGGGGGTGAATTTCGCTCCCATCGCCGTTCCCTGTTGGTGAATTTCGCTCCCATCGCCGTTCCCTGTTGGTGAATTTCGCTCCCATCGCCGTTCCCTGTTGGTGAATTTCGCTCCCATCACCGTTTCCTGTTGCTGTTTATAGAATTTTTTATTGTAGGTAAAATATTTGTTCTTAAGAATGAACGATAAAGATTCCTTAATGAATGAAGCCTGGTTCTTGGGCATGAGAGGATCTTCATGAAGAATCTTTTCAATTGCCCCGATCCCTTTCTTGTGTGGGATGCTGGAATAAAGGGCCTTTAAATACACTAATACCAGCTGGTTCGGGTGAGGTTTTAGAGGAAATTAAATTTTAATGGTATTAAATCTGTTTTCATATAATATATATATTATATATTATACATATGTATCCATCTTTATATAGCTTAAATAGTTTTAGTTTTTAGAACAAAATTATTATAAAGAATAATGGTCATTATTCTTGAAATATAGTTATATATAAAAACATTTTGAGGAAAAGGAGAAATATATCGTTTGAGATTTTTTACAAAAATAATCAAAAAAATAATTCAAATTTTTTTTTTTACATAAATCCTATTTTATAGGAGACATTAGCAAGTTATTTTTTTAATGAGAAAAAAATATATATATGTTTATTATTCTTATTTTTCTATAGTTTAATGAGCGTTTTGATATTGATGAGGTGGATTGATACAGATGGAGTTACCATATGTTATATGTTAAATATGGCTTAATTGCAGATGGTTTTAGGAAGTGCGAGTGGAACGCATTATGCATTCCACATGTAGAGAATTCTAGTCATGTGATCATGGACACATGACTAGGTCACATGATCAGATCTCCTCCCTAGGGAGGGCGGACATTCTGATGGCGTTCGCTGCGACTACCACACGGGTCAGTTTTAGGACTGTGTTATATTTTGTGTGTATATAAGACAGATTTTTGTTAATGTGTTTGTATATGTTGCTTGAAAAAGGCATATTTTGAACGCTGAAACGCGTAGCAAAAGAAATAGTATTGGTAATTTACGGACCCGTGGTCTGTATTTTTTGGTTTAACCCTTGGAGCGCGGGGAAGATTTTTGCTTTTTTTGTGGTGATCTGTGTTAAGCCCTTGTTATCCAGTGTGCTTACCTTCCCATGCGGCTTCTTGAATTATCAGAGACCAAGGATTTAGGAGGATGAAAGGCAATCAAGCATACTAGGTGCCGGGGGATATTCCTGAGGGGGTAATATACTGAGCACCACGTGAGTGCTATTTATTACTTATTGGAGGCATACATTGGAGAATGATGTTTCCTATGATGAGGCGGTGATTTATGTCCCCTTTTGCTATTTCCATGAGTTCAAAAATGCAGCTTGAAACTGCTGCAAAAATGCCACGATATCGACCTGCGTTTTCTGGATGCATCTGTAAGTGGCCTTAGGGTGGTTCATGTTTATTGTTGTTCTTTTGAACCACAATTAAGAAAAACATCTAAGAAAAAACTGCATGCAGTATTCAGGCCTCATGTCCACGGGCAAAAGAAGAATTAAAATCCGCAGCGGATTTGAACTCTTCTCCCGCGCGCGGATCCGCACCCCATAGGGATGCATTGACCACCCGCGGGTAGATAAATACCCGCGGATGGTCAATAAAAGGGATTTTTAAAAAAATGGAGCATGAAAAAATCTGGACCATGCTCCAGTTTCGTGCGGGTCTCCGCGGGCTTCTAATTGAAGCCTATGGAAGCCGTCCGGATCCGCGGGAGACCTAAAATAGGAATTTAAAAGAATTTACTCATCCGGAGCGGACCGGGAAGGTCTTCTATTCCTCACGGCCTGATCTTTCTTGCTTCAGCTCGGCAGATGTGCCCGGCGCATGCGCGTGGCACGTCGGCGACGTGCCGCCGGCGTGACGAGTCCATCCGCTGGCCGAAAAAGAAGATCCGTCTGTGAGGAAGAGAAGACCTTCCCGGTCCGCTCCGGATGGGTAAATTCTTTTAAATTCCTATTTTCAGCGCTCATGTCCGCGGGGCAGGAGGGACCTGCTGCAGATTCTCCATGTAGAATCCATAGCGGGCCTGATTTTCCCCGTGGACATGAGGCCTTAAAGACCACATACGTTTTTAAGAAACTGCATACACTATTATAAACTGCATGTGTTTTTGATGCATTTTTTAATTGTGTGGAAAGTCTGCAATTGTATACAGTATATAAAGAGAGATGTATATCAGCAACAGATAGATAGATATGAGAGAGGGATAGATATGAGAAAGAGATAGATATGAGAGAGGGATAGATGTGAGAAAGAGAGATAGATGTGAGAAACAGAGATAGATGTGAGAAACAGAGATAGATGTGAGAAACAGAGATAGATGTGAGAAACAGAGATAGATGTGAGAAACAGAGAGATGGAGAGATAGATAGATAGATAGATAGATAGATAGATAGATAGATAGATAGATAGATAGATAGATAGATAGATAGATAGATAGATAGATAGATAGATAGATAGTGTAGTAGAGTGAGAGGTGAAGTGTGGGACGGAAGGTACATATCATGGAGACTACTAGCATCCGGGTTGTAAACCCAATCTGTTCCTCACTCCAGTACTGAGTTCCACCTTGCCCAGACAGGTGAGGTGTATAAATGGGTGCAGGTTGCAGTGTGAAGGGGGAGTTCAGAGCTGCCTGGTGTGAAAGACACAGACGCAAAGCAAGCTGAACTGGAGACACCACAACACACTGCAACTGAGGTTTGCTGGGCCTTTGCCACCCTGATTTAAGGACTTGTATGTTTTGCTTTGTTGGACTGTTGGCTTGAAGAAGGACGTTTTCTTCCTGTTTTCTGTTATCTGGAGATTACGAGTGCATTTATGTTATGTTCAGCCCGTAAATAAAGAAAAAAACGTGGACAATATTCTGGTTGTGGCCTCAAGTGTGTCCCCCTGCGTTGCTACAATAGACACATGCATACCCCGGGCCGGACCACTTCTCTGTGTGAGGAGAGCAGCAGGGCAGGCAGATGTGGCCGCTGTACACTGTGTATGCAGGAGCAGCAGGGTGATGACATCATCACCCCGCTCCTCTCACTCAGTACGATGTCTGCATCCCTTTTCCTTTTTTCAGCTTTCTCTCAGGCTAGTCGCACTGCTGGCTGCGTGTTTCGTGCGGTGCGGCTGACAGTGCAACCAGCCGGTAATGCACTGAATGTGCATTTGTATATGGCAGAAGGTGGCCTCTGGGCTCCCTCAGCGCAGAGTCTTGGTCACCACTGTGACTCTTAACAGTATGCCGATGCTACAGACATTTCTAGATTCCATCACCTCTCCAGTGACATAATTTGCTTTTACCATAGATTAGAATGATGTAATGTGACATCATCAGAATCGCTCACCTCTCCAGTAAGCTGGAAGAGTATCTCTAGGGTGACTCTTAATACACTTTCTGCCATCTTCTTTCTGTCTTCCTCCATCATTAATGAATCAATCATGTAGGGTCCTGAATGGAGAAAATATAAACAAATATAAAAACCACAAAAACCAACAACATAAAAATACATTTACTGGTGATAATAATAGGAAACATTTAACCACTTACGGACATGGCCTTTTATTTCGCTTTCGTTTTTTCCTCCCCCCCTTTTAAAAAAATTGTAACTCCTTTATTTATTCATCGACGTCGCTGTATGAGGGCTTGTTTTTTGCAGGACGAGTTGTAGTTTTCAATGCTTTTATTTAATGTACCATATAATATACTGAAAAACTGTAAAAAAAATCTAAGTGTAGTAAAAGGGAAAAAAAAAATGACATTCCAACATTTTTCGGTGCGTCTTGTTTCTACGGCAACAAAAATGACATGATAATTTAATCATACGGGTCAGTACAATTAATATGATACAAAACTTTTTTTTTTTTGGCCATACTAGTTTTATTGGTTTTCACATATTGTACATTTAATTTTTTTAAATTATTTTCTGCCGTCATCTTCTGCGCCCAATAACATTTTTATTTTTTCCATAGTTGTGTGAGGGCTCATTTTTTGCAGGACATCCTGTAGTTTCTGTTGGTACTATTTTGTAATACATACGACTTTTTAATAGCTTTTTATTTCATTGTTTCTTGGAGACACGATGACCAAAAAAAAGCATTTCTGGTGTTATTTTTTTTTCTGATGACGTTCACCGTGCGGGGTAAATAAGGCATTAATTTGATAGATCAGACTTTTATGCAGCGATACCAAATATGTATTTTTAATTTATGATTTAGATTCCTTTATTATAAATATGGCAAAACGGTGGTGATTTAAACTTTAATTGCTTTTTTTTTCTACAATTAGTAAAACTTTATTGATCTTGTTTTTACTTTATCTTTAGTCCCCATAGGGGACAACAACCTGCCATAGCCTTACATCATACTGCGTTCGCCAGGCAGTCTATCAGGCTATCCTATGGGGACAGCTTCATGGGCATTCTGCCATGACACCTGTACAGCTCCCTGCAATCTCACAATTGACAGCGGCATTTAAAGGGTTAGCAGCTTTAATCAGCTGGCTGTCAGAAACAGCCGGCACCCGGGAGATGGGAGATTGCCACACGATGTTCTGCCATACATACCCCAATGCTTAAGAACATAAATGTTTTCCCTGCAGCGGGAAGGAGTTATCCCAATACTTAAAATTACTTACAAACCCCTGTGTACTTCCTGGTTGCTGCTGACCAGGACATGTGACTGCTGCAGCCAATCACTGACTATAAAAGCTCACTGCTGTGGCCAGTGATTGGCTGCCACAGTCACATGTCCTGGTCAGCAGCAACCAAGGATGATAGAATGATAGTTAAGCACATTATGGGAAAACCCCTTTAAGTAGGTATTAAAGGGAACCTATTAGGAGTTTTATGAAGCCTGAAATATATGCAACAAAAAACCTCCCTTTTCCATCCTAAGGGTGCCTGCCGACCCACTAGCGATATTTTTTTTTTGCGCTGTGAGAGCGAGCAAAAATACACGTCTTACTGCGCATAGAAAACTCTGCGATTTCACTAAATGCTTTCAATGGGGCCGGCAGCAGCAACACCAGCCCCATTGAAAACATAATGAGTATTCGCAGGCTTCTGCCACAGCTATGGCAGAGGTTTCCTTCATCTCGGCGGTCACTGTGGGGATGAAGGAGTCCTCTATCACAGCTGTGGCAGAAGTCCAGGATGCTATCCCATTGATTTCAATGGGATCAGCGCTGCTGCGGCCCCATTGAAAGCAGTGGTTTTTCAGGCAACCCCCGCAACAATAATTTTTGTGGAATGGCTTGAAAATCATCCCTAGCTGAAAATCACCTCTCTCTGCAAATCATCCTTGGCTGGTGAAAAAAAGAAAAACTATTTACTTACCTCTCCGCCGCTCTGGCGCTTCCTCCGGCTGGCTCCCCGGGACTGCTGGGAAGCCCATTCAGCAGGCAGGGATTTAAAAATCCCAGCCTACTGAATGGACTGTGCTAATTGGCTGAGCGCTCAGCTAATCACAAGCAGCGCACAGCCATTCATCAATGGGGAGCCAGACGGAGGACACGACTGAGCGGCAAAGAGGTGAGTATATAATTATTTTTTTTTTGCCAGCTAGTTTTTTTGTCACTCCCTAATAAAGCTTCCCATTGAATGACAAATGGAAATTAAATATATTGCAGTCATTGTTTCAAGTGTCCTGCAACATGTATCCCCATATATTTACACACTACAATAATAATCATATTACACTACACCTACATCACAGTAATATACTGATCCCACTACACCTACACTACACTAATATACTGATCCCACTACACCTACACTACACTAACATACTGATCCCACTACACCTACACTACACTAATATACTGATCCCACTACACCTACACTACACTAATATACTGATCACACTACACCTGCACTACACTAATATACTGATCACACTACACCTACACTACACTAATATACTGATCACACTACACCTGCACTACACTAATATATTGATCCCACTACACCTACACTACACTAATATACTGATCCCACTACACCTACACTACACTAATATACTGATCCCACTACACCTACACTACACTAATATACTGATCCCACTACACCTACACTACACTAATATACTGATCCCACTACACCTACACTGCACTAATATACTGATCCCACTACACCTACACTACACTAATATACTGATCCCACTACACCTACACTGCACTAATATACTGATCCCACTACACCTACACTGCACTAATATACTGATCCCACTACACCTACACTGCACTAATATACTGATCCCACTACACCTCCACTACACTAATATACTGATCCCACTACACCTACACTACACTAATATACTGATCCCACTACACCTACACTACACTAATCTACTGATCCCACTACACCTACACTACACTAATATACTGATCCCACTACACCTACACTACACTAATATACTGATCCCACTACACCTACACTACACTAATATACTGATCACACTACACCTGCACTACACTAATATACTGATCCCACTACACCTACACTACACTAATATACTGATCCCACTACACCTACACTACACTAATATACTGATCACATTACAACTACACTACACTAATATACTGATCCCACTACACCTACACTACACTAATATACTGATCCTACTAAACCTACACTACACTAATATACTGATCCTACTAAACCTACACTACACTAATATACTGATCACATAACAACTACACTACACTAATCCCACTACACCTACACTACACTAATATACTGATCCCACTACACCTACACTACACTAATATACTGATCACACTACACCTGCACTACACTAATATACAGATCACACTACACCTACACTACACTAATATACTGATCCCACTACACCTACACTACACTAATATACTGATCCCACTACACCCACACTACACTAATATACAGATCACACTACACCTACACTACACTAATATACTGATCCCACTACACCTACACTACGCTAATATACTGATCCCACTACACCTACACTACACTAATATACTGATCCCATTACACCCACACTACACTAATATACTGATCCCACTACGCCTACACTGCACTACTATACTGATCCCACTACACCTACACTACACTAATATACTGATCCCACTACAACTACACTACACTAATATACTGATCCCACTACACCTACACTACACTAATATACTGATCCCACTACACCTACACTACACTAATATACTGATCCCACTACACCTACACTACACTAATATACTGATCCCACTACACCTACATTACACTAATATACTGATCACACTACACCTACACTACACTAATGTACTGATCCCACTACACCCACACTACACTAATATACTGATCCCACTACACCCACACTACACTAATATACTGATCCCACTACACCTACACTACACTAATATACTGATCCCACTACACCTACACTACACTAATATACTGATCCCACTACACCTACACTACACTAATATACTGATCCCACTACACCTACACTACACTAATATACTTATAACACTACACTAATATAGGCTCTGTCCTAGATCCCTATCTCTGTGAGTTCTGCACTCCCAGAGCTACTCGGCCTTTCAGAAGAGAAGTGCTGGGAGAAATCTGAACTTACAAATGGCAAAGATAATGATTGAAGGATGGTGGCTGATTATAGATGGAGCCATATGAGATGCTTCACCAGCCGGCCTACCGGGTCCCGGACCCTGGGTTTGGTGTCTCCTGCAGTGGGGTCCGTCACTGTATAATAGGATTGTCCCTCTCTCTAAGCCCCCGAAAACTGAAGTCCATATTACTTGCCGGTTAGTATCTTCAGGCCAAAGTGTGATTGTTCCCAGCAAGAGAAACCAATTAATCTTGTAGATATGATACCTTTACATTGGCTAACAAAAATACATGATGTTACAGCAAGCTTTCAAGCTTCTCAGGGTTCTTCCTCAGGCATGATAATATAGATCCGAAGAGGCATGTGTATGTATATATATATATATATATATATATATATATATACACACGCACACACACATATATCTATATAACAAGGCACAGACATGGTGTGATTAAATTGCACTTAAAACAATTCCAGAACAGGATGGGTAGAGAAATAAATAAATACTTCAATAGTCTACTGATTAAGGCCGCCTGCAGACGGGGGGATTTGCATTGCAAAAACCGCAGCACACTATGGCAATACGCAATTTCATGTCCACAAGCGGAAATCGATTTTGTGCGGTCTCCCCACGGACGGCTTCCTTGAAGACAATGAAAGCCGTCAATCCTGCAATCATCATTGCAGCAATGGTTCTGAGATCAGCGCCATCACCCAGCAACGGCGTGGTGTAGTCTATACTGTGCATGAGCGCCGGCCGGCACATCCGCAGAACCGAATAGAAGACGCTGGACAGGTAAGCAGGCGTCACTGAAGGAGCACAGGGAGCAGAGCCGCGCATGCGACCTACATGGGGCAGAGCTACACTATAAGGACATGGCAGAAAGGGGGCGCTATCACCGGCTGCACAAGATCCCTGAGGAGGAAGATGGTCAAAAGGGGTTAATCCTCCCCCAGCGGTCCTGAAGGGGTTCTTCCCCACTGACCTGACATGAGGGGACACACAGACCTCCAGCTTCCAGGACCTGTGATGATGTCACCGTCATGTGATCACCTGTGTGGGAGGAGTCAGGGGTCACATGACCAGGGGGTAATCTGCTATGCTGGCTGTGATCTCTGCTGGGTGAGCTGAAGGGATGTGTGGGGTCAGGATGGATGTAGCAGAGCCGTGTGTGTGATGTACATGGAGCAGAGCTGCACTACTTGGACACGGCAGAAAGTGGAGAAGGAAGATGGTCAATAATCCCTGAATGACTGCAAACCCCCTGCAGCAAGATGTGATGGCTGAAGCACTGAGGGGCCCATCTGCTCTGTTAGGTGCAGACTGAACACTGAAGGTCTTCTATACTGAACCCCAAGATGTCACCTCTACTGACCGAAGCACAAGACAAGTCACCACAATATGGCCAAAACCAGATAGATAAGCCACAGGAGAGACCGTCATGTCTGCTGTGAGGAGGCTGAAGCTGGGGGGGCATCGGACCCTCCAACAGGACAGCTATCCCCAGCAGACCTCAGAGCCCCCCAAGGCTCGGTGCCAGAAGACGTCCTGGAGGTTCTGGAGATCTTCTTATAACCCTGGAAGAGATGAGACTAACCGGAGCAGAAGTAGAGCTGCCAGCAGGAGACGGAGAGAACCCAGAGGGGGCTTGTGTTACCCAAACCAGACTGATGCTCCCCTTAATTCAGGATTAAATAAAAGCCAAAGGTCCATATGGTGCCGACCGACATATAAGGCCTCTTTACACATAACAATTATCGCTCAAAATTAGTTCAGTCGAATTCAGCAAATTCGAGCAATAATTGTTCAGTGTGAATGCGGGGTAAAAAAAAATTGCTAACTTGTTCACATTTTTTTAAGTTTATTTTTCTGTCAACTTTAAAAAAACCTCATTAGTAGAGATGAGCGAGTACCAAAGGTGCTCGTTACTCAAGTCGAGCTTTTCGTAATGCTTGAGAGCTCATTTCGAGTAACGAACCCCACTGAAGTAAATGGGAGACTCTAGAATTTTTCAAGGTAACCCATGCTCTGCATAGGGGAGGTTGTGTGAATCACCTGAAAACATCAAAAAGTCACGGAAACACCACAGAAACAGATAAGGGATGGTAGGGGCAGCATCTAAGGCTCCCGGGTCGCACTAATAAGCCAAATTGGGGGCAAGAGCCTGGCGTCACCCCCCTAACAATTTACTTGGGGCCGACCATAAGCAGCAAGGCACACGCGCTGGCACATCTTAGCTAAGCACCACACTAGGTGCAATGAAGGCCAATCACCGCCTGCGGATGACACCGCTGCCTCTTCTCCTGGGTTACATACTGGCATTGCTGTCCAAGTCTCTGCACGAGCCTGCGTCCACAGTGCACACAAAAATTTCCCTGCGCAGCGTTCAGCTGCCCTCATACCACACGCTGGCTTGATAGCCACACCTCATGTCTATTTATAAGTGCGTCTTGGAAGGGGAGGACCAGAGACACCCACTGCAGAGGGTTGGCAGGGCCTGGCAGCGACCCTCTTCGAAATTGTGGGTGATAGCCCACAATGCTAATGAGAAATGATGATAGATTGACGTACGATCATCATTCCAATACAGTGCCACCTCCGTCACAAAATTGTCAGGAGCCACAAACATTGGCATAAAGGGGACTCAGATGCCAGCACTTCTACACATCTCCACAATGCAGCAGCGCATACTAACACCAAAGATTGGTTTGAAGCAGGAGTTGTCACAAAAGTAGCTACCACAGGTATACAGTGATCCTGTGAACGTCTCATTAAATCAGTTGCGGTTGCTTTCATCGCTCCAAAGACTGGATGTACCATGAAGAAGTTCCACAGGCCAAACCTGGCACAATTGCATTCTCTTCCCCCCCCAGGACCTCGGCCTCTGCCCACACCCTCAACAATCGTGGGCATAAAGTGGACTCGGATGCTAGTACTGCTGTGAACGTCTCATTAATTCAGTTACGCTTCTTCGGATTGGTCCAAATCAGTGTCTCAGATAACTGTGGTAACACGACAGCAAATACATGTCAACCAGCGCTGATCCCCAGACCCCAAGCAGGAGAGGGAGGTGGCATAATAAGCCCAAGAAACCATGACCGAGGCAGGACCCTCCATCCTATGTGTGGGAAGTACATGAGCGGGCCCAGGGTCAGGCTCGGTCCCAGGCCCTACCTTGTATGACCCAGCTGCACACCACGATGGGAAAGCCGACTGCACCCTACCCAAGTCATTCAGTGTATTTGTACCAGACAGCTGAACACCGCTATGGAAAACCTTTGTACACCCACAGCATAGGCGAGCCCATGAAACCCAAGGCCAGTATTAAACATGAAGAAATGAGAGTGCCCAAACATGGCAGAGCTTCACCCCACCCAGGACCTCGGCCTCTGCCCACACTTCTGCCCAATTCATTCTGTTTATGTGCCAGACAGCTGAATACCGCAATGGAAAAGCCGAACCCCTGAAACATTTATGTAGCAAGAGTACAGGCGAACTCCTCAAACATTTCTGTAGCAAGTGTATCGGCGAACCCCTGAAAAATTTCTTTACCTACAGTATAGGCGAACCCCTCAAACCTTTATGTAGCAAGGGTATAGGTGAACCCCTGAAACATTTCTGTACCAAGAGTATAGGCAAACCCCTGAAACATTGGTGTACCAAGAGTATAGGCGAACCCCTGAAACATTTGTGTACCAAGAGTATAGGCAAACCCCTGAAACATTTCTGTAGCAAGTGTATAGGCGAACCCCTCAAACATTTCTGTAGCAAGCGTATAGGCTAAACCCTGAAACCTTTCTGTAGCAATAGTATAGGCGAACCTCTCAAACCTTTATGTAGCAAGTGTACAAGCGAACCCCTGAAACATTTGTGCACCAAGAGTATAGGCGAACTCCTCAAACATTTCTGTAGCAAGTGTATCGGCGAACCCCTTAAACATTTCTATACCCACAGTAGAGGCGAACCTCTCAAACCTTTATGTAGCAAGTGTACAGGCGAACCCCTGAAACATTTGTGCACCAAGAGTATGGGCGAACCCCTGAAACATTGGTATACCAAGAGTATAGGCGAAACCCTGAAACATTTGTGTACCAAGAGTATAGGCGAACCCCTAAAACATTGGTGTACCAAGATTATAGGCGAACCCCTAAAAAATTTGTGTACCAAGATTATAGGTGAACCCCTGAAACATTGGTGTACTAAGAATATAGGCGAACCCCCTGAAACATTGGTGTACCAAGAGTATAGTCGAACCCTTGAAACATTGGTGTACCAAGAGTATAGGCGAACCCCTGAAACCTTTCTCTAGCAATAGTATAGGCGAACCCCTGAAACATTTCTGTAGCAAGAGTATAGGCGAAACCCTGAAACCTTGCTGTAGCAAGTGTAAAGGCGAACCCCTGAAACATTTCTGTAGCAAGAGTATAAGCGAACTCCTCAAACATTTCTGTAGCAAGTGTATCGGCGAACCACTGAAGGATTTCTGTACCCACAGTATAGGCGAACCACTCAAACCTTTATGTAGCAAGCGTATAGGCGAACCCCTGAAACATTTGTGTACCAAAAGTATGGGCGAACCCCTGAAACATTGGTGTACCAAGAGTATAGGCAAACCCCTGAAACATTGGTGTACCAAGAGTATAGGCGAACACCTGAAACATTGGTGTACCAAGAGTATAGGCAAACCCCTGAAACATTGGTGTACCAAGAGTATAGGCGAACACCTGAAAAAAATTGTGTACCAAGAGTATAGGCGAACCCCTGAAACATTGGTGTACCAAGAGTATAGGCGAACCCCTGAAAAAAATTGTGTACCAAGAGTATAGGTGAACCCCTGAAACATTGGTGTACCAAGAGTATAGGCGAATACCTGAAAAAATTTGTGTACCAAGAGTATAGGCGAACCCCTGAAACATTGGTGTACCAAGAGTATAGGCGAACACCAGAAAAAATTTGTTTACCAAGAGTATAGGGGAAGCCTGGAAAAATTAGTTTGCGAAGAGTATAGGCGAAGGCCTGAAAAATTGGTGTACCAAAAATATAAGTGTACCGCTAAAAAATTGGTTTACCCGGAGGGCAGGTGAAACCCATAAACATTTTTTAAAGATAGAGCTCATTGTTGCTTAATTCGCAACAGAGCCTGGAGGCAGCCCTCCAAAAAAAATTGGTTTTAACAGAGCCTTTTGGCCCGCAGAAAAATTGGCAGTTCAGCATGATTACATGCTGTTTTAAGAGGAGGAGGAGTAAGTTCCGAGAGGGATAGACCAAGCTACTTCTACCCTTTTTTGGGATGATAGAGGATGCATATTTCTCCTGTTGCAGCTAAAAAATCTTATGATCCGCTGCTTTCCACTGGTGGAGAAGAGAAGTCTGGGGAAATCCTGCATTTGTTCATCTTAATGAGTGTAAGCATGTCGGTGCTGTCAGTTGACAGGTAGGTACGCTTATCCGTGATGATCCCCCCAGCAACACTAAACACCCTCTCTGATAACACGCTAGCGGCAGGGCAGGCCAGAACCTCCAGTGTGTACAGCGAAAGTTTGTGCCACGTGTCCAGCTTTCACACCCAATAGTTGTATGGAGCAGAGGGATCGCGGACGACGGTGGTACGATTAGCTATGTACTCCCTCACCCTCCCTCTTTTTACAGTGCTCCCTCCGACTCAGCCTTGACTGGGGAGTGGTGACACAGTCTTGCTGGGAGCCATAAAGCTGGCAAAGGCCTTGGAGAGTGTTCCCCTGCCTGCGCTGGACATGCTGCCTGATCCCCACGGCTCCCCTGCTAGTTGGCCCTCTAAACTACATCTTCTACTGCTAGCGATGGCAGATGGGAACATTAGCATCATTTTTTCCCCCAGGGCCCTGTGGTATTACATCACTCTCGTACTCCTTTCCTCTTCGGGAATGAGAGTAGAAAGGTTCTCCTTATACAGTGGGTTGAGAAGGGTGTACACCCAGTAATCCGTGTTGGCCATAATGCATCTAACGTGAGGGTCACGGGAAAGGCAGCCTAACATGAAGTCAGCCATGTGTGCCAGAATCACAGTACGCAACACATCGCTGTCCTTACTAGAAGGATGAATTTCATGATCCTCCTCCTCTTCAGCCCATACACGCTGAACAGATGAGAGGGAAGCATCATGGGTACCCTCTGCAGTGTGCCCAGCAGTCTCTTCCCCCTCCTCCTCCTCCAAAATGCACTGAGATACAGACGTGAGGGTGATCTGGCTATAAAGCGACATACTGTCATCCCCCATCTCCTGTTCTAACCACAAAGTGTCAGCCTTAAAGCTTAGCAGCGAACTTCTCAGCAGGCAAAGCAGCGGGATGGTAACACTAATAAAGACCGCATCGCCACTCACCATTTGTGTAGACTGCTCAAAGTTTCCGAGGACCTGGCAGATGTCGGCCATCCATGCCCACTCCTCTGTGAAGAACAGCGGAGTCTGACTACCACTCTGCCGGCCATGCTGCAGCTGGTATTCTACAATTGCTCTACGCTGCTCATAAACTCTGGCCAACATATGCAGCGTAGAATTCCAGCGCGTGGGCACGTCGCACAGCAGTTGGTGCTCTGGCAGCTGAAAGTGATGTTGCAATGTCCTGGCTGCATCCGTGGTGGACTTGCGGAAATGTGCGCTCACGTGGCGCACCTTGCCGAGCAGGTCAGACAAGTGGGGTAGTTTTTCAGAAACCGCTGAACCACCAGATTGAACATGTGGGCCAGGCATTGCACGTGTGTGAGGCTGCCAAGCTGCAGAGCCGCCACCAGGTTATGGCCATTGTCACACACGACCATGCCCGGTTGGAGAAAGCCAGAGATCGGTCTGCTCCGTCAGACCCTGTAACAGCTCGGGGGTGGTGTGCCTCTTGTCACCTAAGCTGATTAGTTTCAGCACGGCTTGCTGACACTTCCCCACTGCAGTGCTGCCGCAACGCGCGCTACCGACTGCTGGTGACATGCTCACACTTCTTAATTGAGAGGTGGAGGTGGCAGAGGAGGAAGAGTGATAATACGACGGAGAAACCATAGCCAAGGTAGGACCCGTTATTCTCGGTGTGGGTAGCACGTGAGCGGTCCCAGGCTCTGACTTGGTCCCAGCCTCCACCAAGTTCACCCAATGTGCCTTCAGGGAGATGTACTGTCCCTGCCCGCCAGCACTTGTCCACGTGTCCATCGTAGACCTTCCCAGTAACAGCGTTGGTGGAGGCACGGTTTATGTTGCGGGAGACATGCTGGTGTAGGGCAGGGATGGCGCACCAGGAAAAATTTTAGTGGCTGGGGACCGCCACCGCCATCATGTTTTTGAAAGCCTCAGTTTCGACTAGCCTGTATGGCAGCATCTACAGGCTTCGTAATTTTGCAATGTGCACGTTTAAAGATTGTGCATGCGTGTGGGTGGTGGCGTATTCCCGCTTTCACTCCAACACTTGTGTTAGCGACAGGTGAACGTTGTGCTGGGAGACATTGCTGGAGGACCATGAAGGTGAGGGTGTGGGTGCAGGCCAGGAGGCGCTCGTGCTTGCATCCTGAGAGGGGGATTGGATCTGTGTGCCAGGTTGTGGCACAAGGGAAGAGGCAGTAGTGTTACCCGGAGGCTATGAATGGCCTTTGTTCCACCTTGTTGGGTGCTTGGCCATCATACGCCTACGCATGTTGGTGGTGGTGAGGCTGGTAGTGGTGGCTCCCGACTGATCTTAATGCAGCACAGGTTGCACACCACTGTTCATCGGACGGCCGCGCTCTCACTAAAAAACATTCACACCTTTGAACACCTAGCCCTCTGCACGGAGGATTGCTGCGAGTAGGTGCTGTGGGAAACAGTTGGGGGATTATTTGCTCTGGCCCTGTCTCTCCCCCTGGCCACCCCACTGCCTCTTCCAGTGGCCCTGTCCTGCTGCTGCACTTGCCTTCCCCTCTGAAGCTTAGCAAGCTAGGTGGGGTCAGTCACCTCATCATCCAGCAGCTCTTCCTCTGAATCCTCTGTCTGCTCCTCGCTTGGACTTACTGCCCTTACAACAACCTCACTGAAAGACAACTGTGTTTCATCCTCCTCTTCCACAAAAAGCTCTTGAGACAGTAGCTGGAAGTGCCCAGCCTCATCACCCGGACTCAGGGAAATTTCCAAATGTTGGGCATCGGTCACAAGAAACTCGGGTGAGGAACCGTTTTTTCCGACTTAGGGCAGGGACCCGAGAACAGTTCCTGGGAGTCTGCCTGCTCAGAATCTCTCCTTTTCCTGGAGTGAGGAGGCTGGGAGGAAGGAGGAGCAGCAGCCATTGGATTCAGAGTTGCAGTCCCTAGGCCGAGAGTAGTGGACTGCGGAGAAGATTGTGTGGTCGATACATTTCTGGACGCGTTTTCTGCCATCCATGAAAGGACCTGCTCACACTGCTGTGTTTGTAATAAAGGTCTACCACATGGACCCATAAATTGTGATATGAAGCTAGGGAGCCCAGAAACTTGCCCCTCTCCTAATCCCTCAGCAGCCATCTGTGATTCACCACGCACAGAAACTCGGCCTGTGCCCACACCCTCACTTGGACGTCCACATCCTCGACCCTTACCCCTACTCCTCATCATGGTGGATTAAGGATAGAGCAGGGCTCAAATAAATTACCCCACTGTACAGCACTGACAACTGTGGCTTAAATCACCGCACACAGAGACTTGTAGATAGCGGAGGCTCTATGCTGTGACTTGAAAAAATTAACCCGCTGTCTTGCGCTGATACCTAGGGGTAATTTACCACTCACAGAGACTTGTAGATAAGAGAGGCTGTATGGAGGGGGAGAAGACTCTAAAGCCAGTGGATAGTGCTGGTAACTGCGGCTATCTCAACCCCACCAAGGAAAGGGTATTGTGAGACGCTCTGCACAGCAGCAGAGCTGAAATACTTTGCAGTGGCCCAGAAAATATTACAGTACTGTTTAGCGGTGAGACCTCTGTCTAAGGCACTGTAGACACAGAATGGTAGTTTGCAGTAGGCTAGGAAATATTAGAGAGCAGTTTCACGGTGAGAGCTGGTTGTACGGCACTGCAGCCTGAGAACGCTATTACTGAAAGGCTGGGAACAGGCCTAGATGCGTAATACAAAAATTGATGCATGACTGCTCCCAGCCAGCCACAACTATAATGCACACGGTGAGATGTAGCCCTAGGTAGGAGCGTTGGGTTTCTTGTACAGAGGATCAGGAGGACTGTATAACTTTCCCTATATAAGTAGCTGTGTCCCTAGACTCTGTTTTATGCACTGCAGACACAGAATGGTATAACTGAGGTAGTTTGCAGTAGGCTAGGACATGTTAGAGAGCAGTTTCACGGTGAGAGCTGGTTGTACGGCACTGCAGGCTGAGAAAGCTATTACTGAAAGGCTGAGAACAGGCCTAGATGCGTAATACAAAAATGGATGCACTACTGCTCCCAGCCAGCCACAACTATAATGCACACGGTAAGATGTAGCCCTAAGAAGGAGCGTTGGAGTTCTTGTATGGAGGACTGTATAACTTTCCCTATATAAGTAGCTCTGTCCCTACACTCTGCCTTATGCACAGCACACACAGAACAGTATAGCTGAAATGGCCTGCACAGCTCGGGATGCTTAAAAAAAATAAATGGTGCACTAGTGCTTCCAGCCAGCCACAACTATAATGCACACGGTAAGATGTAGCCCTAAGAAGGAGCGTTGGAGTTCTTGTATGGAGGACTGTATAACTTTCCCTATATAAGTAGCTCTGTCCCTACACTCTGCCTTATGCACAGCACACACAGAACAGTATAGCTGAAATGGCCTGCACAGCTCGGGATGCTTAAAAAAAATAAATGGTGCACTAGTGCTTCCAGCCAGCCACAACTATAATGCACACGGTAAGATGTAGCCCTAAGAAGGAGCGTTGGAGTTCTTGTATGGAGGACTGTATAACTTTCCCTATATAAGTAGCTCTGTCCCTACACTCTGCCTTATGCACAGCACACACAGAACAGTATAGCTGAAATGGCCTGCACAGCCCGGGATGCTTAAAAAAACAAATTGGTGCACTAGTGCTTCCAGCCAGCCACAACTATAATGCACACGATGAGGAGTAGCCCTAAGAAGGACCGTTGGGGTTCTTGAAGACAGGATCCTACGCTAACACTTTCCCTGTATAAGCAGCAGCACTTCCCCTAACCTCTGCCAGCATGCATCTGAGGCGAGCCGCGGGCGGGACCACTTTAAGTACTCGGTGGTCACCTGATCGGCCCAGCCACTCACTACTGGGGGGAAGAGAGGGCTGGCACATCACAGCAGGAAGTGGTAATGCCTTCCCCCCATGTCTATTGGCTAGAAAATGGCGCTAAACATGCGGGGAAGGAAATGCAATTGACTCGAGTAACACGTGGTGTTCGTCTCGAGTAATGAACATCTCGAGTACCCTAATACTCGAACGAGCATCAAGCTCGGACGAATGTGCTCGCTCATCTCTAATTCCAATAGTAAACCTTGAGCAAGTGTGTGAATTTCACAGTGCCACATCACTTATACGTTCCATATAGTAATGGTGAACAAAAATAGGAAAGGCATAAAAACATAACAAATATGATATTATATTGAGACTCCATATGTCAGAATTACAGCACCATACCAGATCCAAAATAACGCCTGTGCCATATTATAATGATACGCATGAGGATTCTGCAATGCAGTATTCTAACCGTTGCAATGGCATTATAATGGAACTAGACATGTGACCTTTCCAACGATACATCTCACCAAGGATACTACACGTCCCATATTACGAGTATAATGTTACTACAAAGAATGGAGAAGGTGAAACGGGACCCCAACTATGAATATAAAGAGTTCACACACCAGACGTTATCACATCATTATCTATACGGTGTTACAGATTCCAACATTACATCATAAATCCCAAATTTGTCCTTTTCAACATCATTTTTAACAGATTCCCTAAGCAGAGATGGAGTGTTTGTCCATATTAACCCTTTCTACCCCAGTACTCTGCACCAGACCTACTACAGATCCAGGGGCTAGGGCATACCAGGGTCAATATCATCATCATCCTCATCCTTTGAGTTTGACTCAGATAGGCCGACCTTTTTGGCCAGAATGTTGGGATTAGTAGTGCATGGACTGTTATACTGCGGAGCACATAGCCTGTCCTGACACTCCTTCTGTGTGAAATCTCTAATTAATCAAATTTTACAACAAGATGACGGTAATTATGTTACTTATTGTTTATTCTTGACCTTTTCACCACAATGTTAATTACAATTAGCAGATGTAAATGACATAGCATGTACCTAATTAGGGAAACTCTCTTTTTTCATCATTCTGTGTATTCTGTGTACAAACGCAGTAGTGGAACTACTGATAAAAAAAAGACAAACTGAGGGTGCGTTCACACGAACGTATATCGGCTCGGTTTTCACGCCGAGCCGATATACGTTGTCCTCGTTTGCAGGGGGGGGATGGAAGAGCCAGGAGCAGGAACTGAGCTCCCGCCCCCCTCTCTGCCTCCTCTCCGCCCCTCTGCACTATTCGCAATGGGGAGAGGCGGGGCAGGGCGGGGCTAAGTGGTGCGGATTGGCCACGCCCCGCCTCTCCCCATTGCAAATAATGCAGAGGGGCGGAGAGGAGGCAAAGAGGGGGCGGGAGCTCAGTTCCTGCTCTAAGGCTCTTCCATCCTCCCCCCTGCACACGAGTACAACGTATATCGGCTCGGCGTGAAAACCGAGCCGATATACGTTCATGTGAATTCACCCTAAGGCTTCTTTCACAAGAGCGCATATTGGCCGGCTGTTTTCACAGCCAGCCAATATACGCTTCGTTGTAAGTGAAAGATTGGGTGAACGGGCACACAACTCAAACGTTTGTGCGCCCGTTTATATAGCCTGGTAAGGACGGCGCAATCTCCCATTTCCAGGCCATCTCCCGTTTCCCCTCCCTCCTCACTGCAGGCTTGCCTGTCTTCCTCCCCTTTCGTTCTGTGCAATGGGAGGGGCCATCCCGCCTCTTGTCCATAACATCAATGTCCATTGCACAGAACTAAAGGGGGGGGGGAGAGGTAAGCCTGCACGAGTGGGGGGGAGAACAGAGGGAGGAAGTTTAGCAGCCATGCTGCTAAACTCCCTCCCACCTACGGCCGCAGCCATGGGCTCCCATAGGAGCTTGTGCAGCGGCTAGATGTATTCCGGCCAAAACATAGTTCTTGAACTATGTTTTGGCTCCGACATAAAAACGCCTGGCGCTATATTGGCTTGGCTGGGCGTTTTTACGCCTCACCAATACGCCCATGTGATCTGATGCATTGGAATCCATTGCATCAGATCATAGCACATATCGTCCGGCCGTGAAAACGCCAGCCGATATGCGCTCATGTAAAAGAAGCCTAAAATATATGCCTCGTTTCTAAGAATAAAATCCAGGGTACTTTTCATGACACCATACCTTTGTATGTGAGATTACGGGAGTTAGAAAGATAGTTGTCCCGTGTAAACGCATGCAGAAAACTGAATTACTAGCTGTAGTGTAAATAGCAGTCAATCAGTTCTGAACAACTGTCTGCTTACAGTGAGTGGAGGCGGGTGGGGTGAGAACAGGGGCAATAAAACCTGGTATCCCCTCTTCCTCCCATGCTTTTTTTGGGGGTATTTCTTGACCCCAGCGGCAGGGATGGGGTGTAAAAAGTGGTGCTCTGTGAGGCTTCATAAGCTTGATGAGGTGCGACAGTCTCACACAGAAGGCGCTCAACAAGCTGCTCCTGGAACTGCAGGAAGGCGAGCGTTCCCAAGGCTTCTTGTAAATTACGTACTACAGGTAGCGGTCTCAATAACGCCCGGCTCATACGGCCGGATGTGGGATCTGCTTGCAGAGGCCCACAGCAGATCCCAGCTGTGAACCTGGCTGTGGCCCTGCGTACGGCCACGTAATGTACTGCGCATAACTGCATATTCACACAGGCGGTCATGCGCAGTACACCTTTTTTTGTTTATATTCCCCCCCCCCATCCTCCGTCGCACAGTGATGACGTGGGTAACGGCGATCACAGACTCGGGCACCGCTCACCGCAGTATCCCGGTGACATCTCCTGCCTCCCGGCTACCTTCAGGAGCTGGCAGCCAGGAGATTTCAAATTTGCCAAGGCTTATGGCCTTCTGTGCATGCGGCTGACATATGATGCCTGTCACACATGCAGAGAAAGCGGCGTCAGGTGCTGGAGGACCAAATCACCACAGGATGGCATGGAAGACCAGGGTGAGTAATCTCAGCTGCCCCATAGATCCAATCCATGAGGGCAGCTGAATCTTTGACTTTTTAAAAATTTTATGCGCCGATTGCATTGCCGGAGGGTTGGGGGCTCCCCACGGCTCCCCATGACAGCTCCATGTTGTTATCTACCTCTTGGCACTGACAGCATGGAGCTGTCATGTCCATAGGCCACGTGGTTTTAATTCCCACGGGAAGCATGTTTTTACGTCCTTGGGGATAAAAAGCCCATTTAGCTAGGATGTAGAAACATTATGGGCTGGTCACTAAGGGGTTAAAGGCCGTCTAACCCGGGTCTGCTTAATGTCATTCTATTGGAGGAAAAACTAATATTCTTATAACTCCTCCCATTTCTAGTTTTTTTTCCCATATTTAATAATATAAGGCTTTGAGTTCAGATTTTCATACTTTTTTTTATTTTTCGATACATATTGAACTCTATTTGCATATGAAATCATATTGCACAGAATGAGTCTTTATTATCTTTACTCCATCGTTGTTTTTAAAAAGTTTTTTTTTTTAAATTGAAAAAAATTTAATAGAATGTAAAAATAAGCAAAACAAAAAAACGTCACATTGGTTTACTATGTGAAGGAAAAACGCTTAAAAAGTACATATCGCATTTCCTGAAAATAAAGGGTTCAAAAAGTAGCATGTATCCCAAAATGCTTGCAATAAAAAAATACATACTGCCCCCCAAAAAACAAGCCAGCACTAAGCTAAACTGATAGAAAAATAAAAATGTTCTAACATATTAATGCTAACTATTAGAGATGAGCGAGCGTACTCGGAAAAGCACTACTCGCTCGAGTAATTTGCTTTATCTGAGTATCGCTGTGCTCGTCCCTGAAGATTTGGGTGCCGCTGCGGCTGACAGGTGAGTCGCAGCGGGGAGCAGGGGAGAGCGGGCGGGAGAGAGGGAGAGAAAGATCTCCCCTCCGTTCCTCCCCGCTCTCCCCTGCAGCTCCCCGCTCCGTGCCGGCACCCGAATCTTTAGCCCCGAGCACAGCGATACTCGGATAAAGCCAATTACTCGAGCGAGTAGTGCTTTTCCGAGTACGCTCGCTCATCTCTACTAATTATCTTTAATGAGAAATGCTTTTATTGTACACAAGTATATAGGTTTCAGGACATAATAAACATCTGGTTATAGGCAGATCTTAACATCAGGTAAATATAACCTCAGATGAAGAACACATGACAAATTACACCGAGTCATTAAGAGAACGTAGGGCAAAATGCAGAAGTGTGTGAAAAATTAAAAACACCTTTACGACTTCCATAGGAAGTAAGAGGGAAAGTAGCAACCAGATGCCAAATGCTCTTGAGTAGTTGACCCTATTCACCTAATTGTAAGACCTTCTAAAAACCAGATTTATTTTTCTTATCTCCATATAAATCTATAGAATCTAAAGAGGGCGTGGAGTGCCCAGTTTTTCCCAGGAATACATTATAGATATAGATAAAATAGATATAAAAACATCTCCATAAAAAAAATGCAGCCTCCCTCCCAATTAAAACTTTTTTCGTTATTACACCAGTTAAATGGGTGTGTCCTGACTTTTGCCTCACGCTATTTTTATATAACTCTAAACACATGGTATTGCAGTAACTGCACTCACCTGCAGAATGAAGATTACTCGTTAGTTATGTCACAGACAGAGGGCTTATTTACACGTCCGTATATCGGCCGGGTTTTCACGCCCGGCAGATATACGGTGCCTCTTTCTGCAGGGGGAGGAGCAGTGCACTGAGCATCCGCCCATTCTCCGCCACTATTTCCAATGGGAGGGGGCGGGTTGAAACTTAGCTCCGCCCCCACCCCTCCTATTGCACTGCTCCCGGCCCGGCTTGCCTCCTCTCCCTGCAGATAGAGACACCGTATATAGGCCGGGCGTGAAAACAAGGCCAATATACGGACGTATGAATAAGCCCTGAATGGTAGAAAATATAAGTTATTATACCCCAAAATGTTGCCATTAAATAAACAGAACTCCTAACCATCCCTCACGGTCGTGGAGCCAAAAATAAAATAGAGATAACTTGGAAACAACCTTTCGATTATTTTTATCCCCATCATTTTGTCCTGGAGACTATTTGCCTTTTCTCTTGTATGACGTGGTTTCTCCTTTAGGCCGGTTTGATACGGCCGAGAAGACTCCACCAGATTTGTGCGCTGTGAGTCATACACATGAGCAATGCTTTCCTGCATACCACCGCAATGCGATGCTCTGCAGGCAACAAATCAAAGCGTATCGGCAGCAGCGCCGCCCTGTTGAAAGCTATGGCAGAGCTTTGCGATTCCCTTCATCCCTGCAGTGATGCGAGGTTTGTTTCACATGAAAACGCCTCACATCTCTGGGACATTCACATGGCTGATTCACGGCTCGATATTGCCCTCGCCCATGTGAAACTATCTTTAGGGCTCATTCACACGAGTGTAAGCATGTAACGCTGCGAGTATCCCATGCATTGTATGCATCGCAGATAGGGATGAGCGAGTATACTCGCTAAGGCACTACTCGCTCGAGTAATGTGCCTTAGCCGAGTATCTCCCCGCTCGTCCCTAAAGATTCGGGGGCCGGCGCGGGGCGGGGAGCTGCGGGGAGGAATGGAGGGGAGATCTCTCTCTCCCACCCGCTCTCCCCGGCTCCCCGCCGCAACTCACCTGTCAGCTGCGGCGGCCCCCGAATCTTTAGGGACGAGCAGGGAGATACTCGGCTAAGGCACATTACTCGAGCGAGTAGTGCCTTAGCGAGTATACTCGCTCATCCCTAATCGCAGACCTTTCGTTCTGCTGTTCGGGACTGAGTAGCAGTGTGGTTTATGTTTTTTTCAAATTCCCCCACTCTGCGGGGAATTGCTGCCCCTTCGCAATGCCTGCATACGAACAGCCCTTTAAGGGCCACATATGATATGTGGAGAAATAGAGCATGTTCAATTTATTTCTCCTGCGTACCACATGCAGTGTCCACACGCAGGCGCGTAACAAGATTTGATAGTAAAAATATTTCCTACAATCTGAACATGAAAAACACTTTTCTCCTGTATGACTTCCCTGATGTAAAAAAAATCACTCATGTAAATGACCCCATTCAAAAGAATTGAGTTCATATGCATGCCAGATTTGTGCATCTCACACCGCACAAAAATCGCACGATTTTCTGGGTCACGTGAAAGGGGCCTAAGAATGAACCCATTGAAATCAATGGACTGTATGCTATGCGTTTTGCGCGGAAATATGGTCGTGTGCAGCTGCCTTAGTAAAATAGCTATTAGAAAAAAGCCAGAATAAGAAGTTCCAAACCTTCGCCCTGTTGCGGTTGTAAAAAAAGGCACTGTTTACAGCAGATCTAAAAAAGTCCTTAATGACCTTTAGTTAACATCCAATCGTAGCAGTTTTTGCTTGTTTTGGAGCATTTGCTAATCAGAGGAGTTTAACAAAAAAAATAGTCACTTTTCTGTGTGAGTACTTGGATATTTAAAAACTGGTGATTTCCTAGTGAACATCAATAAGCCTTCTCTTCTGTGTGACCTTTTTGATGTTTAACAAGATTTGATTTCAGAGTAAAACATTTCCCACATTCTGAACATGAAAATGGCTTTTCTCCTGTGTGACTTCTCTGATGTATAAGCAGATTTGCGTTGCTAGCAAAACCTTTGCCATAATCTGAACATGAAAATGGCTTCTCCCCTGTGTGAATTTTCTGGTGTGTTACAAGATTTGATTTGCTAGTAAAATATTTGCCACATTCTGAGCAAGAAAATGGCTTCTCCCCTGTGTGAATTCTCTGATGTATAACAAGATATTCTTTGGTAGTAAAGCATTTCCCACATTCTGAACATGAAAATGGCTTCTCTCCTGTGTGAATTTTCTGGTGTGTTACAAGATATGTTTTGCTAGTAAAACATTTCCCACATTCTGAACATGAAAATTGCTTCTCCCCTGTGTGAATTTTCTGGTGTGTTACAAGATTTGATTTGCTAGTAAAACATTTGCCACATTCTGAGCAAGAAAATGGCTTCTCCCCTGTGTGAATTTTCTGGTGTGTTACAAGATATGCTTTGCTAGTAACACATTTGCCACATTCTGAACATGAAAATGGCTGCTCCCCTGTGTGAATTTTCTGGTGTGTTACAAGATATGCTTTGCTAGTAAAACATTTGCCACATTCTGAACATGAAAATGGCTTCTCCCCTGTGTGAATTTTCTGGTGTGCAACAAGATTTGATTTGCTAGTAAAACATTTGCCACATTCTGAACATGAAAATGGCTTCTCCCCTGTGTGAATTTTCTGGTGTGTTACAAGATATGCTTTGCTAGTAAAACATTTCCCACATTCTGAACATGAAAATGGCTTCTCCCCTGTGTGAATTTTCTGGTGTGTTACAAGATTTGCTTTGCTAGTAAAACATTTGTCACATTCTGAACATGAAAATGGCTTCTGCCCTGTGTGAATTCTCTGGTGCTTTACAAAATTTGATTTGCTAGTAAAATATTTGCCACATTCTGAGCAAGAAAATGGCTTCTCCCCTGTGTGAATTCTCTGATGTATAACAAGATATTCTTTGGTAGTAAAGCATTTCCCACATTCTGAACATGAAAATGGCTTTTCTCCTGTGTGACTTCTCTGATGTATAACCAGATTTGCGTTGCTAGCAAAACCTTTGCCATAATCTGAACATGAAAATGGCTTCTCTCCTGTGTGAATTGTCTGGTGTGTTACAAGATTTGATTTGCTAGTAAAACATTTGCCACATTCTGAGCAAGAAAATGGCTTCTCCCCTGTGTGAATTCTCTGATGTATAACAAGATATTCTTTGGTAGTAAAGCATTTCCCACATTCTGAACATGAAAATGGCTTCTCCCCTGTGTGACTTCTCTGATGTATAACCAGATTTACTTTATAAGCAAAACCTTTGCCACAATCTGAACATGAAAATGGCTTCTCCCCTGTGTGAATTTTCTGGTGTGTTACAAGATTTGATTTGCTAGTAAAACCTTTGCCACAATCTGAACATGAAAATGGCTTCTCCCCTGTGTGAATTTTCTGGTGCGTTACAAGATTTGATTTGCTAGTAAAATATTTCCCACATTCTGAACATAAAAATGGCGTTTCTCCTGTGTGAGTTCTCTGATGTGCAACAAGATATGCTTTATGAATAAAACATTTGCCACATTCTGAACATGAAAATGGCTTCTCCCCTGTGTGAATTTTCTGGTGTGTTACAAGATATGCTTTGCTAGTAAAACATTTCCCACATTCTGAACATGAAAATGGCTTCTCCCCTGTGTGAATTTTCTGGTGTGTTACAAGATTTGCTTTGCTAGTAAAACAATTCCCACATTCTGAACATGAAAACGGCTTCTCTCCTGTGTGGGTTCTCTGATGCTTTACAAAATTTGATTTGCTAGTAAAACATTTCCCACATTCCGAACATGAAAATGGCTTCTCCCCGGTGTGAATTCTCTGATGTATAACAAGATATTCTTTGGTAGTAAAGCATTTCCCACATTCCGAACATGAAAATGGCTTCTCCCCTGTGTGAGCTCTTTGATGTTCTCCTCTTCTGTAACTTTTCTTCTGCTTAACAGTCTGTGATGGATCAGAGGATGGGGCCTGTATAAAAGCACTAGATGATGGATCTTTGCTATGAAGGGCTGAAGGTATATTTGGGATAATGGCAGGTTCTTCATATGCATCTTGTCTACCATTATCATCCAATTCAAAATCTACAGATATCAGACGTCCCTCTGAGCTCCTGGTAACGTCACCTGCCAAGAATAAAGCTGATTTTACCATTATTGAACATAAGAAAAATGATATTGACATTTCTATATAAATTACAGGTCACATAGCAAAATGCAATTAGACAGAAATAAGCAATTAGATCACAATCTAATAGTAGACCTCAGAGAGAGGACCAGTAGATCTTGATGTTCTGACACCAAGGTGTTATCTTCCTCCCTCTCCACATCTCCATGACAACCAATGTGCAAGAGAACATTTCATTAGGAGAGTAATAGAGTTTACTTAGTTCTAAAATTGGGAAGATATTCTTATCTCAATAGTACTGACAGCAAACAATGAAGGAATCGGCCTCGTTCACATAGATATATTATATATCCGGACTACAGATGGATTTTACACTCATCTATTTCAAAACATTTATTCTTCTAAATAATGGATACAATACACAAGATAATCGGGTCATTATTATGATGTGGTGCACATAATTACACCCATATTATAGATGCCCATCATGTGTTAGCGCCTAGAATGGTATCACATGTCAGCCACATTTAGTTTGTACTTTGGATGAATGGGGGAACATCCAGCGGAAACTGACAGATCCCAGAGCTTATGAATCTACATAACTATCTGCAGCCGCTGACCGAGGAGAATCGGTGACTCCTCTCTGCTGTATTTAGTGGTTACTACTCACCTGGGCGGTTACCTATAGGAATCTCCTCTTCAAACTCCTCTTTGACCATCACAATTGTCTCTGTAGTATTAATATCAGTCAGATCTTCATCCTGATCCAAAAGCTGTGAGACAAATATTGTAAAAGTCAGCAGACGGTTAGAGAAGTCGTGTGAAATGATCATTAATCATCATGAAAACTCCAAATGACCTGACTGGAGTAGTTATCTGAGCCACATAGCTGCAGGTCTAGAAGCCGGACATAGATATTAGATGACGGGTCAATGACCCCCCAGGAACCTCATACACATGTATATCTGGCATGGCTAGACACGCTGCACGTTGTCTCAGTGGAGGAGATCAGCGTCTACCAGATACATCCACTGTTTGTCTCGGGGGAAATGAAGGAGCAGATAGATATAAATCCAACCTGTTGGCTCCTTATTCCCACCAGCAGTCTCCACCGCCAGAAAACTGGGAGAAGATCCAGACAACATGTAATGTCTCTGGTCAGCGGTAATCCTGCCATCTCCACCGGCCTCATCACACAAGGAGAAGACATCTAATAAGACTGAAGACAAGAGCTTCACAGCCTTCTACAGTTTAGAGGGACATCTCCATCTACCTGATGGTCCTGTGGAAGAAGAGGACAGGGACATCTCTCTGGTGGGCTTCTCTTACTGGATGGAACTGGAGGAAACACAGACAGACACTGAAGTCATTCTTTACATACAGATAATAAAGTCCCCGTGTATTTAGTCCTGTCTATTACCTGGTGATGGGAGCGGCTGGTGGTCCTCCATCATGGCCTCCTTGTACAGATCCTTGTGTCCTTCTAAATACTCCCACTCCTCCATGGAGAAATAGACAGCGACATCCTGACACCTTATAGGAACCTGACAACACAATATACAGTCATCACCCAGAAGCCTCCAGTGCTTTTACTGTATAATGTCCCAGCATTCCCTGCACCATCACCTCTCCAGTCAGCAGCTCAATCATCTTCTTGGTGAGTTCTAGATTCTGTACATTGATGTCCTCATGTATCAGGGGGTGAGGTGGGGGCCTTGTGATTGGGCTCAGGGGTCTTCCCCATCCATCACATATGGGGGCCCAACAGCCATCACTAGAGGTCTTCTTCACTACTGTGTAATCCTGTATATTGAGAGACATTGATTAATATCACTACAGACCAGGGGCGTAATTAAAGGCCCAGGGGCCCGGATGCAAAAAGTTCAGCTCTGCCCCACCCCAGTACCCATACCTAAACCATGCTGCATACAGCTGCAAAACAAATTTCCATACATGATCTGCCCCTTGGTGTAATCATTCCAAACATGACTCATTTCTTACACTATATGACAATTTGTTTGTAGCCCTGTAGGCCACTCTCAGACACACAGACCGCTTTTTACCGCTAACAGTGCAGCGTCCTGAGCACCATATTAACTGCGGTAGATCGCTCTGGTTGATTTTAATGGGGTTACTCAGACCTGAGCTGGAATGCACGTTTTTTAATGTTATGATTCTCAAAAGCTGTCTGTTCTATATTTGTGGCTTCACGTTTTTTAACGCACCTCCTTACCCATCACAATGATGGGGTGCATTAATAAACACTGTTAAACACTGTACCACGAGTTCAAAAATCACCACAAAAGAAGCAAAAATCTTCCCCGCGCTCCAAGGGTTAAACCAAAAGATGAAGACCACAGGTCCGTAAATTACCAATACTATTTATTTTGCTACGCGTTTCAGCAACATATACAAACACATTAACAAAAATCTGTCTTATATACACACAAAATATTATAACACAGTCCTAAAACTGACCCGTGTGGTAGTCGCAGCGAACGCCATCAGAATGTCCGCCCTCCCTAGGGAGGTGATCCGAACATGTGACCTAGTCATGTGTCCATGATCACATGACTAGGATTCTCTACATGTGGAATGCATAATGCGTTCCACTCGCACTTCCTAAAACCATCTGCAATTAAGCCATATTTAACATATAACATATGGTAACTCCATCTGTATAAATCCACCTCATCAATATCAAAACGCTCATTAAACTATAGAAAAATAAGAATAATATTCATATATATATATATATATATTTTCTCATTAAAAAAATGTCTAGCTAATATCTCCTGTAAAATAGGATTTATGTAAAAAAAATAATTTTGGAATAATTTTTTTGATTATTTTTTTAAAAATCTCAAACTATATATTTCTCCTTTTCCTCTAAATGTTTTTGTATATAAATATATTTCAAAAATAATGACCATTATTCTTTATAATAAATTTTTTTTTTTAAACTAAAACAGTTTTAGCTATATAAAGATGCATACACATACACACACATATAAATATATATATATATATTATATATATATATATAAAAAAGATATAAACAGATTTTTATTTTTTTATAAATCAATCTTTATTGAGTTTTATATTTTTTCCAACATTAAACCCAGAGGGTCTAGACATAGTAGCACATTAATATGACGAACTTCAATGGAATGGAATACATCAAAATCTCGCCTTTGCCATCCGCTATTGTACGACTATAAGTCAGTATGTCTGAACCTCTATTAACACATCTATATCTGCGAAACAATAGTGTTCTAAACATTTGTAAATAAAGAACAGGGGTGGGGGTAAGGGAAACTCACAGGGCGAGGGGTTGGGGGGGGAAGGGAGGGGGGAGGGGGTAAATGCTCCTACCTTCTATCTTCCATCTCCAGTCTCTTTGTTTGTTTCAAAGGGTTCCGGGGGCTCTCCCATCCGACCTGCTTGGTATGATTAATATCCACTTCGTCCGTCCATCCTCTGTCCGGGGCATCTCCGTGTTCGGCAACCACATGTGAAGAGGTGGGGTCTCTACCCTCTTTCCTATCTTTATGACCCGTTGGGCTTTCTGATAGCGTATTCGTTATGTTATGTTTGAATGCTTCTTTTTAAGGTATCCGCTTCCAGGGTGTCCACATTTCCACAAAAACGTCCCGCCTCCCGCTTTTCCAGCTGGAGAGTTCCTCTAGGTTGCAAATTAAGTCAACCTTCTCTTTCCACTGTGCGATTGAGGGAGGAGATTTTTGTAGCCACATTAAAGGAATCAGTGCTTTCGCTGCGTCAATAAGAATTGCAATTAATCGGTCTTTGAGCGGATGGAAATCCGCAGATGTTTTCCACAGGAAAACTTTTTCTGCTGTTAGGACCAAACCCGGTTTTATAGTCCTCAGTGTATTCTCCACCTTTCTCCAGAAGGTAAGTAGTTTTGTGCAGTCCCACCAGATATGTCGAAAGGATCCCGTCGTGATGTCACACCTCCAGCACCTGTCGTGGGGCGCTAATTTGTATGCGTGTAGCCATTGAGGGGTTTTGTACCACCTCGATGGTAGTTTGTAATGTCCCTCTTGAAGAAGGACACACGGAGAGAGGCCGAAGGATAGCTTAAGGGTGAGTTTTACCTCTGCTTCTGATAGGGATATGTTCAGCTCCTTCTCCCATGAGTTAATAAAACCTGGTCTAGAGGTTGTTGATGCTGAGATAAATTTCCTGTGGATGTGTGAGATTATTTTATGGCGCGGGAATCCCTTTTCTATTGCTTTTTCAAATGTAGTTGTTGGTCTAGTTGATTTGTAAGACTTAAGAAAGTTCTCTAGAGTCTTTATCACGTGTGCTTTCTGTAGAAATGGGAGTTGGACATCCGGGCATAGTGTTTGTAGGATTTCACCAGCTTCTTTGTGTGCTAGTACCTGGATGTCCCCCACTCTTAGCTCCGGCAAACGCTTCCAAATCCCTCTAGTCACAGGGTCTGTGGGGATGTTCATTAGTTTGCATAGGGTTCCTATTGGGGCCACTGGGGATGGGTCTGGGGCTAGTGTGTTTTTCAGTTTATCCCAGGCCTCACAGGGGCCCTTCAGCAAAGGGTGGAAATTCTTGGAATTATATTGGGTCCTTCTTGGGAGCCAGAGATCTTCTATCAGGGTCTCTCCGTATGTGCTCCCTGCTAATTGTTGCAGCATTGGGTCTCTTACGGTGCTCACCAGCTCCAGCCAGTAGCTCAGCTGTGAGGCTCTATATACCTCGTAAACGCATGGCATGTCAATCCCCCCCTCCCATCTCCTCTTGATCAGCGTGTTATGGGCTAAGCGGGGTCTTTTCTGTTTCCATACGTAGCTGGAGAATGTCATGCGTATGTTTTTGAAAAATACATTGGGTATATGGATAGGGAGCATGCGTATTTTGTAGGTAATGGTTGGCATAACATAAGATTTTATGATATTTTTTCTACCAAACCAAGAGATATATGGAATATCAAATGAGCGGAGCAGATTCTTGACCTGTATGAGGAGTGGTTGAAAGTTCACGGCGAAGAGGTTTTCGGCTTTTTTAGTAATCTTTATGCCTAGGTAATCTATGGAGGATTCGGACCACACGAATGGTGTATTAGCTTTTAATGATTCACTGCTGGCCTTTGGGACTGAGACGTTTAGTATGTTGGATTTGGAGTAGTTGACCTTAAAATCTGAGATTTCTCCAAATTTCTCTAAAAGTGATATTAGGTTCGAGATCCCTTTTTCCGGTTCCGTGAGCAGGAACATAATATCGTCCGCAAACGCGGCCAGCTGGAGCGAGTGCGGCCCGACAGAGATCCCTTTTATTCCTGGGTGAGATCTCACTTTTTGTAGAAGGGGTTCCAAAGCTAGCACGAACAGCGTCGGGGAAAGTGGACACCCTTGGCAGGTGCCATTCCGAATGTCAAAGGTGGGGGAGAGGGTATTGTTAATACTCAATCTTGCATGCGGGTTACTATATAATGCAAATATTGCAGATATGAATGCTGGGGGGAAATTAAATTTCTCTAGAGCGATCTTCATATACAACCAGTTGACCCGGTCGAACGCTTTTTCAGCGTCTGTTCCTATCAATAACATTGGGATCTTTTTTGATTGTGCGTATCTGACCGCATGAAGCAGTCTGTAGCAGTTTTCTTTTCCTTCCCTGCCTCTAATGAAACCTGTCTGCTCCCTATTTATCAGAGAAGGGATAAGGTCCTCCATTCTCTTAGATAAAAATTTGGCCCACAGTTTTACGTCCAAATTAATTAAAGAAATGGGTCTGTAACTAGCGCATGCTTCTGGATCCTTGTTGTCCTTATGGATGAGTATTATGTGGGCTTCCTGTGCTTGTGTGGGTAATCTACTTCCTTGTAGTAGGGAGTTAAATAGTTCTTTTAGTCTTGGGGCTAGTGATGTTTTGAAGGTTTTGTAATAAGCCGATGATAGGCCATCAGGCCCTGGGGATTTACCCTGGGGATTTACCCGACGGACTCGAAGTGATTAAATCTTCAACTTCCTGATCTGTCGCTTGGGACAGCAGGGTCTGTGAGACCTCATCCCCTAATTTTGGTAATTTGACTGTGCTCAAGAATAGATCAATTCTCTTTTTGAGGGCCCCTTGCTCGGTCGCTCCTTCCCCTCCTCTTAGATTGTATAGTTGCGAATAAAAGTGCTGGAAAGCTTTAGCTATTTCCTGGGATGAGGTAACCTTGGTTCCTGTTTGGTTTTTGACCGAGCTAATGAAATTCCGTGACCTTGATTTTTTGAGCATGGCTGTCATAAACCTGCTCCCCTTATTTCCATGAAAATACACAGTCTGCTTCAGGAAGAGGTGTCTCTTGTTGAACCTTACCTCCAATAGACGTTTAAGGTCTCGTCTCTTGGAAGTCAGTTCCTCCTGTACCTTTATGGTATGTGACAATTTTGATGTTTGCTCCAATTTTGCTATCTGCGATAATAGGCTATCAATCTCCCTCTGTTGAAGTTTTTTCAGTCTGGCCTCAAGTGTGTCCCCCTGCGTTGCTACAATAGATACATGCATACCCTGGCCAGACCACTTCTCTGTGTGAGGAGAGCAGCAGGGCAGGCAGATGTGGCCGCTGTACAATGTGTATGCAGGAGCAGCAGGGTGATGACATCATCACCCCGCTCCGCTCACTCAGTACGGTGTCTGCCTCCCTTTTCCTCTTTTCCAGCTTTCTCTCAGGCTAGTCGCACTGCTGACTGCGTGTTTCCTGCGGTGCGGCCGACAGTGCAACCAGCCGGTAATGCACTGAATGTGCATTTGTATATGGCAGAAGGTGGCCTCTGGGCTCCCTCAGCGCAGAGTCTTGGTCACCACTGTGACTCTTAACAGTATGCCGATGCTACAGACATTTCTAGATTCCATCTCCTCTCCAGTGACATAAATTGCTATTACCATAGATTAGAATGAAGTAATGTGACATCATCAGAATCGCTCACCTCTCCAGTAAGCTGGAAGAGTATCTCTAAGGTGACTCTTAATACACTTTCTGCCATCTTCTTTCTGTCTTCCTCCATCTTTAATGAATTCACACATAGGGTCCTGAATGGAGAAAATATGAACAAATATAAAAACCACAAAAAACAGCAACATAAAAATACATTTACTGGTGATAATAATAGGAAACATTTAACCACATACGGACATGGCCTTTTTTTCCGCTTTCATTTTTTCCTCCCCCCCCCCCCCCCCTTTAAAAAAAATTGTAACTCCTTTATTTATCCATGGACGTCGCTGTATGAGGGCTTGTTTTTTGCGGGACGAGTTGTAGTTTTCAATGCTTCTATTTAATGTACCATATAATGTACTGAAAAACTGTAAAAAAAATCTAAGTGTAGTAAAATGGAAAAAAAAAATGACATTCCAACATTTTTCGGTGCGTCTTGTTTCTACGGCATTAAAAATGACATGATAATTTAATCATATAGGTCAGTACAATTACTATGATACAAAACTTTTTTTTTTTGCCGTACTACTTTTATTGGTTTTCACATATTGTACATTTAATTTTTTTAAATTATTTTCTGCCGTCATCTTCTGCGCCCAATAACATTTTTATTTTTCCATCAACATAGTTGTGCGAGGGCTCATTTTTTGCAGGACATCCTGTAGTTTCTGTTGGTACTATTTTGTAATACATACGACTTTTTAATAGCTTTTTATTTCATTGTTTCTTGGAGACACGATGACCAAAAAAAAGCATTCCTGGTGTTATTTTTTTTTCTGATGACGTTCACCGTGCGGGGTAAATAAGGCATTAATTTGATAGATCAGACTTTTATGCAGCGATACCAAATATGTATTTTTAATTTATGATTTAGATTCCTTTATTATAAATATGGCAAAACGGTGGTGATTTAAACTTTAATTGCTTTTTTTTTCTACAATTAGTAAAACTTTATTGATCTTGTTTTTACTTTATCTTTAGTCCCCATAGGGGACAACAACCTGCCATAGCCTTACATCATACTGCGTTCGCCAGGCAGTCTATCAGGCTATCCTATGGGGACAGCTTCATGGGCATTCTGCCATGACACCTGTACAGCTCCCTGCAATCTCACAATTGACAGCGGCATTTAAAGGGTTAGCAGCTTTAATCAGCTGGCTGTCAGAAACAGCCGGCACCCGGGAGATGGGAGATTGCCACACGATGTCCTTCCATACATACCCCAATGCTTAAGAACATAAATGTTTGCCCTGTAGCGGGAAGGAGTTATCCCATTACTTAAAATTACTTACAAACCCCTGTGTACTTCCTGGTTGCTGCTGACCAGGACATGTGACTGCTGCAGCCAATCACTGACTATAAAAGCTCACTGCTGTGGCCAGTGATTGGCTGCCACAGTCACATGTCCTCGTCAGCAGCAACCAAGGATGATAGAATGATAGTTAAGCACATTATGGGAAAACCCCTTTAAGTAGATATTGAAGGGAACCTATTAGGAGTTTTATGAAGCCTTAAATACATGCAACAAAAAACCTCCCTTTTCCATCCTAAGGGTGCCGACCCACTAGCGATATTTTTTTGACGCTGTGAGAGCGAGCAAAAATACACGTCTTACTGCGCATAGAAAACTCTGCAATATCACTAAATGCTTTCAATGGGGCCGGCAGCAGCAACACCAGCCCCATTGAAAACATAATGAGTATTCGCAGACTTCTGCCACAGCTATGGCAGAGGTTTCCTTCATCTCTGCGGTCACTGTGGGGATGAAGGAGTCCTCTATCACAGCTGTGGCAGAAGTCCAGGATGCTATCCCATTGCTTTCAATGGGATCAGCGCTGCTGCGGCCCCATCGAAAGCAGTGGTTTTTCAGGCAACCCCCGCAACAATAATTTTTGGAGAATGGCTTGAAAATCATCCCTAGCTGAATATCACCTCTCTCTGAAAATCATCCCTGGCTGGTGAAAAAAAGAAAAACTATTTACTTACCTCTCCGCCGTTCTGGCGCTTCCTCCGGCTGGCTCCCCGGGACTGCTGTGAAGCCCATTCAGCAGGCAGGGATTTAAAAATCCCTGCCTACTGAATGGACTGTGCTAATTGGCTGAGCGCTCAGCCAATCACAGGCAGCGCACAGCCATTCATCAATGGGGAGCCAGACGGAGGACACGACTGAGCGGCAAAGAGGTGAGTATATAATTATATTTTTTTGACAGCTAGTTTTTTTGTTACTCCCTAATAAAGCTTCCCTTTGAATGACAAATGGAAATTAAATATATTGCAGTCATTGTTTCACAAGTGTCCTGCAACATGTATCCCCATATATCTACACACTACAATAATAATCATATTACACTACACCTACATCACAGTAATATACTGATCCCACTACACCAACACTACACTAATATACTGATCCCACTACACTAATATACTGATCACAGTACACCTACACTAATATACTGATCTCACTACACCTACACTACACTAATATACTGATCCCACTACACCTACACTACACTAATATACTGATCACAATACACCTACACTACACTAATATACTGATCACACTACACCTACAATACACTAATATACTGATCACAGTACACCTACACTACATTAATACACTGATCCCACTACACCTACAATACACTAATATACTGATCCCACTACACCTACACTACACTAATATACTGATCACAGTATACCTACACTACACTAATATACTGATCCCACTGCACCTACACTACACTAATATACTGATCCCACTACACCTACACTACACTAATATACTGATCACACTACACTAATATACTGATCACACTACACTAATACACTGATCCCACTACACCTACACTACACTAATATACTGATCACACTACACCTACACTACACTAATATACTGATCACACTATACCTACACTACACTAATATACTGATCACACTATACCTACACTACACTAATATACTGATCCCACTACACCTACACTACACTAATATACTGATCCCACTACACCTACACTACACTAATATACTGATCACACTATACCTACACTACACTAATATACTGATCACACTATACCTACACTACACTAATATACTGATCACACTACACCTACACTACACTAATATACTGATCCCACTGCACCTACACTACACTAATATACTAATCCCACTGCACCTACACTACACTAATATACTGATCCCACTACACCCACACTACACTAATATACTGATCCCACTACACCTACACTACAGTAATATACTGATCCCGCTAAACCTACACTACACTAATATACTGATCCCGCTACACCTACACTACACTAATATACTGATCCCACTGCACCTACACTACACTAATATACTGATCCCACTGCACCTACATTACACTAATATACTGATCGCACTACACCTACACTACACTAATATACTGATCCCACCACACCTACACTCCACTAATACACTGATCACAATACACCTACACTACACTAATATACTGATAATAATCACACTACACTAATACACTGATCACACTACACCTACACTAATATACTGATCACACTACACCTATACCATCCTAATATAGTGATCCCACTACACCTACACTACACTAATATACTGATCTCACTACAGCTAGACTACACTAATATACTGATCCCACTACTCCTACACTACACTAATGTAATGATCACACTATACCTACACTACACTAATATACTGATCACACTATACCTACAATACACTAATACACTGATCACAATATACCTACACTACACTAATATACTGATCACACTATACCTACACTACACTAATATACTGATCCCACTATACCTACACTACACTAATATACTGATCCCACTACACCTACACTACACTAATATACTGATCACACTATACCTACACTACACTAATATACTGATCACACTATACCTACACTACACTAATATACTGATCCCACTGCAACTACACTACACTAATATACTGATCCCACTACACCTACACTACACTTATATACTGATCACACTACACCTACACTACACTAAAATACTGATCCCACTACGCCTACACTACACTCATATACTGATCCCACTACGCCTACATTACACTAATATACTGATCTCACTACACCTACACTACACTAATATACTGATCCCACTACACCTACACTACACTAATATACTGATCCCACTACACCTACACTACACTAATATGCTGATCCCACTACACCTACACTACACTAATATACTGATCCCACTACACCTAAACTACACTAATATACTGATCCCACTACACCTACACTACACTAATATACTGATCCCACTACACCTACACTACACTAATATACTGATCCCACTACACCTACACTACACTAATATACTGATCCGACTACACCTACACTACACTAATATACTGATCACAGTACACCTACACTACACTAATATACTGATCACACTACACCTACACTACACTAATATACTGATCCCACTACACCTACACTACACTAATATACTGATCCCACTACACCTACACTACACTAATATACTGATCACACTATACCTACACTACACTAATATACTGATCTCACTATACCTACACTACACTAATATACTGATCACACTATACCTACACTACACTAATATTCTGATCCCACTACACCTACACTACACTAATATACTGATCCCACTACACCTATACTATCCTAATACACTGATCCCTCTACACCTACACTACACTAATATACTGATCCCACTACACCTACACTACACTAATATACTGATCCATTACAACTACAATACACTAATATACTGATCACACTACACCTACATTACACTAATATACTGAACACACTACACCTACAATACATTAATATACTGATCAAAGATACATCTACACTACACTAATATACTGATCACACTATACCTACACTACACTAATATACTGATCACACTATACCTACACTACACTAATATACTGATCCCACTACACCTACAATACATTAATATACTGATCAAAGATACATCTACACTACACTAATATACTGATCACACTATACCTACACTACACTAATATACTGATCCCACTACACCTACACTACACTAATATACTGATCCCACTACACCTTCACTAAACTAATATACTGATCACACTATACCTACACTACACTAATATACTGATCACACTATACCTACACTACACTAATATACTGATCCCACTACACCTACACTACAGTAATATACTGATCCCACTACACCTACACTACAGTAATATACTGATCGCACTACACCTACACTACACTAATATACTGATCCCACTACACCTACACTACACTAATATACTGATCCAACTACACCTACACTACACTAATATACTGATCCCACTACATCTACACTCCACTAATATACTGATCCCACCACCCCTACACTCCACTAATATACTGATCCCACCACCCCTACACTCCACTAATATACTGATCCCACACCTACACTACACTAATATACTGATCCCACACCTACACTACACTAATATACTGATCCCACTACACCTTCACTAATATACTGATCCCACCACACCTACACTGCACTAATACACTGATCACAATACACCTACACTACACTAATATACTGATCCCACTACACCTACACTACACTAATACACTGATCACAATACACCTACACTGCACTAATATACTGATCACACTACACCTACACTACACTAATATACTGATCACACTACACTAATATACTGATCCCACTACACCTACACTACACTAATATACTGATCCCACACCTACACTACACTAATACACTGATCCCACACCTACACTACACTAATAAACTGATCCCACTCCTACACTACACTAATAAACTGATCCCACTACACCTTCACTAATATACTGATCCCACCACACCTACACTCCACTAATACACTGATCACAATACACCTACACTACCCTAATACACTGATCACACTACACTAATATACTGATCCCACTACACTAATATACTGATCCCACTACACCTACACTACACTAATATACTGATCCCACTACACCTACACTACACTAATATACTGTTCCCACTACACCTACACTACACTAATATACTGATCCCACTACACCTACACTACACTAATATACTGATCCCACTACACCTACACTACACTAATATACTGATCACACTACACCTACACTACACTAATATACTAATCCCACTACACCTACACTACACTAATATACTGATCCCACTACACCTACACTACACTAATATACTGATCCCACTACACCTACACTACACTAATATACTGATCCCACTACACCTACACTACACTAATATATTGATCCCACTACACCCATACTACACTAATATACTGATCCCACTACACCCACACTACACTAATATACTGATCCCACTACACCTACACTACACTAATATACTGATCACACTACACCTACACTCCACTAATATACTGATCCCACTACACCTACACTCCACTAATATACTGATCCCACTACACCTACACTACACTAATATACTGATCCCACTACACCTACACTACACTAATATACTGATCACACTACACCTACACTACACTAATATGCTGATCCCACTACACTTACACAACAATAATATACTGATCCCACTTCACCTACACTACACTAATATACTGATCCCACCACACCTACACTCCACTAATATACTGATCCCACTACACCTACACTACACTAATATACTGATCCCACTACACCTTCACTAATATACTGATCCCACTACACCTACACTAATATACTGATGCCACTACACCTACACTACACTAATATACTGATCACACTATACCTACACTACATTAATATACTGATCCCTCTACACCTACACTACATTAATATACTGATCCCACTACACCTACACTACATTAATATACTGATCCCACTACACCTACACTACAATAATGTGCTGATCACACTACACCTACACAACACTAATGTGCTGATCACACTACACCTACACTACACTAATATACTGATCCCACTACACCTACACTACACTAATATACTGATCTCACTACACTAATATACTGATCCCACTGCACCTACACTACACTAATATACTAATCCCACTACACCTACACTACACTAATATACTGATCCCACTACACCCACACTACACGAATATACTGATTACACTACACTAACATACTGATCCCACTACACCTACACTACACTAATATACTGATCCCACTACACCTACACTACACTAATATACTGATCCCACTACACCTACACTACACTAATATACTGATCCCACTACACCTACACTACACTGATATACTTGTTAGCGCAAAATTCGCTATCTTAGATATACTGTGCGTTTCCAAATTAAGATAATATGTACAGGCCTGGAGAGCCTTTCAAAGAAACACACGGCTACATCATGTGCCCCAAAAAGCAAACTCTGTCTTTATTCAGCGCGGGTAAACTTAAATAATCTTAACACAGGAAATGAAGTAATTTAGCAGTTACAGTGAGCTGATAGGCTACTTCTCAGAGGGAGGTATTTGTGAGGTAGCTTGTGATCTCATCCATCTGGGAGGAACTTCAGTGAGCACGCTCAGTTCATTCTTGAATTTAGCTTCATGAGAGAAACATCCTGTGTTTCTCCTCTCTGTTGTCCAAGACAAAGAACTCCTAGATAGCTTTCTGCCAGTTAGAACCGGTTTTTCCAGTTCTTGAGCACACGGCACTAGCTGTGGAGGTGGGGGGGCGATGTTCCTTCTCCCAGAGGTTTAAAACATTATAGAAAATACATTATATTCACAGTTGATAACAGAAAATATATACAAAATGGTGAACATATAGGATATCTCCCACAATTCCCTCCTTTGTTGTGCGTATTTTCATTCTCCTGGATGGTTTTTCCTTCCTATTTGTGTTCTCGGGCCTTTCCCTACCACCTACAGGGGACCCTAGCTGTCACCTCCGCCATGTGGCTGCCTCCTGCCTTATCCCTTCCTGCTGCTGGGTGATATCCAGGATATGGAAAATACCACACAACACGTTACAGTTTTCCCAACGGTATTTTAGATGGATGGCTCCTGAAAGATTGATCTTTATTCCACATTTTCTGCATAAGCCACCTTGTTCATAGTTTAAATGACATACAACATGTTGAATGTGACTGGCTTTCCAAGTGTGTTCTCAGGTTATATTGTTTGTTACATGTTAACATTGGTCTGATTACACAATATGGCTGAAACATTGGTACACTTACTGCTACCTTATTGTATCTGTTGACATTTTTGTCCTATTTTATACACTAAAACTTGCTAGGTCATACCCAAGCTTTGTAAACCAAGATGTTATCAGTCTGAGACCCCCCACCATCTGAAGTAGCCAGTTTCATTGATCAAAGGTTCAGAATCAACAACTCAATTCCCTAGACAATGCTGATGGTATCACAGGATTATCAAGACAACAGATTCCTGGCCATACAATGTATATGGACAGAGCTCAAACAAACCTATACAAATGGAATTGTAGTAAAAGCAGGTAGCATTGTTCTGTCACATTTCAGTTACATCAAAGCTTCCTACACCAAACAGGGTTGAAGGCCACATGAATGTTCATAGCTATTCGTATGTAAAATACAAAATGGAGAATAAAGGAAAATACAAAATGGAGGATGAAGGACAAAATGGAGGGCTACAAATAGCCAATTATATTTGCACCACAACGCAATATTCCTAGATTTGTTATAATCCTCTTCATCAGTAGTTATATATTTACCACATCCCTTATGAGGAAGAAGAGAAATGACAGCCCAATGACCGCAGGGGTCCTACATATAACAAAGGATTATGGGCCACATTTGTCTCCTTCCTTGATTATCTTTATTCAATGTCTGACATGAACCCAAATTAGCTTTTCTTGAAGTTTCACTGAGACCGTAGTGGTTAACAGCACTTGAAAGGATTCTTTGCATTTTGATCTGGAAACACGGAGAATACACATTTATGAGTGACAGATGATATAACTCCTGATGTTAGGCACTCACATGGGAGGTAAGGCCCTCCTTTGTGGCCTGGAATAGGCATAGGCCTATTACAGCAGCATTACCAACCAAAACCTTCATAGGGACTCAACTTAGTCTTATATTTAGGCGTGGTTCTAACCAAGTAGATGACTAATAAAATGTTTACCTTTATTATTTATTATTACTTCTGCTGTACCCAAATATTCAAAATTACTTTCATAAAACATATTCTTAGGTCATATTTTTGGCGTGTTAAAAATTATTTTTATTTTATTTATTTATTTATTTTTTTTTCTCAAGCCACGCCTCCAAATAACATGAAAAGAGGTCTATGCAAACCAACAACTCCAAACACCTACCTGTGGTAGCTGTATGCTATCATCCTGCAGTCACTGATACAGATTGTCTGGCTCGCACCGAGAAGGTACCTTGACCAATTGGCCTGGATTGTAACGGGCGCATATCATGCATCCCTGTACAAACCCTATTGCAGCAGTGCTGAACCCTGGGGTAAGCCAAGCAGAAGACACTATACCACACATTACCTCCTTGGATGAATGGGTTAGCTCAGGGATCAGGTGTTGACATCATGGAGTACAGCGTGCAGGGGAGGCACAGGCTTTTACCTTTCTGCCAGACCCCAGTAGCATTCCGCTCGCTTTTTCACTCCTCCTTTTTCTTCTTTTGAGGCCTGTTCCTGTAATTCAAGCAACAGAGAAATATCTACACCTGTTTCAGGTGCAAGCAGGTTACCAGCCGTTACCTCATTCAAGGGAAGTCAGGCTGCTGCGGTGCCTGCTCTCTGGTTCCTTCCAGCCTCAGTGGTTGTCTCTGTGGCATAAGCCTGGACTCTGATGATAAGTCACCTGTGCGGAAAGAGCTAAAACCTGGTAGAACAAAGACACTGCTTCTGCATTCTGGATTGGCTTACTCAAGGACCCCATGAAACTTCCACTGTGCCCCATAAGATGTGAAATCGTGTACGATTCCCAATGTGTACCTTAAGTCGGTGCAGACACAAACTGTCTTACCTGCAGCCAGCTTACATATTTCAGTGAGCGCCATCACTTCTATTTCCTGAGTAACTGAGTCTCTCAGGAGGGAAAGAGTGGTTTTTGTATAATTACCTCTTTCTGTCAGTTACCATTGCATAGCCTGTTTTGCTTGTCCATTTTCACAATATTTGGAACCATCTATGGGTAAAACTCAAGATTTACATTAATCATGGCAGTTACAACATTATTGTTAGGACCCTATTTTCCCTTTTCATTCGTGTTTCTACAACCATACAATCATGTGCTTGCTATTTAATGTCATGGTCTGCGCCTGCTGCCCCTTCCTCTCAACCTTCTAAATTCAGTAAAAGACATGAAACCTCATTTGGAACTATACCCCACTTGATTGTGATATGTGAGGGTGCTAGCAGGGCAGTCTCATACATAGTTAGTCTGGAAGCTGAAAGATGTTTAGTTTGTACTCTGTGCAGTATTTTATGACCCCTTGAGGAAGCATGATATTAAAGGGGCCCCACACCATCTCCGGTACCTGTACGAAACATACTGCAAACAGGAGAGGAAATATTGTTATTACAAACTACAACCATAACAACTGCACCAATGATGGTTAACTACTGGTTTACTAAGGGACTCGTACCCCTGATACCATTTGGGATATACTCAAATTCTGTCATTAAAAATTTACTTATTTTTCAAATGTAACTATTTTCATGTAAAATATTGTTGTTAATTGAAAATGAGATACTCTCTAAAATAGAACTTTTGTTATTAATTTGACTAAAGTACTTATCAGATGTCTCAAGTACACAATTATCTCATTTTCGTATCTCAATTTTCTAATATTCAAATTAACACAACTCAATATTTTTAAATTCTCCCCATACTCCATGAACCTATATATATATATATATAAATATACTGTGGTAACCCTGGACTATTATCTCACACAACTACCCTCAGAAATAAATTAGATGCCCCTCCTTTGGCCACCTACATTTGTTCAAGTGAGAGACTTACATGGAGTCTAAGAGTGACCTCCCCTTTTACATTACCACAATATACATATATATATACACGAACATCCACTTAAATGGAGACACACTTCTCTCCTAGGCTGGTCTGTGTGGAGGGTGGAGCAGGACCTCTTCCTATTGTTCTTCCCTCCCATCTCCTTACATCACCTAGCTCCACCCCCTGTGGTCTGGCTCAGCGTTTGGTCTTTCTTTCCTCATTTCATTTCTAGCCACCGAACAGTATACACACCATATAACACAATCTAACTCTCATACGGGCCCTTCATTTATACCCACAAATTCACACTCACTGGGGTTTTAATTCACTCATATATACAGACTGCTAAGTATCTCATGTGAAGTAGAAACTGGGATTGTATTTACTGTTCATAGAACTTCCCATATTGAACAAAGTATATATATAAGAAAACTCTTATGTACCGCGGTTTTTACATATTTTGTTCAGAATAGGCTATCCAATGACAAACACAATACAACTTATGCCCATTTCCACCCACATACTTATATTCACCACTCCAGATAGCAGCCATTTTCACCGTTCATTGTTAAACCTTCTACCTTTCCTTAACTCATTGACTTGCTTTTTCCTTTCCCATTTTTGTGTGTCCAGTTATGTTTACAAACATCATCTCACTGAATTTGCTTGCGAGTCATATTTACGATTTTTCCCACAACTCACGACACAGGTCTGGCTTACCACTAATAAGCACTTACAATTTCACCCCTGCCCATCTTGTCGTAATTGGAAAAATCCTTAATTAATTGAGACTCTCTACTCCTGCACCTCATGGCACAGATCTGCACTTTTGGCACCACATTGTGGAACCTCAACAGCCTGCTTGGCCTGCCATAATCGGAGCAGAATCTCTGGCTAGCCTACATCTTTACTCCAAGCCCAAATTCCCTTGAGTTGAGGTATGCCAACATGGCAAATACAAGCATTCCATGTGCACCCCTCCCCCCACATAACAAAGGGAGACCTCTTCAGCCACATGTTGAACAATGGAAACTCACCGCATGGACACTCTCAGCAACTTTTCTCACTACTATAACCTTCAGCTAAAATTGCTTACATCAACTTTCCTTTTTGCTTTCTTTTTAACAAGTTATACTACACATTCTTTGTTCCTTATTAACCTGCACAGTCTGTTCACACCATTCACTACTACAGAGAATATATATAAACCCCCATAGCTCACACCTTCTTTCACTCAGGACATTTTCTTCACAGACAACATAAAAACAACACAGTATATCTATTTCATAGTTCGTTAGATACAGACTTATCATATTTCAACTCACCCGGCCTGGGGCGGATCATAGCAGAGAGGGAGAGATGGGACAGGTACAAGAATAACTTATTACCTTGTTTGAGCTCATTATCTGTCCGTCTCTGCTTCAAAGTCCCCTTGTGTCCGGATAACGATGAAATATCTTCATATCTCTGTATCTTCATTATCCCAGCGGTGCCTCCAAATTTGTTAGCGCAAAATTCGCTATCTTAGATATACTGTGCGTTTCCAAATTAAGATAATATGTACAGGCCTGGAGAGCCTTTCAAAGAAACACACGGCTACATCATGTGCCCCAAAAAGCAAACTCTGTCTTTATTCAGCGCGGGTAAACTTAAATAATCTTAACACAGGAAATGAAGTAATTTAGCAGTTACAGTGAGCTGATAGGCTACTTCTCAGAGGGAGGTATTTGTGAGGTAGCTTGTGATCTCATCCATCTGGGAGGAACTTCAGTGAGCACGCTCAGTTCATTCTTGAATTTAGCTTCATGAGAGAAACATCCTGTGTTTCTCCTCTCTGTTGTCCAAGACAAAGAACTCCTAGATAGCTTTCTGCCAGTTAGAACCGGTTTTTCCAGTTCTTGAGCACACGGCACTAGCTGTGGAGGTGGGGGGGCGATGTTCCTTCTCCCAGAGGTTTAAAACATTATAGAAAATACATTATATTCACAGTTGATAACAGAAAATATATACAAAATGGTGAACATATAGGATATCTCCCACATACTGATCCCACTGCACCTGCACTACACTAATATACTGATCTTACTGCACCTACACTACACTAATATACTGATCCCACTACACCCACACTACATTAATACACTGATCCCACTACACCTACACTACACTAATATACTGATCCCACTACACCTACACTACACTAATATAGTGATCCCACTACACCTACACTACACTAATATAGTGATCCCACTACACCTACACTACACTAATATAGTGATCCCACTACACCTACACTACACTAATATACTGATCCCACTACACCTACACTACACTAATATACTGATCCCACTGCACCTACACTACACTAATATACTGATCCCACTACACCTACACTACACTAATATACTGATTACAGTACACTAATATACTGATCACACTACACCTACACACTACACTAATATACTGATCACACTACACCTACACTACACTAATATACTGATCACACTACACCTACACTAAGCTAATATACTGATCACACTACACCTACACTACACTAATATACAGATCACAATACACCTACACTACACTAATATGCAGATCACACTACACCTACACTAATATACTGATCGCACTACACCTACACTACACTAATATACTGATCCCACTACACCTACACTACACTAATATACTGATCCCACTACACCTACACTACACTAATATACTGATCCCACTACACCTACACTACACTAATATACTGTTCACACTACACCTATACTATCCTAATACACTGATCCCTCTACACCTACACTACACTAATATACTGATCCCACTACACCTACACTACACTAATATACTGATCACATTACACCTACAATACACTAATATACTGATCCCACTACACCTACACTACACTAATATACTGATCCCACTACACCTACACTAATATACTGATCCCACTACACCTACACTAATATACTGATCCCACTACACCTACACTACACTAATATACTGATCCCACTACACGTACACTACACTAATATACTGATCACACTACACCTACACTACACTAATATACTGATCACACTACACCTACACTATACTAATATACTGATCCCACTACACCTACACTACACTAATATACTGATCCCACTACACCTACACTATACTAATATACTGATCCCACTACACCTACACTACACTAATATACTGATCCCACTACACCTACACTACACTAATATACTGATCCCACTACACTAATATACTGATCCCACTACACCTACACTACCCCACTACACCTACACTACACTAATATACTGATCACATTACACCTACACTACACTAATATACTGATCCCACTACACCTACACTACACTAATATACTGATCCCACTACACCTACACTACACTAATATACTGATCCCACTACACCTACACTACACTAATATACTGATCCCACTACACCTACACTACACTAATATACTGATCCCACTACACCTACACTACGCTAATATACTGATCCCACTACACCTACACTACACTAATATACTGATCACATTACACTAATATACTGATCCCACTACACCTACACTACACTGATATACTGATCCCACACCTACACTACACTAATATACTGATCCCACACCTACACTACACTAATAAACTGATCCCACTCCTACACTACACTAATAAACTGATCCCACTACACCTTCACTAATATACTGATCCCACCACACCTACACTCCACTAATACACTGATCACAATACACCTACACTACCCTAATACACTGATCACACTACACTAATATACTGATCCCACTACACTAATATACTGATCCCACTACACCTACACTACACTAATATACTGATCCCACTACACCTACACTACACTAATATACTGATCCCACTACACCTACACTACACTAATATACTGATCCCACTACACCTACACTACACTAATATACTGATCCCACTACACCTACACTACACTAATATACTGATCCCACTACACCTACACTACACTAATATACTAATCCCACTACACCTACACTACACTAATATACTGATCCCACTACACCTACACTACACTAATATACTGATCCCACTACACCTACACTACACTAATATACTGATCCCACTACACCTACACTACACTAATATATTGATCCCACTACACCCATACTACACTAATATACTGATCCCACTACACCCACACTACACTAATATACTGATCCCACTACACCTACACTACACTAATATACTGATCACACTACACCTACACTACACTAATATACTGATCACACTACACCTACACTCCACTAATATACTGATCCCACTACACCTACACTCCACTAATATACTGATCCCACCACACCTACACTCCACTAATATACTGATCCCACTACACCTACACTACACTAATATACTGATCCCACTACACCTTTACTAATATACTGATCCCACTACACCTACACTACACTAATATACTGATCCCACTACACCTATACTACACTAATATACTGATCACACTACACCTACACTACACTAATATGCTGATCCCACTACACTTACACAACAATATACTGATCCCACTACACCTACACTACACTAATATACTGATCCCACCACACCTACACTACACTAATATACTGATCCCACTACACCTACACTAATATACTGATCCCACTACACCTACACTACACTAATATACTGATCACACTATACCTACACTACATTAATATACTGATCCCACTACACCTACACTACATTAATATACTGATCCCACTACACCTACACTACAATAATGTGCTGATCACACTACACCTACACAACACTAATGTGCTGATCACACTACACCTACACTACACTAATATGCTGATCCCACTACACCTACACTTCACTAATATACTGATCCCACTACACCTACACTACACTAATCTACTGATCTCACTACACTAATATACTGATCCCACTGCACCTACACTACACTAATATACTAATCCCACTACACCTACACTACACTAATATACTGATCCCACTACACCCACACTACACTAATATACTGATTACACTACACTAACATACTGATCCCACTACACCTACACTACACTAATATACTGATCCCACTACACCTACACTACACTAATATACTGATCCCACTACACCTACACTACACTGATATACTGATCCCACTACACCTACATTACACTGATATACTGATCCCACTGCACCTGCACTACACTAATATACTGATCTTACTGCACCTACACTACACTAATATACTGATCCCACTACACCCACACTACATTAATACACTGATCCCACTACACCTACACTACACTAATATACTGATCCCACTACACCTACACTACACTAATATAGTGATCCCACTACACCTACACTACACTAATATAGTGATCCCACTACACCTACACTACACTAATATAGTGATCCCACTACACCTACACTACACTAATATAGTGATCCCACTACACCTACACTACACTAATATAGTGATCCCACTACACCTACACTACACTAATATAGTGATCCCACTACACCTACACTACACTAATATACTGATCCCACTACACCTACACTACACTAATATACTGATCCCACTACACCTACACTACACTAATATACTGATCCCACTACACCTACACTACACTAATATACTGATGCCACTGCACCTACACTACACTAATATACTGATCCCACTACACCTACACTACACTAATATACTGATTACAGTACACTAATATACTGATCACACTACACCTACACACTACACTAATATACTGATCACACTACACCTACACTACACTAATATACTGATCACACTACACCTACACTAAGCTAATATACTGATCACACTACACCTACACTACACTAATATACAGATCACAATACACCTACACTACACTAATATGCAGATCACACTACACCTACACTAATATACTGATCGCACTACACCTACACTACACTAATATACTGATCCCACTACACCTACACTACACTAATATACTGATCCCACTACACCTACACTACACTAATATACTGATCCCACTACACCTACACTACACTAATATACTGTTCACACTACACCTATACTATCCTCATACACTGATCCCTCTACACCTACACTACACTAATATACTGATCCCACTACACCTACACTAATATACTGATCCCACTACACCTACACTAATATACTGATCCCACTACACCTACACTACACTAATATACTGATCCCACTACACGTACACTACACTAATATACTGATCACACTACACCTACACTACACTAATATACTGATCACACTACACCTACACTATACTAATATACTGATCCCACTACACCTACACTACACTAATATACTGATCCCACTACACCTACACTAATATACTGATCCCACTACACCTACACTACACTAATATACTGATCCCACTACACGTACACTACACTAATATACTGATCACACTACACCTACACTACACTAATATACTGATCCCACTACACCTACACTATACTAATATACTGATCCCACTACACCTACACTACACTAATATACTGATCCCACTACACTAATATACTGATCCCACTACACCTACACTACACTAATATACTGATCACACTACACTAATATACTGATCACACTACACTAATGTACTGATCCCACTACACCTACACTACACTAATATACTGATCACATTACACCTACACTACACTAATATACTGATCACATTACACCTACACTACACTAATATACTGATCCCACTACACCTACACTACACTAATATACTGATCCCACTACACCTACACTACACTAATATACTGATCCCACTACACCTACACTACGCTAATATACTGATCCCACTACACCTACACTACACTAATATACTGATCACATTACACTAATATACTGATCCCACTACACCTACACTACACTAATATACTGATCCCACTACACCTACACTACACTAATATACTGATCCCACTACACCTACACTACACTAATATACTGATCCCACTACACCTACACTACACTAATATACTGATCCCACTACACCTACACTACACTAATATACTGTTCACACTACACCTATACTATCCTAATACACTGATCCCTCTACACCTACACTACACTAATATACTGATCCCACTACACCTACACTACACTAATATACTGATCACATTACACCTACAATACACTAATATACTGATCCCACTACACCTACACTACACTAATATACTGATCCCACTACACCTACACTAATATACTGATCCCACTACACCTACACTAATATACTGATCCCACTACACCTACACTACACTAATATACTGATCCCACTACACGTACACTACACTAATATACTGATCACACTACACCTACACTACACTAATATACTGATCACACTACACCTACACTATACTAATATACTGATCCCACTACACCTACACTACACTAATATGCAGATCACACTACACCTACACTAATATACTGATCGCACTACACCTACACTACACTAATATACTGATCCCACTACACCTACACTACACTAATATACTGATCCCACTACACCTACACTACACTAATATACTGATCCCACTACACCTACACTACACTAATATACTGTTCACACTACACCTATACTATCCTAATACACTGATCCCTCTACACCTACACTACACTAATATACTGATCCCACTACACCTACACTACACTAATATACTGATCACATTACACCTACAATACACTAATATACTGATCCCACTACACCTACACTACACTAATATACTGATCCCACTACACCTACACTAATATACTGATCCCACTACACCTACACTAATATACTGATCCCACTACACCTACACTACACTAATATACTGATCCCACTACACGTACACTACACTAATATACTGATCACACTACACCTACACTACACTAATATACTGATCACACTACACCTACACTATACTAATATACTGATCCCACTACACCTACACTACACTAATATACTGATCCCACTACACCTACACTATACTAATATACTGATCCCACTACACCTACACTACACTAATATACTGATCCCACTACACCTACACTACACTAATATACTGATCCCACTACACTAATATACTGATCCCACTACACCTACACTACACTAATATACTGATCACACTACACTAATATACTGATCACACTACACTAATGTACTGATCCCACTACACCTACACTACACTAATACACTGATCACACTACACCTACACTACACTAATATACTGATCACATTACACCTACACTACACTAATATACTGATCCCACTACACCTACACTACACTAATATACTGATCCCACTACACCTACACTACACTAATATACTGATCCCACTACACCTACACTACACTAATATACTGATCCCACTACACCTACACTACACTAATATACTGATCACATTACACTAATATACTGATCCCACTACACCTACACTACACTAATATACTGATCCCACTACACCTACACTACACTAATACACTGATCCCACTAGACCTACACTACACTAATATACTGATCACACTATACCTACACTACACTAATATACTGATCCCACTATACCTACACTACACTAATATACTGATCCCACTACACCTACACTACACTAATATACTGATCACACTATACCTACACTACACTAATGTACTGATCCCACTACACCTACACTACACTAATATACTGATCACATTACACCTACACTACACTAATATACTGATCACATTACACCTACACTACACTAATATACTGATCCCACTACACCTACACTACACTAATATACTGATCCCACTACACCTACACTACACTAATATACTGATCCCACTACACCTACACTACACTAATATACTGATCCCACTACACCTACACTACACTAATATACTGATCCCACTACACCTACACTACACTAATATACTGATCCCACTACACCTACACTACACTAATATACTGATCCCACTACACCTACACTATACTAATATACTGATCCCACTACACCTACACTACACTAATATACTGATCCCACTACACCTACACTACGCTAATATACTGATCCCACTACACCTACACTACACTAATATACTGATCACATTACACTAATATACTGATCCCACTACACCTACACTACACTAATATACTGATCCCACACCTACACTACACTAATATACTGATCCCACACCTACACTACACTAATAAACTGATCCCACTCCTACACTACACTAATAAACTGATCCCACTACACCTTCACTAATATACTGATCCCACCACACCTACACTCCACTAATACACTGATCACAATACACCTACACTACCCTAATACACTGATCCCACTACACTAATATACTGATCCCACTACACTAATATACTGATCCCACTACACCTACACTACACTAATATACTGATCCCACTACACCTACACTACACTAATATACTGATCCCACTACACCTACACTACACTAATATACTGATCCCACTACACCTACACTACACTAATATACTGATCCCACTACACCTACACTACACTAATATACTGATCACACTACACCTACACTACACTAATATACTAATCCCACTACACCTACACTACACTAATATACTGATCCCACTACACCTACACTACACTAATATACTGATCCCACTACACCTACACTACGCTAATATACTGATCCCACTACACCTACACTACGCTAATATACTGATCCCACTACACCTACACTACACTAATGTACTGATCACACTACACCTACACTACACTAATATACTGATCCCACTACACCTACACTACACTAATATACTGATCCCACTACACCTACACTACACTAATATACTGATCCCACTACACCTACACTACACTAATATACTGATCACACTACACCTACACTATACTAATATACTGATCCCACTACACCTACACTACACTAATATGCAGATCACACTACACCTACACTAATATACTGATCGCACTACACCTACACTACACTAATATACTGATCCCACTACACCTACACTACACTAATATACTGATCCCACTACACCTACACTACACTAATATACTGATCCCACTACACCTACACTACACTAATATACTGTTCACACTACACCTATACTATCCTAATACACTGATCCCTCTACACCTACACTACACTAATATACTGATCCCACTACACCTACACTACACTAATATACTGATCACATTACACCTACAATACACTAATATACTGATCCCACTACACCTACACTACACTAATATACTGATCCCACTACACCTACACTAATATACTGATCCCACTACACCTACACTAATATACTGATCCCACTACACCTACACTACACTAATATACTGATCCCACTACACGTACACTACACTAATATACTGATCACACTACACCTACACTACACTAATATACTGATCACACTACACCTACACTATACTAATATACTGATCCCACTACACCTACACTACACTAATATACTGATCCCACTACACCTACACTATACTAATATACTGATCCCACTACACCTACACTACACTAATATACTGATCCCACTACACCTACACTACACTAATATACTGATCCCACTACACTAATATACTGATCCCACTACACCTACACTACACTAATATACTGATCACACTACACTAATATACTGATCACACTACACTAATGTACTGATCCCACTACACCTACACTACACTAATACACTGATCACACTACACCTACACTACACTAATATACTGATCACATTACACCTACACTACACTAATATACTGATCCCACTACACCTACACTACACTAATATACTGATCCCACTACACCTACACTACACTAATATACTGATCCCACTACACCTACACTACACTAATATACTGATCCCACTACACCTACACTACACTAATATACTGATCACATTACACTAATATACTGATCCCACTACACCTACACTACACTAATATACTGATCCCACTACACCTACACTACACTAATACACTGATCCCACTAGACCTACACTACACTAATATACTGATCACACTATACCTACACTACACTAATATACTGATCCCACTATACCTACACTACACTAATATACTGATCCCACTACACCTACACTACACTAATATACTGATCCCACTACACCTACACTACACTAATATGCTGATCACACTATACCTACACTACACTAATATACTGATCCCACTACACCTACACTATACTAATATACTGATCCCACTACACCTACACTACACTAATATACTGATCCCACTACACCTACACTACACTAATATACTGATCCCACTACACTAATATACTGATCACACTACACTAATGTACTGATCCCACTACACCTACACTACACTAATATACTGATCACATTACACCTACACTACACTAATATACTGATCACATTACACCTACACTACACTAATATACTGATCCCACTACACCTACACTACACTAATATACTGATCCCACTACACCTACACTACACTAATATACTGATCCCACTACACCTACACTACACTAATATACTGATCCCACTACACCTACACTACACTAATATACTGATCCCACTACACCTACACTACACTAATATACTGATCCCACTACACCTACACTACACTAATATACTGATCCCACTACACCTACACTACACTAATATACTGATCCCACTACACCTACACTACACTAATATACTGATCCCACTACACCTACACTACACTAATATACTGATCCCACTACACCTACACTACGCTAATATACTGATCCCACTACACCTACACTACACTAATATACTGATCACATTACACTAATATACTGATCCCACTACACCTACACTACACTAATATACTGATCCCACACCTACACTACACTAATATACTGATCCCACACCTACACTACACTAATAAACTGATCCCACTCCTACACTACACTAATAAACTGATCCCACTACACCTTCACTAATATACTGATCCCACCACACCTACACTCCACTAATACACTGATCACAATACACCTACACTACCCTAATACACTGATCCCACTACACTAATATACTGATCCCACTACACTAATATACTGATCCCACTACACCTACACTACACTAATATACTGATCCCACTACACCTACACTACACTAATATACTGATCCCACTACACCTACACTACACTAATATACTGATCCCACTACACCTACACTACACTAATATACTGATCCCACTACACCTACACTACACTAATATACTGATCACACTACACCTACACTACACTAATATACTAATCCCACTACACCTACACTACACTAATATACTGATCCCACTACACCTACACTACACTAATATACTGATCCCACTACACCTACACTACGCTAATATACTGATCCCACTACACCTACACTACGCTAATATACTGATCCCACTACACCTACACTACACTAATGTACTGATCACACTACACCTACACTACACTAATATACTGATCCCACTACACCTACACTACACTAATATACTGATCCCACTACACCTACACTACACTAATATACTGATCCCACTACACCTACACTACACTAATACACTGATCCCACTACACTACACTAATATACTGATCCCACTACACCTACACTACACTAATATACTGATCACATTACACTAATATACTGATCCCACTACACCTACACTACACTAATATACTGATCCCACTACACCTACACTACACTAATACACTGATCCCACTACACTACACTAATATACTGATCCCACTACACCTACACTACACTAATATACTGATCACATTACACTAATATACTGATCCCACTACACCTACACTACACTAATATACTGATCCCACTACACCTACACTACACTAATATACTGATCCCACTACACCTACACTACACTAATATGCTGATCACACTATACCTACACTACACTAATATATTGATTCCACTACACCCATACTACACCTACACTACGCTAATATACTGATCACACTATACCTACATTACACTAATATACTGATCCCACTACACCTACACTACGCTAATATACTGATCCCACTATACCTACACTACACTAATATAGGCTCTGTCCTAGATTCCTATCTCTGTGAGTTCTGCACTCCCAGAGCCACCTGGCCTTTCAGTGCTGGGAGAAATCTGAACTTACAAATGGCAAAGATAATGATTGAAGGATGGTGGCTGATTATAGATGGAGCCATATGAGATGCTCACCAGCCGGCCTACCGGGTCCCGGACCCTGGGTTTGGTGTCTCCTGCAGTGGGGTCCGTCACTGTATAATAGGATTGTCCCTCTCCCTAAGACCCCGAAAACTGAAGTCCATATTACTTGCCGGTTAGTATCTTCAGGCCAAAGTGTGATTGTTCCCAGCAAGAGAAAACAAGTAATCTTGTAGATATGATACCTTTAAATTGGCTAACAAAAATGCATGATGTTACAGGAAGCTTTCAAGCCTCTCAGGGTTCTTCCTCAGGCATGATAATATAGATCCGAAGAGGCATGCATATATATACACGCACACACATATATCTATATAACAAGGCACAGACATGGTGTGATTAAATTGCACTTAAAACAATACCAGAACAGGATGGGTAGAGAAATAAATACTTCAATAGTCTACTGATTAAGGCCGCCTGCAGACGGGGGGATTTACATTGCAAAAACCGCAGCAGACTATGTCAATACGCAATTTCATGTCCACAAGCGGAAATCGATTTTGTGCGGTCTCCCCACGGACGGCTTCCTTGAAGACAATGAAAGCCATCAATCCTGCAATCATCATTGCAGCAATGGTTGTGAGATCAGCGCCATCACCTAGCAACGGCGTGGCGTATTCTATACTGTGCATGAGCGCCGGCCGGCACATCCGCAGAACCGAATAGAAGACGCTGGACAGGTAAGCAGGCATCACTGAAGGAGCACAGGGAGCAGAGCCGCGCATGAGACCTACATGGGGCAGAGCTACACTATAAGGACACGGCAGAAAGGGGGCGCTATCACCGGCTGCACAAGATCCCTGAGGAGGAAGATGGTCAAAAGGGGTTAATCCTCCCCCAGCGGTCCTGAAGGGGTTAATACTCTTCTTCCCCACTGACCTGACATGAGGGGACACACAGACCTCCAGCTGTAGAGTCGGACAGCAGCTTCCAGGACCTGTGATGATGTCACTGTCATGTGATCAACTATGTGGGAGGAGTCAGGGGTCACATGACCAGGGGATATTCTGCTGTGCTGGCTGTGATCACTGCTGGGTGAGCTGAAGGGATGTGTGGGGTCAGGATGGATGTAGCAGAGCCGTGTTCATGTGATGCACATGCAGCAGTGCTGCATTACTTGGACACGGCAGAAAGGGGGCGCTATCACCGGCTGCACAAGATCCCTGAGGAGGAAGTTGGTCAATAATCCCTGAATGACTGCAAACCCCCTGCAGCGAGATCTGGTGGCCGCAGCACTGAAGGGCCCATCTGTTCTGTTAGATGCGGACTGAACACTGAAGGTCTTCTACCCTGAACCCCAAGATGTCACCCGAAGCACAAGACAAGTCACCCCAATATGGCCAAAACCAGATAGATAAGCCACAGGAGAGACCGTCATGTCTGCTGTGAGGAGGCTGAAGCTCGGGGGGCATCGGACCCTCCAACAGGACAGCAATCCCCAGCAGACCTCAGAGCCCCCCAAGGCTCGGTGCCAGAAGACGTCCTGGAGGTTCTGGAGATCTTCTTATAACTCTGGAAGAGATGAGACTAATCGGAGCAGAAGTAGAGCTGCCAGCAGGAGGCGGAGAGAACCCCGAGGGGGCCTGTGTTACCCAAACCAGACTGATACCACCCTTAATTCAGGATTAAATAAAAGCCAAAGATCCATATGGTGCCGACCGACATATAAGGCCTCTTTACACATAACAATTATCGCCCAAAATTAGTTCAGTCGAATAAGCGAATTCAGCAAATTTGAGCAATAATTGTTCAGTGTGAATGCGGGGTAAAAAAAGATTGCTAACTTTTTTTTTAAGTTTATTTTTCTGTCAACTTTAAAAAAACCTCATTAGTAGAGATGAGCGAGTATCAAAGGTGCTCGTTACTCAAGTCGAGCTTTTCGTAATGCTTGAGAGCTCATTTTGAGTAACGAACCCCATTGAAGTAAATGGGAGACTCTAGCATTTTTCAAGGTAACACATGCTCTGCATAGGGGAGGTTGTGTGAATCACCTAAAAAACATCAAAAAGTCACGTAAACGCCACAGAAATGGATAGGGGATGGCAGGGGCAGCATCTAAGGCTCCCAGGTCGCACTAATAAGCCAAATTGGGGGTAAGAGCCTGGCGTCACCCCCCTAACAATTTACTTGGGGCCGACCATAAGCAGCAAGGCACACGCGCTGGCACATCTTAGCTAAGCACCACACTAGGTGCAATGAAGGCCAATCACCGCCTGCGGATGACACCGCTGCCTCTTCTCCTGGGTTACATACTGGCATTGCTGTCCAAGTCTCCGCACGAGCCTGCGTCCACAGTGCACACAAAATTTTCCCTGCGCAGCGTTCAGCTGCCCTCATACCACACGCTGGCTTGATAGCCACACCACCCTCATGTCTATTTATAAGTGCGTCTTGCATGGGGAGGAACCAGAGACACCCACTGCAGAGGGTTGGCAGGGCCTGGCAGCGACCCTCTTCGAAAGTGTGGGTGATAGCCTACAATGCTAATGAGAAATGATGATAGATTGACGTACGATCATCATTCCAATACAGTGCCACCTCCGTCACAAAATTGTCAGGAGCCACAAACATTGGCATAAAGGGGACTCAGATGCCAGCACTTCTACACATCTCCACAATGCAGCAACGCATATTAACACCAAAGATTGGTTTGAAGCAGGAGTTGTCGCAAAAGTAGCTACCACAGGTATACAGTGATCCTGTGAATGTCTCATTAAATCAGTTACGGTTGCTTTCATTGCTCCAAAGACTGGATGTACCATGAAGAAGTTCCACAGGCCAAACCTGGCACAATTGCATTCCCTCCCCCCCCCAGGACCTCGGCCTCTGCCCACACCCTCTACAATCATGGGCATAAAGTGGACTTGGATGCTAGTACTGCTGTGAACGTCTCATTCATTCAGTTACACTTCTTCAGATTGGTCCAAATCAGTGTCTCAGATAACTGTGGTAACACAAGAGCAAATACATGTCAACCAGTGCTGATCCCCAGACCCCAAGCAGGAGAGGGAGGTGGCATAATAAGCCCAAGAAACCGTGACCGAGGCAGGACCCACCATCCTATGTGTGGGAAGTACATGAGTGGGCCCAGGGTCAGGCTCGGTCCCAGCCCCTACCTTGTATGACCCAGCTGCACACCACGATGGGAAAGCCGACTGCACCCTACCCAAGTCATTCAGTGTATTTGTACCAGACAGCTGAACACCGCCATTGAAAACTTTTGTGCACCCACAGCATAGGCGAGCCCATGAAACCCAAGGCCAGTATTAAACATGAAGAAATGAGAGTGCCCAAACATGGCAGAGCTTCACCCCGCCCAGGACCTCGGCCTCTGCCCACACTTCTGCCCAATTTATTCTGTTTATGTGCCAGACAGCTGAACACCGCAATGGAAAAGCCGAACCCCTGAAACATTTATGTAGCAAGAGTACAGGCGAACTCCTCAAACATTTCTGTAGTAGGTGTATTGCGAACCCCTGAAAATTTCTGTACCTACAGTATAGGCGAACCCCTCAAACCTTTATGTAGTAAGGGTATAGGTGAACCCCTGAAACATTTCTGTACCAAGAGTATAGGCAAACCCCTGAAACATTGGTGTACCAAGAGTATAGGCGAACCCCTGAAACATTTGTGTACCAAGAGTATAGGCGAACACCTGAAACATTTCTATAGCAAGCGTATAGGCGAACCCCTCAAACATTTCTGTAGCAAGCGTATAGGCGAAACCCTAAAACCTTTCTGTAGCAATAGTATAGGCGAACCCCTGAAACATTTCTGTAGCAAGAGTATAGGCGAAACCCTGAAACCTTGCTGTAGCAAGTGTGGAGGCGAACCCCTGAATCATTTCTGTAGCAAGAGTATAGGCGAACTCCTCAAACATTTCTGTAGCAAGTGTATCGGCCAACCCCTTAAACATTTCTATACCCACAGTATAGGCAAACCTCTCAAACCTTTATGTAGCAAGTGTACAGGCGAACCCCTGAAACATTTGTGCACCAAGAGTATGGGCGAGCCCCTGAAACATTGGTGTACCAAGAGTATAGGCGAAACCCTGAAACATTTGTGTACCAAGAGTATAGGCGAACCCCTAAAACATTGGTGTACCAGGATTATAGGCGAACCCCTAAAAAATTTGTGTACCAAGAGTTTAGGTGAACCCCTGAAACATTGGTGTACCAAGAATATAGGCGAACCCCCTGAAACATTGGTGTACCAAGAGTATAGTCGAACCCTTGAAACATTGGTGTACCAAGAGTATAGGCGAACCCCTGAAACATTTCTGTAGCAAGAGTATAGGCGAAACCCTGAAACATTTCTGTACCAAGAGTATAGCCGAACACCTGAAACATTTCTGTAGCAAGCGTATGGGCAAACCCCCCAAACATTTCTGTAGCAAGAGTATAGGCGAAACCCTGAAACCTTTCTCTAGCAATAGTATAGGCGAACCCCTGAAACATTTCTGTAGCAAGAGTATAGGCAAAACCCTGAAACCTTGCTGTAGCAAGTGTAAAGGTGAATCCCTGAAACATTTATGTAGCAAGAGTATAGGCGAACTCCTCAAACATTTCTGTAGCAAGTGTATCCGCGAACCATTGAAAGATTTCTGTACCCACAGACTAGGCGAACCCCTCAAACCTTTATGTAGCAAGCGTATAGGTGAACCCCTGAAACATTTGTGTACCAATAGTATAGGCGAACCCCTGAAACATTGGTGTACCAAGAGTATAGGCAAACCCCTGAAACATTGGTGTACCAAGAGTATAGGCGAACACCTGAAAAAAAATTGTGTACCAAGAGTATAGGCGAACCCCTGAAACATTGGTGTACCAAGAGTATAGGCGAACCCCTGAAACATTGGTGTACCAAGAGTATAGGCGAACCCCTGAAACATTGGTGTACCAAGAGTATAGGCGAACACCTGAAAACAATTGTGTACCAAGAGTATAGGTGAACCCCTGAAACATTGGTGTACCAAGAGTATAGGCGAATACCTAAAAAAATTTGTGTACCAAGAGTATAGGCGAACCCCTGAAACATTGGTGTACCAAGAGTATAGGCGAACACCAGAAAAAACTAGTTTACCAAGAGTATAGGCGAAGCCTGGAAAAATTAGTTTGCCAAGAGTATAAGCGAAGGCCTGAAAAATTGGTGTACTAAAAATATAAGTGTACCGCTAAAAAATTGGTTTACCCGGAGGGCAGGTGAAACCCATAAACATTTTTTAAAGATAGAGCTCATTGTTGCTTAATTCGCAACAGAGCCTGGAGGCAGCCCTCCGAAAAAATTGGTTTTAACAGAGCCTTTTGGCCCGCAGAAACATTGGCAGTTCAGCATGATTACATGCTGTTTTAAGAGGAGGAGGAGTAAGTTCCGAGAGGGATAGACCAAGCTACTTCTCCCTTTTTTTGGGGTGATAGAGGATGCATATTTCTCCTGTTGCAGCTAAAAAATCTTATGATCCGCTGCTTTCCACTGGTGGAGAAGAGAAGTCTGGGGAAATCCTGCATTTGTTCATCTTAATGAGTGTAAGCATGTCGGTGCTGTCAGTTGACAGGCAGGTACGCTTATCCGTGATGATCCCCCCAGCAACACTAAACACCCTCTCTAATAACACGCTAGCGGCAGGGCAGGCCAGCACCTTCAGTGTGTACAGCGAAAGTTTGTGCCACGTGTCCAGCTTTCACACCCAATAGTTGTATGGAGCAGAGGGATCGCGGAGTATGGTGGTACGATCAGCTATGTACTCCCTCACCATCTTTTTACAGTGCTCCCTCCGACTCAGCCTTGACTGGGGAGTGGTGACACAGTCATGCTGGGGAGCCATAAAGCTGGCAAAGGCCTTGGAGAGTGTTCCCCTGCCTGCGCTGGACATGCTGCTTGATCCCCACGGCTCCCCTGCTAGTTGGCCCTCTGAACTACGTCTTCTATTGCTAGCGCTGGCAGATGTGAACATTAGCATCATTTTTTCCCCCAGGGCCCTGTGGTATTACATCACTCTCGTACTCCTTTCCTCTTCGGGAATGAGAGTGGAAAGGTTCTCCTTATACAGTGGGTTGAGAAGGGTGTACACCCAGTAATCCGTGTTGGCCAGAATGAATCTAACGTGAGGGTCACAGGAAAGGCAGCCTAACATGAAGTCAGCCATGTGTGCCAGAATCACAGTACGCAACACATCGCTGTCCTTACTAGAAGGATGAATTTCATGATCCTCCTCCTCTTCAGCCCATACACGCTGAACAGATGAGAGGGAAGCACCATGGGTACCCTCTGCAGTGTGGCCAGCAGTCTCTAACCCATCCTCCTCCTCCAAAATGCACTGAGATACAGACGTGAGGGTGATCTGGCTATAAAGCAACATACTGTCATCCCCCATCTCCTGTTCTAACCACAAAGTGTCAGCCTTAAAGCTTAGCAGCGAACTTCTCAGCAGGCAAAGCAGCGGGATGGTAACGCTAATAAAGACCACATCGCCACTCACCATTTGTGTAGACTCCTCAAAGTTTCTGAGGACCTGGCAGATGTCGGCCATCCATGCCCACTCCTCTGTGAAGAACTGCGGAGGCTGACTACCACTCTGCCGGCTATGCTGCAGCTGGTATTCTACAATTGCTCTACGCTGCTCATAAACTCTGGCCAACATGTGCAGCGTAGAATTCCAGCGCGTGGGCACGTCGCACAGCAGTTGGTGCTCTGGCAGCTGAAAGCGATGTTGCAATGTCCTGGCTGCATCCATGGTGGACTTGCGGAAATGTACGCTCACGTGGCGCACCTTGCCGAGCAGGTCAGACAAGGGGGCGTACTTTTTCAGAAACCGCTGAACCACCAGATTGAACATGTGGGCCAGGCTTTGCACGTGTGTGAGGCTGCCAAGCTGCAGAGCCGCCACCAGGTTATGGCCATTGTCACACACGACCATGCCTGGTTGGAGAAAGCCAGAGATCGGTCTGCTCCGTCAGACCCTGTAACAGCTTGGGGGTGGTGTGCCTCTTGTCACCTAAGCTGATTAGTTTCAGCACGGCTTGCTGACACTTCCCCACCGCAGTGCTGCCGCACCGCGCGCTACTGACTGCTGGTGATGTGCTCACACTTCTTAATTGAGAGGTGGAGGTGGCAGAGGAGGAAGAGTGATAATACGACGGAGTAACCATCGCCGAGGTAGGACCTGCTATTCTCGGTGTGGGTAGCACATGAGCAGTTCCAGGCTCTGACTCGGTCCCAGCCTCCACCAAGTTCACCCAATATGCCTTCAGGGAGATGTAGTGTCCCTGCCCGCCAGCACTTGTCCACGTGTCCATCGTTAAGTAGACCTTCCCAGTAACAGCGTTGGTGGGGGCACGGTTTATGTTGCAGGAGACATGCTGGTGTAGGGCGGGGATGGCGCACCAGGAAGAATTGTAGTGGCTGGAGACCGCCACTGCATTCATGTTTTTGAAAGCCTCAGTTTCGACTAGCCTGTATGGCATCATCTCCAGGCATAGTAATTTTGCAATGTGCACGTTTAAAGATTGTGCATGCGTGTGGGTGGTGGCGTATTCCCGCTTTCACTCCAACACTTGTGTTAGCGACAGGTGAACGTTCTGCTGGGAGACATTGCTGGAGGCAGTGGAGGACCATGGAGGTGAGGGTTTGGGTGCAGGCCAGGAGGTGCTTGTGCTTGCATCCTGAGAGGGGGATTGGATCTGTGTGCCAGGTTGTGGCACAAGGGAAGAGGCAGTGGTGTTACCCGGAGGCCATGAATGGCCTTCGTTCCACCTTGTGGGGTGCTTGGCCATCATACGCCTACGCATGTTGGTGGTGGTGAGGCTGGTAGTGGTGGCTCCCGACTGATCTTAGTGCAGCACAGGTTGCACACCACTGTTCATTGGACGTCCGCGCTCTCACTAAAAAACATTCATACCTCTGAACACCTAGCCCTCTGCACGGAGGCTTGCTGTGAGGAGGTGCTGTGGGAAACAGTTGGGGGATTATTTGCTCTGGCCCTGTCTCTCCCCCTGACCACCCCACTGCCTCTTCCAGTGGCCCTGTCCTGCTGCTGCACTTGCCTCCCCCTCTGAAGCTTAGCAAGCCAGGTGGGGTCAGTCACCTCATCGTCCAGCAGCTCTTCCTCTGAATCCTCTGTCTGCACCTCCCTTGGACTTACTGCCCTTACAACAACCTCACTGACAGACAACTGTGTTTCATCCTCCTCTTCCACAAAAAGCTCTTGAGACAGTTGCCGGAAGTGCCCAGCCTCATCACCCGGACTCAGGGAAATTTCCAAATGTTGGGCATCGGTCACAAGAAACTCGGGTGAGGAACCGTTTTTTCCGACTTAGGGCAGGGACCCGAGAACAGTTCCTGGGAGTCTGCCTGCTCAGAGTCTCTCCTTTTCCTGGAGTGACGAGGCTGGGAGGAAGGAGGAGTAGCAGCCATTGGATTCAGAGTTGCAGTGCCTAGGCCGGGAGTAGTGGACTGCGGAGAAGATTGTGTGGTCGACACATTGCTGGACGCGTTTTCTTCCATCCATGACAGGACCTGCTCATGCTGCTCTGTTTGTAATAAAGGTCTACCACGTTGACCCGTAAATTGTGATATGAAGCTAGGGAGCCCAGAAACTTGCCTCTCTCCTAATCCCGCAGCAGCCGGCTGTGATTTACCACGCCCAGAAACTCGGCCTATGCCCACACCCTCACTTGGACATCCGCATCCTTGACCCTTACCGCTACTCCTCATCATGGCGGATTAAGGATAGAGCAGGGCCCAAATAAATTACCCCACTGTACAGCACTGACAACTGGGCCTTAATTCAGCGCACACATAGACTTGTAGATAGCGGAGGCTCTATGCTGTGACTTGAAAAAATTAACCCGCTGTCTTGCGCTAATACCTAGGGGTAATTTACTGCTCGCAGAGACTTGTAGATAAGAGAGGGTGTATGGAGTGGGAGAAGACTCTAAAGCCAGTGGATAGTGCTGGTAACTGTGGCTATCTCAACCCCACCAAGGAAAGGGTATTGTGAGACGCTCTGCATAGCGGCAGAGCTGAAATACGTTGCAGTGGCCCAGGAAATATTACAGTACTGTTTACCGGTGAGACCTCTGTCTAATGCACTGCAGACATAGAACGGTAGTTTGCAGTAGGCTAGGAAATATTAGAGTGCAGTTTCACGGTGAGAGCTGGTTGTACGGCACTGCAGGCTGAGAAAGCTATTACTGAAAGGCTGGGAACAGGCCTAGATGCGTAATACAAAAATGGATGCATGACTGCTCCCAGCCAGCCACAACTATAATGCACAAGGTGAGATGTAGCCCTAAGAAGGACCATTGTGGTTCTTGTATGGAGGATCAGGAGGACTGTATAACTTTCCCTATATAAGTAGCTCTGTCCCTACACTCTGCCTTATGCACAGCACACACAGAACAGTATAGCTGAAATGGCCTGCACAGCTCGGGATGCTTAAAAAAAATAAATGGTGCACTAGTGCTTCCAGCCAGCCACAACTATAATGCACACGATGAGGAGTAGCCCTAAGAAGGACCGTTGGGGTTCTTGAAGACAGGATCCTATGCTAACACTTTCCCTGTATAAGCAGCAGCACTTCCCCTAACCTCTGCCAGCATGCATCTGAGGCGAGCCGCGGGCGGGACCAGTTTAAGTACCCGGCGGTCACCTGATCGGCCCAGCCACTCACTACTGGGGGGAAGAGAGGGCTGGCACGTCACAGCAGGAAGTGGTAATGCCTTCCCCCCATGTCTATTGGCTAGAAAATGGCGCTAAACATGCGGGGAAGGAAATGCAATTGACTCGAGTACCGCGTGGTGTTCGTCTCGAGTAACGAACATCTCGAGTACCCTAATACTCGAACGAGCATCAAGCTCGGACGAATGTGCTCGCTCATCTCTAATTCCAATAGTAAACCTTGAGCAAGTGTGTGAATTTCACAGTGCCACATCACTTATACGTTCCATATAGTAATGGTGAACAAAAATAGGAAAGGCATAAAAACATAACAAATATGATATTATATTGAGACTCCATATGTCAGAATTACAGCACCATACCAGATCCAAAATAACGCCTGGGCCATATTATAATGATACGCATGAGGATTCTGCAATGCAGTATTCTAACCGTTGCAATGGCATTATAATGGAACTAGACATGTGACCTTTCCAATGATACATCTCACCAAGGATACTACACGTCCCATATTACGAGTATAATGTTACTACAAAGAATGGAGAAGGTGAAACGGGACCCCAACTATGAATATAAAGAGTTCACACACCAGACGTTATCACATCATTATCTATACAGTGTTACAGATTCCAACATTACATCATAAATCCCAAATTTGTCCTTTTCAACATCATTTTTAACAGATTCCCTAAGCAGAGATGGAGTGTTTGGCCATATTAACCCTTTCTACCCCAGTACTCTGCACCAGACCTACTACAGATCCAGGGGCTAGGGCATACCAGATAAGTATCATCATCATCCTCATCCTTTGAGTTTGACTCAGATAGCCCGACCTTTTTGGCCAGAATGTTGGGATTAGTAGTGCATGGACTGTTGTACTGCGGAGCACATAGCCTGTCCTGACACTCCTTCTGTGTGAAATCTCTAATTAATCAGATTTTACAACAAGATGTCGGTAATTATGTTACTTATTGTTTATTCTTGACCTTTTGACCACAATGTTAATTACAATTAGCAGATGTAAATGACATAGCATGTAACTAATTAGGGAAATTCCCTTTTTTCATCATTCTGTGTATTCTGTGTACAAACGCAGTAGTGGAACTACTGATAAAAAAAAGACAAACTGAGGGTGCGTTCACACGAACGTATATCGGCTCGGTTTTCACGCCGAGCCGATATACGTTGTCCTCGTGTGCAGGGGGGGGATGGAAGAGCCAGGAGCAGGAACTGAGCTCCCGCCCCCCTCTCTGCCTCCTCTCCGCCCCTCTGCACTATTCGCAATGGGGAGAGGCGGGGCAGGGCGGGGCTAAGTGGTGCGAATTGGCCCTGCCCCCGCCCCGTCTCTCCCCATTGCAAATAATGCAGAGGGGCGGAGAGGAGGCAAAGAGGGGGCGGGAGCTCTGTTCCTGCTCTAAGGCTCTTCCATCCTCCCCCCCCTGCACACGAGTACAACGTATATCGGCTCGGCGTGAAAACCGAGCCGATATACGTTCATGTGAATTCACCCTAAGGCTTCTTTCACAAGAGCGCATATTGGCCGGCTGTTTTCACAGCCAGCCAATATACGCTTCGTTGTAAGTGAAAGATTGGGTGAACGGGCGCACAACTCAAACGTTTGTGCGCCCGTTTATATAGCCTGGTAAGGACGGCGCAATCTCCCATTTCCAGGCCATCTCCCATTTCCCCTCCCTCCTCATTGCAGGCTTACCTGTCTTCCTCCCCTTTCGTTCTGTGCAATGGGAGGGGCCATCCCGCCTCTTGTCCATAACATCAATGTCCATTGCACAGAACTAAGGGGGGGGGGGGGAGAGGTAAGCCTGCACGAGTGGGGGGGAGAACAGAGGGAGGAAGTTAACTCCCTCCCACCTACGGCCGCTGCCATGGGCTCCCATAGGAGCTTGTGCAGCGGCTAGATGTATTCCGGCCAAAACATAGTATCCCCTCTTCCTCCCATGCTTTTTTGGGGGTTATTTCTTGACCCCAGCGGCAGGGATGGGGTGTAAAAAGTGGTGCTCTGTGAGGCTTCGTAAGCTTGATGAGGTGCGACAGTCTCACACAGAAGGCGCTCAACAAGCTGCTCCTGGAACTGCAGGAAGGCGAGCGTTCCCAAGGCTTCTTGTAAATTACGTACTACAGGTAGCGGTCTCAATAACGCCCGGCTCATACGGCCGGATGTGGGATCTGCTTGCAGAGGCCCACAGCAGATCCCAGCTGTGAACCTGGCTGTGGCCCTGCGTACGGCCACGTAATGTACTGCGCATAACTGCATATTCACACAGGCGGTCATGCGCAGTACACCTTTTTTTGTTTATATTCCCCCCCATCCCCCGTCGCACAGTGATGACGTGGGTAACGGCGATCACAGACTCGGGCACCGCTCACCGCAGTATCCCGGTGACATCTCCTGCCTCCCGGCTACCTTCAGGAGCTGGCAGCCAGGAGATTTCAAATTTGCCAAGGCTTATGGCCTTCTGTGCATGCGGCTGACATATGATGCCTGTCACACATGCAGAGAAAGCGGCGTCAGGTGCTGGAGGACCAAATCACCACAGGATGGCATGGAAGACCAGGGTGAGTAATCTCAGCTGCCCCATAGATTCAATCCATGAGGGCAGCTGAATCTTTGCGCCGATTGCATTGCCGGAGGGTGGGGGACTCCCCAAGGCCCCCCATGACAGCTCCATGTTGTCATCATCTACCTCTTGGCACTGACAGCATGGAGCTGTCATGTCCATAGGCCACGCGGTTTTAATTCCCACAGGAAGCTGGTTTTTACGTCCTCGGGGATAAAAAGCGCATTTAACTAGGATGTAGAAACATTATGGGCTGGTCACTAAGGGGTAAAAAGGCCATCTAACCCGAGTCTGCTTAATGTCCTTCTATTGGGGGAAAAACTAATATTCTTATAACTCCTCCCATTTCTAGTTTTTTCCCCCCACATTTAATAATATCAGGCTTTGAGTTCAGATTTTCATACTTTTTTTTATTTTTCGATACATATTGAACTCTATTTGCATGTGAAATCATATTGCACAGAATGAGTCTTTATTATCTTTACTCCATCGTTGTTTTTAAAAAGTTTTTTTTTTTTAAATTGAAAAAAATTTAATAGAATGTAAAAATAAGCAAAACAAAAAAAACGTCACATTGGTTTACTATGTGAAGGAAAAACGCTTAAAAAGTACATATCGCATTTCCTGAAAATAAAGGGTTCAAAAAGTTGCATGTATCCCAAAATGCTTGCAATAAAAAAAATACATACTGCCCCCCAAAAAACAAGCCAGCACTAAGCTAAACTGATAGAAAAATAAAAATGTTCTAACATATTAATGCTAACTATCTTTAATGAGAAATGCTTTTATTGTACACAAGTATATAGGTTTCAGGACATAATAAACATCTGGTTATAGGCAGATCTTAACATCAGGTAAATATAACCTCAGATGAAGAACACATGACAAATTACACCGAGTCATTAAGAGAACGTAGGGCAAAATGCAGAAGCAGTGTGTGAAAAATTAAAACCACCTTTACGGCTTCCATAGGAAGTAAGAGGGAAAGTAGCAACCAGATGCCAAATGCTCTTGAGTAGTTGACCCTATTCACCTAATTGTAAGACCTTCTAAAAACCAGATTTATTTTTCTTATCTCCATATAAATCTATAGAATCTAAAGAGGGCGTGGAGTGCCCAGTTTTTCCCAGGAATACATTATAGATATAGATAAAATAGATATAAAAACATCTCCATAAAAAAAATGCAGCCTCCCTCCCAATTAAAACTTTTTTCGTTATTACACCAGTTAAATGGGTGTGTCCTGACTTTTGCCTCACGCTATTTTTATATAACTCTAACAAATGGTATTGCAGTAACTGCACTCACCTGCAGAATGAAGATTACTCGTTAGTTATGTCACAGACAGAGGGCTTATTTACACGTCCGTATATCGTCCAGGTTTTCACGCCCGGCAGATATACGGTGTCTCTTTCTGCAGGGGGAGGAGCAGTGCACTGAGCATCCGCCCATTCTCCGCCACTATTTCCAATGGGAGGGGGTGGGTTGAAACTTAGCTCCGCCCCCACCCCTCCTATTGCACTGCTCCCGGCCCGGCTTGCCTCCTCTCCCTGCAGATAGAGACACCGTATATAGGCCGGGCGTGAAAACAAGGCCAATATACGGACGTATGAATAAGCCCTGAATGGTAGAAAATATAAGTTATCATACCCCAAAATGTTGCCATTAAATAAACAGAACTCCTAACCATCCCTCACGGTCGTGGAGCCAAAAATAAAATAGAGATCAGTTGGAAACAACCTTTCGATTATTTTTATCCCCATCATTTTGCCCTGGAGACTATTTGCCTTTTCTCTTGTATGACGTGGTTTCTCCGTTAGGCCGGTTTGATACGGCCGAGAAGACTGAACCAGATTTGTGCGTTGTGAGTCATACACATGAGCAATGCTTTCCTGCATACCACCGCAATGCGATGCTCTGCAGGCAACAAATCAAAGCGTATCGGCAGCAGCGCCGCCCCGTTGAAAGCTATGGCAGAGCTTTGCGATTCCCTTCATCCCTGCAGTGATGCGAGGTTTGTTTCACATGAAAACGCCTCACATCTCTGGGACATTCACATGGATGATTCACGGCCCGATATTGCCCTCGCCCATGTGAAACTATCTTTAGGGCTCATTCACACGAGTGTAAGCATGTAACGCTGCGAGTATCCCATGCATTGTATGCATCGCAGACCTTTCGTTCTGCTGTTAGGGACTGCGTAGGGCTGTGAGTGGCCTTGCGCATGCCCAGGATCCTGACGTCAGGGACATGCGCAGTGTGGTTTATGTTTTTTCAAATTCCCCCTCTCTGCTGCCCCTTTGCAATGCCTGCATACGAACAGCCCATTAAGGGCCACATATGATATGCGGAGAAATAGAGCATGTTCAATTTATTTCTCCTGCGTACCACATGCAGTGTCCACACGCAGGCGCGTAACAAGATTTGATTTGCTAGTAAAAATATTTCCTACAATCTGAACATGAAAAACACTTTTCTCCTGTATGACTTCCCTGATGTAAAAAAAAATCACTCATGTAAATGACCCCATTCAAAAGAATTGCGTTCATATGCATGCCAGATTTGTGCATCTCACACCGCAGAAAAATCACACGATTTTCTGGGTCACGTGAAATCAATGGACTGTATTCTCTGTGTTTTGCGCGGAAATATGGTCGTGTGCAGCTGCCTTAGTAAAATAGCTATTAGAAAAAAGCCAGAATAAGAAGTTCTAAACCTTCGCCCTGTTGCGGTTGTAAAAAAAGGCACTGTTTACAGCAAATCTAAAAAAACTCCTTAATGACCTTTAGTTAACATCCAATCGTAGCAGTTTTTGCTTGTTTTGGAGCATTTGCTAATCAGAGGAGTTTAACAAAAAAAAAATAGTCACTTTTCTGTGTGAGTACTTGGATATTTAAAAACTGGTGATTTCCTAGTGAACATCAATAAGCCTTCTCTTCTGTGTGACCTTTTTGATGTTTAATAAGATTTGATTTCAGAGTAAAATGTTTCCCACATTCTGAACATGAAAATGGCTTTTCCCCTGTGTGACTTCTCTGATGTATAACCAGATTTGCGTTGCTAGCAAAACCTTTGCCATAATCTGAACATGAAAATGGCTGCTCCCCTGTGTGAATTCTCTGATGTGTAACAAGATATTTTTTGGTAGTAAAGCATTTCCCACATTCTGAACATGAAAATGGCTTCTCCCCTGTGTGAATTTTCTGGTGTGTTACAAGATTTGATTTGCTAGCAAAATATTTCCCACATTCTGAACATGAAAATGGCTTTTCCCCTGTGTGACTTCTCTGATGTCTAACCAGATTTGCTTTGTGAGCAAAACCTTTGCCACAATCTGAACATGAAAATGGCTTCTCCCCTGTGTGAATTTTCTGGTGCGTTACAAAACTTGATTTGCTAGCAAAATATTTCCCACATTCTGAACATGAAAATGGCTTTTCCCCTGTGTGACTTCTCTCATGTCTAACCAGATTTGCTTTGTGAGCAAAACCTTTGCCACAATCTGAACATGAAAATGGCTTCTCCCCTGTGTGAATTTTCTGGTGTGTTACAAGATTTGATTTGCTAGTAAAACATTTGCCACAATCTGAGCAAGAAAATGGCTTCTGCCCTGTGTGAATTCTCTGATGGTTGACGAGATGTGGTTTGCTAGTAAACCATTGGTCACATTCTGAACATGAAAATGGCTTCTCCCCTGTGTGAATTCTTTGATGTATGACAAGATATGCTTTGCTAGTAAAACACTTCCCACATTCTGAACATGAAAATGGCTTCTGCCCTGTGTGAATTCTCTGATGTATAACCAGATTTGCTTTGTGAGCAAAACCTTTGCCACATTCTGAACATGAAACTGGCTTCTCCCCTGTGTGAATTTTCTGGTGCGTTACAAAACTTGATTTGCTAGTAAAATATTTCCCACATTCTGAACATAAAAATGGCTTTTCTCCTGTGTGACTTCTCTGATGTATAACCAGATTTGCGTTGCTAGCAAAACCTTTGCCACAATCTGAACATGAAAATGGCTTCTCCCCTGTGTGAATTTTCTGGTGCGTTACAAGATTTGATTTGCTAGTAAAATATTTCCCACATTCTGAACATAAAAACGGCTTCTCTCCTGTGTGAGTTCTCTGATGTGCAACAAGATTTGCTTTATGAATAAAACACTTCCCACATTCCGAACATGAAAATGGCTTCTCCCCTGTGTGAATTCTCTGATGTATAACAAGATATTCTTTGGTAGTAAAGCATTTCCCACATTCCGAACATGAAAATGGCTTCTCCCCTGTGTGAGCTCTTTGATGTTCTCCTCTTCTGTAACTTTTCTTCTGCTTAACAGTCTGTGATGGATCAGAGGATGGGGCCTGTATAAAAGCACTAGATGATGGATCTTTGCTATGAAGGGCTGAAGGTATATTTGGGATAATGGCAGGTTCTTCATATGCATCTTGTCTACCATTATCATCCAATTCAAAATCTACAGATATCAGACGTTCCTCTGAGCTCCTGGTACCGTCACCTGCCAAGAATAAAGCTGATTTTACCATTATTGAACATAAGAAAAATGATATTGACATTTCTATATAAATTACAGGTCACATAGCAAAATGTAATTAGACAGAAATAAGCAATTAGATCACAATCTAATAGTAGACCTCAGAGAGAGGACCAGTAGATCTTGATGTTCTGACACCAAGGTGTTATCTTCCTCCCTCTCCACATCTCCATGACAACCAATGTGCAAGAGAACATTTCATTAGGAGATAGAGTAATAGGGTTTACTTAGTTCTAAAATTGGGAAGATATTCTTCTCTCAATAGTACTGACAGCAAACAATGAAGGAATCGGCCTCGTTCACATAGATATATTATATATCCGGACTACAGATGGATTTTACACTCATCTATTTCAAAACATTTATTCTTCTAAATAATGGATACAATACACAAGATAATCGCAACATTATTATGATGTGGTGCCCATAATTACACCCATATTATAGATGCCCATCATGTGTTAGTGCCTAGAACGGTATCACATGTCATCCACATTTAGTTTGTACTTTGGATGAATGGGGGAACATCCAGCGGAAACTGTCAGATCCCAGAGCTTATAAATCTACATAACTATCTGCAGCCGCTGACCGAGGAGAATCTGTGACTCTTCTCTGCTGTATTTAGTGGTTACTACTCACCTGGGCGGTTACCTGTAGGAATCCCCTCTTTACACCGCTGATCATCCGTCCCATTTGTCTCTGTAGTATAAAAATCGGTCAGATCTTCATCCTGATACAAAAGCTGTGAGACAAATATTATAAAAGTCAGCAGACGGTTGGAGAAGTCATGTGAAAAGATCATTAATCATCATTATTACCAAAAATGACCTGACAGGAGTAGTTATCTGAGCCACATAGCTGCAGGTCTAGAAGCCGGACATAGATATTAGATGGTGGCTCAATGACCCCTCAGGAACCTCATACGCATATATATCCAGCATGGCTAGACACGCTGCACGTTGTCTCAGTGGAGGAGATCAGCGTCTACCAGATACATCCGCTGTTTGTCTCGGGGGAAATAAAGGAGCAGATAGATATAAATCCAACCTGTTGGCTCCTTATTCCCACCAGCAGTCTCCACCGCCAGAAAACTGGGAGAAGATCCAGACAACATGTAATGTCTCCGGTCAGCGGTAATCCTGCCATCTCCACCGGCCTCATCACACAAGGAGAAGACATCTAATAAGACTGAAGACAAGAGCTTCACAGCCTTCTACAGATCAGAGGGACATCTCCATCTACCTGATGGTCCTGTGGAAGAAGAGGACGGGGACATCTCTCTGGTGGGCTTCTCTCACTGGATGGAACTGGAGGAAACACAGACAGACACTGAAGTCCTTCTTTACATACAGATAATAAAGTCCCCGTGTATTTAGTCCTGTCTATTACCTGGTGATGGGAGCTGCTGGCGGGTCTCCATCATGGCCTCCTTGTACAGATCCTTGTGTCCTTCTAAATACTCCCACTCCTCCATGGAGAAATAGACAGCGACATCCTGACACCTTATAGGAACCTGACAACACAATATACAGTCATTACCCAGAAGCCTCCAGTGCTGTTACTGTATAATGTCCCAGCATTCCCTGCAGCATCACCTCTCCAGTCAGCAGCTCAATCATCTTCTTGGTGAGTTCTAGAATCTTCTGTACATTGATGTCCTCATGTATCAGGGGGTGAGGTGGGGGCCTTGTGATTGGGCTCAGGGGTCTTCCCCATCCATCACATATGGGGGCCCGACAGCCATCACTAGAGGTCTTCTTCACTACTGTGTAATCCTGTATATTGAGAGACATTGATTAATATCACTACAGACCAGGGGCGTAATTAAAGGCTCAGGGGCCCAGATGCAAAAAGTTCAGCTCTGCCCCACCCCAGTACCCATACCTAAACCATGCTGCATACAGCTGCAAAACAAATTTCCATACATGATCTGCCCCTTGGTGTAATCATTCCAAACATGACTCATTTCTTACACTATATGACAATTTGTTTGTAGCCCTGTAGGCCACTCTCAGACACACAGACCGCCTTTTACCGCTAACAGTGCAGCGTCCTGAGCACCATATTAACCTCGGTAGATCGCTCTGGTTGATTTTAATGGGGTTACTCAGACCTGAGCTGGAACGCACGTTTTTTAATGCTATGATTCTCAAAAGCTGTCTGTTCTATATTTGTGGCTTCACGTTTTTTAACGCACCTCCTCACCCATCACAATGATGGGGTGCATTAATAAACGCTGTTAAACACTGTACCACAAGTTCAAAAATCACCACAAAAGAAGCAAAAATCTTCCCCGCGCTCCAAGGGTTAAACCAAAAGATACAGACCACGGGTCCGTAAATTACCAATACTATTTATTTTGCTACGCGTTTCAGCAACATATACAAACACATTAACAAAAATCTGTCTTATATACACACAAAATATAACACAGTCCTAAAACTGACCCGTGTGGTAGTCGCAGCGGACGCCATCAGAATGTCCGTCCTCCCTAGGGAGGTGATCCGAACATGTGACCTAGTCATGTGTCCATGATCACATGACTAGGATTCTCTACATGTGGAATGCATAATGTGTTCCACTCGCACTTCCTAAAACCATCTGCAATTAAGCCATATTTAACATATAACATATGGTAACTCCATCTGTATCAATCCACCTCATCAATATCAAAACGCTCATTAAACTATAGAAAAATAAGAATAATATACATATATATATTTTTTTTTCATTAAAAAAAAATAACTTGGTAATGTCTCCTATAAAATAGGATTTATGTAAAAAAAAAAATTGAATTTTTTTAAATTATTTTTGTAAAAAATCTCAAACGATATATTTCTCCTTTTCCTCAAAATGTTTTTATGTATAAATATATTTCAAGAATAATGACCGTTATTCTTTATAATAATTTTTTTTTTTAAACTAAAACTATTTAAGCTATATAAAGATGGATACATATGTATAATATATATTATATAAAAACAGATTTAATTTAATTTCCTCTAAAACCTCATCCGAACCAGCTGGTATTCGTGTATTTAAAGGCCCTTTATTCCAGCATCCCACACAAGAAAGGGATCGGGGCAACTGAAAAGATTCTTCATGAAGATCCTCTCATGCCCAAGAACCAGGCTTCATTCATTAAGGAATCTTTATCGTTCATTCTTAAGAACAATTATTTTACCTATAATAAAAAATTCTATAAACAGCAACAGGAAACGGCGATGGGAGCGAAATTCACCCCCCCGTACGCAAACCTGTATATGGGTACATTTGAAGAAGAGTTTTTTAATGATAGTAGAATCAAGTTCCACTAGAGATTATTGACGATATTATCATTATATGGGAAGGGAACAGGATGACAACTATTTTAGCTATATAAAAATGGATGTGTGTATATATATATATATATATATGATATAAACAGATTTAATACCATTATTAAAATTACATTTTTTCTAAAACCTCATTCAGACCAGCTGGTATTGGTGTATTTAAGTCTAGAACATTTCTTTTCTTCTCAGTTGACTAATGGAATGGGACGGTATACGCTCTAGTGGAGTGACTTTGAGACATGTCGTCTGATGATTATGGACCTCCGAAAAATGACAGGATACACTATGTTTATTGACTTCCCTTCTAATATTAAACTTAAGGTGCATTCCCACGAACGTATATCGGCTCGGTTTTCACGCCGAGCTGATATACGTTGTCCTTGTGTGCAGGGGGGGAGGATGGAAGAGCCAGGAGCAGGAACTGAGCTCCCGCCCCCTCTCTGCCTCCTCTCCACCCCTCTGCACTATTTTCAATGAAAGTAGGTGGGACGGGGGCGGGGCTAATTAGCCTCGACCCCGTCCCACCTCTCCCCATTGCAAATAGTGCAGAGGGGTGGAGAGGAGGCAGAGAGGGGGCGGAGGCTCAGTTCCTGCTCCTGGCTCTTCCATCCCCCCCCTCCCTGCAGAGAGAGAGACGACGTATATCGGCTCGGCGTGAAAACCGAGCCGATATACGTTCGTGTGAATGCACCCTTATGGCTACAAACCTGACCTCTAAGTACATTTTTTGACATATTTCAAGCCACAAGAGCATTCTAATAAATAAACAGCAAATGTAGTGTCACAGCTCAATCTCTATCTAGAGAAAATTGGTTTTTTTCCTCCCCCCATTTCAATACATTTTCTATTCTGTATAATATCCGGACGACATTTACAGTTTTTCTTCTTTCACTTAAATATCCCCGCCCCCAGATCACTACTATGTGTCATATTACTCTACAGCCAGGATGTTCTGTATCGTTTTATTTCTTCTAAACACTAATTTGGGATTCTTACTAACGGATTCAGTGAGGATCGGCTCATCACCCAAAATACTCCAATTCTTGGTAATAATTTTCCTAATTGGTGGCTACAAGATGTAGTGATAAAACACGGTCCCATATTTTTCACTTTATCCCTTTTTATGTCCCCTTTTTCTCCATCATGCTTGGCCCTATTAATAGATACTTTCTCTCCTACTTCTTTTTCTTCTAATATTCTACCATAGGCGGAATCAATTAATTTTCTGGATATTTCTTTTCTAAAAAGCGCTTCTTCAGATCCTGGGCTTGATTTCTAAAATCTTCATCCCTAGAACAGTTCCTGCGTATTCTTTTTAATTGTCCAAATGGATTATTTATAGAGATGAGCGAGCGTACTCGGAAAAGCACTACTCGCTCGAGTAATGTGCTTTATCCGAGTATCGCTGTGCTCGGGTCTGAAGATTCGGGTGCCACTGCGGCTGACAGGTGAGTCGCAGCGGGGAGCAGGGGAGAGCGGGTGGGAGAGAGGGAGAGAAAGATCTCCCCTCCGTTCCTCCCCGCTCTCCCCTGCAGCTCCCCGCTCCGTAATCCGTAATCTTCAGGGACGAGCACAGCGATACTCGGATAAAGCACATTACTCGAGCGAGTAGTGCTTATCCAAGTACGCTCGCTCATCCCTAATTATTTACCTTCCAATGTCGCGCATGACAGCTATAGAAGTCAACATAACTGCTGCTATTGACCTTCTTAAAATGGGTTTTAGTGATCATTTTATGTGAATCATGACTAAGTTCCAGGTCCAGAAATACTATTTGGCTTGAATTAATATTATCAGTAAATCTAAGATTATAATTATTGCTATTAAAGGGGTTGTCCCGCAGAAACAAGTGGGGTTAAGCACTTCTGTATGGCCATATTAATGCACTTTGTAATATACATTGTGCATTAAATATTGGCCATACAGAAGTTATACACTTACCCCCTCCGGAGCTGGCGTCCCCGTCTCCATGGCGACGACTGAAGCCTTCTTCTCTGGTCGCTGCAACAGTCGCTCCTGGTGGCTCCGGGCTCACGAGCTGCATCCTGGCTCCTCCCCCTTCTCAGCGTCATCGCGTAGCCCCGCCCCCATCACGTGGTGCCGATCAGCCAATGAGGTGGCTGTAATCGGCAGTGGAGCTCAGACTGGAGAAGAACATCCATGGTGCACTATGGGAGAAGACCCGCAGTGCACCATGGGAGAAGACCAGCGGTGTACCTTGGGAAATGACGGCGGCCATCTTGGAAGAAGATTTTTATAACTTCATGAAACAGCTTCAAGGTGAGTAGAAACGCTCTAAAAAAACGATTTACATGGGTAGTTTGTGATGCTTGCTTAACATGGGGGACTGGGGTGTGAACATTTTTTCGTTTTGGCCGCGGGACAACCCCTTTAAGTTCTCTAACAAAATTCCCTAATTCATCCTGGTTCCCTTCCCATATAATGATAATATCGTCAATAATCTCTTGTGACACTTGATTCTACTATCATTAAAAAACTCTTCTTCGAATGTACCCATATACAGGTTTGCGTATGGGGGGGTGAATTTCGCTCCCATCGCCGTTCCCTGTTGGTGAATTTCGCTCCCATCGCCGTTCCCTGTTGGTGAATTTCGCTCCCATCGCCGTTTCCTGTTGCTGTTTATAGAATTTTTTATTGTAGGTAAAATATTTGTTCTTAAGAATGAACGATAAAGATTCCTTAATGAATGAAGCCTGGTTCTTGGGCATGAGAGGATCTTCATGAAGAATCTTTTCAGTTGCCCCGATCCCTTTCTTGTGTGGGATGCTGGAATAAAGGGCCTTTAAATACACTAATACCAGCTGGTTCGGATGAGGTTTTAGAGGAAATTAAATTTTAATGGTATTAAATCTGTTTTCATATATTATATATTATACATATGTATCCATCTTTATATAGCTTAAATAGTTTTAGTTTTTAGAACAAAATTATTATAAAGAATAATGGTCATTATTCTTGAAATATAGTTATATATAAAAACATTTTGAGGAAAAGGAGAAATATATCGTTTGAGATTTTTTACAAAAATAATCAAAAAAATAATTCAAATTTTTTTTTTTTTACATAAATCCTATTTTATAGGAGACATTAGCAAGTTATTTTTTTAATGAGAAAAAAAAAATATATGTTTATTATTCTTATTTTTCTATAGTTTAATGAGAGTTTTGATATTGATGAGGTGGATTGATACAGATGGAGTTACCATATGTTATATGTTAAATATGGCTTAATTGCAGATGGTTTTAGGAAGTGCGAGTGGAACGCATTATGCATTCCACATGTAGAGAATCCTAGTCATGTGATCATGGACACATGACTAGGTCACATGATCAGATCTCCTCCCTAGGGAGGGCGGACATTCTGATGGCGTCCGCTGCGACTACCACACGGGTCAGTTTTAGGACTGTTATATTTTGTGTGTATATAAGACAGATTTTTGTTAATGTGTTTGTATATGTTGCTTGAAAAAGGCGTATTTTGAACGCTGAAACGCGTAGCAAAAGAAATAGTATTGGTAATTTACGGACCCGTGGTCTGTATTTTTTGGTTTAACCCTTGGAGCGCGGGGAAGATTTTTGCTTTTTTTGTGGTGATCTGTGTTAAGCCCTTGTTATCCAGTGTGCTTACCTTCCCATGCGGCTTCTTGAATTATCAGAGACCAAGGATTTAGGAGGATGAAAGGCAATCAAGCATACTAGGTGCCGGGGGATATTCCTGAGGGGGTAATATACTGAGCACCACGTGAGTGCTATTTATTACTTATTGGAGGCATACATTGGAGAATGATGTTTCCTATGATGAGGCGGTGATTTATGTCCCCTTTTGCTATTTCCATGAGTTCAAAAATGCAGCTTGAAACTGCTGCAAAAATGCCACGATATCGACCTGCGTTTTCTGGATGCATCTGTAAGTGGCCTTAGGGTGGTTCATGTTTATTGTTGTTCTTTTGAACCACAATTAAGAAAAACATCTAAGAAAAAACTGCATGCAGTATTCAAAGACCACATGCGTTTTTAAGAAACTGCCTACACTATTATAAACTGCATGTGTTTTCGATGCGTTTTTTTAATTGTGTGGAAAGTCTGCAATTATATTCAGTAAATCCAGGGAGATGTATATCAGCGATAGATAGATAGATAGATAGATAGATGTGAGATAGATAGATAGATAGATAGATAGATAGATGAGAAAGAGATAGATATGAGAGATAGATGTGAGAAAGAGAGATAGATGTGAGAAAGAGATATGTGAGAACGAGAGAAATAGATATTTGAGAGAGATGGCGAGATAGATAGATAGATAGATAGATAGATAGATAGAGTAGTAGAGTGAGAGGTGAAGTGTGGGACGGAAGGTACATATCACAGAGACTACTAGCATCCGTGATGTAAACCCGATCCGTTCCTCACTCCAGTACTGAGTTCCACCTGGCCCAGACAGGTGAGGTGCATAAATGGGTGCAGGTTGCAGTGTGAAGGGGGAGTTCAGAGCTGCCTGGTGTGAGAGACACAGACTGAAAGCAAGCTGAACTGAAGACACCACAACACACTGCAACTGAGGTTTGCTGGGCCTTTGCCACCCAGATTTAGGACTTGTATGTTTTGCTTTGCTGGACTGTTGGCTTTAAAAAAAAGAACGTTTTCTTCCTGTTTTCTGTTATCTGGAGATTACCAGTGCATTTATGTTATGTTCAGCCCGTAAATAAAAAGAAACATGGACAGTATTCTGGTTGTGGCCTCAAGTGTGTCCCCCTGCGTTGCTACAATAGATACATGCAAACCCTGGCCAGAGCACTTCTCTGTGTGAGGAGAGCAGCAGGGCAGGCAGATGTGGCCGCTGTACACTGTGTATGCAGGAGCAGCAGGGTGATGACATCATCACCCGGCTCCTCTCACTCAGTACGGTGTCTGCCTCCCTTTTCCTTTTTTCAGCTTTCTCTCAGGCTAGTCGCAATGCTGGCTGCGTGTTTCGTGCGGTGCGGCCGACAGTGCAACCAGCCGGTAATGCACTGAATGTGCATTTGTATATGGCAGAAGGTGGCCTCTGGGCTCCCTCAGCGCAGGGGCCTGGTCACCACTGTGACTCTTAACAGTATGCCTATGCTACAGACATTTCTAGATTCCATCACCTCTCCAGTGACATCATCTGTTATTACCATAGATTAGAATGATGTAATGTGACATCATCAGAATCTCTCACCTCTCCAGTAAGCTGGAAGAGTATCTCTAAGGTGACTCTTAATACACTTTCTGCCATCTTCTTTCTGTCTTCCTCCATCTTTAATGAATTTATCACATAGGGTCCTGAATGGAGAAAATATGAACAAATATAAAAACCACAAAAAACAGCAACATAAAAATACATTTACTGGTGATAATAATAGGAAACATTTAACCACTTACGGACATGGCCTTTTATTCCGCTTTCGTTTTTTCCTCCCCCCCTTTTAAAAAAATTGTAACTCCTTTATTTATCCATCGACGTCGCTGTATGAGGGCTTGTTTTTTGCAGGACGAGTTGTAGTTTTCAATGCTTTTATTTAATGTACCATATAATGTACTGAAAAACTGTAAAAAAAATCTAAGTGTAGTAAAAGGGAAAAAAAAAAATGACATTCCAACATTTTTCGGTGCGTCTTGTTTCTACGGCAACAAAAATGACATGATAATTTAATCATACGGGTCAGTACAATTAATATGATACAAAACTTTTTTTTTTTTGGCCATACTAGTTTTATTGGTTTTCACATATTGTACATTTAATTTTTTAAAATTATTTTCTGCCGTCCTCTTCTGCGCCCAATAACATTTTTATTTTTTTCATAGTTGTGCGAGGGCTCATTTTTTGCAGGACATCCTGTAGTTTCTGTTGGTACTATTTTGTAATACATACGACTTTTTAATAGCTTTTTATTTCATTGTTTCTTGGAGACACGATGACCAAAAAAAAGCATTTCTGGTGTTATTTTTTTTTCTGATGACGTTCACCGTGCGGGGTAAATAAGGCATTAATTTGATAGATCAGACTTTTATGCAGCGATACCAAATATGTATTTTTAATTTATGATTTAGATTCCTTTATTATAAATATGGCAAAACGGTGGTGATTTAAACTTTAATTGCTTTTTTTTCTACAATTAGTAAAACTTTATTGATCTTGTTTTTACTTTATCTTTAGTCCCCATAGGGGACAACAACCTGCCATAGCCTTACATCATACTGCGTTCGCCAGACAGTCTATCAGGCTATCCTATGGGGACAGCTTCATGGGCATTCTGCCATGACACCTGTACAGCTCCCTGCAATCTCACAATTGACAGCGGCATTTAAAGGGTTAGCAGCTTTAATCAGCTGGCTGTCAGAAACAGCCGGCACCCGGGAGATGGGAGATTGCCACACGATGTTCTGCCATACATACCCCAATGCTTAAGAACATAAATGTTTTCCCTGCAGCGGGAAGGAGTTATCCCATTACTTAAAATTACTTACAAACCCCTGTGTACTTCCTGGTTGCTGCTGACCAGGAGATGTGACTGCTGCAGCCAATCACTGACTATAAAAGCTCACTGCTGTGGCCAGTGATTCGCTGCCACAGTCACATGTCCTGGTCAGCAGCAACCAAGGATGATAGAATGATAGTTAAGCACATTTTGGGAAAACCCCTTTGAGTAGATATTAAAGAGAACCTATTAGGAGTTTTATGAAGCCTGAAATACATGCAACAAAAAACCTCCCTTTTCCATCCTAAGGGTGCCGACCCACTAGCGATATTTTTTTTTTGCGCAGTGAGAGCGAGTAAAAATACACGACTTACTGCGCATAGAAAACTCTGCAATATCACTAAATGCTTTCAATGGGGCCGGCAGCAGTAACACCAGCCCCATTGAAAACATAATGAGTATTCGCAGACTTCTGCCACAGCTATGGCAGAGGTTTCCTTCATCTCTGCGGTCACTGTGGGGATGAAGGAGACCTCTATCACAGCTGTGGCAGAAGTCCAGGATGCTATCCCATTGATTTCAATGGGATCAGCGCTGCTGCAGCCCCATTGAAAGCAGTGGTTTTTCAGGCAACCCCCGCAACAATAATTTTTGGGGAAATGGCTTGAAAATCATCCCTAGCTGAAAATCACCTCTCTCTGAAAATCATCCCTGGCTGGTGAAAAAAAGAAAAACTATTTACTTACCTCTCCGCCGCTCTGGCGCTTCCTCCGGCTGGCTCCCCGGGACTGCTGTGAAGCCCATTCAGCAGGCAGGGATTTAAAAATCCCAGCCTACTGAATGGACTGTGCTAATTGGCTGAGCGCTCAGCTAATCACAAGCAGCGTACAGCCATTCATCAATGGGGAGCCAGACGGAGGACACGACTGAGCGGCAAAGAGGTGAGTATATAATTATTTTTTTTTTGCCAGCTAGTTTTTTTGTCACTCCCTAATAAAGCTTCCCATTGAATGACAAATGGAAATTAAATATATTGCAGTCATTGTTTCAAGTGTCCTGCAACATGTATCCCCATATATCTACACACTACAATAATAATCATATTACACTACACCTACACTACACTAATATACTGATCCCACTACAGCTACACTACACTAATATACTGATCCCACTACACTAATATACTGATCGCACTACACCTACACTACACTAATATACTGATCCCACTACACCTACACTACACTAATATACTGATCCCACTACAGCTACACTACACTAATATACTGATCCCACTACACCTACACTACACTAATATACTGATCACACTACACCTACACTACACTAATATACTCATCCCACTACAGCTACACTACACTAATATACTGATCCCACTACACCTACACTACACTAATATACTGATCCCACTACACCTACACTACACTAATATACTGATCCCACTACACCTACACTACACTAATATACTGATCACACTACACTAATATACTGATCACATTACACCTACACTACACTAATATACTGATCCCACTACGCCTACACTACACTAATATACTGATCGCACTACACCTACACTACACTAATATACTGATCCCACTACACCTACACTACACTAATATACTGATCCCACTACACCTACACTACACTAATATACTGATCCCACTACACCTACACTACACTAATATACTTATAACACTACACTAATATAGGCTCTGTCCCTGATCCCTATCTCTGTGAGTTCTGCACTCCCAGAGCTTCTTGGCCTTTCAGAAGAGAAGTGCTGGGAGAAATCTGAACTTACAAATGGCAAAGATAATGATTGAAGGATGGTGGCTGAATATAGATGGAGCCATATGAGATGCTTCACCAGCCGGCCTACCGGGTCCCGGACCCTGGGTTTGGTGTCTCCTGCAGTGGGGTCCGTCACTGTATAATAGGATTGTCCCTCTCTCTAAGCCCCCGAAAACTGAAGTACATATTACTTGCCGGTTAGTATCTTCAGGCCAAAGTGTGATTGTTCCCAGCAAGTGAAACCAAGTAATCTTGTAGATATGATACCTTTACATTGGCTAACAAAAATACATGATGTTACAGCAAGCTTTCAAGCCTCTCAGGATTCTTCCTCAGGCATGATAATATAGATCCGAAGAGGCATGTGTATGTATATATATATATATATATATACACACACATATACATACACACACAAGCACACACACATATCTATGACAAGGCACAGACATGGTGTGATTAAATTGCACTTAAAACAATACCAGAACAGGATGGGTAGAGAAATAAATACTTAAATAGTCTACTGATCAAGGCCGCCTGCAGACGGGGGGATTTGAATTGCAAAAACCGGAAAGCTCAGACGCCCCTGGGTTCCGCAGCACGTTATGGCAATGCGCAATTTCATGTCCACAAGCGGAAACCGATTTTGTGCGGTCTCCCCACGGACGGCTTCCTTGAAGACAATGAAAGCCATCAATCCTGCAATCATCATTGCAGCAATGGTTGTGAGATCAGCGCCATCGCCCAGCAACGGCGTGGCATATTCTATACTGCGCATGAGCGCCGGCCGGCCCATCCACAGAACCGAATAGAAGACGCTGGACAAGTAAGCAGGCGTCACTGAAGGAGCACAGGGAGCAGAGCCGCGCATGAGACCTACATGGGGCAGAGTTACACTATAAGGACACGGCAGAAAGGGGGCGCTATCACCGGCTGCACAAGATCCCTGAGGAGGAAGATGGTCAAAAGGGGTTAATCCTCCCCCAGCGGTCCTGAAGGGGTTAATCCTCTTCTTCCCCACTGACCTGACATGAGGGGACACACAGACCTCCAGCTGTAGAGTTGGACAGCAGCTTCCAGGACCTGTGATGATGTCACCGTCATGTGATCACCTGTGTGGGAGGAGTCAGGGGTCACATGACCAGGGGGGTAATCTGCTATGCTGGCTGTGATCTCTGCTGGGTGAGCTGAAGGGATGTGTGGGGTCAGGATGGATGTAGCAGAGCCGTGTGTGTGTGATGTACATGGAGCAGAGCTGCACTACTTGGGCACAGCAGAAAGGGGGCGCTATCACCGGCTGCACAAGATCCCTGAGGAGGAAGATGGTCAATAATCCCTGAATGACTGCAAACCCCCTGCAGCAAGATGTGATGGCTGAAGCACTGAGGGGCCCATCTGCTCTGTTAGGTGCAGACTGAACACTGAAGGTCTTCTATACTGAACCCCAAGATGTCACCTCTACTGACCGAAGCACAAGACAAGTCACCACAATATGGCCAAAACCAGATAGATAAGCCACGGGGGAGACCGTCATGTCTGCTGTGAGGAGGCTGAAGCTCGGGGGCATCGGACCCTCCAACAGGACAGCTATCCCCAGCAGACCTCAGAGCCCCCCAAGGCTCGGTGCCAGAAGACGTCCTGGAGGTTCTGGAGATCTTCTTATAACCCTGGAAGAGATGAGACTAACCGGAGCAGAAGTAGAGCTGCCAGCAGGAGACGGAGAGAACCCAGAGGGGGCTTGTGTTACCCAAACCAGACTGATGCTCCCCTTAATTCAGGATTAAATAAAAGCCAAAGGTCCATCTGGTGCCGACCGACATATAAGGCCTCTTTACACATAACAATTATCGCTCAAAATTAGTTCAGTCGAATTCAGCAAATTCGAGCAATAATTGTTCAGTGTGAATGCGGGGTAAAAAAAAATTGCTACCTTGTTCACATTTTTTTAAGTTTATTTTTCTGTCAACTTTAAAAAAACACCTCATTAGTAGAGACGAGCGAGTACCAAAGGTGCTCGTTACTCAAGTCGAGCTTTTCGTAATGCTTGAGAGCTCATTTCGAGTAACGAACCCCACTGAAGTAAATGGGAGACTCTAGCATTTTTCAAGGTAGCCCATGCTCTGCATAGGGGAGGTTGTGTGAATCACCTGAAAACATCAAAAAGTCACGGAAACACCACAGAAACAGATAAGGGATGGTAGGGGCAGCATCTAAGGCTCCCGGGTCGCACTAATAAGCCAAATTGGGGGCAATCACCCCCCTGGCGTCACCCCCCTAACAATTTACTTGGGGCCGACCATAAGCAGCAAGGCACACGCGCTGGCACATCTTAGCTAAGCACCACACTAGGTGCAATGAAGGCCAATCACCGCCTGCGGATGACACCGCTGCCTCTTCTCCTGGGTTACATACTGGCATTGCTGTCCAAGTCTCTGCACGAGCCTGCGTCCACAGTGCACACAAAAATTTCCCTGCGCAGCGTTCAGCTGCCCTCATACCACACGCTGGCTTGATAGCCACACCTCATGTCTATTTATAAGTGCGTCTTGGAAGGGGAGGACCAGAGACACCCACTGCAGAGGGTTGGCAGGGCCTGGCAGCGACCCTCTTCGAAATTGTGGGTGATAGCCCACAATGCTAATGAGAAATGATGATAGATTGACGTACGATCATCATTCCAATACAGTGCCACCTCCGTCACAAAATTGTCAGGAGCCACAAACATTGGCATAAAGAGGACTCAGATGCCAGCACTTCTACACATCTCCACAATGCAGCAGCGCATACTAACACCAAAGATTGGTTTGAAGCAGGAGTTGTCACAAAAGTAGCTACCACAGGTATACAGTGATCCTGTGAACGTCTCATTAAATCAGTTGCGGTTGCTTTCATCGCTCCTAAGACTGGATGTACCATGAAGAAGTTCCACAGGCCAAACCTGGCACAATTGCATTCCCTTCCCCCCCAGGACCTCGGCCTCTGCCCATACCCTCAACAATCGTGGGCATAAAGTGGACTCGGATGCTAGTACTGCTGTGAACGTCTCATTAATTCAGTTACGCTTCTTCGGATTGGTCCAAATCAGTGTCTCAGATAACTGTGGTAACACGACAGCAAATACATGTCAACCAGCGCTGATCCCCAGACCCCAAGCAGGAGAGGGAGGTGGCATAATAAGCCCAAGAAACCATGACCGAGGCAGGACCCTCCATCCTATGTGTGGGAAGTACATGAGCGGGCCCAGGGTCAGGCTCGGTCCCAGGCCCTACCTTGTATGACCCAGCTGCACACCACGATGGGAAAGCCGACTGCACCCTACCCAAGTCATTCAGTGTATTTGTACCAGACAGCTGAACACCGCTATGGAAAACCTTTGTGCACCCACAGCATAGGCAAGCCCATGAAACCCAAGGCCAGTATTAAACATGAAGAAATGAGAGTGCCCAAACATGGCAGAGCTTCACCCCGCCCAGGACCTCGGCCTCTGCCCACACTTCTGCCCAATTCATTCTGTTTATGTGCCAGACAGCTGAATACCGCAATGGAAAAGCCGAACCCCTGAAACATTTATGTAGCAAGAGTACAGGCGAACTCCTCAAACATTTCTGTAGCAAGTGTATCGGCGAACCCCTGAAAAATTTCTTTACCTACAGTATAGGCGAACCCCTCAAACCTTTATGTAGCAAGGGTATAGGTGAACCCCTGAAACATTTCTGTACCAAGAGTATAGGCAAACCCCTGAAACATTGGTGTACCAAGAGTATAGGCGAACCCCTGAAACATTTGTGTACCAAGAGTATAGGCAAACCCCTGAAACATTTCTGTAGCAAGTGTATAGGCGAACCCCTCAAACATTTCTGTAGCAAGCGTATAGGCTAAACCCTGAAACCTTTCTGTAGCAATAGTATAGGCGAACCTCTCAAACCTTTATGTAGCAAGTGTACAAGCGAACCCCTGAAACATTTGTGCACCAAGAGTATAGGCGAACTCCTCAAACATTTCTGTAGCAAGTGTATCGGCGAACCCCTTAAACATTTCTATACCCACAGTAGAGGCGAACCTCTCAAACCTTTATGTAGCAAGTGTACAGGCGAACCCCTGAAACATTTGTGCACCAAGAGTATGGGCGAACCCCTGAAACATTGGTGTACCAAGAGTATAGGCGAAACCCTGAAACATTTGTGTACCAAGAGTATAGGCGAACCCCTAAAACATTGGTGTACCAAGATTATAGGCGAACCCCTAAAAAATTTGTGTACCAAGATTATAGGTGAACCCCTGAAACATTGGTGTACTAAGAATATAGGCGAACCCCCTGAAACATTGGTGTACCAAGAGTATAGTCGAACCCTTGAAACATTGGTGTACCAAGAGTATAGGCGAACCCCTGAAACCTTTCTCTAGCAATAGTATAGGCGAACCCCTGAAACATTTCTGTAGCAAGAGTATAGGCGAAACCCTGAAACCTTGCTGTAGCAAGTGTAAAGGCGAACCCCTGAAACATTTCTGTAGCAAGAGTATAGGCGAACTCCTCAAACATTTCTGTAGCAAGTGTATCGGCGAACCACTGAAGGATTTCTGTACCCACAGTATAGGCGAACCACTCAAACCTTTATGTAGCAAGCGTATAGGCGAACCCCTGAAACATTTGTGTACCAAAACTATGGGCGAACCCCTGAAACATTGGTGTACCAAGAGTATAGGCAAACCCCTGAAACATTGGTGTACCAAGAGTATAGGCGAACACCTGAAACATTGGTGTACCAAGAGTATAGGCGAACACCTGAAAAAAATTGTGTACCAAGAGTATAGGCGAACCCCTGAAACATTGGTGTACCAAGAGTATAGGCGAACCCCTGAAAAAAATTGTGTACCAAGAGTATAGGTGAACCCCTGAAACATTGGTGTACCAAGAGTATAGGCGAACACCAGAAAAAATTTGTTTACCAAGACTATAGGGGAAGCCTGGAAAAATTAGTTTGCGAAGAGTATAGGCGAAGGCCTGAAAAATTGGTGTACCAAAAATATAAGTGTACCGCTAAAAAATTGGTTTACCCGGAGGGCAGGTGAAACCCATAAACATTTTTTAAAGATAGAGCTCATTGTTGCTTAATTCGCAACAGAGCCTGGAGGCAGCCCTCCAAAAAAAATTGGTTTTAACAGAGCCTTTTGGCCCGCAGAAAAATTGGCAGTTCAGCATGATTACATGCTGTTTTAAGAGGAGGAGGAGTAAGTTCCGAGAGGGATAGACCAAGCTACTTCTACCCTTTTTTGGGATGATAGAGGATGCATATTTCTCCTGTTGCAGCTAAAAAATCTTATGATCCGCTGCTTTCCACTGGTGGAGAAGAGAAGTCTGGGGAAATCCTGCATTTGTTCATCTTAATGAGTGTAAGCATGTCGGTGCTGTCAGTTGACAGGTAGGTACGCTTATCCGTGATGATCCCCCCAGCAACACTAAACACCCTCTCTGATAACACGCTAGCGGCAGGGCAGGCCAGAACCTCCAGTGTGTACAGCGAAAGTTTGTGCCACGTGTCCAGCTTTCACACCCAATAGTTGTATGGAGCAGAGGGATCGTGGACGACGGTGGTACGATTAGCTATGTACTCCCTCACCCTCCCTCTTTTTACAGTGCTCCCTCCGACTCAGCCTTGACTGGGGAGTGGTGACACAGTCTTGCTGGGAGCCATAAAGCTGGCAAAGGCCTTGGAGAGTGTTCCCCTGCCTGCGCTGGACATGCTGCCTGATCCCCACGGCTCCCCTGCTAGTTGGCCCTCTAAACTACATCTTCTACTGCTAGCGATGGCAGATGGGAACATTAGCATCATTTTTTCCCCCAGGGCCCTGTGGTATTACATCACTCTCGTACTCCTTTCCTCTTCGGGAATGAGAGTAGAAAGGTTCTCCTTATACAGTGGGTTGAGAAGGGTGTACACCCAGTAATCCGTGTTGGCCATAATGCATCTAACGTGAGGGTCACGGGAAAGGCAGCCTAACATGAAGTCAGCCATGTGTGCCAGAATCACAGTATGCAACACATCGCTGTCCTTACTAGAAGGATGAATTTCATGATCCTCCTCCTCTTCAGCCCATACACGCTGAACAGATGAGAGGGAAGCATCATGGGTACCCTCTGCAGTGTGCCCAGCAGTCTCTTCCCCCTCCTCCTCCTCCAAAATGCACTGAGATACAGACGTGAGGGTGATCTGGCTATAAAGCGACATACTGTCATCCCCCATCTCCTGTTCTAACCACAAAGTGTCAGCCTTAAAGCTTAGCAGCGAACTTCTCAGCAGGCAAAGCAGCGGGATGGTAACACTAATAAAGACCGCATCGCCACTCACCATTTGTGTAGACTCCTCAAAGTTTCCGAGGACCTGGCAGATGTCGGCCATCCATGCCCACTCCTCTGTGAAGAACAGCGGAGTCTGACTACCACTCTGCCGGCCATGCTGCAGCTGGTATTCTACAATTGCTCTACGCTGCTCATAAACTCTGGCCAACATATGCAGCGTAGAATTCCAGCGCGTGGGCACGTCGCACAGCAGTTGGTGCTCTGGCAGCTGAAAGTGATGTTGCAATGTCCTGGCTGCATCCGTGGTGGACTTGCGGAAATGTGCGCTCACGTGGCGCACCTTGCCGAGCAGGTCAGACAAGTGGGGTAGTTTTTCAGAAACCGCTGAACCACCAGATTGAACATGTGGGCCAGGCATTGCACGTGTGTGAGGCTGCCAAGCTGCAGAGCCGCCACCAGGTTATGGCCATTGTCACACACGACCATGCCCGGTTGGAGAAAGCCAGAGATCGGTCTGCTCCGTCAGACCCTGTAACAGCTCGGGGGTGGTGTGCCTCTTGTCACCTAAGCTGATTAGTTTCAGCACGGCTTGCTGACACTTCCCCACTGCAGTGCTGCCGCAACGCGCGCTACCGACTGCTGGTGACATGCTCACACTTCTTAATTGAGAGGTGGAGGTGGCAGAGGAGGAAGAGTGATAATACGACGGAGAAACCATAGCTGAGGTAGGACCCGCTATTCTCGGTGTGGGTAGCACGTGAGCGGTCCCAGGCTCTGACTTGGTCCCAGCCTCCACCAAGTTCACCCAATGTGCCTTCAGGGAGATGTAGTGTCCCTGCCCGCCAGCACTTGTCCACGTGTCCATCGTAGACCTTCCCAGTAACAGCGTTGGTGGAGGCACGGTTTATGTTGCGGGAGACATGCTGGTGTAGGGCAGGGATGGCGCACCAGGAAAAATTTTAGTGGCTGGAGACAGCCACCGCCATCATGTTTTTGAAAGCCTCAGTTTCGACTAGCCTGTATGGCAGCATCTACAGGCTTCGTAATTTTGCAATGTGCACGTTTAAAGATTGTGCATGCGTGTGGGTGGTGGCGTATTCCCGCTTTCACTCCAACACTTGTGTTAGCGACAGGTGAACGTTGTGCTGGGAGACATTGCTGGAGGACCATGAAGGTGAGGGTGTGGGTGCAGGCCAGGAGGCGCTCGTGCTTGCATCCTGAGAGGGGGATTGGATCTGTGTGCCAGGTTGTGGCACAAGGGAAGAGGCAGTAGTGTTACCCGGAGGCTATGAATGGCCTTCGTTCCACCTTGTTGGGTGCTTGGCCATCATACGCCTACGCATGTTGGTGGTGGTGAGGCTGGTAGTGGTGGCTCCCGACTGATCTTAATGCAGCACAGGTTGCACACCACTGTTCATCGGACGGCCGCGCTCTCACTAAAAAACATTCACACCTTTGAACACCTAGCCCTCTGCACGGAGGATTGCTGCGAGTAGGTGCTGTGGGAAACAGTTGGCGGATTATTTGCTCTGGCCCTGTCTCTCCCCCTGGCCACCCCACTGCCTCTTCCAGTGGCCCTGTCCTGCTGCTGCACTTGCCTTCCCCTCTGAAGCTTAGCAAGCCAGGTGGGGTCAGTCACCTCATCATCCAGCAGCTCTTCCTCTGAATCCTCTGTCTGCTCCTCGCTTGGACTTACTGCCCTTACAACAACCTCACTGAAAGACAACTGTGTTTCATCCTCCTCTTCCACAAAAAGCTCTTGAGACAGTAGCTGGAAGTGCCCAGCCTCATCACCCGGACTCAGGGAAATTTCCAAATGTTGGGCATCGGTCACAAGAAACTCGGGTGAGGAACCGTTTTTTCCGACTTAGGGCAGGGACCCGAGAACAGTTCCTGGGAGTCTGCCTGCTCAGAATCTCTCCTTTTCCTGGAGTGAGGAGGCTGGGAGGAAGGAGGAGCAGCAGCCATTGGATTCAGAGTTGCAGTCCCTAGGCCGAGAGTAGTGGACTGCGGAGAAGATTGTGTGGTCGATACATTTCTGGACGCATTTTCTGCCATCCATGAAAGGACCTGCTCACACTGCTGTGTTTGTAATAAAGGTCTACCACATGGACCCATAAATTGTGATATGAAGCTAGGGAGCCCAGAAACTTGCCCCTCTCCTAATCCCTCAGCAGCCATCTGTGATTCACCACGCACAGAAACTCGGCCTGTGCCCACACCCTCACTTGGACGTCCACATCCTCGACCCTTACCCCTACTCCTCATCATGGTGGATTAAGGATAGAGCAGGGCTCAAATAAATTACCCCACTGTACAGCACTGACAACTGTGGCTAATTCACCGCACACAGAGACTTGTAGATAGCGGAGGCTCTATGCTGTGACTTGAAAAAATTAACCCGCTGTCTTGTGCTGATACCTAGGGGTAATTTACCACTCACAGAGACTTGTAGATAAGAGAGGCTGTATGGAGGGGGAGAAGACTATAAAGCCAGTGGATAGTGCTGGTAACTGCGGCTATCTCAACCCCACCAAGGAAAGGGTATTGTGAGACGCTCTGCACAGCAGCAGAGCTGAAATACTTTGCAGTGGCCCAGAAAATATTACAGTACTGTTTAGCGGTGAGACCTCTGTCTAAGGCACTGTAGACACAGAATGGTAGTTTGCAGTAGGCTAGGAAATATTAGAGAGCAGTTTCACGGTGAGAGCTGGTTGTACGGCACTGCAGCCTGAGAACGCTATTACTGAAAGGCTGGGAACAGGCCTAGATGCGTAATACAAAAATTGATGCATGACTGCTCCCAGCCAGCCACAACTATAATGCACACGGTGAGATGTAGCCCTAAGTAGGAGCGTTGGGTTTCTTGTACAGAGGATCAGGAGGACTGTATAACTTTCCCTATATAAATAGCTGTGTCCCTAGACTCTGTTTTATGCACTGCAGACACAGAATGGTATAACTGAGGTACTTTGCAGTAGGCTAGGACATGTTAGAGAGCAGTTTCACGGTGAGAGCTGGTTGTATGGCACTGCAGGCTGAGAAAGCTATTACTGAAAGGCTGAGAACAGGCCTAGATGCGTAATACAAAAATGGATGCACTACTGCTCCCAGCCAGCCACAACTATAATGCACACGGTAAGATGTAGCCCTAAGAAGGAGCGTTGGAGTTCTTGTATGGAGGACTGTATAACTTTCCCTATATAAGTAGCTCTGTCCCTACACTCTGCCTTATGCACTGCAGACACAGAACAGTATAGCTGAAATGGCCTGCACAGCCCGGGATGCTTAAAAAAACAAATTGGTGCACTAGTGCTTCCAGCCAGCCACAACTATAATGCACACGATGAGGAGTAGCCCTAAGAAGGACCGTTGGGGTTCTTGAAGACAGGATCCTACGCTAACACTTTCCCTGTATAAGCAGCAGCACTTCCCCTAACCTCTGCCAGCATGCGTCTGAGGCGAGCCGCGTGCGGGACCAGTTTAAGTACTCGGCGGTCACCTGATCGGCCCAGCCACTCACTACTGGGGGGAAGAGAGGGCTGGCACATCACAGCAGGAAGTGGTAATGCCTTCCCCCATGTCTATTGGCTAGAAAATGGCGCTAAACATGCGGGGAAGGAAATGCAATTGACTCGAGTACCGCGTGGTGTTCGTCTCGAGTAACGAACATCTCGAGTACCCTAATACTCGAACGAGCATCAAGCTCGGACGAATGTGCTCGCTCATCTCTAATTCCAATAGTAAACCTTGAGCAAGTGTGTGAATTTCACAGTGCCACATCACTTATACGTTCCATATAGTAATGGTGAACAAAAATAGGAAAGGCATAAAAACATAACAAATATGATATTATATTGAGACTCCATATGTCAGAATTACAGCACCATACCAGATCCAAAATAACGCCTGGGCCATATTATAATGATACGCATGAGGATTCTGCAATGCAGTATTCTAACCGTTGCAATGGCATTATAATGGAACTAGACATGTGACCTTTCCAACGATACATCTCACCAAGGATACTACACGTCCCATATTACGAGTATACTGTTAGTACAAAGAATGGAGAAGGTGAAACGGGACCCCAACTATGAATATAAAGAGTTCACACACCAGACGTTATCACATCATTATCTATACAGTGTTACAGATTCCAACATTACATCATAAATCCCAAATTTGTCCTTTTCAACATCATTTTTAACAGATTCCCTAAGCAGAGATGGAGTGTTTGGCCATATTAACCCTTTCTACCCCAGTACTCTGCACCAGACCTACTACAGATCCAGGGGCTAGGGCATACCAGGGTCAATATCATCATCATCCTCATCCTTTGAGTTTGACTCAGATAGGCCGACCTTTTTGGCCAGAATGTTGGGATTAGTAGTGCATGGACTGTTGTACTGCGGAGCACATAGCCTGTCCTGACACTCCTTCTGTGTGAAATCTCTAATTAATCAGATTTTACAACAAGATGTCGGTAATTATGTTACTTATTGTTTATTCTTGACCTTTTGACCACAATGTTAATTACAATTAGCAGATGTAAATGACATAGCATGTAACTAATTAGGGAAATTCCCTTTTTTCATCATTCTGTGTATTCTGTGTACAAACGCAGTAGTGGAACTACTGATAAAAAAAAGACAAACTGAGGGTGCGTTCACACGAACGTATATCGGCTCGGTTTTCACGCCGAGCCGATATACGTTGTCCTCGTGTGCAGGGGGGGGATGGAAGAGCCAGGAGCAGGAACTGAGCTCCCGCCCCCCTCTCTGCCTCCTCTCCGCCCCTCTGCACTATTCGCAATGGGGAGAGGCGGGGCAGGGCGGGGCTAAGTGGTGCGAATTGGCCCTGCCCCCGCCCCGTCTCTCCCCATTGCAAATAATGCAGAGGGGCGGAGAGGAGGCAAAGAGGGGGCGGGAGCTCAGTTCCTGCTCTAAGGCTCTTCCATCCTCCCCCCCCTGCACACGAGTACAACGTATATCGGCTCGGCGTGAAAACCGAGCCGATATACGTTCATGTGAATTCACCCTAAGGCTTCTTTCACAAGAGCGCATATTGGCCGGCTGTTTTCACAGCCAGCCAATATACGCTTCGTTGTAAGTGAAAGATTGGGTGAACGGGCGCACAACTCAAACGTTTGTGCGCCCGTTTATATAGCCTGGTAAGGACGGCGCAATCTCCCATTTCCAGGCCATCTCCCATTTCCCCTCCCTCCTCATTGCAGGCTTACCTGTCTTCCTCCCCTTTCGTTCTGTGCAATGGGAGGGGCCATCCCGCCTCTTGTCCATAACATCAATGTCCATTGCACAGAACTAAAGGGGGGGGGGGGAGAGGTAAGCCTGCACGAGTGGGGGGGGAGAACAGAGGGAGGAAGTTTAGCAGCCATGCTGCTAAACTCCCTCCCACCTACGGCCGCTGCCATGGGCTCCCATAGGAGCTTGTGCAGCGGCTAGATGTATTCCGGCCAAAACAATAGTATCCCCTCTTCCTCCCATGCTTTTTTGGGGGTTATTTCTTGACCCCAGCGGCAGGGATGGGGTGTAAAAAGTGGTGTTCTGTGAGTCTCCGTAAGCTTGATGAGGTGCGACGGTCTCACACAGAAGGCGCTCAACAAGCTGCTCCTGGAACTGCAGGAAGGCGAGCGTTCCCAAGGCTTCTTGTAAATTACGTACTACAGGTAGCGGTCTCAATAACGCCCGGCTCATACGGCCGGATGTGGGATCTGCTTGCAGAGGCCCACAGCAGATCCCAGCTGTGAACCTGGCTGTGGCCCTGCGTACGGCCACGTAATGTACTGCGCATAACTGCATATTCACACAGGCGGTCATGCGCAGTACACCTTTTTTTGTTTATATTCCCCCCCATCCCCCGTCGCACAGTGATGACGTGGGTAACGGCGATCACAGACTCGGGCACCGCTCACCGCAGTATCCCGGTGACATCTCCTGCCTCCCGGCTACCTTCAGGAGCTGGCAGCCAGGAGATTTCAAATTTGCCAAGGCTTATGGCCTTCTGTGCATGCGGCTGACATATGATGCCTGTCACACATGCAGAGAAAGCGGCGTCAGGTGCTGGAGGACCAAATCACCACAGGATGGCATGGAAGACCAGGGTGAGTAATCTCAGCTGCCCCATAGATTCAATCCATGAGGGCAGCTGAATCTTTGCGCCGATTGCATTGCCGGAGGGTGGGGGACTCCCCAAGGCCCCCCATGACAGCTCCATGTTGTCATCATCTACCTCTTGGCACTGACAGCATGGAGCTGTCATGTCCATAGGCCACGCGGTTTTAATTCCCACAGGAAGCTGGTTTTTACGTCCTCGGGGATAAAAAGCGCATTTAACTAGGATGTAGAAACATTATGGGCTGGTCACTAAGGGGTAAAAAGGCCGTCTAACCTGAGTCTGCTTAATGTCCTTCTATTGGAGGAAAAACTAATATTCTTATAACTCCTCCCATTTCTAGTTTTTTTCCCCCACATTTAATAATATCAGGCTTTGAGTTCAGATTTTCATACTTTTTTTTATTTTTCGATACATATTGGACTCTATTTGCATGTGAAATCATATTGCACAGAATGAGTCTTTATTATCTTTACTCCATCGTTGTTTTTAAAAAGTTTTTTTTTTTTAAATTGAAAAAAATTTAATAGAATGTAAAAATAAGCAAAACAAAAAAACGTCACATTGGTTTACTATGTGAAGGAAAACCGCTTAAAAAGTACATATCGCATTTCCTGAAAATGAAGGGTTCAAAAAGTAGCATGTATCCCAAAATGCTTGCAATAAAAAAATACATACTGCCCCCCAAAAAACAAGCCAGCACTAAGCTAAACTGATAGAAAAATAAAAATGTTCTAACATATTAATGCTAACTATCTTTAATGAGAAATGCTTTTATTGTACACAAGTATATAGGTTTCAGGACATAATAAACATCTGGTTATAGGCAGATCTTAACATCAGGTAAATATAACCTCAGATGAAGAACACATGACAAATTACACCGAGTCATTAAGAGAACGTAGGGCAAAATGCAGAAGCAGTGTGTGAAAAATTAAAACCACCTTTACGGCTTCCATAGGAAGTAAGAGGGAAAGTAGCAACCAGATGCCAAATGCTCTTGAGTAGTTGACCCTATTCACCTAATTGTAAGACCTTCTAAAAACCAGATTTATTTTTCTTATCTCCATATAAATCTATAGAATCTAAAGAGGGCGTGGAGTGCCCAGTTTTTCCCAGGAATACATTATAGATATAGATAAAATAGATATAAAAACATCTCCATAAAAAAAATGCAGCCTCCCTCCCAATTAAAACTTTTTTCGTTATTACACCAGTTAAATGGGTGTGTCCTGACTTTTGCCTCACGCTATTTTTATATAACTCTAAACACATGGTATTGCAGTAACTGCACTCACCTGCAGAATGAAGATTACTCGTTAGTTATGTCACAGACAGAGGGCTTATTTACACGTCCGTATATCGGCCGGGTTTTCACGCCCGGCAGATATACGGTGTCTCTTTCTGCAGGGGGAGGAGCAGTGCACTGAGCATCCGCCCATTCTCCGCCACTATTTCCAATGGGAGGGGGCGGGTTGAAACTTAGCTCCGCCCCCACCCCTCCTATTGCACTGCTCCCGGCCCGGCTTGCCTCCTCTCCCTGCAGATAGAGACACCGTATATAGGCCGGGCGTGAAAACAAGGCCAATATACGGACGTATGAATAAGCCCTGAATGGTAGAAAATATAAGTTATCATACCCCAAGATGTTGCCACTACATAAACAGAACTCCTAACCATCCCTCACGGTCGTGGAGCCAAAAATAAAATAGGGATCAGTTGGAAACAATCTTTCGATTATTTTTATCCCCATCATTTTGCCCTGGAGACTATTTGCCTTTTCTCTTGTATGACGTGGTTTCTCCGTTAGGCCGGTTTGATACGGCCGAGAAGACTGCACCAGATTTGTGCGCTGTGAGTCATACACATGAGCAATGCTTTCCTGCATACCACCGCAATGCGATGCTCTGCAGGCAACAAATCAAAGCGTATCGGCAGCAGCACCGCCCCGTTAAAAGCTATGGCAGAGCTTTGCGATTCCCTTCATCCCTGCAGTGATGCGAGGTTTGTTTCACATGAAAACGCCTCACATCTCTGGGACATTCACATGGGTGATTCACGGCCCGATATTGCCCTCGCCCATGTGAAACTATCTTTAGGGCTCATTCACACGAGTGTAAGCATGTAACGCTGCGAGTATCCCATGCATTGTATGCATCGCAGATAGGGATGAGCGAGTATACTCGCTAAGGCACTACTCGCTCGAGTAATGTGCCTTAGCCGAGTATCTCCCCGCTCGTCCCTAAAGATTCGGGGGCGCGGGGCGGGGAGCTGCGGGGAGGAATGGAGGGGAGATCTCTCTCTCCCACCCGCTCTCCCCTGCTCCCCGCTGCAACTCACCTGTCAGCTGCGGCGGCCCCCGAATCTTTAGGGACGAGCGGGGAGATACTCGGCTAAGGCACATTACTCGAGCGAGTAGTGCCTTAGCGAGTATACTCGCTCATCCCTAATCGCAGACCTTTCGTTCTGCTGTTCGGGACTGAGTAGCAGTGTGGTTTATGTTTTTTCAAATTCCCCCACTCTGCGGGGAATTGCTGCCCCTTCGCAATTCCTGCATACGAACAGCCCTTTAAGGGCCACATATGATATGTGGAGAAATAGAGCATGTTCAATTTATTTCTCCTGCGTACCACATGCAGTGTCCACACGCAGGCGCGTAACAAGATTTGATAGTAAAAATATTTCCTACAATCTGAACATGAAAAACACTTTTCTCCTGTATGACTTCCCTGATGTAAAAAAAATCACTCATGTAAATGACCCCATTCAAAACAATTGCGTTCATATGCATGCCAGATTTGTGCATCTCACACCGCACAAAAATCGCACGATTTTCTGGGTCACGTGAAAGGGGCCCAAGAATGAACCCATTGAAATCAATGGACTGTATGCTATGCGTTTTGCGCAGAAATATGGTCGTGTGCAGCTGCCTTAGTAAAATAGCTATTAGAAAAAAGCCAGAATAAGAAGTTCCAAACCTTCGCCCTGTTGCAGTTGTAAAAAAAGGCACTGTTTACAGCAGATCTAAAAAAGTCCTTAATGACCTTTAGTTAACATCCAATCGTAGCAGTTTTTGCTTGTTTTGGAGCATTTGCTAATCAGAGGAGTTTAACAAAAAAATAGTCACTTTTCTGTGTGAGTACTTGGATATTTAAAAACTCGTGATTTCCTAGTGAACATCAATAAGCCTTCTCTTCTGTGTGACCTTTTTGATGTTTAACAAGATTTGATTTCAGAGTAAAATGTTTCCCACATTCTGAACATGAAAATGGCTTTTCTCCTGTGTGACTTCTCTGATGTATAACCAGATATGCTTTGTGAGCAAAACCTTTGCCACATTCTGAACATGAAAATAGCTTCTCCCCTGTGTGAATTTTCTGGTGTGTTACAAGATATGCTTTGCTAGTAAAACATTTGTCACATTCTGAACATGAAAATGGCTTTTCCCCTGTGTGACTTCTCTGATGTATAACCAGATATGCTTTGTGAGTAAAACCTTTGCCACAATCTGAACATGAAACTGGCTTCTCCCCTGTGTGAATTTTCTGGTGTGTTACAAGATATGCTTTGCTAGTAAAACATTTGTCACATTCTGAACATGAAAATGGCTTTTCCCCTGTGTGACTTCTCTGATGTATAACCAGATTTGCTTTGTGAGTAAAACCTTTGCCACAATCTGAACATGAAACTGGCTTCTCCCCTGTGTGAATTTTCTGGTGCGTTACAAGATTTGATTTGCTAGTAAAATATTTCCCACATTCTGAACATAAAAATGGCTTCTCCCCTGTGTGAGTTCTCTGATGTGCAACAAGATATGCTTTATGAATAAAACATTTGCCACATTCTGAGCAAGAAAATGGCTGCTCTCCTGTGTGACTTCTCTGATGTATAACAAGATTTGCTTTGCTAGTATAACAATTCCCACATTCTGAACATGAAAACAGTTTCTCTCCTGTGTGGGTTCTCTGATGTATAACAAGATATTCTTTGGTAGTAAAGCATTTCCCACATTCTGAACATAAAAATGGCTTCTCTCCTGTGTGGGTTCTCTGATGTATAACAAGATATTCTTTGGTAGTAAAGCATTTCCCACATTCTGAACATAAAAATGGCTGCTCTCCTGTGTGACTTCTTTGATGTATAACAAGATTTGCTTTGCTAGTAAAACAATTCCCACATTCTGAACATGAAAACGGCTTCTCTCCTGTGTGGGTTCTCTGATGTACAAAAAGATTTGCTTTATAAGTAAAACATTTCCCACATTCCGAACATGAAAATGGCTTCTCCCCTGTGTGAATTCTCTGATGTATAACAAGATATTCTTTGGTAGTAAAGCATTTCCCACATTCCGAACATGAAAATGGCTTCTCCCCTGTGTGAGCTCTTTGATGTTCTCCTCTTCTGTAACTTTTCTTCTGCTTAACAGTCTGTGATGGATCAGAGGATGGGGCCTGTATAAAAGCACTAGATGATGGATCTTTGCTATGAAGGGCTGAAGGTATATTTGGGATAATGGCAGGTTCTTCATATGCATCTTGTCTACCATTATCATCCAATTCAAAATCTACAGATATCAGACGTCCCTCTGAGCTCCTGGTACCGTCACCTGCCAAGAATAAAGCTGATTTTACCATTATTGAACATAAGAAAAATGATATTGATGTTTCTATATAAATTACAGGTCACATAGCAAAATGCAATTAGACAGAAATAAGCAATTAGATCACAATCTAACAGTAGACCTCAGAGAGAGGACCAGTAGATCTTGATGTTCTGACACCAAGGTGTTATCTTCCTCCCTCTCCACATCTCCATGACAACCAATGTGCAGGAGAACATTTCATTAGGAGATAGAGTAATAGGGTTTACTTAGTTCTAAAATTGGGAAGATATTCTTCTCTCAATAGTACTGACAGCAAACAATGAAGGAATCGGCCTCGTTCACATAGATATATTATATATCAGGACTACAGATGGATTTTACACTCATCTATTTCAAAACATTTATTCTTCTAAATAATGGATACAATACACAAGATAATCGGGTCATTATTATGATGTGGTGCACATAATTACACCCATATTATAGATGCCCATCATGTGTTAGCGCCTAGAACGGTATCACATGTCATCCACATTTAGTTTGTACTTTGGATGAATGGGGGAACATCCAGCGGAAACTGACAGATCCCAGAGCTTATGAATCTACAGAACTATCTGCAGCCGCTGACCGAGGAGAATCGGTGACTCCTCTCTGCTGTATTTAGTGGTTACTACTCACCTGGGCGGTTACCTGTAGGAATCTCCTCTTCAAACTCCTCTTTGACCATCACAATTGTCTCTGTAGTATTAATATCAGTCAGATCTTCATCCTGATCCAAAAGCTGTGAGACAAATATTGTAAAAGTCAGCAGACGGTTGGAGAAGTCGTGTGAAATGATCATTAATCATCATGAAAACTCCAAATGACCTGACTGGAGTAGTTATCTGAGCCACATAGCTGCAGGTCTAGAAGCCGGACATAGATATTAGATGACGGGTCAATGACCCCCCAGGAACCTCATACACATGTATATCTGGCATGGCTAGACACGCTGCACGTTGTCTCAGTGGAGGAGATCAGCATCTACCAGATACATCCACTGTTTGTCTCGGGGGAAATGAAGGAGCAGATAGATATAAATCCAACCTGTTGGCTCCTTATTCCCACCAGCAGTCTCCACCGCCAGAAAACTGGGAGAAGATCCAGACAACATGTAATGTCTCTGGTCAGCGGTAATCCTGCCATCTCCACCGGCCTCATCACACAAGGAGAAGACATCTAATAAGACTGAAGACAAGAGCTTCACAGCCTTCTACAGTTTAGAGGGACATCTCCATCTACCTGATGGTCCTGTGGAAGAAGAGGACGGGGACATATCTCTGGTGGGCTTCTCTTACTGGATGGAACTGGAGGAAACACAGACAGACACTGAAGTCATTCTTTACATACAGATAATAAAGTCCCCGTGTATTTAGTCCCGTCTATTACCTGGTGATGGGAGCGGCTGGTGGTCCTCCATCATGGCCTCCTTGTACAGATCCTTGTGTCCTTCTAAATACTCCCACTCCTCCATGGAGAAATAGACAGCAACATTCTGACACCTTATAGGAACCTGACAACACAATATACAGTCATCACCCAGAAGCCTCCAGTGCTGTTACTGTATAATGTCCCAGCATTCCCTGCACCATCACCTCTCCAGTCAGCAGCTCAATCATCTTCTTGGTGAGTTCTAGAATCTTCTGTACATTGATGTCCTCATGTATCAGGGGGTGAGGTGGGGGCCTTGTGATTGGGCTCAGGGGTCTTCCCCATCCATCACATATGGGGGCCCAACAGCCATCACTAGAGGTCTTCTTCACTACTGTGTAATCCTGTATATTGAGAGACATTGATTAATATCACTACAGACCAGGGGCGTAATTAAAGGCCCAGGGGCCCGGATGCAAAAAGTTCAGCTCTGCCCCACCCCAGTACCCATACCTTAACCATGCTGCATACAGCTGCAAAACAAATTTCCATACATGATCTGCCCCTTGGTGTAATCATTCCAAACATGACTCATTTCTTACACTATATGACAATTTGTTTGTAGCCCTGTAGGCCACTCTCAGACACACAGACCGCTTTTTACCGCTAACAGTGCAGCGTCCTGAGCACCATATTAACTGCGGTAGATCGCTCTGGTTGATTTTAATGGGGTTACTCAGACCTGAGCTGGAACGCACGTTTTTTAATGCTATGATTCTCAAAAGCTGTCTGTTCTATATTTGTGGCTTCACGTTTTTTAACGCACCTCCTTACCCATCACAATGATGGGGTGCATTAATAAACACTGTTAAACACTGTACCACGAGTTCAAAAATCACCACAAAAGAAGCAAAAATCTTCCCCGCGCTCCAAGGGTTAAACCAAAAGATACAGACCACAGGTCCGTAAATTACCAATACTATTTATTTTGCTACGCGTTTCAGCAACATATAGAAACACATTAACAAAAATCTGTCTTATATACACACAAAATATAACACACTCCTAAAACTGACCCGTGTGGTAGTCGCAGCGGACGCCATCAGAATGTCCGTCCTCCCTAGGGAGGTGATCCGAACATGTGACCTAGTCATGTGTCCATGATCACATGACTAGGATTCTCTACATGTGGAATGCATAATGCGTTCCACTCGCACTTCCTAAAACCATCTGCAATTAAGCCATATTTAACATATAAGGTGGTAACTCCATCTGTATAAATCCACCTCATCAATATCAAAACGCTCATTAAACTATAGAAAAATAAGAATAATATACATATATATTTTTTTTTTTCATTAAAAAAAAATAACTTGCTAATGTCTCCTATAAAATAGGATTTATGTAAAAAAAAAATTGAATTTTTTAAAATTATTTTTGTAAAAAATCTCAAACGATATATTTCTCCTTTTCCTCAAAATGTTTTTATGTATAAATATATTTCAAGAATAATGACCGTTATTCTTTATAATAATTTTTTTTTTTAAACTAAAACTATTTAAGCTATATAAAGATGGATACATATGTATAATATATATTATATAAAAACAGATTTAATTTAATTTCCTCTAAAACCTCATCCGAACCAGCTGGTATTCGTGTATTTAAAGGCCCTTTATTCCAGCATCCCACACGGGAAAAGGATCGGGGCAATTGAAAAGATTCTTCATGAAGATCCTCTCATGCCCAAGAACCAGGCTTCATTCATTAAGGAATCTTTATCGTTCATTCTTAAGAACAATTATTTTACCTACAATAAAAAATTCTATAAACAGCAACAGGAAACGGCGATGGGAGCGAAATTCACCCCCGCGTACGCAAACCTGTATATGGGTACATTTGAAGAAGAGTTTTTTAATGATAGTAGAATCAAGTTCCACAAGAGATTATTGACGATATTATCATTATATGGGAAGGGAACCAGGATGACAACTATTTTAGCTATATAAAAATGGATGTGTGTATATATATATATATATATATATATATATATATATATATATATATATATATATATATGATATAAACAGATTTAATACCATTATTAAAATTACATTTTTTCTAAAACCTCATTCAGACCAGCTGGTATTGGTGTATTTAAGTCTAGAACATTTCTTTTCTTCTCAGTTGACTAATGGAATGGGACGGTATACGCTCTAGTGGAGTGACTTTGAGACATGTCGTCTGATGATTATGGACCTCCGAAAAATGACAGGATACACCATGTTTATTGACTTCCCTTCTAATATTAAACTTAAGGTGCATTCCCACGAACGTATATCGGCTCGGTTTTCACGCCGAGCTGATATACGTTGTCCTTGTGTGCAGGGGGGGGGGGAGGATGGAAGAGCCAGGAGCAGGAACTGAGCTCCCGCCCCCTCTCTGCCTCCTCTCCACCCCTCTGCACTATTTTCAATGAAAGTAGGTGGGACGGGGGCGGGGCTAATTAGCCTCGACCCCGTCCCACCTCTCCCCATTGCAAATAGTGCAGAGGGGTGGAGAGGAGGCAGAGAGGGGGCGGGGGGTTAGTTCCTGCTCCTGGCTCTTCCATCCCCCCCCCCCCCCTGCAGAGAGAGAGACGACGTATATCGGCTCGGCGTGAAAACCGAGCCGATATACGTTCGTGTGAATGCACCCTTATGACTACAAACCTGACCTCTAAGTACATTTTTTGACATATTTCAAGCCAGAAGAGCATTCTAATAAATAAACAGCAAATGTAGTGTCACAGCTCAATCTCTATCTAGAGAAAATTGGTTTTTTCCTCCCCCCATTTCAATACATTTTCTATTCTGTATAATATCCGGACGACATTTACAGTTTTTCTTCTTTCACTTAAATATCCCCGCCCCCAGATCACTACTATGTGTCATATTACTCTACAGCCAGGATGTTCTGTATCGTTTTATTTCTTCTAAACACCAATTTGGGATTCTTACTGACGGATTCAGTGAGGATCGGCTCATCACCCAAAATACTCCAATTCTTGGTAATAATTTTTCTAATTGGTGGCTACAAGATGTAGTGATAAAACACGGTCCCATATTTTTCACTTTATCCCTTTTTATGTCCCTTTTTCTCCATCATGCTTGGCCCTATTAATAGATACTTTCTCTCCTACTTCTTTTTCTTCTAATATTCTACCATAGGCGGAATCAATTAATTTTCTGGATATTTCTTTTCTAAAAAGCGCTTCTTCAGATCCTGGGCTTGATTTCTAAAATCTTCATCCCTAGAACAGTTCCTGCGTATTCTTTTTAATTGTCCAAATGGATTATTTATAGAGATGAGCGAGCGTACTCGGAAAAGCACTACTCGCTCGAGTAATGTGCTTTATCCGAGTATCGCTGTGCTCGGGTCTGAAGATTCGGGTGCCGCTGCGGCTGACAGGTGAGTCGCAGCGGGGAGCAGGGGAGAGCGGGCGGGAGAGAAAGATCTCCCCTCCGTTCCTCCCCGCTCTCCCCTGCAGCTCCCCGCTCCGTAATCCGTAATCTTCAGGGACGAGCACAGCGATACTCGGATAAAGCACATTACTCGAGCGAGTAGTGCTTTTCCGAGTACGCTCGCTCATCCCTAATTATTTACCTTCCAATGTCGCGCATGACAGCTATAGAAGTCAACATAACTGCTGCTATTGACCTTCTTAAAATGGGTTTTAGTGATCATTTTATGTGAATCATGACTAAGTTCCAGGTCCAGAAATACTATTTGGCTTGAATTAATATTATCAGTAAATCTAAGATTATAATTATTGCTATTAAAGGGGTTGTCCCGCAGAAACAAGTGGGGTTAAGCACTTCCGTATGGCCATATTAATGCACTTTGTAATATATATCGTGCATTAAATATTGGCCATACAGAAGTTATACACTTACCCCCTCCGGAGCTGGCGTCCCCGTCTCCATGGCGACGACTGAAGCCTTCTTCTCTGGTCGCTGCAACAGTCGCTCCTGGTGGCTCCGGGCTCACGAGCTGCGTCCTGGCTCCTCCCCCTTCTCAGCGTCATCGCGTAGCCCCGCCCCCATCACGTGGTGCCGATCAGCCAATGAGGTGGCTGTAATCGGCAGTGGAGCTCAGACTGGAGAAGAACATCCATGGTGCACTATGGGAGAAGACCCGCAGTGCACCATGGGAGAAGACCAGCGGTGCACCTTGGGAAATGACGGCAGCCATCTTGGAAGAAGATTTTTATAACTTCATGAAACAGCTTCAAGGTGAGTAGAAACGCTCTAAAAAAAACGATTTACATGGGTAGTTTGTGATGCTTGCTTAACATGGGGGACTGGGGTGTGAAAATTTTTTTCGTTTTGGCCGTGGGACAACCCCTTTAAGTTCTCTAACAAAATTTCCTAATTCATCCTGGTTCCCTTCCCATATAATGATAATACCGTCAATAAATCTCTAGTGGAACTTGATTCTACTATCATTAAAAAACTCTTCTTCAAATGTACCCATATATAGGTTTGCGTACGCGGGGGTGAATTTCGCTCCCATCGCCGTTTCCTGTTGCTGTTTATAGAATTTTTTATTATAGGTAAAATAATTGTTCTTAAGAATGAACGATAAAGATTCCTTAATGAATGAAGCCTGGTTCTTGGGCATGAGAGGATCTTCATGAAGAATCTTTTCAATTGCCCCGATCCCTTTCTTGTGTGGGATGCTGGAATAAAGGGCCTTTAAATACACTAATACCAGCTGGTTCGGATGAGGTTTTAGAGGAAATTAAATTTTAATGGTATTAAATCTGTTTTTATATATTATATATTATACATATGTATCCATCTTTATATAGCTTAAATAGTTTTAGTTAAAAAAAAAAAATATTATAAAGAATAATGGTCATTATTAGAGATGAGCGAGCACCAAAATGCTCGGGTGCTCGTTACTCGGGACGAAATTATCGCGATGCTCGAGGGTTCGTTTCAAATAACGAACCCCATTGAAGTCAATGGGCGACCCAAGCATTTTTGTATTTCGCCGATGCTCGCTAAGGTTTTCATGTGTGAAAATCTGGGCAATTCAAGAAAGTGATGGGAACGACACAGCAACGGATAGGGCAGGCGAGGGGCTACATGTTGGGCTGCATCTCAAGTTCCCAGGTCCCACTATTAAGCCACAATACCGGCAAGAGTGGGCTCCCCCCCCCTCCCAACAACTTTTACTTCTGAAAAGCCCTCATTAGCAATGCATACCTTAGCTAAGCACCACACTACCTCCAACAAAGCACAATCACTGCCTGCATGACACTCCGCTGCCACTTCTCCTGGGTTACATGCTGACCCCCCCCCCCCACACCGCACACCAAAGTGTCCCTGCGCAGCCTTCAGCTGCCCTCATGCCACACCACCTTCATGTCTATTTATAAGTGCGTCTGCCATGACGAGGAACCGCAGGCACACACTGCAGAGGGTTGGCACGGCTAGGCAGCGACCCTCTTTAAAAGGGGCCGGGCGATAGCCCACAATGCTGTACAGAAGCAATGAGAAATATAATCCTGTGCCACCGCCATCAGGAGCTGCACACGTGGGCATAGCAATGGGGAACCTATGTGCCACACACTATTCATTCTGTCAAGGTGTCTGCATGCCCCAGTCAGACCGCGGTTTTTTATAAATAGTCACAGGCAGGTACAACTCTGCAATGGGAATTCCGTGTGCACCCACAGCATGGGTGGCTCCCTGGAACCCACCAGCGGTACATAAAAATATCCCATTGCATTGCCCAACACAGCTGAGGTAGTAATGTTGTGCTTAATGCAGGTGGGCTTCGGCCCACACTGCATGCCCCAGTCAGACTGGGGTTCTTTACAAGTGGAAACAGATGCATTTACAAGTCCCTGTGGACCGACAGCATGGGTGGGTGCCAGGAAGCCACCGGCGGTACATAAAAATATCCCATTGCATTGCCCAACACAGCTGAGGTAGTAATGTCGTGCTTAATGCAGGTGGGCTTCGGCCCACACTGCATGCCCCAGTCAGACTGGGGTTCTTTACAAGTGGAAACAGATGCATTTACATGTCCCTGTGGACCGACAGCATGGGTGGGTGCCAGGAAGCCACCGGCGGTACATAAAAATATCCCATTGCATTGCCCAACACAGCTGAGGTAGTAATGTCGTGCTTAATGCAGGTGGGTTTCGGCCCACACTGCATGCCCTAGTCAGACTTGGGTTCTTTAGAAGTGGAAACAGATGCATTTATAATTCCCTGTGGACCCACAGCATGGGTGGCTCCCTGGAACCCACCGGCGGTACATAAAAATATCCCATTGCATTGCCCAACACAGCTGAGGTAGTAATGTCGTGCTTAATGCAGGTGGGCTTCGGCCCACACTGCATGCCCCTGTCTGACTGGGGTTCTTTAGATGTGCTTTCAGATGCATTTATAATTCTCTGTGGACCCACAGCATGGGTGGGTGCCAGGAAGCCACCGGCGGTACATAAAAATATCCCATTGCATTGCCCAACACAGCTGAGGTAGTAATGTCGTGCTTAATGCAGGTGGGCTTCGGCCCACACTGCATGCCCCAGTCAGACTGGTAATATGTACCTTAACAGTAACCGCGTTGGTGGTAATGTGTTGGTGACTGCGGACCTAGTAGCGCGGTTTTATTTTGTTGGTTTTCGGAATGTGGCCAGGATTAAGTGGGCTGTGGCGGGGGATGTTTTTGAGGCACAATGTGTCCTCTCCACGTGTCCGTGGTTATATGCACCTTAACAGTAACAGCGTTGGTGGGAAATGGCCTCGCCGCCATCATGTCTTTGGGAAGCCTCTGTTTCCACACCCCAGAGACATACCATTAGCAGCGGTATAGGCAGAGCCCATAATTAGTAACATTTCAGCCGTAGCATTAGGACAGGCCCCACTAACATATCACTAGCAGCATTATAGGGGGAGCACAGTATGCGTTCCATTTCAGTAATAGTAGCACTCAAGACAGGCCCCAGTAACAATTCCGAAGCAGCAGTATAGTGGGAGCGCAGTCTTCGTTCCATTTCAGTAGCTGCAGTATAGACAAGGCACAAGTTACATTTATGTAGCTAAAGTGTAGGCCAACCCCACACACCTTTCTGTACCATGAGTGCAGGCGAAGAACATAGAAATTGCTATGATTACACTGTAGGCGAGGGCCACAAAAATTGCTGTATCAACAGTACTAATGTACATCCAAAAAATTGGCCATGGCCAACCAAGAGGGCAGGTGAAACCTATTAATCGCTTTGGTTAATGTGGCTTAAGTGGTAACTAGGCCTGGAGGCAGCCCAGTTTAACGAAAAATTGGTTCAAGTTAAAGTTTCAACGCTTTTAAGAGCATTGAAACGTATAAAAATTGTTTAGAAAAATTATATGAGTGAGCCTTGTGGCCCTAAGAAAAATTGCCCGTTCGGCGTGATTACGTCAGGTTTCAGGAGGAGGAGCAGGAGGAGGAGGAGGAGGAATATTATACACAGATTGATGAAGCAGAAATGTCCCCATTTTGGATGGTGAGAGAGAACGTAGCTTCCATCCGCGGGTGCATAATACGTATTGCTTAGGTATCGCTGCTGTCCGCTGGTGCAGAAGAGAAGTCTGGGGAAATCCAGGCTTTGTTCATCTTGATGAGTGTAAGCCTGTCGGCACTGTCGGTTGACAGGTGGGTACGCTTATCCGTGATGATTCCCCCAGCCACACTAAACACACTCTCTGACAAGACGCTAGCCGCAGGACAAGCAAGCACCTCCAGGGCATACAGCGCGAGTTCAGGCCACGTGTCCAGCTTCGACACCCAGTAGTTGTAGGGGGCAGAGACGTCACGGAGGACGGTCGTGCGATCGGCTACGTACTCCCTCACCATCCTTTTACAGTGCTCCCGCAGACTCAGCCTTGACTGGGGAGCGGTGACACAGTCTTGCTGGGGAGCCATAAAGCTGGCAAAGGCCTTGGAGAATGTTCCCCTGCCTGCGCTGTACATGCTGCATGATCTCTGCGCCTCCCCTGCTACCTGGCCCTCGGAACTGCGCCTTCTGCCACTAGCGCTGTCGGATGGGAAGTTTACCATCAGTTTGTCCACCAGCGCCCTGTGGTATAGCATCATTCTCGAACCCCTTTCCTCTTCGGGAATGAGAGTGCAAAGGCTCTCCTTATACCGTGGGTCGAGCAGTGTGTACACCCAGTAATCCGTAGTGGCCAGAATGCGTGTAACGCGAGGGTCACGAGAAAGGCATCCTAACATGAAGTCAGCCATGTGTGTCAGGGTACCTGTACGCAACACATGGCTGTCTTCACTAGGAAGATCACTTTCAGGATCCTCCTCCTCCTCCTCTTGCTCCTCCTCAGGCCATACACGCTGAAAGGATGACAGGCAAGCAGCATGGGTACCCTCAGCAGTGGGCCAAGCTGTCTCTTCCCCCTCCTCCTCATCCTCCTCATGCTCCTCCTCCTCCTCCTGAACGCGCTGAGATATAGACAGGAGGGTGCTCTGACTATCCAGCGACATACTGTCTTCCCCCGGCTCTGTTTCCGAGCGCAAAGCGTCTGCCTTTATGCTTTGCAGGGAACTTCTCAAGATGCATAGCAGAGGAATGGTGACGCTAATGATTGCAGCATCGCCGCTCACCACCTGGGTAGACTCCTCAAATTTTCCAAGGACCTGGCAGATGGCTGCCAACCAGGCCCACTCTTCTGTAAATAATTGAGGAGGCTGACTCACACTGCGCCGCGCAAGTTGGAGTTGGTATTCCACTTTAGCTCTACGCTGCTCATAGAGTCTGGCCAACATGTGGAGCGTAGAGTTCCACTGTGTGGGCACGTCGCACAGCAGTCGGTGCACTGGCAGATTAAACCGATGTTGCAGTGTCCGCAGGGTGGCAGCGTGCGTGTGGGATTTGCGGAAATGTGCGCAGAGCTGGCGCACCTTTCCGAGCAGGTATGACAAGTGGGGGTAGCTTTTCAGAAAGCGCTGAACCACCAAATTAAAGACATGGGCCAGGCATGGCACGTGCGTGAGGCTGCTGAGCTGCAGAGCCGCCACCAGCTTACGGCCGCTGTCACACACGACCATGCCCGGTTGGAGGCTCAGTGGCGCAAGCCAGCGGTCGGTCTGCTCTGTCAGACCCTGCAGCAGTTCGTGGGCCGTGTGCCTCTTCTCTCCTAAGCTGAGTAGTTTCAGCACGGCCTGCTGACGCTTGCCCACCGCTGTGCTGCCACGCCGCGTGACACAGACTGCTGGCGACGTGCTGCTGACACATCTTGATTGCGAGACAGAGGTTGCGTTGGAGGAGGAGGAGGAAGGTGCTTTAGTGGAGGAAGCATACACCGCCGCAGATACCACCACCGAGCTGTGGCCCGCAATTCTGGGGGTGGGTAGGACGTGAGCGGTCCCAGGCTCTGACTCTGTCCCAGCCTCCACTAAATTCACCCAATGTGCCGTCAGCGAGATATAGTGGCCCTGCCCGCCTGTGCTTGTCCACGTGTCTGTTGTTAAGTGGACCTTGGCAGTAACCGCGTTGGTGAGGGAGCGTACAATGTTGCGGGAGCCGTGGTCGTGCAGGCCTGGGACGGCACATCGGGAAAAGTAGTGGCGACTGGGAACCGAGTAGCGCGGGGCAGCCGCCGCCATCATGCTTTTGAAAGCCTCCGTTTCCACAAGCCTATACGGCAGCATCTCTAGGCTGATCAATTTTGCAATGTGCACGTTTAACGCTTGAGCGTGCGGGTGCGTGGCGTCGTACTTGCGCTTGCGCTCAAACTGTGGCGCTAGCGACGTCTGGACGCTACGCTGACAGATATTGCTGGATGGGGCCGAGGACAGCGGAGGTGAGGGTGTGGGTGCAGGCCAGGAGACGGTAGTGCCTGTGTCCTCAGAGGGGGGTTGGATCTCAGTGGCAGGTTGGGGCACAGGGGGAGAGGCAGTGGTGCAAACCGGAGGCGGTGAACGGGCATCGTCCCACCTTGTGGGGTGCTTGGCCATCATATGCCTGCGCATGCTGTTGGTGGTGCCTCCCCAGCTGATCTTGGCGCGACAAAGGTTGCACACCACTGTTCGTCGGTCGTCAGGCATCTCTGTGAAAAACTGCCACACCGTAGAGCACCTTGACCTGTGCAGGGTGGCATGGCGCGAGGGGGCGCTTTGGGAAACAGTTGGTGGATTATTCGGTCTGGCCCTGCCTCTACCCCTGGCCACCGCACTGGCTCGGCCTGTGCCCACACCCTGACTTGGGCCTCCGCGTCCTCGCCCGCGTCCACGTCCTATAGGCCTACCCCTACCCCTCAGCATGGTGTATTACCAGTGATTTGATTTCCCAGGCAGGAAAGAAAGTGGCGCAAGCCTGCAGCCAAAATAGAATTTTTTCCCTTGTTTTTCAAAGGACAAGCCACACTGCGTGTATTCAATGAATACTACTAAGTTTAATAACTGTGTTGTGGCCCTGCAAATGTGTCAGAGAACTGCAGTGATGCAAAGTTATTCGCTACAGCAGATCAGGGATTTCCCATGCAGGAAAAAAATTGGCGCAAGCCTGCAGTAAAATGTAGCTGGCTGCGTCTGATTTTTTTTAACGTTCTGCATGCAGCACACACGTACCCAGAGCCCTGAGGACTGTCAGAGGCAGGCGAAATAGAATTTTTTCCCTTGTTTTTCAAAGGAAAAGCCACACTGCGTCTATTCAATGAATAATGTATGTCTTCTGGCCCTGCCTACACAATTCTATCCCTGTAGTATTAATGCCGGGTGCAATGCTCTGCACAGCCGGTTTTGAGAAAAAAAAATAAAAATGCAACACTGCTAACAGCAGCCTGGACAGTACTGCACACGGATAGATGTGGCCCTAGAAAGGACCGTTGGGGTTCTTGAAGCCTACACTCACTGCTAACACTCTCCCTGCCTAACCACCACTTCTGCCCCTATTGCAGGGCGCAATGCTCTGCAGATCCAATTTTGAAAAAAAAAAAAAAAATACAGTGCTAACACAGTACTGCACACTATTAGATGTGGCCCTGAGAAGGACCGTTGGGGTTCTTGAAGCCTACACTCACTCCTAACGCTCTCCCTACAGCAGCTCCACCGATATAGCACTTTCCCTCAGCTAACTCACAAGGCATGTGTGGCGAGCCGCGGGAGGGGCCGATTTTTATACTCAGGTGACACCTGATCTCGCCAGCCACTCACTGCAGGGGGGTGGTATAGGGCTTGAACGTCGCAGGGGGAAGTTGTAATGCCTTCCCTGTCTTTCAATTGGCCAGAAAAGCGCGCTAACGTCTCAGAGAGGAAACTGAAAGTAACCGGAACACTGCGTGGTACTCGTTACGAGTAACGAGCATCCCGAACACGCTAATATTCGCCCGAGCATCAAGCTCGGACGAGTGTGTTCGCTCATCTCTAGTCATTATTCTTGAAATATATTTATATATAAAAACATTTTGAGGAAAAGGAGAAATATATCGTTTGAGATTTTTTACAAAAAATAATCAAAAATAATTCAAATTTTTTTTTTTTACATAAATCCTATTTTATAGGAGACATTAGCAAGTTATTTTTTTAATGAGAAAAAAATATATATATGTATATTATTCTTATTTTTCTATAGTTTAATGAGCGTTTTGATATTGATGAGGTGGATTGATACAGATGGAGTTACCATATGTTATATGTTAAATATGGCTTAATTGCAGATGGTTTTAGGAAGTGCGAGTGGAACACATTATGCGTTCCACATGTAGAGAATCCTAGTCATGTGATCATGGACACATGACTAGGTCACATGATCGGATCTCCTCCCTAGGGAGGACAGACATTCTGATGGCGTCCGCTGCGACTACCACACGGGTCAGTTTTAGGAGTGTGTTATATTTTGTGTGTATATAAGACAGATTTTTGTTAATGTGTTTGTATATGTTGCTTGAAAAAGGCGTATTTTGAACGCTGAAACGCGTAGAAAAAGAAATAGTATTGGTAATTTACGGACCCGTGGTCTGTATCTTTTGGTTTAACCCTTGGAGCGCGGGGAAGATTTTTGCTTTTTTTGTGGTGATCTGTGTTAAGCCCTTGTTATCCAATGTGCTTTCCTTCCCATGCGGCTTCTTGCATTAACAGAGACCAAGGATTTAGGAGGATGAAAGGCAATCAAGCATACTAGGTGCCGGGGGATATTCCTGAGGGGGTAATATACTGAGCACCACGTGAGTGCTATTTATTACTTATTGGAGGCATACATTGGAGAATGATGTTTCCTATGATGAGGCGCTGATTTATGTCCCCTTTTGCTATTTCCGTGAGTTCAAAAATGCAGCTTGAAATTGCTGCAAAAATGCCACGATATCGACCTGCGTTTTCTGGATGCATCTGTAAGTGGCCTTAAAGGGGTTGTCTCACGGCAGCAAGTGGGGTTATACACTTCTGTATGGCCATATTAATGCACTTTGTAATATACATCGTGCATTAATTATGAGCCATACAGAAGTTATTCACTTACCTGCTCCGTTGCTAGCGTCCCCGTCGCCATGGATCCGTCTAAATTCACTGTCTTCTGGCGTTTTTAGATGCGCTTGCGCAGTCCGGTCTTCTGCCTTGTGAATGGGGCCGCTCGTGCCGGAGAGCTGGTCCCGCGCCGTCATCGTAGCTCCGCCCCGTCACGTGTGCCGATTCCAGCCAATCAGGAGGCTGGAATCGGCAATGGACCGCACAGAGCCCACGGTGCACCATGGGAGAAGACCCGCGGTGCATCGTGGGTGAAGATCCCGGCGGCCATCTTGGAGAAGGAAGAAAGAAGTCGTCGCAGAGCGGGGATTCGGGTAAGTAATATATCTTTTTTTTTTTTTAACCCATCCTTTGGGTTTGTCTCGCGCCGAACGGGGGCCTATTGAAAAAAAAAAAAAACCCTGTTTCGGCGCGAGACAACCCCTTTAAGGTGGTTCATGTTTATTGTTGTTCTTTTGAACCACAATTAAGAAAAACATCTAAGAAAAAACTGCATGCAGTATTTAAAGACCACATGCATTTTTAAGAAACTGCCTACACTATTATAAACTGCATGTGTTTTCGATGCGTTTTTTAATTCTGTGGAAAGTCTGCAATTGTATTCAGTAAATCCAGGGAGATGTATATCAGCGATAGATAGATAGATAGATAGATAGATAGATAGATAGATAGATAGATAGATAGATAGATAGATATCAGAAAGAAATATATATGAGAGATAGATAGATGTGAGAAAGAGAGATAGATGTGAGAAAGAGAGAGATAGATATCTGAGAGAGATGGAGAGATAGATAGATAGATAGAGTAGTACAGTGAGAGGTGAAGTGTGGGACGGAAGGTACATATCATGGAGACTACTTGCATCCGGGTTGTAAACCCAATCTGTTCCTCACTCCAGTACTGAGTTCCACCTGGCCCAGACAGGTGAGGTGTATAAATGGGTGCAGGTTGCAGTGTGAAGGGGGAGTTCAGAGCTGCCTGGTGTGAGAGACACAGACGCAAAGCAAGCTGAACTGGAGACACCACAACACACTGCAACTGAGGTTTGCTGGGCCTTTGCCACCCTGATTTAAGGACTTGTATGTTTTGCTTTGTTGGACTGTTGGCTTGAAGAAGGACGTTTTCTTCCTGTTTTCTGTTATCTGGAGATTACGAGTGCATTTATGTTATGTTCAGCCCGTAAATTAAAAAAAAACGCGGACAATATTCTGGTTGTGGCCTGCAGTGTGTCCCCCTGCGTTGCTACAATAGACACATGCATACCCTGGGGCGGACCACTTCTCTGTGTGAGGAGAGCAGCAGGGCAGGCAGATGTGGCCACTGTACAATGTGTATGCAGGAGCAGCAGGGTGATGACATCATCACCCCGCTCCGCTCACTCAGTACGGTGTCTGCCTCCCTTTTCCTCTTTTCTTCTTCAGCTTTCTCTCAGGCTAGTCGCACTGCTGGCTGCGTGATTTGTGCGGTGCGGCCGACAACCAGTGCAACCAGCCGGTAATGGACTGAATGTGCATTTGTATATGGCAGAAGGTGGCCTCTGGGCTCCCTCAGCGCAGAGTCTTGGTCACCACTGTGACCCTTAACAGTATGCCTATGCTACAGACATTTCTAGAGTCCATCACCTCTCCAGTGACATCTTCTGTTATTACCATAGATTAGAATGATACAATGTGACATCATCAGAATCGCTCACCTCTCCAGTAAGCTGGAAGAGTATCTCTAAGGTGACTCTTAATACACTTTCTGCCATCTTCTTTCTGTCTTCCTCCATCTTTAATGAATTAATCATGTAGGGTCCTGAATGGAGAAAATATGAACCAATATAAAAACCAACAACATAAAAATACATTTACTGGTGATAATAATAAGAAACATTTAACCCCTAAAGGACATGCATGGCCTTTTTTTCCACTTTTTCCACTAAGGCATTAATTTGATAGATCAGACTTTTATGCAGCGATACCAAATATGTATTTTTAATTTATGATTTAGATTCCTTTATTATAAATATGGCAAAACGGTGGTGATTTAAACTTTAATTGCTTTTTTTTTCTACAATTAGTAAAACTTTATTGATCTTGTTTTTACTTTATCTTTAGTCCCCATAGGGGACAACAACCTGCCATAGCCTTACATCATACTGCGTTCGCCAGGCAGTCTATCAGGCTATCCTATGGGGACAGCTTCATGGGCATTCTGCTATGACACCTGTACAGCTCCCTGCAATCTCACAATTGACAGCGGCATTTAAAGGGTTAGCCGCTTTAATCAGCTGGCTGTCAGAAACAGCCGGCACCCGGGAGATGGGAGATTGCCACACGATGTTCTGCCATACATACCCCAATGCTTAAGAACATAAATGTTTGCCCTGTAGCGGGAAGGAGTTATCCCATTACTTAAAATTACTTACAAACCCCTGTGTACTTCCTGGTTGCTGCTGACCAGGACATGTGACTGCTGCAGCCAATCACTGACTATAAAAGCTCACTGCTGTGGCCAGTGATTGGCTGCCACAGTCACATGTCCTGATCAGCAGCAACCAAGGATGATAGAATGATAGCTAAGCACATTATGGGAAAACCCCTTTAAGTAGATATTAAAGGGAACCTATTAGGAGTTTTATGAAGCCTTAAATACATGCAACAAAAAACCTCCCTTTTCCATCCTAAGGGTGCCGACCCACTAGCGAGATTTTTTTTTTTGCGCTGTGAGCGAGTAAAAATACACGCCTTACCGCGCAACACCAGCCCCATTGAAAACATAATGAGTATTCGCAGACTTCTGCCACAGCTATGGCAGAGGTTTCCTTCATCTCGGCGGTCACTGTGGGGATGAAGGAGTCCTCTATCACAGCTGTGGCTTGAAAATCATCCCTAGCTGAAAATCACCTCTCTCTGAAAATCATCCCTGGCTGTTGAAAAAAAAAAATTTTTTTACTTACCTCTCCGCCGCTCTGGCGTGTCCTCCGGCTGGCTCCCCGGTACTGCTGTGAAGCCCATTCAGCAGGCAGGGATTTAAAAATCCCTGCCTACTGAATAGACTATGCTAATTGGCAGAGCGCTCAGCTAATCACAAGCAGCGTACAGCCATTCATCAATGGGGAGCCAGACGGAGGACACGACTGAGCAGCAAAGAGGGGAGAATATAATAATTTTTTTTTGCCAGCTAGTTTTTTTGTAACTTCCTAATAACTTTCCTATTGAATGAAGAATGGAAATTAAATATATTGCCGTCATTGTTTCACAAGTGTCCTGCAACATGCATCCCCATATATCTACACACTACAATAATAATCATATTACACTACACCTACATCACAGTAATATACTGATCCCACTACACCTACACTACACTAATATACTGATCACACTACACTAATATACTGATCCCACTACACTAATATACTGATCCCACTACACCTACACTACACTAATATACTGATCACACTATACCTACACTACACCAATATTCTGATCCCACTACACCTACACTACACTAATATACTGATCACACTACACCTACACTACACCAATATACTGATCACACTACACCTACACTACACTAATATACTGATCACACTGCACCTACACTACACTAATGTACTGATCCCACTATACCTACACTACACTAATATAGTGATCCCAAAACACCTACACTACACTAATATACTGATCACACTACACCTTACCTACACTAATATACTGATCCCACTACACCTACACTACACTAATATACTGATCACATTACATCTACACTACACTAATATACTGATCACATTACATCTACACCACACTAATCTACTGATCACACTACACCTACACTAATATAATGATCACACTACACCTACACTACACTAATATAATGATCACCCTACACCTACACTAATATGCTGATCCCATTACACCTACACTAAACTAATATACTGATCCCACTACACCTATACTACACTAAGATACTGATTCCATTACATCTACACTACACTAATATACTGATCATGCTCCACCTACACTACACTAATATACTGATCGCACTATATCTACACTACACTAATATACTGATCCCACTCCACCTACACTACACTAATATACTGATCACACTATATCTACACTACACTAATATACTGATCACACTATATCTACACTACACTAATATACTGATCCCACTACACCTACACTACACTAATATACTGATCACACTACACCTACACTACACCTACACTACACTAATAAACTGATCACACCACACCTACACTACACAAATATACTGATCACACTACACCTAGAGTACACTAATACACTGATCACACTACACCTACACTACACTAATGTACTGATCCCACTACACATACACTACACTAATACACTGATCACACTACACCTACACTACACTAATGTACTGATCACACTACACCTACACTACACTAATGTACTGATCACACTACACCTACACTACACTAATGTACTGATCCCACTACACTAATACACTGATCCCACTACACCTACACTACACTAATGTACTGATCCCACTACACATACACTACACTAATGTACTGATCACACTACACCTACACTACACTAATGTACTGATCACACTTCACTAATATATTGATCACACTACACCTACACTACACTAATACACTGATCACACTACACCTACACTACACTAATGTACTGATCACACTACACCTACACTACACTAATGTACTGATCACACTACACCTACACTACACTAATGTACTGATCACACTTCACTAATATACTGATCCCACTACACATACACTACACTAATACACTGATCACACTACACCTACACTACATTAATATACTGATCCTACTACACCAATGCACTGAGCACACTACACCTACACTAATATACTGTTCACACTACACTAATATAGTGATCCCACTACACTAATATACTGATCACATTACACCTACACTACACTAATATACTGATCCCACTACACCTACACTACACTAATATACTGATCATATCTACACTACACTAATATACTGATCCCACTACACCTACACTACACTAATATACTGTTCCCACTAAACCTACACTACACTAATATTTTGATCACACTACACCTCCACTCTACTAATATACTGATCACACTACACCTACACTACACTAATATGCTGATCCCACTACACCTACACTACACTAATATACTGATCCCATTACACCTACACTACACTAATATACTGATCCTACTACACTAATATAGTGATCACACTATATCTACACTACACTAAAATACTGATCACACTACATCTACATTAGACTAATATACTGATCCCACTACACCTTCACTAATATACTGATCCTACTACACTAATATACTGATCACACTATATCTACACTACACTAACCTACTGATCACACTACACCTACATTACACTAAAATACTGATCCCACTACACCTACACTACATCAATATAATGATCCCACTACTCCTACACTACACTAATATACTGATCACACTACACCTACACTACACTAATATACTGATCACACTACACCTACACTACACTAATATACTGATTCCACTACACCTACACTACCCTAATATACTGATCCCACTACACCTACACTACACTAATATACTGATCCCACTACACCAATGCACTGATCCCACTACACCAATATACTGATCCCACTACACCTACACTACACTAATATACTGATCCCACTACACCTACACTACACTAATATACTGATCCCAATACACCTACACTATACCTACACTACACTAATATACTTATCCCAATACACCTACACTAAACTAATATACTGATCCCATTACATCTACACTAATATACTGATCACACTACACCTACACTACACTAATATACTGATCCCACTACACTACACTACACTAATATACTGATCCCATTACATCTACACTAATATAAGGATCCCTCTACACCTACACTACACTAATATACTGATCCCATTACACCTACACTACACTAATATACTGATCCTACTACACTAATATAGTGATCACACTATATCTACACTACACTAAAATACTGATCACACTACATCTACATTAGACTAATATACTGATCCCACTACACCTTCACTAATATACTGATCCTACTACACTAATATACTGATCACACTATATCTACACTACACTAACCTACTGATCACACTACACCTACATTACACTAAAATACTGATCCCACTACACCTACACTACATCAATATAATGATCCCACTACTCCTACACTACACTAATATACTGATCACACTACACCTACACTACACTAATATACTGATCACACTACACCTACACTACACTAATATACTGATTCCACTACACCTACACTACCCTAATATACTGATCCCACTACACCTACACTACACTAATATACTGATCCCACTACACCAATGCACTGATCCCACTACACCAATATACTGATCCCACTACACCTACACTACACTAATATACTGATCCCACTACACCTACACTACACTAATATACTGATCCCAATACACCTACACTATACCTACACTACACTAATATACTTATCCCAATACACCTACACTAAACTAATATACTGATCCCATTACATCTACACTAATATACTGATCACACTACACCTACACTACACTAATATACTGATCCCACTACACTACACTACACTAATATACTGATCCCATTACATCTACACTAATATAAGGATCCCTCTACACCTACACTACACTAATATACTTATCACACTACACCTACACTACCGTAATATACTGATCCCACTCCAACAATATACTATTCACACTAAACCTACACTGCACTAACATACCGGCACATCCGCAGTACAGAATAGAAGACGCTGGACAGGTACGCAGGCGTCAGTGGAAGGGCACAGGGTTGGGTTATGTCTGAAGCAAGTAGGGCAGAGCCGCGCGCTTGCGACCTACGTGGGGCAGAGCCGCGCGGCTGCGACCTACGTGGGGCAGAGCCGCGCGCCTGCGACCTACGTGGGGCAGAGCCGCGCGCCTGCGACCTACGTGGGGCAGAGCCGCGCGCCTGCGACCTACGTGGGGCAGAGCCGCGCACTTGTGACCTACCAGGGGCAGAGCCACGCGACTGCGACCTGCCTGGGACAGAGCTACACTATAAGGACACAGCAGAAAGATGGCGCTATCATCGGCTGCCAGAAGATTCCTGAGGAGGAAGATGGTGGTATTAATAATTACCTCACCAAGCAGCCCTGAAGCGGTTAATCCTCCCTTCCTCCAATGACCTGACATGAGGGGACATACAGACCTCCACTGGCAGAGTCGGACAGCAAGTACAGCAAGTGATCCCACTACACCTACACTACACTAATATACTGATCCCACTACACCTACACTACACTAATATACAGATCACACTACACCTACACTACACTAATATACTGAACCCACTACACCTACACTACACTAATATACTGATCACATAACACCTACACTAATATACTGATCACACTACACCTACCCTACAATATACTGATCACACTACACCTACACTACACTAATATACTAATCACACTACACATACACTACACTAATATACTAATCACACTACACTTACACTACACTAATATACTGATCCCACTACACCTACACTAATATACTGATCCCACTACATCTACACCAATATACTGATCCCACTACATCTACACTAATATACTGATCCCACTACACCTACACTACACTAATATACTGATCACATTACACCTACACTACACTTACACTACACTAATATACTGATCCCACTACACCTACACTAATATATTTATCCCACTACATCTACACTACACTAATATACTGATCCCACTACACCTACACTACACTAATATACTGATCACACAACACCTACTCTACACTAATATACTGATTCCACTACACCTTCACTACACTAATATACTGATTACACTACACCTACACTACACTAATATACTGATCACATTACATCGACACTAATATACTGATCTCACTACACCTACACTAATATACTGATCCCACTACACCTACACTAATATACTGATCCCACTACACCTACACTACACTAATATACTGATCCCACTACACCTACACTACACTAATATACTGATCCCACTATACCTACACTACACTAATATACTGATCCCACTACACCTACACTACACTAATATACTGATCCCACTACACCTACACTATACTAATATACTGATCCCACTACACCTACACTATACTAATATACTGATCCCACTACACCTACACTATACTAACATACTGATCCCACTACACCTACACTACTCTAATATACTGATCCCACTACACCTACACTACACTAATACACTGATCCCAGTACACCTTCACTACACTAATATACTGATCCCACTACACCTACTCTACACTAATATACTGATCCCACTACACCTACACTACAATAATTTACTGATCCCACTACACCTTCACTACACTAATATAGTGATCACACTACACCTACACTACACTGATATACTGATCACATTACATCTACACTACACTAATATACTGATCTCACTACACCTACACTATACTAATATACTGGTCCCACTACACCTACACTACACTAATATACTGATCCCACTACACCTACACTACACTAATATACTGATCCCACTTTACCTACACTACACTAATATACTGATCCCACTACACCTACACTACACTAATAAACTGATCCCACTACACCTACACTACACTAATGTACTGATCCCACTACACCTAAACTACACTAATGTACTGATCCAACTACACCTACACTACACTTATGTACTGATCCCACTACACCTACACTACACTAATATACTGATCCCACTATACCTACACTACACTAATATACTGATCCCACTACACCTACACTACAATAATATACTGATCACACTACACCTACACTACATTAATATACTGATCACACTACACCTACACTACATTAATATACTGATCACACTACACCTACACTACACTAATATACTGATCACACTACACCTCCACTACACTAATATACTGATCCCACTACAGCTACACTACACTAATATAAGGATCCCTCTACACCTACACTACACTAATATACTGATCCCACTACAGCTACACTACACTAATATGCTGATCCCACTACACCTTCTCTACACTAATATACTGATCCCACTACACCTACACTACACTAATACACTGATCCCACTACACCTTCACTACCCTAATATACTGATCCCATTACACTTACTCTACACTAATATACTGATCCCACTACACCTACACAACAATAATATACTGATCCCACTACACTAATATACTGATCACACTACACCTACACTACACTAATATACTGATCACATTACATCTACACTACACTAATATACTCATCTCACTACACCTACACTACATTAATATACTGATCTCACTACACCTACACTACACTAATATACTGATCCTACTACACCTACACTATACTAATATACTGATCCCACTACACCTACACTACACTAATATACTGATCACATTACACCTACACTACACTAATATACTGATCACATTACACCTACACTACACTAATATACTAAGCCCACTACACCTACCCTACACTAATATACTGATCCCACTACACCTACCCTACACTAATATACTGATAACAATACATCTACACACTAATACACTGATTCCACTACACCTACACTAATATACTGATCCCACTATTCCTACACTACACTAATATACTGATCCCACTACACCTACACTACACTAATATAAGGATCCCACTACACCTACACTACACTAATATACTGATAACAATACATCTACACACTAATATACTGATCCCACTATTCCTACACTACACTAATATACTGATCCCACTACACCTACACTACACTAATGTACTGATCCTATTACACCTACACTACACTAATGCACTGATCCCACTACAGCTACACTACACTAATATACTGATCCCTCTACACCTACACTACACTAATATACTGATCCCACTACAGTTACACTACACTAATATGCTGATCCCACTACAGCTACACTACACTAATATACTGATCCCACTATACCTACACTACACTAATATACTGATCCCACTACACCTACACTACACTAATATACTGATCACACTACACCTACACTACACTAATATACTGATCCCACTACAGCTACACTACACTAATATAAGGATCCCTCTACACCTACACTACACTAATATACTGATCCCACTACAGCTACACTACACTAATATACTGATCCCACTACCCCTACACTACACTAATGTACTGATCACACTACACTAATATACTGATCACACTACACCTACACTACACTAATATACTGATCCCACGACACCAACACTACACTAATATACTGATCACACTACACCTCCACTACACTAATATACTGATCACACTTCACCTCCAGTACACTAATATACTGATCCCACTACACCTCCAGTACACTAATATACTGATCCCACTACACCTACACTACAGTAATATACTGATCCCACTACACCTACACTACAGTAATATACTGATCCCACTACACCTACACTACACTAATATACTGATCACACTACACCTCCACTACACTAATATACTGATCACACTACACCTCCACTACACTAATATACTGATCACACTACACCTCCACTACACTAATATACTGATCACACTACACCTCCACTACACTAATATACTGATCACACTACACCTACACTACAGTATTATACTGATCACACTACACCTACACTACAGTAATATACTGATCACACTACACTAATATACTGATCCCACTACACCTACACTACAGTAATATACTGATCCCACTACACCTACATTACACTAATATACTGATCCCACTACAGCTACACTACACTAATATACTGATCCCACTACCCCTACACTACACTAATGTACTGATCACACTACACTAATATACTGATCCCACTACACCTACACTACACTAATATACTGATCACACTACACCTCCACTACACTAATATACTGATCCCACTACACCTACACTACAGTAATATACTGATCCCACTAAACCTCCACTACACTAATATACTGATCACACTACACCTCCACTACACTAATATACTGATCACACTACACCTCCACTACACTAATATACTGATCACACTACACCTCCACTACATTAATATACTGATCACACTACACCTACACTACAGTAATATACTGATCACACTACACCTACACTACAGTAATATACTGATCACACTACACTAATATACTGATCCCACTACACCTACGCTACAGTAATATACTGATCCCACTACACCTACATTACACTAATATACTGATCCCACTACACCTACACTGCAGTAATATACTGATCACACTACACCTACACTACACTAATATACTGATCCCACTACACCTACACTACAGTAATATACTGTTCACACTACACTAATATACTGATCACACTACACCTACACTACACTAATATACTGATCACACTACATCTACACTACACTAATGTACTGATCCCACTACACCTACACTACACTAATATACTGATCCCACTACACCTACACTACACTAATGTACTGATCCCACTACACCTACACTACAGTAATACACTGATCCAACTACACCTACACTACACTAATATATTGATCACACTACACCTACACTGATCCCACTACCCCTACACTACACTAATATACTGATCCCACTACCCCTACACTACACTAATATACTGATCCCACTACCCCTACACTACACTAATGTACTGATCACACTACACTAATATACTGATCACACTACACCTACACTACACTAATATACTGATCCCACTACACCTACACGACACTAATACACTGATCCCACTACACCTACATTACACTAATATACTGATCCCACTATACCTACACAACAGTAATATACTGATCACACTACACTAATATACTGATCCCACTACACCTACACTACACTAATGTACTGATCCCACTACACCTACACTACACTAATATACTGATCACACTACACCTCCACTACACTAATATACTGATCACACTACACCTCCACTACACTAATATACTGATCCCACTACACCTACACTAATATACTGATCACACTACACCTCCACTACACTAATATACTGATCACACTACACCTCCACTACACTAATATACTGATCCCACTACACCTACACTAATATACTGATCCCACTACACCTACACTACAGTAATATACTGATCCCACTACACCTACACTACAGTAATATACTGATCCCACTACACCTACACTACACTACACCTCCACTACACTAATATACTGATCACACTACACCTACACTACAGTGTTATACTGATCACACTACACCTACACTACAGTAATATACTGATCACACTACACTAATATACTGATCCCACTACACCTACACTACAGTAATATACTGATTCCACTACACCTACATTACACTAATATACTGATCCCACTACAGCTACACTACACTAATATACTGATAACAATACATCTACACACTAATATACTGATCCCACTACACCTACACTACACTAATATACTGATCCCACTATTCCTACACTACACTAATATACTGATCCCACTACACCTACACTACACTAATGTACTGATCCTATTACACCTACACTACACTAATGCACTGATCCCACTACACCTACACTACACTAATGTACTGATCCCACTACAGCTACACTACACTTATATAAGGATCCCTCTACACCTACACTACACTAATATACTGATCCCACTACACCTACACTACACTAATATACTGATCACACTACACCTACACTACACTAATATACTGATCCCACTACACCTACACTACACTAATATACTGATCACACTACACCTCCACTACACTAATATACTGATCACACTACACCTCCAGTACACTAATATACTGATCCCACTACACCTACACTACAGTAATATACTGATCCCACTACACCTACACTACACTAATATACTGATCACACTACACCTCCACTACACTAATATACTGATCACACTACACCTCCACTACACTAATATACTGATCACACTACACCTACACTACAGTATTATACTGATCACACTACACCTACACTACAGTAATATACTGATCACACTACACTAATATACTGATCCCACTACACCTACACTACAGTAATATACTGATCCCACTACACCTACATTACACTAATATACTGATCCCACTACAGCTACACTACACTAATATACTGATCCCACTACCCCTACACTACACTAATGTACTGATCACACTACACTAATATACTGATCCCACTACACCTACACTACACTAATATACTGATCACACTACACCTCCACTACACTAATATACTGATCCCACTACACCTACACTACAGTAATATACTGATCCCACTAAACCTCCACTACACTAATATACTGATCACACTACACCTCCACTACACTAATATACTGATCACACTACACCTCCACTACACTAATATACTGATCACACTACACCTCCACTACACTAATATACTGATCACACTACACCTCCACTACATTAATATACTGATCACACTACACCTACACTACAGTAATATACTGATCACACTACACCTACACTACAGTAATATACTGATCACACTACACTAATATACTGATCCCACTACACCTACGCTACAGTAATATACTGATCCCACTACACCTACATTACACTAATATACTGATCCCACTACACCTACACTGCAGTAATATACTGATCACACTACACCTACACTACACTAATATACTGATCCCACTACACCTACACTACAGTAATATACTGTTCACACTACACTAATATACTGATCACACTACACCTACACTACACTAATATACTGATCACACTACATCTACACTACACTAATGTACTGATCCCACTACACCTACACTACACTAATATACTGATCCCACTACACCTACACTACACTAATGTACTGATCCCACTACACCTACACTACACTAATGTACTGATCCCACTACACCAATGTACTGATCCCACTACACCTACACTACACTAATGTACTGATCCCACTACACCTACACTACACTAATGTACTGATCCCACTACACCTACACTACACTAATGTACTGATCCCACTACACCTACACTACACTAATATACTGATCCCACTACACCTACACTACACTAATATACTGATCCCACTACATCTACACTACACTAATATACTGATCCCACTAAACCTACACTACTCTAATATACTGATCCCACTACACCTACGCTACAGTAATATACTGATCCCACTACACCTACATTACACTAATATACTGATCCCACTACACCTACACTACACTAATGTACTGATCCCACTACACCTACACTACACTAATATACTGATCCCACTACACCTACACTACACTAATATACTGATCACACTACACCTCCACTACACTAATATACTGATCACACTACACCTCCAGTACACTAATATACTGATCCCACTACACTTACACTACAGTAATATACTGATCCCACTACACCTACACTACACTAATATACTGATCACACTACACCTCCACTACACTAATATACTGATCACACTACACCTACAATACAGTAATATACTGATCCCACTACACCTACACTACACTAATGTACTGATCCCACTACACCTACACTACACTAATGTACTGTTCCCACTACACCTACACTACACTAATGTACTGATCCCACTACACCTACACTACACTAATATACTGATCCCACTACACCTACACTACACTAATATACTGATCCCACTACAACTACACTACACTAATATACTGATCCCACTAAACCTACACTACACTAATATACTGATCCCACTACACCTACACTACACTAATATACTGATCCCACTACACCTACACTACACTAATATACTGATCCCACTACACCTACACTACACTAATATACTGATCCCACTACACCTACACTACACTAATATACTGATCCCACTAAACCTACACTATACTAATATACTGATCCCATTACACCTACACTACACTAATATACTGATCCCATTACACCTACACTACACTAATATACTGATCACACTACACCTACACTATACTAATATACTGATGCTACTACACCTACACTACACTAATATACTGATCCCACTACACCTACACTCCACTAATATTCTGATCACACTACACCTACACTACAGTAATATACTGATCCCACTACACCTACACTACAGTAATATACTGATCCCACTACACTAATATACTGATCCCACTACACCTACACTACACTAATACACTGATCCCACTATACCTACACTACAGTAATACACTGATCCAACTACCCCTACACTACACTAATATACTGATCCCACTACCCCTACACTACACTAATATACTGATCCCACTACCCCTACACTACACTAATGTACTGATCACACTACACTAATATACTGATCACACTACACCTACACTACACTAATATACTGATCCCACTACACCTACACGACACTAATACACTGATCCCACTACACCTACATTACACTAATATACTGATCCCACTATACCTACACTACAGTAATATACTGATCACACTACACTAATATACTGATCCCACTACACCTACACTACACTAATGTACTGATCCCACTACACCTACACTACACTAATATACTGATCACACTACACCTCCACTACACTAATATACTGATCACACTACACCTCCACTACACTAATATACTGATCCCACTACACCTCCACTACACTAATATACTGATCCCACTACACCTACACTAATATACTGATCACACTACACCTCCACTACACTAATATACTGATCACACTACACCTCCACTACACTAATATACTGATCCCACTACACCTACACTAATATACTGATCCCACTACACCTACACTACAGTAATATACTGATCCCACTACACCTACACTACAGTAATATACTGATCCCACTACACCTACACTACAGTAATATACTGATCCCACTACACCTACACTACACTACACCTCCACTACACTAATATACTGATCCCACTACACCTACACTACAGTATTATACTGATCACACTACACCTACACTACAGTAATATACTGATCACACTACACTAATATACTGATCCCACTACACCTACACTACAGTAATATACTGATCACACTACACTAATACACTGATCCCACTACACCTACATTACACTAATATACTGATCCCACTACAGCTACACTACACTAATATACTGATCACACTACACCTCCACTACACTAATATACTGATCCCACTACACCTCCACTACACTAATATACTGATCCCACTACACCTACACTACAGTAATATACTGATCCCACTACACCTCCACTACACTAATATACTGATCACACTACACCTCCACTACACTAATATACTGATCACACTACACCTCCACTACACTAATATACTGATCACACTACACCTCCACTACACTAATATACTGATCACACTACACCTACACTACAGTAATATACTGATCCCACTACACCTACACTACAGTAATATACTGATCACACTACACTAATATACTGATCCCACTACACCTACACTACTGTAATATACTGATCCCACTACACCTACATTACACTAATATACTGATCACACTACACCTACACTACACTAATATACTGATCCCACTACACCTACACTACAGTAATATACTGTTCACACTACACTAATATACTGATCACACTACACCTACACTACACTAATATATTGATCACACTACATTTACACTACACTAATGTACTGATCCCACTACACCTACACTACACTAATGTACTGATCCCACTACACCTACACTACACTAATGTACTGATCCCACTACACCTACACTACACTAATGTACTGATCCCACTACACCTACACTACACTAATGTACTGATCCCACTACACCTACACTAATGTACTGATCCCACTACACCTACACTACACTAATGTACTGATCCCACTACACCTACACTACACTTTTGTACTGATCCCACTACACCTACACTACACTAATGTACTGATCCCACTACACCTACACTACACTAATGTACTGATCCCACTACACCTACACTACACTAATGTACTGATCCCACTACACCTACACTACACTAATGTACTGATCCCACTACACCTACACTACACTAATGTACTGATCCCACTACACCTACACTACACTAATGTACTGATCCCACTACACCTACACTACACTAATATACTGATCCCACTACACCTACACTACACTACACTAATATACTGATCCCACTACACCTACACTACACTAATATACTGATCCCACTACACCTACACTACAGTAATATCCTGATCCCACTACAACTACACTACACTAATATACTGATCCCACTAAACCTACACTACACTAATATACTGATCCCACTACACCTACACTACACTAATATACTGATCCCACTACAGCTACACTACACTAATATACTGATCCCACTACACCTACACTACACTAATATACTGATCCCACTACACCTACACTACACTAATATACTGATCCCACTACACCTACACTACACTAATATACTGATCCCACTACACCTACACTACACTAATATACTGATCCCACTAAACCTACACTACACTAATATACTGATCACATTACACCTACACTACACTAATATACTGATCCCATTACACCTACACTACACTAATATACTGATCCCATTACACCTACACTACACTAATATACTGATCACACTACACCTACACTACACTACACTAATATACTGATCCCACTACACCTACACTCCACTAATATTCTGATCACACTACACCTACACTACAGTAATATACTGATCCCACTACACCTACACTACAGTAATATACTGATCCCACTACACTAATATACTGATCCCACTACACCTACACTACACTAATACACTGATCCCACTACACCTACACTACAGTAATACACTGATCCAACTACACCTACACTACACTAATATACTGATGACACTACCCCTACACTACACTAATATACTGATCCCACTACCCCTACACTACACTAATATACTGATCCCACTACCCCTACACTACACTAATATACTGATCCCACTACACCTACACTACACTAATGTACTGATCCCACTACACCTACACTACACTAATGTACTGATCCCACTACACCTACACTACACTAATGTACTGATCCCACTACACCTACACTACTGTACTGATCCCACTACACCTACACTACACTAATGTACTGATCCCACTACACCTACACTACACTAATGTACTGATCCCACTACACCTACACTACACTAATGTACTGATCCCACTACACCTACACTACACTAATGTACTGATCCCACTACACCTACACTACACTAATATACTGATCCCACTACAACTACACTACACTAATATACTGATCCCACTACACCTACACTACACTACACTAATATACTGATCCCACTACACCTACACTACACTAATATACTGATCCCACTACACCTACACTACAGTAATATACTGATCCCACTACAACTACACTACACTAATATACTGATCCCACTAAACCTACACTACACTAATATACTGATCCCACTACACCTACACTACACTAATATACTGATCCCACTACAGCTACACTACACTAATATACTGATCCCACTACACCTACACTACACTAATATACTGATCCCACTACACCTACACTACACTAATATACTGATCCCACTACACCTACACTACAGTAATATACTGATCCCACTAAACCTACACTATACTAATATACTGATCCCATTACACCTACACTACACTAATATACTGATCCCATTACACCTACACTACACTACACTAATATACTGATCCCATTACACCTACACTACACTAATATACTGATCACACTACACCTACACTACACTACACTAATATACTGATCCCACTACACCTACACTCCACTAATATTCTGATCACACTACACCTACACTACAGTAATATACTGATCCCACTACACCTACACTACAGTAATATACTGATCCCACTACACTAATATACTGATCCCACTACACCTACACTACACTAATACACTGATCCCACTACACCTACACTACAGTAATACACTGATCCAACTACACCTACACTACACTAATATACTGATCCCACTACCCCTACACTACACTAATATACTGATCCCACTACCCCTACACTACACTAATATACTGATCCCACTACCCCTACACTACACTAATATACTGATCCCACTACCCCTACACTACACTAATATACTGATCCCACTACCCCTACACTACACTAATGTACTGATCACACTACACCTACACTACACTAATATACTGATCCCACTACACCTACACGACACGAATACACTGATCCCACTACACCTACATTACACTAATATACTGATCCCACTACACCTACACTACAGTAATATACTGATCACACTACACTAATATACTGATCCCACTACACCTACACTACACTAATGTACTGATCCCACTACACCTACACTACACTAATGTACTGATCCCACTACACCTACACTAATATACTGATCCCACTACACCTACACTACACTAATATACTGATCCCACTACACCTACACTACACTAATATACTGATCCCACTACACCTACATTACACTAATATACTGATCCCACTACACCTACACTAATATACTGATCACACTACACCTACACTACACTAATATACTGATCCCACTACAGCTACACTACACTAATATAAGGATCCCTCTACACCTACACTTCACTAATATACAGATCCCACTACAGCTACACTACACTAATATACAGATCCCACTACCCCTACACTACACTAATGTACTGATCACACTACATTAATATACTGATCCCACTACACCTACACTACACTAATATACTGATCCCACTACTCCTACACTACACTAATATACTGATCCCACTACACCTACACTACACTAATATACTGATCCCACTACACCTACACTACACTAATATACTGATCCCACTACACCTACACTACACTAATATACTGATCCCACTACACCTACACTACACTAATATACTGATCCCACTACACCTACACTACACTAATATACTGATCCCACTACACCTACACTACACTAATATACTGATTCCACTACACCTACACTACACTAATATACTAATCACACTACACCTACACTACACTAATATACTAATCACACTACACCTACACTACACTAATATACTAATCACACTACACCTACACTACACTAATATACTGATCCCACTACACCTACACTACACTAATATACTGATCACACTACACCTCCACTACACTAATATACTGATCACACTACACCTCCACTACACTAATATACTGATCACACTACACCTCCACTACAGTAATATACTGATCACACTACACCTCCACTACACTAATATACTGATCCAACTACACCTACACTACACTAATATACTGATCCCACTACACCTACACTACACTAATATACTGATCACACTACACCTCCACTACACTAATAGACTGATCACACTACACCTCCACTACAGTAATATACTGATCACACTACACCTACACTACAGTAATATACTGATCCCACTACACCTACATTACACTAATATACTGATCCCACTACACCTACACTACAGTAATATACTGATCTCACTACACCTACACTACACTAATATACTGATCCCACTACACCTACACTATAGTAATATACTGATCCCACTACACCTACACTACTCTAATATACTGATCACACTAAACCTACACTACACTAATATACTTTTCCCACTAAACCTACACTACACTAATATACTGATCTCACTACACCTACACTACAGTAATATACTGATCACACTACACTAATATACTGATCACACTACACCTACACTACACTAATATACTAATCACACTACACCTACACTACACTAATATACTGATCCCACTACACCTCCACTACACTAATATACTGATCACACTACACCTCCACTACACTAATATACTGATCACACTACACCTCCACTACACTAATATACTGATCACACTACACCTACACTACAGTAATGTACTGATCCCACTACACCTACATTACACTAATATACTGATCCCACTACACTTACACTACAGTAATATACTGATCTCACTACACCTACACTACACTAATATACTGATCCCACTACACCTACACTATAGTAATATACTGATCACACTACACTAATGTACTGATCCCACTACACCTACACTACACTAATGTACTATTCCCACTACACCTACACTACACTAATGTACTGATCCCACTACACCTACACTACACTAATGTACTGATGCCACTACACCTACACTACACTAATGTACTGATGCCACTACACCTACACTACACTAATGTACTGATCCCACTACACCTACACTACACTAATATACTGATCCCACTACAACTACACTACACTAATATACTGATCCCACTACAACTACACTACACTAATGTACTGATCCCACTACACCTACACTACACTAATGTACTGATCCCACTACACCTACACTACACTAATGTACTGATCCCACTACACCTACACTACACTAATGTACTGATCCCACTACAACTACACTACACTAATGTACTGATTCCACTACACCTACACTACACTAATATACTGATCCCACTACAACTACACAACACTAATATACTGATTCCACTACACCTACACTACACTAATATACTGATCCCACTACACCTACACTACACTAATATACTGATCCCACTACACCTACACTACACTAATATACTGATCCCACTACACCTACACTACACTAATATACTGATCCCACTACACCTACACTACACTAATATACTGATCACACTACACCTACACTACACTAATATACTGATCACACTACATCTACACTACACTAATATACTGATCACACTACACTAATGTACTGATCCCACTACACCTACACTACACTAATGTACTGATCCCACTACAACTACACTACACTAATGTACTGATCCCACTACAACTACACTACACTAATATACTGATCACACTACACCTACACTACACTAATATACTGATCACACTACACCTCCACTACAGTAATATACTGATCACACTACACCTACACTACAGTAATATACTGATCCCACTACACCTACATTACACTAATATACTGATCCCACTACACCTACACTACAGTAATGTACTGATCTCACTACACCTACACTACACTAATATACTGATCCCACTACACCTACACTATAGTAATATACTGATCACACTACACTAATGTACTGATCCCACTACACCTACACTACACTAATGTACTATTCCCACTACACCTACACTACACTAATGTACTGATCCCACTACACCTACACTACACTAATGTACTGATGCCACTACACCTACACTACACTAATGTACTGATCCCACTACAACTACACTACACTAATATACTGATCCCACTACAACTACACTACACTAATATACTGATCCAACTACACCTACACTACACTAATATACTGATCCCACTACAGCTACACTACACTAATATACTGATCACACTATACCTACACTAATATACTGATCACACTACACCTATACCACACTAATATACTGATCACATTACACCTACACTACACTAATATACTGATCACACTACACCTACACTACACTAATATACTGATCCCACTACACCTACACTACACTAATATACTGATCCTACGACACCTACACTACACTAATATACTGATCACACTACACCTACACTACGCTAATATACTGATCACACTACACCTACACTACACTAATATACTGATCCCACTACACCTACACTAATATACTGATCCAACTACACCTACACTACACTAATATACTGATCCCACTACACCTACACTACACTAATGTACTGATCCCACTACAACTACACTACACTAATGTACTGATCCCACTACAACTACACTACACTAATGTACTGATCCCACTACACCTACACTACACTAATGTACTGATCCCACTACACCTACACTACACTAATGTACTGATCCCACTACACCTACACTACACTAATGTACTGATCCCACTACAACTACACTACACTAATGTACTGATTCCACTACACCTACACTACACTAATATACTGATCCCACTACAACTACACAACACTAATATACTGATTCCACTACACCTACACTACACTAATATACTGATCCCACTACACCTACACTACACTAATATACTGATCCCACTACACCTACACTACACTAATATACTGATCACACTACATCTACACTACACTAATGTACTGATCCCACTACACCTACACTACACTAATGTACTGATCCCACTACAACTACACTACACTAATATACTGATCCCACTACACCTACACTACACTAATATACTGATCACACTACACCTACACTACACTAATATACTGATCACACTACATCTACACTACACTAATATACTGATCACACTACACTAATGTACTGATCCCACTACACCTACACTACACTAATGTACTGATCCCACTACAACTACACTACACTAATGTACTGATCCCACTACAACTACACTACACTAATATACTGATCACACTACACCTACACTACACTAATATACTGATCACACTACACCTCCACTACAGTAATATACTGATCACACTACACCTACACTACAGTAATATACTGATCCCACTACACCTACATTACACTAATATACTGATCCCACTACACCTACACTACAGTAATGTACTGATCTCACTACACCTACACTACACTAATATACTGATCCCACTACACCTACACTATAGTAATATACTGATCACACTACACTAATGTACTGATCCCACTACACCTACACTACACTAATGTACTATTCCCACTACACCTACACTACACTAATGTACTGATCCCACTACACCTACACTACACTAATGTACTGATGCCACTACACCTACACTACACTAATGTACTGATCCCACTACAACTACACTACACTAATATACTGATCCCACTACAACTACACTACACTAATATACTGATCCAACTACACCTACACTACACTAATATACTGATCCCACTACAGCTACACTACACTAATATACTGATCCCACTACAACTACACTACACTAATATACTGATCCCACTACAACTACACTACACTAATATACTGATCCAACTACACCTACACTACACTAATATACTGATCCCACTACAGCTACACTACACTAATATACTGATCCCACTACAACTACACTACACTAATATACTGATCCCACTAAACCTACACTACTCTAATATACTGATCACACTACACCTACACTACACTAATATACTGATCACACTACACCTACACTACACTAATATACTGATCACACTACACCTACACTACACTAATATACTGATCCCACTACAGCTACACTACACTAATATACTGATCCCACTACACCTACACTACACTAATATACTGATCCCACTACACCTACACTACACTAATATACTGATCCCACTACACCTACACTACACTAATATACTGATCCCACTAAACCTACACTATACTAATATACTGATCCCATTACACCTACACTACACTAATATACTGATCCCATTACACCTACACTACACTACACTAATATACTGATCCCATTACACCTACACTACACTAATATACTGATCACACTACACCTACACTACACTACACTAATATACTGATCCCACTACACCTACACTCCACTAATATTCTGATCACACTACACCTACACTACAGTAATATACTGATCCCACTACACCTACACTACAGTAATATACTGATCCCACTACACTAATATACTGATCCCACTACACCTACACTACACTAATACACTGATCCCACTACACCTACACTACAGTAATACACTGATCCAACTACACCTACACTACACTAATATACTGATCACACTACACCTACACTACACTAATATACTGATCCCACTACCCCTACACTACACTAATATACTGATCCCACTACCCCTACACTACACTAATATACTGATCCCACTACCCCTACACTACACTAATATACTGATCCCACTACCCCTACACTACACTAATATACTGATCCCACTACCCCTACACTACACTAATGTACTGATCACACTACACCTACACTACACTAATAAACTGATCCCACTACACCTACACGACACTAATACACTGATCCCACTACACCTACATTACACTAATATACTGATCCCACTACACCTACACTACAGTAATATACTGATCACACTACACTAATATACTGATCCCACTACACCTACACTACACTAATGTACTGATCCCACTACACCTACACTACACTAATGTACTGATCCCACTACACCTACACTAATATACTGATCCCACTACACCTACACTACACTAATATACTGATCCCACTACACCTACACTACACTAATATACTGATCCCACTACACCTACATTACACTAATATACTGATCCCACTACACCTACACTACACTAATATACTGATCACACTACACCTACACTACACTAATATACTGATCCCACTACAGCTACACTACACTAATATAAGGATCCCTCTACACCTACACTACACTAATATACAGATCCCACTACAGCTACACTACACTAATATACAGATCCCACTACCCCTACACTACACTAATGTACTGATCACACTACATTAATATACTGATCCCACTACACCTACACTACACTAATATACTGATCCCACTACAGTAATATACTGATCCCACTACACCTACACTACACTAATATACTGATCCCACTACACCTACACTACACTAATATACTGATCCCACTACACCTACACTACACTAATATACTGATCCCACTACACCTACACTACACTAATATACTGATCCCACTACACCTACACTACACTAATATACTGATCCCACTACACCTACACTACACTAATATACTGATTCCACTACACCTACACTACACTAATATACTAATCACACTACACCTACACTACACTAATATACTAATCACACTACACCTACACTACACTAATATACTAATCACACTACACCTACACTACACTAATATACTGATCCCACTACACCTACACTACACTAATATACTGATCACACTACACCTCCACTACACTAATATACTGATCACACTACACCTCCACTACAGTAATATACTGATCACACTACACCTCCACTACAGTAATATACTGATCACACTACACCTACACTACACTAATATACTGATCCCACTACACCTACACTACACTAATATACTGATCACACTACACCTCCACTACACTAATATACTGATCACACTACACCTCCACTACAGTAATATACTGATCACACTACACCTACACTACAGTAATATACTGATCCCACTACACCTACATTACACTAATATACTGATCCCACTACACCTACACTACAGTAATATACTGATCTCACTACACCTACACTACACTAATATACTGATCCCACTACACCTACACTATAGTAATATACTGATCCCACTACACCTACACTACTCTAATATACTGATCACACTAAACCTACACTACACTAATATACTTTTCCCACTAAACCTACACTACACTAATATACTGATCTCACTACACCTACACTACAGTAATATACTGATCACACTACACTAATATACTGATCACACTACACCTACACTACACTAATATACTAATCACACTACACCTACACTACACTAATATACTGATCCCACTACACCTCCACTACACTAATATACTGATCACACTACACCTCCACTACACTAATATACTGATCACACTACACCTCCACTACAGTAATATACTGATCCCACTACACCTCCACTACAGTAATATACTGATCCCACTACACCTACATTACACTAATATACTGATCCCACTACACCTACACTACAGTAATATACTGATCTCACTACACCTACACTACACTAATATACTGATCCCACTACACCTACACTATAGTAATATACTGATTACACTACACTAATGTACTGATCCCACTACACCTACACTACACTAATGTACTATTCCCACTACACCTACACTACACTAATGTACTGATCCCACTACACCTACACTACACTAATGTACTGATGCCACTACACCTACACTACACTAATGTACTGATCCCACTACACCTACACTACACTAATGTACTGATCCCACTACACCTACACTACACTAATATACTGATCACACTACAACTACACTACACTAATATACTGATCCCACTACAACTACACTACACTAATATACTGATCCAACTACACCTACACTACACTAATATACTGATCCCACTACACCTACACTACACTAATATACTGATCCCACTACAACTACACTAATATACTGATCCCACTAAACCTACACTACTCTAATATACTGATCACACTACACCTACACTACACTAATATACTGATCCCACTACACCTACACTACACTAATATACTGATCCCACTACAGCTACACTACACTAATATACTCATCCCACTAAACCTACACTACTCTAATATACTGATCACACTACACCTACACTACTCTAATATACTGATCACACTACACCTACACTACACTAATATACTTTTCCCACTAAACCTACACTACACTAATGTACTGATCCCACTACACCTACACTACACTAATGTACTGATCCCACTACAACTACACTACACTAATGTACTGATCCCACTACAACTACACTACACTAATGTACTGATCCCACTACAACTACACTACACTAATGTACTGATCCCACTACAACTACACTACACTAATGTACTGATCCCACTACACCTACACTACACTAATATACTGATCCCACTACACCTACACTACACTAATGTACTGATCCCACTACAACTACACTACACTAATGTACTGATCCCACTACAACTACACTACACTAATATACTGATCCCACTACACCTACACTACACTAATATACTGATCCCACTACACCTACACTACACTAATATACTAATCACACTACACCTACACTACACTAATATACTAATCACACTACACCTACACTACACTAATATACTAATCACACTACACCTACACTACACTAATATACTGATCCCACTACACCTACACTACACTAATATACTGATCACACTACACCTCCACTACACTAATATACTGATCACACTACACCTCCACTACAGTAATATACTGATCACACTACACCTCCACTACAGTAATATACTGATCACACTACACCTACACTACACTAATATACTGATCCCACTACACCTACACTACACTAATATACTGATCACACTACACCTCCACTACACTAATATACTGATCACACTACACCTCCACTACAGTAATATACTGATCACACTACACCTACACTACAGTAATATACTGATCACACTACACCTACACTACAGTAATATACTGATCCCACTACACCTACATTACACTAATATACTGATCCCACTACACCTACACTACAGTAATATACTGATCTCACTACACCTACACTACACTAATATACTGATCCCACTACACCTACACTATAGTAATATACTGATCCCACTACACCTACACTACTCTAATATACTGATCACACTAAACCTACACTACACTAATATACTTTTCCCACTAAACCTACACTACACTAATATACTGATCTCACTACACCTACACTACAGTAATATACTGATCACACTACACTAATATACTGATCACACTACACCTACACTACACTAATATACTAATCACACTACACCTACACTACACTAATATACTGATCCCACTACACCTCCACTACACTAATATACTGATCACACTACACCTCCACTACACTAATATACTGATCACACTACACCTCCACTACAGTAATATACTGATCCCACTACACCTCCACTACAGTAATATACTGATCCCACTACACCTACATTACACTAATACACTGATCCCACTACACCTACACTACAGTAATATACTGATCTCACTACACCTACACTACACTAATATACTGATCCCACTACACCTACACTATAGTAATATACTGATCACACTACACTAATGTACTGATCCCACTACACCTACACTACACTAATGTACTATTCCCACTACACCTACACTACACTAATGTACTGATCCCACTACACCTACACTACACTAATGTACTGATGCCACTACACCTACACTACACTAATGTACTGATCCCACTACACCTACACTACACTAATGTACTGATCCCACTACACCTACACTACACTAATATACTGATCACACTACAACTACACTACACTAATATACTGATCCCACTACAACTACACTACACTAATATACTGATCCAACTACACCTACACTACACTAATATACTGATCCCACTACACCTACACTACACTAATATACTGTTCCCACTACAACTACACTAATATACTGATCCCACTAAACCTACACTACTCTAATATACTGATCACACTACACCTACACTACACTAATATACTGATCCCACTACACCTACACTACACTAATATACTGATCCCACTACAGCTACACTACACTAATATACTCATCCCACTAAACCTACACTACTCTAATATACTGATCACACTACACCTACACTACTCTAATATACTGATCACACTACACCTACACTACACTAATATACTTTTCCCACTAAACCTACACTACACTAATGTACTGATCCCACTACACCTACACTACACTAATGTACTGATCCCACTACAACTACACTACACTAATGTACTGATCCCACTACAACTACACTACACTAATGTACTGATCCCACTACAACTACACTACACTAATGTACTGATCCCACTACACCTACACTACACTAATATACTGATCCCACTACACCTACACTACACTAATGTACTGATCCCACTACAACTACACTACACTAATGTACTGATCCCACTACAACTACACTACACTAATATACTGATCCCACTACACCTACACTACACTAATATACTGATCCCACTACACCTACACTACACTAATATACTGATCCCACTACACCTACACTACACTAATATACTGATCACACTACATCTACACTACACTAATGTACTGATCCCACTACAACTACACTACACTAATATACTGATCCCACTACACCTACACTACACTAATATACTGATCACACTACACCTACACTACACTAATATACTGATCACACTACATCTATACTACACTAATGTACTGATCCCACTACACCTACACTACACTAATGTACTGATCCCACTACACCTACACTACACTAATATACTGATCCCACTACACCTACACTACACTAATATACTGATCCCACTACAACTACACTACACTAATATACTGATCCCACTACACCTACACTATAGTAATATACTGATCACACTACACTAATGTACTGATCCCACTACACCTACACTACACTAATATACTGATCCCACTAAACCTACACTACTCTAATATACTGATCACACTACACCTACACTACACTAATATACTGATACCACTACACCTACACTACACTAATATACTGATCCCACTACAGCTACACTACACTAATATACTCATCCCACTAAACCTACACTACTCTAATATACTGATCACACTACACCTACACTACTCTAATATACTGATCACACTACACCTACACTACACTAATATACTTTTCCCACTAAACCTACACTACACTAATGTACTGATCCCACTACACCTACACTACACTAATGTACTGATCCCACTACAACTACACTACACTAATGTACTGATCCCACTACAACTACACTACACTAATGTACTGATCCCACTACAACTACACTACACTAATGTACTGATCCCACTACAACTACACTACACTAATGTACTGATTCCACTACACCTACACTACACTAATATACTGATCCCACTACACCTACACTACACTAATGTACTGATCCCACTACACCTACACAACACTAATATACTGATTCCACTACACCTACACTACACTAATATACTGATCCCACTACACCTACACTACACTAATATACTGATCCCACTACACCTACACTACACTAATATACTGATCACACTACATCTACACTACACTAATGTACTGATCCCACTACACCTACACTACACTAATGTACTGATCCCACTACAACTACACTACACTAATATACTGATCCCACTACAACTACACTACACTAATATACTGATCACACTACACCTACACTACACTAATATACTGATCACACTACATCTACACTACACTAATATACTGATCACACTACATCTACACTACACTAATGTACTGATCCCACTACACCTACACTACACTAATGTACTGATCCCACTACAACTACACTACACTAATGTACTGATCCCACTACAACTACACTACACTAATATACTGATCACACTACACCTACACTACACTAATATACTGATCACACTACATCTACACTACACTAATGTACTGATCCCACTACACCTACACTACACTAATGTACTGATCCCACTACAACTACACTACACTAATATACTGATCCCACTACACCTACACTACACTAATATACTGATCACACTACACCTACACTACACTAATATACTGATCACACTACACCTACACTACACTAATATACTGATCACACTACACCTACACTACAGTAATATACTGATCCCACTACACCTACATTACACTAATATACTGATCCCACTACACCTACACTACAGTAATATACTGATCTCACTACACCTACACTACACTAATATACTGATCCCACTACACCTACACTATAGTAATATACTGATCACACTACACTAATGTACTGATCCCACTACACCTACACTACACTAATGTACTATTCCCACTACACCTACACTACACTAATGTACTGATCCCACTACACCTACACTACACTAATGTACTGATGCCACTACACCTACACTACACTAATGTACTGATCCCACTACAACTACACTACACTAATATACTGATCCCACTATAACTACACTACACTAATATACTGATCCAACTACACCTACACTACACTAATATACTGATCCCACTACACCTACACTACACTAATATACTGATCCCACTACAACTACACTACACTAATATACTGATCCCACTACAACTACACTACACTAATATACTGATCCCACTAAACCTACACTACTCTAATATACTGATCACACTACATCTACACTACACTAATGTACTGATCCCACTACAACTACACTACACTAATATACTGATCCCACTACACCTACACTACACTAATATACTGATCACACTACACCTACACTACACTAATATACTGATCACACTACATCTACACTACACTAATGTACTGATCCCACTACACCTACACTACACTAATGTACTGATCCCACTACACCTACACTACACTAATATACTGATCCCACTACACCTACACTACACTAATATACTGATCCCACTACAACTACACTACACTAATATACTGATCCCACTACACCTACACTATAGTAATATACTGATCACACTACACTAATGTACTGATCCCACTACACCTACACTACACTAATATACTGATCCCACTAAACCTACACTACTCTAATATACTGATCACACTACACCTACACTACACTAATATACTGATACCACTACACCTACACTACACTAATATACTGATACCACTACACCTACACTACACTAATATACTGATCCCACTAAACCTACACTACACTAATGTACTGATCCCACTACACCTACACTACACTAATGTACTGATCCCACTACAACTACACTACACTAATGTACTGATCCCACTACAACTACACTACACTAATGTACTGATCCCACTACAACTACACTACACTAATGTACTGATCCCACTACAACTACACTACACTAATGTACTGATCCCACTACACCTACACTACACTAATGTACTGATCCCACTACACCTACACTACACTAATGTACTGATCCCACTACAACTACACTACACTAATGTACTGATTCCACTACACCTACACTACACTAATATACTGATCCCACTACACCTACACTACACTAATGTACTGATCCCACTACAACTACACAACACTAATATACTGATTCCACTACACCTACACTACACTAATATACTGATCCCACTACACCTACACTACACTAATATACTGATCCCACTACACCTACACTACACTAATATACTGATCACACTACATCTCCACTACACTAATGTACTGATCCCACTACACCTACACTACACTAATGTACTGATCCCACTACAATTACACTACACTAATATACTGATCCCACTACACCTACACTACACTAATATACTGATCACACTACACCTACACTACACTAATATACTGATCACACTACATCTACACTACACTAATATACTGATCACACTACATCTACACTACACTAATGTACTGATCCCACTACACCTACACTACACTAATGTACTGATCCCACTACAACTACACTACACTAATGTACTGATCCCACTACAACTACACTACACTAATATACTGATCACACTACACCTACACTACACTAATATACTGATCACACTACATCTACACTACACTAATGTACTGATCCCACTACACCTACACTACACTAATGTACTGATCCCACTACAACTACTCTACACTAATATACTGATCCCACTACACCTACACTACACTAATATACTGATCACACTACACCTACACTACACTAATATACTGATCACACTACACCTACACTACACTAATATACTGATCACACTACACCTACACTACAGTAATATACTGATCCCACTACACCTACATTACACTAATATACTGATCCCACTACACCTACACTATAGTAATATACTGATCACACTACACTAATGTACTGATCCCACTACACCTACACTACACTAATGTACTATTCCCACTACACCTACACTACACTAATGTACTGATCCCACTACACCTACACTACACTAATGTACTGATGCCACTACACCTACACTACACTAATGTACTGATCCCACTACAACTACACTACACTAAAATACTGATCCCACTACAACTACACTACACTAATATACTGATCCAACTACACCTACACTACACTAATAAACTGATCCCACTACACCTACACTACACTAATATACTGATCCCACTACAACTACACTACACTAATATACTGATCCCACTAAACCTACACTACTCTAATATACTGATCCCACTACACCTACACTACACTAATATACTGATCCCACTACACCTACACTACACTAATATACTGATCCCACTACACCTACACTACACTAATATACTGATCCCACTACACCTACACTACACTAATATACTGATCCCACTACACCTACACTACACTAATATACTGATCCCACTACAACTACACTACACTAATATACTGATCCCACTAAACCTACACTACTCTAATATACTGATCCCACTACACCTACACTACACTAATATACTGATCCCACTACACCTACACTACACTAATATACTGATCCCACTACACCTACACTACACTAATATACTGATCCCACTACACCTACACTACACTAATATACTGATCCCACTACAGCTACACTACACTAATATACTGATCCCACTAAACCTACACTACTCTAATATACTGATCACACTACACCTACACTACACTAATATACTGATCACATTACACTACACTACACTAATATACTGATCCCACTACACCTACACTACACTAATATACTGATCCCACTACACCTACACTACACTAATATACTGATCCCACTACACCTACACTACACTAAGATACTGATCCCAGTACACCTACACTACACTATTATACTGATCCCACTAAACCTACACTATACTAATATACTGATCCCACTAAACCTACACTACTCTAATATACTGATCACACTACACCTACACTACACTAATATACTTTTCCCACTAAACCTACACTACTCTAATATACTGATCCCACTACACCCACACTACACTAATATACTGATCCCACTACACCTACACTACACTAATATACTGATCACACTACATCTACACTACACTAATGTACTGATCCCACTACACCTACACTACACTAATATACTGATCACACTACATCTACACTACACTAATGTACTGATCCCACTACAACTACACTACACTAATATACTGATCCCACTACACCTACACTACACTAATATACTGATCACACTACACCTACACAACACTAATATACTGATCACACTACATCTACACTACACTAATGTACTGATCCCACTACACCTACACTACACTAATGTACTGATCCCACTACACCTACACTACACTAATATACTGATCCCACTACACCTACACTACACTAATATACTGATCCCACTACAACTACACTACACTAATATACTGATCCCACTACACCTACACTATAGTAATATACTGATCACACTACACTAATGTACTGATCCCACTACACCTACACTACACTAATATACTGATCCCACTAAACCTACACTACTCTAATATACTGATCACACTACACCTACACTACACTAATATACTGATACCACTACACCTACACTACACTAATATACTGATCCCACTAAACCTACACTACACTAATGTACTGATCCCACTACACCTACACTACACTAATGTACTGATCCCACTACACCTACACTACACTAATGTACTGATCCCACTACAACTACACTACACTAATGTACTGATCCCACTACAACTACACTACACTAATGTACTGATCCCACTACAACTACACTACACTAATGTACTGATCCCACTACACCTACACTACACTAATATACTGATCCCACTACACCTACACTACACTAATATACTGATCCCACTAAACCTACACTACTCTAATATACTGATCACACTACACCTACACTACACTAATATACTGATCACATTACACTACACTACACTAATATACTGATCACACTACACCTACACTACACTAATATACTGATCCCACTACACCTACACTACACTAATATACTGATCCCACTACACCTACACTACACTAAGATACTGATCCCAGTACACCTACACTACACTAATATACTGATCCCACTAAACCTACACTATACTAATATACTGATCCCACTAAACCTACACTACTCTAATATACTGATCACACTACACCTACACTACACTAATATACTTTTCCCACTAAACCTACACTACTCTAATATACTGATCCCACTACACCCACACTACACTAATATACTGATCCCACTACACCTACACTACACTAATATACTGATCACACTACATCTACACTACACTAATGTACTGATCCCACTACACCTACACTACACTAATATACTGATCACACTACATCTACACTACACTAATGTACTGATCCCACTACAACTACACTACACTAATATACTGATCCCACTACACCTACACTACACTAATATACTGATCACACTACACCTACACAACACTAATATACTGATCACACTACATCTACACTACACTAATGTACTGATCCCACTACACCTACACTACACTAATGTACTGATCCCACTACACCTACACTACACTAATATACTGATCCCACTACACCTACACTACACTAATATACTGATCCCACTACAACTACACTACACTAATATACTGATCCCACTACACCTACACTATAGTAATATACTGATCACACTACACTAATGTACTGATCCCACTACACCTACACTACACTAATATACTGATCCCACTAAACCTACACTACTCTAATATACTGATCACACTACACCTACACTACACTAATATACTGATACCACTACACCTACACTACACTAATATACTGATCCCACTAAACCTACACTACACTAATGTACTGATCCCACTACACCTACACTACACTAATGTACTGATCCCACTACACCTACACTACACTAATGTACTGATCCCACTACAACTACACTACACTAATGTACTGATCCCACTACAACTACACTACACTAATGTACTGATCCCACTACAACTACACTACACTAATGTACTGATCCCACTACAACTACACTACACTAATGTACTGATCCCACTACACCTACACTACACTAATATACTGATCCCACTACACCTACACTACACTACTGTACTGATCCCACTACAACTACACTACACTAATGTACTGATTCCACTACACCTACACTACACTAATATACTGATCCCACTACACCTACACTACACTAATGTACTGATCCCACTACAACTACACAACACTAATATACTGATTCCACTACACCTACACTACACTAATATACTGATCCCACTACACCTACACTACACTAATATACTGATCCCACTACACCTACACTACACTAATATACTGATCACACTACATCTACACTACACTAATGTACTGATCCCACTACACCTACACTACACTAATGTACTGATCCCACTACAACTACACTACACTAATATACTGATCCCACTACACCTACACTACACTAATATACTGATCCCATTACACCTACACTACACTAATATACTGATCACACTACATCTACACTACACTAATATACTGATCACACTACATCTACACTACACTAATGTACTGATCCCACTACACCTACACTACACTAATGTACTGATCCCACTACAACTACACTACACTAATGTACTGATCCCACTACAACTACACTACACTAATGTACTGATCCCACTACACCTACACTACACTAATGTACTGATCCCACTACAACTACACTACACTAATATACTGATCCCACTACACCTACACTACACTAATGTACTGATCCCACTACACCTACACTACACTAACATACTGATCCCACTACACCTACACTACACTAATATACTGATCCCACTACACCTACACTACACTAATATACTGATCCCACTACAACTACACTACACTAATATACTGATCCCACTAAACCTACACTACACTAATATACTGATCCCACTACACCTACACTACACTAATATACTGATCCCACTACACCTACACTACACTAATATACTGATCCCACTACACCTACACTACACTAATATACTGATCCCACTACAGCTACACTACACTAATATACTGATCCCACTAAACCTACACTACTCTAATATACTGATCACACTACACCTACACTACACTAATATACTGATCACATTACACTACACTACACTAATATACTGATCACACTACACCTACACTACACTAATATACTGATCCCACTACACCTACACTACACTAATATACTGATCCCACTACACCTACACTACACTAAGATACTGATCCCAGTACACCTACACTACACTAATATACTGATCCCACTAAACCTACACTATACTAATATACTGATCCCACTAAACCTACACTACTCTAATATACTGATCACACTACACCTACACTACACTAATATACTTTTCCCACTAAACCTACACTACTCTAATATACTGATCCCACTACACCCACACTACACTAATATACTGATCCCACTACACCTACACTACACTAATATACTGATCCCAGTACACCTACACTACACTAATATACTGATCCCACAACACCTACACTAATATACTGATCCCACTACACCTACACTACACTAATATACTGATCCCACTAAACCTACACTATACTAATATACTGATCACATTACATCTACACTGCACTAATATACTGATCCCATTACACCTACACTACACTAATATACTGATCCCATTACACCTACACTACACTAATATACTGATCCCACTACACCTACACTCCACTAATATACTGATCCCACTACACCTACACTGCACTAATATACTGATCCCACTACACCTACACTCCACTAATATGCTGATCCCACTACAGCTACAATACACTAATATACTGATCACATTACACCTACACTACACTAATATACTGATCACAATATACCTACACTACACTAATATACTGATCCCACTACACCTACACTACACTAATATACTGATCCCACTACACTACACTAATATACTGATCCCACTACACTACACTAATATACTGATCCCACTACACCTACACTACACTAATATACTGATCCCACTACACCTACACTAATATACTGATCCCACTACACCTACACTAATATACTGATCCCACTACACCTACACTACACTAATATACTGATCCCACTAAACCTACACTATACTAATATACTGATCACATTACATCTACACTGCACTAATATACTGATCCCATTACACCTACACTACACTAATATACTGATCACACTACACCTACACTACACTTTTATACTGATCCCACTACACCTACACTACACTAATATACTGATCCCACTACACCTACACTCCACTAATATACTGATCCCACTACACCTACACTACACTAATATGCTGATCCCACTACAGCTACAATACACTAATATACTGATCACATTACACCTACACTACACTAATATACTGATCACAATATACCTACACTACACTAATATACTGATCCCACTACACCTACACTACACTAATATACTGATCCCACTACACTACACTAATATACTGATCCCACTACACCTACACTAATATACTGATCCCACTACACCTACACTACACTAATATACTGATCCCACTACACCTATACTACACTAATATACTGATCACACTACACCTACACTACACTAATATACTGATCCCAGTACACCTACACTACACTAATATACTGATCCCACTACACCTACACTACACTAATATACTGATCCCACTACACCTACAGTACACTAATATACTGATCGCACTACACCTACACTACACTAATATACTGATCACACTACACCTACACTACACTAACATACAGATCACACTACACCTACACTACACTAATATACTGATCCCACTACACCTACACTACACTAATATACTGATCACACTACACCTACACTACACTAATATACTGATCACACTATACCTACACTACACTAATATACTGATCACACTATACCTACACTACACTAATATACTGATCCCACTACACCTACACTACACTAATATACTGATCACATTACAACTACAATACACTAATATACTGATCACACTACACCTACACCACACTAATATACTGATCCCACTACACCTACACTACACTAATATACTGATCCCACTACACCTACACTACACTAATATACTGATCCCACTACACCTACACTACACTAATATACTGATCCCACTACACCTACACTACACTAATATACTGATCACACTACATCTACACTACACTAATGTACTGATCCCACTACACCTACACTACACTAATGTACTGATCCCACTACACCTACACTACACTAATATACTGATCCCACTACACCTACACTACACTAATGTACTGATCCCACTACACCTACACTACACTAATATACTGATCCCACTACACCTACACTACGCTAATATACTGATCCCACTACACCTAGACTACACTAATATACTGATCACACTACATCTACACTACACTAATATACTGATCACACTACACCTACACTACACTAACATACTGATCCCACTACACCTACACTACACTAATATACTGATCCCACTACACCTTCACTACACTAATATACTGATCCCACCACCCCTACACTCCACTAATATACTGATCCCACCACCCCTACACTCCACTAATATACTGATCCCACTACACCTATACTACACTAATATACTGATCCCACTACACCTACACTACACTAATATAGGCTCTGTCCTAGATTCCTATCTCTGTGAGTTCTGCACTCCCAGAGCCACCTGGCCTTTCAGTGCTGGGAGAAATCTGAACTTACAAATGGCAAAGATAATGATTGAAGGATGGTGGCTGATTATAGATGGCGCCATATGAGATGCTTCACCAGCCGGCCTACCGGGTCCCGGACCCTGGGTTTGGTGTCTCCTGCAGTGGGGTCCGTCACTGTATAATAGGATTGTCCCTCTCTCTAAGCCCCCGAAAACTGAAGTCCATATTAGTTGCCGGTTAGTATCTTCAGGCCAAAGTGTGATTGTTCCCAGCAAGTGAAACCAAGTAATCTTGTAGATATGATACCTTTACATTGGCTAACCGAATACATATTATGGCAAACTTTCAAGCCTCTCAGGATTCTTCCTCAGGCATGATAATATAGATCCGAAGAGGCATGCATATATATATATATATATATATATATATATATATATATATACACACACACACATATATACACACATATATATACACACGCACGCACACACACATATCTATATAACAAGGCACAGACATGGTGTGATTAAATTGCACAAACAATACCAGAACAGGATGGGTAGAGAAATAAATCAATACTTCAATAGTCTACTGATTAAGGCCGCCTGCAGACGGGGGGATTTGCATTGCAAAAACCGCAGCACACTACGGCAATACACAATTTCATGTCCACAAGCGGAAATCGATTTTGTGCGGTCTCCCCACGGACGGCTTCCTTGAAGACAATGAAAGCCATCAATCCTGCAATCATCATTGCAGCAATGGTTGTGAGATCAGCGCCATCACCTAGCAACGGCGTGGCATATTCTATACTGTGCATGAGCGCCGGCCGGCACATCCGCAGAACCGAATAGAAGACGCTGGACAAGTAAGCAGGCGTCACTGAAGGAGCACAGGGAGCAGAGCCGCGCATGAGACCTACATGGGGCAGAGCTACACTATAAGGACACGGCAGAAAGGGGGCGCTATCACCGGCTGCACAAGATCCCTGAGGAGGAAGATGGTCAAAAGGGGTTAATCCTCCCCCAGCGGTCCTGAAGGGGTTAATCCTCTTCTTCCCCACTGACCTGACATGAGGGGACACACAGACCTCCAGCTGTAGAGCCAGAGAGCAGCTTCCAGGACCTGTGATGATGTCACTGTCATGTGATCACCTGTGTGGGAGGAGTCAGGGGTCACATGACCAGAGGGTATTCTGCTGTGCTGGTTGTGATCCCTGCTGGGTGAGCTGAAGGGATGTGTGGGGTCAGGATGGATATAGCAGAGCCGTGTTCATGTGATGCACATGCAGCAGAGCTGCATTACTTGGACACGGCAGAAAGGGGGCGCTATCACCGGGTGCACAAGATCCCTGAGGAAGAAGATAAAAATCCCTGAATGACTGCAAACCCCCTGCAGCAAGATCTGGTGGCCGCAGCACTGAGGGGCCCATCTGCTCTGTTAGGTGCAGATTGAACACTGAAGGTCTTCTACCCTGAACCCCAAGATGTCACCCGAAGCACAAGACAAGTCACCCCAATATGGCCAAAACCAGATAGATAAGCCACAGGAGAGACCGTCATGTCTGCTGTGAGGAGGCTGAAGCTCGGGAGGCATCAGACCCTCCAACAGGACAGCTATCCCCAGCAGACCTCAGAGCCCCCAAGGCTCGGTGCCAGAAGACGTCCTGGAGGTTCTGGAGATCTTCTTATAACCCTGGAAGAGATGAGACTAACCGGAGCAGAAATAGAGCTGCCAGCAGAAGACGGAGAGAACCCCGAGGGGGGATTGTGTTACCCAAACCAGACTGGTGCTACCCTTAATTCAGGATTAAATAAAAGCCAAAGATCCATCTGGTGCCGACCGACATATAAGGCCTCTTTACACATAACAATTATCGCTCAAAATTAGTTCAGTCGAATAAGCGAATTCAGCAAATTTGAGCAATAATTGTTCAGTGTGAATGCGGGGTAAAAAAAGATTGCTAACTTGTTCACGTTTTTTTTTAAGTTTATTTTTCTGTCAACTTTAAAAAAACCTCATTAGTAGAGATGAGCGAGTACCAAAGGTGCTCGTTACTCAAGTCGAGCTTTTCGTAATGCTTGAGAGCTCATTTTGAGTAACGAACCCCATTGAAGTAAATGGGAGACTCGAGAATTTTTCAAGGTAACCCATGCTCTGCATAGGGGAGGTTGTGTGAATCACCTAAAAAACATCAAAAAGTCACGTAAACGCCACAGAAATGGATAGGGGATGGCAGGGGCAGCATCTAAGGCTCCCGGGTCGCACTAATAAGCCAAATTGGGGGCAAGAGCCTGGCGTCACCCCCCTAACAATTTACTTGGGGCCGACCATAAGCAGCAAGGCACACGCTCTGGCACATCTTAGCTAAGCACCACACTAGGTGCAATGAAGGCCAATCACCGCCTGCGGATGACACCGCTGCCTCTTCTCCTATGTTACATACTGGCATTGCTGTCCAAGTCTCCGCACGAGCCTGCGTCCACAGTGCACACAAAATTTTCCCTGCGCAGCGTTCAGCTGCCCTCATACCACACGCTGGCTTGATAGCCACACCACCCTCATGTCTATTTATAAGTGCGTCTTGGATGGGGAGGAACCAGAGACACCCACTGCAGAGGGTTGGCAGGGCCTGGCAGCGACCCTCTTCGAAAGTGTGGGTGATAGCCCACAATGCTAATGAGAAATGATGATAGATTGACGTACGATCATCATTCCAATACAGTGCCACCTCCGTCACAAAATTGTCAGGAGCCACAAACATTGGCATAAAGGGGACTCAGATGCCAGCACTTCTACACATCTCCACAATGCAGCAACGCATACTAACACCAAAGATTGGTTTGAAGCAGGAGTTGTCGCAAAAGTAGCTACCACAGGTATACAGTGATCCTGTGAACGTCTCATTAAATCAGTTACGGTTGCTTTCATTGCTCCAAAGACTGGATGTACCATGAAGAAGTTCCACAGGCCAAACCTGGCATAATTGCATTCCCTCCCCCCCCCCCAGGACCTCGGCCTCTGCCCACACCCTCTACAATCGTGGGCATAAAGTGGACTTGGATGCTAGTACTGCTGTGAACGTCTCATTCATTCAGTTACACTTCTTCAGATTGGTCCAAATCAGTGTCTCAGATAACTGTGGTAACACAAGAGCAAATACATGTCAACCAGCGCTGATCCCCAGACCCCAAGCAGGAGAGGGAGGTGGCATAATAAGCCCAAGAAACCGTGACCGAGGCAGGACCCACCATCCTATGTGTGGGAAGTACATGAGCGGGCCCAGGGTCAGGCTCGGTCCCAGCCCCTACCTTGTATGACCCAGCTGCACACCACGATGGGAAAGCCGACTGCACCCTACCCAAGTCATTCAGTGTATTTGTACCAGACAGCTGAACACCGCCATTGAAAACTTTTGTGCACCCACAGCATAGGCGAGCCCATGAAACCCAAGGCCAGTAAACCCAATGGCCATTAAACATGAAGAAATGAGAGTGCCCAAACATGGCAGAGCTTCACCCCGCCCAGGACCTCGGCCTCTGCCCACACTTCTGCCCAATTTATTCTGTTTATGTGCCAGACAGCTGAACACCGCAATGGAAAAGCCGAACCCCTGAAACATTTATGTAGCAAGAGTACAGGCGAACTCCTCAAACATTTCTGTAGTAAGTGTATCGCGAACCCCTGAAAATTTCTGTACCTACAGTATAGGCGAACCCCTCAAACCTTTATGTAGTAAGGGTATAGGTGAACCCCTGAAACATTTCTGTACCAAGAGTATAGGCAAACCCCTGAAACATTGGTGTACCAAGAGTATAGGCGAACACCTGAAACATTTCTATAGCAAGCGTATAGGCAAACCCCTCAAACATTTCTGTAGCAAGCGTATAGGCGAAACCCTAAAACCTTTCTGTAGCAATAGTATAGGCGAACCCCTGAAACATTTCTGTAGCAAGAGTATAGGCGAAACCCTGAAACCTTGCTGTAGCAAGTGTGGAGGCGAACCCCTGAATCATTTCTGTAGCAAGAGTATAGGCGAACTCCTCAAACATTTCTGTAGCAAGTGTATCGGCCAACCCCTTAAACATTTCTATACCCACAGTATAGGCAAACCTCTCAAACCTTTATGTAGCAAGTGTACAGGCAAACCCCTGAAACATTTGTGCACCAAGAGTATGGGCGAGCCCCTGAAACATTGGTGTACCAAGAGTATAGGCGAAACCCTGAAACATTTGTGTACCAAGAGTATAGGCGAACCCCTAAAACATTGGTGTACCAGGATTATAGGCGAACCCCTAAAAAATTTGTGTACCAAGAGTTTAGGTGAACCCCTGAAACATTGGTGTACCAAGAATATAGGCGAACCCCCTGAAACATTGGTGTACCAAGAGTATAGTCGAACCCTTGAAACATTGGTGTACCAAGAGTATAGGCGAACCCCTGAAACATTTCTGTAGCAAGAGTATAGGCGAAACCCTGAAACATTTCTATACCCACAGTATAGGCAAACCTCTCAAACCTTTATGTAGCAAGTGTACAGGCGAACCCCTGAAACATTTGTGCACCAAGAGTATGGGCGAGCCCCTGAAACATTGGTGTACCAAGAGTATAGGCGAAACCCTGAAACATTTGTGTACCAAGAGTATAGGCGAACCCCTAAAACATTGGTGTACCAGGATTATAGGCGAACCCCTAAAAAATTTGTGTACCAAGAGTTTAGGTGAACCCCTGAAACATTGGTGTACCAAGAATATAGGCGAACCCCCTGAAACATTGGTGTACCAAGAGTATAGTCGAACCCTTGAAACATTGGTGTACCAAGAGTATAGGCGAACCCCTGAAACATTTCTGTAGCAAGAGTATAGGCGAAACCCTGAAACGTTTCTGTACCAAGAGTATAGGCGAACACCTGAAACATTTCTGCAGCAAGCGTATGGGCAAACCCCCCAAACATTTCTGTAGCAAGAGTATAGGCGAAACCCTGAAACCTTTCTCTAGTAATAGTATAGGCGAACCCCTGAAACATTTCTGTAGCAAGAGTATAGGCAAAACCCTGAAACCTTGCTGTAGCAAGTGTAAAGGTGAACCCCTGAAACATTTATGTAGCAAGAGTATAGGCGAACTCCTCAAACATTTCTGTAGCAAGTGTATCGGCGAACCATTGAAAGATTTCTGTACCCACAGACTAGGCGAACCCCTCAAACCTTTATGTAGCAAGCGTATAGGTGAACCCCTGAAACATTTGTGTACCAATAGTATAGGCGAACCCCTGAAACATTGGTGTACCAAGAGTATAGGCAAACCCCTGAAACATTGGTGTACCAAGAGTATAGGCGAACACCTGAAAAAAAATTGTGTACCAAGAGTATAGGCGAACCCCTGAAACATTGGTGTACCAAGAGTATAGGCGAACCCCTGAAACATTGGTGTACCAAGAGTATAGGCGAACCCCTGAAACATTGGTGTACCAAGAGTATAGGCGAACACCTGAAAACAATTGTGTACCAAGAGTATAGGTGAACCCCTGAAACATTGGTGTACCAAGAGTATAGGCGAATACCTAAAAAAATTTGTGTACCAAGAGTATAGGCGAACCCCTGAAACATTGGTGTACCAAGAGTATAGGCGAACACCAGAAAAAACTAGTTTACCAAGAGTATAGGCGAAGCCTGGAAAAATTAGTTTGCGAAGAGTATAAGCGAAGGCCTGAAAAATTGGTGTACTAAAAATATAAGTGTACCGCTAAAAAATTGGTTTACCCGGAGGGCAGGTGAAACCCATAAACATTTTTTAAAGATAGAGCTCATTGTTGCTTAATTCGCAACAGAGCCTGGAGGCAGCCCTCCAAAAAAATTGGTTTTAACAGAGCCTTTTGGCCCGCAGAAACATTGGCAGTTCAGCATGATTACATGCTGTTTTAAGAGGAGGAGGAGTAAGTTCCGAGAGGGATAGACCAAGCTACTTCTCCCCTTTTTTGGGGTGATAGAGGATGCATATTTCTCCTGTTGCAGCTAAAAAATCTTATGATCCGCTGCTTTCCACTGGTGGAGAAGAGAAGTCTGGGGAAATCCTGCATTTGTTCATCTTAATGAGTGTAAGCATGTCGGTGCTGTCAGTTGACAGGCAGGTACGCTTATCCGTGATGATCCCCCCAGCAACACTAAACACCCTCTCTGATAACACGCTAGCGGCAGGGCAGGCCAGCACCTTCAGTGTGTACAGCGAAAGTTTGTGCCACGTGTCCAGCTTTCACACCCAATAGTTGTATGGAGCAGAGGGATCGCGGAGTATGGTGGTACGATCAGCTATGTACTCCCTCACCCTCCCTCTTTTTACAGTGCTCCCTCCGACTCAGCCTTGACTGGGGAGTGGTGACACAGTCATGCTGGGGAGCCATAAAGCTGGCAAAGGCCTTGGAGAGTGTTCCCCTGCCTGCGCTGGACATGCTGCTTGATCCCCACGGCTCCCCTGCTAGTTGGCCCTCTGAACTACGTCTTCTATTGCTAGCGCTGGCAGATGTGAACATTAGCATCATTTTTTCCCCCAGGGCCCTGTGGTATTACATCACTCTCATACTCCTTTCCTCTTCGGGAATGAGAGTGGAAAGGTTCTCCTTATACAGTGGGTTGAGAAGGGTGTACACCCAGTAATCCGTGTTGGCCAGAATGAATCTAACGTGAGGGTCACAGGAAAGGCAGCCTAACATGAAGTCAGCCATGTGTGCCAGAATCACAGTACGCAACACATCGCTGTCCTTACTAGAAGGATGAATTTCATGATCCTCCTCCTCTTCAGCCCATACACGCTGAACAGATGAGAGGGAAGCACCATGGGTACCCTCTGCAGTGTGGCCAGCAGTCTCTAACCCATCCTCCTCCTCCAAAATGCACTGAGATACAGACGTGAGGGTGATCTGGCTATAAAGCAACATACTGTCATCCCCCATCTCCTGTTCTAACCACAAAGTGTCAGCCTTAAAGCTTAGCAGCGAACTTCTCAGCAGGCAAAGCAGCGGGATGGTAACGCTAATAAAGACCACATCGCCACTCACCATTTGTGTAGACTCCTCAAAGTTTCCGAGGACCTGGCAGATGTCGGCCATCCATGCCCACTCCTCTGTGAAGAACTGCGGAGGCTGACTACCACTCTGCCGGCTATGCTGCAGCTGGTATTCTACAATTGCTCTACGCTGCTCATAAACTCTGGCCAACATGTGCAGCGTAGAATTCCAGCGCGTGGGCACGTCGCACAGCAGTTGGTGCTCTGGCAGCTGAAAGCGATGTTGCAATGTCCTGGCTGCATCCATGGTGGACTTGCGGAAATGTACGCTCACGTGGCGCACCTTGCCGAGCAGGTCAGACAAGGGGGCGTACTTTTTCAGAAACCGCTGAACCACCAGATTGAACATGTGGGCCAGGCTTTGCACGTGTGTGAGGCTGCCAAGCTGCAGAGCCGCCACCAGGTTATGGCCATTGTCACACACGACCATGCCTGGTTGGAGAAAGCCAGAGATCGGTCTGCTCCGTCAGACCCTGTAACAGCTTGGGGGTGGTGTGCCTCTTGTCACCTAAGCTGATTAGTTTCAACACGGCTTGCTGACACTTCCCCACCGCAGTGCTGCCGCACCGCGCGCTACTGACTGCTGGTGATGTGCTCACACTTCTTAATTGAGAGGTGGAGGTGGCAGAGGAGGAAGAGTGATAATACGACGGAGTAACCATCGCCGAGGTAGGACCTGCTATTCTCGGTGTGGGTAGCACATGAGCAGTTCCAGGCTCTGACTCGGTCCCAGCCTCCACCAAGTTCACCCAATATGCCTTCAGGGAGATGTAGTGTCCCTGCCCGCCAGCACTTGTCCACGTGTCCATCGTTAAGTAGACCTTCCCAGTAACAGCGTTGGTGGGGGCACGGTTTATGTTGCAGGAGACATGCTGGTGTAGGGCGGGGATGGCGCACCAGGAAGAATTGTAGTGGCTGGAGACCGCCACTGCATTCATGTTTTTGAAAGCCTCAGTTTCGACTAGCCTGTATGGCATCATCTCCAGGCTTAGTAATTTTGCAATGTGCACGTTTAAAGATTGTGCATGCGTGTGGGTGGTGGCGTATTCCCGCTTTCACTCCAACACTTGTGTTAGTGACAGGTGAACGTTCTGCTGGGAGACATTGCTGGAGGCAGTGGAGGACCATGGAGGTGAGGGTTTGGGTGCAGGCCAGGAGGTGCTTGTGCTTGCATCCTGAGAGGGGGATTGGATCTGTGTGCCAGGTTGTGGCACAAGGGAAGAGGCAGTGGTGTTACCCGGAGGCTATGAATGGCCTTCGTTCCACCTTGTGGGGTGCTTGGCCATCATACGCCTACGTATGTTGGTGGTGGTGAGGCTGGTAGTGGTGGCTCCCGACTGATCTTAGTGCGGCACAGGTTGCACACCACTGTTCATTGGACGTCCGCGCTCTCACTAAAAAACATTCACACCTCTGAACACCTAGCCCTCTGCACGGAGGCTTGCTGTGAGGAGGTGCTGTGGGAAACAGTTGGGGGATTATTTGCTCTGGCCCTGTCTCTCCCCCTGACCACCCCACTGCCTCTTCCAGTGGCCCTGTCCTGCTGCTGCACTTGCCTCCCCCTCTGAAGCTTAGCAAGCCAGGTGGGGTCAGTCACCTCATCGTCCAGCAGCTCTTCCTCTGAATCCTCTGTCTGCACCTCCCTTGGACTTACTGCCCTTACAACAACCTCACTGACAGACAACTGTGTTTCATCCTCCTCTTCCACAAAAAGCTCTTGAGACAGTTGCCGGAAGTGCCCAGCCTCATCACCCGGACTCAGGGAAATTTCCAAATGTTGGGCATCGTTCACAAGAAACTCGGGTGAGGAACCGTTTTTTCCCACTTAGGGCAGGGACCCGAGAACAGTTTCTGGGAGTCTGCCTGCTCAGAATCTCTCCTTTTCCTGGAGTGACGAGGCTGGGAGGAAGGAGGAGCAGCAGCCATTGGATTCAGAGTTGCAGTCCCTAGGCCGGGAGTAGTGGACTGCGGAGAAGATTGTGTGGTCGACACATTGCTGGACGCGTTTTCTGCCATCCATGACAGGACCTGCTCACACTGCTCTGTTTGTAATAAAGATCTACCACGTTGACCCGTAAATTGTGATATGAAGCTAGGGAGCCCAGAAACTTGCCCCTCTCCTAATCCCGCAGCAGCCGGCTGTGATTCACCACGCCCAGAAACTCGGCCTATGCCCACACCCTCACTTGGACATCCGCATCCTCGACCCTTACCCCTACTCCTCATCATGGCGGATTAAGGATAGAGCAGGGCCCAAATAAATTACCCCACTGTACAGCACTGACAACTGTGGCTTAATTCAGCGCACACAGAGACTTGTAGATAGCGGAGTCTCTATGCTGTGACTAGAAAAAAGTAACCCGCTGTCTTGCGCTAATACCTAGGGGTAATTTACTGCTCGCAGAGACTTGTAGATAATAGAGGCTTTGTGGAGTGAGAGAAGACTCTAAAGCCAGTGGATAGTGCTGGTAACTGCGGCTATCTCAACCCCACCAAGGAAAGGATATTGTGAGATGCTCTGCACAGCGGCAGAGCTGAAATACTTTGCAGTGGCCCAGGAAATATTACAGTACTGTTTACCGGTGAGACCGCTGTCTAATGCACTGCAGACACAGAACGGTAGTTTGCAGTAGGCTAGGAAATATTAGAGAGCAGTTTCACGGTGAGAGCTGGTTGTACGGCACTGCAGGCTGAGAACGCTATAACTGAAAGGCTGGGAACAGGCCTAGATGAGTAACACAAAAATTGTTGCACTACTGCTCCCAGCCAGCCACAACTATAATGCACAAGGTGAGATGTAGCCCTAAGTAGGAGCGTTGGGTTTCTTGTACAGAGGATCAGGAGGACTGTATAACTTTCCCTATATAAGTAGCTGTGTCCCTAGACTCTGTTTTATGCATTCCAGACTGTTTTATGCACAGTATAGCTGAAATGGCCTGCACAGCCCGGGATGCTTAAAAAAAAAATTGGTGCACTACTGCTTCCAGCCAGCCACAACTATAATGCACACGATGAGGAGTAGTCCTAAGAAGGACCGTTGGGGTTCTTGAAGACAGGATCCTACGCTAACACTTTCCCTGTATAAGCAGCAGCACTTCCCCTAACCTCTGCCAGCATGCATCTGAGGCGAGCGGCGGGCGGGACCACTTTAAGTACTCGGTGGTCACCTGATCGGCCCAGCCACTCACTACTGTGGGGGGGGGGGGGGAGAGGACTGGCACGTCACAGCAGGAATTGGTAATGCCTTCCCCCCATGTCTATTGGCTAGAAAATGGCGCTAAACATGCGGGGAAGGAAATGTAATTGACTCGAGTACCGCGTGGTGTTCGTCTCGAGTAACGAACATCTCGAGTACCCTAATACTCGAACGAGCATCAAGCTCGGACGAATGTGCTCGCTCATCTCTAATTCCAATAGTAAACCTTGAGCAAGTGTGTGAATTTCACAGTGCCACATCACTTATACGTTCCATATAGTAATGGTGAACAAAAATAGGAAAGGCATAAAAACATAACAAATATGATATTATATTGAGACTCCATATGTCAGAATTACAGCACCATACCAGATCCAAAATAACGCCTGTGCCATATTATAATGATACGCATGAGGATTCTGCAATGCAGTATTCTAACCGTTGCAATGGCATTATAATGGAACTAGACATGTGACCTTTCCAACGATACATCTCACCAAGGATACTACACGTCCCATATTACGAGTATAATGTTACTACAAAGAATGGAGAAGGTGAAACGGGACCCCAACTATGAATATAAAGAGTTCACACACCAGACGTTATCACATCATTATCTATACAGTGTTACAGATTCCAACATTACATCATAAATCCCAAATTTGTCCTTTTCAACATCATTTTTAACAGATTCCCTAAGCAGAGATGGAGTGTTTGGCCATATTAACCCTTTCTACCCCAGTACTCTGCACCAGACCTACTACAGATCCAGGGGCTAGGGCATACCAGGGTCAATATCATCATCATCCTCATCCTTTGAGTTTGACTCAGATAGGCCGACCTTTTTGGCCAGAATGTTGGGATTAGTAGTGCATGGACTGTTGTACTGCAGAGCACATAGCCTGTCCTGACACTCCTTCTGTGTGAAATCTCTAATTAATCAGATTTTACAACAAGATGTCGGTAATTATGTTACTTATTGTTTATTCTTGACCTTTTGACCACAATGTTAATTACAATTAGCAGATGTAAATGACATAGCATGTAACTAATTAGGGAAATTCCCTTTTTTCATCATTCTGTGTATTCTGTGTACAAACGCAGTAGTGCAACTGCTGATAAAAAAAAGACAAACTTAGGGCGCCTACCCACTGGCGTTTTTTTTCCTGCGATGCTAAATTGCGTTTTGCGTTTTTTCTGAAGAGCAATTAGTATAGAATGTGTTCTTGTCCATTGGGGTTTTTTTCTCCGGTCCGTTGCAATTTTTAACATAGGAACTGTCAGTTGCATATGTCTCCTTATTTTTCTCTTAATGCACCCATGATTGTCAATGGAAATTAACAAAAAACGCCGCAAAAAAGCCACGGAAAACGCTGCGTTTTTCACGCACGAAAATCGGCAACGCCAGTGGGTAGGCGCCCTAAGGCTTCTTTCACAAGAGCGCATATTGGCCGGCTGTTTTCACAGCCAGCCAATATACGCTTCGTTGTAAGTGAAAGATTGGGTGAACGGGCGCACAACTCAAACGTTTGTGCGCCCGTTTATATAGCCTGGTAAGGACGGCGCAATCTCCCATTTCCAGGCCATCTCCCATTTCCCCTCCCTCCTCATTGCAGGCTTACCTGTCTTCCTCCCCTTTCGTTCTGTGCAATGGGAGGGGCCATCCCGCCTCTTGTCCATAACATCAATGTCCATTGCACAGAACTAAAGGGGGGGGGGGAGAGGTAAGCCTGCACGAGTGGGGGGGGGAGAACAGAGGGAGGAAGTTTAGCAGCCATGCTGCTAAACTCCCTCCCACCTACGGCCGCTGCCATGGGCTCCCATAGGAGCTTGTGCAGCGGCTAGATGTATTCCGGCCAAAACATAGTATCCCCTCTTCCTCCCATGCTTTTTTGGGGGTTATTTCTTGACCCCAGCGGCAGGGATGGGGTGTAAAAAGTGGTGCTCTGTGAGGCTTCGTAAGCTTGATGAGGTGCGACAGTCTCACACAGAAGGCGCTCAACAAGCTGCTCCTGGAACTGCAGGAAGGCGAGCGTTCCCGGGGCTTCTTGTAAATTACGTATTACAGGTAGCGGTCTCAATAACGCCCGGCTCATACGGCCAGATGTGGGATCTGCTTGCAGAGGCCCACAGCAGATACCAGCTGTGAACCTGGCTGTGGCCCTGCGTACGGCCACGTAATGTACTGCGCATAACTGCATATTCACACAGGCGGTCATGCGCAGTACACCTTTTTTTGTTTATATTCCCCCCCCCATCCCCCGTCGCACAGTGATGACGCAGTATCCCGGTGACATCTCCTGCCTCCCGGCTACCTTCAGGAGCTGGCAGCCAGGAGATTTCAAATTTGCCAAGGCTTATGGCCTTCTGTGCATGCGGCTGACATATGATGCCTGTCACACATGCAGAGAAAGCGGCGTCAGGTGCTGGAGGACCAAATCACCACAGGATGGCATGGAAGACCAGGGTGAGTAATCTCAGCTGCCCCATAGATTCAATCCATGAGGGCAGCTGAATCTTTGCGCCGATTGCATTGCCGGAGGGTGGGAGACTCCCCAAGGCCCCCCATGACAGCTCCATGTTGTTATCTACCTCTTGGCACTGACAGCATGGAGCTGTCATGTCCATAGGCCACGCGGTTTTAATTCCCACAGGAAGCTGGTTTTTACGTCCTCGGGGATAAAAAGCCCATTTAACTAGGATATAGAAACATTATGGGCTGGTCACTAAGGGGTAAAAAGGCCGTCTAACCTGAGTCTGCTTAATGTCCTTCTATTGGAGGAAAAACTAATATTCCTATAACTCCTCCCATTTCTAGTTTTTTTCCCCACATTTAATAATATCAGGCTTTGAGTTCAGATTTTCATACTTTTTTTATTTTTCGATACATATTGAACTCTATTTGCATGTGAAATCATATTGCACAGAATGAGTCTTTATTATCTTTACTCCATCGTTGTTTTTAAAAAGTTTTTTTTTTTTAAATTGAAAAAAATTTAATAGAATGTAAAAATAAGCAAAACAAAAAAACGTCACATTGGTTTACTATGTGAAGGAAAAACGCTTAAAAAGTACATATCGCATTTCCTGAAAATAAAGGGTTCAAAAAGTAGCATGTATCCCAAAATGCTTGCAATAAAAAAATACATACTGCCCCCCAAAAAACAAGCCAGCACTAAGCTAAACTGATAGAAAAATAAAAATGTTCTAACATATTAATGCTAACTATCTTTAATGAGAAATGCTTTTATTGTACACAAGTATATAGGTTTCAGGACATAATAAACATCTGGTTATAGGCAGATCTTAACATCAGGTAAATATAACCTCAGATGAAGAACACATGACAAATTACACCGAGTCATTAAGAGAACGTAGGGCAAAATGCAGAAGCAGTGTGTGAAAAATTAAAAACACCTTTACGGCTTCCATAGGAAGTAAGAGGGAAAGTAGCAACCAGATGCCAAATGCTCTTGAGTAGTTGACCCTATTCACCTAATTGTAAGACCTTCTAAAAACCAGATTTATTTTTCTTATCTCCATATAAATCTATAGAATCTAAAGAGGGCGTGGAGTGCCCAGTTTTTCCCAGGAATACATTATAGATATAGATAAAATAGATATAAAAACATCTCCATAAAAAAAATGCAGCCTCCCTCCCAATTAAAACTTTTTTCGTTATTACACCAGTTAAATGGGTGTGTCCTGACTTTTGCCTCACCCTATTTTTATATAACTCTAAACACATGGTATTGCAGTAACTGCACTCACCTGCAGAATGAAGATTACTCGTTAGTTATGTCACAGACAGAGGGCTTATTTACACGTCCGTATATTGGCCGGGTTTTCACGCCCGGCAGATATACGGTGTCTCTTTCTGCAGGGGGAGGAGCAGTGCACTGAGCATCCGCCCATTCTCCGCCACTATTTCCAATGGGAGGGGGCGGGTTGAAACTTAGCTCCGCCCCCACCCCTCCTATTGCACTGCTCCCGGCCCGGCTTGCCTCCTCTCCCTGCAGATAGAGACACCGTATATAGGCCGGGCGTGAAAACAAGGCCAATATACGGACGTATGAATAAGCCCTGAATGGTAGAAAATATAAGTTATTATACCCCAAAATGTTGCCATTAAATAAACAGAACTCCTAACCATCCCTCACGGTCGTGGAGCCAAAAATAAAATAGAGATCAGTTGGAAACAACCTTTCGATTATTTTTATCCCCATCATTTTGCCCTGGAGACTATTTGCCTTTTCTCTTGTATGACGTGGTTTCTCCGTTAGGCTGGTTTGATACGGCCGAGAAGACTGAACCAGATTTGTGCGCTGTGAGTCATACACATGAGCAATGCTTTCCTGCATACCACCGCAATGCGATGCTCTGCAGGCAACAAATCAAAGCGTATCGGCAGCAGCGCCGCCCCGTTAAAAGCTATGGCAGAGCTTTGCGATTCCCTTCATCCCTGCAGTGATGCGAGGTTTGTTTCACATGAAAACGCCTCACATCTCTGGGACATTCACATGGGTGATTCACGGCCCGATATTGCCCTCGCCCATGTGAAACTATCTTTAGGGCTCATTCACACGAGTGTAAGCATGTAACGCTGCGAGTATCCCATGCATTGTATGCATCGCAGATAGGGATGAGCGAGTATACTCGCTAAGGCACTACTCGCTCGAGTAATGTGCCTTAGCCGAGTATCTCCCCGCTCGTCCCTAAAGATTCGGGGGCCGGCGCGGGGCGGGGAGCTGCGGGGAGGAATGGAGGGGAGATCTCTCTCTCCCACCCGCTCTCCCCTGCTCCCCGCTGCAACTCACCTGTCAGCTGCGGCGGCCCCCGAATCTTTAGGGACGAGCGGGGAGATACTCGGCTAAGGCACATTACTCGAGCGAGTAGTGCCTTAGCGAGTATACTCGCTCATCCCTAATCGCAGACCTTTCGTTCTGCTGTTCGGGACTGAGTAGCAGTGTGGTTTATGTTTTTTCAAATTCCCCCACTCTGCGGGGAATTGCTGCCCCTTCGCAATGCCTGCATACGAACAGCCCTTTAAGGGCCACATATGATATGTGGAGAAATAGAGCATGTTCAATTTATTTCTCCTGCGTACCACATGCAGTGTCCACACGCAGGGGCGTAACAAGATTTGATAGTAAAAATATTTCCTACAATCTGAACATGAAAAACACTTTTCTCCTGTATGACTTCCCTGATGTAAAAAAAATCACTCATGTAAATGACCCCATTCAAAAGAATTGCGTTCATATGCATGCCAGATTTGTGCATCTCACACCGCACAAAAATCGCACGATTTTCTGGGTCACGTGAAAGGGGCCCAAGAATGAACCCATTGAAATCAATGGACTGTATGCTATGCGTTTTGCGCGGAAATATGGTCGTGTGCAGCTGCCTTAGTAAAATAGCTATTTGAAAAAAGCCAGAATAAGAAGTTCCAAACCTTCGCCCTGTTGCAGTTGTAAAAAAAGGCACTGTTTACAGCAGATCTAAAAAACTCCTTAATGACCTTTAGTTAACATCCAATCGTAGCAGTTTTTGCTTGTTTTGGAGCATTTGCTAATCAGAGGAGTTTAACAAAAAAATAGTCACTTTTCTGTGTGAGTACTTGGATATTTAAAAACTGGTGATTTCCTAGTGAACATCAATAAGCCTTCTCTTCTGTGTGACCTTTTTGATGTTTAACAAGATTTGATTTCAGAGTAAAATGTTTCCCACATTCTGAACATGAAAATGGCGTTTCTCCTGTGTGACTTCTCTGATGTATAACCAGATATGCTTTGTGAGCAAAACCTTTGCCACATTCTGAACATGAAAATAGCTTCTCCCCTGTGTGAATTTTCTGGTGTGTTACAAGATATGCTTTGCTAGTAAAACATTTGTCACATTCTGAACATGAAAATGGCTTTTCCCCTGTGTGACTTCTCTGATGTATAACCAGATATGCTTTGTGAGTAAAACCTTTGCCACAATCTGAACATGAAACTGGCTTCTCCCCTGTGTGAATTTTCTGGTGTGTTACAAGATATGCTTTGCTAGTAAAACATTTGTCACATTCTGAACATGAAAATGGCTTTTCCCCTGTGTGACTTCTCTGATGTATAACCAGATTTGCTTTGTGAGTAAAACCTTTGCCACAATCTGAACATGAAACTGGCTTCTCCCCTGTGTGAATTTTCTGGTGCGTTACAAGATTTGATTTGCTAGTAAAATATTTCCCACATTCTGAACATAAAAATGGCTTCTCCCCTGTGTGAGTTCTCTGATGTGCAACAAGATATGCTTTATGAATAAAACATTTGCCACATTCTGAGCAAGAAAATGGCTGCTCTCCTGTGTGACTTCTCTGATGTATAACAAGATTTGCTTTGCTAGTATAACAATTCCCACATTCTGAACATGAAAACGGCTTCTCTCCTGTGTGGGTTCTCTGATGTATAACAAGATATTCTTTGGTAGTAAAGCATTTCCCACATTCTGAACATAAAAATGGCTTCTCTCCTGTGTGGGTTCTCTGATGTATAACAAGATATTCTTTGGTAGTAAAGCATTTCCCACATTCTGAACATAAAAATGGCTGCTCTCCTGTGTGACTTCTCTGATGTATAACAAGATTTGCTTTGCTAGTAAAACAATTCCCACATTCTGAACATGAAAACGGCTTCTCTCCTGTGTGGGTTCTCTGATGTACAAAAAGATTTGCTTTATAAGTAAAACATTTCCCACATTCCGAACATGAAAATGGCTTCTCCCCTGTGTGAATTCTCTGATGTATAACAAGATATTCTTTGGTAGTAAAGCATTTCCCACATTCCGAACATGAAAATGGCTTCTCCCCTGTGTGAGCTCTTTGATGTTCTCCTCTTCTGTAACTTTTCTTCTGCTTAACAGTCTGTGATGGATCAGAGGATGGGGCCTGTATAAAAGCACTAGATGATGGATCTTTGCTGTGAAGGGCTGAAGGTATATTTGGGATAATGGCAGGTTCTTCATATGCATCTTGTCTACCATTATCATCCAATTCAAAATCTACAGATATCAGACGTCCCTCTGAGCTCCTGGTACCGTCACCTGCCAAGAATAAAGCTGATTTTACCATTATTGAACATAAGAAAAATGATATTGACATTTCTATATAAATTACAGGTCACATAGCAAAATGCAATTAGACAGAAATAAGCAATTAGATCACAATCTAACAGTAGACCTCAGAGAGAGGACCAGTAGATCTTGATGTTCTGACACCAAGGTGTTATCTTCCTCCCTCTCCACATCTCCATGACAACCAATGTGCAAGAGAACATTTCATTAGGAGATAGAGTAATAGGGTTTACTTAGTTCTAAAATTGGGAAGATATTCTTATCTCAATAGTACTGACAGCAAACAATGAAGGAATCGGCCTTGTTCACATAGATATATTATATATCCGGACTACAGATGGATTTTACACTCATTATCTATTTCAAAACATTTATTCTTCTAAATAAGGGATACAATACATAAGATAATGCTGTCATTATTATGATGTGGTGCCCATAATTACACCCATATTATAGATGCCCATCATGTGTTAGCGCCTAGAACGGTATCACATGTCATCCACATTTAGTTTGTACTTTGGATGAATGGGGGAACATCCAGCGGAAACTGACAGATCCTAGAGCTTATGAATCTACAGAACTATCTGCAGCCGCTGACCGAGGAGAATCGGTGACTCCTCTCTGCTGTATTTAGTGGTTACTACTCACCTGGGCGGTTACCTGTAGGAATCTCCTCTTCAAACTCCTCTTTGACCATCACAATTGTCTCTGTAGTATTAATATCAGTCAGATCTTCATCCTGATACAAAAGCTGTGAGACAAATATTGTAAAAGTCAGCAGACGGTTGGAGAAGTCGTGTGAAATGATCATTAATCATCATGAAAACTCCAAATGACCTGACTGGAGTAGTTATCTGAGCCACATAGCTGCAGGTCTAGAAGCCGGACATAGATATTAGATGACGGATCAATGACCCCCCAGGAACCTCATACACATGTATATCTGGCATGGCTAGACACGCTGCACGTTGTCTCAGTGGAGGAGATCAGCGTCTACCAGATACATCCACTGTTTGTCTCGGGGGAAATGAAGGAGCAGATAGATATAAATCCAACCTGTTGGCTCCTTATTCCCACCAGCAGTCTCCACCGCCAGAAAACTGGGAGAAGATCCAGACAACATGTAATGTCTCTGGTCAGCGGTAATCCTGCCATCTCCACCGGCCTCATCACACAAGGAGAAGACATCTAATAAGACTGAAGACAAGAGCTTCACAGCCTTCTACAGTTTAGAGGGACATCTCCATCTACCTGATGGTCCTGTGGAAGAAGAGGACGGGGACATATCTCTGGTGGGCTTCTCTTACTGGATGGAACTGGAGGAAACACAGACAGACACTGAAGTCATTCTTTACATACAGATAATAAAGTCCCCGTGTTTTTAGTCCTGTCTATTACCTGGTGATGGGAGCGGCTGGTGGTCCTCCATCATGGCCTCCTTGTACAGATCCTTGTGTCCTTCTAAATACTCCCACTCCTCCATGGAGAAATAGACAGCGACATCCTGACACCTTATAGGAACCTGACAACACAATATACAGTCATCACCCAGAAGCCTCCAGTGCTGTTACTGTATAATGTCCCAGCATTCCCTGCACCATCACCTCTCCAGTCAGCAGCTCAATCATCTTCTTGGTGAGTTCTAGAATCTTCTGTACATTGATGTCCTCATGTATCAGGGGGTGAGGTGGGGGCCTTGTGATTGGGCTCAGGGGTCTTCCCCATCCATCACATATGGGGGCCCAACAGCCATCACTAGAGGTCTTCTTCACTACTGTGTAATCCTGTATATTGAGAGACATTGATTAATATCACTACAGACCAGGGGCGTAATTAAAGGCCCAGGGGCCCGGATGCAAAAAGTTCAGCTCTGCCCCACCCCAGTACCCATACCTAAACCATGCTGCATACAGCTGCAAAACAAATTTCCATACATGATCTGCCCCTTGGTGTAATCATTCCAAACATGACTCATTTCTTACACTATATGACAATTTGTTTGTAGCCCTGTAGGCCACTCTCAGACACACAGACCGCCTTTTACCGCTAACAGTGCAGCGTCCTGAGCACCATATTAACTGCGGTAGATCGCTCTGGTTGATTTTAATGGGGTTACTCAGACCTGAGCTGGAACGCACGTTTTTTAATGCTATGATTCTCAAAAGCTGTCTGTTCTATATTTGTGGCTTCACGTTTTTTAACGCACCTCCTTACCCATCACAATGATGGGGTGCATTAATAAACACTGTTAAACACTGTACCACGAGTTCAAAAATCACCACAAAAGAAGCAAAAATCTTCCCCGCGCTCCAAGGGTTAAACCAAAAGATGAAGACCACAGTTCCGTAAATTACCAATACTATTTATTTTGCTACGCGTTTCAGCAACATATACAAACACATTAACAAAAATCTGTCTTATATACACACAAAATATAACACAGTCCTAAAACTGACCCGTGTGGTAGTCGCAGCGGACGCCATCAGAATGTCCGTCCTCCCTAGGGAGGTGATCCGAACATGTGACCTAGTCATGTGTCTATGATCACATGACTAGGATTCTCTACATGTGGAATGCATAATGCGTTCCACTCGCACTTCCTAAAACCATCTGCAATTAAGCCATATTTAACATATAACATATGGTAACTCCATCTGTATAAATCCACCTCATCAATATCAAAACGCTCATTAAACTATAGAAAAATAAGAAAAATATTCATATATATATATATATTTTCTCATTAAAAAAATGTCTAGCTAATATCTCCTGTAAAATAGGATTTATGTAAAAAAAATAATTTTGGAATAATTTTTTTGATTATTTTTTTAAAAATCTCAAACTATATATTTCTCCTTTTCCTCTAAATGTTTTTGTATATAAATATATTTCAAAAATAATGACCATTATTCTTTATAATAAATTTTTTTTTTAAACTAAAACAGTTTTAGCTATATAAAGATGCATACACACACACACACACACACATATATATATATATACATACATACATATAAAGATATAAACAGATTTTTATTTTTTTATAAATCAATCTTTATTGAGTTTTATATTTTTTCCAACATTAAACCCAGAGGGTCTAGACATAGTAGCACATTAATATGACGAACTTCAATGGAATGGAATACATCAAAATCTCGCCTTTGCCATCCGCTATTGTACGACTATAAGTCAGTATGTCTGAACCTCTATTAACACATCTATATCTGCGAAACAATAGTGTTCTAAACATTTGTAAATAAAGAACAGGGGTGGGGGTAAGGAAAACTCACAGGGCGAGGGGTTGGGGTGGGGGAAGGGAGGGGGGGGGGTAAATGCTCCTACCTTCTATCTTCCATCTCCAGTCTCTTTGTTTGTTTCAAAGGGTTCCCAGGGCTCTCCCATCCGACCTGCTTGGTATGATTAATGTCCACTTCGTCCGTCCATCCTCTGTCCGGGGCATCTCCGTGTTCGGCAACCACATGTGAAGAGGTGGGGTCTCTACCCTCTTTCCTATCTTTATGACCCGTTGGGCTTTCTGATAGCGTATTCGTTATGTTATGTTTGAATGCTTCTTTTTAAGGTATCCGCTTCCAGGGTGTCCACATTTCCACAAAAACGTCCCGCCTCCCGCTTTTCCAGCTGGAGAGTTCCTCTAGGTTGCAAATTAAGTCAACCTTCTCTTTCCACTGTGCGATTGAGGGAGGAGATTTTTGTAGCCACATTAAAGGAATCAGTGCTTTCGCTGCGTCAATAAGAATTGCAATTAATCGGTCTTTGAGCGGATGGAAATCCGCAGATGTTTTCCACAGGAAAACTTTTTCTGCTGTTAGGACCAAACCCGGTTTTATAGTCCTCAGTGTATTCTCCACCTTTCTCCAGAAGTTAAGTAGTTTTGTGCAGTCCCACCAGATATGTCGAAAGGATCCCGTCGTGATGTCACACCTCCAGCACCTGTCGTGGGGCGCTAATTTGTATGCGTGTAGCCATTGAGGGGTTTTGTACCACCTCGATGGTAGTTTGTAATGTCCCTCTTGAAGAAGGACACACGGAGAGAGGCCGAAGGATAGCTTAAGGGTGAGTTTTACCTCTGCTTCTGATAGGGATACGTTCAGCTCCTTCTCCCATGAGTTAATAAAACCTGGTCTAGAGGTTGTTGATGCTGAGATAAATTTCCTGTGGATGTGTGAGATTATTTTATGGCGCGGGAATCCCTTTTCTATTGCTTTTTCAAATGTAGTTGTTGGTCTAGTTGATTTGTAAGACTTAAGAAAGTTCTCTAGAGTCTTTATCACGTGTGCTTTCTGTAGAAATGGGAGTTGGACATCCGGGCATAGTGTTTGTAGGATTTCACCAGCTTCTTTGTGTGCTAGTACCTGGATGTCCCCCACTCTTAGCTCCGGCAAACGCTTCCAAATCCCTCTAGTCACAGGGTCTGTGGGGATGTTCATTAGTTTGCATAGGGTTCCTATTGGGGCCACTGGGGATGGGTCTGGGGCTAGTGTGTTTTTCAGTTTATCCCAGGCCTCACAGGGGCCCTTCAGCAAAGGGTGGAAATTCTTGGAATTATATTGGGTCCTTCTTGGGAGCCAGAGATCTTCTATCAGGGTCTCTCCGTATGTGCTCCCTGCTAATTGTTGCAGCATTGGGTCTCTTACGGTGCTCACCAGCTCCAGCCAGTAGCTCAGCTGTGAGGCTCTGTATACCTCGTAAACGCATGGCATGTCAATCCCCCCCTCCCATCTCCTCTTGATCAGCGTGTTATGGGCTAAGCGGGGTCTTTTCTGTTTCCATACGTAGCTGGAGAATGTCATGCGTATGTTTTTGAAAAATACATTGGGTATATGGATAGGGAGCATGCGTATTTTGTAGGTAATGGTTGGCATAACATAAGATTTTATGATATTTTTTCTACCAAACCAAGAGATATATGGAATATCAAATGAGCGGAGCAGATTCTTGACCTGTATGAGGAGTGGTTGAAAGTTCACGACGAAGAGGTTTTCGGCTTTTTTAGTAATCTTTATGCCTAGGTAATCTATGGAGGATTCGGACCACACGAATGGTGGATTAGCTTTTAATGATTCACTGCTGGCCTTTGGGACTGAGACGTTTAGTATGTTGGATTTGGAGTAGTTGACCTTAAAATCTGAGATTTCTCCAAATTTCTCTAAAAGTGATATTAGGTTCGAGATCCCTTTTTCCGGTTCCGTGAGCAGGAACATAATATCGTCCGCAAACGCGGCCAGCTGGAGCGAGTGCGGCCCGACAGAGATCCCTTTTATTCCTGGGTGAGATCTCACTTTTTGTAGAAGGGGTTCCAAAGCTAGCACGAACAGCGTCGCGGAAAGTGGACACCCTTGGCGGGTGCCATTCCGAATGTCAAAGGTGGGGGAGAGGGTATTGTTAATACTCAATCTTGCATGCGGGTTACTATATAATGCAAATATTGCAGATATGAATGCTGGGGGGAAATTAAATTTCTCTAGAGCGATCTTCATATACAACCAGTTGACTCGGTCGAACGCTTTTTCAGCGTCTGTTCCTATCAATAACATTGGGATCTTTTTTGATTGTGCGTATCTGACCGCATGAAGCAGTCTGTAGCAGTTTTCTTTTCCTTCCCTGCCTCTAATGAAACCTGTCTGCTCCCTATTTATCAGAGAAGGGATAAGGTCCTCCATTCTCTTAGATAAAAATTTGGCCCACAGTTTTACGTCCAAATTAATTAAAGATATGGGTCTGTAACTAGCGCATGCTTCTGGATCCTTGTTGTCCTTATGGATGAGTATTATGTGGGCTTCCTGTGCTTGTGTGGGTAATCTACTTCCTTGTAGTAGGGAGTTAAATAGTTCTTTTAGTCTTGGGGCTAGTGATGTTTTGAAGGTTTTGTAATAAGCCGATGATAGGCCATCAGGCCCTGGGGATTTACCCGATGGACTCGAAGTGATTAAATCTTCAACTTCCTGATCTGTCGCTTGGGACAGCAGGGTCTGTGAGACCTCATCCCCTGATTTTGGTAATTTGACTGTGCTCAAGAATAGATCAATTCTCTTTTTGAGGGCCCCTTGCTCGGTCGCTCCTTCCCCTCCTCTTAGATTGTATAGTTGCGAATAAAAGTGCTGGAAAGCTTTAGCTATTTCCTGGGATGAGGTAACCTTGGTTCCTGTTTGGTTTTTGACCGAGCTAATGAAATTCCGTGACCTTGATTTTTTGAGCATGGCTGTCATAAACCTGCTCCCCTTATTTCCATGCAAATACACAGTCTGCTTCAGGAAGAGGTGTCTCTTGTTGAACCTTACCTCCAATAGATGTTTAAGGTCTCGTCTCTTGGAAGTCAGTTCCTCCTGTACCTTTATGGTATGTGACAATTTTGATGTTTGCTCCAATTTTGCTATCTGCGATAATAGGCTATCAATCTCCCTCTGTTGAAGTTTTTTCAGTCTGGCCTCAAGTGTGTCCCCCTGCGTTGCTACAATAGATACATGCATACCCTGGCCAGACCACTTCTCTGTGTGAGGAGAGCAGCAGGGCAGGCAGATGTGGCCGCTGTACAATGTGTATGCAGGAGCAGCAGGGTGATGACATCATCATCCGGCTCCGCTCACTCAGTACGATGTCTGCCTCCCTTTTCCTCTTTTCTTCTTCAGCTTTCTCTCAGGCTAGTCGCACTGCTGACTGCGTGTTTCCTGCGGTGCGGCCGACAGTGCAACCAGCTGGTAATGCACTGAATGTGCATTTGTATATGGCAGAAGGTGGCCTCTGGGCTCCCTCAGCGCAGGGGCCTGGTCACCACTGTGACCCTTAACAGTATGCCTATGCTACAGACATTTCTAGATTCCATCTCCTCTCCAGTGACATAATTTGCTATTACCATAGATTAGAATGATATAATGTGACATCATCAGAATCACTCACCTCTCCAGTAAGCTGGAAGAGTATCTCTAAGGTGACTCTTAATACACTTTCTGCCATCTTCTTTCTGTCTTCCTCCATCTTTAATGAATTCACACATAGGGTTCTGAATGGAGAAAATATGAACAAATATAAAAACCACAAAAAACAGCAACATAAAAATACATTTACTGGTGATAATAATAGGAAACATTTAACCACTTATGGACATGGCCTTTTTTTCCGCTTTCATTTTTTCCTCCACCCCCCCTTTAAAAAAAATTGTAACTCCTTTATTTATCCATCGACGTCGCTGTATGAGGGCTTGCTTTTTGCGGGACGAGTTGTAGTTTTCAATGCTTCTATTTAATGTACCATATAATGTACTGAAAAACTGTAAAAAAAATCTAAGTGTAGTAAAAGGGAAAAAAAAAATGACATTCCAACATTTTTCGGTGCGTCTTGTTTCTACGGCATTAAAAATGACACGATAATTTAATCATATGGGTCAGTACAATTACTAGGATACAAAACTTTTTTTTTTTGCCGTACTACTTTTATTGGTTTTCACATATTGTACATTAAATTTTTTTAAATTATTTTCTGCCGTCATCTTCTGCGCCCAATAACATTTTTATTTTTCCATCCACATAGTTGTGCGAGGGCTCATTTTTTGCAGGACATCCTGTAGTTTCTGTTGGTACTATTTTGTAATACATACGACTTTTTAATAGCTTTTTATTTCATTGTTTCTTGGAGACACGATGACCAAAAAAATGCATTTCTGGTGTTATTTTTTTTTCTGATGACGTTCACCGTGCAGGGTAAATAAGGCATTAATTTGATTGATCAGACTTTTATGCAGCGATACCAAATATGTATTTTTAATTTATGATTTAGATTCCTTTATTATAAATATGGCAAAACGGTGGTGATTTAAACTTTAATTGCTTTTTTTTTCTACAATTAGTAAAACTTTATTGATCTTGTTTTTACTTTATCTTTAGTCCCCATAGGGGACAACAACCTGCCATAGCCTTACATCATACTGCGTTCGCCAGGCAGTCTATCAGGCTATCCTATGGGGACAGCTTCATGGGCATTCTGCCATGACACCTGTACAGCTCCCTGCAATCTCACAATTGACAGCGGCATTTAAAGGGTTAGCCGCTTTAATCAGCTGGCTGTCAGAAACAGCCGGCACCCGGGAGATGGGAGATTGCCACACGATGTTCTGCCATACATACCCCAATGCTTAAGAACATAAATGTTTGCCCTGTAGCGGGAAGGAGTTATCCCATTACTTAAAATTACTTACAAACCCCTGTGTACTTCCTGGTTGCTGCTGACCAGGACATGTGACTGCTGCAGCCAATCACTGACTATAAAAGCTCACTGCTGTGGCCAGTGATTGGCTGCCACAGTCACATGTCCTGGTCAGCAGCAACCAAGGATGATAGAATGATAGTTAAGCACATTTTGGGAAAACCCCTTTGAGTAGATATTAAAGGGAACCTATTAGGAGTTTTATGAAGCCTTAAATACATGCAACAAAAAACCTCCCTTTTCCATCCTAAGGGTGCCTGCCGACCCACTAGCGATATTTTTTTTTTTGCGCTGTGAGCGAGTAAAAATACACGCCTTACCGCGCAACACCAGCCCCATTGAAAACATAATGAGTATTCGCAGACTTCTGCCACAGCTATGGCAGAGGTTTCCTTCATCTCGGCGGTCACTGTGGGGATGAAGGAGTCCTCTATCACAGCTGTGGCAGAAGTCCAGGATGCTATCCCATTGCTTTCAATGGGATCAGTGCTGCTGCGGCCCAATTGAAAGCAGTGGTTTTTCAGGCAACCCCCGCAACAATAATTTTTGGGGAATGGCTTGAAAATCATCCCTAGCTGAAAATCACCTCTCTCTGAAAATCATCCCTGGCTGGTGAAAAAAAGAAAAACTATTTACTTACCTCTCCGCCGCTCTGGCGCTTCCTCCGGCTGGCTCCCCGGGACTGCTGTGAAGCCCATTCAGCAGGCAGGGATTTAAAAATCCCTGCCTACTGAATAGACTATGCTAATTGGCAGAGCGCTCAGCCAATCCCACGCAGCACACAGCCATTCTTCAATGGCGAACCAGACGGAGGACACGACTGAGCAGCAAAGAGGGGAGAATATAATAATTTTTTTTTGCCAGCTAGTTTTTTTGTAACTTCCTAATAACTTTCCTATTGAATGACGAATGGAAATTAAATATATTGCCGTCATTGTTTCACAAGTGTCCTGCAACATGCATCCCCATATATCTACACACTACAATAATAATCATATTACACTACACCTACATCACAGTAATATACTGATCCCACTACACCTACACTACACTAATATACTGATCACACTACACTAATATACTGATCCCACTACACCTACACTACACTAATATACTGATCCCACTACACTAATATACTGATCCCACTACACCTACACTACACTAATATACTGATCACACTACACCTACACTACACCAATATTCTGATCCCACTACACCTACACTACACTAATATACTGATCACACTACACCTACACTACACCAATATACTGATCACACTATACCTACACTACACTAATATACTGATCCCACTACACCTACACTACACTAACATACTGATCACACTACACCTACACTACACTAATATACTGAACACACTGCACCTACACTACACTAATGTACTGATCCCACTATACCTACACTACACTAATATAGTGATCCCAAAACACCTACACTACACTAATATACTGATCACACTACACCTACACTACACTAATATACTGATCCCACTACACCTACACTACACTAATATACTGATCACATTACATCTACACTACACTAATATACTGATCCCACTACACCTACACTACACTAATATACTGATCCCACTACACCTGCACTACACTAATATACTGATCCCACTACACCTACACTACACTAATATACTGATCCCACTACACCTACACTACACTAATATACTGATCACATTACATCTACACCACACTAATCTACTGATCACACTACACCTACACTAATATAATGATCACACTACACCTACACTACACTAATATAATGATCACCCTACACCTACACTACACTAATATGCTGATCCCACTACACCTATACTACACTAAGATACTGATTCCATTACATCTACACTACACTAATATACTGATCATGCTCCACCTACACTACACTAATATACTGATCGCACTATATCTACACTACACTAATATACTGATCCCACTCCACCTACACTACACTAATATACTGATCACACTATATCTACACTACACTAATATACTGATCACACTATATCTACACTACACTAATATACTTATCCCACTACACCTACACTACACTAATATACTGATCACACTACACCTACACTACACTAATAAACTGATCACACCACACCTACACTACACAAATATACTGATCACACTACACCTAGAGTACACTAATACACTGATCACACTACACCTACACTACACTAATGTACTGATCCCACTACACATACACTACACTAATACACTGATCACACTACACCTACACTACACTAATGTACTGATCACACTACACCTACACTACACTAATGTACTGATCACACTACACTAATACACTGATCCCACTACACCTACACTACACTAATGTACTGATCCCACTACACATACACTACACTAATACACTGATCACACTACACCTACACTACACTAATGTACTGATCACACTACACCTACACTACACTAATGTACTGATCACACTACACTAATATACTGATCCCACTACACATACACTACACTAATACACTGATCACACTACACCTACACTACACTAATATACTGATCCTACTACACCAATGCACTGAGCACACTACACCTACACTAATATACTGTTCACACTACACTAATATAGTGATCCCACTACACTACACTAATATACTGATCACATTACACCTACACTACACTAATATACTGATCCCACTACACCTACACTACACTAATATACTGATCATATCTACACTACACTAATATACTGATCCCACTACACCTACACTACACTAATATTTTGATCCCACTACACCTCCACTCTACTAATATACTGATCACACTACACCTACACTACACTAATATGCTGATCCCACTACACCTACACTACACTAATATACTGATCCCATTACACCTACACTACACTAATATACTGATCATACTACACTAATATAATGATCCCATTACACCTACACTACACTAATATACTGATCACATTACATCTACACTACACTAATATACTGATCCTACTACACTAATATAGTGATCACACTATATCTACACTACACTAAAATACTGATCACACTACATCTACATTAGACTAATATACTGATCCCACTACACCTTCACTAATATACTGATCCTACTACACTAATATACTGATCACACTATATCTACACTACACTAACCTACTGATCACACTACACCTACATTACACTAAAATACTGATCCCACTACACCTACACTACATCAATATAATGATCCCACTACTCCTACACTACACTAATATACTGATCACACTACACCTACACTACACTAATATACTGATCACACTACACCTACACTACACTAATATACTGATTCCACTACACCTACACTACCCTAATATACTGATCCCACTACACCTACACTACACTAATATACTGATCCCACTACACCAATGCACTGATCCCACTACACCAATATACTGATCCCACTACACCTACACTACACTAATATACTGATCCCACTACACCTACACTACACTAATATACTGATCCCAATACACCTACACTATACCTACACTACACTAATATACTTATCCCAATACACCTACACTAAACTAATATACTGATCCCATTACATCTACACTAATATACTGATCACACTACACCTACACTACACTAATATACTTATCACACCACACCTACACTACACTAATATACTGATCCCACTACACTACACTACACTAATATACTGATCCCATTACATCTACACTAATATAAGGATCCCTCTACACCTACACTACACTAATATACTTATCACACTACACCTACACTACCGTAATATACTGATCCCACTCCAACAATATACTATTCACACTAAACCTACACTGCACTAACATACCGGCACATCCGCAGTACAGAATAGAAGACGCTGGACAGGTACGCAGGCGTCACTGGAGGGGCACAGGGTTGGGTTATGTCTGAAGCAAGTAGGGCAGAGCCGCGCGCTTGCGACCTACGTGGGGCAGAGCCGCGCGCCTGCGACCTACGTGGGGCAGAGCCACGCGCCTGCGACCTACGTGGGGCAGAGCCGCGCGCCTGCGACCTACGTGGGGCAGAGCCGCGCGCCTGCGACCTACGTGGGGCAGAGCCGCGCGCCTGCGACCTACGTGGGGCAGAGCCGCACGCCTGCGACCTACGTGGGGCAGAGCCGCGCGCCTGCGACCTACGTGGGGCAGAGCCGCGCGCCTGCGACCTACGTGGGGCAGAGCCGCGCGCTTGTGACCTACCAGGGGCAGAGCCACGCGCCTGCGACCTGCCTGGGACAGAGCTACACTATAAGGACACAGCAGAAAGATGGTGCTATCATCGGCTGCCAGAAGATTCCTGAGGAGGAAGATGGTGGTATTAATAATTCCCTCACCAAGCAGCCCTGAAGGGGTTAATCCTCCCTTCCCCCAATGACCTGACATGAGGGGACATACAGACCTCCACTGGCAGAGTCGGACAGCAAGTACAGCAAGTGATCCCACTACACCTACACTACACTAATATACTGATCCCACTACACCTACACTACACTAATATACAGATCACACTACACCTACACTACACTAATATACTGATCCCACTACACCTACACTACACTAATATACTGATCCCACCTGACCAGGTCTGTCAGTTTGAAATAATGCCTCACAGGGGCTGGTAGTGTAGTTTAGATAGCGGTCACCATCTAGGACCGTATTGTACTTTAGCCAGGTTAGAAAATTTATCATCACAATTTCTAATTGACCTCCCTGGCTCTTTTGTCAGTCTGGGACAATAAACGCCAAGTATCAGGCGTTCAGACTGTTTAATCACTAGCACCTATGTTTGTTCAATAGTGTTCAATTAATGGACCTATCTAACATAAGGATTGCTATGTCAGCTGTCTGTTCATTATAAAACAGCATGGTCAATTGCACTATTTGCAAACCAATCGGGTTGCCTTTACAGTCGACTGTCTAGTGTAAGGCAACAAGATTGATTGCATTATAATCGCAAATCAATCTGTTTGTGTAAATCAGCCTCCACAGTCGTCTGTTTAGTGTAAAGCAGTGTTATTAATTACACTACACTAAAAACCATTCTATTTGCTTTTATATAATGTGCAATTAATCTACCAGCCTTCTTACATTGGCGCATTAAAAAACCAGTTCTTACGCGCAATTTTTGTGCAACTGCTGTTTGCTATTCGAACCCATTGCAACAAAAATTGTGTGCAGTTGATTGGCATCGCACAATTTTTGGGCATCATTCAGTCTTATTTTCGTCCTGATGAAGCAGCGCGCCAAATAATCTGTCTTGCGCTGCGGAAACGCGTTGACGATTAGACGATTACGGACGATCTTGTTCGCCCTGGTCCACATTGGATTTCAGCTAACTATTTATATGTTCATCAAATTCGCAATTTTGCGAATTGACATATATTATAAGTAGCTTGGACTTCTCCTGACTTAATTGTCATTACAAGTCCAGCCTTCTAGCCTGTTTCCGATGATACAGACTTTGACCTAATTTAAGAACTGGGTCTTGTCAGATCGATGACCCTATGGGGAAGTGAATAAGTCTAGTAACAAATAAGGTTACGGACTCAGTACAGTGCTCCCATAAGCGAGTGTACTAGTATAATATTTGTCTAGTGTGGATGATCTAATTGTCATTATCCACCACTTAGGGTTTTATGAGTGACGCTCTCTAGTTGTTTTGGAACAGTGTCTTTCCATCAATAGGCATGTTCTTATTAATGCATAACAACATGGAGTTATCTCAGTAGGCGCTACCACTTTCTGGTCCCTTGTATACCTGATAACGGCCCGCTACGGTCACCACCTTATCTGGTAGCCCCTCTTATCATTATCCATTTAAATAATATATTAAAATTCTGTATTTGAGTCATTCTAATTACTTAAGCAAATTGCGCTAATCCCATAGGCAATTAATTTTGTGGTTGTTTTGTATGGTTGTCTGTCATTTTGTGTCCGTTTAGGTCGGAACCATCCTGCCTTAGCAGTATTGGTTTTTTATCATTAATATTAATAAAGGTTATATTTTAGTTTCAGGCACTTTCAGTGACAAATAGTTTAAATTGCTCGAAGAGCCTTGGTTGTCACAGTGATTACCCTACAATATACTGATCACACTACACCTACACTACACTAATATACTAATCACACTACACATACACTACACTAATATACTAATCACACTACACTTACACTACACTAATATACTGATCCCACTACACCTACACTAATATACTGATCCCACTACATCTACACTAATATACTGATCCCACTACACCTACACTACACTAATATACTGATCCCACTACACCTACACTACACTAATATACTGATCACACTACACCTACACTACACTTACACTACACTAATATACTGATCACACTACACTAATATACTGATCCCACTACACCTACACTAATATATTTATCCCACTACATCTACACTACACTAATATACTGATCCCACTACACCTACACTACACTAATATACTGATCACAATACACCTACACTACACTAATATACTGATCCCACTACACTAATATACTGATCACACTACACGTACACTACACTAATATACTGATCCCACTACACCTACTCTACACTAATATACTGATCCCACTACACCTACACTACAATAATATACTGATTCCACTACACCTTCACTACACTAATATACTGATTACACTACACCTACACTACACTAATATACTGATCACATTACATCTACACTAATATACTGATCTCACTACACCTACACTAATATACTGATCCCACTACACCTACACTACACTAATATACTGATCCCACTACACCTACACTACACTAATATACTGATCACACTACACCTACACTACACTAATATACTGATCCCACTACACCTACACTACACTAATATACTGATCCCACTACACCTACACTACACTAATATACTGATCCCACTACACCTACACTACACTAATATACTGATCCCACTACACCTACACTACACTAATATACTGATCCCACTACACCTACACTACACTAATATACTGATCCCACTACACCTACACTACACTAATATACTGATCCCACTACACCTACACTACACTAATATACTGATCCCACTACACCTACACTATACTAATATACTGATCCCACTACACCTACACTATACTAACATACTGATCCCACTACACCTACACTACTCTAATATACTGATCCCACTACACCTACACTACACTAATACACTGATCCCAGTACACCTTCACTACACTAATATACTGATCCCACTACACCTACTCTACACTAATATACTGATCCCACTACACCTACACTACAATAATTTACTGATCCCACTACACCTTCACTACACTAATATAGTGATCACACTACACCTACACTACACTAATATACTGATCACATTACATCTACACTACACTAATATACTGATCTCACTACACCTACACTATACTAATATACTGATCCCACTACACCTACACTACACTAATATACTGATCCCACTACACCTACACTACACTAATATACTGATCCCACTTTACCTACACTACACTAATATACTGATCCCACTACACCTACACTACACTAATATACTGATCCCACTACACCTACACTACACTAATATACTGATCACATTACATCTACACTACACTAATATACTGATCTCACTACACCTACACTATACTAATATACTGATCCCACTACACCTACACTACACTAATATACTGATCCCACTACACCTACACTACACTAATATACTGATCCCACTTTACCTACACTACACTAATATACTGATCCCACTACACCTACACTACACTAATATACTGATCCCACTACACCTACACTACACTAATGTACTGATCCCACTACACCTAAACTACACTAATGTACTGATCCAACTACACCTACACTACACTTATGTACTGATTCCACTACACCTACACTACACTAATATACTGATCCCACTATACCTACACTACACTAATATACTGATCCCACTACACCTACACTACAATAATATACTGATCACACTACACCTACACTACATTAATATACTGATCACACTACACCTACACTACACTAATATACTGATCACACTACACCTCCACTACACTAATATACTGATCACACTACACCTCCACTACACTAATATACTGATCCCACTACAGCTACACTACACTAATATAAGGATCCCTCTACACCTACACTACACTAATATACTGATCCCACTACAGCTACACTACACTAATATGCTGATCCCACTACACCTTCTCTACACTAATATACTGATCCCACTACACCTACACTACACTAATACACTGATCCCACTACACCTTCACTACACTAATATACTGATCCCATTACACTTACTCTACACTAATATACTGATCCCACTACACCTACACAACAATAATATACTGATCCCACTACACTAATATACTGATCACACTACACCTACACTACACTAATATACTGATCACATTACATCTACACTACACTAATATACTCATCTCACTACACCTACACTACACTAATATACTGATCCTACTACACCTACACTATACTAATATACTGATCCCACTACACCTACACTACACTAATATACTGATCACATTACACCTACACTACACTAATATACTGATCACATTACACCTACACTACACTAATATACTAAGCCCACTACACCTACCCTACACTAATATACAGATCCCACTACACCTACTCTACACTAATATACTGATGCCACTACACCTGCACTAATATACTGATCCCACTACACCTACCCTACACTAATATACTGATAACAATACATCTACACACTAATACACTGATTCCACTACACCTACACTAATATACTGATCCCACTATTCCTACACTACACTAATATACTGATCCCACTACAACTACACTACACTAATATAAGGATCCCACTACACCTACACTACACTAATATACTGATAACAATACATCTACACACTAATATACTGATCCCACTACACCTACACTACACTAATATACTGATCCCACTATTCCTACACTATACTAATATACTGATCCCATTACAACTACACTACACTAATGAACTGATCCCACTACACCTACACTACACTAATGTACTGATCCCACTACACCTACACTACACTAATGTACTGATCCCACTACAGCTACACTACACTTATATAAGGATCCCTCTACACCTACACTACACTAATATACTGATCCCACTACAGTTACACTACACTAATATGCTGATCCCACTACAGCTACACTACACTAATATGCTGATCCCACTACAGCTACACTACACTACACTAATATACTGATCCCACTACACCTACACTACACTAATATACTGATCACACTACACCTACACTACACTAATATACTGATCCCACTACAGCTACACTACACTAATATAAGGATCCCTCTACACCTACACTACACTAATATACTGATCCCACTACAGCTACACTACACTAATATACTGATCCCACTACCCCTACACTACACTAATGTACTGATCACACTACACTAATATACTGATCACACTACACCTACACTACACTAATATACTGATCCCACGACACCTACACTACACTAATATACTGATCACACTACACCTCCACTACACTAATATACTGATCACACTACACCTCCAGTACACTAATATACTGATCCCACTACACCTACACTACAGTAATATACTGATCCCACTACACCTACACTACACTAATATACTGATCACACTACACCTCCACTACACTAATATACTGATCACACTACACCTCCACTACACTAATATACTGATCACACTACACCTACACTACAGTATTATACTGATCACACTACACCTACACTACAGTAATATACTGATCACACTACACTAATATACTGATCCCACTACACCTACACTACACTAATATACTGATCCCACTACACCTACACTACACTAATATACTGATCACACTACACCTCCACTACACTAATATACTGATCCCACTACACCTACACTACAGTAATATACTGATCCCACTACACCTCCACTACACTAATATACTGATCACACTACACCTCCACTACACTAATATACTGATCACACTACACCTCCACTACACTAATATACTGATCACACTACACCTCCACTACACTAATATACTGATCACACTACACCTCCACTACATTAATATACTGATCACACTACACCTACACTACAGTAATATACTGATCCCACTACACCTACACTACAGTAATATACTGATCCCACTACACTAATATACTGATCCCACTACACCTACACTACACTAATACACTGATCCCACTACACCTACACTACAGTAATACACTGATCCAACTACACCTACACTACACTAATATACTGATCACACTACACCTACACTGATCCCACTACCCCTACACTACACTAATATACTGATCCCACTACCCCTACACTACACTAATATACTGATCCCACTACCCCTACACTACACTAATGTACTGATCACACTACACTAATATACTGATCACACTACACCTACACTACACTAATATACTGATCCCACTACACCTACACGACACTAATACACTGATCCCACTACACCTACATTACACTAATATACTGATCCCACTATACCTACACTACAGTAATATACTGATCACACTACACTAATATACTGATCCCACTACACCTACACTACACTAATGTACTGATCCCACTACACCTACACTACACTAATATACTGATCACACTACACCTCCACTACACTAATATACTGATCACACTACACCTCCACTACACTAATATACTGATCCCACTACACCTACACTAATATACTGATCCCACTACACCTACACTACAGTAATATACTGATCCCACTACACCTACACTACAGTAATATACTGATCCCACTACACCTACACTACAGTAATATACTGATCCCACTACACCTACACTACAGTAATATACTGATCCCACTACACCTACACTACAGTAATATACTGATCCCACTACACCTACACTACAGTAATATACTGATCCCACTACACCTACACTACACTACACCTCCACTACACTAATATACTGATCACACTACACCTACACTACAGTATTATACTGATCACACTACACCTACACTACAGTAATATACTGATCACACTACACTAATATACTGATCCCACTGCACCTACACTACAGTAATATACTGATCCCACTACACCTACATTACACTAATATACTGATCCCACTACAGCTACACTACACTAATATACTGATCCCACTACCCCTACACTACACTAATGTACTGATCACACTACACTAATATACTGATCCCACTACACCTACACTACACTAATATACTGATCACACTACACCTCCACTACACTAATATACTGATCCCACTACACCTACACTACAGTAATATACTGATCCCACTACACCTCCACTACACTAATATACTGATCACACTACACCTCCACTACACTAATATACTGATCACACTACACCTCCACTACACTAATATACTGATCCCACTACACCTACACTACAGTAATATACTGATCCCACTACACCTACACTACAGTAATATACTGATCCCACTACACTAATATACTGATCCCACTACACCTACACTACACTAATATAATGATCCCACTACACCTACATTACACTAATATACTGATCACACTACACCTACACTACACTAATATACTGATCCCACTACACCTACACTACAGTAATATACTGTTCACACTACACTAATATACTGATCACACTACACTAATATACTGATCACACTACACCTACACTACACCAATATACTGATCCCACTACACCTACACTACACTAATATACTGATCCCACTACAACTACACTACACTAATATACTGATCCCACTAAACCTACACTACACTAATATAGTGATCCCACTACAACTACACTACACTAATATACTGATCCCACTACAGCTACACTACACTAATATACTGATCCCACTACACCTACACTACACTAATATACTGATCCCACTACACCTACACTACACTAATATACTGATCCCACTACACCTACACTACACTAATATACTGATCCCACTAAACCTACACTATACTAATATACTGATCCCATTACACCTACACTACACTAATATACTGATCCCATTACACCTACACTACACTACACTAATATACTGATCCCATTACACCTACACTACAGTAATATACTGATCACACTACACTAATATACTGATCCCACTACACCTACACTACAGTAATATACTGATCCCACTACACCTACATTACACTAATATACTGATCCCACTACAGCTACACTACACTAATATACTGATCCCACTACCCCTACACTACACTAATGTACTGATCACACTACACTAATATACTGATCCCACTACACCTACACTACACTAATATACTGATCACACTACACCTCCACTACACTAATATACTGATCCCACTACACCTACACTACAGTAATATACTGATCCCACTACACCTCCACTACACTAATATACTGATCACACTACACCTCCACTACACTAATATACTGATCACACTACACCTCCACTACACTAATATACTGATCCCACTACACCTACACTACAGTAATATACTGATCCCACTACACCTACACTACAGTAATATACTGATCCCACTACACTAATATACTGATCCCACTACACCTACACTACACTAATATACTGATCCCACTACACCTACATTACACTAATATACTGATCACACTACACCTACACTACACTAATATACTGATCCCACTACACCTACACTACAGTAATATACTGTTCACACTACACTAATATACTGATCACACTACACTAATATACTGATCACACTACACCTATACTACACCAATATACTGATCCCACTACACCTACACTACACTAATATACTGATCCCACTACAACTACACTACACTAATATACTGATCCCACTAAACCTACACTACACTAATATAGTGATCCCACTACACCTACACTACACTAATATACTGATCCCACTACAGCTACACTACACTAATATACTGATCCCACTACACCTACACTACACTAATATACTGATCCCACTACACCTACACTACACTAATATACTGATCCCACTACACCTACACTACACTAATATACTGATCCCACTAAACCTACACTATACTAATATACTGATCCCATTACACCTACACTACACTAATATACTGATCCCATTACACCTACACTACACTACACTAATATACTGATCCCATTACACCTACACTACACTAATATACTGATCACACTACACCTACACTACACTACACTAATATACTGATCCCACTACACCTACACTCCACTAATATTCTGATCACACTACACCTACACTACAGTAATATACTGATCCCACTACACCTACACTACAGTAATATACTGATCCCACTACACTAATATACTGATCCCACTACACCTACACTACACTAATACACTGATCCCACTACACCTACACTACAGTAATACACTGATCCAACTACACCTACACTACAGTAATACACTGATCCAACTACACCTACACTACACTAATATACTGATCCCACTACCCCTACACTACACTAATATACTGATCCCACTACCCCTACACTACACTAATATACTGATCCCACTACCCCTACACTACACTAATGTACTGATCACACTACACCTACACTACACTAATATACTGATCCCACTACACCTACACTACACTAATACACTGATCCCACTACACCTACATTACACTAATATACTGATCCCACTACACCTACACTACAGTAATATACTGATCACACTACACTAATATACTGATCCCACTACACCTACACTACACTAATGTACTGATCCCACTACACCTACACTACACTAATGTACTGATCCCACTACACCTACACTAATATACTGATCCCACTACACCTACACTACACTAATATACTGATCCCACTACACCTACACTACACTAATATAATGATCCCACTACACCTACATTACACTAATATACTGATCCCACTACACCTACACTACACTAATATACTGATCACACTACACCTACACTACACTTACATACTGATCACACTACACCTACACTACACTAATATACTGATCCCACTACAGCTACACTACACTAATATAAGGATCCCTCTACACCTACACTACACTAATATACTGATCCCACTACAGCTACACTACACTAATATACAGATCCCACTACCCCTACACTACACTAATGTACTGATCACACTACATTAATATACTGATCCCACTACACCTACACTACACTAATATACTGATCCCAGTACAGTAATATACTGATCCCACTACACCTACACTACACTAATATACTGATCCCACTACACCTACACTACACTAATATACTGATCCCACTACACCTACACTACACTAATATACTGATCCCACTACACCTACACTACACTAATATACTGATCCCACTACACCTACACTACACTAATATACTGATCCCACTACACCTACACTACACTAATATACTGATCCCACTACACCTACACTACACTAATATACTGATCCCACTACACCTACACTACACTAATATACTAATCACACTACACCTACACTACACTAATATACTAATCACACTACACCTACACTACACTAATATACTGATCCCACTACACCTACACTACACTAATATACTGATCACACTACACCTCCACTACAGTAATATACTGATCACACTACACCTCCACTACAGTAATATACTGATCACACTACACCTACACTACACTAATATACTGATCCCACTACACCTACACTACACTAATATACTGATCCCACTACACCTACACTACACTAATATACTGATCCCACTACACCTACACTACACTAATATACTGATCCCACTACACCTACACTACACTAATATACTAATCACACTACACCTACACTACACTAATATACTGATCCCACTACACCTACACTACACTAATATACTGATCACACTACACCTCCACTACACTAATATACTGATCACACTACACCTCCACTACAGTAATATACTGATCACACTACACCTACACTACAGTAATATACTGATCCCACTACACCTACATTACACTAATGTACTGATCCCACTACAACTACACTACACTAATGTACTGATCCCACTACAACTACACTACACTAATATACTGATCCCACTACACCTACACTACACTAATATACTGATCCCACTACACCTACACTACACTAATATACTGATCCCACTACACCTACACTACACTAATATACTGATCCCACTACACCTACACTACACTAATATACTGATCCCACTACACCTACACTACACTAATATACTAATCACACTACACCTACACTACACTAATATACTAATCACACTACACCTACACTACACTAATATACTGATCCCACTACACCTACACTACACTAATATACTGATCACACTACACCTCCACTACAGTAATATACTGATCACACTACACCTCCACTACAGTAATATACTGATCACACTACACCTACACTACACTAATATACTGATCCCACTACACCTACACTACACTAATATACTGATCCCACTACACCTACACTACACTAATATACTGATCCCACTACACCTACACTACACTAATATACTGATCCCACTACACCTACACTACACTAATATACTAATCACACTACACCTACACTACACTAATATACTGATCCCACTACACCTACACTACACTAATATACTGATCACACTACACCTCCACTACACTAATATACTGATCACACTACACCTCCACTACAGTAATATACTGATCACACTACACCTACACTACAGTAATATACTGATCCCACTACACCTACATTACACTAATGTACTGATCCCACTACAACTACACTACACTAATGTACTGATCCCACTACAACTACACTACACTAATATACTGATCCCACTACACCTACACTACACTAATATACTGATCCCACTACACCTACACTACACTAATGTACTGATCCCACTACAACTACACTACACTAATATACTGATCCCACTACACCTACACTACACTAATATACTGATCCCACTACACCTACACTACACTAATATACTGATCACACTACACCTACACTACACTAATATACTGATCCCACTACAACTACACTACACTAATATACTGATCCCACTACACCTACACTACACTAATATACTGATCCCACTACACCTACACTACACTAATGTACTGATCCCACTACAACTACACTACACTAATATACTGATCCCACTACACCTACACTACACTAATATACTGATCCCACTACACCTACACTACACTAATATACTAATCACACTACACCTACACTACACTAATATACTAATCACACTACACCTACACTACACTAATATACTGATCCCACTACACCTACACTACACTAATATACTGATCACACTACACCTCCACTACAGTAATATACTGATCACACTACACCTCCACTACAGTAATATACTGATCACACTACACCTACACTACACTAATATACTGATCCCACTACACCTACACTACACTAATATACTGATCCCACTACACCTACACTACACTAATATACTGATCCCACTACACCTACACTACACTAATATACTGATCACACTACACCTACACTACAGTAATATACTGATCCCACTACACCTACATTACACTAATGTACTGATCCCACTACAACTACACTACACTAATGTACTGATCCCACTACAACTACACTACAGTAATATACTGATCACACTACACCTCCACTACAGTAATATACTGATCACACTACACCTACACTACACTAATATACTGATCCCACTACACCTACACTACACTAATATACTGATCCCACTACACCTACACTACACTAATATACTGATCCCACTACACCTACACTACACTAATATACTGATCCCACTACACCTACACTACACTAATATACTGATCACACTACACCTACACTACACTAATATACTGATCCCACTACACCTACACTCCACTAATATACTGATCCCACTACACCTACACTCCACTAATATACTGATCCCACTACACCTACACTACACTAATATGCTGATCCCACTACAGCTACACTACACTAATATACTGATCACATTACACCTACACTACACTAATATACTGATCACAATATACCTACACTACACTAATATACTGATCCCACTACACCTACACTACACTAATATACTGATCCCACTACACCTACACTACACTAATATACTGATCCCACTACACTACACTAATATACTGATCCCACTACACTACACTAATATACTAATCCCACTACACCTACACTACACTAATATACTGATCCCACTACACCTACACTAATATACTGATCCCACTACACCTACACTAATATACTGATCCCACTACACCTACACTACACTAATATACTGATCACACTACACCTACACTACACTAATATACTGATCCCACTACACCTACACTACACTAATGTACTGATCCCACTACACCTACACTACACTAATGTACTGATCCCACTACACCTACACTACACTAATGTACTGATCCCACTACAACTACACTACACTAATGTACTGATCCCACTACAACTACACTACACTAATGTACTGATCCCACTACAACTACACTACACTAATGTACTGATCCCACTACAACTACACTACACTAATGTACTGATCCCACTACAACTACACTACACTAATATACTGATCCCACTACACCTACACTACACTAATATACTGATCCCACTACACCTACACTACACTAATGTACTGATCCCACTACAACTACACTACACTAATATACTGATCCCACTACACCTACACTACACTAATATACTGATCCCACTACACCTACACTACACTAATATACTGATCACACTACACCTACACTACACTAATATACTGATCACACTACATCTACACTACACTAATGTACTGATCCCACTACACCTACACTACACTAATGTACTGATCCCACTACAACTACACTACACTAATGTACTGATCCCACTACAACTACACTACACTAATATACTGATCCCACTACACCTACACTACACTAATATACTGATCCCACTACACCTACACTACACTAATATACTGATCCCACTACACGTACACTACACTAATATACTGATCACACTACAACTACACTACACTAATATACTGATCCCACTAAACCTACACTACTCTAATATACTGATCACACTACACCTACACTACACTAATATACTGATCCCACTACACCTACACTACACTAATATACTGATCCCACTACACCTACACTACACTAATATACTGATCCCACTACAGCTACACTACACTAATATGCTGATCCCACTACAGCTACACTACACTAATATACTGATCCCAGTACACCTACACTACACTAATATACTGATCCCACTAAACCTACACTATACTAATATACTGATCCCACTAAACCTACACTACTCTAATATACTGATCACACTACACCTACACTACACTAATATACTTTTCCCACTAAACCTACACTACACTAATATACTGATCCCAGTACACCTACACTACACTAATATACTGATCCCACTACACCTACACTAATATACTGATCCCACTACACCTACACTACACTAATATACTGATCCCACTAAACCTACACTATACTAATATACTGATCACATTACATCTACACTGCACTAATATACTGATCCCATTACACCTACACTACACTAATATACTGATCCCATTACACCTACACTACACTAATATACTGATCACACTACACCTACACTACACTAATATACTGATCCCACTACACCTACACTACACTAATATACTGATCCCACTACACCTACACTCCACTAATATACTGATCCCACTACACCTACACTACACTAATATGCTGATCCCACTACAGCTACACTACACTAATATACTGATCACATTACACCTACACTACACTAATATACTGATCACAATATACCTACACTACACTAATATACTGATCCCACTACACCTACACTACACTAATATACTGATCCCCCTACACCTACACTACACTAATATACTGATCCCACTACACTACACTAATATACTGATCCCCCTACACCTACACTACACTAATATACTGATCCCACTACACTACACTAATATACTGATCCCACTACACTACACTAATATACTAATCCCACTACACCTACACTACACTAATATACTGATCCCACTACACCTACACTAATATACTGATCCCACTACACCTACACTAATATACTGATCCCACTACACCTACACTACACTAATATACTGATCCCACTACACCTATACTACACTAATATACTGATCACACTACACCTACACTACACTAATATACTGATCCCACTACACCTACACTACACTAATATACTGATCCCACTACACCTACACTACACTAATGTACTGATCCCACTACACCTACACTACACTAATGTACTGATCCCACTACAACTACACTACACTAATGTACTGATCCCACTACAACTACACTACACTAATGTACTGATCCCACTACAACTACACTACACTAATGTACTGATCCCACTAAACCTACACTACACTAATATACTGATCCCACTACACCCACACTACACTAATATACTGATCCCACTACACCTACACTACACTAATATACTGATCCCAGTACACCTACACTACACTAATATACTGATCCCACTACACCTACACTAATATACTGATCCCACTACACCTACACTACACTAATATACTGATCCCACTAAACCTACACTATACTAATATACTGATCACATTACATCTACACTGCACTAATATACTGATCCCATTACACCTACACTACACTAATATACTGATCCCATTACACCTACACTACACTAATATACTGATCACACTACACCTACACTACACTAATATACTGATCCCACTACACCTACACTCCACTAATATACTGATCCCACTACACCTACACTCCACTAATATACTGATCCCACTACACCTACACTACACTAATATGCTGATCCCACTACAGCTACACTACACTAATATACTGATCACATTACACCTACACTACACTAATATACTGATCACAATATACCTACACTACACTAATATACTGATCCCACTACACCTACACTACACTAATATACTGATCCCACTACACCTACACTACACTAATATACTGATCCCACTACACTACACTAATATACTGATCCCACTACACTACACTAATATACTAATCCCACTACACCTACACTACACTAATATACTGATCCCACTACACCTACACTAATATACTGATCCCACTACACCTACACTAATATACTGATCCCACTACACCTACACTACACTAATATACTGATCCCACTACACCTATACTACACTAATATACTGATCACACTACACCTACACTACACTAATATACTGATCCCACTACACCTACACTACACTAATGTACTGATCCCACTACACCTACACTACACTAATGTACTGATCCCACTACAACTACACTACACTAATGTACTGATCCCACTACAACTACACTACACTAATGTACTGATCCCACTACAACTACACTACACTAATATACTGATCCCACTACACCTACACTACACTAATATACTGATCCCACTACACCTACGCTACACTAATGTACTGATCCCACTACACCTACACTACACTAATATACTGATCCCACTACACCTACACTACACTAATATACTGATCCCACTACACCTACACTACACTAATATACTGATCCCACTACACCTACACTACACTAATATACTGATCACACTACACCTACACTACACTAATGTACTGATCACACTACATCTACACTACACTAATGTACTGATCCCACTACACCTACACTACACTAATGTACTGATCCCACTACAACTACACTACACTAATGTACTGATCCCACTACAACTACACTACACTAATATACTGATCCCACTACACCTACACTACACTAATATACTGATCCCACTACACCTACACTACACTAATATACTGATCCCACTACACCTACACTACACTAATATACTGATCACACTACAACTACACTACACTAATATACTGATCCCACTAAACCTACACTACTCTAATATACTGATCACACTACACCTACACTACACTAATATACTGATCCCACTACACCTACACTACACTAATATACTGATCCCACTACACCTACACTACACTAATATACTGATCCCACTACAGCTACACTACACTAATATACTGATCCCACTAAACCTACACTACTCTAATATACTGATCACACTACACCTACACTACACTAATATACTGATCACATTACACTACACTACACTAATATACTGATCACACTACACCTACACTACACTAATATACTGATCCCACTACACCTACACTACACTAATATACTGATCGCACTACACCTACACTACACTAATATACTGACCCCAGTACACCTACACTACACTAATATACTGATCCCACTAAACCTACACTATACTAATATACTGATCCCACTAAACCTACACTACTCTAATATACTGATCACACTACACCTACACTACACTAATATACTTTTCCCACTAAACCTACACTACACTAATATACTGATCCCACTACACCCACACTACACTAATATACTGATCCCACTACACCTACACTACACTAATATACTGATCCCAGTACACCTACACTACACTAATATACTGATCCCACTACACCTACACTAATATACTGATCCCACTACACCTACACTACACTAATATACTGATCCCACTACACCTACACTACACTAATATACTGATCCCACTACAGCTACACTACACTAATATACTGATCCCACTACACCTACACTCCACTAATATACTGATCCCACTACACCTACACTACACTAATATGCTGATCCCACTACAGCTACACTCCACTAATATACTGATCCCACTACACCTACACTACACTAATATACTGATCACATTACACCTACACTACACTAATATACTGATCCCACTACAGCTACACTACACTAATATACTGATCCCACTACACCTACACTACACTAATATACTGATCCCACTACACCTACACTCCACTAATATACTGATCCCACTACACCTACACTACACTAATATGCTGATCCCACTACAGCTACACTACACTAATATACTGATCACATTACACCTACACTACACTAATATACTGATCACAATATACCTACACTACACTAATATACTGATCCCACTACACCTACACTACACTAATATACTGATCCCCCTACACCTACACTACACTAATATACTGATCCCACTACACTACACTAATATACTGATCCCCCTACACCTACACTACACTAATATACTGATCCCACTACACTACACTAATATACTGATCCCACTACACTACACTAATATACTAATCCCACTACACCTACACTACACTAATATACTGATCCCACTACACCTACACTAATATACTGATCCCACTACACCTACACTAATATACTGATCCCACTACACCTACACTACACTAATATACTGATCCCACTACACCTATACTACACTAATATACTGATCACACTACACCTACACTACACTAATATACTGATCCCACTACACCTACACTACACTAATGTACTGATCCCACTACACCTACACTACACTAATGTACTGATCCCACTACAACTACACTACACTAATGTACTGATCCCACTACAACTACACTACACTAATGTACTGATCCCACTACAACTACACTACACTAATGTACTGATCCCACTAAACCTACACTACACTAATATACTGATCCCACTACACCCACACTACACTAATATACTGATCCCACTACACCTACACTACACTAATATACTGATCCCAGTACACCTACACTACACTAATATACTGATCCCACTACACCTACACTAATATACTGATCCCACTACACCTACACTACACTAATATACTGATCCCACTAAACCTACACTATACTAATATACTGATCACATTACATCTACACTGCACTAATATACTGATCCCATTACACCTACACTACACTAATATACTGATCCCATTACACCTACACTACACTAATATACTGATCACACTACACCTACACTACACTAATATACTGATCCCACTACACCTACACTCCACTAATATACTGATCCCACTACACCTACACTCCACTAATATACTGATCCCACTACACCTACACTACACTAATATGCTGATCCCACTACAGCTACACTACACTAATATACTGATCACATTACACCTACACTACACTAATATACTGATCACAATATACCTACACTACACTAATATACTGATCCCACTACACCTACACTACACTAATATACTGATCCCACTACACCTACACTACACTAATATACTGATCCCACTACACTACACTAATATACTGATCCCACTACACTAATATACTAATCCCACTACACCTACACTACACTAATATACTGATCCCACTACACCTACACTAATATACTGATCCCACTACACCTACACTAATATACTGATCCCACTACACCTACACTACACTAATATACTGATCACACTACAACTACACTACACTAATATACTGATCCCATTACACCTACACTACACTAATGTACTGATCCCACTACAACTACACTACACTAATGTACTGATCCCACTACAACTACACTACACTAATGTACTGATCCCACTACAACTACACTACACTAATATACTGATCCCACTACACCTACACTACACTAATATACTGATCCCACTACATCTACGCTACACTAATGTACTGATCCCACTACACCTACACTACACTAATATACTGATCCCACTACACCTACACTACACTAATATACTGATCCCACTACACCTACACTACACTAATATACTGATCCCACTACACCTACACTACACTAATATACTGATCCCACTACACCTACACTACACTAATATACTGATCACACTACACCTACACTACACTAATGTACTGATCACACTACATCTACACTACACTAATGTACTGATCCCACTACACCTACACTACACTAATGTACTGATCCCACTACAACTACACTACACTAATGTACTGATCCCACTACAACTACACTACACTAATATACTGATCCCACTACACCTACACTACACTAATATACTGATCCCACTACACCTACACTACACTAATATACTGATCCCACTACACCTACACTACACTAATATACTGATCACACTACAACTACACTACACTAATATACTGATCCCACTAAACCTACACTACTCTAATATACTGATCACACTACACCTACACTACACTAATATACTGATCCCACTACACCTACACTACACTAATATACTGATCCCACTACACCTACACTACACTAATATACTGATCCCACTACAGCTACACTACACTAATATACTGATCCCACTAAACCTACACTACTCTAATATACTGATCACACTACACCTACACTACACTAATATACTGATCACATTACACTACACTACACTAATATACTGATCACACTACACCTACACTACACTAATATACTGATCCCACTACACCTACACTACACTAATATACTGATCGCACTACACCTACACTACACTAATATACTGATCCCAGTACACCTACACTACACTAATATACTGATCCCACTAAACCTACACTATACTAATATACTGATCCCACTAAACCTACACTACTCTAATATACTGATCACACTACACCTACACTACACTAATATACTTTTCCCACTAAACCTACACTACACTAATATACTGATCCCACTACACCCACACTACACTAATATACTGATCCCACTACACCTACACTACACTAATATACTGATCCCAGTACACCTACACTACACTAATATACTGATCCCACTACACCTACACTAATATACTGATCCCACTACACCTACACTACACTAATATACTGATCCCACTACACCTACACTACACTAATATACTGATCCCACTACAGCTACACTACACTAATATACTGATCCCACTAAACCTACACTACTCTAATATACTGATCACACTACACCTACACTACACTAATATACTGATCACATTACACTACACTACACTAATATACTGATCACACTACACCTACACTACACTAATATACTGATCCCACTACACCTACACTACACTAATATACTGATCGCACTACACCTACACTACACTAATATACTGATCCCAGTACACCTACACTACACTAATATACTGATCCCACTAAACCTACACTATACTAATATACTGATCCCACTAAACCTACACTACTCTAATATACTGATCACACTACACCTACACTACACTAATATACTTTTCCCACTAAACCTACACTACACTAATATACTGATCCCAGTACACCTACACTACACTAATATACTGATCCCACTACACCTACACTAATATACTGATCCCACTACACCTACACTACACTAATATACTGATCCCACTAAACCTACACTATACTAATATACTGATCACATTACATCTACACTGCACTAATATACTGATCCCATTACACCTACACTACACTAATATACTGATCCCATTACACCTACACTACACTAATATACTGATCACACTACACCTACACTACACTAATATACTGATCCCACTACACCTACACTACACTAATATACTGATCCCACTACACCTACACTCCACTAATATACTGATCCCACTACACCTACACTACACTAATATGCTGATCCCACTACAGCTACACTACACTAATATACTGATCACATTACACCTACACTACACTAATATACTGATCACAATATACCTACACTACACTAATATACTGATCCCACTACACCTACACTACACTAATATACTGATCCCCCTACACCTACACTACACTAATATACTGATCCCACTACACTACACTAATATACTGATCCCCCTACACCTACACTACACTAATATACTGATCCCACTACACTACACTAATATACTGATCCCACTACACTACACTAATATACTGATCCCACTACACTACACTAATATACTAATCCCACTACACCTACACTACACTAATATACTGATCCCACTACACCTACACTAATATACTGATCCCACTACACCTACACTAATATACTGATCCCACTACACATACACTACACTAATATACTGATCCCACTACACCTATACTACACTAATATACTGATCACACTACACCTACACTACACTAATATACTGATCCCACTACACCTACACTACACTAATGTACTGATCCCACTACACCTACACTACACTAATGTACTGATCCCACTACACCTACACTACACTAATGTACTGATCCCACTACAACTACACTACACTAATGTACTGATCCCACTACAACTACACTACACTAATGTACTGATCCCACTACAACTACACTACACTAATGTACTGATCCCACTAAACCTACACTACACTAATATACTGATCCCACTACACCCACACTACACTAATATACTGATCCCACTACACCTACACTACACTAATATACTGATCCCAGTACACCTACACTACACTAATATACTGATCCCACTACACCTACACTAATATACTGATCCCACTACACCTACACTACACTAATATACTGATCCCACTAAACCTACACTATACTAATATACTGATCCCACTAAACCTACACTACTCTAATATACTGATCACACTACACCTACACTACACTAATATACTTTTCCCACTAAACCTACACTACACTAATATACTGATCCCACTACACCCACACTACACTAATATACTGATCCCACTACACCTACACTACACTAATATACTGATCCCAGTACACCTACACTACACTAATATACTGATCCCACTACACCTACACTAATATACTGATCCCACTACACCTACACTACACTAATATACTGATCCCACTACACCTACACTACACTAATATACTGATCCCACTACAGCTACACTACACTAATATACTGATCCCACTAAACCTACACTACTCTAATATACTGATCACACTACACCTACACTACACTAATATACTGATCACATTACACTACACTACACTAATATACTGATCACACTACACCTACACTACACTAATATACTGATCCCACTACACCTACACTACACTAATATACTGATCGCACTACACCTACACTACACTAATATACTGATCCCAGTACACCTACACTACACTAATATACTGATCCCACTAAACCTACACTATACTAATATACTGATCCCACTAAACCTACACTACTCTAATATACTGATCACACTACACCTACACTACACTAATATACTTTTCCCACTAAACCTACACTACACTAATATACTGATCCCAGTACACCTACACTACACTAATATACTGATCCCACTACACCTACACTAATATACTGATCCCACTACACCTACACTACACTAATATACTGATCCCACTAAACCTACACTATACTAATATACTGATCACATTACATCTACACTGCACTAATATACTGATCCCATTACACCTACACTACACTAATATACTGATCCCATTACACCTACACTACACTAATATACTGATCACACTACACCTACACTACACTAATATACTGATCCCACTACACCTACACTACACTAATATACTGATCCCACTACACCTACACTCCACTAATATACTGATCCCACTACACCTACACTACACTAATATGCTGATCCCACTACAGCTACACTACACTAATATACTGATCACATTACACCTACACTACACTAATATACTGATCACAATATACCTACACTACACTAATATACTGATCCCACTACACCTACACTACACTAATATACTGATCCCCCTACACCTACACTACACTAATATACTGATCCCACTACACTACACTAATATACTGATCCCCCTACACCTACACTACACTAATATACTGATCCCACTACACTACACTAATATACTGATCCCACTACACTACACTAATATACTAATCCCACTACACCTACACTACACTAATATACTGATCCCACTACACCTACACTAATATACTGATCCCACTACACCTACACTAATATACTGATCCCACTACACATACACTACACTAATATACTGATCCCACTACACCTATACTACACTAATATACTGATCACACTACACCTACACTACACTAATATACTGATCCCACTACACCTACACTACACTAATGTACTGATCCCACTACACCTACACTACACTAATGTACTGATCCCACTACACCTACACTACACTAATGTACTGATCCCACTACAACTACACTACACTAATGTACTGATCCCACTACAACTACACTACACTAATGTACTGATCCCACTACAACTACACTACACTAATGTACTGATCCCACTAAACCTACACTACACTAATATACTGATCCCACTACACCCACACTACACTAATATACTGATCCCACTACACCTACACTACACTAATATACTGATCCCAGTACACCTACACTACACTAATATACTGATCCCACTACACCTACACTAATATACTGATCCCACTACACCTACACTACACTAATATACTGATCCCACTAAACCTACACTATACTAATATACTGATCACATTACATCTACACTGCACTAATATACTGATCCCATTACACCTACACTACACTAATATACTGATCCCATTACACCTACACTACACTAATATACTGATCACACTACACCTACACTACACTAATATACTGATCCCACTACACCTACACTCCACTAATATACTGATCCCACTACACCTACACTCCACTAATATACTGATCCCACTACACCTACACTACACTAATATGCTGATCCCACTACAGCTACACTACACTAATATACTGATCACATTACACCTACACTACACTAATATACTGATCCCACTACACCTACACTACACTAATATACTGATCCCACTACACCTACACTACACTAATATACTGATCCCACTACACTACACTAATATACTGATCCCACTACACTACACTAATATACTAATCCCACTACACCTACACTACACTAATATACTGATCCCACTACACCTACACTAATATACTGATCCCACTACACCTACACTAATATACTGATCCCACTACACCTACACTACACTAATATACTGATCCCACTACACCTACACTACACTAATGTACTGATCCCACTACACCTACACTACACTAATGTACTGATCCCACTACAACTACACTACACTAATGTACTGATCCCACTACAACTACACTACACTAATGTACTGATCCCACTACACCTACACTACACTAATATACTGATCCCACTACACCTACGCTACACTAATGTACTGATCCCACTACACCTACACTACACTAATATACTGATTCCCCTACACCTACACTACACTAATATACTGATCCCACTACACCTACACTACACTAATATACTGATCCCACTACACCTACACTACACTAATATACTGATCCCACTACACCTACACTACACTAATATACTGATCACACTACACCTACACTACACTAATGTACTGATCACACTACATCTACACTACACTAATGTACTGATCCCACTACACCTACACTACACTAATGTACTGATCCCACTACAACTACACTACACTAATGTACTGATCCCACTACAACTACACTACACTAATATACTGATCCCACTACACCTACACTACACTAATATACTGATCCCACTACACCTACACTACACTAATATACTGATCCCACTACACCTACACTACACTAATATACTGATCCCACTAAACCTACACTACTCTAATATACTGATCACACTACACCTACACTACACTAATATACTGATCACATTACACTACACTACACTAATATACTGATCACACTACACCTACACTACACTAATATACTGATCCCACTACACCTACACTACACTAATATACTGATCGCACTACACCTACACTACACTAATATACTGATCCCAGTACACCTACACTACACTAATATACTGATCCCACTAAACCTACACTATACTAATATACTGATCGCACTAAACCTACACTACTCTAATATACTGATCACACTACACCTACACTACACTAATATACTTTTCCCACTAAACCTACACTACACTAATATACTGATCCCACTACACCCACACTACACTAATATACTGATCCCACTACACCTACACTACACTAATATACTGATCCCAGTACACCTACACTACACTAATATACTGATCCCACTACACCTACACTAATATACTGATCCCACTACACCTACACTACACTAATATACTGATCCCACTAAACCTACACTATACTAATATACTGATCACATTACATCTACACTGCACTAATATACTGATCCCATTACACCTACACTACACTAATATACTGATCCCATTACACCTACACTACACTAATATACTGATCACACTACACCTACACTACACTAATATACTGATCCCACTACACCTACACTACACTAATATACTGATCCCACTACACCTACACTCCACTAATATACTGATCCCACTACACCTACACTACACTAATATGCTGATCCCACTACAGCTACACTACACTAATATACTGATCACATTACACCTACACTACACTAATATACTGATCACAATATACCTACACTACACTAATATACTGATCCCACTACACCTACACTACACTAATATACTGATCCCACTACACCTACACTACACTAATATACTGATCCCACTACACTACACTAATATACTGATCCCACTACACTACACTAATATACTAATCCCACTACACCTACACTACACTAATATACTGATCCCACTACACCTACACTAATATACTCATCCCACTACACCTACACTAATATACTGATCCCACTACACCTACACTACACTAATATACTGATCCCACTACACCTATACTACACTAATATACTGATCACACTACACCTACACTACACTAATATACTGATCCCACTACACCAATATACTGATCCCACTACACCTACACTACACTAATATACTGATCCCACTACACCTACAGTACACTAATATACTGATCGCACTACACCTACACTACACTAATATACTGATCACACTACACCTACACTACACTAATATACTGATCACACTACACCTACACTACACTAATATACTGATCACACTACACCTACACTACACTAATATACTGATCACACTACACCTACACTACACTAATATACTGATCCCACTACACCTACACTAAACTAATATACAGATCACACTACACCTACACTACACTAATATACTGATCCCACTACACCTACACTACACTAATATACTGATCACACTACACCTACACTACACTAATATACTGATCCCACTACACCTACACTACACTAATATACTGATCACACTATACCTACACTACACTAATATACTGATCCCACTACACCTACACTACACTAATATACAGATCACACTACACCTACACTACACTAATATACTGATCCCACTACACCTACACTACACTAATATACTGATCACACTACACCTACACTACACTAATATACTGATCCCACTACACCTACACTACACTAATATACAGATCACACTACACCTACACTACACTAATATACTGATCCCACTACACCTACACTACACTAATATACTGATCACACTACACCTACACTACACTAATATACTGATCCCACTACACCTACACTACAATAATATACTGATCACACTATACCTACACTACACTAATATACTGATCCCACTACACCTACACTACACTAATATACTGATCCCACTACACCTACACTACACTAATATACTGATCACACTATACCTACACTACACTAATATACTGATCACACTATACCTACACTACACTAATATACAGATCACACTACACCTACACTACACTAATATACTGATCCCACTACACCTACACTACACTAATATACTGATCACACTACACCTACACTACACTAATATACTGATCCCAATACACCTACACTACACTAATATACTGATCACACTATACCTACACTACACTAATATACTGATCCCACTACACCTACACTACACTAATATTGGCTCTGTCCTAGGTTCCTATCTCTGTGAGTTCTGCACTCCCAGAGCCACCTGGCCTTTCAGTGCTGGGAGAAATCTGAACTTACAAATGGCAAAGATAATGATTGAAGGATGGTGGCTGATTATAGATGGAGCCATATGAGATGCTCACCAGCCGGCCTACCGGGTCCCGGACCCTGGGTTTGGTGTCTCCTGCAGTGGGGTCCGTCACTGTATAATAGGATTGTCCCTCTCCCTAAGACCCCGAAAACTGAAGTGCATATTACTTGCCGGTTAGTATCTTCAGGCCAAAGTGTGATTGTTCCCAGCAAGAGAAAACAAGTAATCTTGTAGATAGGATACCTTTACATTGGCTAACCGAATACATATTATGGCAAGCTTTCAAGCCTCTCCGGATTCTTCCTCAGGCATGATAATATAGATCCGAAGAGGCATGTGTATATATATATACACGCACACACACATACACATATCTTTGACAAGGCACAGACATGGTGTGATTAAATTGCACTTAAAACAATACCAGAACAGGATGGGTAGAGAAATAAATAAATACTTCAATAGTCTACTGATTAAGGCCGCCTGCAGACGGGGGGATTTGCATTGCAAAAACCGCAGCACACTACGGCAATATGCAATTTCATGTCCACAAGCGGAAATCGATTTTGTGCGGTCTCCCCACGGACGGCTTCCTTGAAGACAATGAAAGCCATCAATCCTGCAATCATCATTGCAGCAATGGTTGTGAGATCAACGCCATCACCCAGCAACGGCGTGGCGTATTCTATACTGTGCATGAGCGCCGGCCGGCACATCCGCAGAACCGAATAGAAGACGCTGGACAGGTAAGCAGGCATCACTGAAGGAGCACAGGGAGCAGAGCCGCGCATGAGACCTACATGGGGCAGAGCTACACTATAAGGACACGGCAGAAAGGGGGCGCTATCACCGGCTGCACAAGATCCCTGAGGAGGAAGATGGTCAAAAGGGGTTAATCCTCCCCCAGCGGTCCTGAAGGGGTTAATACTCTTCTTCCCCACTGACCTGACATGAGGGGACACACAGACCTCCAGCTGTAGAGCCGGACAGCAGCTTCCAGGACCTGTGATGATGTCACCGTCATGTGATCACCTGTGTGGGAGGAGTCAGGGGTCACATGACCAGGGGATATTCTGCTGTGCTGGCTGTGATCACTGCTGGGTGAGCTGAAGGGATGTGTGGGGTCAGGATGGATGTAGCAGAGCCGTGTTCATGTGATGCACATGCAGCAGAGCTGCATTACTTGGACACGGCAGAAAGGGGGCGCTATCACCGGCTGCACAAGATCCCTGAGGAGGAAGATGGTCAATAATCCCTGAATGACTGCAAACCCCCTGCAGCGAGATCTGGTGGCCGCAGCACTGAAGGGCCCATCTGTTCTGTTAGATGCGGACTGAACACTGAAGGTCTTCTACCCTGAACCCCAAGATGTCACCCGAAGCACAAGACAAGTCACCCCAATATGGCCAAAACCAGATAGATAAGCCACAGGAGAGACCGTCATGTCTGCTGTGAGGAGGCTGAAGCTCGGGGGGCATCGGACCCTCCAACAGGACAGCAATCCCCAGCAGACCTTAGAGCCCCCCAAGGCTCGGTGCCAGAAGACGTCCTGGAGGTTCTGGAGATCTTCTTATAACCCTGGAAGAGATGAGACTAACCGGAGCAGAAGTAGAGCTGCCAGCAGAAGACGGAGAGAACCCCGAGGGGGCCTGTGTTACCCAAACCAGACTGATACCACCCTTAATTCAGGATTAAATAAAAGTCAAAGGTCCATCTGGTGCTGACCGACATATAAGGCCTCTTTACACATAACAATTATCGCCCAAAATTAGTTCAGTCGAATAAGCGAATTCAGCAAATTTGAGCAATAATTGTTCAGTGTGAATGCGGGGTAAAAAAAGATTGCTAACTTTTTTTTTAAGTTTATTTTTCTGTCAACTTTAAAAAAACCTCATTAGTAGAGATGAGCGAGTACCAAAGGTGCTCGTTACTCAAGTCGAGCTTTTCGTAATGCTTGAGAGCTCATTTTGAGTAACGAACCCCATTGAAGTAAATGGGAGACTCTAGCATTTTTCAAGGTAACCCATGCTCTGCATAGGGGAGGTTGTGTGAATCACCTAAAAAACATCAAAAAGTCACGTAAACGCCACAGAAATGGATAGGGGATGGCAGGGGCAGCATCTAAGGCTCCCAGGTCGCACTAATAAGCCAAATTGGGGGTAAGAGCCTGGCGTCACCCCCCTAACAATTTACTTGGGGCCGACCATAAGCAGCAAGGCACACGCGCTGGCACATCTTAGCTAAGCACCACACTAGGTGCAATGAAGGCCAATCACCGCCTGCGGATGACACCGCTGCCTCTTCTCCTGGGTTACATACTGGCATTGCTGTCCAAGTCTCCGCACGAGCCTGCGTCCACAGTGCACACAAAATTTTCCCTGCGCAGCGTTCAGCTGCCCTCATACCACACGCTGGCTTGATAGCCACACCACCCTCATGTCTATTTATAAGTGCGTCTTGCATGGGGAGGAACCAGAGACACCCACTGCAGAGGGTTGGCAGGGCCTGGCAGCGACCCTCTTCGAAAGTGTGGGTGATAGCCTACAATGCTAATGAGAAATGATGATAGATTGACGTACGATCATCATTCCAATACAGTGCCACCTCCGTCACAAAATTGTCAGGAGCCACAAACATTGGCATAAAGGGGACTCAGATGCCAGCACTTCTACACATCTCCACAATGCAGCAACGCATATTAACACCAAAGATTGGTTTGAAGCAGGAGTTGTCACAAAAGTAGCTACCACAGGTATACAGTGATCCTGTGAACGTCTCATTAAATCAGTTACGGTTGCTTTCATTGCTCCAAAGACTGGATGTACCATGAAGAAGTTCCACAGGCCAAACCTGGCACAATTGCATTCCCTCCCCCCCCCCAGGACCTCGGCCTCTGCCCACACCCTCTACAATCGTGGGCATAAAGTGGACTTGGATGCTAGTACTGCTGTGAACGTCTCATTCATTCAGTTACACTTCTTCAGATTGGTCCAAATCAGTGTCTCAGATAGCTGTGGTAACACAAGAGCAAATACATGTCAACCAGTGCTGATCCCCAGACCCCAAGCAGGAGAGGGAGGTGGCATAATAAGCCCAAGAAACCGTGACCGAGGCAGGACCCACCATCCTATGTGTGGGAAGTACATGAGTGGGCCCAGGGTCAGGCTCGGTCCCAGACCCTACCTTGTATGACCCAGCTGCACACCACGATGGGAAAGCCGACTGCACCCTACCCAAGTCATTCAGTGTATTTGTACCAGACAGCTGAACACCGCCATTGAAAACTTTTGTGCACCCACAGCATAGGCGAGCCCATGAAACCCAAGGCCAGTATTAAACATGAAGAAATGAGAGTGCCCAAACATGGCAGAGCTTCACCCCGCCCAGGACCTCGGCCTCTGCCCACACTTCTGCCCAATTTATTCTGTTTATGTGCCAGACAGCTGAACACCGCAATGGAAAAGCCGAACCCCTGAAACATTTATGTAGCAAGAGTACAGGCGAACTCCTCAAACATTTCTGTAGTAGGTGTATTGCGAACCCCTGAAAATTTCTGTACCTACAGTATAGGCGAACCCCTCAAACCTTTATGTAGTAAGGGTATAGGTGAACCCCTGAAACATTTCTGTACCAAGAGTATAGGCAAACCCCTGAAACATTGGTGTACCAAGAGTATAGGCGAACCCCTGAAACATTTGTGTACCAAGAGTATAGGCGAACACCTGAAACATTTCTATAGCAAGCGTATAGGCGAACCCCTCAAACATTTCTGTAGCAAGCGTATAGGCGAAACCCTAAAACCTTTCTGTAGCAATAGTATAGGCGAACCCCTGAAACATTTCTGTAGCAAGAGTATAGGCGAAACCCTGAAACCTTGCTGTAGCAAGTGTGGAAGCGAACCCCTGAATCATTTCTGTAGCAAGAGTATAGGCGAACTCCTCAAACATTTCTGTAGGAAGTGTATCGGCCAACCCCTTAAACATTTCTATACCCACAGTATAGGCAAACCTCTCAAACCTTTATGTAGCAAGTGTACAGGCGAACCCCTGAAACATTTGTGCACCAAGAGTATGGGCGAGCCCCTGAAACATTGGTGTACCAAGAGTATAGGCGAAACCCTGAAACATTTGTGTACCAAGAGTATAGGCGAACCCCTAAAACATTGGTGTACCAGGATTATAGGCGAACCCCTAAAAAATTTGTGTACCAAGAGTTTAGGTGAACCCCTGAAACATTGGTGTACCAAGAATATAGGCAAACCCCCTGAAACATTGGTGTACCAAGAGTATAGTCGAACCCTTGAAACATTGGTGTACCAAGAGTATAGGCGAACCCCTGAAACATTTCTGTAGCAAGAGTATAGGCGAAACCCTGAAACATTTCTGTACCAAGAGTATAGCCGAACACCTGAAACATTTCTGTAGCAAGCGTATGGGCAAACCCCCCAAACATTTCTGTAGCAAGAGTATAGGCGAAACCCTGAAACCTTTCTCTAGCAATAGTATAGGCGATCCCCTGAAACATTTCTGTAGCAAGAGTATAGGCAAAACCCTGAAACCTTGCTGTAGCAAGTGTAAAGGTGAATCCCTGAAACATTTATGTAGCAAGAGTATAGGCGAACTCCTCAAACATTTCTGTAGCAAGTGTATCCGCGAACCATTGAAAGATTTCTGTACCCACAGACTAGGCGAACCCCTCAAACCTTTATGTAGCAAGCGTATAGGTGAACCCCTGAAACATTTGTGTACCAATAGTATAGGCGAACCCCTGAAACATTGGTGTACCAAGAGTATAGGCAAACCCCTGAAACATTGGTGTACCAAGAGTATAGGCGAACGCCTGAAAAAAAATTGTGTACCAAGAGTATAGGCGAACCCCTGAAACATTGGTGTACCAAGAGTATAGGCGAACCCCTGAAACATTGGTGTACCAAGAGTATAGGCGAACCCCTGAAACATTGGTGTACCAAGAGTATAGGCGAACACCTGAAAACAATTGTGTACCAAGAGTATAGGTGAACCCCTGAAACATTGGTGTACCAAGAGTATAGGCGAATACCTAAAAAAATTTGTGTACCAAGAGTATAGGCGAACCCCTGAAACATTGGTGTACCAAGAGTATAGGCGAACACCAGAAAAAACTAGTTTACCAAGAGTATAGGCGAAGCCTGGAAAAATTAGTTTGCCAAGAGTATAAGCGAAGGCCTGAAAAATTGGTGTACTAAAAATATAAGTGTACCGCTAAAAAATTGGTTTACCCGGAGGGCAGGTGAAACCCATAAACATTTTTTAAAGATAGAGCTCATTGTTGCTTAATTCGCAACAGAGCCTGGAGGCAGCCCTCCGAAAAAATTGGTTTTAACAGAGCCTTTTGGCCCGCAGAAAAATTGGCAGTTCAGCATGATTACATGCTGTTTTAAGAGGAGGAGGAGTAAGTTCCGAGAGGGATAGACCAAGCTACTTCTCCCTTTTTTTGGGGTGATAGAGGATGCATATTTCTCCTGTTGCAGCTAAAAAATCTTATGATCCGCTGCTTTCCACTGGTGGAGAAGAGAAGTCTGGGGAAATCCTGCATTTGTTCATCTTAATGAGTGTAAGCATGTCGGTGCTGTCAGTTGACAGGCAGGTACGCTTATCCGTGATGATCCCCCCAGTAACACTAAACACCCTCTCTGATAACACGCTAGCGGCAGGGCAGGCCAGCACCTTCAGTGTGTACAGCGAAAGTTTGTGCCACGTGTCCAGCTTTCACACCCAATAGTTGTATGGAGCAGAGGGATCGCGGAGTATGGTGGTACGATCAGCTATGTACTCCCTCACCATCTTTTTACAGTGCTCCCTCCGACTCAGCCTTGACTGGGGAGTGGTGACACAGTCATGCTGGGGAGCCATAAAGCTGGCAAAGGCCTTGGAGAGTGTTCCCCTGCCTGCGCTGGACATGCTGCTTGATCCCCACGGCTCCCCTGCTAGTTGGCCCTCTGAACTACGTCTTCTATTGCTAGCGCTGGCAGATGTGAACATTAGCATCATTTTTTCCCCCAGGGCCCTGTGGTATTACATCACTCTCGTACTCCTTTCCTCTTCGGGAATGAGAGTGGAAAGGTTCTCCTTATACAGTGGGTTGAGAAGGGTGTACACCCAGTAATCCGTGTTGGCCAGAATGAATCTAACGTGAGGGTCACAGGAAAGGCAGCCTAACATGAAGTCAGCCATGTGTGCCAGAATCACAGTACGCAACACATCGCTGTCCTTACTAGAAGGATGAATTTCATGATCCTCCTCCTCTTCAGCCCATACACGCTGAACAGATGAGAGGGAAGCACCATGGGTACCCTCTGCAGTGTGGCCAGCAGTCTCTAACCCATCCTCCTCCTCCAAAATGCACTGAGATACAGACATGAGGGTGATCTGGCTATAAAGCAACATACTGTCATCCCCCATCTCCTGTTCTAACCACAAAGTGTCAGCCTTAAAGCTTAGCAGCGAACTTCTCAGCAGGCAAAGCAGCGGGATGGTAACGCTAATAAAGACCACATCGCCACTCACCATTTGTGTAGACTCCTCAAAGTTTCTGAGGACCTGGCAGATGTCGGCCATCCATGCCCACTCCTCTGTGAAGAACTGCGGAGGCTGACTACCACTCTGCCGGCTATGCTGCAGCTGGTATTCTACAATTGCTCTACGCTGCTCATAAACTCTGGCCAACATGTGCAGCGTAGAATTCCAGCGCGTGGGCACGTCGCACAGCAGTTGGTGCTCTGGCAGCTGAAAGCGATGTTGCAATGTCCTGGCTGCATCCATGGTGGACTTGCGGAAATGTACGCTCACGTGGCGCACCTTGCCGAGCAGGTCAGACAAGGGGGCGTACTTTTTCAGAAACCGCTGAACCACCAGATTGAACATGTGGGCCAGGCTTTGCACGTGTGTGAGGCTGCCAAGCTGCAGAGCCGCCACCAGGTTATGGCCATTGTCACACACGACCATGCCTGGTTGGAGAAAGCCAGAGATCGGTCTGCTCCGTCAGACCCTGTAACAGCTTGGGGGTGGTGTGCCTCTTGTCACCTAAGCTGATTAGTTTCAGCACGGCTTGCTGACACTTCCCCACCGCAGTGCTGCCGCACCGCGCGCTACTGACTGCTGGTGATGTGCTCACACTTCTTAATTGAGAGGTGGAGGTGGCAGAGGAGGAAGAGTGATAATACGACGGAGTAACCATCGCCGAGGTAGGACCTGCTATTCTCGGTGTGGGTAGCACATGAGCAGTTCCAGGCTCTGACTCGGTCCCAGCCTCCACCAAGTTCACCCAATATGCCTTCAGGGAGATGTAGTGTCCCTGCCCGCCAGCACTTGTCCACGTGTCCATCGTTAAGTAGACCTTCCCAGTAACAGCGTTGGTGGGGGCACGGTTTATGTTGCAGGAGACATGCTGGTGTAGGGCGGGGATGGCGCACCAGGAAGAATTGTAGTGACTGGAGACCGCCACTGCATTCATGTTTTTGAAAGCCTCAGTTTCGACTAGCCTGTATGGCATCATCTCCAGGCTTAGTAATTTTGCAATGTGCACGTTTAAAGATTGTGCATGCGTGTGGGTGGTGGCGTATTCCCGCTTTCACTCCAACACTTGTGTTAGCGACAGGTGAACGTTCTGCTGGGAGACATTGCTGGAGGCAGTGGAGGACCATGGAGGTGAGGGTTTGGGTGCAGGCCAGGAGGTGCTTGTGCTTGCATCCTGAGAGGGGGATTGGATCTGTGTGCCAGGTTGTGGCACAAGGGAAGAGGCAGTGGTGTTACCCGGAGGCCATGAATGGCCTTCGTTCCACCTTGTGGGGTGCTTGGCCATCATACGCCTACGCATGTTGGTGGTGGTGAGGCTGGTAGTGGTGGCTCCCGACTGATCTTAGTGCAGCACAGGTTGCACACCACTGTTCATTGGACGTCCGCGCTCTCACTAAAAAACATTCACACCTCTGAACACCTAGCCCTCTGCACGGAGGCTTGCTGTGAGGAGGTGCTGTGGGAAACAGTTGGGGGATTATTTGCTCTGGCCCTGTCTCTCCCCCTGACCACCCCACTGCCTCTTCCAGTGGCCCTGTCCTGCTGCTGCACTTGCCTCCCCCTCTGAAGCTTAGCAAGCCAGGTGGGGTCAGTCACCTCATCGTCCAGCAGCTCTTCCTCTGAATCCTCTGTCTGCACCTCCCTTGGACTTACTGCCCTTACAACAACCTCACTGACAGACAACTGTGTTTCATCCTCCTCTTCCACAAAAAGCTCTTGAGACAGTTGCCGGAAGTGCCCAGCCTCATCACCCGGACTCAGGGAAATTTCCAAATGTTGGGCATCGGTCACAAGAAACTCGGGTGAGGAACCGTTTTTTCCGACTTAGGGCAGGGACCCGAGAACAGTTCCTGGGAGTCTGCCTGCTCAGAGTCTCTCCTTTTCCTGGAGTGACGAGGCTGGGAGGAAGGAGGAGTAGCAGCCATTGGATTCAGAGTTGCAGTGCCTAGGCCGGGAGTAGTGGACTGCGGAGAAGATTGTGTGGTCGACACATTGCTGGACGCGTTTTCTTCCATCCATGACAGGACCTGCTCATGCTGCTCTGTTTGTAATAAAGGTCTACCACGTTGACCCGTAAATTGTGATATGAAGCTAGGGAGCCCAGAAACTTGCCTCTCTCCTAATCCCGCAGCAGCCGGCTGTGATTTACCACGCCCAGAAACTCGGCCTATGCCCACACCCTCACTTGGACATCCGCATCCTTGACCCTTACCGCTACTCCTCATCATGGCGGATTAAGGATAGAGCAGGGCCCAAATAAATTACCCCACTGTACAGCACTGACAACTGGGCCTTAATTCAGCGCACACATAGACTTGTAGATAGCGGAGGCTCTATGCTGTGACTTGAAAAAATTAACCCGCTGTCTTGCGCTAATACCTAGGGGTAATTTACTGCTCGCAGAGACTTGTAGATAAGAGAGGCTGTGTGGAGTGAGAGAAGACTCTAAAGCCAGTGGATAGTGCTGGTAACTGTGGCTATCTCAACCCCACCAAGGAAAGGGTATTGTGAGACGCTCTGCATAGCGGCAGAGCTGAAATACGTTGCAGTGGCCCAGGAAATATTACAGTACTGTTTACCGGTGAGACCTCTGTCTAATGCACTGCAGACATAGAACGGTAGTTTGCAGTAGGCTAGGAAATATTAGAGTGCAGTTTCACGGTGAGAGCTGGTTGTACGGCACTGCAGGCTGAGAAAGCTATTACTGAAAGGCTGGGAACAGGCCTAGATGCGTAATACAAAAATGGATGCATGACTGCTCCCAGCCAGCCACAACTATAATGCACAAGGTGAGATGTAGCCCTAAGAAGGACCATTGGGGTTCTTGTATGGAGGATCAGGAGGACTGTATAACTTTCCCTATATAAGTAGCTCTGTCCCTACACTCTGCCTTATGCACAGCACACACAGAACAGTATAGCTGAAATGGCCTGCACAGCTCGGGATGCTTAAAAAAAATAAATGGTGCACTAGTGCTTCCAGCCAGCCACAACTATAATGCACACGATGAGGAGTAGCCCTAAGAAGGACCGTTGGGGTTCTTGAAGACAGGATCCTATGCTAACACTTTCCCTGTATAAGCAGCAGCACTTGCCCTAACCTCTGCCAGCATGCATCTGAGGCGAGCCGCGGGCGGGACCAGTTTAAGTACCCGGCGGTCACCTGATCGGCCCAGCCACTCACTACTGGGGGGAAGAGAGGGCTGGCACATCACAGCAGGAAGTGGTAATGCCTTCCCCCCATGTCTATTGGCTAGAAAATGGCGCTAAACATGCGGGGAAGGAAATGCAATTGACTCGAGTACCGCGTGGTGTTCGTCTCGAGTAACGAACATCTCGAGTACCCTAATACTCGAACGAGCATCAAGCTCGGACGAATGTGCTCGCTCATCTCTAATTCCAATAGTAAACCTGGAGCAAGTGTGTGAATTTCACAGTGCCACATCACTTATACGTTCCATATAGTAATGGTGAACAAAAATAGGAAAGGCATAAAAACATAACAAATATGATATTATATTGAGACTCCATATGTCAGAATTACAGCACCATACCAGATCCAAAATAACGCCTGTGCCATATTATAATGATACGCATGAGGATTCTGCAATGCAGTATTCTAACCGTTGCAATGGCATTATAATGGAACTAGACATGTGACCTTTCCAACGATACATCTCACCAAGGATACTACACGTCCCATATTACGAGTATAATGTTACTACAAAGAATGGAGAAGGTGAAACGGGACCCCAACTATGAATATAAAGAGTTCACACACCAGACGTTATCACATCATTATCTATACAGTGTTACAGATTCCAACATTACATCATAAATCCCAAATTTGTCCTTTTCAACATCATTTTTAACAGATTCCCTAAGCAGAGATGGAGTGTTTGGCCATATTAACCCTTTCTACCCCAGTACTCTGCACCAGACCTACTACAGATCCAGGGGCTAGGGCATACCAGGGTCAGTATCATCATCATGCTCATCCTTTGAGTTTGACTCAGATAGGCCGACCTTTTTGGCCAGAATGTTGGGATTAGTAGTGCATGGACTGTTGTACTGCGGAGCACATAGCCTGTCCTGACACTCCTTCTGTGTGAAATCTCTAATTAATCAGATTTTACAACAAGATGTCGGTAATTATGTTACTTATTGTTTATTCTTGACCTTTTGACCACAATGTTAATTACAATTAGCAGATGTAAATGACATAGCATGTAACTAATTAGGGAAATTCCCTTTTTTCATCATTCTGTGTATTCTGTGTACAAACGCAGTAGTGGAACTACTGATAAAAAAAAGACAAACTGAGGGTGCGTTCACACGAACGTATATCGGCTCGGTTTTCACGCCGAGCCGATATACGTTGTCCTCGTGTGCAGGGGGGGGATGGAAGAGCCAGGAGCAGGAACTGAGCTCCCGCCCCCCTCTCTGCCTCCTCTCCGCCCCTCTGCACTATTCGCAATGGGGAGAGGCGGGGCAGGGCGGGGCTAAGTGGTGCGAATTGGCCCCGCCCCCGTCCCGCCTCTCCCCATTGCAAATAATGCAGAGGGGCGGAGAAGAGGCAAAGAGGGGGCGGGAGCTCAGTTCCTGCTCTAAGGCTCTTCCATCCTCCCCCCCCTGCACACGAGTACGACGTATATCGGCTCGGCGTGAAAACCGAGCCGATATACGTTCATGTGAATTCACCCTAAGGCTTCTTTCACAAGAGCGCATATTGGCCGGCTGTTTTCACAGCCAGCCAATATACGCTTCGTTGTAAGTGAAAGATTGGGTGAACGGGCGCACAACTCAAACGTTTGTGCGCCCGTTTATATAGCCTGGTAAGGACGGCGCAATCTCCCATTTCCAGGCCATCTCCCATTTCCCCTCCCTCCTCATTGCAGGCTTACCTGTCTTCCTCCCCTTTCGTTCTGTGCAATGGGAGGGGCCATCCCGCCTCTTGTCCATAACATCAATGTCCATTGCACAGAACTAAAGGGGGGGGGGGGGAGAGGTAAGCCTGCACGAGTGGGGGGGGAGAACAGAGGGAGGAAGTTTAGCAGCCATGCTGCTAAACTCCCTCCCACCTACGGCCGCTGCCATGGGCTCCCATAGGAGCTTGTGCAGCGGCTAGATGTATTCCGGCCAAAACATAGTATCCCCTCTTCCTCCCATGCTTTTTTGGGGGTTATTTCTTGACCCCAGCGGCAGGGATGGGGTGTAAAAAGTGGTGCTCTGTGAGGCTTCGTAAGCTTGATGAGGTGCGACGGTCTCACACAGAAGGCGCCCAACAAGCTGCTCCTGGAACTGCAGGAAGGCGAGCGTTCCCAAGGCTTCTTGTAAATTACGTACTACAGGTAGCGGTCTCAATAACGCCCGGCTCATACGGCCGGATGTGGGATCTGCTTGCAGAGGCCCACAGCAGATCCCAGCTGTGAACCTGGCTGTGGCCCTGCGTACGGCCACGTAATGTACTGCGCATAACTGCATATTCACACAGGCGGTCATGCGCAGTACACCTTTTTTTGTTTATATTCCCCCCCCCATCCTCCGTCGCACAGTGATGACGTGGGTAACGGCGATCACAGACTCGGGCACCGCTCACCGCAGTATCCCGGTGACATCTCCTGCCTCCCGGCTACCTTCAGGAGCTGGCAGCCAGGAGATTTCAAATTTGCCAAGGCTTATGGCCTTCTGTGCATGCGGCTGACATATGATGCCTGTCATACATGCAGAGAAAGCGGCGTCAGGTGCTGGAGGACCAAATCACCACAGGATGGCATGGAAGACCAGGGTGAGTAATCTCAGCTGCCCCATAGATTCAATCCATGAGGGCAGCTGAATCTTTGCGCCGATTGCATTGCCGGAGGGTGGGGGACTCCCCAAGGCCCCCCATGACAGCTCCATGTTGTTATCTACCTCTTGGCACTGACAGCATGGAGCTGTCATGTCCATAGGCCACGCGGTTTTAATTCCCACAGGAAGCTGGTTTTTACGTCCTCGGGGATAAAAAGCCCATTTAACTAGGATGTAGAAACATTATGGGCTGGTCACTAAGGGGTAAAAAGGCCGTCTAACCCGAGTCTGCTTAATGTCCTTCTATTGGAGGAAAAACTAATATTCCTATAACTCCTCCCATTTCTAGTTTTTTTCCCCACATTTAATAATATCAGGCTTTGAGTTCAGATTTTCATACTTTTTTTATTTTTCGATACATATTGAACTCTATTTGCATGTGAAATCATATTGCACAGAATGAGTCTTTATTATCTTTACTCCATCGTTGTTTTTAAAAAGTTTTTTTTTTTTTAAATTGAAAAAAATGTAATAAAATGTAAAAATAAGCAAAACAAAAAAACGTCACATTGGTTTACTATGTGAAGGAAAAACGCTTAAAAAGTACATATCGCATTTCCTGAAAATAAAGGGTTCAAAAAGTTGCATGTATCCCAAAATGCTTGCAATAAAAAAAATACATACTGCCCCCCAAAAAACAAGCCAGCACTAAGCTAAACTGATAGAAAAATAAAAATGTTCTAACATATTAATGCTAACTATCTTTAATGAGAAATGCTTTTATTGTACACAAGTATATAGGTTTCAGGACATAATAAACATCTGGTTATAGGCAGATCTTAACATCAGGTAAATATAACCTCAAATGAAGAACACATGACAAATTACACCGAGTCATTAAGAGAACGTAGGGCAAAATGCAGAAGCAGTGTGTGAAAAATTAAAAACACCTTTACGGCTTCCATACGAGGTAAGAGGGAAAGTAGCAACCAGATGCCAAATGCTCTTGAGTAGTTGACCCTATTCACCTAATTGTAAGACCTTCTAAAGACCAGATTTATTTTTCTTATCTCCATATAAATCTATAGAATCTAAAGAGGGCGTGGAGTGCCCAGTTTTTCCCAGGAATACATTATAGATATAGATAAAATAAATATAAAAACATCTCCATAAAAAAAATGCAGCCTCCCTCCCAATTAAAACTTTTTTCGTTATTACACCAGTTAAATGGGTGTGTCCTGACTTTTGCCTCACGCTATTTTTATATAACTCTAAACACATGGTATTGCAGTAACTGCACTCACCTGCAGAATGAAGATTACTCGTTAGTTATGTCACAGACAGAGGGCTTATTTACACGTCCGTATATCGGCCGGGTTTTCACGCCCGGCAGATATACGGTGTCTCTTTCTGCAGGGGGAGGAGCAGTGCACTGAGCATCCGCCCATTCTCTGCCACTATTTCCAATGGGAGGGGGCGGGTTGAAACTTAGCTCCGCCCCCACCCCTCCTATTGCACTGCTCCCGGCCCGGCTTGCCTCCTCTCCCTGCAGATAGAGACACCGTATATAGGCTGGGCGTGAAAACCCGGCCGATATACGGATGTATGAACAAGCCCTGAATGGTAGAAAATATAAGTTATTATACCCCAAAATGTTGCCATTAAATAAACAGAACTCCTAACCATCCCTCACGGTCGTGGAGCCAAAAATAAAATAGAGATCAGTTGGAAACAACCTTTCGATTATTTTTATCCCCATCATTTTGTCCTGGACACTATTTGCCTTTTCTCTTGTATGACGTGGTTTCTCCGTTAGGCCGGTTTGATACGGCCGAGAAGACTCCACCAGATTTGTGCGCTGTGAGTCATACACATGAGCAATGCTTTCCTGCATACCACCGCAATGCGATGCTCTGCAGGCAACAAATCAAAGCGTATCGGCAGCAGCGCCGCCCTGTTGAAAGCTATGGCAGAGCTTTGCGATTCCCTTCATCCCTGCAGTGATGCGAGGTTTGTTTCACATGAAAACGCCTCACATCTCTGGGACATTCACATGGCTGATTCACGGCTCGATATTGCCCTCGCCCATGTGAAACTATCTTTAGGGCTCATTCACACGAGTGTAAGCATGTAACGCTGCGAGTATCCCATGCATTGTATGCATCGCAGATAGGGATGAGCGAGTATACTCGCTAAGGCACTACTCGCTCGAGTAATGTGCCTTAGCCGAGTATCTCCCCGCTCGTCCCTAAAGATTCGGGGGCCGGCGCGGGGCGGGGAGCTGCGGGGAGGAATGGAGGGGAGATCTCTCTCTCCCACCCGCTCTCCCCTGCTCCCCGCTGCAACTCACCTGTCAGCTGCGGCGGCCCCCGAATCTTTAGGGACGAGCGGGGAGATACTCGGCTAAGGCACATTACTCGAGCGAGTAGTGCCTTAGCGAGTATACTCGCTCATCCCTAATCGCAGACCTTTCGTTCTGCTGTTCGGGACTGAGTAGCAGTGTGGTTTATGTTTTTTTCAAATTCCCCCACTCTGCGGGGAATTGCTGCCCCTTCGCAATGCCTGCATACGAACAGCCCTTTAAGGGCCACATATGATATGTGGAGAAATAGAGCATGTTCAATTTATTTCTCCTGCGTACCACATGCAGTGTCCACACGCAGGGGCGTAACAAGATTTGATAGTAAAAATATTTCCTACAATCTGAACATGAAAAACACTTTTCTCCTGTATGACTTCCCTGATGTAAAAAAAAACACTCATGTAAATGACCCCATTCAAAAGAATTGCGTTCATATGCATGCCAGATTTGTGCATCTCATACCGCACAAAAATCGCACGATTTTCTGGGTCACGTGAAAGGGGCCCAAGAATGAACCCATTGAAATCAATGGACTGTATTCTCTGCGTTTTGCGCAGAAATATGGTCGTGTGCAGCTGCCTTAGTAAAATAGCTATTAGAAAAAAGCCAGAATAAGAAGTTCCAAACCTTCGCCCTGTTGCAGTTGTAAAAAAAGGCACTGTTTACAGCAGATCTAAAAAAGTCCTTAATGACCTTTAGTTAACATCCAATCGTAGCAGTTTTTGCTTGTTTTGGAGCATTTGCTAATCAGAGGAGTTTAACAAAAAAATAGTCACTTTTCTGTGTGAGTACTTGGATATTTAAAAACTGGTGATTTCCTAGTGAACATCAATAAGCCTTCTCTTCTGTGTGACCTTTTTGATGTTTAACAAGATTTGATTTCAGAGTAAAATGTTTCCCACATTCTGAACATGAAACTTGCTTCTCCCCTGTGTGAATTTTCTGGTGCGTTACAAGATTTGATTTGCTAGTAAAATATTTCCCACATTCTGAACATAAAAATGGCGTTTCTCCTGTGTGAGTTCTTTGATGTCTAACCAGATTTGCTTTGTGAGCAAAACCTTTGCCACAATCTGAACATGAAAATGGCTTCTCTCCTGTGTGAATTTTCTGGTGCGTTACAAGATTTGATTTGCTAGTAAAACCTTTGCCACAATCTGAACATGAAACTGGCTTCTCCCCTGTGTGAATTTTCTGGTGCGTTACAAGATTTGATTTTCTAGTAAAATATTTCCCACATTCTGAACATAAAAATGGCTGCTCTCCTGTGTGACTTCTCTGATGTATAACAAGATTTGCTTTGCTAGTAAAACATTTCCCACATTCTGAACATGAAAACGGCTTCTCTCCTGTGTGGGTTCTCTGATGTACAAAAAGATTTGCTTTATAAGTAAAACATTTCCCACATTCCGAACATGAAAATGGCTTCTCTCCTGTGTGAATTCTCTGATGTATAACAAGATATTCTTTGGTAGTAAAGCATTTCCCACATTCCGAACATGAAAATGGCTTCTCCCCTGTGTGAGCTCTTTGATGTTCTCCTCTTCTGTAACTTTTCTTCTGCTTAACAGTCTGTGATGGATCAGAGGATGGGGCCTGTATAAAAGCACTAGATGATGGATCTTTGCTATGAAGGGCTGAAGGTATATTTGGGACAATGGCAGGTTCTTCATATGCATCTTGTCTACCATTATCATCCAATTCAAAATCTACAGATATCAGACGTCCCTCTGAGCTCCTGGTACCGTCACCTGCCAAGAATAAAGCTGATTTTACCATTATTGAACATAAGAAAAATGATATTGACATTTCTATATAAATTACAGGTCACATAGCAAAATGCAATTAGACAGAAATAAGCAATTAGATCACAATCTAACAGTAGACCTCAGAGAGAGGACCAGTAGATCTTGATGTTCTGACACCAAGGTGTTATCTTCCTCCCTCTCCACATCTCCATGACAACCAATGTGCAAGAGAACATTTCATTAGGAGATAGAGTAATAGAGTTTACTTAGTTCTAAAATTGGGAAGATATTCTTATCTCAATAGTACTGACAGCAAACAATGAAGGAATCGGCCTCGTTCACATAGATATATTATATATCAGGACTACAGATGGATTTTACACTCATCTATTTCAAAACATTTATTCTTCTAAATAATGGATACAATACAGAAGATAATCGGGTCATTATTATGATGTGGTGCCCATAATTACACCCATATTATAGATGCCCATCATGTGTTAGCGCCTAGAACGGTATCACATGTCAGCCACATTTAGTTTGTACTTTGGATGAATGGGGGAACATCCAGCGGAAACTGACAGATCCCAGAGCTTATGAATCTACAGAACTATCTGCAGCCGCTGACCGAGGAGAATCGGTGACTCCTCTCTGCTGTATTTAGTGGTTACTACTCACCTGGGCGGTTACCTGTAGGAATCTCCTCTTCAAACTCCTCTTTGACCATCACAATTGTCTCTGTAGTATTAATATCAGTCAGATCTTCATCCTGATCCAAAAGCTGTGAGACAAATATTGTAAAAGTCAGCAGACGGTTGGAGAAGTCGTGTGAAATGATCATTAATCATCATGAAAACTCCAAATGACCTGACTGGAGTAGTTATCTGAGCCACATAGCTGCAGGTCTAGAAGCCGGACATAGATATTAGATGACGGGTCAATGACCCCCCAGGAACCTCATACACATGTATATCTGGCATGGCTAGACACGCTGCACGTTGTCTCAGTGGAGGAGATCAGCGTCTACCAGATACATCCACTGTTTGTCTCGGGGGAAATGAAGGAGCAGATAGATATAAATCCAACCTGTTGGCTCCTTATTCCCACCAGCAGTCTCCACCGCCAGAAAACTGGGAGAAGATCCAGACAACATGTAAGGTCTCTGGTCAGCGGTAATCCTGCCATCTCCACCGGCCTCATCACACAAGGAGAAGACATCTAATAAGACTGAAGACAAGAGCTTCACAGCCTTCTACAGTTTAGAGGGACATCTCCATCTACCTGATGGTCCTGTGGAAGAAGAGGACGGGGACATATCTCTGGTGGGCTTCTCTTACTGGATGGAACTGGAGGAAACACAGACAGACACTGAAGTCATTCTTTACATACAGATAATAAAGTCCCCGTGTATTTAGTCCTGTCACCTGGTGATGGGAGCGGCTGGTAGTCCTCCATCATGGCCTCCTTGTACAGATCCTTGTGTCCTTCTAAATACTCCCACTCCTCCATGGAGAAATATACAGCGACATCCTGACACCTTATAGGAACCTGACAACACAATATACAGTCATCACCCAGAAGCCTCCAGTGCTGTTACTGTATAATGTCCCAGCATTCCCTGCACCATCACCTCTCCAGTCAGCAGCTCAATCATCTTCTTGGTGAGTTCTAGAATCTTCTGTACATTGATGTCCTCATGTATCAGGGGGTGAGGTGGGGGCCTTGTGATTGGGCTCAGGGGTCTTCCCCATCCATCACATATGGGGGCCCAACAGCCATCACTAGAGGTCTTCTTCACTACTGTGTAATCCTGTATATTGAGAGACATTGATTAATATCACTACAGACCAGGGGCGTAATTAAAGGCCCAGGGGCCCGGATGCAAAAAGTTCAGCTCTGCCCCACCCCAGTACCCATACCTAAACCATGCTGCATACAGCTGCAAAACAAATTTCCATACATGATCTGCCCCTTGGTGTAATCATTCCAAACATGACTCATTTCTTACACTATATGACAATTTGTTTGTAGCCCTGTAGGCCACTCTCAGACACACAGACCGCTTTTTACCGCTAACAGTGCAGCGTCCTGAGCACCATATTAACTGCGGTAGATCGCTCTGGTTGATTTTAATGGGGTTACTCAGACCTGAGCTGGAACGCACGTTTTTTAATGTTATGATTCTCAAAAGCTGTCTGTTCTATATTTGTGGCTTCACGTTTTTTAACGCACCTCCTCACCCATCACAATGATGGGGTGCATTAATAAACACTGTTAAACACTGTACCACGAGTTCAAAAATCACCACAAAAGAAGCAAAAATCTTCCCCGCGCTCCAAGGGTTAAACCAAAAGATACAGACCACAGGTCCGTAAATGACCAATACTATTTATTTTGCTACGCGTTTCAGCAACATATACAAACACATTAACAAAAATCTGTCTTATATACACACAAAATATAACACAGTCCTAAAACTGACCCGTGTGGTAGTCGCAGCGGACGCCATCAGAATGTCCGTCCTCCCTAGGGAGGTGATCCGAACATGTGACCTAGTCATGTGTCCATGATCACATGACTAGAATTCTCTACATGTGGAATGCATAATGCGTTCCACTCGCACTTCCTAAAACCATCTGCAATTAAGCCATATTTAACATATAACATATGGTAACTCCATCTGTATAAATCCACCTCATCAATATCAAAACGCTCATTAAACTATAGAAAAATAAGAAAAATATTCATATATATATATATTTTCTCATTAAAAAATGTCTAGCTAATATCTCCTGTAAAATAGGATTTATGTAAAAAAAATAATTATGGAATAATTTTTTTGATAATTTTTTTAAAAATCTTAAACTATATATTTCTCCTTTTCCTCTAAATCTTTTTGTATATAAATATATTTCAAAAATAATGACCATTATTCTTTATAATAAATTTTTTTTTAAAACTAAAACAGTTTTAGCTACCGTATATACCGGCGTATAAGGCGACGGGGCGTATAAGACGACCCCCCAACTGTCACCTTATACGCCGGTATTCAGTGGAGAAAAAAAAAAAAAATTTATTACTCACCTCCCCCGGCGTCCTGTCGCGCTCGGGCAGGATGTCGCTCGCTCCGGCAGGCTGTCGCTCGCTCCTCGTCCCCGCCGCAGCATAGCTTTCTGAATGCGGGGTTTGAAATCCCCGCTTCCAGAAAGCTAATACACACGCCGGCAGCCATGACATCATTGAATGGCTGTGATTGGCTAAAGCACACGTGGCTTCAGCCAATCACACTATTCAATGACATCATTGAATGGGTGTGATTGCTAACACGTGCGCCTTCAGCCAATCACAGCCATTCAATGATGTCATTGAATAGTGTGATTGGCTGAAGCCACGTGTGCTTTAGCCAATCACAGCCATTCAATGCTGTCATGGCTGCCGGCGTGTGTCTTAGCTTTCTGGAAGCGGGGATTTCAAGCCCCGCATTCAGAAAGCTATGCTGCGGCGGGGACGAGGAGCGAGCGACAGCCTGCCGGAGCGAGCGACAGCCTGCCGGAGCGCGACAGGACGCCGTGGGAGGTGAGTAAAAAAAATTTTTTTTTTTACACTTTTTTTTTTTGTATTACCGGCGCATAAGACGACCCCCGACTGCAGAGCAGATTTTTCGGGGTTCAAAAGTCGTCTTATACGCCGGTATATACGGTATATAAAGATGCATACACATACACACACACACACACACACACACACATATATATATATAAAGATATAAACAGATTTTTTTTTTTTTATAAATCAATCTTTATTGAGTTTTATATTTTTTCCAACATTAAACCCAGAGGGTCTAGACATAGTAGCACATTAATATGACGAACTTCAATGGAATGGAATACATCAAAATCTCGCCTTTGCCATCCGCTATTGTACGACTATAAGTCAGTATGTCTGAACCTCTATTAACACATCTATATCTGCGAAACAATAGTGTTCTAAACATTTGTAAATAAAGAACAGGGGTGGGGGTAAGGGAAACTCACAGGGCGAGGGGTTGGGGGGGGGGGAAGGGAGGGGGGGGGGGTAAATGCTCCTACCTTCTATCTTCCATCTCCAGTCTCTTTGTTTGTTTCAAAGGGTTCCCGGGGCTCTCCCATCCGACCTGCTTGGTATGATTAATGTCCACTTCGTCCGTCCATCCTCTGTCCGGGGCATCTCCGTGTTCGGCAACCACATGTGAAGAGGTGGGGTCTCTACCCTCTTTCCTATCTTTATGACCCGTTGGGCTTTCTGATAGCGTATTCGTTATGTTATGTTTGAATGCTTCTTTTTAAGGTATCCGCTTCCAGGGTGTCCACATTTCCACAAAAACGTCCCGCCTCCCGCTTTTCCAGCTGGAGAGTTCCTCTAGGTTGCAAATTAAGTCAACCTTCTCTTTCCACTGTGCGATTGAGGGAGGAGATTTTTGTAGCCACATTAAAGGAATCAGTGCTTTCGCTGCGTCAATAAGAATTGCAATTAATCTGTCTTTGAGCGGATGGAAATCCGCAGATGTTTTCCACAGGAAAACTTTTTCTGCTGTTAGGACCAAACCCGGTTTTATAGTCCTCAGTGTATTCTCCACCTTTCTCCAGAAGTTAAGTAGTTTTGTGCAGTCCCACCAGATATGTCGAAAGGATCCCGTTGTGATGTCACACCTCCAGCACCTGTCGTGGGGCGCTAATTTGTATGCGTGTAGCCATTGAGGGGTTTTGTACCACCTCGATGGTAGTTTGTAATGTCCCTCTTGAAGAAGGACACACGGAGAGAGGCCGAAGGATAGCTTAAGGGTGAGTTTTACCTCTGCTTCTGATAGGGATACGTTCAGCTCCTTCTCCCATGAGTTAATAAAACCTGGTCTAGAGGTTGTTGATGCTGAGATAAATTTCCTGTGGATGTGTGAGATTATTTTATGGCGCGGGAATCCCTTTTCTATTGCTTTTTCAAATGTAGTTGTTGGTCTAGTTGATTTGTAAGACTTAAGAAAGTTCTCTAGAGTCTTTATCACGTGTGCTTTCTGTAGAAATGGGAGTTGGACATCCGGGCATAGTGTTTGTAGGATTTCACCAGCTTCTTTGTGTGCTAGTACCTGGATGTCCCCCACTCTTAGCTCCGGCAAACGCTTCCAAATCCCTCTAGTCACAGGGTCTGTGGGGATGTTCATTAGTTTGCATAGGGTTCCTATTGGGGCCACTGGGGATGGGTCTGGGGCTAGTGTGTTTTTCAGTTTATCCCAGGCCTCACAGGGGCCCTTCAGCAAAGGGTGGAAATTCTTGGAATTATATTGGGTCCTTCTTGGGAGCCAGAGATCTTCTATCAGGGTCTCTCCGTATGTGCTCCCTGCTAATTGTTGCAGCATTGGGTCTCTTACGGGGCTCACCAGCTCCAGCCAGTAGCTCAGCTGTGAGGCTCTATATACCTCGTAAACGCATGGCATGTCAATTCCCCCCTCCCATCTCCTCTTGATCAGCGTGTTATGGGCTAAGCGGGGTCTTTTCTGTTTCCATACGTAGCTGGAGAATGTCATGCGTATGTTTTTGAAAAATACATTGGGTATATGGATAGGGAGCATGCGTATTTTGTAGGTAATGGTTGGCATAACATAAGATTTTATGATATTTTTTCTACCAAACCAAGAGATATATGGAATATCAAATGAGCGGAGCAGATTCTTGACCTGTATGAGGAGTGGTTGAAAGTTCACGGCGAAGAGGTTTTCGGCTTTTTTAGTAATCTTTATGCCTAGGTAATCTATGGAGGATTCGGACCACACGAATGGTGTATTAGCTTTTAATGATTCACTGCTGGCCTTTGGGACTGAGACGTTTAGTATGTTGGATTTGGAGTAGTTGACCTTAAAATCTGAGATTTCTCCAAATTTCTCTAAAAGTGATATTAGGTTCGAGATCCCTTTTTCCGGTTCCGTGAGCAGGAACATAATATCGTCCGCAAACGCGGCCAGCTGGAGCGAGTGCGGCCCGACAGAGATCCCTTTTATTCCTGGGTGAGATCTCACTTTTTGTAGAAGGGGTTCCAAAGCTAGCACGAACAGCGTCGCGGAAAGTGGACACCCTTGGCGGGTGCCATTCCGAATGTCAAAGGTGGGGGAGAGGGTATTGTTAATACTCAATCTTGCATGCGGGTTACTATATAATGCAAATATTGCAGATATGAATGCTGGGGGGAAATTAAATTTCTCTAGAGCGATCTTCATATACAACCAGTTGACTCGGTCGAACGCTTTTTCAGCGTCTGTTCCTATCAATAACATTGGGATCTTTTTTGATTGTGCGTATCTGACCGCATGAAGCAGTCTGTAGCAGTTTTCTTTTCCTTCCCTGCCTCTAATGAAACCTGTCTGCTCCCTATTTATCAGAGAAGGGATAAGGTCCTCCATTCTCTTAGATAAAAATTTGGCCCACAGTTTTACGTCCAAATTAATTAAAGAAATGGGTCTGTAACTAGCGCATGCTTCTGGATCCTTGTTGTCCTTATGGATGAGTATTATGTGGGCTTCCTGTGCTTGTGTGGGTAATCTACTTCCTTGTAGTAGGGAGTTAAATAGTTCTTTTAGTCTTGGGGCTAGTGATGTTTTGAAGGTTTTGTAATAAGCCGGTGATAGGCCATCAGGCCCTGGGGATTTACCCGACGGACTCGAAGTGATTAAATCTTCAACTTCCTGATCTGTCGCTTGGGACAGCAGGGTCTGTGAGACCTCATCCCCTAATTTTGGTAATTTGACTGTGCTCAAGAATAGATCAATTCTCTTTTTGAGGGCCCCTTGCTCGGTCGCTCCTTCCCCTCCTCTTAGATTGTATAGTTGCGAATAAAAGTGCTGGAAAGCTTTAGCTATTTCCTGGGATGAGGTAACCTTGGTTCCTGTTTGGTTTTTGACCGAGCTAATGAAATTCCGTGACCTTGATTTTTTGAGCATGGCTGTCATAAACCTGCTCCCCTTATTTCCATGAAAATACACAGTCTGCTTCAGGAAGAGGTGTCTCTTGTTGAACCTTACCTCCAATAGACGTTTAAGGTCTCGTCTCTTGGAAGTCAGTTCCTCCTGTACCTTTATGGTATGTGACAATTTTGATGTTTGCTCCAATTTTGCTATCTGCGATAATAGGCTATCAATCTCCCTCTGTTGAAGTTTTTTCAGTCTGGATCCCAGGTGATATGAGGGCCCCCCTCATGACGGCTTTATGAGCCTCCCACACCACGGGATATTCCATATCCTCAGTAGTGTTCACGTGGAAGTATTCTTCTATTAATTCAGTTAGTTTGGCTCTCTCCGTCTCCGAGTCCAGCAAAGACTCATTTAATCACCATCTCCATTCCCCGGGCCCTTCCGAGCCTATTTTAACATCTACGTGTGTGGGGGGCGTGGTCTGAGATTGATATTATATCGATATTTGTTTTTACTACTTTTGTCAGGAGGCTCGAGGAGATAAAAACATAGTCTAACCTCTGATAGGATAGATGGATTTGTGAATAAAATGTGAAGTCCTTCGAGGAGGGGTTTAGCATTCGCCATGCGTCTACGGTGCCCAATTCTAGTAATGCTTTGTTCAATTTGTTTAGGCACCCCCGCGAGACCTGGGATTTTCCTCTTGATGAGTCTAGGATAGGGTTCAGAGTTACGTTCCAGTCTCCCCCGGCTATTATATACCCCTCTGCGAACTCCTTTAATATTTTAATCTGTTTGATTAACCACTCGGTTTGGTTGACGTTCGGGGCGTACATGTTGGCGATGGTTATTTTTACGTTATTAATTGTGCCTTTTAGTAGGAGGACCCTCCCCATTTCGTCTGAGTATTCCCCTGTATGGACAAAGTTAATGGATCTGTGGAATAGTGTGGAGACACCCTTGGAAGCGGAGTGAGGATGTGAACTGTGGAAGGCCTGGGAGAATGCCTTACCTGGCAAGGCAATGCATTTTCCCCCCTTAAAATGTGTCTCCTGTAGAAGGAGGATTTTGGTGTTGTACCTTTTCACAAGCTGTGCTATGTTGAATCTCTTCTGTGGCGTGTTGAGGCCCCGGACATTGAAGGACGTGATGCGAAGTGCTTCTGTGGACATTGCGTTCCAAGTCGGACGTGACAGCCAAAGGAAGTCTCGAATCCTGCTCAAGAGATACAGAGGTTATAGCAATAAAATACGTTAATGATATTGTTTCTATACTCTCCTATCAAGTCGTTCTAACCCTTTGTTATCTTGGCTCAATTTAGGTGGAGATTTAGCGTTTTCGTTTCAATGGGGAGTGATGAAATAAGCTGCTCTGGGAAAGAGACTGGGAGGAAGAGCAGGTAGGCGAAAAAGGGACTTGGAAAGGGAAGAAGGGAATAGGAAGGTGTAGAAAGTAAATATAACTAGTATACTTTACGGTCGGAAGTATAGCAACAAACACCCTCTAGTGAGGGCACGGACGTATGCGGTAAACTCTAGGCTACGTCCGTAAAAAACTTGGAGAGGTGCTTTTATTATAAAGTCCTCTTTAAACTTCTCTCTGCCTGATCGGGTTGAGGCGCCCAGGCATCCTGATTAGAGATGAGCGAACGTACTCGGATAAGCACTACTCGTCCGAGTAATGTGCTTTATCCGAGTATCTCTCTGCTCGTCCTGAAAGATTCGGGGCGCTCCGCTGCTGACAGGTGAGTCGCAGCGGGGAGCGGGGCAGAGCGGGCGGGAGAGAAGGAGAGAAAGATCTCCCCTCCGTTCCTCCCGCTCTCCCCTCCAGCTCCCCGCTCTGCAGCGCATCCCGAATCTTTCAGGACGAGCGGAGAGGCACTCGGATAAAGTACATTACTCGGACGAGTAGTGCTTATCTGAGTACGTTCGCTCATCTCTAATCCTGATCCTTAATGGGTAACGTTTCAAGTTCCTTCTTCAGGTGCAAGTGGAATGGTTAGACCCGTAGCGGGCCTAAGCTTCTGTCAAACTTTATGTTGCCCTGAATGCTGAACTGGACAAACCAACAGTGGGGGGGGGGGGGGATGGTTAACTGCATAATGCTAGGTGAGGGGTCTTCTCCCCTCACTCATCCTTTTAAGCTGGGGTTCAAAGTCCACCTTGAGGACCTAGTTGTTCCTTCAGGTGTCGCCGTTTTCCCCATCTTCTTTGGTTCTTTTCTTTTGTTTGTTCTTTGGGGATTTTGCTTGTCCCACTAGGCTCCACGTGTCAGGTAATGCTAATTTGGGCATGCTGGGGAATTCCGGGAGCGGCAACCAGTTAGGGAGATCAATGGGTTCTAAGTCCAAATGTTGCCAGCACATCTGAAGGTCCTCAGGTGTGCGGATGTTGTGTCTCTTGCCCTTGTACGTTATTCCCAGCCCGAAGGGGAACAACCACGCATACCTGATATTCTTGGACCTCAAGATGTCCAATAGGGGACGTAGTAGGCGTCTCTTAGCTAATGTTGTGGGGGACAAGTCCTGAAAGATCTGTATGTCCGCATCGGCGTATTTCAAGTTTCTGCTATTCCTTGCTGCTTCTAGGATGGCGGCGGCATCCGGGAAGGCCAGAAATTTACATATGATATCCCTCGGTGGGTCAGAGGCTGCAGGTTGTGGTCTCAGCGCCCTATGTGCTCTCTCGATTGCCATAGTGGCCGCTCTATCTGTACCCACTAGTGAGGAGAAGATTTCCTTCAGCACTTTCGGTATTGCCTCTGCCGCCCACGATTCTGGGATGCCTTTTATACGCACATTGCTGCGGCGGCTGCGGTTCTCCAGGTCTTCTTGGATGAGGAGCGTTTTGTTTAAATATGAGTGTTGGTCCTTCAGAATTTGCTCCATCTCCAGGGAATGTGATGTTATAGCTGCAGATGTGCACTCGAGGTCCTCTACCCGTCTCCCCAGCTGTCTCAAGTCCTCCTTGATCTCTGCTAAGTCGGCTCTCACAGGTTTCATAGCTTTGGCCATCAGTTCTTTCATAAATCCCCTGGAAATCTGGACCCCATCTTCTTCCTCCGAGGAGGACTCATCCCCTCTCTCAGCCTCCGACATAGCGGCGGTGACTGGCGTCAACTTGCCTGCGGGACGGGGGGAGCGTGCGCTCCGTTCTTTCAGGTATTTCTGCATACCCGTCTGGCCCCGAGCTTGGCGAGGGGTCCCCATCTGTTTTCCACTCTTTTCTTTGCTTATTTTACCCATTTTGGGTTAGTGTAGCTTCTGCAGGATGTCTGTATCGGCGCCTCTGTGATGGATCTTTCAGCCTAAGCTGCCATCACCTTTCGGCTCTGCCGATATAAACAGATTTAATACCATTATTAAAATTATTTTTTTCTAAAACCTCATCCGAACCAGCTGGTATTAGTGTATTTAAAGGCCCTTTATTCCAGCATCCCACACGGGAAAAGGATGGGGGCAATTGAAAAGATTCTTCATGAAGATCCTCTCATGCCCAAGAACCAGGCTTCATTCATTAAGGAATCTTTATCGTTCATTCTTAAGAACAATTATTTTACCTATAATAAAAAATTCTATAAACAGCAACAGGAAACGGCGATGGGAGCGAAATTCACCCCCCCCGTACGCAAACCTATATATATATGTACATTTGAAGAAGAGTTTTTTAATGATAGTAGAATCAAGTTCCACAAGAGATTATTGACGATATTATCATTATATGGGAAGGGAACAGGATGACAACTATTTTAGCTATATAAAAATGGATGTGTGTATATATATATATATATATATATATATATATGATATAAACAGATTTAATACCATTATTAAAATTACATTTTTTCTAAAACCTCATTCAGACCAGCTGGTATTGGTGTATTTAAGTCTAGAACATTTCTTTTCTTCTCAGTTGACTAATGGAATGGGACGGTATACGCTCTAGTGGAGTGACTTTGAGACATGTCGTCTGATGATTATGGACCTCCGAAAAATGACAGGATACACCATGTTTATTGACTTCCCTTCTAATATTAAACTTAAGGTGCATTCCCACGAATGTATATCGGCTCGTTTTCACGCCGAGCTGATATACGTTGTCCTCGTGTGCAGGGGGGGGGGGGGAGGATGGAAGAGCCAGGAGCAGGAACTGAGCTCCCGCCCCCTCTCTGCCCCCTCTGCACTATTTTCAATGAAAGTAGGTGGGACGGGAGCGGGGCTAAGTTCCGAGGATTAGCCTCGACCCCATCCCACCTCTCCCCATTGCAAATAGTGCAGAGGGGTGGAGAGGAGGCAGAGAGGGGGCGGAGGCTCAGTTCCTGCTCCTGGCTCTTCCATCCCCCCCCCCCCCCCCCGTGCAGAGAGAGAGACGACGTATATCGGCTCGGCGTGAAAACCGAGCCGATATACGTTCGTGTGAATGCACCCTTATGGCTACAAACCTGACCTCTAAGTACATTTTTTGACATATTTCAAGCCACAAGGGCATTCTAATAAATAAACAGCAAATGTAGTGTCACAGCTCAATCTCTATCTAGAGAAAATTGTTTTTTTCCTCCCCCCATTTCAATACATTTTCTATTCTGTATAATATCCGGACGACATTTACAGTTTTTCTTCTTTCACTTAAATATCTCCGCCCCCAGATCACTACTATGTGTCATATTACTCTACAGCCAGGATGTTCTGTATCGTTTTATTTCTTCTAAACACCAATTTGGGATTCTTACTAACGGATTCAGTGAGGATCGGCTCATCACCCAAAATACTCCAATTCTTGGTAATAATTTTCCTAATTGGTGGCTACAAGATGTAGTGATAAAACACGGTCCCATATTTTTCACTTTATCCCTTTTTATGTCCCCTTTTCTCCATCATGCTTGGCCCTATTAATAGATACTTTCTCTCCTACTTCTTTTTCTTCTAATATTCTACCATAGGCGGAATCAATTAATTTTCTGGATATTTCTTTTCTAAAAAGCGCTTCTTCAGATCCTGGGCTTGATTTCTAAAATCTTCATCCCCAGAACAGTTCCTGCGTATTCTTTTTAATTGTCCAAATGGATTATTTATAGAGATGAGCGAGCGTACTCGGAAAAGCACTACTCGCTCGAGTAATGTGCTTTATCCGAGTATCGCTGTGCTCGGGTCTGAAGATTCGGGTGCCGCTGCGGCTGACAGGTGAGTCGCAGCGGGGAGCAGGGGAGAGCGGGCGGGAGAGAAAGATCTCCCCTCCGTTCCTCCCCGCTCTCCCCTGCAGCTCCCCGCTCCGTAATCCGTAATCTTCAGGGACGAGCACAGCGATACTCGGATAAAGCACATTACTCGAGCGAGTAGTGCTTTTCCGAGTACGCTCGCTCATCCCTAATTATTTACCTTCCAATGTCGCGCATGACAGCTATAGAAGTCAACATAACTGCTGCTATTGACCTTCTTAAAATGGGTTTTAGTGATCATTTTATGTGAATCATGACTAGGTTCCAGGTCCAGAAATACTATTTGGCTTGAATTAATATTATCAGTAAATCTAAGATTATAATTATTGCTATTAAAGGGGTTGTCCCGCAGAAACAAGTGGGGTTAAGCACTTCTGTATGGCCATATTAATGCACTTTGTAATATACATTGTGCATTAAATATTGGCCATACAGAAGTTATACACTTACCCCCTCCGGAGCTGGCGTCCCCGTCTCCATGGCGACGACTGAAGCCTTCTTCTCTGGTCGCTGCAACAGTCGCTCCTGGTGGCTCCGGGCTCACGAGCTGCGTCCTGGCTCCTCCCCCTTCTCAGCGTCATCACGTAGCCCCGCCCCCATCACGTGGTGCCGATCAGCCAATGAGGTGGCTGTAATCGGCAGTGGAGCTCAGACTGGAGAAGAACATCCATGGTGCACTATGGGAGAAGACCCGCAGTGCACCATGGGAGAAGACCAGCGGTGCACCTTGGGAAATGACGGCGGCCATCTTGGAAGAAGATTTTTATAACTTCATGAAACAGCTTCAAGGTGAGTAGAAACGCTCTAAAAAAAACGATTTACATGGGTAGTTTGTGATGCTTGCTTAACATGGGGGACTGGGGTGTGAAAATTTTTTTCGTTTTGGCCGTGGGACAACCCCTTTAAGTTCTCTAACAAAATTTCCTAATTCATCCTGGTTCCCTTCCCATATAATGATAATACCGTCAATAAATCTCTAGTGGAACTTGATTCTACTATCATTAAAAAACTCTTCTTCAAATGTACCCATATATAGGTTTGCGTACGCGGGGGTGAATTTCGCTCCCATCGCCGTTTCCTGTTGCTGTTTATAGAATTTTTTATTATAATATTATAATACACGAATACCAGCTGGTTCGGATGAGGTTTTAGAGGAAATTAAATTTTAATGGTATTAAATCTGTTTTTATATATTATATATTATACATATGTATCCATCTTTATATAGCTTAAATAGTTTTAGTTAAAAAAAAAAAATATTATAAAGAATAATGGTCATTATTAGAGATGAGCGAGCACCAAAATGCTCGGGTGCTCGTTACTCGGGACGAAATTATCGCGATGCTCGAGGGTTCGTTTCGAGTAACGAACCCCATTGAAGTCAATGGGCGACCCGAGCATTTTTGTATCTCGCTAAGGTTTTCATGTGTGAAAATCTGGGCAATTCAAGAAAGTGATGGGAACGACACAGCAACGGATAGGGCAGGCGAGGGGCTACATGTTGGGCTGCATCTCAAGTTCCCAGGTCCCACTATTAAGCCACAATAGCGGCAAGAGTGGGCTCCCCCCCCCTCCCAACAACTTTTACTTCTGAAAAGCCCTCATTAGCAATGCATACCTTAGCTAAGCACCACACTACCTCCAACAAAGCACAATCACTGCCTGCATGACACTCCGCTGCCACTTCTCCTGGGTTACATGCTGACCCCCCCCCCCCACACCGCACACCAAAGTGTCCCTGCGCAGCCTTCAGCTGCCCTCATGCCACACCACCTTCATGTCTATTTATAAGTGCGTCTGCCATGACGAGGAACCGCAGGCACACACTGCAGAGGGTTGGCACGGCTAGGCAGCGACCCTCTTTAAAAGGGGCCGGGCGATAGCCCACAATGCTGTACAGAAGCAATGAGAAATATAATCCTGTGCCACCGCCATCAGGAGCTGCACACGTGGGCATAGCAATGGGGAACCTATGTGCCACACACTATTCATTCTGTCAAGGTGTCTGCATGCCCCAGTCAGACCGCGGTTTTTTATAAATAGTCACAGGCAGGTACAACTCTGCAATGCGAATTCCGTGTGCACCCACAGCATGGGTGGCTCCCTGGAACCCACCGGCGGTACATAAAAATATCCCATTGCATTGCCCAACACAGCTGAGGTAGTAATGTTGTGCTTAATGCAGGTGGGCTTCGGCCCACACTGCATGCCCCAGTCAGACTGGGGTTCTTTACAAGTGGAAACAGATGCATTTACAAGTCCCTGTGGACCGACAGCATGGGTGGGTGCCAGGAAGCCACCGGCGGTACATAAAAATATCCCATTGCATTGCCCAACACAGCTGAGGTAGTAATGTCGTGCTTAATGCAGGTGGGCTTCGGCCCACACTGCATGCCCCAGTCTGACTGGGGTTCTTTACAAGTGGAAACAGATGCATTTACAAGTCCCTGTGGACCGACAGCATGGGTGGGTGCCAGGAAGCCACCGGCGGTACATAAAAATATCCCATTGCATTGCCCAACACAGCTGAGGTAGTAATGTCGTGCTTAATGCAGGTGGGTTTCGGCCCACACTGCATGCCCTAGTCAGACTTGGGTTCTTTAGAAGTGGAAACAGATGCATTTATAATTCCCTGTGGACCCACAGCATGGGTGGCTCCCTGGAACCCACCGGCGGTACATAAAAATATCCCATTGCATTGCCCAACACAGCTGAGGTAGTAATGTCGTGCTTAATGCAGGTGGGCTTCGGCCCACACTGCATGCCCCTGTCTGACTGGGGTTCTTTAGATGTGCTTTCAGATGCATTTATAATTCTCTGTGGACCCACAGCATGGGTGGGTGCCAGGAAGCCACCGGCGGTACATAAAAACATCCCATTGCATTGCCCAACACAGCTGAGGTAGTAATGTCGTGCTTAATGCAGGTGGGCTTCGGCCCACACTGCATGCCCCAGTCAGACTGGTAATATGTACCTTAACAGTAACCGCGTTGGTGGTAATGTGTTGGTGACTGCGGACCTAGTAGCGCGGTTTTATTTTGTTGGTTTTCGGAATGTGGCCAGGATTAAGTGGGCTGTGGCGGGGGATGTTTTTGAGGCACAATGTGTCCTCTCCACGTGTCCGTGGTTATATGCACCTTAACAGTAACAGCGTTGGTGGGAAATGGCCTCGCCGCCATCATGTCTTTGGGAAGCCTCTGTTTCCACACCCCAGAGACATACCATTAGCAGCGGTATAGGCAGAGCCCATAATTAGTAACATTTCAGCCGTAGCATTAGGACAGGCCCCACTAACATATCACTAGCAGCATTATAGGGGGAGCACAGTATGCGTTCCATTTCAGTAATAGTAGCACTCAAGACAGGCCCCAGTAACAATTCCGAAGCAGCAGTATAGTGGGAGCGCAGTCTTCGTTCCATTTCAGTAGCTGCAGTATAGACAAGGCACAAGTTACATTTATGTAGCTAAAGTGTAGGCCAACCCCACACACCTTTCTGTACCATGAGTGCAGGCGAAGAACATAGAAATTGCTATGATTACACTGTAGGCGAGGGGCCACAAAAATTGCTGTATCAACAGTACTAATGTACATCCAAAAAATTGGCCATGGCCAACCAAGAGGGCAGGTGAAACCTATTAATCGCTTTGGTTAATGTGGCTTAAGTGGTAACTAGGCCTGGAGGCAGCCCAGTTTAACGAAAAATTGGTTCAAGTTAAAGTTTCAACGCTTTTAAGAGCATTGAAACGTATAAAAAGTGTTTAGAAAAATTATATGAGTGAGCCTTGTGGCCCTAAGAAAAATTGCCCGTTCGGCGTGATTACGTCAGGTTTCAGGAGGAGGAGCAGGAGGAGGAGGAGGAGGAATATTATACACAGATTGATGAAGCAGAAATGTCCCCATTTTGGATGGTGAGAGAGAACGTAGCTTCCATCCGCGGGTGCATAATACGTATTGCTTAGGTATCGCTGCTGTCCGCTGGTGCAGAAGAGAAGTCTGGGGAAATCCAGGCTTTGTTCATCTTGATGAGTGTAAGCCTGTCGGCACTGTCGGTTGACAGGTGGGTACGCTTATCCGTGATGATTCCCCCAGCCACACTAAACACACTCTCTGACAAGACGCTAGCCGCAGGACAAGCAAGCACCTCCAGGGCATACAGCGCGAGTTCAGGCCACGTGTCCAGCTTCGACACCCAGTAGTTGTAGGGGGCAGAGACGTCACGGAGGACGGTCGTGCGATCGGCTACGTACTCCCTCACCATCCTTTTACAGTGCTCCCGCAGACTCAGCCTTGACTGGGGAGCGGTGACACAGTCTTGCTGGGGAGCCATAAAGCTGGCAAAGGCCTTGGAGAATGTTCCCCTGCCTGCGCTGTACATGCTGCATGATCTCTGCGCCTCCCCTGCTACCTGGCCCTCGGAACTGCGCCTTCTGCCACTAGCGCTGTCGGATGGGAAGTTTACCATCAGTTTGTCCACCAGCGCCCTGTGGTATAGCATCATTCTCGAACCCCTTTCCTCTTCGGGAATGAGAGTGCAAAGGCTCTCCTTATACCGTGGGTCGAGCAGTGTGTACACCCAGTAATCCGTAGTGGCCAGAATGCGTGTAACGCGAGGGTCACGAGAAAGGCATCCTAACATGAAGTCAGCCATGTGTGTCAGGGTACCTGTACGCAACACATGGCTGTCTTCACTAGGAAGATCACTTTCAGGATCCTCCTCCTCCTCCTCTTGCTCCTCCTCAGGCCATACACGCTGAAAGGATGACAGGCAAGCAGCATGGGTACCCTCAGCAGTGGGCCAAGCTGTCTCTTCCCCCTCCTCCTCATCCTCCTCATGCTCCTCCTCCTCCTCCTGAACGCGCTGAGATATAGACAGGAGGGTGCTCTGACTATCCAGCGACATACTGTCTTTCCCCGGCTCTGTTTCCGAGCGCAAAGCGTCTGCCTTTATGCTTTGCAGGGAACTTCTCAAGATGCATAGCAGAGGAATGGTGACGCTAATGATTGCAGCATCGCCGCTCACCACCTGGGTAGACTCCTCAAATTTTCCAAGGACCTGGCAGATGGCTGCCAACCAGGCCCACTCTTCTGTAAATAATTGAGGAGGCTGACTCACACTGCGCCGCGCAAGTTGGAGTTGGTATTCCACTTTAGCTCTACGCTGCTCATAGAGTCTGGCCAACATGTGGAGCGTAGAGTTCCACTGTGTGGGCACGTCGCACAGCAGTCGGTGCACTGGCAGATTAAACCGATGTTGCAGTGTCCGCAGGGTGGCAGCGTGCGTGTGGGATTTGCGGAAATGTGCGCAGAGCTGGCGCACCTTTCCGAGCAGGTATGACAAGTGGGGGTAGCTTTTCAGAAAGCGCTGAACCACCAAATTAAAGACATGGGCCAGGCATGGCACGTGCGTGAGGCTGCTGAGCTGCAGAGCCGCCACCAGCTTACGGCCGCTGTCACACACGACCATGCCCGGTTGGAGGCTCAGTGGCGCAAGCCAGCGGTCGGTCTGCTCTGTCAGACCCTGCAGCAGTTCGTGGGCCGTGTGCCTCTTCTCTCCTAAGCTGAGTAGTTTCAGCACGGCCTGCTGACGCTTGCCCACCGCTGTGCTGCCACGCCGCGTGACACAGACTGCTGGCGACGTGCTGCTGACACATCTTGATTGCGAGACAGAGGTTGCGTTGGAGGAGGAGGAGGAAGGTGCTTTAGTGGAGGAAGCATACACCGCCGCAGATACCACCACCGAGCTGGGGCCCGCAATTCTGGGGGTGGGTAGGACGTGAGCGGTCCCAGGCTCTGACTCTGTCCCAGCCTCCACTAAATTCACCCAATGTGCCGTCAGCGAGATATAGTGGCCCTGCCCGCCTGTGCTTGTCCACGTGTCTGTTGTTAAGTGGACCTTGGCAGTAACCGCGTTGGTGAGGGAGCGTACAATGTTGCGGGAGCCGTGGTCGTGCAGGCCTGGGACGGCACATCGGGAAAAGTAGTGGCGACTGGGAACCGAGTAGCGCGGGGCAGCCGCCGCCATCATGCTTTTGAAAGCCTCCGTTTCCACAAGCCTATACGGCAGCATCTCTAGGCTGATCAATTTTGCAATGTGCACGTTTAACGCTTGAGCGTGCGGGTGCGTGGCGTCGTACTTGCGCTTGCGCTCAAACTGTGGCGCTAGCGACGTCTGGACGCTACGCTGACAGATATTGCTGGATGGGGCCGAGGACAGCGGAGGTGAGGGTGTGGGTGCAGGCCAGGAGACGGTAGTGCCTGTGTCCTCAGAGGGGGGTTGGATCTCAGTGGCAGGTTGGGGCACAGGGGGAGAGGCAGTGGTGCAAACCGGAGGCGGTGAACGGGCATCGTCCCACCTTGTGGGGTGCTTGGCCATCATATGCCTGCGCATGCTGTTGGTGGTGCCTCCCCAGCTGATCTTGGCGCGACAAAGGTTGCACACCACTGTTCGTCGGTCGTCAGGCATCTCTGTGAAAAACTTCCACACCGTAGAGCACCTTGACCTGTGCAGGGTGGCATGGCGCGAGGGGGCGCTTTGGGAAACAGTTGGTGGATTATTCGGTCTGGCCCTGCCTCTACCCCTGGCCACCGCACTGGCTCGGCCTGTGCCCACACCCTGACTTGGGCCTCCGCGTCCTCGCCCGCGTCCACGTCCTATAGGCCTACCCCTACCCCTCAGCATGGTGTATTACCAGTGATTTGATTTCCCAGGCAGGAAAGAAAGTGGCGCAAGCCTGCAGCCAAAATAGAATTTTTTCCCTTGTTTTTCAAAGGACAAGCCACACTGCGTGTATTCAATGAATACTACTAAGTTTAATAACTGTGTTGTGGCCCTGCAAATGTGTCAGAGAACTGCAGTGATGCAAAGTTATTTGCTACAGCAGATCAGGGATTTCCCATGCAGGAAAAAAATTGGCGCAAGCCTGCAGTAAAACGTAGCTGGCTGCGTCTGATTTTTTTTAACGTTCTGTACGCAGCACACACGTACCCAGAGCCCTGAGGACTGTCAGAGGCAGGCGAAATAGAATTTTTTCCCTTGTTTTTCAAAGAAAAAGCCACACTGCGTCTATTCAATGAATAATGTATGTCTTCTGGCCCTGCCTACACAATTCTATCCCTGTAGTATTAATGCCGGGTGCAATGGTCTGCACAGCCTGTTTTGAGAAAAAAAAATAAAAATGCAACACTGCTAACAGCAGCCTGGACAGTACTGCACACGGATAGATGTGGCCCTAGAAAGGACCGTTGGGGTTCTTGAAGCCTACACTCACTGCTAACACTCTCCCTGCCTAACCACCACTTCTGTCCCTATTGCAGGGCGCAATGCTCTGCAGATCCAATTTTGAAAAAAAAAAAAAAAATACAGTGCTAACACAGTACTGCACACTATTAGATGTGGCCCTGAGAAGGACCGTTGGGGTTCTTGAAGCCTACACTAACTCCTAACACTCTCCCTACAGCAGCTCCACCGATATAGCACTTTCCCTCAGCTAACTCACAAGGCATCTGAGGCGAGCCGCGGGAGGGGCTGATTTTTATACTCAGGTGACATCTGATCGCCCCAGCCACTCACAGCAGGGGGGTGGTATAGGGCTTGAACGTCACAGGGGGAAGTTGTAATGCCTTCCCTGTCTTTCAATTGGCCAGAAAAGCACGCAAACGTCTCAGAGAGGAAACTGAAAGTAACCGGAACACCGCGTGGTACTCGTTACGAGTAACGAGCATCCCGAACACGCTAATATTCGCCCGAGCATCAAGCTCGGACGAGTACGTTCGCTGCTCTCGAGTCATTATTCTTGAAATATATTTATATATAAAAACATTTTGAGGAAAAGGAGAAATATATCGTTTGAGATTTTTTACAAAAAATAATCAAAAAAATTCAAATTTTTTTTACATAAATCCTATTTTATAGGAGACATTAGCAAGTTAAAAAATATATATATGTATATTATTCTTATTTTTCTATAGTTTAATGAGCGTTTTGATATTGATGAGGTGGATTGATACAGATGGAGTTACCATATGTTATATGTTAAATATGGCTTAATTGCAGATGGTTTTAGGAAGTGCGAGTGGAACGCATTACGCGTTCCACATGTAGAGAATTCTAGTCATGTGATCATAGACACATGACTAGGTCACATGTTCGGATCTCCTCCCTAGGGAGGACGGACATTCTGATGGCGTCCGCTGCGACTACCACACGGGTCAGTTTTAGGACTGTGTTATATTTTGTGTGTATATAAGACAGATTTTTGTTAATGTGTTTGTATATGTTGCTGAAACGCGTAGCAAAATAAATAGTATTGGTAATTTACGGACCCGTGGTCTGTATCTTTTGGTTTAACCCTTGGAGCGCGGGGAAGATTTTTGCTTTTTTTGTGGTGATCTGTGTTAAGCCCTTGTTATCCAGTGTGCTTACCTTCCCATGCGGCTTCTTGCATTAACAGAGACCAAGGATTTAGGAGGATGAAAGGCAATCAAGCATACTAGGTGCCGGCGGATATTCCTGAGGGGGTAATATACTGAGCACCACGTGAGTGCTATTTATTACTTATTGGAGGCATACATTGGAGAATGATGTTTCCTATGATGAGGCGCTGATTTATGTCCCCTTTTGCTATTTCCATGAGTTCAAAAATGCAGCTTGAAATTGCTGCAAAAATGCCACGATATCGACCTGCGTTTTCTGGATGCATGTGTAAGTGGCCTTAAAGGGGTTGGCTCGCGGCAGCAAGTGGGGTTATACACTTCTGTATGGCCATATTAATGCACTTTGTAATATACATCGTGCATTAATTATGAGCCATACAGAAGTTATTCACTTACCTGCTCCGTTGCTAGCGTCCCCGTCGCCATGGATCCGTCTAAATTCACTGTCTTCTGGCGTTTTTAGATGCGCTTGCGCAGTCCGGTCTTCTGTCTTGTGAATGGGGCCGCTCGTGCCGGAGAGCTGGTCCCGCGTCGTCATCGTAGCTCCGCCCCGTCACGTGTGCCGATTCTAGCCAATCAGGAGGCTGGAATCGGCAATGGACCGCACAGAGCCCACGGTGCACCATGGGAGAAGACCCGCGGTGCATCGTGGGTGAAGATCCCGGCGGCCATCTTGGAGAAGGAAGAAAGAAGTCGTCGCAGAGCGGGGATTCGGGTAAGTAATATATCTTTTTTTTTTTTAACCCATCCTTTGGGTTTGTCTCGCGCCGAACGGGGGCCTATTGAAAAAAAAAAAAACCTGTTTCGGCGCGAGACAACCCCTTTAAGGTGGTTCATGTTTATTGTTGTTCTTTTGAACCACAATTAAGAAAAACATCTAAGAAAAAACTGCATGCAGTATTTAAAGACCACATGCATTTTTAAGAAACTGCCTACACTATTATAAACTGCATGTGTTTTCGATGCGTTTTTTAATTCTGTGGAAAGTCTGCAATTATATTCAGTAAATCCAGGGAGATGTATATCAGCGATAGATAGATAGATAGATAGATAGATAGATAGATAGATAGATAGATAGATAGATAGATAGATAGATAGATAGATAGATGTGAGATAGATAGATAGATAGATGTGAGATAGATAGATAGATAGATAGATAGATAGATAGATAGATAGATAGATGTGAGATAGATAGATAGATAGATAGATAGATAGATAGATAGGTAGATGAGAAAGAGATAGATATGAGAGATAGATGTGAGAAAGAGAGATAGATGTGAGAAAGAGAGATAGATGTGAGAAAGAGAGATAGATGTGAGAAAGAGAGATAGATGTGAGAAAGAGAGATAGATGTGAGAAAGAGAGATAGATGTGAGAAAGAGAGATAGATGTGAGAAAGAGAGATAGATGTGAGAAAGAGAGAGATGGAGAGATAGATAGATAGATAGATAGATAGATAGATAGATAGATAGATAGATAGATAGATAGATAGATAGATAGATAGATAGATAGATAGATAGATAGTGTAGTAGAGTGAGAGGTGAAGTGTGGGACGGAAGGTACATATCATAGAGACTACTAGCATCCGGGTTGTAAACCCAATCTGTTCCTCACTCCAGTACTGAGTTCCACCTGGCCCAGACAGGTGAGGTGTATAAATGGGTGCAGGTTGCAGTGTGAAGGGGGAGTTCAGAGCTGCCTGGTGTGAAAGACACAGACGCAAAGCAAGCTGAACTGGAGACACCACAACACACTGCAACTGAGGTTTGCTGGGCCTTTGCCACCCTGATTTAAGGACTTGTATGTTTTGCTTTGTTGGACTGTTGGCTTGAAGAAGGACGTTTTCTTCCTGTTTTCTGTTATCTAGAGATTACGAGTGCATTTATGTTATGTTCAGCCCGTAAATTAAAAAAAACGCGGACAGTATTCTGGTTGTGGCCTGCAGTGTGTACCCCTGCGTTGCTACAATAGACACATGCATACCCTGGGGCGGACCACTTCTCTGTGTGAGGAGAGCAGCAGGGCAGGCAGATGTGGCCCCTGTACACTGTGTATGCAGGAGCAGCAGGGTGATGACATCATCACCCCGCTCCGCTCACTCAGTACAGTGTCTGCCTCCCTTTTCCTCTGTTCTTCTTCAGCTTTCTCTCAGGCTAGTCGCACTGCTGGCTGCGTGATTTGTGCGGTGCGGCCGACAACCAGTGCAACCAGCCGGTAATGGACTGAATGTGCATTTGTATATGGCATAAGGTGGCCTCTGGGCTCCCTCAGCGCAGGGGCCTGGTCACCACTGTGACCCTTAACAGTATGCCTATGCTACAGACATTTCTAGATTCCATCACCTCTCCAGTGACATCATCTGTTATTACCATAGATTAGAATGATATAATGTGACATCATCAGAATCTCTCACCTCTCCAGTAAGCTGGAAGAGTATCTCTAGGATGACTCTTAATACACTTTCTGCCATCTTCTTTCTGTCTTCCTCCATCTTTAATGAATTAATCATGTAGGGGCCTGAATGGAGAAAATATGAACAAATATAAAAACCAACAACATAAAAATACATTTACTGGTGATAACAATAAGAAACATTTAACCCCTAAAGGACATGCATGGCCTTTTTTTCCACTTTCGTCCCCCCCCCAACCCTTAAAAAATTGTAACTCCTTTATTTATCCATGGACGTCGCTGTATGAGGGCTTGTTTTTTGCTGGACGAGTTGTATTTTTCAATTCTTCTATCTAATGTACCATATAATGCACTGAAAAACGGTAAAAAAAATCTAAGTGTAGTAAAATGGAAAAAAAAAATGACATTCCAACATTTTTCGGTGCGTCTTGTTTCTACGGCATTAAAAATGACTCGATAATTTAATCATACGGGTCAGTACAATTACTATGATACAAAACTTTTTTTTTTGCCGTACTACTTTTATTGGTTTTCACATATTGTACATTTAATTTTTTAAAATTATTTTCTGCCGTCATCTTCTGCGCCCAATAACATTTTTATTTTTCCATCAACATAGTTGTGCGAGGGCTCATTTTTTGCAGGACATCCTGTAGTTTCTGTTGGTACTATTTTGTAATACATACGACTTTTTAATAGCTTTTTATTTCATTGTTTCTTGGAGACACGATGACCAAAAAAATGCATTTCTGGTGTTATTTTTTTTTCTGATGACGTTCACCGTGCGGGGTAAATAAGGCATTAATTTGATAGATCAGACTTTTATGCAGCGATACCAAATATGTATTTTTAATTTATGATTTAGATTCCTTTATTATAAATATGGCAAAACGGTGGTGATTTAAACTTTAATTGCTTTTTTTTTCTACAATTAGTAAAACTTTATTGATCTTGTTTTTACTTTATCTTTAGTCCCCATAGGGGACAACAACCTGCCATAGCCTTACATCATACTGCGTTCGCCAGGCAGTCTATCAGGCTATCCTATGGGGACAGCTTCATGGGCATTCTGCTATGACACCTGTACAGCTCCCTGCAATCTCACAATTGACAGCGGCATTTAAAGGGTTAGCCGCTTTAATCAGCTGGCTGTCAGAAACAGCCGGCACCCGGGAGATGGGAGATTGCCACACGATGTTCTGCCATACATACCCCAATGCTTAAGAACATAAATGTTTGCCCTGTAGCAGGAAGGAGTTATCCCATTACTTAAAATTACTTACAAACCCCTGTGTACTTCCTGGTTGCTGCTGACCAGGACATGTGACTGCTGCAGCCAATCACTGACTATAAAAGCTCACTGCTGTGGCCAGTGATTGGCTGCCACAGTCACATGTCCTGATCAGCAGCAACCAAGGATGATAGAATGATAGTTAAGCACATTATGGGAAAACCCCTTTAAGTAGATATTAAAGGGAACCTATTAGGAGTTTTATGAAGCCTTAAATACATGCAACAAAAAACCTCCCTTTTCCATCCTAAGGGTGCCGACCCACTAGCGAGATTTTTTTTTTTGCGCTGTGAGCGAGTAAAAATACACGCCTTACCGCGCAACACCAGCCCCATTGAAAACATAATGAGTATTCGCAGACTTCTGCCACAGCTATGGCAGAGGTTTCCTTCATCTCGGCGGTCACTGTGGGGATGAAGGAGTCCTCTATCACAGCTGTGGCTTGAAAATCATCCCTAGCTGAAAATCACCTCTCTCTGAAAATCATCCCTGGCTGTTGAAAAAAAAAAATTTTTTTACTTACCTCTCCGCCGCTCTGGCGTGTCCTCCGGCTGGCTCCCCGGTACTGCTGTGAAGCCCATTCAGCAGGCAGGGATTTAAAAATCCCTGCCTACTGAATAGACTATGCTAATTGGCAGAGCGCTCAGCCAATCCCACGCAGCACACAGCCATTCTTCAATGGCGAACCAGACGGAGGACACGACTGAGCAGCAAAGAGGGGAGAATATAATAATTTTTTTTTGCCAGCTAGTTTTTTTGTAACTTCCTAATAACTTTCCTATTGAATGACGAATGGAAATTAAATATATTGCCGTCATTGTTTCACAAGTGTCCTGCAACATGCATCCCCATATATCTACACACTACAATAATAATCATATTACACTACACCTACATCACAGTAATATACTGATCCCACTACACCTACACTACACTAATATACTGATCACACTACACTAATATACTGATCCCACTACACTAATATACTGATCCCACTACACCTACACTACACTAATATACTGATCACACTATACCTACACTACACCAATATTCTGATCCCACTACACCTACACTACACTAATATACTGATCACACTACACCTACACTACACCAATATACTGATCACACTACACCTACACTACACTAATATACTGATCACACTGCACCTACACTACACTAATGTACTGATCCCACTATACCTCCACTACACTAATATAGTGATCCCAAAACACCTACACTACACTAATATACTGATCACACTACACCTTACCTACACTAATATACTGATCCCACTACACCTACACTACACTAATATACTGATCACATTACATCTACACTACACTAATATACTGATCACATTACATCTACACCACACTAATCTACTGATCACACTACACCTACACTAATATAATGATCACACTACACCTACACTACACTAATATAATGATCACCCTACACCTACACTAATATGCTGATCCCATTACACCTACACTAAACTAATATACTGATCCCACTACACCTATACTACACTAAGATACTGATTCCATTACATCTACACTACACTAATATACTGATCATGCTCCACCTACACTACACTAATATACTGATCGCACTATATCTACACTACACTAATATACTGATCCCACTCCACCTACACTACACTAATATACTGATCACACTATATCTACACTACACTAATATACTGATCACACTATATCTACACTACACTAATATACTGATCCCACTACACCTACACTACACTAATATACTGATCACACTACACCTACACTACACCTACACTACACTAATAAACTGATCACACCACACCTACACTACACAAATATACTGATCACACTACACCTAGAGTACACTAATACACTGATCACACTACACCTACACTACACTAATGTACTGATCCCACTACACATACACTACACTAATACACTGATCACACTACACCTACACTATACTAATGTACTGATCACACTACACCTACACTACACTAATGTACTGATCCCACTACACTAATACACTGATCCCACTACACCTACACTACACTAATGTACTGATCCCACTACACATACACTACACTAATGTACTGATCACACTACACCTACACTACACTAATGTACTGATCACACTTCACTAATATACTGATCACACTACACCTACACTACACTAATACACTGATCACACTACACCTACACTACACTAATGTACTGATCACACTACACCTACACTACACTAATGTACTGATCACACTACACCTACACTACACTAATGTACTGATCACACTTCACTAATATACTGATCCCACTACACATACACTACACTAATACACTGATCACACTACACCTACACTACATTAATATACTGATCCTACTACACCAATGCACTGAGCACACTACACCTACACTAATATACTGTTCACACTACACTAATATAGTGATCCCACTACACTACACTAATATACTGATCACATTACACCTACACTACACTAATATACTGATCCCACTACACCTACACTACACTAATATACTGATCATATCTACACTACACTAATATACTGATCCCACTACACCTACACTACACTAATATACTGTTCCCACTAAACCTACACTACACTAATATTTTGATCACACTACACCTCCACTCTACTAATATACTGATCACACTACACCTACACTACACTAATATGCTGATCCCACTACACCTACACTACACTAATATACTGATCCCATTACACCTACACTACACTAATATACTGATCCTACTACACTAATATAGTGATCACACTATATCTACACTACACTAAAATACTGATCACACTACATCTACATTAGACTAATATACTGATCCCACTACACCTTCACTAATATACTGATTCTACTACACTAATATACTGATCACACTATATCTACACTAACCTACTGATCACACTACACCTACATTACACTAAAATACTGATCCCACTACACCTACACTACATCAATATAATGATCCCACTACTCCTACACTACACTAATATACTGATCACACTACACCTACACTACACTAATATACTGATCACACTACACCTACACTACACTAATATACTGATTCCACTACACCTACACTACCCTAATATACTGATCCCACTACACCTACACTACACTAATATACTGATCCCACTACACCAATGCACTGATCCCACTACACCAATATACTGATCCCACTACACCTACACTACACTAATATACTGATCCCACTACACCTACACTACACTAATATACTGATCCCAATACACCTACACTATACCTACACTACACTAATATACTTATCCCAATACACCTACACTAAACTAATATACTGATCCCATTACATCTACACTAATATACTGATCACACTACACCTACACTACACTAATATACTGATCCCACTACACTACACTACACTAATATACTGATCCCATTACATCTACACTAATATAAGGATCCCTCTACACCTACACTACACTAATATACTTATCACACTACACCTACACTACCGTAATATACTGATCCCACTCCAACAATATACTATTCACACTAAACCTACACTGCACTAACATACCGGCACATCCGCAGTACAGAATAGAAGACGCTGGACAGGTACGCAGGCGTCAGTGGAAGGGCACAGGGTTGGGTTATGTCTGAAGCAAGTAGGGCAGAGCCGCGCGCTTGCGACCTACGTGGGGCAGAGCCGCGCGGCTGCGACCTACGTGGGGCAGAGCCGCGCGCCTGCGACCTACGTGGGGCAGAGCCGCGCGCCTGCGACCTACGTGGGGCAGAGCCGCGCGCCTGCGACCTACGTGGGGCAGAGCCGCGCACTTGTGACCTACCAGGGGCAGAGCCACGCGACTGCGACCTGCCTGGGACAGAGCTACACTATAAGGACACAGCAGAAAGATGGCGCTATCATCGGCTGCCAGAAGATTCCTGAGGAGGAAGATGGTGGTATTAATAATTACCTCACCAAGCAGCCCTGAAGGGGTTAATCCTCCCTTCCTCCAATGACCTGACATGAGGGGACATACAGACCTCCACTGGCAGAGTCGGACAGCAAGTACAGCAAGTGATCCCACTACACCTACACTACACTAATATACTGATCCCACTACACCTACACTACACTAATATACAGATCACACTACACCTACACTACACTAATATACTGAACCCACTACACCTACACTACACTAATATACTGATCACATAACACCTACACTAATATACTGATCACACTACACCTACCCTACAATATACTGATCACACTACACCTACACTACACTAATATACTAATCACACTACACATACACTACACTAATATACTAATCACACTACACTTACACTACACTAATATACTGATCCCACTACACCTACACTAATATACTGATCCCACTACATCTACACCAATATACTGATCCCACTACATCTACACTAATATACTGATCCCACTACACCTACACTACACTAATATACTGATCACATTACACCTACACTACACTTACACTACACTAATATACTGATCCCACTACACCTACACTAATATATTTATCCCACTACATCTACACTACACTAATATACTGATCCCACTACACCTACACTACACTAATATACTGATCACACAACACCTACTCTACACTAATATACTGATTCCACTACACCTTCACTACACTAATATACTGATTACACTACACCTACACTACACTAATATACTGATCACATTACATCGACACTAATATACTGATCTCACTACACCTACACTAATATACTGATCCCACTACACCTACACTACACTAATATACTGATCCCACTACACCTACACTACACTAATATACTGATCCCACTACACCTACACTACACTAATATACTGATCCCACTACACCTACACTACACTAATATACTGATCCCACTACACCTACACTACACTAATATACTGATCCCACTACACCTACACTATACTAATATACTGATCCCACTACACCTACACTATACTAATATACTGATCCCACTACACCTACACTATACTAACATACTGATTCCACTACACCTACACTACTCTAATATACTGATCCCACTACACCTACACTACACTAATACACTGATCCCAGTACACCTTCACTACACTAATATACTGATCCCACTACACCTACTCTACACTAATATACTGATCCCACTACACCTACACTACAATAATTTACTGATCCCACTACACCTTCACTACACTAATATAGTGATCACACTACACCTACACTACACTAATATACTGATCACATTACATCTACACTACACTAATATACTGATCTCACTACACCTACACTATACTAATATACTGGTCCCACTACACCTTCACTACACTAATATACTGATCCCACTACACCTACACTACACTAATATACTGATCCCACTTTACCTACACTACACTAATATACTGATCCCACTACACCTACACTACACTAATAAACTGATCCCACTACACCTACACTACACTAATGTACTGATCCCACTACACCTAAACTACACTAATGTACTGATCCAACTACACCTACACTACACTTATGTACTGATCCCACTACACCTACACTACACTAATATACTGATCCCACTATACCTACACTACACTAATATACTGATCCCACTACACCTACACTACAATAATATACTGATCACACTACACCTACACTACATTAATATACTGATCACACTACACCTACACTACACTAATATACTGATCACACTACACCTCCACTACACTAATATACTGATCCCACTACAGCTACACTACACTAATATAAGGATCCCTCTACACCTACACTACACTAATATACTGATCCCACTACAGCTACACTACACTAATATGCTGATCCCACTACACCTTCTCTACACTAATATACTGATCCCACTACACCTACACTACACTAATACACTGATCCCACTACACCTTCACTACCCTAATATACTGATCCCATTACACTTACTCTACACTAATATACTGATCCCACTACACCTACACAACAATAATATACTGATCCCACTACACTAATATACTGATCACACTACACCTACACTACACTAATATACTGATCACATTACATCTACACTACACTAATATACTCATCTCACTACACCTACACTACATTAATATACTGATCTCACTACACCTACACTACACTAATATACTGATCCTACTACACCTACACTATACTAATATACTGATCCCACTACACCTACACTACACTAATATACTGATCACATTACACCTACACTACACTAATATACTGATCACATTACACCTACACTACACTAATATACTAAGCCCACTACACCTACCCTACACTAATATACTGATCCCACTACACCTACCCTACACTAATATACTGATAACAATACATCTACACACTAATACACTGATTCCACTACACCTACACTAATATACTGATCCCACTATTCCTACACTACACTAATATACTGATCCCACTACACCTACACTACACTAATATAAGGATCCCACTACACCTACACTACACTAATATACCGATAACAATACATCTACACACTAATATACTGATCCCACTACACCTACACTACACTAATATACTGATCCCACTATTCCTACACTACACTAATATACTGATCCCACTACACCTACACTACACTAATGTACTGATCCTATTACACCTACACTACACTAATGCACTGATCCCACTACAGCTACACTACACTTATATAAGGATCCCTCTACACCTACACTACACTAATATACTGATCCCACTACAGTTACACTACACTAATATGCTGATCCCACTACAGCTACACTACACTAATATACTGATCCCACTACACCTACACTACACTAATATACTGATCCCACTACACCTACACTACACTAATATACTGATCACACTACACCTACACTACACTAATATACTGATCCCACTACAGCTACACTACACTAATATGAGGATCCCTCTACACCTACACTACACTAATATACTGATCCCACTACAGCTACACTACACTAATATACTGATCCCACTACCCCTACACTACACTAATGTACTGATCACACTACACTAATATACTGATCACACTACACCTACACTACACTAATATACTGATCCCACGACACCTACACTACACTAATATACTGATCACACTACACCTCCACTACACTAATATACTGATCACACTTCACCTCCAGTACACTAATATACTGATCCCACTACACCTCCAGTACACTAATATACTGATCCCACTACACCTACACTACAGTAATATACTGATCCCACTACACCTACACTACAGTAATATACTGATCCCACTACACCTACACTACACTAATATACTGATCACACTACACCTCCACTACACTAATATACTGATCACACTACACCTCCACTACACTAATATACTGATCACACTACACCTCCACTACACTAATATACTGATCACACTACACCTACACTACAGTATTATACTGATCACACTACACCTACACTACAGTAATATACTGATCACACTACACTAATATACTGATCCCACTACACCTACACTACAGTAATATACTGATCCCACTACACCTACATTACACTAATATACTGATCCCACTACAGCTACACTACACTAATATACTGATCCCACTACCCCTACACTACACTAATGTACTGATCACACTACACTAATATACTGATCCCACTACACCTACACTACACTAATATACTGATCACACTACACCTCCACTACACTAATATACTGATCCCACTACACCTACACTACAGTAATATACTGATCCCACTAAACCTCCACTACACTAATATACTGATCACACTACACCTCCACTACACTAATATACTGATCACACTACACCTCCACTACACTAATATACTGATCACACTACACCTCCACTACACTAATATACTGATCACACTACACCTCCACTACATTAATATACTGATCACACTACACCTACACTACAGTAATATACTGATCACACTACACCTACACTACAGTAATATACTGATCACACTACACTAATATACTGATCCCACTACACCTACGCTACAGTAATATACTGATCCCACTACACCTACATTACACTAATATACTGATCCCACTACACCTACACTGCAGTAATATACTGATCACACTACACCTACACTACACTAATATACTGATCCCACTACACCTACACTACAGTAATATACTGTTCACACTACACTAATATACTGATCACACTACACCTACACTACACTAATATACTGATCACACTACACCTACACTACAGTAATATACTGTTCACACTACACTAATATACTGATCACACTACACCTACACTACACTAATATACTGATCACACTACATCTACACTACACTAATGTACTGATCCCACTACACCTACACTACACTAATATACTGATCCCACTACACCTACACTACACTAATGTACTGATCCCACTACACCTACACTACAGTAATACACTGATCAAACTACACCTACACTACACTAATATATTGATCACACTACACCTACACTGATCCCACTACCCCTACACTACACTAATATACTGATCCCACTACGCCTACACTACACTAATATACTGATCCCACTACCCCTACACTACACTAATGTACTGATCACACTACACTAATATACTGATCCCACTACACCTACACTACACTAATATACTGATCCCACTACACCTACACGACACTAATATACTGATCACACTACACCTCCACTACACTAATATACTGATCACACTACACCTCCACTACACTAATATACTGATCCCACTACACCTACACTAATATACTGATCACACTACACCTCCACTACACTAATATACTGATCACACTACACCTCCACTACACTAATATACTGATCCCACTACACCTACACTAATATACTGATCCCACTACACCTACACTACAGTAATATACTGATCCCACTACACCTACACTACAGTAATATACTGATCCCACTACACCTACACTACACTACACCTCCACTACACTAATATACTGATCACACTACACCTACACTACAGTAATATACTGATCACACTACACTAATATACTGATCCCACTACACCTACACTACAGTAATATACTGATTCCACTACACCTACATTACACTAATATACTGATCCCACTACAGCTACACTACACTAATATACTGATCCCACTACACCTACACTACACTAATATCCTGATCCCACTACACCTCCACTATACTAATATACTGATCCCACTACACCTACACTACAGTAATATACTGATCCCACTACACCTCCACTACACTAATATACTGATCACACTACTCCTCCACTACACTAATATACTGATCACACTACACTAATATACTGATCCCACTACACCTACACTACACTAATATACTGATCCCACTACACCTCCACTATACTAATATACTGATCCCACTACACCTACACTACAGTAATATACTGATCCCACTACACCTCCACTACACTAATATACTGATCACACTACTCCTCCACTACACTAATATACTGATCACACTACACCTCCACTACACTAATATACTGATCACACTACACCTCCACTACACTAATATACTGATCACACTACACCTCCACTACACTAATATGCTGATCACACTACACCTACACTACAGTAATATACTGATCCCACTACACCTACACTACAGTAATATACTGATCACACTACACTAATATACTGATCCCACTACACCTACACTACAGTAATATACTGATCCCACTACACCTACATTACACTAATATACTGATCACACTACACCTACACTACACTAATATACTGATCCCACTACACCTACACTACAGTAATATACTGTTCACACTACACTAATATACTGATCACACTACACCTACACTACACCAATATACTGATCACACTACATCTACACTACACTAATGTACTGATCCCACTACACCTACACTACACTAATGTACTGATCCCACTACACCTACACTACACTAATGTACTGATCCCACTACACCTACACTACACTAATGTACTGATCCCACTACACCTACACTACACTAATGTACTGATCCCACTACACCTACACTACACTAATGTACTGATCCCACTACACCTACACTACACTAATGTACTGATCCCACTACACCTACACTACACTAATGTACTGATCCCACTACACCTACACTACACTAATGTACTGATCCCACTACACCTACACTACACTAATGTACTGATCCCACTACACCTACACTACACTAATGTACTGATCCCACTACACCTACACTACACTAATGTACTGATCCCACTACACCTACACTACACTAATGTACTGATCCCACTACACCTACACTACACTAATGTACTGATCCCACTACACCTACACTACACTAATATACTGATCCCACTACAACTACACTACACTAATATACTGATCCCACTACACCTACACTACACTACACTAATATACTGATCCCACTACACCTACACTACACTAATATACTGATCCCACTAGACTTACACTACTCTAATATACTGATCCCACTACACCTACACTACACTAATACACTGATCCCAGTACACCTTCACTACACTAATATACTGATCCCACTACACCTACTCTACACTAATATACTGATCCCACTACACCTACACTACAATAATATAGTGATCTCACTACACCTACACTATACTAATATACTGATCCCACTACACCTACACTACACTAATATACTGATCCCACTACACCTACACTACACTAATATACTGATCCCACTTTACCTACACTACACTAATAAACTGATCCCACTACACCTACACTACACTAATAAACTGATCCCACTACACCTACACTACACTAATTTACTGATCCCACTACACCTAAACTACACTAATGTACTGATCCAACTACACCTACACTACACTAATATACTGATCCCACTATACCTACACTACACTAATATACTGATCCCACTACACCTACACTACAATAAAATACTGATCACACTACACCTACACTACATTAATATACTGATCACACTACACCTACACTACACTAATATACTGATCACACTACACCTCCACTACACTAATATACTGATCACACTACACCTCCACTACACTAATATACTGATCCCACTACACCTACACTACACTAATATACTGATCACACTACACTAATATAAGGATCCCTCTACACCTACACTACACTAATATACTGATCCAACTACAGCTACACTACACTAATATGCTGATCCCACTACACCTTCTCTACACTAATATACTGATCCCACTACACCTACACTACACTAATACACTGATCCCACTACACCTTCACTACACTAATATACTGATCCCACTACACCTACACAACAATAATATACTGATCCCACTACACTAATATACTGATCACACTACACCTACACTACATTAATATACTGATCTCACTACACCTACACTACACTAATATACTGATCCTACTACACCTACACTATACTAATATACTGATCCCACTACACCTACACTACACTAATATACTGATCCCACTACACCTACTCTACACTAATATACTGATGCCACTACACCTGCACTAATATACTGATCCCACTACACCTACCCTACACTAATATACTGATAACAATACATCTACACACTAATACACTGATTCCACTACACCTACACTAATATACTTATCCCACTATTCCTACACTACACTAATATACTGATCCCACTACACCTACACTACACTAATATAAGGATCCCACTACACCTACACTACACTAATATACTGATAACAATACATCTACACACTAATATACTGATCCCACTACACCTACACTACACTAATATACTGATCCCACTATTCCTACACTACACTAATATACTGATCCCACTACACCTACACTACACTAATGTACTGATCCTATTACACCTACACTACACTAATGCACTGATCCCACTACACCTACACTACACTAATGTACTGATCCCACTACAGCTACACTACACTTATATAAGGATCCCTCTACACCTACACTACACTAATATACTGATCCCACTACAGTTACACTACACTAATATACTGATCCCACTACACCTACACTACACTAATATACTGATCACACTGCACCTACACTACACTAATATACTGATCCCACTACACCTACACTACACTAATATACTGATCACACTACACCTCCACTACACTAATATACTGATCACACTACACCTCCAGTACACTAATATACTGATCCCACTACACCTACACTACAGTAATATACTGATCCCACTACACCTACACTACACTAATATACTGATCACACTACACCTCCACTACACTAATATTCTGATCACACTACACCTCCACTACACTAATATACTGATCACACTACACCTACACTACAGTATTATACTGATCACACTACACCTACACTACAGTAATATACTGATCACACTACACTAATATACTGATCCCACTACACCTACACTACAGTAATATACTGATCCCACTACACCTACATTACACTAATATACTGATCCCACTACAGCTACACTACACTAATATACTGATCCCACTACCCCTACACTACACTAATGTACTGATCACACTACACTAATATACTGATCCCACTACACCTACACTACACTAATATACTGATCACACTACACCTCCACTACACTAATATACTGATCCCACTACACCTACACTACAGTAATATACTGATCCCACTAAACCTCCACTACACTAATATACTGATCACACTACACCTCCACTACACTAATATACTGATCACACTACACCTCCACTACACTAATATACTGATCACACTACACCTCCACTACACTAATATACTGATCACACTACACCTCCACTACATTAATATACTGATCACACTACACCTACACTACAGTAATATACTGATCACACTACACCTACACTACAGTAATATACTGATCACACTACACTAATATACTGATCCCACTACACCTACGCTACAGTAATATACTGATCCCACTACACCTACATTACACTAATATACTGATCCCACTACACCTACACTGCAGTAATATACTGATCACACTACACCTACACTACACTAATATACTGATCCCACTACACCTACACTACAGTAATATACTGTTCACACTACACTAATATACTGATCACACTACACCTACACTACACTAATATACTGATCACACTACATCTACACTACACTAATGTACTGATCCCACTACACCTACACTACACTAATATACTGATCCCACTACACCTACACTACACTAATGTACTGATCCCACTACACCTACACTACACTAATGTACTGATCCCACTACACCAATGTACTGATCCCACTACACCTACACTACACTAATGTACTGATCCCACTACACCTACACTACACTAATGTACTGATCCCACTACACCTACACTACACTAATATACTGATCCCACTACACCTACACTACACAAATATACTGATCCCACTACATCTACACTACACTAATATACTGATCCCACTAAACCTACACTACTCTAATATACTGATCCCACTACACCTACGCTACAGTAATATACTGATCCCACTACACCTACATTACACTAATATACTGATCCCACTACACCTATGTACTGATCCCACTACACCTACACTACACTAATATACTGATCCCACTACACCTACACTACACTAATATACTGATCAAACTACACCTCCACTACACTAATATACTGATCACACTACACCTCCAGTACACTAATATACTGATCCCACTACACCTACACTACAGTAATATACTGATCCCACTACACCCACACTACACTAATATACTGATCACACTACACCTCCACTACACTAATATACTGATCACACTACACCTACACTACACTAATATACTGATCCCACTACACCTACACTACACTAATGTACTGATCCCACTACACCTACACTACACTAATGTACTGATCCCACTACACCAATGTACTGATCCCACTACACCTACACTACACTAATGTACTGTTCCCACTACACCTACACTACACTAATGTACTGATCCCACTACACCTACACTAATATACTGATCCCACTACACCTACACTACACTAATATACTGATCCCACTACACCTACACTACACTAATATACTGATCCCACTAAACCTACACTATACTAATATACTGATCCCATTACACCTACACTACACTAATATACTGATCCCATTACACCTACACTACACTAATATACTGATCACACTACACCTACACTATACTAATATACTGATGCTACTACACCTACACTACACTAATATACTGATCCCACTACACCTACACTCCACTAATATTCTGATCACACTACACCTACACTACAGTAATATACTGATCCCACTACACCTACACTACAGTAATGTACTGATCCCACTACACTAATATACTGATCCCACTACACCTACACTACACTAATACACTGATCCCACTATACCTACACTACAGTAATACACTGATCCAACTACACCTACACTACACTAATATACTGATCACACTACACCTACACTGATCCCACTACCCCTACACTACACTAATATACTGATCCCACTACCCCTACACTACACTAATATACTGATCCCACTACCCCTACACTACACTAATGTACTGATCACACTACACTAATATACTGATCACACTACACCTACACTACACTAATATACTGATCCCACTACACCTACACGACACTAATACACTGATCCCACTACACCTACATTACACTAATATACTGATCCCACTATACCTACACTACAGTAATATACTGATCACACTACACTAATATACTGATCCCACTACACCTACACTAATGTACTGATCCCACTACACCTCCACTACACTAATATACTGATCACATTACACCTCCACTACACTAATATACTGATCACACTACACCTCCACTACACTAATATACTGATCCCACTACACCTACACTAATATACTGATCACACTACACCTCCACTACACTAATATACTGATCACACTACACCTCCACTACACTAATATACTGATCCCACTACACCTACACTAATATACTGATCCCACTACACCTACACTACAGTAATATACTGATCCCACTACACCTACACTACAGTAATATACTGATCCCACTACACCTACACTACAGTAATATACTGATCCCACTACACCTACACTACAGTAATATACTGATCCCACTACACCTATACTACACTACACCTCCACTACACTAATATACTGATCCCACTACACCTACACTACAGTATTATACTGATCACACTACACCTACACTACAGTAATATACTGATCACACTACACTAATATACTGATCCCACTACACCTACACTACACTAATACACTGATCCCAGTACACCTACATTACACTAATATACTGATCCCACTACAGCTACACTACACTAATATACTGATCCCACTACACCTCCACTACACTAATATACTGATCCCACTACACCTCCACTACACTAATATACTGATCCCACTACACCTACACTACAGTAATATACTGATCCCACTACACCTCCACTACACTAATATACTGATCACACTACACCTCCACTACACTAATATACTGATCACACTACACCTCCACTACACTAATATACTGATCACACTACACCTCCACTACACTAATATACTGATCACACTACACCTACACTACAGTAATATACTGATCCCACTACACCTACACTACAGTAATATACTGATCACACTACACTAATATACTGATCCCACTACACCTACACTACTGTAATATACTGATCCCACTACACCTACATTACACTAATATACTGATCACACTACACCTACACTACACTAATATACTGATCCCACTACACCTACACTACAGTAATATACTGTTCACACTACACTAATATACTGATCACACTACACCTACACTACACTAATATACTGATCACACTACATTTACACTACACTAATGTACTGATCCCACTACACCTACACTACACTAATGTACTGATCCCACTACACCTACACTACACTAATGTACTGATCCCACTACACCTACACTACACTAATGTACTGATCCCACTACACCTACACTACACTAATGTACTGATCCCACTACACCTACACTACACTAATGTACTGATCCCACTACACCTACACTACACTAATGTACTGATCCCACTACACCTACACTACACTAATGTACTGATCCCACTACACCTACACTACACTAATGTACTGATCCCACTACACCTACACTACACTAATGTACTGATCCCACTACACCTACACTACACTAATGTACTGATCCCACTACACCTACACTACACTAATGTACTGATCCCACTACACCTACACTACACTAATGTACTGATCCCACTACACCTACACTACACTAATGTACTGATCCCACTACACCTACACTACACTAATATACTGATCCCACTACACCTACACTACACTACACTAATATACTGATCCCACTACACCTACAGTACACTAATATACTGATCCCACTACACCTACACAACAGTAATATACTGATCCCACTACAACTACACTACACTAATATACTGATCCCACTAAACCTACACTACACTAATATACTGATCCCACTACACCTACACTACACTAATATACTGATCCCACTACAGCTACACTACACTAATATACTGATCCCACTACACCTACACTACACTAATATACTGATCCCACTACACCTACACTATACTAATATACTGATCCCACTACACCTACACTACACTAATATACTGATCCCACTACACCTACACTACACTAATATACTGATCCCACTAAACCTACACTATACTAATATACTGATCACATTACACCTACACTACACTAATATACTGATCCCATTACACCTACACTACACTAATATACTGATCACACTACACCTCCACTACACTAATATACTGATCACACTACACCTCCAGTACACTAATATACTGATCCCACTACACCTACACTACAGTAATATACTGATCCCACTACACCCACACTACACTAATATACTGATCACACTACACCTCCACTACACTAATATACTGATCACACTACACCTACACTACACTAATATACTGATCCCACTACACCTACACTACACTAATGTACTGATCCCACTACACCTACACTACACTAATGTACTGATCGCACTACACCAATGTACTGATCCCACTACACCTACACTACACTAATGTACTGTTCCCACTACACCTACACTACACTAATGTACTGATCCCACTACACCTACACTAATATACTGATCCCACTACACCTACACTACACTAATATACTGATCCCACTACAACTACACTACACTAATATACTGATCCCACTAAACCTACACTACACTAATATACTGATCCCACTACACCTACACTACACTAATATACTGATCCCACTACACCTACACTACACTAATATACTGATCCCACTACACCTACACTACACTAATATACTGATCCCACTACACCTACACTACACTAATATACTGATCCCACTAAACCTACACTATACTAATATACTGATCCCATTACACCTACACTACACTAATATACTGATCCCATTACACCTACACTACACTAATATACTGATCACACTACACCTACACTATACTAATATACTGATGCTACTACACCTACACTACACTAATATACTGATCCCACTACACCTACACTCCACTAATATTCTGATCACACTACACCTACACTACAGTAATATACTGATCCCACTACACCTACACTACAGTAATGTACTGATCCCACTACACTAATATACTGATCCCACTACACCTACACTACACTAATACACTGATCCCACTATACCTACACTACAGTAATACACTGATCCAACTACACCTACACTACACTAATATACTGATCACACTACACCTACACTGATCCCACTACCCCTACACTACACTAATATACTGATCCCACTACCCCTACACTACACTAATATACTGATCCCACTACCCCTACACTACACTAATGTACTGATCACACTACACTAATATACTGATCACACTACACCTACACTACACTAATATACTGATCCCACTACACCTACACGACACTAATACACTGATCCCACTACACCTACATTACACTAATATACTGATCCCACTATACCTACACTACAGTAATATACTGATCACACTACACTAATATACTGATCCCACTACACCTACACTAATGTACTGATCCCACTACACCTCCACTACACTAATATACTGATCACACTACACCTCCACTACACTAATATACTGATCACACTACACCTCCACTACACTAATATACTGATCCCACTACACCTACACTAATATACTGATCACACTACACCTCCACTACACTAATATACTGATCACACTACACCTCCACTACACTAATATACTGATCCCACTACACCTACACTAATATACTGATCCCACTACACCTACACTACAGTAATATACTGATCCCACTACACCTACACTACAGTAATATACTGATCCCACTACACCTACACTACAGTAATATACTGATCCCACTACACCTACACTACAGTAATATACTGATCCCACTACACCTATACTACACTACACCTCCACTACACTAATATACTGATCCCACTACACCTACACTACAGTATTATACTGATCACACTACACCTACACTACAGTAATATACTGATCACACTACACTAATATACTGATCCCACTACGCCTACACTACACTAATACACTGATCCCACTACACCTACATTACACTAATATACTGATCCCACTACAGCTACACTACACTAATATACTGATCCCACTACACCTCCACTACACTAATATACTGATCCCACTACACCTCCACTACACTAATATACTGATCCCACTACACCTACACTACAGTAATATACTGATCCCACTACACCTCCACTACACTAATATACTGATCACACTACACCTCCACTACACTAATATACTGATCACACTACACCTCCACTACACTAATATACTGATCACACTACACCTCCACTACACTAATATACTGATCACACTACACCTACACTACAGTAATATACTGATCCCACTACACCTACACTACAGTAATATACTGATCACACTACACTAATATACTGATCCCACTACACCTACACTACTGTAATATACTGATCCCACTACACCTACATTACGCTAATATACTGATCACACTACACCTACACTACACTAATATACTGATCCCACTACACCTACACTACAGTAATATACTGTTCACACTACACTAATATACTGATCACACTACACCTACACTACACTAATATACTGATCACACTACATTTACACTACACTAATGTACTGATCCCACTACACCTACACTACACTAATGTACTGATCCCACTACACCTACACTACACTAATGTACTGATCCCACTACACCTACACTACACTAATGTACTGATCCCACTACACCTACACTACACTAATGTACTGATCCCACTACACCTACACTACACTAATGTACTGATCCCACTACACCTACACTACACTAATGTACTGATCCCACTACACCTACACTACACTAATGTACTGATCCCACTACACCTACACTACACTAATGTACTGATCCCACTACACCTACACTACACTAATGTACTGATCCCACTACACCTACACTACACTAATGTACTGATCCCACTACACCTACACTACACTAATGTACTGATCCCACTACACCTACACTACACTAATGTACTGATCCCACTACACCTACACTACACTAATATACTGATCCCACTACACCTACACTACACTACACTAATATACTGATCCCACTACACCTACAGTACACTAATATACTGATCCCACTACACCTACACAACAGTAATATACTGATCCCACTACAACTACACTACACTAATATACTGATCCCACTAAACCTACACTACACTAATATACTGATCCCACTACACCTACACTACACTAATATACTGATCCCACTACAGCTACACTACACTAATATACTGATCCCACTACACCTACACTACACTAATATACTGATCCCACTACACCTACACTACACTAATATACTGATCCCACTACACCTACACTACACTAATATACTGATCCCACTACACCTACACTACACTAATATACTGATCCCACTAAACCTACACTATACTAATATACTGATCACATTACACCTACACTACACTAATATACTGATCCCATTACACCTACACTACACTAATATACTGATCCCATTACACCTACACTACACTAATATACTGATCACACTACACCTACACTACACTACACTAATATACTGATCCCACTACACCTACACTCCACTAATATTCTGATCACACTACACCTACACTACAGTAATATACTGATCCCACTACACCTACACTACAGTAATATACTGATCCCACTACACTAATATACTGATCCCACTACACCTACACTACACTAATACACTGATCCCACTACACCTACACTACAGTAATACACTGATCCAACTACACCTACACTACACTAATATACTGATGACACTACCCCTACACTACACTAATATACTGATCCCACTACCCCTACACTACACTAATATACTGATCCCACTACCCCTACACTACACTAATATACTGATCCCACTACACCTACACTACACTAATGTACTGATCCCACTACACCTACACTACACTAATGTACTGATCCCACTACACCTACACTACACTAATGTACTGATCCCACTACACCTACACTACTGTACTGATCCCACTACACCTACACTACACTAATGTACTGATCCCACTACACCTACACTACACTAATGTACTGATCCCACTACACCTACACTACACTAATGTACTGATCCCACTACACTTACACTACACTAATGTACTGATCCCACTACACCTACACTACACTAATATACTGATCCCACTACAACTACACTACACTAATATACTGATCCCACGACACCTACACTACACTACACTAATATACTGATCCCACTACACCTACACTACACTAATATACTGATCCCACTACACCTACACTACAGTAATATACTGATCCCACTACAACTACACTACACTAATATACTGATCCCACTAAACCTACACTACACTAATATACTGATCCCACTACACCTACACTACACTAATATACTGATCCCACTACAGCTACACTACACTAATATACTGATCCCACTACACCTACACTACACTAATATACTGATCCCACTACACCTACACTACACTAATATACTGATCCCACTACACCTACACTACAGTAATATACTGATCCCACTAAACCTACACTATACTAATATACTGATCCCATTACACCTACACTACACTAATATACTGATCCCATTACACCTACACTACACTACACTAATATACTGATCCCATTACACCTACACTACACTAATATACTGATCACACTACACCTACACTACACTACACTAATATACTGATCCCACTACACCTACACTCCACTAATATTCTGATCACACTACACCTACACTACAGTAATATACTGATCCCACTACACCTACACTACAGTAATATACTGATCCCACTACACTAATATACTGATCCCACTACACCTACACTACACTAATACACTGATCCCACTACACCTACACTACAGTAATACACTGATCCAACTACACCTACACTACACTAATATACTGATCCCACTACACCTACACTACACTAATATACTGATCCCACTACACCTACACTACACTAATATACTGATCCCACTAAACCTACACTATACTAATATACTGATCACATTACACCTACACTACACTAATATACTGATCCCATTACACCTACACTACACTAATATACTGATCCCATTACACCTACACTACACTAATATACTGATCACACTACACCTACACTACACTACACTAATATACTGATCCCACTACACCTACACTCCACTAATATTCTGATCACACTACACCTACACTACAGTAATATACTGATCCCACTACACCTACACTACAGTAATATACTGATCCCACTACACTAATATACTGATCCCAATACACCTACACTACACTAATACACTGATCCCACTACACCTACACTACAGTAATACACTGATCCAACTACACCTACACTACACTAATATACTGATGACACTACCCCTACACTACACTAATATACTGATCCCACTACCCCTACACTACACTAATATACTGATCCCACTACCCCTACACTACACTAATATACTGATCCCACTACACCTACACTACACTAATGTACTGATCCCACTACACCTACACTACACTAATGTACTGATCCCACTACACCTACACTACACTAATGTACTGATCCCACTACACCTACACTACTGTACTGATCCCACTACACCTACACTACACTAATGTACTGATCCCACTACACCTACACTACACTAATGTACTGATGCCACTACACCTACACTACACTAATGTACTGATCCCACTACACCTACACTACACTAATATACTGATCCCACTACACCTACACTACACTAATGTACTGATCCCACTACACCTACACTACACTAATATACTGATCCCACTACACCTACACTACACTAATATACTGATCCCACTACACCTACACTACAGTAATATACTGATCCCACTACAACTACACTACACTAATATACTGATCCCACTAAACCTACACTACACTAATATACTGATCCCACTACACCTACACTACACTAATATACTGATCCCACTACAGCTACACTACACTAATATACTGATCCCACTACACCTACACTACACTAATATACTGATCCCACTACACCTACACTACACTAATATACTGATCCCACTACACCTACACTACAGTAATATACTGATCCCACTAAACCTACACTATACTAATATACTGATCCCATTACACCTACACTACACTAATATACTGATCCCATTACACCTACACTACACTACACTAATATACTGATCCCATTACACCTACACTACACTAATATACTGATCACACTACACCTACACTACACTACACTACACTAATATACTGATCCCACTACACCTACACTCCACTAATATTCTGATCACACTACACCTACACTACAGTAATATACTGATCCCACTACACCTACACTACAGTAATATACTGATCCCACTACACTAATATACTGATCCCACTACACCTACACTACACTAATACACTGATCCCACTACACCTACACTACAGTAATACACTGATCCAACTACACCTACACTACACTAATATACTGATCACACTACACCTACACTACACTAATATACTGATCCCACTACCCCTACACTACACTAATATACTGATCCCACTACCCCTACACTACACTAATATACTGATCCCACTACCCCTACACTACACTAATATACTGATCCCACTACCCCTACACTACACTAATATACTGATCCCACTACCCCTACACTACACTAATGTACTGATCACACTACACCTACACTACACTAATATACTGATCCCACTACACCTACACGACACGAATACACTGATCCCACTACACCTACATTACACTAATATACTGATCCCACTACACCTACACTACAGTAATATACTGATCACACTACACTAATATACTGATCCCACTACACCTACACTACACTAATGTACTGATCCCACTACACCTACACTACACTAATGTACTGATCCCACTACACCTACACTACACTAATATACTGATCCCACTACAGTAATATACTGATCCCACTACACCTACACTACACTAATATACTGATCCCACTACAGTAATATACTGATCCCACTACACCTACACTACACTAATATACTGATCCCACTACACCTACACTACACTAATATACTGATCCCACTACAGTAATATACTGATCCCACTACACCTACACTACACTAATATACTGATCCCACTACACCTACACTACACTAATATACTGATCCCACTACACCTACACTACACTAATATACTGATCCCACTACACCTACACTACACTAATATACTGATCCCACTACACCTACACTACACTAATATACTGATCCCACTACACCTACACTACACTAATATACTGATCCCACTACACCTACACTACACTAATATACTGATTCCACTACACCTACACTACACTAATATACTGATTCCACTACACCTACACTACACTAATATACTAATCACACTACACCTACACTACACTAATATACTAATCACACTACACCTACACTACACTAATATACTAATCACACTACACCTACACTACACTAATATACTGATCCCACTACACCTACACTACACTAATATACTGATCACACTACACCTCCACTACACTAATATACTGATCACACTACACCTCCACTACAGTAATATACTGATCACACTACACCTCCACTACACTAATATACTGATCCAACTACACCTACACTACACTAATATACTGATCCCACTACACCTACACTACACTAATATACTGATCACACTACACCTCCACTACACTAATATACTGATCACACTACACCTCCACTACAGTAATATACTGATCGCACTACACCTACACTACAGTAATATACTGATCCCACTACACCTACATTACACTAATATACTGATCCCACTACACCTACACTACAGTAATATACTGATCTCACTACACCTACACTACACTAATATACTGATCCCACTACACCTACACTATAGTAATATACTGATCCCACTACACCTACACTACTCTAATATACTGATCACACTAAACCTACACTACACTAATATACTTTTCCCACTAAACCTACACTACACTAATATACTGATCTCACTACACCTACACTACAGTAATATACTGATCACACTACACTAATATACTGATCACACTACACCTACACTACACTAATATACTAATCACACTACACCTACACTACACTAATATACTGATCCCACTACACCTCCACTACACTAATATACTGATCACACTACACCTCCACTACACTAATATACTGATCACACTACACCTCCACTACACTAATATACTGATCACACTACACCTCCACTACAGTAATATACTGATCACACTACACCTACACTACAGTAATATACTGATCCCACTACACCTACATTACACTAATATACTGATCCCACTACACCTACACTACAGTAATATACTGATCTCACTACACCTACACTACACTAATATACTGATCCCACTACACCTACACTATAGTAATATACTGATCACACTACACTAATGTACTGATCCCACTACACCTACACTACACTAATGTACTATTCCCACTACACCTACACTACACTAATGTACTGATCCCACTACACCTACACTACACTAATGTACTGATGCCACTACACCTACACTACACTAATGTACTGATCCCACTACACCTACACTACACTAATATACTGATCCCACTACAACTACACTACACTAATATACTGATCCCACTACAACTACACTACACTAATATACTGATCCAACTACACCTACACTACACTAATATACTGATCCCACTACACCTACACTACACTAATATACTGATCCCACTACACCTACACTACACTAATATACTGATCCCACTACAACTACACTAATATACTGATCCCACTAAACCTACACTACTCTAATATACTGATCACACTACACCTACACTACACTAATATACTGATCCCACTACACCTACACTACACTAATATACTGATCCCACTACAGCTACACTACACTAATATACTCATCCCACTAAACCTACACTACTCTAATATACTGATCACACTACACCTACACTACTCTAATATACTGATCACACTACACCTACACTACTCTAATATACTGATCACACTACACCTACACTACACTAATATACTTTTCCCACTAAACCTACACTACACTAATGTACTGATCCCACTACACCTACACTACACTAATGTACTGATCCCACTACAACTACACTACACTAATGTACTGATCCCACTACAACTACACTACACTAATGTACTGATCCCACTACACCTACACTACACTAATGTACTGATCCCACTACACCTACACTACACTAATGTACTGATCCCACTACACCTACACTACACTAATGTACTGATCCCACTACAACTACACTACACTAATGTACTGATTCCACTACACCTACACTACACTAATATACTGATCCCACTACAACTACACAACACTAATATACTGATTCCACTACACCTACACTACACTAATATACTGATCCCACTACACCTACACTACACTAATATACTGATCCCACTACACCTACACTACACTAATATACTGATCACACTACATCTACACTACACTAATGCACTGATCCCACTACACCTACACTACACTAATGTACTGTTCCCACTACAACTACACTACACTAATATACTGATCCCACTACACCTACACTACACTAATATACTGATCACACTACACCTACACTACACTAATATACTGATCACACTACATCTACACTACACTAATATACTGATCACACTACACTAATGTACTGATCCCACTACACCTACACTACACTAATGTACTGATCCCACTACAACTACACTACACTAATGTACTGATCCCACTACAACTACACTACACTAATATACTGATCACACTACACCTACACTACACTAATATACTGATCACACTACACCTCCACTACAGTAATATACTGATCACACTACACCTACACTACAGTAATATACTGATCCCACTACACCTACATTACACTAATATACTGATCCCACTACACCTACACTACAGTAATGTACTGATCTCACTACACCTACACTACACTAATATACTGATCCCACTACACCTACACTATAGTAATATACTGATCACACTACACTAATGTACTGATCCCACTACACCTACACTACACTAATGTACTTTTCCCACTACACCTACACTACACTAATGTACTGATCCCACTACACCTACACTACACTAATGTACTGATGCCACTACACCTACACTACACTAATGTACTGATCCCACTACAACTACACTACACTAATATACTGATCCCACTACAACTACACTACACTAATATACTGATCCAACTACACCTACACTACACTAATATACTGATCCCACTACAGCTACACTACACTAATATACTGATCCCACTACAACTACACTACACTAATATACTGATCCCACTAAACCTACACTACTCTAATATACTGATCACACTACACCTACACTACACTAATATACTGATCCCACTACACCTACACTACACTAATATACTGATCCCACTACAGCTACACTACACTAATATACTGATCCCACTACAGCTACACTACACTAATATACTCATCCCACTAAACCTACACTACTCTAATATACTGATCACACTACACCTACACTACTCTAATATACTGATCACACTACACCTACACTACACTAATATACTGATCCCACTACAGCTACACTACACTAATATACTGATCCCACTACACCTACACTACACTAATATACTGATCCCACTACACCTACACTACACTAATATACTGATCCCACTACACCTACACTACACTAATATACTGATCCCACTAAACCTACACTATACTAATATACTGATCCCATTACACCTACACTACACTAATATACTGATCCCATTACACCTACACTACACTACACTAATATACTGATCCCATTACACCTACACTACACTAATATACTGATCACACTACACCTACACTACACTACACTACACTAATATACTGATCCCACTACACCTACACTCCACTAATATTCTGATCACACTACACCTACACTACAGTAATATACTGATCCCACTACACCTACACTACAGTAATATACTGATCCCACTACACTAATATACTGATCCCACTACACCTACACTACACTAATACACTGATCCCACTACACCTACACTACAGTAATACACTGATCCAACTACACCTACACTACACTAATATACTGATCCCACTACCCCTACACTACACTAATATACTGATCCCACTACCCCTACACTACACTAATATACTGATCCCACTACCCCTACACTACACTAATATACTGATCCCACTACCCCTACACTACACTAATATACTGATCCCACTACCCCTACACTACACTAATATACTGATCCCACTACCCCTACACTACACTAATGTACTGATCACACTACACCTACACTACACTAATATACTGATCCCACTACACCTACACGACACTAATACACTGATCCCACTACACCTACATTACACTAATATACTGATCCCACTACACCTACACTACAGTAATATACTGATCACACTACACTAATATACTGATCCCACTACACCTACACTACACTAATGTACTGATCCCACTACACCTACACTACACTAATGTACTGATTCCACTACACCTACACTAATATACTGATCCCACTACACCTACACTACACTAATATACTGATCCCACTACACCTACACTACACTAATATACTGATCCCACTACACCTACATTACACTAATATACTGATCCCACTACACCTACACTACACTAATATACTGATCCCACTACACCTACACTACACTAATATACTGATCACACTACACCTACACTACACTAATATACTGATCACACTACACCTACACTACACTAATATACTGATCCCACTACAGCTACACTACACTAATATAAGGATCCCTCTACACCTACACTACACTAATATACAGATCCCACTACAGCTACACTACACTAATATACAGATCCCACTACCCCTACACTACACTAATGTACTGATCACACTACATTAATATACTGATCCCACTACACCTACACTACACTAATATACTGATCCCACTACAGTAATATACTGATCCCACTACACCTACACTACACTAATATACTGATCCCACTACACCTACACTACACTAATATACTGATCCCACTACACCTACACTACACTAATATACTGATCCCACTACACCTACACTACACTAATATACTGATCCCACTACACCTACACTACACTAATATACTGATCCCACTACACCTACACTACACTAATATACTGATTCCACTACACCTACACTACACTAATATACTAATCACACTACACCACACTAATATACTAATCACACTACACCTACACTACACTAATATACTAATCACACTACACCTACACTACACTAATATACTGATCCCACTACACCTACACTACACTAATATACTGATCACACTACACCTCCACTACAGTAATATACTGATCACACTACACCTACACTACAGTAATATACTGATCCCACTACACCTACATTACACTAATATACTGATCCCACTACACCTACACTACAGTAATATACTGATCTCACTACACCTACACTACACTAATATACTGATCCCACTACACCTACACTATAGTAATATACTGATCCCACTACACCTACACTACTCTAATATACTGATCACACTAAACCTACACTACACTAATATACTTTTCCCACTAAACCTACACTACACTAATATACTGATCTCACTACACCTACACTACAGTAATATACTGATCACACTACACTAATATACTGATCACACTACACCTACACTACACTAATATACTAATCACACTACACCTACACTACACTAATATACTGATCCCACTACACCTCCACTACACTAATATACTGATCACACTACACCTCCACTACACTAATATACTGATCCCACTACACCTACACTACACTAATATACTGATCACACTACACCTACACTACACTAATATACTGATCACACTACACCTACACTACACTAATATACTGATCCCACTACAGCTACACTACACTAATATAAGGATCCCTCTACACCTACACTACACTAATATACAGATCCCACTACAGCTACACTACACTAATATACAGATCCCACTACCCCTACACTACACTAATGTACTGATCACACTACATTAATATACTGATCCCACTACACCTACACTACACTAATATACTGATCCCACTACAGTAATATACTGATCCCACTACACCTACACTACACTAATATACTGATCCCACTACACCTACACTACACTAATATACTGATCCCACTACACCTACACTACACTAATATACTGATCCCACTACACCTACACTACACTAATATACTGATCCCACTACACCTACACTACACTAATATACTGATCCCACTACACCTACACTACACTAATATACTGATTCCACTACACCTACACTACACTAATATACTAATCACACTACACCACACTAATATACTAATCACACTACACCTACACTACACTAATATACTAATCACACTACACCTACACTACACTAATATACTGATCCCACTACACCTACACTACACTAATATACTGATCACACTACACCTCCACTACAGTAATATACTGATCACACTACACCTCCACTACAGTAATATACTGATCACACTACACCTACACTACACTAATATACTGATCCCACTACACCTACACTACACTAATATACTGATCACACTACACCTCCACTACAGTAATATACTGATCACACTACACCTACACTACAGTAATATACTGATCCCACTACACCTACATTACACTAATATACTGATCCCACTACACCTACACTACAGTAATATACTGATCTCACTACACCTACACTACACTAATATACTGATCCCACTACACCTACACTATAGTAATATACTGATCCCACTACACCTACACTACTCTAATATACTGATCACACTAAACCTACACTACACTAATATACTTTTCCCACTAAACCTACACTACACTAATATACTGATCTCACTACACCTACACTACAGTAATATACTGATCACACTACACTAATATACTGATCACACTACACCTACACTACACTAATATACTAATCACACTACACCTACACTACACTAATATACTGATCCCACTACACCTCCACTACACTAATATACTGATCACACTACACCTCCACTACACTAATATACTGATCACACTACACCTCTACTACAGTAATATACTGATCCCACTACACCTACATTACACTAATATACTGATCCCACTACACCTACACTACAGTAATATACTGATCTCACTACACCTACACTACACTAATATACTGATCCCACTACACCTACACTATAGTAATATACTGATCACACTACACTAATGTACTGATCCCACTACACCTACACTACACTAATGTACTATTCCCACTACACCTACACTACACTAATGTACTGATCCCACTACACCTACACTACACTAATGTACTGATGCCACTACACCTACACTACACTAATGTACTGATCCCACTACACCTACACTACACTAATGTACTGATCCCACTACACCTACACTACACTAATATACTGATCCCACTACAACTACACTACACTAATATACTGATCCCACTACAACTACACTACACTAATATACTGATCCCACTACACCTACACTACACTAATATACTGATCACACTACACCTCCACTACAGTAATATACTGATCACACTACACCTACACTACAGTAATATACTGATCCCACTACACCTACATTACACTAATATACTGATCCCACTACACCTACACTACAGTAATATACTGATCTCACTACACCTACACTACACTAATATACTGATCCCACTACACCTACACTATAGTAATATACTGATCCCACTACACCTACACTACTCTAATATACTGATCACACTAAACCTACACTACACTAATATACTTTTCCCACTAAACCTACACTACACTAATATACTGATCTCACTACACCTACACTACAGTAATATACTGATCACACTACACTAATATACTGATCACACTACACCTACACTACACTAATATACTAATCACACTACACCTACACTACACTAATATACTGATCCCACTACACCTCCACTACACTAATATACTGATCACACTACACCTCCACTACACTAATATACTGATCACACTACACCTCTACTACAGTAATATACTGATCCCACTACACCTACATTACACTAATATACTGATCCCACTACACCTACACTACAGTAATATACTGATCTCACTACACCTACACTACACTAATATACTGATCCCACTACACCTACACTATAGTAATATACTGATCACACTACACTAATGTACTGATCCCACTACACCTACACTACACTAATGTACTATTCCCACTACACCTACACTACACTAATGTACTGATCCCACTACACCTACACTACACTAATGTACTGATGCCACTACACCTACACTACACTAATGTACTGATCCCACTACACCTACACTACACTAATGTACTGATCCCACTACACCTACACTACACTAATATACTGATCCCACTACAACTACACTACACTAATATACTGATCCCACTACAACTACACTACACTAATATACTGATCACACTACACCTACACGACACTAATACACTGATCCCACTACACCTACATTACACTAATATACTGATCCCACTACACCTACACTACAGTAATATACTGATCACACTACACTAATATACTGATCCCACTACACCTACACTACACTAATGTACTGATCCCACTACACCTACACTACACTAATGTACTGATTCCACTACACCTACACTAATATACTGATCCCACTACACCTACACTACACTAATATACTGATCCCACTACACCTACACTACACTAATATACTGATCCCACTACACCTACATTACACTAATATACTGATCCCACTACACCTACACTACACTAATATACTGATCACACTACACCTACACTACACTAATATACTGATCCCACTACAGCTACACTACACTAATATAAGGATCCCTCTACACCTACACTACACTAATATACAGATCCCACTACAGCTACACTACACTAATATACAGATCCCACTACCCCTACACTACACTAATGTACTGATCACACTACATTAATATACTGATCCCACTACACCTACACTACACTAATATACTGATCCCACTACAGTAATATACTGATCCCACTACACCTACACTACACTAATATACTGATCCCACTACACCTACACTACACTAATATACTGATCCCACTACACCTACAGTACACTAATATACTGATCCCACTACACCTACACTACACTAATATACTGATCCCACTACACCTACACTACACTAATATACTGATCCCACTACACCTACACTACACTAATATACTGATTCCACTACACCTACACTACACTAATATACTAATCACACTACACCTACACTACACTAATATACTAATCACACTACACCTACACTACACTAATATACTAATCACACTACACCTACACTACACTAATATACTGATCCCACTACACCTACACTACACTAATATACTGATCACACTACACCTCCACTACACTAATATACTGATCACACTACACCTCCACTACAGTAATATACTGATCACACTACACCTCCACTACAGTAATATACTGATCACACTACACCTACACTACACTAATATACTGATCCCACTACACCTACACTACACTAATATACTGATCACACTACACCTCCACTACAGTAATATACTGATCACACTACACCTACACTACAGTAATATACTGATCCCACTACACCTACATTACACTAATATACTGATCCCACTACACCTACACTACAGTAATATACTGATCTCACTACACCTACACTACACTAATATACTGATCCCACTACACCTACACTATAGTAATATACTGATCCCACTACACCTACACTACTCTAATATACTGATCACACTAAACCTACACTACACTAATATACTTTTCCCACTAAACCTACACTACACTAATATACTGATCTCACTACACCTACACTACAGTAATATACTGATCACACTACACTAATATACTGATCACACTACACCTACACTACACTAATATACTAATCACACTACACCTACACTACACTAATATACTGATCCCACTACACCTCCACTACACTAATATACTGATCACACTACACCTCCACTACACTAATATACTGATCACACTACACCTCTACTACAGTAATATACTGATCCCACTACACCTACATTACACTAATATACTGATCCCACTACACCTACACTACAGTAATATACTGATCTCACTACACCTACACTACACTAATATACTGATCCCACTACACCTACACTATAGTAATATACTGATCACACTACACTAATGTACTGATCCCACTACACCTACACTACACTAATGTACTATTCCCACTACACCTACACTACACTAATGTACTGATCCCACTACACCTACACTACACTAATGTACTGATGCCACTACACCTACACTACACTGATGTACTGATCCCACTACACCTACACTACACTAATGTACTGATCCCACTACACCTACACTACACTAATATACTGATCCCACTACAACTACACTACACTAATATACTGATCCCACTACAACTACACTACACTAATATACTGATCCAACTACACCTACACTACACTAATATACTGATCCCACTACACCTACACTACACTAATATACTGATCCCACTACAACTACACTAATATACTGATCCCACTAAACCTACACTACTCTAATATACTGATCACACTACACCTACACTACACTAATATACTGATCCCACTACACCTACACTACACTAATATACTGATCCCACTACAGCTACACTACACTAATATACTCATCCCACTAAACCTACACTACTCTAATATACTGATCACACTACACCTACACTACTCTAATATACTGATCACACTACACCTACACTACACTAATATACTTTTCCCACTAAACCTACACTACACTAATGTACTGATCCCACTACACCTACACTACACTAATGTACTGATCCCACTACAACTACACTACACTAATGTACTGATCCCACTACAACTACACTACACTAATGTACTGATCCCACTACAACTACACTACACTAATATACTGATCACACTACACCTCCACTACAGTAATATACTGATCACACTACACCTCCACTACAGTAATATACTGATCACACTACACCTACACTACACTAATATACTGATCCCACTACACCTACACTACACTAATATACTGATCACACTACACCTCCACTACAGTAATATACTGATCACACTACACCTACACTACAGTAATATACTGATCCCACTACACCTACATTACACTAATATACTGATCCCACTACACCTACACTACAGTAATATACTGATCTCACTACACCTACACTACACTAATATACTGATCCCACTACACCTACACTATAGTAATATACTGATCCCACTACACCTACACTACTCTAATATACTGATCACACTAAACCTACACTACACTAATATACTTTTCCCACTAAACCTACACTACACTAATATACTGATCTCACTACACCTACACTACAGTAATATACTGATCACACTACACTAATATACTGATCACACTACACCTACACTACACTAATATACTAATCACACTACACCTACACTACACTAATATACTGATCCCACTACACCTCCACTACACTAATATACTGATCACACTACACCTCCACTACACTAATATACTGATCACACTACACCTCTACTACAGTAATATACTGATCCCACTACACCTACATTACACTAATATACTGATCCCACTACACCTACACTACAGTAATATACTGATCTCACTACACCTACACTACACTAATATACTGATCCCACTACACCTACACTATAGTAATATACTGATCACACTACACTAATGTACTGATCCCACTACACCTACACTACACTAATGTACTATTCCCACTACACCTACACTACACTAATGTACTGATCCCACTACACCTACACTACACTAATGTACTGATGCCACTACACCTACACTACACTGATGTACTGATCCCACTACACCTACACTACACTAATGTACTGATCCCACTACACCTACACTACACTAATATACTGATCCCACTACAACTACACTACACTAATATACTGATCCCACTACAACTACACTACACTAATATACTGATCCAACTACACCTACACTACACTAATATACTGATCCCACTACACCTACACTACACTAATATACTGATCCCACTACAACTACACTAATATACTGATCCCACTAAACCTACACTACTCTAATATACTGATCACACTACACCTACACTACACTAATATACTGATCCCACTACACCTACACTACACTAATATACTGATCCCACTACAGCTACACTACACTAATATACTCATCCCACTAAACCTACACTACTCTAATATACTGATCACACTACACCTACACTACTCTAATATACTGATCACACTACACCTACACTACACTAATATACTTTTCCCACTAAACCTACACTACACTAATGTACTGATCCCACTACACCTACACTACACTAATGTACTGATCCCACTACAACTACACTACACTAATGTACTGATCCCACTACAACTACACTACACTAATGTACTGATCCCACTACAACTACACTACACTAATGTACTGATCCCACTACACCTACACTACACTAATATACTGATCCCACTACACCTACACTACACTAATGTACTGATCCCACTACAACTACACTACACTACACTAATGTACTGATCCCACTACAACTACACTACACTAATATACTGATCCCACTACACCTACACTACACTAATATACTGATCCCACTACACCTACACTACACTAATATACTGATCCCACTACACCTACACTACACTAATATACTGATCACACTACATCTACACTACACTAATGTACTGATCCCACTACACCTACACTACACTAATATACTGATCACACTACATCTACACTACACTAATGTACTGATCCCACTACAACTACACTACACTAATATACTGATCCCACTACACCTACACTACACTAATATACTGATCACACTACATCTACACTACACTAATGTACTGATCCCACTACACCTACACTACACTAATGTACTGATCCCACTACACCTACACTACACTAATATACTGATCCCACTACACCTACACTACACTAATATACTGATCCCACTACACCTACACTACACTAATATACTGATCCCACTACACCTACACTATAGTAATATACTGATCACACTACACTAATGTACTGATCCCACTACACCTACACTACACTAATATACTGATCCCACTAAACCTACACTACTCTAATATACTGATCACACTACACCTACACTACACTAATATACTGATACCACTACACCTACACTACACTAATATACTGATCCCACTACAGCTACACTACACTAATATACTCATCCCACTAAACCTACACTACTCTAATATACTGATCACACTACACCTACACTACTCTAATATACTGATCACACTACACCTACACTACACTAATATACTTTTCCCACTAAACCTACACTACACTAATGTACTGATCCCACTACACCTACACTACACTAATGTACTGATCCCACTACAACTACACTACACTAATGTACTGATCCCACTACAACTACACTACACTAATGTACTGATCCCACTACAACTACACTACACTAATGTACTGATCCCACTACACCTACACTACACTAATATACTGATCCCACTACACCTACACTACACTAATGTACTGATCCCACTACTACTACACTACACTAATGTACTGATTCCACTACACCTACACTACACTAATATACTGATCCCACTACACCTACACTACACTAATGTACTGATCCCACTACAACTACACAACACTAATATACTGATTCCACTACACCTACACTACACTAATATACTGATCCCACTACACCTACACTACACTAATATACTGATCCCACTACACCTACACTACACTAATGTACTGATCCCACTACACCTACACTACACTAATGTACTGATCCCACTACAACTACACTACACTAATATACTGATCCCACTACACCTACACTACACTAATATACTGATCACACTACACCTACACTACACTAATATACTGATCACACTACATCTACACTACACTAATATACTGATCACACTACATCTACACTACACTAATGTACTGATCCCACTACACCTACACTACACTAATGTACTGATCCCACTACAACTACACTACACTAATGTACTGATCCCACTACAACTACACTACACTAATATACTGATCACACTACACCTACACTACACTAATATACTGATCACACTACATCTACACTACACTAATGTACTGATCCCACTACACCTACACTACACTAATGTACTGATCCCACTACAACTACACTACACTAATATACTGATCCCACTACACCTACACTACACTAATATACTGATCACACTACACCTACACTACACTAATATACTGATCACACTACACCTACACTACACTAATATACTGATCACACTACACCTACACTACAGTAATATACTGATCCCACTATACCTACATTACACTAATATACTGATCCCACTACACCTACACTACAGTAATATACTGATCTCACTACACCTACACTACACTAATATACTGATCCCACTACACCTACACTATAGTAATGTACTGATCACACTACACTAATGTACTGATCCCGCTACACCTACACTACACTAATGTACTATTCCCACTACACCTACACTACACTAATGTACTGATCCCACTACACCTACACTACACTAATGTACTGATGCCACTACACCTACACTACACTAATGTACTGATCCCACTACAACTACACTACACTAATATACTGATCCCACTACAACTACACTACACTAATATACTGATCCAACTACACCTACACTACACTAATATACTGATCCCACTACACCTACACTACACTAATATACTGATCCCACTACAACTACACTACACTAATATACTGATCCCACTAAACCTACACTACTCTAATATACTGATCACACTACACCTACACTACACTAATATACTGATCCCACTACACCTACACTACACTAATATACTGATCCCACTACACCTACACTACACTAATATACTGATCCCACTACACCTACACTACACTAATATACTGATCCCACTACAGCTACACTACACTAATATACTCATCCCACTAAACCTACACTACCCTAATATACTGATCACACTACACCTACACTACTCTAATATACTGATCACACTACACCTACACTACACTAATATACTGATCCCACTACACCTACACTATAGTAATATACTGATCACACTACACTAATGTACTGATCCCACTACACCTACACTACACTAATATACTGATCCCACTAAACCTACACTACTCTAATATACTGATCACACTACACCTACACTACACTAATATACTGATACCACTACACCTACACTACACTAATATACTGATCCCACTACAGCTACACTACACTAATATACTCATCCCACTAAACCTACACTACTCTAATATACTGATCACACTACACCTACACTACTCTAATATACTGATCACACTACACCTACACTACACTAATATACTTTTCCCACTAAACCTACACTACACTAATGTACTGATCCCACTACACCTACACTACACTAATGTACTGATCCCACTACAACTACACTACACTAATGTACTGATCCCACTACAACTACACTACACTAATGTACTGATCCCACTACAACTACACTACACTAATGTACTGATCCCACTACACCTACACTACACTAATATACTGATCCCACTACACCTACACTACACTAATGTACTGATCCCACTACTACTACACTACACTAATGTACTGATTCCACTACACCTACACTACACTAATATACTGATCCCACTACACCTACACTACACTAATGTACTGATCCCACTACAACTACACAACACTAATATACTGATTCCACTACACCTACACTACACTAATATACTGATCCCACTACACCTACACTACACTAATATACTGATCCCACTACACCTACACTACACTAATGTACTGATCCCACTACACCTACACTACACTAATGTACTGATCCCACTACAACTACACTACACTAATATACTGATCCCACTACACCTACACTACACTAATATACTGATCACACTACACCTACACTACACTAATATACTGATCACACTACATCTACACTACACTAATATACTGATCACACTACACCTACACTACAGTAATATACTGATCCCACTATACCTACATTACACTAATATACTGATCCCACTACACCTACACTACAGTAATATACTGATCTCACTACACCTACACTACACTAATATACTGATCCCACTACACCTACACTATAGTAATGTACTGATCACACTACACTAATGTACTGATCCCGCTACACCTACACTACACTAATGTACTATTCCCACTACACCTACACTACACTAATGTACTGATCCCACTACACCTACACTACACTAATGTACTGATGCCACTACACCTACACTACACTAATGTACTGATCCCACTACAACTACACTACACTAATATACTGATCCCACTACAACTACACTACACTAATATACTGATCCAACTACACCTACACTACACTAATATACTGATCCCACTACACCTACACTACACTAATATACTGATCCCACTACAACTACACTACACTAATATACTGATCCCACTAAACCTACACTACTCTAATATACTGATCACACTACACCTACACTACACTAATATACTGATCCCACTACACCTACACTACACTAATATACTGATCCCACTACACCTACACTACACTAATATACTGATCCCACTACACCTACACTACACTAATATACTGATCCCACTACAGCTACACTACACTAATATACTCATCCCACTAAACCTACACTACTCTAATATACTGATCACACTACACCTACACTACTCTAATATACTGATCACACTACACCTACACTACACTAATATACTGATCCCACTAAACCTACACTACTCTAATATACTGATCCCACTACACCTACACTACACTAATATACTGATCCCACTACACCTACACTACACTAATATACTGATCCCACTACACCTACACTACACTAATATACTGACCACACTACATCTACACTACACTAATGTACTGATCCCACTACACCTACACTACACTAATGTACTGATCCCACTACAACTACACTACACTAATATACTGATCCCACTACACCTACACTACACTAATATACTGATCACACTACACCTACACTACACTAATATACTGATCACACTACATCTACACTACACTAATATACTGATCACACTACATCTACACTACACTAATATACTGATCACACTACATCTACACTACACTAATGTACTGATCCCACTACACCTACACTACACTAATGTACTGATCCCACTACAACTACACTACACTAATGTACTGATCCCACTACAACTACACTACACTAATGTACTGATCCCACTACACCTACACTACACTAATATACTGATCCCACTACACCTACACTACACTAATATACTGATCCCACTACACCTACACTACACTAATATACTGATCCCACTACAACTACACTACACTAATATACTGATCCCACTAAACCTACACTACTCTAATATACTGATCCCACTACACCTACACTACACTAATATACTGATCCCACTACACCTACACTACACTAATATACTGATCCCACTACACCTACACTACACTAATATACTGATCCCACTACACCTACACTACACTAATATACTGATCCCACTACAGCTACACTACACTAATATACTGATCCCACTAAACCTACAAAACTCTAATATACTGATCACACTACACCTACACTACACTAATATACTGATCACATTACACTACACTACACTAATATACTGATCACACTACACCTACACTACACTAATATACTGATCCCACTACACCTACACTACACTAATATACTGATCCCACTACACGTACACTACACTAGGATACTGATCCCAGTACACCTACACTACACTAATATACTGATCCCACTAAACCTACACTATACTAATATACTGATCCCACTAAACCTACACTACTCTAATATACTGATCACACTACACCTACACTACACTAATATACTTTTCCCACTAAACCTACACTACTCTAATATACTGATCCCACTACACCCACACTACACTAATATACTGATGCCACTACACCTACACTACACTAATATACTGATCACACTACATCTACACTACACTAATGTACTGATCCCACTACACCTACACTACACTAATATACTGATCACACTACATCTACACTACACTAATGTACTGATCCCACTACAACTACACTACACTAATATACTGATCCCACTACACCTACACTACACTAATATACTGATCACACTACACCTACACTACACTAATATACTGATCACACTACATCTACACTACACTAATGTACTGATCCCACTACACCTACACTACACTAATGTACTGATCCCACTACACCTACACTACACTAATATACTGATCCCACTACACCTACACTACACTAATATACTGATCCCACTACAACTACACTACACTAATATACTGATCCCACTACACCTACACTATAGTAATATACTGATCACACTACACTAATGTACTGATCCCACTACACCTACACTACACTAATATACTGATCCCACTAAACCTACACTACTCTAATATACTGATCCCACTACACCTACACTACACTAATATACTGATACCACTACACCTACACTACACTAATATACTGATCCCACTACAGCTACACTACACTAATATACTCATCCCACTAAACCTACACTACTCTAATATACTGATCACACTACACCTACACTACTCTAATATACTGATCACACTACACCTACACTACACTAATATACTTTTCCCACTAAACCTACACTACACTAATGTACTGATCCCACTACACCTACACTACACTAATGTACTGATCCCACTACAACTACACTACACTAATGTACTGATCCCACTACAACTACACTACACTAATGTACTGATCCCACTACAACTACACTACACTAATGTACTGATCCCACTACACCTACACTACACTAATATACTGATCCCACTACACCTACACTACACTAATGTACTGATCCCACTACAACTACACTACACTAATGTACTGATTCCACTACACCTACACTACACTAATATACTGATCCCACTACACCTACACTACACTAATATACTGATCCCACTACAACTACACAACACTAATATACTGATTCCACTACACCTACACTACACTAATATACTGATCCCACTACACCTACACTACACTAATATACTGATCCCACTACACCTACACTACACTAATATACTGATCACACTACATCTACACTACACTAATGTACTGATCCCACTACACCTACACTACACTAATGTACTGATCCCACTACAACTACACTACACTAATATACTGATCCCACTACACCTACACTACACTAATATACTGATCACACTACACCTACACTACACTAATATACTGATCACACTACATCTACACTACACTAATATACTGATCCCACTACATCTACACTACACTAATGTACTGATCCCACTACACCTACACTACACTAATGTACTGATCCCACTACAACTACACTACACTAATATACTGATCCCACTACACCTACACTACACTAATCTACTGATCCCACTACACCTACACTACACTAATATACTGATCACACTACATCTACACTACACTAATATACTGATCACACTACATCTACACTACACTAATGTACTGATCCCACTACACCTACACTACACTAATATACTGATCACACTACATCTACACTACACTAATGTACTGATCCCACTACAACTACACTACACTAATATACTGATCCCACTACACCTACACTACACTAATATACTGATCACACTACATCTACACTACACTAATGTACTGATCCCACTACACCTACACTACACTAATGTACTGATCCCACTACACCTACACTACACTAATATACTGATCCCACTACACCTACACTACACTAATATACTGATCCCACTACACCTACACTACACTAATATACTGATCCCACTACACCTACACTATAGTAATATACTGATCACACTACACTAATGTACTGATCCCACTACACCTACACTACACTAATATACTGATCCCACTAAACCTACACTACTCTAATATACTGATCACACTACACCTACACTACACTAATATACTGATACCACTACACCTACACTACACTAATATACTGATCCCACTACAGCTACACTACACTAATATACTCATCCCACTAAACCTACACTACTCTAATATACTGATCACACTACACCTACACTACTCTAATATACTGATCACACTACACCTACACTACACTAATATACTTTTCCCACTAAACCTACACTACACTAATGTACTGATCCCACTACACCTACACTACACTAATGTACTGATCCCACTACAACTACACTACACTAATGTACTGATCCCACTACAACTACACTACACTAATGTACTGATCCCACTACAACTACACTACACTAATGTACTGATCCCACTACACCTACACTACACTAATATACTGATCCCACTACACCTACACTACACTAATGTACTGATCCCACTACTACTACACTACACTAATGTACTGATTCCACTACACCTACACTACACTAATATACTGATCCCACTACACCTACACTACACTAATGTACTGATCCCACTACAACTACACAACACTAATATACTGATTCCACTACACCTACACTACACTAATATACTGATCCCACTACACCTACACTACACTAATATACTGATCCCACTACACCTACACTACACTAATGTACTGATCCCACTACACCTACACTACACTAATGTACTGATCCCACTACAACTACACTACACTAATATACTGATCCCACTACACCTACACTACACTAATATACTGATCACACTACACCTACACTACACTAATATACTGATCACACTACATCTACACTACACTAATATACTGATCACACTACATCTACACTACACTAATATACTGATCACACTACATCTACACTACACTAATGTACTGATCCCACTACACCTACACTACACTAATGTACTGATCCCACTACAACTACACTACACTAATATACTGATCCCACTAAACCTACACTACACTAATATACTGATCCCACTACACCTACACTACACTAATATACTGATCCCACTACAGCTACACTACACTAATATACTGATCCCACTACACCTACACTACACTAATATACTGATCCCACTACACCTACACTACACTAATATACTGATCCCACTACACCTACACTACAGTAATATACTGATCCCACTAAACCTACACTATACTAATATACTGATCCCATTACACCTACACTACACTAATATACTGATCCCATTACACCTACACTACACTACACTAATATACTGATCCCATTACACCTACACTACACTAATATACTGATCACACTACACCTACACTACACTACACTACACTAATATACTGATCCCACTACACCTACACTCCACTAATATTCTGATCACACTACACCTACACTACAGTAATATACTGATCCCACTACACCTACACTACAGTAATATACTGATCCCACTACACTAATATACTGATCCCACTACACCTACACTACACTAATACACTGATCCCACTACACCTACACTACAGTAATACACTGATCCAACTACACCTACACTACACTAATATACTGATCACACTACACCTACACTACACTAATATACTGATCCCACTACCCCTACACTACACTAATATACTGATCCCACTACCCCTACACTACACTAATATACTGATCCCACTACCCCTACACTACACTAATATACTGATCCCACTACCCCTACACTACACTAATATACTGATCCCACTACCCCTACACTACACTAATGTACTGATCACACTACACCTACACTACACTAATATACTGATCCCACTACACCTACACGACACGAATACACTGATCCCACTACACCTACATTACACTAATATACTGATCCCACTACACCTACACTACAGTAATATACTGATCACACTACACTAATATACTGATCCCACTACACCTACACTACACTAATGTACTGATCCCACTACACCTACACTACACTAATGTACTGATCCCACTACACCTACACTACACTAATATACTGATCCCACTACAGTAATATACTGATCCCACTACACCTACACTACACTAATATACTGATCCCACTACAGTAATATACTGATCCCACTACACCTACACTACACTAATATACTGATCCCACTACACCTACACTACACTAATATACTGATCCCACTACAGTAATATACTGATCCCACTACACCTACACTACACTAATATACTGATCCCACTACACCTACACTACACTAATATACTGATCCCACTACACCTACACTACACTAATATACTGATCCCACTACACCTACACTACACTAATATACTGATCCCACTACACCTACACTACACTAATATACTGATCCCACTACACCTACACTACACTAATATACTGATCCCACTACACCTACACTACACTAATATACTGATTCCACTACACCTACACTACACTAATATACTGATTCCACTACACCTACACTACACTAATATACTAATCACACTACACCTACACTACACTAATATACTAATCACACTACACCTACACTACACTAATATACTAATCACACTACACCTACACTACACTAATATACTGATCCCACTACACCTACACTACACTAATATACTGATCACACTACACCTCCACTACACTAATATACTGATCACACTACACCTCCACTACAGTAATATACTGATCACACTACACCTCCACTACACTAATATACTGATCCAACTACACCTACACTACACTAATATACTGATCCCACTACACCTACACTACACTAATATACTGATCACACTACACCTCCACTACACTAATATACTGATCACACTACACCTCCACTACAGTAATATACTGATCGCACTACACCTACACTACAGTAATATACTGATCCCACTACACCTACATTACACTAATATACTGATCCCACTACACCTACACTACAGTAATATACTGATCTCACTACACCTACACTACACTAATATACTGATCCCACTACACCTACACTATAGTAATATACTGATCCCACTACACCTACACTACTCTAATATACTGATCACACTAAACCTACACTACACTAATATACTTTTCCCACTAAACCTACACTACACTAATATACTGATCTCACTACACCTACACTACAGTAATATACTGATCACACTACACTAATATACTGATCACACTACACCTACACTACACTAATATACTAATCACACTACACCTACACTACACTAATATACTGATCCCACTACACCTCCACTACACTAATATACTGATCACACTACACCTCCACTACACTAATATACTGATCACACTACACCTCCACTACACTAATATACTGATCACACTACACCTCCACTACAGTAATATACTGATCACACTACACCTACACTACAGTAATATACTGATCCCACTACACCTACATTACACTAATATACTGATCCCACTACACCTACACTACAGTAATATACTGATCTCACTACACCTACACTACACTAATATACTGATCCCACTACACCTACACTATAGTAATATACTGATCACACTACACTAATGTACTGATCCCACTACACCTACACTACACTAATGTACTATTCCCACTACACCTACACTACACTAATGTACTGATCCCACTACACCTACACTACACTAATGTACTGATGCCACTACACCTACACTACACTAATGTACTGATCCCACTACACCTACACTACACTAATATACTGATCCCACTACAACTACACTACACTAATATACTGATCCCACTACAACTACACTACACTAATATACTGATCCAACTACACCTACACTACACTAATATACTGATCCCACTACACCTACACTACACTAATATACTGATCCCACTACACCTACACTACACTAATATACTGATCCCACTACAACTACACTAATATACTGATCCCACTAAACCTACACTACTCTAATATACTGATCACACTACACCTACACTACACTAATATACTGATCCCACTACACCTACACTACACTAATATACTGATCCCACTACAGCTACACTACACTAATATACTCATCCCACTAAACCTACACTACTCTAATATACTGATCACACTACACCTACACTACTCTAATATACTGATCACACTACACCTACACTACACTAATATACTTTTCCCACTAAACCTACACTACACTAATGTACTGATCCCACTACACCTACACTACACTAATGTACTGATCCCACTACAACTACACTACACTAATGTACTGATCCCACTACAACTACACTACACTAATGTACTGATCCCACTACACCTACACTACACTAATGTACTGATCCCACTACACCTACACTACACTAATGTACTGATCCCACTACACCTACACTACACTAATGTACTGATCCCACTACAACTACACTACACTAATGTACTGATTCCACTACACCTACACTACACTAATATACTGATCCCACTACAACTACACAACACTAATATACTGATTCCACTACACCTACACTACACTAATATACTGATCCCACTACACCTACACTACACTAATATACTGATCCCACTACACCTACACTACACTAATATACTGATCACACTACATCTACACTACACTAATGCACTGATCCCACTACACCTACACTACACTAATGTACTGTTCCCACTACAACTACACTACACTAATATACTGATCCCACTACACCTACACTACACTAATATACTGATCACACTACACCTACACTACACTAATATACTGATCACACTACATCTACACTACACTAATATACTGATCACACTACACTAATGTACTGATCCCACTACACCTACACTACACTAATGTACTGATCCCACTACAACTACACTACACTAATGTACTGATCCCACTACAACTACACTACACTAATATACTGATCACACTACACCTACACTACACTAATATACTGATCACACTACACCTCCACTACAGTAATATACTGATCACACTACACCTACACTACAGTAATATACTGATCCCACTACACCTACATTACACTAATATACTGATCCCACTACACCTACACTACAGTAATGTACTGATCTCACTACACCTACACTACACTAATATACTGATCCCACTACACCTACACTATAGTAATATACTGATCACACTACACTAATGTACTGATCCCACTACACCTACACTACACTAATGTACTTTTCCCACTACACCTACACTACACTAATGTACTGATCCCACTACACCTACACTACACTAATGTACTGATGCCACTACACCTACACTACACTAATGTACTGATCCCACTACAACTACACTACACTAATATACTGATCCCACTACAACTACACTACACTAATATACTGATCCAACTACACCTACACTACACTAATATACTGATCCCACTACAGCTACACTACACTAATATACTGATCCCACTACAACTACACTACACTAATATACTGATCCCACTAAACCTACACTACTCTAATATACTGATCACACTACACCTACACTACACTAATATACTGATCCCACTACACCTACACTACACTAATATACTGATCCCACTACAGCTACACTACACTAATATACTGATCCCACTACAGCTACACTACACTAATATACTCATCCCACTAAACCTACACTACTCTAATATACTGATCACACTACACCTACACTACTCTAATATACTGATCACACTACACCTACACTACACTAATATACTGATCCCACTACAGCTACACTACACTAATATACTGATCCCACTACACCTACACTACACTAATATACTGATCCCACTACACCTACACTACACTAATATACTGATCCCACTACACCTACACTACACTAATATACTGATCCCACTAAACCTACACTATACTAATATACTGATCCCATTACACCTACACTACACTAATATACTGATCCCATTACACCTACACTACACTACACTAATATACTGATCCCATTACACCTACACTACACTAATATACTGATCACACTACACCTACACTACACTACACTAATATACTGATCCCACTACACCTACACTCCACTAATATTCTGATCACACTACACCTACACTACAGTAATATACTGATCCCACTACACCTACACTACAGTAATATACTGATCCCACTACACTAATATACTGATCCCACTACACCTACACTACACTAATACACTGATCCCACTACACCTACACTACAGTAATACACTGATCCAACTACACCTACACTACACTAATATACTGATCCCACTACCCCTACACTACACTAATATACTGATCCCACTACCCCTACACTACACTAATATACTGATCCCACTACCCCTACACTACACTAATATACTGATCCCACTACCCCTACACTACACTAATATACTGATCCCACTACCCCTACACTACACTAATATACTGATCCCACTACCCCTACACTACACTAATGTACTGATCACACTACACCTACACTACACTAATATACTGATCCCACTACACCTACACGACACTAATACACTGATCCCACTACACCTACATTACACTAATATACTGATCCCACTACACCTACACTACAGTAATATACTGATCACACTACACTAATATACTGATCCCACTACACCTACACTACACTAATGTACTGATCCCACTACACCTACACTACACTAATGTACTGATTCCACTACACCTACACTAATATACTGATCCCACTACACCTACACTACACTAATATACTGATCCCACTACACCTACACTACACTAATATACTGATCCCACTACACCTACATTACACTAATATACTGATCCCACTACACCTACACTACACTAATATACTGATCCCACTACACCTACACTACACTAATATACTGATCACACTACACCTACACTACACTAATATACTGATCACACTACACCTACACTACACTAATATACTGATCCCACTACAGCTACACTACACTAATATAAGGATCCCTCTACACCTACACTACACTAATATACAGATCCCACTACAGCTACACTACACTAATATACAGATCCCACTACCCCTACACTACACTAATGTACTGATCACACTACATTAATATACTGATCCCACTACACCTACACTACACTAATATACTGATCCCACTACAGTAATATACTGATCCCACTACACCTACACTACACTAATATACTGATCCCACTACACCTACACTACACTAATATACTGATCCCACTACACCTACACTACACTAATATACTGATCCCACTACACCTACACTACACTAATATACTGATCCCACTACACCTACACTACACTAATATACTGATCCCACTACACCTACACTACACTAATATACTGATTCCACTACACCTACACTACACTAATATACTAATCACACTACACCACACTAATATACTAATCACACTACACCTACACTACACTAATATACTAATCACACTACACCTACACTACACTAATATACTGATCCCACTACACCTACACTACACTAATATACTGATCACACTACACCTCCACTACAGTAATATACTGATCACACTACACCTCCACTACAGTAATATACTGATCACACTACACCTACACTACACTAATATACTGATCCCACTACACCTACACTACACTAATATACTGATCACACTACACCTCCACTACAGTAATATACTGATCACACTACACCTACACTACAGTAATATACTGATCCCACTACACCTACATTACACTAATATACTGATCCCACTACACCTACACTACAGTAATATACTGATCTCACTACACCTACACTACACTAATATACTGATCCCACTACACCTACACTATAGTAATATACTGATCCCACTACACCTACACTACTCTAATATACTGATCACACTAAACCTACACTACACTAATATACTTTTCCCACTAAACCTACACTACACTAATATACTGATCTCACTACACCTACACTACAGTAATATACTGATCACACTACACTAATATACTGATCACACTACACCTACACTACACTAATATACTAATCACACTACACCTACACTACACTAATATACTGATCCCACTACACCTCCACTACACTAATATACTGATCACACTACACCTCCACTACACTAATATACTGATCCCACTACACCTACACTACACTAATATACTGATCACACTACACCTACACTACACTAATATACTGATCACACTACACCTACACTACACTAATATACTGATCCCACTACAGCTACACTACACTAATATAAGGATCCCTCTACACCTACACTACACTAATATACAGATCCCACTACAGCTACACTACACTAATATACAGATCCCACTACCCCTACACTACACTAATGTACTGATCACACTACATTAATATACTGATCCCACTACACCTACACTACACTAATATACTGATCCCACTACAGTAATATACTGATCCCACTACACCTACACTACACTAATATACTGATCCCACTACACCTACACTACACTAATATACTGATCCCACTACACCTACACTACACTAATATACTGATCCCACTACACCTACACTACACTAATATACTGATCCCACTACACCTACACTACACTAATATACTGATCCCACTACACCTACACTACACTAATATACTGATCCCACTACACCTACACTACACTAATATACTGATTCCACTACACCTACACTACACTAATATACTAATCACACTACACCACACTAATATACTAATCACACTACACCTACACTACACTAATATACTAATCACACTACACCTACACTACACTAATATACTGATCCCACTACACCTACACTACACTAATATACTGATCACACTACACCTCCACTACAGTAATATACTGATCACACTACACCTCCACTACAGTAATATACTGATCACACTACACCTACACTACACTAATATACTGATCCCACTACACCTACACTACACTAATATACTGATCACACTACACCTCCACTACAGTAATATACTGATCACACTACACCTACACTACAGTAATATACTGATCCCACTACACCTACATTACACTAATATACTGATCCCACTACACCTACACTACAGTAATATACTGATCTCACTACACCTACACTACACTAATATACTGATCCCACTACACCTACACTATAGTAATATACTGATCCCACTACACCTACACTACACTAATATACTTTTCCCACTAAACCTACACTACACTAATATACTGATCTCACTACACCTACACTACAGTAATATACTGATCACACTACACTAATATACTGATCACACTACACCTACACTACACTAATATACTAATCACACTACACCTACACTACACTAATATACTGATCCCACTACACCTCCACTACACTAATATACTGATCACACTACACCTCCACTACACTAATATACTGATCACACTACACCTCTACTACAGTAATATACTGATCCCACTACACCTACATTACACTAATATACTGATCCCACTACACCTACACTACAGTAATATACTGATCTCACTACACCTACACTACACTAATATACTGATCCCACTACACCTACACTATAGTAATATACTGATCACACTACACTAATGTACTGATCCCACTACACCTACACTACACTAATGTACTATTCCCACTACACCTACACTACACTAATGTACTGATCCCACTACACCTACACTACACTAATGTACTGATGCCACTACACCTACACTACACTAATGTACTGATCCCACTACACCTACACTACACTAATGTACTGATCCCACTACACCTACACTACACTAATATACTGATCCCACTACAACTACACTACACTAATATACTGATCCCACTACAACTACACTACACTAATATACTGATCCCACTACACCTACACTACACTAATATACTGATCACACTACACCTCCACTACAGTAATATACTGATCACACTACACCTACACTACAGTAATATACTGATCCCACTACACCTACATTACACTAATATACTGATCCCACTACACCTACACTACAGTAATATACTGATCTCACTACACCTACACTACACTAATATACTGATCCCACTACACCTACACTATAGTAATATACTGATCCCACTACACCTACACTACTCTAATATACTGATCACACTAAACCTACACTACACTAATATACTTTTCCCACTAAACCTACACTACACTAATATACTGATCTCACTACACCTACACTACAGTAATATACTGATCACACTACACTAATATACTGATCACACTACACCTACACTACACTAATATACTAATCACACTACACCTACACTACACTAATATACTGATCCCACTACACCTCCACTACACTAATATACTGATCACACTACACCTCCACTACACTAATATACTGATCACACTACACCTCTACTACAGTAATATACTGATCCCACTACACCTACATTACACTAATATACTGATCCCACTACACCTACACTACAGTAATATACTGATCTCACTACACCTACACTACACTAATATACTGATCCCACTACACCTACACTATAGTAATATACTGATCACACTACACTAATGTACTGATCCCACTACACCTACACTACACTAATGTACTATTCCCACTACACCTACACTACACTAATGTACTGATCCCACTACACCTACACTACACTAATGTACTGATGCCACTACACCTACACTACACTAATGTACTGATCCCACTACACCTACACTACACTAATGTACTGATCCCACTACACCTACACTACACTAATATACTGATCCCACTACAACTACACTACACTAATATACTGATCCCACTACAACTACACTACACTAATATACTGATCACACTACACCTACACGACACTAATACACTGATCCCACTACACCTACATTACACTAATATACTGATCCCACTACACCTACACTACAGTAATATACTGATCACACTACACTAATATACTGATCCCACTACACCTACACTACACTAATGTACTGATCCCACTACACCTACACTACACTAATGTACTGATTCCACTACACCTACACTAATATACTGATCCCACTACACCTACACTACACTAATATACTGATCCCACTACACCTACACTACACTAATATACTGATCCCACTACACCTACATTACACTAATATACTGATCCCACTACACCTACACTACACTAATATACTGATCACACTACACCTACACTACACTAATATACTGATCCCACTACAGCTACACTACACTAATATAAGGATCCCTCTACACCTACACTACACTAATATACAGATCCCACTACAGCTACACTACACTAATATACAGATCCCACTACCCCTACACTACACTAATGTACTGATCACACTACATTAATATACTGATCCCACTACACCTACACTACACTAATATACTGATCCCACTACAGTAATATACTGATCCCACTACACCTACACTACACTAATATACTGATCCCACTACACCTACACTACACTAATATACTGATCCCACTACACCTACAGTACACTAATATACTGATCCCACTACACCTACACTACACTAATATACTGATCCCACTACACCTACACTACACTAATATACTGATCCCACTACACCTACACTACACTAATATACTGATTCCACTACACCTACACTACACTAATATACTAATCACACTACACCTACACTACACTAATATACTAATCACACTACACCTACACTACACTAATATACTAATCACACTACACCTACACTACACTAATATACTGATCCCACTACACCTACACTACACTAATATACTGATCACACTACACCTCCACTACACTAATATACTGATCACACTACACCTCCACTACAGTAATATACTGATCACACTACACCTCCACTACAGTAATATACTGATCACACTACACCTACACTACACTAATATACTGATCCCACTACACCTACACTACACTAATATACTGATCACACTACACCTCCACTACAGTAATATACTGATCACACTACACCTACACTACAGTAATATACTGATCCCACTACACCTACATTACACTAATATACTGATCCCACTACACCTACACTACAGTAATATACTGATCTCACTACACCTACACTACACTAATATACTGATCCCACTACACCTACACTATAGTAATATACTGATCCCACTACACCTACACTACTCTAATATACTGATCACACTAAACCTACACTACACTAATATACTTTTCCCACTAAACCTACACTACACTAATATACTGATCTCACTACACCTACACTACAGTAATATACTGATCACACTACACTAATATACTGATCACACTACACCTACACTACACTAATATACTAATCACACTACACCTACACTACACTAATATACTGATCCCACTACACCTCCACTACACTAATATACTGATCACACTACACCTCCACTACACTAATATACTGATCACACTACACCTCTGCTACAGTAATATACTGATCCCACTACACCTACATTACACTAATATACTGATCCCACTACACCTACACTACAGTAATATACTGATCTCACTACACCTACACTACACTAATATACTGATCCCACTACACCTACACTATAGTAATATACTGATCACACTACACTAATGTACTGATCCCACTACACCTACACTACACTAATGTACTATTCCCACTACACCTACACTACACTAATGTACTGATCCCACTACACCTACACTACACTAATGTACTGATGCCACTACACCTACACTACACTGATGTACTGATCCCACTACACCTACACTACACTAATGTACTGATCCCACTACACCTACACTACACTAATATACTGATCCCACTACAACTACACTACACTAATATACTGATCCCACTACAACTACACTACACTAATATACTGATCCAACTACACCTACACTACACTAATATACTGATCCCACTACACCTACACTACACTAATATACTGATCCCACTACAACTACACTAATATACTGATCCCACTAAACCTACACTACTCTAATATACTGATCACACTACACCTACACTACACTAATATACTGATCCCACTACACCTACACTACACTAATATACTGATCCCACTACAGCTACACTACACTAATATACTCATCCCACTAAACCTACACTACTCTAATATACTGATCACACTACACCTACACTACTCTAATATACTGATCACACTACACCTACACTACACTAATATACTTTTCCCACTAAACCTACACTACACTAATGTACTGATCCCACTACACCTACACTACACTAATGTACTGATCCCACTACAACTACACTACACTAATGTACTGATCCCACTACAACTACACTACACTAATGTACTGATCCCACTACAACTACACTACACTAATGTACTGATCCCACTACACCTACACTACACTAATATACTGATCCCACTACACCTACACTACACTAATGTACTGATCCCACTACAACTACACTACACTAATGTACTGATCCCACTACAACTACACTACACTAATATACTGATCCCACTACACCTACACTACACTAATATACTGATCCCACTACACCTACACTACACTAATATACTGATCCCACTACACCTACACTACACTAATATACTGATCCCACTACACCTACACTACACTAATATACTGATCACACTACATCTACACTACACTAATGTACTGATCCCACTACACCTACACTACACTAATATACTGATCACACTACATCTACACTACACTAATGTACTGATCCCACTACAACTACACTACACTAATATACTGATCCCACTACACCTACACTACACTAATATACTGATCACACTACATCTACACTACACTAATGTACTGATCCCACTACACCTACACTACACTAATGTACTGATCCCACTACACCTACACTACACTAATATACTGATCCCACTACACCTACACTACACTAATATACTGATCCCACTACACCTACACTACACTAATATACTGATCCCACTACACCTACACTATAGTAATATACTGATCACACTACACTAATGTACTGATCCCACTACACCTACACTACACTAATATACTGATCCCACTAAACCTACACTACTCTAATATACTGATCACACTACACCTACACTACACTAATATACTGATACCACTACACCTACACTACACTAATATACTGATCCCACTACAGCTACACTACACTAATATACTCATCCCACTAAACCTACACTACTCTAATATACTGATCACACTACACCTACACTACTCTAATATACTGATCACACTACACCTACACTACACTAATATACTTTTCCCACTAAACCTACACTACACTAATGTACTGATCCCACTACACCTACACTACACTAATGTACTGATCCCACTACAACTACACTACACTAATGTACTGATCCCACTACAACTACACTACACTAATGTACTGATCCCACTACAACTACACTACACTAATGTACTGATCCCACTACACCTACACTACACTAATATACTGATCCCACTACACCTACACTACACTAATGTACTGATCCCACTACTACTACACTACACTAATGTACTGATTCCACTACACCTACACTACACTAATATACTGATCCCACTACACCTACACTACACTAATGTACTGATCCCACTACAACTACACAACACTAATATACTGATTCCACTACACCTACACTACACTAATATACTGATCCCACTACACCTACACTACACTAATATACTGATCCCACTACACCTACACTACACTAATGTACTGATCCCACTACACCTACACTACACTAATGTACTGATCCCACTACAACTACACTACACTAATATACTGATCCCACTACACCTACACTACACTAATATACTGATCACACTACACCTACACTACACTAATATACTGATCACACTACATCTACACTACACTAATATACTGATCACACTACATCTACACTACACTAATGTACTGATCCCACTACACCTACACTACACTAATGTACTGATCCCACTACAACTACACTACACTAATGTACTGATCCCACTACAACTACACTACACTAATATACTGATCACACTACACCTACACTACACTAATATACTGATCACACTACATCTACACTACACTAATGTACTGATCCCACTACACCTACACTACACTAATGTACTGATCCCACTACAACTACACTACACTAATATACTGATCCCACTACACCTACACTACACTAATATACTGATCACACTACACCTACACTACACTAATATACTGATCACACTACACCTACACTACACTAATATACTGATCACACTACACCTACACTACAGTAATATACTGATCCCACTATACCTACATTACACTAATATACTGATCCCACTACACCTACACTACAGTAATATACTGATCTCACTACACCTACACTACACTAATATACTGATCCCACTACACCTACACTATAGTAATGTACTGATCACACTACACTAATGTACTGATCCCGCTACACCTACACTACACTAATGTACTATTCCCACTACACCTACACTACACTAATGTACTGATCCCACTACACCTACACTACACTAATGTACTGATGCCACTACACCTACACTACACTAATGTACTGATCCCACTACAACTACACTACACTAATATACTGATCCCACTACAACTACACTACACTAATATACTGATCCAACTACACCTACACTACACTAATATACTGATCCCACTACACCTACACTACACTAATATACTGATCCCACTACAACTACACTACACTAATATACTGATCCCACTAAACCTACACTACTCTAATATACTGATCACACTACACCTACACTACACTAATATACTGATCCCACTACACCTACACTACACTAATATACTGATCCCACTACACCTACACTACACTAATATACTGATCCCACTACACCTACACTACACTAATATACTGATCCCACTACAGCTACACTACACTAATATACTCATCCCACTAAACCTACACTACCCTAATATACTGATCACACTACACCTACACTACTCTAATATACTGATCACACTACACCTACACTACACTAATATACTGATCCCACTACACCTACACTATAGTAATATACTGATCACACTACACTAATGTACTGATCCCACTACACCTACACTACACTAATATACTGATCCCACTAAACCTACACTACTCTAATATACTGATCACACTACACCTACACTACACTAATATACTGATACCACTACACCTACACTACACTAATATACTGATCCCACTACAGCTACACTACACTAATATACTCATCCCACTAAACCTACACTACTCTAATATACTGATCACACTACACCTACACTACTCTAATATACTGATCACACTACACCTACACTACACTAATATACTTTTCCCACTAAACCTACACTACACTAATGTACTGATCCCACTACACCTACACTACACTAATGTACTGATCCCACTACAACTACACTACACTAATGTACTGATCCCACTACAACTACACTACACTAATGTACTGATCCCACTACAACTACACTACACTAATGTACTGATCCCACTACACCTACACTACACTAATATACTGATCCCACTACACCTACACTACACTAATGTACTGATCCCACTACTACTACACTACACTAATGTACTGATTCCACTACACCTACACTACACTAATATACTGATCCCACTACACCTACACTACACTAATGTACTGATCCCACTACAACTACACAACACTAATATACTGATTCCACTACACCTACACTACACTAATATACTGATCCCACTACACCTACACTACACTAATATACTGATCCCACTACACCTACACTACACTAATGTACTGATCCCACTACACCTACACTACACCAATGTACTGATCCCACTACAACTACACTACACTAATATACTGATCCCACTACACCTACACTACACTAATATACTGATCACACTACACCTACACTACACTAATATACTGATCACACTACATCTACACTACACTAATATACTGATCACACTACACCTACACTACAGTAATATACTGATCCCACTATACCTACATTACACTAATATACTGATCCCACTACACCTACACTACAGTAATATACTGATCTCACTACACCTACACTACACTAATATACTGATCCCACTACACCTACACTATAGTAATGTACTGATCACACTACACTAATGTACTGATCCCGCTACACCTACACTACACTAATGTACTATTCCCACTACACCTACACTACACTAATGTACTGATCCCACTACACCTACACTACACTAATGTACTGATGCCACTACACCTACACTACACTAATGTACTGATCCCACTACAACTACACTACACTAATATACTGATCCCACTACAACTACACTACACTAATATACTGATCCAACTACACCTACACTACACTAATATACTGATCCCACTACACCTACACTACACTAATATACTGATCCCACTACAACTACACTACACTAATATACTGATCCCACTAAACCTACACTACTCTAATATACTGATCACACTACACCTACACTACACTAATATACTGATCCCACTACACCTACACTACACTAATATACTGATCCCACTACACCTACACTACACTAATATACTGATCCCACTACACCTACACTACACTAATATACTGATCCCACTACAGCTACACTACACTAATATACTCATCCCACTAAACCTACACTACTCTAATATACTGATCACACTACACCTACACTACTCTAATATACTGATCACACTACACCTACACTACACTAATATACTGATCCCACTAAACCTACACTACTCTAATATACTGATCCCACTACACCTACACTACACTAATATACTGATCCCACTACACCTACACTACACTAATATACTGATCCCACTACACCTACACTACACTAATATACTGACCACACTACATCTACACTACACTAATGTACTGATCCCACTACACCTACACTACACTAATGTACTGATCCCACTACAACTACACTACACTAATATACTGATCCCACTACACCTACACTACACTAATATACTGATCACACTACACCTACACTACACTAATATACTGATCACACTACATCTACACTACACTAATATACTGATCACACTACATCTACACTACACTAATATACTGATCACACTACATCTACACTACACTAATGTACTGATCCCACTACACCTACACTACACTAATGTACTGATCCCACTACAACTACACTACACTAATGTACTGATCCCACTACAACTACACTACACTAATGTACTGATCCCACTACACCTACACTACACTAATATACTGATCCCACTACACCTACACTACACTAATATACTGATCCCACTACACCTACACTACACTAATATACTGATCCCACTACAACTACACTACACTAATATACTGATCCCACTAAACCTACACTACTCTAATATACTGATCCCACTACACCTACACTACACTAATATACTGATCCCACTACACCTACACTACACTAATATACTGATCCCACTACACCTACACTACACTAATATACTGATCCCACTACACCTACACTACACTAATATACTGATCCCACTACAGCTACACTACACTAATATACTGATCCCACTAAACCTACAAAACTCTAATATACTGATCACACTACACCTACACTACACTAATATACTGATCACATTACACTACACTACACTAATATACTGATCACACTACACCTACACTACACTAATATACTGATCCCACTACACCTACACTACACTAATATACTGATCCCACTACACGTACACTACACTAGGATACTGATCCCAGTACACCTACACTACACTAATATACTGATCCCACTAAACCTACACTATACTAATATACTGATCCCACTAAACCTACACTACTCTAATATACTGATCACACTACACCTACACTACACTAATATACTTTTCCCACTAAACCTACACTACTCTAATATACTGATCCCACTACACCCACACTACACTAATATACTGATGCCACTACACCTACACTACACTAATATACTGATCACACTACATCTACACTACACTAATGTACTGATCCCACTACACCTACACTACACTAATATACTGATCACACTACATCTACACTACACTAATGTACTGATCCCACTACAACTACACTACACTAATATACTGATCCCACTACACCTACACTACACTAATATACTGATCACACTACACCTACACTACACTAATATACTGATCACACTACATCTACACTACACTAATGTACTGATCCCACTACACCTACACTACACTAATGTACTGATCCCACTACACCTACACTACACTAATATACTGATCCCACTACACCTACACTACACTAATATACTGATCCCACTACAACTACACTACACTAATATACTGATCCCACTACACCTACACTATAGTAATATACTGATCACACTACACTAATGTACTGATCCCACTACACCTACACTACACTAATATACTGATCCCACTAAACCTACACTACTCTAATATACTGATCCCACTACACCTACACTACACTAATATACTGATACCACTACACCTACACTACACTAATATACTGATCCCACTACAGCTACACTACACTAATATACTCATCCCACTAAACCTACACTACTCTAATATACTGATCACACTACACCTACACTACTCTAATATACTGATCACACTACACCTACACTACACTAATATACTTTTCCCACTAAACCTACACTACACTAATGTACTGATCCCACTACACCTACACTACACTAATGTACTGATCCCACTACAACTACACTACACTAATGTACTGATCCCACTACAACTACACTACACTAATGTACTGATCCCACTACAACTACACTACACTAATGTACTGATCCCACTACACCTACACTACACTAATATACTGATCCCACTACACCTACACTACACTAATGTACTGATCCCACTACAACTACACTACACTAATGTACTGATTCCACTACACCTACACTACACTAATATACTGATCCCACTACACCTACACTACACTAATGTACTGATCCCACTACAACTACACAACACTAATATACTGATTCCACTACACCTACACTACACTAATATACTGATCCCACTACACCTACACTACACTAATATACTGATCCCACTACACCTACACTACACTAATATACTGATCACACTACATCTACACTACACTAATGTACTGATCCCACTACACCTACACTACACTAATGTACTGATCCCACTACAACTACACTACACTAATATACTGATCCCACTACACCTACACTACACTAATATACTGATCACACTACACCTACACTACACTAATATACTGATCACACTACATCTACACTACACTAATATACTGATCCCACTACATCTACACTACACTAATGTACTGATCCCACTACACCTACACTACACTAATGTACTGATCCCACTACAACTACACTACACTAATATACTGATCCCACTACACCTACACTACACTAATATACTGATCCCACTACACCTACACTACACTAATATACTGATCACACTACATCTACACTACACTAATATACTGATCACACTACATCTACACTACACTAATGTACTGATCCCACTACACCTACACTACACTAATATACTGATCACACTACATCTACACTACACTAATGTACTGATCCCACTACAACTACACTACACTAATATACTGATCCCACTACACCTACACTACACTAATATACTGATCACACTACATCTACACTACACTAATGTACTGATCCCACTACACCTACACTACACTAATGTACTGATCCCACTACACCTACACTACACTAATATACTGATCCCACTACACCTACACTACACTAATATACTGATCCCACTACACCTACACTACACTAATATACTGATCCCACTACACCTACACTATAGTAATATACTGATCACACTACACTAATGTACTGATCCCACTACACCTACACTACACTAATATACTGATCCCACTAAACCTACACTACTCTAATATACTGATCACACTACACCTACACTACACTAATATACTGATACCACTACACCTACACTACACTAATATACTGATCCCACTACAGCTACACTACACTAATATACTCATCCCACTAAACCTACACTACTCTAATATACTGATCACACTACACCTACACTACTCTAATATACTGATCACACTACACCTACACTACACTAATATACTTTTCCCACTAAACCTACACTACACTAATGTACTGATCCCACTACACCTACACTACACTAATGTACTGATCCCACTACAACTACACTACACTAATGTACTGATCCCACTACAACTACACTACACTAATGTACTGATCCCACTACAACTACACTACACTAATGTACTGATCCCACTACACCTACACTACACTAATATACTGATCCCACTACACCTACACTACACTAATGTACTGATCCCACTACTACTACACTACACTAATGTACTGATTCCACTACACCTACACTACACTAATATACTGATCCCACTACACCTACACTACACTAATGTACTGATCCCACTACAACTACACAACACTAATATACTGATTCCACTACACCTACACTACACTAATATACTGATCCCACTACACCTACACTACACTAATATACTGATCCCACTACACCTACACTACACTAATGTACTGATCCCACTACACCTACACTACACTAATGTACTGATCCCACTACAACTACACTACACTAATATACTGATCCCACTACACCTACACTACACTAATATACTGATCACACTACACCTACACTACACTAATATACTGATCACACTACATCTACACTACACTAATATACTGATCACACTACATCTACACTACACTAATATACTGATCACACTACATCTACACTACACTAATGTACTGATCCCACTACACCTACACTACACTAATGTACTGATCCCACTACAACTACACTACACTAATGTACTGATCCCACTACAACTACACTACACTAATATACTGATCACACTACACCTACACTACACTAATATACTGATCACACTACATCTACACTACACTAATGTACTGATCCCACTACACCTACACTACACTAATGTACTGATCCCACTACAACTACACTACACTAATATACTGATCCCACTACACCTACACTACACTAATATACTGATCACACTACACCTACACTACACTAATATACTGATCACACTACACCTACACTACACTAATATACTGATCACACTACACCTACACTACAGTAATATACTGATCCCACTATACCTACATTACACTAATATACTGATCCCACTACACCTACACTACAGTAATATACTGATCTCACTACACCTACACTACACTAATATACTGATCCCACTACACCTACACTATAGTAATGTACTGATCACACTACACTAATGTACTGATCCCGCTACACCTACACTACACTAATGTACTATTCCCACTACACCTACACTACACTAATGTACTGATCCCACTACACCTACACTACACTAATGTACTGATGCCACTACACCTACACTACACTAATGTACTGATCCCACTACAACTACACTACACTAATATACTGATCCCACTACAACTACACTACACTAATATACTGATCCAACTACACCTACACTACACTAATATACTGATCCCACTACACCTACACTACACTAATATACTGATCCCACTACAACTACACTACACTAATATACTGATCCCACTAAACCTACACTACTCTAATATACTGATCACACTACACCTACACTACACTAATATACTGATCCCACTACACCTACACTACACTAATATACTGATCCCACTACACCTACACTACACTAATATACTGATCCCACTACACCTACACTACACTAATATACTGATCCCACTACAGCTACACTACACTAATATACTCATCCCACTAAACCTACACTACTCTAATATACTGATCACACTACACCTACACTACTCTAATATACTGATCACACTACACCTACACTACACTAATATACTGATCCCACTAAACCTACACTACTCTAATATACTGATCCCACTACACCTACACTACACTAATATACTGATCCCACTACACCTACACTACACTAATATACTGATCCCACTACACCTACACTACACTAATATACTGACCACACTACATCTACACTACACTAATGTACTGATCCCACTACACCTACACTACACTAATGTACTGATCCCACTACAACTACACTACACTAATATACTGATCCCACTACACCTACACTACACTAATATACTGATCACACTACACCTACACTACACTAATATACTGATCACACTACATCTACACTACACTAATATACTGATCACACTACATCTACACTACACTAATATACTGATCACACTACATCTACACTACACTAATGTACTGATCCCACTACACCTACACTACACTAATGTACTGATCCCACTACAACTACACTACACTAATGTACTGATCCCACTACAACTACACTACACTAATGTACTGATCCCACTACACCTACACTACACTAATATACTGATCCCACTACACCTACACTACACTAATATACTGATCCCACTACACCTACACTACACTAATATACTGATCCCACTACAACTACACTACACTAATATACTGATCCCACTAAACCTACACTACTCTAATATACTGATCCCACTACACCTACACTACACTAATATACTGATCCCACTACACCTACACTACACTAATATACTGATCCCACTACACCTACACTACACTAATATACTGATCCCACTACACCTACACTACACTAATATACTGATCCCACTACAGCTACACTACACTAATATACTGATCCCACTAAACCTACACTACTCTAATATACTGATCACACTACACCTACACTACACTAATATACTGATCACATTACACTACACTACACTAATATACTGATCACACTACACCTACACTACACTAATATACTGATCCCACTACACCTACACTACACTAATATACTGATCCCACTACACGTACACTACACTAGGATACTGATCCCAGTACACCTACACTACACTAATATACTGATCCCACTAAACCTACACTATACTAATATACTGATCCCACTAAACCTACACTACTCTAATATACTGATCACACTACACCTACACTACACTAATATACTTTTCCCACTAAACCTACACTACTCTAATATACTGATCCCACTACACCCACACTACACTAATATACTGATGCCACTACACCTACACTACACTAATATACTGATCACACTACATCTACACTACACTAATGTACTGATCCCACTACACCTACACTACACTAATATACTGATCACACTACATCTACACTACACTAATGTACTGATCCCACTACAACTACACTACACTAATATACTGATCCCACTACACCTACACTACACTAATATACTGATCACACTACACCTACACTACACTAATATACTGATCACACTACATCTACACTAATGTACTGATCCCACTACACCTACACTACACTAATATACTGATCACACTACATCTACACTAATGTACTGATCCCACTACACCTACACTACACTAATGTACTTTTCCCACTAAACCTACACTACTCTAATATACTGATCCCACTACACCCACACTACACTAATGTACTGATCCCACTACAACTACACTACACTAATGTACTGATCCCACTACAACTACACTACACTAATGTACTGATCCCACTACAACTACACTACACTAATGTACTGATCCCACTACACCTACACTACACTAATATACTGATCCCACTACACCTACACTACACTAATGTACTGATCCCACTACAACTACACTACACTAATGTACTGATTCCACTACACCTACACTACACTAATATACTGATCCCACTACACCTACACTACACTAATGTACTGATCCCACTACAACTACACAACACTAATATACTGATTCCACTACACCTACACTACACTAATATACTGATCCCACTACACCTACACTACACTAATATACTGATCCCACTACACCTACACTACACTAATATACTGATCACACTACATCTACACTACACTAATGTACTGATCCCACTACACCTACACTACACTAATGTACTGATCCCACTACAACTACACTACACTAATATACTGATCCCACTACACCTACACTACACTAATATACTGATCACACTACACCTACACTACACTAATATACTGATCACACTACATCTACACTACACTAATATACTGATCCCACTACATCTACACTACACTAATGTACTGATCCCACTACACCTACACTACACTAATGTACTGATCCCACTACAACTACACTACACTAATGTACTGATCCCACTACAACTACACTACACTAATATACTGATCACACTACACCTACACTACACTAATATACTGATCACACTACATCTACACTACACTAATGTACTGATCCCACTACAACTACACTACACTAATATACTGATCCCACTACACCTACACTACACTAATATACTGATCACACTACACCTACACTACACTAATATACTGATCACACTACACCTACACTACACTAATATACTGATCACACTACACCTACACTACAGTAATATACTGATCCCACTACACCTACATTACACTAATATACTGATCCCACTACACCTACACTACAGTAATATACTGATCTCACTACACCTACACTACACTAATATACTGATCCCACTACACCTACACTATAGTAATATACTGATCACACTACACTAATGTACTGATCCCACTACACCTACACTACACTAATGTACTGATGCCACTACACCTACACTACACTAATGTACTGATCCCACTACAACTACACTACACTAATATACTGATCCCACTACAACTACACTACACTAATATACTGATCCAACTACACCTACACTACACTAATATACTGATCCCACTACACCTACACTACACTAATATACTGATCCCACTACAACTACACTACACTAATATACTGATCCCACTAAACCTACACTACTCTAATATACTGATCACACTACACCTACACTACACTAATATACTGATCCCACTACACCTACACTACACTAATATACTGATCCCACTACACCTACACTACACTAATATACTGATCCCACTACACCTACACTACACTAATATACTGATCCCACTACAGCTACACTACACTAATATACTCATCCCACTAAACCTACACTACTCTAATATACTGATCACACTACACCTACACTACTCTAATATACTGATCACACTACACCTACACTACTCTAATATACTGATCCCACTAAACCTACACTACTCTAATATACTGATCCCACTACACCTACACTACACTAATATACTGATCCCACTACACCTACACTACACTAATATACTGATCCCACTACACCTACACTACACTAATATACTGATCACACTACATCTACACTACACTAATGTACTGATCCCACTACATCTACACTACACTAATATACTGATCACACTACATCTACACTACACTAATGTACTGATCCCACTACACCTACACTACACTAATGTACTGATCCCACTACAACTACACTACACTAATGTACTGATCCCACTACAACTACACTACACTAATGTACTGATCCCACTACACCTATACTACACTAATATACTGATCCCACTACACCTACACTACACTAATATACTGATCCCACTACACCTACACTACACTAATATACTGATCCCACTACAACTACACTACACTAATATACTGATCCCACTAAACCTACACTACACTAATATACTGATCCCACTACACCTACACTACACTAATATACTGATCCCACTACACCTACACTACACTAATATACTGATCCCACTACACCTACACTACACTAATATACTGATCCCACTACAGCTACACTACACTAATATACTGATCCCACTACAGCTACACTACACTAATATACTGATCCCACTAAACCTACACTACTCTAATATACTGATCACACTACACCTACACTACACTAATATACTGATCACATTACACTACACTACACTACACTAATATACTGATCACACTACACCTACACTACACTAATATACTGATCCCACTACACCTACACTACACTAATATACTGATCCCACTACACCTACACTACACTAAGATACTGATCCCAGTACACCTACACTACACTAATATACTGATCCCACTAAACCTACACTATACTAATATACTGATCCCACTAAACCTACACTACTCTAATATACTGATCACACTACACCTACACTACACTAATATACTTTTCCCACTAAACCTACACTACTCTAATATACTGATCCCACTACACCCACACTACACTAATATACTGATCCCACTACACCTACACTACACTAATATACTGATCCCACTACACCTACACTACAGTAATATACTGATCTCACTACACCTACACTACACTAATATACTGATCCCACTACACCTACACTATAGTAATATACTGATCACACTACACTAATGTACTGATCCCACTACACCTACACTACACTAATGTACTATTCCCACTACACCTACACTACACTAATGTACTGATCCCACTACACCTACACTACACTAATGTACTGATGCCACTACACCTACACTACACTAATGTACTGATCCCACTACAACTACACTACACTAATATACTGATCCCACTACAACTACACTACACTAATATACTGATCCAACTACACCTACACTACACTAATATACTGATCCCACTACACCTACACTACACTAATATACTGATCCCACTACAACTACACTACACTAATATACTGATCCCACTAAACCTACACTACTCTAATATACTGATCCCACTACACCTACACTACACTAATATACTGATCCCACTACACCTACACTACACTAATATACTGATCCCACTAGACCTACACTACACTAATATACTGATCCCACTACACCTACACTACACTAATATACTGATCCCACTACAGCTACACTACACTAATATACTCATCCCACTAAACCTACACTACTCTAATATACTGATCACACTACACCTACACTACTCTAATATACTGATCACACTACACCTACACTACTCTAATATACTGATCCCACTAAACCTACACTACTCTAATATACTGATCCCACTACACCTACACTACACTAATATACTGATCCCACTACACCTACACTACACTAATATACTGATCCCACTACACCTACACTACACTAATATACTGATCACACTACATCTACACTACACTAATGTACTGATCCCACTACATCTACACTACACTAATATACTGATCACACTACATCTACACTACACTAATGTACTGATCCCACTACACCTACACTACACTAATGTACTGATCCCACTACAACTACACTACACTAATGTACTGATCCCACTACAACTACACTACACTAATGTACTGATCCCACTACACCTACACTACACTAATATACTGATCCCACTACACCTACACTACACTAATATACTGATCCCACTACACCTACACTACACTAATATACTGATCCCACTACAACTACACTACACTAATATACTGATCCCACTACAACTACACTACACTAATATACTGATCCCACTAAACCTACACTACACTAATATACTGATCCCACTACACCTACACTACACTAATATACTGATCCCACTACACCTACACTACACTAATATACTGATCCCACTACACCTACACTACACTAATATACTGATCCCACTACAGCTACACTACACTAATATACTGATCCCACTAAACCTACACTACTCTAATATACTGATCACACTACACCTACACTACACTAATATACTGATCACATTACACTACACTACACTAATATACTGATCACACTACACCTACACTACACTAATATACTGATCCCACTACACCTACACTACACTAATATACTGATCCCACTACACCTACACTACACTAAGATACTGATCCCAGTACACCTACACTACACTAATATACTGATCCCACTAAACCTACACTATACTAATATACTGATCCCACTAAACCTACACTACTCTAATATACTGATCACACTACACCTACACTACACTAATATACTTTTCCCACTAAACCTACACTACTCTAATATACTGATCCCACTACACCCACACTACACTAATATACTGATCCCACTACACCTACACTACACTAATATACTGATCCCAGTACACCTACACTACACTAATATACTGATCCCACAACACCTACACTAATATACTGATCCCACTACACCTACACTACACTAATATACTGATCCCACTAAACCTACACTATACTAATATACTGATCACATTACATCTACACTGCACTAATATACTGATCCCATTACACCTACACTACACTAATATACTGATCCCATTACACCTACACTACACTAATATACTGATCACACTACACCTACACTCCACTAATATACTGATCCCACTACACCTACACTCCACTAATATACTGATCCCACTACACCTACACTCCACTAATATGCTGATCCCACTACAGCTACAATACACTAATATACTGATCACATTACACCTACACTACACTAATATACTGATCACAATATACCTACACTACACTAATATACTGATCCCACTACACCTACACTACACTAATATACTGATCCCACTACACTACACTAATATACTGATCCCACTACACCTACACTACACTAATATACTGATCCCACTACACCTACACTAATATACTGATCCCACTACACCTACACTAATATACTGATCCCACTACACCTACACTACACTAATATACTGATCCCACTAAACCTACACTATACTAATATACTGATCACATTACATCTACACTGCACTAATATACTGATCCCATTACACCTACACTACACTAATATACTGATCACACTACACCTACACTACACTAATATACTGATCCCACTACACCTACACTACACTAATATACTGATCCCACTACACCTACACTCCACTAATATACTGATCCCACTACACCTACACTACACTAATATGCTGATCCCACTACAGCTACAATACACTAATATACTGATCACATTACACCTACACTACACTAATATACTGATCACAATATACCTACACTACACTAATATACTGATCCCACTACACCTACACTACACTAATATACTGATCCCACTACACTACACTAATATACTGATCCCACTACACCTACACTAATATACTGATCCCACTACACCTACACTACACTAATATACTGATCCCACTACACCTATACTACACTAATATACTGATCACACTACACCTACACTACACTAATATACTGATCCCACTACACCTACACTACACTAATATACTGATCCCACTACACCTACACTACACTAATATACTGATCCCACTACACCTACAGTACACTAATATACTGATCGCACTACACCTACACTACACTAATATACTGATCACACTACACCTACACTACACTAATATACAGATCACACTACACCTACACTACACTAATATACTGATCCCACTACACCTACACTACACTAATATACTGATCACACTACACCTACACTACACTAATATACTGATCACACTATACCTACACTACACTAATATACTGATCACACTATACCTACACTACACTAATATACTGATCCCACTACACCTACACTACACTAATATAGGCTCTGTCCTAGATTCCTATCTCTGTGAGTTCTGCACTCCCAGAGCCACCTGGCCTTTCAGTGCTGGGAGAAATCTGAACTTACAAATGGCAAAGATAATGATTGAAGGATGGTGGCTGATTATAGATGGAGCCATATGAGATGCTCACCAGCCTGTCTACCGGGTCCCGGACCCTGGGTTTGGTGTCTCCTGCAGTGGGGTCCGTCACTGTATAATAGGATTGTCCCTCTCCCTAAGACCCCGAAAACTGAAGTGCATATTACTTGCCGGTTAGTATCTTCAGGCCAAAGTGTGATTGTTCCCAGCAAGTGAAACCAAGTAATCTTGTAGATATGATACCTTTACATTGGCTAACCGAATACATATTATGGCAAACTTTCAAGCCTCTCAGGATTCTTCCTCAGGCATGATAATATAGATCCGAAGAGGCCTGCATATATATATACACACACACACATATATACACATATATATATATACACACGCACACACACATATCTATATAACAAGGCACAGACATGGTGTGATTAAATTGCACAAACAATACCAGAACAGGATGGGTAGAGAAATAAATCAATACTTCAATAGTCTACTGATTAAGGCCGCCTGCAGACGGGGGGATTTGCATTGCAAAAACCGCAGCACACTACGGCAATACACAATTTCATGTCCACAAGCGGAAATCGATTTTGTGCGGTCTCCCCACGGACGGCTTCCTTGAAGACAATGAAAGCCATCAATCCTGCAATCATCATTGCAGCAATGGTTGTGAGATCAGCGCCATCACCTAGCAACGGCGTGGCGTATTCTATACTGTGCATGAGCGCCGGCCGGCACATCCGCAGAACCGAATAGAAGACGCTGGACAAGTAAGCAGGCGTCACTGAAGGAGCACAGGGAGCAGAGCCGCGCATGAGACCTACATGGGGCAGAGCTACACTATAAGGACACGGCAGAAAGGGGGCGCTATCACCGGCTGCACAAGATCCCTGAGGAGGAAGATGGTCAAAAGGGGTTAATCCTCCCCCAGCGGTCCTGAAGGGGTTAATCCTCTTCTTCCCCACTGACCTGACATGAGGGGACACACAGACCTCCAGCTGTAGAGCCAGAGAGCAGCTTCCAGGAGCTGTGATGATGTCACTGTCATGTGATCACCTGTGTGGGAGGAGTCAGGGGTCACATGACCAGAGGGTATTCTGCTGTGCTGGTTGTGATCCCTGCTGGGTGAGCTGAAGGGATGTGTGGGGTCAGGATGGATATAGCAGAGCTGTGTTCATGTGATGCACATGCAGCAGAGCTGCATTACTTGGACACGGCAGAAAGGGGGCGCTATCACGGGGTGCACAAGATCCCTGAGGAAGAAGATAAAAATCCCTGAATGACTGCAAACCCCCTGCAGCAAGATCTGGTGGCCGCAGCACTGAGGGGCCCATCTGCTCTGTTAGGTGCAGATTGAACACTGAAGGTCTTCTACCCTGAACCCCAAGATGTCACCCGAAGCACAAGACAAGTCACCCCAATATGGCCAAAACCAGATAGATAAGCCACAGGAGAGACCGTCATGTCTGCTGTGAGGAGGCTGAAGCTCGGGAGGCATCAGACCCTCCAACAGGACAGCTATCCCCAGCAGACCTCAGAGCCCCCAAGGCTCGGTGCCAGAAGACGTCCTGGAGGTTCTGGAGATCTTCTTATAACCCTGGAAGAGATGAGACTAACCGGAGCAGAAATAGAGCTGCCAGCAGAAGACGGAGAGAACCCCGAGGGGGCCTGTGTTACCCAAACCAGACTGATGCTCCCCTTAATTCAGGATTAGATAAAAGCCAAAGATCCATCTGGTGCCGACCGACATATAAGGCCTCTTTACACATAACAATTATCGCTCAAAATTAGTTCAGTCGAATTAGCGAATTCAGAGAATTTGAGCAATAATTGTTCAGTGTGAATGCGGGGTAAAAAAAGATTGCTACCTTGTTCACGTTTTTTTTTAAGTTTATTTTTCTGTCAACTTTAAAAAAACCTCATTAGTAGAGATAAGCAAGTACCAAAGGTGCTCGTTACTCAAGTCGAGCTTTTCGTAATGCTTGAGAGCTCATTTTGAGTAACGAACCCCATTGAAGTAAATGGGAGACGAAAGCATTTACCTGATTTAAAGAATCACCTGAAAACATCAAAAAGTCACGGAAACACCACAGAAGCGGATAGGGGATGGCAGGGGCAGCATCTAAGGCTCCCAGGTCGCACTAATAAGCCAAATTGGGGGCAAGAGCCTGGCGTCACCCCCCTAACAATTTACTTGGGGCCGACCATAAGCAGCAAGGCACACGCACTGGCACATCTTAGCTAAGCACCACACTAGGTGCAATGAAGGCCAATCACCGCCTGCGGATGACACCGCTGCCTCTTCTCCTGGGTTACATACTGGCATTGCTGTCCAAGTCTCCGCACGAGCCTGCGTCCACAGTGCACACAAAATTTTCCCTGCGCAGCGTTCAGCTGCCCTCATACCACACGCTGGCTTGATAGCCACACCACCCTCATGTCTATTTATAAGTGCGTCTTGGATGGGGAGGAACCAGAGACACCCACTGCAGAGGGTTGGCAGGGCCTGGCAGCGACCCTCTTCGAAAGTGTGGGTGATAGCCCACAATGCTAATGAGAAATGATGATAGATTGACGTACGATCATCATTCCAATACAGTGCCACCTCCGTCACAAAATTGTCAGGAGCCACAAACATTGGCATAAAGGGGACTCAGATGCCAGCACTTCTACACATCTCCACAATGCAGCAGCGCATACTAACACCAAAGATTGGTTTGAAGCAGGAGTTGTCGCAAAAGTAGCTACCACAGGTATACAGTGATCCTGTGAACGTCTCATTAAATCAGTTACGGTTGCTTTCATTGCTCCAAAGACTGGATGTACCATGAAGAAGTTCCACAGGCCAAACCTGGCACAATTGCATTCCCTTCCCCCCCCAGGACCTCGGCCTCTGCCCACACCCTCTACAATCGTGGGCATAAAGTGGACTTGGATGCTAGTACTGCTGTGAACGTCTCATTCATTCAGTTACACTTCTTCAGATTGGTCCAAATCAGTGTCTCAGATAACTGTGGTAACACAACAGCAAATACATGTCAACCAGCGCTGATCCCCAGACCCCAAGCAGGAGAGGGAGGTGGCATAATAAGCCCAAGAAACCGTGACCGAGGCAGGACCCACCATCCTATGTGTGGGAAGTACATGAGCGGGCCCAGGGTCAGGCTCGGTCCCAGCCCCTACCTTGTATGACCCAGCTGCACACCACGATGGGAAAGCCGACTGCACCCTACCCAAGTCATTCAGTGTATTTGTACCAGACAGCTGAACACCGCCATTGAAAACTTTTGTGCACCCACAGCATAGGCGAGCCCATGAAACCCAAGGCCAGTATTAAACATGAAGAAATGAGAGTGCCCAAACATGGCAGAGCTTCACCCCGCCCAGGACCTCGGCCTCTGCCCACACTTCTGCCCAATTTATTCTGTTTATGTGCCAGACAGCTGAACACCGCAATGGAAAAGCCGAACCCCTGAAACATTTATGTAGCAAGAGTACAGGCGAACTCCTCAAACATTTCTGTAGTAAGTGTATCGCGAACCCCTGAAAATTTCTGTACCTACAGTATAGGCGAACCCCTCAAACCTTTATGTAGTAAGGGTATAGGCAAACCCCTGAAACATTGGTGTACCAAGAGTATAGGCGAACACCTGAAACATTTCTATAGCAAGCGTATAGGCGAACCCCTCAAACATTTCTGTAGCAAGCGTATAGGCGAAACCCTAAAACCTTTCTGTAGCAATAGTATAGGCGAACCCCTGAAACATTTCTGTAGCAAGAGTATAGGCGAAACACTGAAACCTTGCTGTAGCAAGTGTGGAGGCGAACCCCTGAATCATTTCTGTAGCAAGAGTATAGGCGAACTCCTCAAACATTTCTGTAGCAAGTGTATCGGCGAACCCCTTAAACATTTCTATACCCACAGTATAGGCAAACCTCTCAAACCTTTATGTAGCAAGTGTACAGGCGAATCCCTGAAACATTTGTGCACCAAGAGTATGGGCGAGCCCCTGAAACATTGGTGTACCAAGAGTATAGGCGAAACCCTGAAACATTTGTGTACCAAGAGTATAGGCGAACCCCTAAAACATTGGTGTACCAGGATTATAGGCGAACCCCTAAAAAATGTGTGTACCAAGAGTTTAGGTGAACCCCTGAAACATTGGTGTACCAAGAATATAGGCGAACCCCCTGAAACATTGGTGTACCAAGAGTATAGTCGAACCCTTGAAACATTGGTGTACCAAGAGTATAGGCGAACCCCTGAAACATTTCTGTAGCAAGAGTATAGGCGAAACCCTGAAACGTTTCTGTACCAAGAGTATAGGCGAACACCTGAAACATTTCTGCAGCAAGCGTATGGGCAAACCCCCCCAAACATTTCTGTAGCAAGAGTATAGGCGAAACCCTGAAACCTTTCTCTAGTAATAGTATAGGCGAACCCCTGAAACATTTCTGTAGCAAGAGTATAGGCAAAACCCTGAAACCTTGCTGTAGCAAGTGTAAAGGTGAACCCCTGAAACATTTATGTAGCAAGAGTATAGGCGAACTCCTCAAACATTTCTGTAGCAAGTGTATCGGCGAACCATTGAAAGATTTCTGTACCCACAGACTAGGCGAACCCCTCAAACCTTTATGTAGCAAGCGTATAGGTGAACCCCTGAAACATTTGTGTACCAATAGTATAGGCGAACCCCTGAAACATTGGTGTACCAAGAGTATAGGCAAACCCCTGAAACATTGGTGTACCAAGAGTATAGGCGAACACCTGAAAAAAAATTGTGTACCAAGAGTATAGGCGAACCCCTGAAACATTGGTGTACCAAGAGTATAGGCGAACCCCTGAAACATTGGTGTACCAAGAGTATAGGCGAACCCCTGAAACATTGGTGTACCAAGAGTATAGGCGAACACCTGAAAACAATTGTGTACCAAGAGTATAGGTGAACCCCTGAAACATTGGTGTACCAAGAGTATAGGCGAATACCTAAAAAAATTTGTGTACCAAGAGTATAGGCGAACCCCTGAAACATTGGTGTACCAAGAGTATAGGCGAACACCAGAAAAAACTAGTTTACCAAGAGTATAGGCGAAGCCTGGAAAAATTAGTTTGCGAAGAGTATAAGCGAAGGCCTGAAAAATTGGTGTACTAAAAATATAAGTGTACCGCTAAAAAATTGGTTTACCCGGAGGGCAGGTGAAACCCATAAACATTTTTTAAAGCTAGAGCTCATTGTTGCTTAATTCGCAACAGAGCCTGGAGGCAGCCCTCCAAAAAAATTGGTTTTAACAGAGCCTTTTGGCCCGCAGAAACATTGGCAGTTCAGCATGATTACATGCTGTTTTAAGAGGAGGAGGAATAAGTTCCGAGAGGGATAGACCAAGCTACTTCTCCCCTTTTTTGGGGTGATAGAGGATGCATATTTCTCCTGTTGCAGCTAAAAAATCTTATGATCCGCTGCTTTCCACTGGTGGAGAAGAGAAGTCTGGGGAAATCCTGCATTTGTTCATCTTAATGAGTGTAAGCATGTCGGTGCTGTCAGTTGACAGGCAGGTACGCTTATCCGTGATGATCCCCCCAGCAACACTAAACACCCTCTCTGATAACACGCTAGCGGCAGGGCAGGCCAGCACCTTCAGTGTGTACAGCGAAAGTTTGTGCCACGTGTCCAGCTTTCACACCCAATAGTTGTATGGAGCAGAGGGATCGCGGAGTATGGTGGTACGATCAGCTATGTACTCCCTCACCATCTTTTTACAGTGCTCCCTCCGACTCAGCCTTGACTGGGGAGTGGTGACACAGTCATGCTGGGGAGCCATAAAGCTGGCAAAGGCCTTGGAGAGTGTTCCCCTGCCTGCGCTGGACATGCTGCTTGATCCCCACGGCTCCCCTGCTAGTTGGCCCTCTGAACTACGTCTTCTATTGCTAGCGCTGGCAGATGTGAACATTAGCATCATTTTTTCCCCCAGGGCCCTGTGGTATTACATCACTCTCGTACTCCTTTCCTCTTCGGGAATGAGAGTGGAAAGGTTCTCCTTATACAGTGGGTTGAGAAGGGTGTACACCCAGTAATCCGTGTTGGCCAGAATGAATCTAACGTGAGGGTCACAGGAAAGGCAGCCTAACATGAAGTCAGCCATGTGTGCTAGAATCACAGTACGCAACACATCGCTGTCCTTACTAGAAGGATCAATTTCATGATCCTCCTCCTCTTCAGCCCATACACGCTGAACAGATGAGAGGGAAGCACCATGGGTACCCTCTGCAGTGTGGCCAGCAGTCTCTAACCCATCCTCCTCCTCCAAAATGCACTGAGATACAGACGTGAGGGTGATCTGGCTATAAAGCAACATACTGTCATCCCCCATCTCCTGTTCTAACCACAAAGTGTCAGCCTTAAAGCTTAGCAGCGAACTTCTCAGCAGGCAAAGCAGCGGGATGGTAACGCTAATAAAGACCACATCGCCACTCACCATTTGTGTAGACTCCTCAAAGTTTCCGAGGACCTGGCAGATGTCGGCCATCCATGCCCACTCCTCTGTGAAGAACTGCGGAGGCTGACTACCACTCTGCCGGCTATGCTGCAGCTGGTATTCTACAATTGCTCTACGCTGCTCATAAACTCTGGCCAACATGTGCAGCGTAGAATTCCAGCGCGTGGGCACGTCGCACAGCAGTTGGTGCTCTGGCAGCTGAAAGCGATGTTGCAATGTCCTGGCTGCATCCATGGTGGACTTGCGGAAATGTACGCTCACGTGGCGCACTTTGCCGAGCAGGTCAGACAAGGGGGCGTACTTTTTCAGAAACCGCTGAACCACCAGATTGAACATGTGGGCCAGGCTTTGCACGTGTGTGAGGCTGCCAAGCTGCAGAGCCGCCACCAGGTTATGGCCATTGTCACACACGACCATGCCTGGTTGGAGAAAGCCAGAGATCGGTCTGCTCCGTCAGACCCTGTAACAGCTTGGGGGTGGTGTGCCTCTTGTCACCTAAGCTGATTAGTTTCAGCACGGCTTGCTGACACTTCCCCACCGCAGTGCTGCCGCACCGCGCGCTACTGACTGCTGGTGATGTGCTCACACTTCTTAATTGAGAGGTGGAGGTGGCAGAGGAGGAAGAGTGATAATACGACGGAGTAACCATCGCCGAGGTAGGACCTGCTATTCTCGGTGTGGGTAGCACATGAGCAGTTCCAGGCTCTGACTCGGTCCCAGCCTCCACCAAGTTCACCCAATATGCCTTCAGGGAGATGTAGTGTCCCTGCCCGGCAGCACTTGTCCACGTGTCCATCGTTAAGTAGACCTTCCCAGTAACAGCGTTGGTGGGGGCACGGTTTATGTTGCAGGAGACATGCTGGTGTAGGGCGGGGATGGCGCACCAGGAAGAATTGTAGTGGCTGGAGACCGCCACTGCATTCATGTTTTTGAAAGCCTCAGTTTCGACTAGCCTGTATGGCATCATCTCCAGGCTTAGTAATTTTGCAATGTGCACGTTTAAAGATTGTGCATGCGTGTGGGTGGTGGCGTATTCCCGCTTTCACTCCAACACTTGTGTTAGCGACAGGTGAACGTTCTGCTGGGAGACATTGCTGGAGGCAGTGGAGGACCATGGAGGTGAGGGTTTGGGTGCAGGCCAGGAGGTGCTTGTGCTTGCATCCTGAGAGGGGGATTGGATCTGTGTGCCAGGTTGTGGCACAAGGGAAGAGGCAGTGGTGTTACCCGGAGGCTATGAATGGCCTTCGTTCCACCTTGTGGGGTGCTTGGCCATCATACGCCTACGTATGTTGGTGGTGGTGAGGCTGGTAGTGGTGGCTCCCGACTGATCTTAGTGCAGCACAGGTTGCACACCACTGTTCATTGGACGTCCGCGCTCTCACTAAAAAACATTCACACCTCTGAACACCTAGCCCTCTGCACGGAGGCTTGCTGTGAGGAGGTGCTGTGGGAAACAGTTGGGGGATTATTTGCTCTGGCCCTGTCTCTCCCCCTGACCACCCCACTGCCTCTTCCAGTGGCCCTGTCCTGCTGCTGCACTTGCCTCCCCCTCTGAAGCTTAGCAAGCCAGGTGGGGTCAGTCACCTCATCGTCCAGCAGCTCTTCCTCTGAATCCTCTGTCTGCACCTCCCTTGGACTTACTGCCCTTACAACAACCTCACTGACAGACAACTGTGTTTCATCCTCCTCTTCCACAAAAAGCTCTTGAGACAGTTGCCGGAAGTGCCCAGCCTCATCACCCGGACTCAGGGAAATTTCCAAATGTTGGGCATCGTTCACAAGAAACTCGGGTGAGGAACCGTTTTTTCCCACTTAGGGCAGGGACCCGAGAACAGTTTCTGGGAGTCTGCCTGCTCAGAATCTCTCCTTTTCCCGGAGTGACGAGGCTGGGAGGAAGGAGGAGCAGCAGCCATTGGATTCAGAGTTGCAGTCCCTAGGCCGGGAGTAGTGGACTGCGGAGAAGATTGTGTGGTCGACACATTGCTGGACGCGTTTTCTGCCATCCATGACAGGACGTGCTCACACTGCTCTGTTTGTAATAAAGGTCTACCACGTTGACTCATAAATTGTGATATGAAGCTAGGGAGCCCAGAAACTTGCCCCTCTCCTAATCCCGCAGCAGCCGGCTGTGATTCACCATGCCCAGAAACTCGGCCTATGCCCACACCCTCACTTGGACGTCCGCATCCTCGACCCTTACCCCTACTCCTCATTATGGCGGATTAAGGATAGAGCAGGGCCCAAATAAATTACCCCACTGTACAGTACTGACAACTGTGGCTTAATTCACCGCACGCAGAGACTCGTAGATAGCGGAGGCTCTATGCTGTGACTTGAAAAAAGTAACCCGCTGTCTTGCGCTGATACCTAGGGGTAATTTACTGCTCACAGAGACTTGTAGATAATAGAGGCTGTGTGGAGTGAGAGAAGACTCTAAAGCCAGTGGATAGTGCTGGTAACTGCGGCTATCTCAACCCCACCAAGGAAAGGGTATTGTGAGACGCTCTGCATAGCGGCAGAGCTGAAATATGTTGCAGTGGCCCAGGAAATATTACAGTACTGTTTACCGGTGAGACCTCTGTCTAATGCACTGCAGACATAGAACGGTAGTTTGCAGTAGGCTAGGAAATATTAGAGAGCAGTTTCACGGTGAGAGCTGGTTGTACGGCACTGCAGGCTGAGAAAGCTATTACTGAAAGGCTGAGAACAGGCCTAGATGCATAATACAAAAATTGATGCACTACTGCTCCCAGCCAGCCACAACTATAATGCACATGGTAAGATGTAACCCTAAGAAGGAGCGTTGGAGTTCTTGTATGGAGGACTGTATAACTTTCCCTATATAAGTAGCTCTGTCCCTACACTCTGCCTTATGCACAGCACACACAGAACGGTATAGCTGAAATGGTCTGCACAGCCCGGGATGCTTAAAAAAACAAATTGGTGCACTCCTGCTCCCAGCCAGCCACAACTATAATGCACACGATGAGGAGTAGCCCTAAGAAGGACCGTTGGGGTTCTTGAAGACAGGATCCTATGCTAACACTTTCCCTGTATAAGCAGCAGCACTTCCCCTAACCTCTGCCAGCATGCGTCTGAGGCGAGCCGCGGGCGGGACCAGTTTAAGTACTCGGCGGTCACCTGATCGGCCCAGCCACTCACTACTGGGGGGAAGAGAGGGCTGGCACATCACAGCAGGAAGTGGTAATGCCTTCCCCCCATGTCTATTGGCTAGAAAATGGCGCTAAACATGCGGGGAAGGAAATGCAATTGACTCGAGTACCGCGTGGTGTTCGTCTCGAGTAACGAACATCTCGAGTACCCTAATACTCGAACGAGCATCAAGCTCGGACGAATGTGCTCGCTCATCTCTAATTCCAATAGTAAACCTTGAGCAAGTGTGTGAATTTCACAGTGCCACATCACTTATACGTTCCATATAGTAATGGTGAACAAAAATAGGAAAGGCATAAAAACATAACAAATATGATATTATATTGAGACTCCATATGTCAGAATTACAGCACCATACCAGATCCAAAATAACGCCTGGGCCATATTATAATGATACGCATGAGGATTCTGCAATGCAGTATTCTAACCGTTGCAATGGCATTATAATGGAACTAGACATGTGAGCTTTCCAACGATACATCTCACCAAGGATACTACACGTCCCATATTACGAGTATAATGTTACTACAAAGAATGGAGAAGGTGAAACGGGACCCCAACTATGAATATAAAGAGTTCACACACCAGACGTTATCACATCATTATCTATACAGTGTTACAGATTCCAACATTACATCATAAATCCCAAATTTGTCCTTTTCAACATCATTTTTAACAGATTCCCTAAGCAGAGATGGAGTGTTTGGCCATATTAACCCTTTCTACCCCAGTACTCTGCACCAGACCTACTACAGATCCAGGGGCTAGGGCATACCAGGGTCAGTATCATCATCATGCTCATCCTTTGAGTTTGACTCAGATAGGCCGACCTTTTTGGCCAGAATGTTGGGATTAGTAGTGCATGGACTGTTGTACTGCGGAGCACATAGCCTGTCCTGACACTCCTTCTGTGTGAAATCTCTAATTAATCAGATTTTACAACAAGATGTCGGTAATTATGTTACTTATTGTTTATTCTTGACCTTTTGACCACAATGTTAATTACAATTAGCAGATGTAAATGACATAGCATGTAACTAATTAGGGAAATTCCCTTTTTTCATCATTCTGTGTATTCTGTGTACAAACGCAGTAGTGGAACTACTGATAAAAAAAAGACAAACTGAGGGTGCGTTCACACGAACGTATATCGGCTCGGTTTTCACGCCGAGCCGATATACGTTGTCCTCGTGTGCAGGGGGGGGATGGAAGAGCCAGGAGCAGGAACTGAGCTCCCGCCCCCCTCTCTGCCTCCTCTCCGCCCCTCTGCACTATTCGCAATGGGGAGAGGCGGGGCAGGGCGGGGCTAAGTGGTGCGAATTGGCCCCGCCCCCGTCCCGCCTCTCCCCATTGCAAATAATGCAGAGGGGCGGAGAAGAGGCAAAGAGGGGGCGGGAGCTCAGTTCCTGCTCTAAGGCTCTTCCATCCTCCCCCCCCTGCACACGAGTACGACGTATATCGGCTCGGCGTGAAAACCGAGCCGATATACGTTCATGTGAATTCACCCTAAGGCTTCGTTCACAAGAGCGCATATTGGCCGGCTGTTTTCACAGCCAGCCAATATACGCTTCGTTGTAAGTGAAAGATTGGGTGAACGGGCGCACAACTCAAACGTTTGTGCGCCCGTTTATATAGCCTGGTAAGGACGGCGCAATCTCCCATTTCCAGGCCATCTCCCATTTCCCCTCCCTCCTCATTGCAGGCTTACCTGTCTTCCTCCCCTTTCGTTCTGTGCAATGGGAGGGGCCATCCCGCCTCTTGTCCATAACATCAATGTCCATTGCACAGAACTAAAGGGGGGGGGGGGGGAGAGGTAAGCCTGCACGAGTGGGGGGGGGGGGGGGAGAACAGAGGGAGGAAGTTTAGCAGCCATGCTGCTAAACTCCCTCCCACCTACGGCCGCTGCCATGGGCTCCCATAGGAGCTTGTGCAGCGGCTAGATGTATTCCGACCAAAACATAGTATCCCCTCTTCCTCCCATGCTTTTTTGGGGGTTATTTCTTGACCCCAGCGGCAGGGATGGGGTGTAAAAAGTGGTGCTCTGTGAGGCTTCGTAAGCTTGATGAGGTGCGACGGTCTCACACAGAAGGCGCCCAACAAGCTGCTCCTGGAACTGCAGGAAGGCGAGCGTTCCCAAGGCTTCTTGTAAATTACGTACTACAGGTAGCGGTCTCAATAACGCCCGGCTCATACGGCCGGATGTGGGATCTGCTTGCAGAGGCCCACAGCAGATACCAGCTGTGAACCTGGCTGTGGCCCTGCGTACGGCCACGTAATGTACTGCGCATAACTGCATATTCACACAGGCGGTCATGCGCAGTACACCTTTTTTTGTTTATATTCCCCCCCCCATCCTCCGTCGCACAGTGATGACGTGGGTAACGGCGATCACAGACTCGGGCACCGCTCACCGCAGTATCCCGGTGACATCTCCTGCCTCCCGGCTACCTTCAGGAGCTGGCAGCCAGGAGATTTCCAATTTGCCAAGGCTTATGGCCTTCTGTGCATGCGGCTGACATATGATGCCTGTCACACATGCAGAGAAAGCGGCGTCAGGTGCTGGAGGACCAAATCACCACAGGATGGCATGGAAGACCAGGGTGAGTAATCTCAGCTGCCCCATAGATTCAATCCATGAGGGCAGCTGAATCTTTGCGCCGATTGCATTGCCGGAGGGTGGGAGACTCCCCAAGGCCCCCCATGACAGCTCCATGTTGTTATCTACCTCTTGGCACTGACAGCATGGAGCTGTCATGTCCATAGGCCACGCGGTTTTAATTCCCACAGGAAGCTGGTTTTTACGTCCTCGGGGATAAAAAGCCCATTTAACTAGGATGTAGAAACATTATGGGCTGGTCACTAAGGGGTAAAAAGGCCGTCTAACCCGAGTCTGCTTAATGTCCTTCTATTGGAGGAAAAACTAATATTCCTATAACTCCTCCCATTTCTAGTTTTTTTCCCCACATTTAATAATATCAGGCTTTGAGTTCAGATTTTCATACTTTTTTTATTTTTCGATACATATTGAACTCTATTTGCATGTGAAATCATATTGCACAGAATGAGTCTTTATTATCTTTACTCCATCGTTGTTTTTAAAAAGTTTTTTTTTTTTAAATTGAAAAAAATTTAATAGAATGTAAAAATAAGCAAAACAAAAAAACGTCACATTGGTTTACTATGTGAAGGAAAAACGCTTAAAAAGTACATATCGCATTTCCTGAAAATAAAGGGTTCAAAAAATTGCATGTATCCCAAAATGCTTGCAATAAAAAAATACATACTGCCCCCCAAAAAACAAGCCAGCACTAAGCTAAACTGATAGAAAAATAAAAATGTTCTAACATATTAATGCTAACTATCTTTAATGAGAAATGCTTTTATTGTACACAAGTATATAGGTTTCAGGACATAATAAACATCTGGTTATAGGCAGATCTTAACATCAGGTAAATATAACCTCAGATGAAGAACACATGACAAATTACACCGAGTCATTAAGAGAACGTAGGGCAAAATGCAGAAGCAGTGTGTGAAAAATTAAAACCACCTTTACGGCTTCCATAGGAAGTAAGAGGGAAAGTAGCAACCAGATGCCAAATGCTCTTGAGTAGTTGACCCTATTCACCTAATTGTAAGACCTTCTAAAAACCAGATTTATTTTTCTTATCTCCATATAAATCTATAGAATCCAAAGAGGGCGTGGAGTGCCCAGTTTTTCCCAGGAATACATTATAGATATAGATAAAATAGATATAAAAACATCTCCATAAAAAAAATGCAGCCTCCCTCCCAATTAAAACTTTTTTCGTTATTACACCAGTTAAATGGGTGTGTCCTGACTTTTGCCTCACCCTATTTTTTATATAACTCTAAACACATGGTATTGCAGTAACTGCACTCACCTGCAGAATGAAGATTACTCGTTAGTTATGTCACAGACAGAGGGCTTATTTACACGTCCGTATATCGGCCGGGTTTTCACGCCCGGCAGATATACGGTGTCTCTTTCTGCAGGGGGAGGAGCAGTGCACTGAGCATCCGCCCATTCTCCGCCACTATTTCCAATGGGAGGGGGCGGGTTGAAACTTAGCTCCGCCCCCACCCCTCCTATTGCACTGCTCCCGGCCCGGCTTGCCTCCTCTCCCTGCAGATAGAGACACCGTATATAGGCCGGGCGTGAAAACAAGGCCAATATACGGACGTATGAATAAGCCCTGAATGGTAGAAAATATAAGTTATCATACCCCAAGATGTTGCCATTAAATAAACAGAACTCCTAACCATCCCTCACGGTCGTGGAGCCAAAAATAAAATAGGGATCAGTTGGAAACAATCTTTCGATTATTTTTATCCCCATCATTTTGCCCTGGAGACTATTTGCCTTTTCTCTTGTATGACGTGGTTTCTCCGTTAGGCTGGTTTGATACGGCCGAGAAGACTCCACCAGATTTGTGCGTTGTGAGTCATACACATGAGCAATGCTTTCCTGCATACCACCGCAATGCGATGCTCTGCAGGCAACAAATCAAAGCGTATCGGCAGCAGCGCCGCCCCGTTAAAAGCTATGGCAGAGCTTTGCGATTCCCTTCATCCCTGCAGTGATGCGAGGTTTGTTTCACATGAAAATGCCTCACATCACTGGGCATTCACATGGGTGATTCACGGCCCGATATTGCCCTCGCCCATGTGAAACTATCTTTAGGGCTCATTCACACGAGTGTAAGCATGTAACGCTGCGAGTATCCCATGCATTGTATGCATCGCAGATAGGGATGAGCGAGTATACTCGCTAAGGCACTACTCGCTCGAGTAATGTGCCTTAGCCGAGTATCTCCCCGCTCGTCCCTAAAGATTCGGGGGCCGGCGCGGGGCGGGGAGCTGCGGGGAGGAATGGAGGGGAGATCTCTCTCTCCCACCCGCTCTCCCCTGCTCCCCGCTGCAACTCACCTGTCAGCTGCGGCGGCCCCCGAATCTTTAGGGACGAGCGGGGAGATACTCGGCTAAGGCACATTACTCGAGCGAGTAGTGCCTTAGCGAGTATACTCGCTCATCCCTAATCGCAGACCTTTCGTTCTGCTGTTCGGGACTGAGTAGCAGTGTGGTTTATGTTTTTTCAAATTCCCCCACTCTGCGGGGAATTGCTGCCCCTTCGCAATGCCTGCATACGAACAGCCCTTTAAGGGCCACATATGATATGTGGAGAAATAGAGCATGTTCAATTTATTTCTCCTGCGTACCACATGCAGTGTCCACACGCAGGGGCGTAACAAGATTTGATAGTAAAAATATTTCCTACAATCTGAACATGAAAAACACTTTTCTCCTGTATGACTTCCCTGATGTAAAAAAAATCACTCATGTAAATGACCCCATTCAAAACAATTGCGTTCATATGCATGCCAGATTTGTGCATCTCACACCGCACAAAAATCGCACGATTTTCTGGGTCACGTGAAAGGGGCCCAAGAATGAACCCATTGAAATCAATGGACTGTATGCTATGCGTTTTGCGCGGAAATATGGTCGTGTGCAGCTGCCTTAGTAAAATAGCTATTAGAAAAAAGCCAGAATAAGAAGTTCTAAACCTTCGCCCTGTTGCGGTTGTAAAAAAAGGCACTGTTTACAGCAGATCTAAAAAAGTCCTTAATGACCTTTAGTTAACATCCAATCGTAGCAGTTTTTGCTTGTTTTGGAGCATTTGCTAATCAGAGGAGTTTAACAAAAAAATAGTCACTTTTCTGTGTGAGTACTTGGATATTTAAAAACTCGTGATTTCCTAGTGAACATCAATAAGCCTTCTCTTCTGTGTGATCTTTTTGATGTTTAACAAGATTTGATTTCAGAGTAAAACATTTCCCACATTCTGAACATGAAAATGGCTTTTCTCCTGTGTGACTTCTCTGATGTATAAGCAGATTTGCGTTGCTAGCAAAACCTTTGCCATAATCTGAACATGAAAATGGCTTCTCCCCTGTGTGAATTTTCTGGTGTGTTACAAGATATGCTTTGCTAGTAAAACATTTCCCACATTCTGAACATGAAAATGGCTTCTCCCCTGTGTGAATTTTCTGGTGTGTTACAAGATTTGATTTGCTAGTAAAACATTTGCCACATTCTGAGCAAGAAAATGGCTTCTCCCCTGTGTGAATTTTCTGGTGTGTTACAAGATATGCTTTGCTAGTAACACATTTGCCACATTCTGAACATGAAAATGGCTGCTCCCCTGTGTGAATTTTCTGGTGTGTTACAAGATATGCTTTGCTAGTAAAACATTTGCCACATTCTGAACATGTAAATGGCTTCTCCCCTGTGTGAATTTTCTGGTGTGTTACAAGATTTGATTTGCTAGTAAAACATTTGCCACATTCTGAACATGAAAATGGCTGCTCCCCTGTGTGAATTTTCTGGTGTGTTACAAGATATGCTTTGCTAGTAAAACATTTCCCACATTCTGAACATGAAAATGGCTTCTCCCCTGTGTGAATTTTCTGGTGTGTTACAAGATTTGCTTTGCTAGTAAAACATTTGTCACATTCTGAACATGAAAATGGCTTCTGCCCTGTGTGAATTCTCTGGTGCTTTACAAAATTTGATTTGCTAGTAAAATATTTGCCACATTCTGAGCAAGAAAATGGCTTCTCCCCTGTGTGAATTCTCTGATGTATAACAAGATATTCTTTGGTAGTAAAGCATTTCCCACATTCTGAACATGAAAATGGCTTTTCTCCTGTGTGACTTCTCTGATGTATAACCAGATTTGCGTTGCTAGCAAAACCTTTGCCATAATCTGAACATGAAAATGGCTTCTCTCCTGTGTGAATTGTCTGGTGTGTTACAAGATTTGATTTGCTAGTAAAACATTTGCCACATTCTGAGCAAGAAAATGGCTTCTCCCCTGTGTGAATTCTCTGATGTATAACAAGATATTCTTTGGTAGTAAAGCATTTCCCACATTCTGAACATGAAAATGGCTTCTCCCCTGTGTGACTTCTCTGATGTATAACCAGATTTGCTTTATGAGCAAAACCTTTGCCACAATCTGAACATGAAAATGGCTTCTCCCCTGTGTGAATTTTCTGGTGTGTTACAAGATTTGATTTGCTAGTAAAACCTTTGCCACAATCTGAACATGAAAATGGCTTCTCCCCTGTGTGAATTTTCTGGTGCGTTACAAGATTTGATTTGCTAGTAAAATATTTCCCACATTCTGAACATAAAAATGGCGTTTCTCCTGTGTGAGTTCTCTGATGTGCAACAAGATATGCTTTATGAATAAAACATTTGCCACATTCTGAACATGAAAATGGCTTCTCCCCTCTGTGAATTTTCTGGTGTGTTACAAGATATGCTTTGCTAGTAAAACATTTCCCACATTCTGAACATGAAAATGGCTTCTCCCCTGTGTGAATTTTCTGGTGTGTTACAAGATTTGCTTTGCTAGTAAAACAATTCCCACATTCTGAACATGAAAACGGCTTCTCTCCTGTGTGGGTTCTCTGATGCTTTACCAAATTTGATTTGCTAGTAAAACATTTCCCACATTCCGAACATGAAAATGGCTTCTCCCCTGTGTGAATTCTCTGATGTATAACAAGATATTCTTTGGTAGTAAAGCATTTCCCACATTCCGAACATGAAAATGGCTTCTCCCCTGTGTGAGCTCTTTGATGTTCTCCTCTTCTGTAACTTTTCTTCTGCTTAACAGTCTGTGATGGATCAGAGGATGGGGCCTGTATAAAAGCACTAGATGATGGATCTTTGCTATGAAGGGCTGAAGGTATATTTGGGATAATGGCAGGTTCTTCATATGCATCTTGTCTACCATTATCATCCAATTCAAAATCTACAGATATCAGACGTCCCTCTGAGCTCCTGGTACCATCACCTGTCAAGTATAAAGCTGATTTTACCATTATTGAACATAAGAAAAATGATATTGACATTTCTATATAAATTACAGGTCACATAGCAAAATGCAATTAGACAGAAATAAGCAATTAGATCACAATCTAACAGTAGACCTCAGAGAGAGGACCAGTAGATCTTGATGTTCTGACACCAAGGTGTTATCTTCCTCCCTCTCCACATCTCCATGACAACCAATGTGCAAGAGAACATTTCATTAGGAGATAGAGTAATAGGGTTTACTTAGTTCTAAAATTGGGAAGATATTCTTCTCTCAATAGTACTCACAGCAAACAATGAAGGAATCGGCCTCGTTCACATAGATATATTATATATCCGGACTACAGATGGATTTTACACTCATCTATTTCAAAACATTTATTCTTCTAAATAATGGATACAATACACAAGATAATCGGGTCATTATTATGATGTGGTGCACATAATTACACCCATATTATAGATGCCCATCATGTGTTAGCGCCTAGAACGGTATCACATGTCATCCACATTTAGTTTGTACTTTGGATGAATTGGGGAACATCCAGCGGAAACTGACAGATCCCAGAGCTTATGAATCTACAGAACTATCTGCAGCCGCTGACCGAGGAGAATCGGTGACTCCTCTCTGCTGTATTTAGTGGTTACTACTCACCTGGGCGGTTACCTGTAGGAATCTCCTCTTCAAACTCCTCTTTGACCATCACAATTGTCTCTGTAGTATTAATATCAGTCAGATCTTCATCCTGATCCAAAAGCTGTGAGACAAATATTGTAAAAGTCAGCAGACGGTTGGAGAAGTCGTGTGAAATGATCATTAATCATCATGAAAACTCCAAATGACCTGACTGGAGTAGTTATCTGAGCCACATAGCTGCAGGTCTAGAAGCCGGACATAGATATTAGATGACGGGTCAATGACCCCCCAGGAACCTCATACACATGTATATCTGGCATGGCTAGACACGCTGCACGTTGTCTCAGTGGAGATCAGCGTCTACCAGATACATCCACTGTTTGTCTCGGGGGAAATGAAGGAGCAGATAGATATAAATCCAACCTGTTGGCTCCTTATTCCCACCAGCAGTCTCCACCGCCAGAAAACTGGGAGAAGATCCAGACAACATGTAATGTCTCTGGTCAGCGGTAATCCTGCCATCTCCACCGGCCTCATCAGACAAGGAGAAGACATCTAATAAGACTGAAGACAAGAGCTTCACAGCCTTCTACAGTTTAGAGGGACATCTCCATCTACCTGATGGTCCTGTGGAAGAAGAGGACGGGGACATATCTCTGGTGGGCTTCTCTTACTGGATGGAACTGGAGGAAACACAGACAGACACTGAAGTCATTCTTTACATACAGATAATAAAGTCCCCGTGTATTTAGTCCCGTCTATTACCTGGTGATGGGAGCGGCTGGTGGTCCTCCATCATGGCCTCCTTGTACAGATCCTTGTGTCCTTCTAAATACTCCCACTCCTCCATGGAGAAATAGACAGCGACATCCTGACACCTTATAGGAACCTGACAACACAATATACAGTCATCACCCAGAAGCCTCCAGTGCTGTTACTGTATAATGTCCCAGCATTCCCTGCACCATCACCTCTCCAGTCAGCAGCTCAATCATCTTCTTGGTGAGTTCTAGAATCTTCTGTACATTGATGTCCTCATGTATCAGGGGGTGAGGTGGGGGCCTTGTGATTGGGCTCAGGGGTCTTCCCCATCCATCACATATGGGGGCCCAACAGCCATCACTAGAGGTCTTCTTCACTACTGTGTAATCCTGTATATTGAGAGACATTGATTAATATCACTACAGACCAGGGGCGTAATTAAAGGCCCAGGGGCCTGGATGCAAAAAGTTCAGCTCTGCCCCACCCCAGTACCCATACCTAAACCATGCTGCATACAGCTGCAAAACAAATTTCCATACATGATCTGCCCCTTGGTGTAATCATTCCAAACATGACTCATTTCTTACACTATATGACAATTTGTTTGTAGCCCCGTAGGCCACTCTCAGACACACAGACCGCTTTTTACCGCTAACAGTGCAGCGTCCTGAGCACCATATTAACTGCGGTAGATCGCTCTGGTTGATTTTAATGGGGTTACTCAGACCTGAGCTGGAACGCACGTTTTTTAATGTTATGATTCTCAAAAGCTGTCTGTTCTATATTTGTGGCTTCACGTTTTTTAACGCACCTCCTTACCCATCACAATGATGGGGTGCATTAATAAACACTGTTAAACACTGTACCACGAGTTCAAAAATCACCACAAAAGAAGCAAAAATCTTCCCCGCGCTCCAAGGGTTAAACCAAAAGATGAAGACCACAGGTCCGTAAATTACCAATACTATTTATTTTGCTACGCGTTTCAGCAACATATACAAACACATTAACAAAAATCTGTCTTATATACACACAAAATATAACACAGTCCTAAAACTGACCCGTGTGGTAGTCGCAGCGGACGCCATCAGAATGTCCGTCCTCCCTAGGGAGGTGATCCGATCATGTGACCTAGTCATGTGTCCATGATCACATGACTAGAATTCTCTACATGTGGAATGCATAATGCGTTCCACTCGCACTTCCTAAAACCATCTGCAATTAAGCCATATTTAACATATAACATATGGTAACTCCATCTGTGTCAATCCACCTCATCAATATCAAAACGCTCATTAAACTATAGAAAAATAAGAATAATAAACATATATATATTTTTTTCTCATTAAAAAAATAACTTGCTAATGTCTCCTATAAAATAGGATTTATGTAAAAAAAAAAAATTTGAATTATTTTTTTGATTATTTTTGTAAAAAATCTCAAACGATATATTTCTCCTTTTCCTCAAAATGTTTTTATATATAACTATATTTCAAGAATAATGACCGTTATTCTTCATAATAATTTTGTTCTAAAAACGAAAACTATTTAAGCTATATAAAGATGGATACATATGTATAATATATAATATATATATACACTACCGTTCAAAAGTTTGGGGTCACATTATAATGTCCTTATTTTTGAAGGAAAAGCACTGAACTTTTCAATGAAGATAACTTTAAACTAGTCCTAACTTTAAACAAATGCACTCTATACATTGCTAATGTGGTAAATGACTATTCTACATACATATATATAAAGATATAAACAGATTTTTATTTTTTTATAAATCAATCTTTATTGAGTTTTATATTTTTTCCAACATTAAACCCAGAGGGTCTAGACATAGTAGCACATTAATATGACGAACTTCAATGGAATGGAATACATCAAAATCTCGCCTTTGCCATCCACTATTGTACGACTATAAGTCAGTATGTCTGAACCTCTATTAACACATCTATATCTGCGAAACAATAGTGTTCTAAACATTTGTAAATAAAGAACAGGGGTGGGGGTAAGGGAAACTCACAGGGCGAGGGGTTGGGGTGGGGGAAGGGAGGGGGGGGGGTAAATGCTCCTACCTTCTATCTTCCATCTCCAGTCTCTTTGTTTGTTTCAAAGGGTTCCCGGGGCTCTCCCATCCGACCTGCTTGGTATGATTAATATCCACTTCGTCCGTCCATCCTCTGTCCGGGGCATCTCCGTGTTCGGCAACCACATGTGAAGAGGTGGGGTCTCTACCCTCTTTCCTATCTTTATGACCCGTTGGGCTTTCTGATAGCGTATTCGTTATGTTATGTTTGAATGCTTCTTTTTAAGGTATCCGCTTCCAGGGTGTCCACATTTCCACAAAAACGTCCCGCCTCCCGCTTTTCCAGCTGGAGAGTTCCTCTAGGTTGCAAATTAAGTCAACCTTCTCTTTCCACTGTGCGATTGAGGGAGGAGATTTTTGTAGCCACATTAAAGGAATCAGTGCTTTCGCTGCGTCAATAAGAATTGCAATTAATCTGTCTTTGAGCGGATGGAAATCCGCAGATGTTTTCCACAGGAAAACTTTTTCTGCTGTTAGGACCAAACCCGGTTTTATAGTCCTCAGTGTATTCTCCACCTTTCTCCAGAAGGTAAGTAGTTTTGTGCAGTCCCACCAGATATGTCGAAAGGATCCCGTCGTGATGTCACACCTCCAGCACCTGTCGTGGGGCGCTAATTTGTATGCGTGTAGCCATTGAGGGGTTTTGTACCACCTCGATGGTAGTTTGTAATGTCCCTCTTGAAGAAGGACACACGGAGAGAGGCCGAAGGATAGCTTAAGGGTGAGTTTTACCTCTGCTTCTGATAGGGATACGTTCAGCTCCTTCTCCCATGAGTTAATAAAACCTGGTCTAGAGGTTGTTGATGCTGAGATAAATTTCCTGTGGATGTGTGAGATTATTTTATGGCGCGGGAATCCCTTTTCTATTGCTTTTTCAAATGTAGTTGTTGGTCTAGTTGATTTGTAAGACTTAAGAAAGTTCTCTAGAGTCTTTATCACGTGTGCTTTCTGTAGAAATGGGAGTTGGACATCCGGGCATAGTGTTTGTAGGATTTCACCAGCTTCTTTGTGTGCTAGTACCTGGATGTCCCCCACTCTTAGCTCCGGCAAACGCTTCCAAATCCCTCTAGTCACAGGGTCTGTGGGGATGTTCATTAGTTTGCATAGGGTTCCTATTGGGGCCACTGGGGATGGGTCTGGGGCTAGTGTGTTTTTCAGTTTATCCCAGGCCTCACAGGGGCCCTTCAGCAAAGGGTGGAAATTCTTGGAATTATATTGGGTCCTTCTTGGGAGCCAGAGATCTTCTATCAGGGTCTCTCCGTATGTGCTCCCTGCTAATTGTTGCAGCATTGGGTCTCTTACGGGGCTCACCAGCTCCAGCCAGTAGCTCAGCTGTGAGGCTCTATATACCTCGTAAACGCATGGCATGTCAATCCCCCCCTCCCATCTCCTCTTGATCAGCGTGTTATGGGCTAAGCGGGGTCTTTTCTGTTTCCATACGTAGCTGGAGAATGTCATGCGTATGTTTTTGAAAAATACATTGGGTATATGGATAGGGAGCATGCGTATTTTGTAGGTAATGGTTGGCATAACATAAGATTTTATGATATTTTTTCTACCAAACCAAGAGATATATGGAATATCAAATGAGCGGAGCAGATTCTTGACCTGTATGAGGAGTGGTTGAAAGTTCACGGCGAAGAGGTTTTCGGCTTTTTTAGTAATCTTTATGCCTAGGTAATCTATGGAGGATTCGGACCACACGAATGGTGTATTAGCTTTTAATGATTCACTGCTGGCCTTTGGGACTGAGACGTTTAGTATGTTGGATTTGGAGTAGTTGACCTTAAAATCTGAGATTTCTCCAAATTTCTCTAAAAGTGATATTAGGTTCGAGATCCCTTTTTCCGGTTCCGTGAGCAGGAACATAATATCGTCCGCAAACGCGGCCAGCTGGAGCGAGTGCGGCCCGACAGAGATCCCTTTTATTCCTGGGTGAGATCTCACTTTTTGTAGAAGGGGTTCCAAAGCTAGCACGAACAGCGTCGCGGAAAGTGGACACCCTTGGCGGGTGCCATTCCGAATGTCAAAGGTGGGGGAGAGGGTATTGTTAATACTCAATCTTGCATGCGGGTTACTATATAATGCAAATATTGCAGATATGAATGCTGGGGGGAAATTAAATTTCTCTAGAGCGATCTTCATATACAACCAGTTGACTCGGTCGAACGCTTTTTCAGCGTCTGTTCCTATCAATAACATTGGGATCTTTTTTGATTGTGCGTATCTGACCGCATGAAGCAGTCTGTAGCAGTTTTCTTTTCCTTCCCTGCCTCTAATGAAACCTGTCTGCTCCCTATTTATCAGAGAAGGGATAAGGTCCTCCATTCTCTTAGATAAAAATTTGGCCCACAGTTTTACGTCCAAATTAATTAAAGAAATGGGTCTGTAACTAGCGCATGCTTCTGGATCCTTGTTGTCCTTATGGATGAGTATTATGTGGGCTTCCTGTGCTTGTGTGGGTAATCTACTTCCTTGTAGTAGGGAGTTAAATAGTTCTTTTAGTCTTGGGGCTAGTGATGTTTTGAAGGTTTTGTAATAAGCCGATGATAGGCCATCAGGCCCTGGGGATTTACCCGACGGACTCGAAGTGATTAAATCTTCAACTTCCTGATCTGTCGCTTGGGACAGCAGGGTCTGTGAGACCTCATCCCCTAATTTTGGTAATTTGACTGTGCTCAAGAATAGATCAATTCTCTTTTTGAGGGCCCCTTGCTGGGTCGCTCCTTCCCCTCCTCTTAGATTGTATAGTTGCGAATGAAAGTGTTGGAAAGCTTTAGCTATTTCCTGGGATGAGGTAACCTTGGTTCCTGTTTGGTTTTTGACCGAGCTAATGAAATTCCGTGACCTTGATTTTTTGAGCATGGCTGTCATAAACCTGCTCCCCTTATTTCCATGAAAATACACAGTCTGCTTCAGGAAGAGGTGTCTCTTGTTGAACCTTACCTCCAATAGACGTTTAAGGTCTCGTCTCTTGGAAGTCAGTTCCTCCTGTACCTTTATGGTATGTGACAATTTTGATGTTTGCTCCAATTTTGCTATCTGCGATAATAGGCTATCAATCTCCCTCTGTTGAAGTTTTTTCAGTCTGGATCCCAGTGATATGAGGGCCCCCCTCATGACGGCTTTATGAGCCTCCCACACCACGGGATATTCCATATCCTCAGTAGTGTTCACGTGGAAGTATTCTTCTATTAATTCAGTTAGTTTGGCTCTCTCCGTCTCCGAGTCCAGCAAAGACTCATTTAATCACCATCTCCATTCCCCGGGCCCTTCCGAGCCTATTTTAACATCTACGTGTGTGGGGGGCGTGGTCTGAGATTGATATTATATCGATATTTGTTTTTACTACTTTTGTCAGGAGGCTCGAGGAGATAAAAACATAGTCTAACCTCTGATAGGATAGATGGATTTGTGAATAAAATGTGAAGTCCTTCGAGGAGGGGTTTAGCATTCGCCATGCGTCTACGGTGCCCAATTCTAGTAATGCTTTGTTCAATTTGTTTAGGCACCCCCGCGAGACCTTGATGAGTCTAGGATAGGGTTCAGAGTTACGTTCCAGTCTCCCCCGGCTATTATATACCCCTCTGCGAACTCCTTTAATATTTTAATCTGTTTGATTAACCACTCGGTTTGGTTGACGTTCGGGGCGTACATGTTGGCGATGGTTATTTTTACGTTATTAATTGTGCCTTTTAGTAGGAGGACCCTCCCCATTTCGTCTGAGTATTCCCCTGTATGGACAAAGTTAATGGATCTGTGGAATAGTGTGGAGACACCCTTGGAAGCGGAGTGAGGATGTGAACTGTGGAAGGCCTGGGAGAATGCCTTACCTGGCAAGGCAATGCATTTTCCCCCCTTAAAATGTGTCTCCTGTAGAAGGAGGATTTTGGTGTTGTACCTTTTCACAAGCTGTGCTATGTTGAATCTCTTCTGTGGCGTGTTGAGGCCCCGGACATTGAAGGACGTGATGCGAAGTGCTTCTGTGGACATTGCGTTCCAAGTCGGACGTGACAGCCGAAGGAAGTCTCGAATCCTGCTCAAGAGATACAGAGGTTATAGCAATAAAATACGTTAATGATATTGTTTCTATACTCTCCTATCAAGTCGTTCTAACCCTTTGTTATCTTGGCTCAATTTAGGTGGAGATTTAGCGTTTTCGTTTCAATGGGGAGTGATGAAATAAGCTGCTCTGGGAAAGAGACTGGGAGGAAGAGCAGGTAGGCGAAAAAGGGACTTGGAAAGGGAAGAAGGGAATAGGAAGGTGTAGAAAGTAAATATAACTAGTATACTTTACGGTCGGAAGTATAGCAACAAACACCCTCTAGCGAGGGCACGGACGTATGCGGTAAACTCTAGGCTACGTCCGTAAAAAACTTGGAGAGGTGCTTTTATTATAAAGTCCTCTTTAAACTTCTCTCTGCCTGATCGGGTTGAGGCGCCCAGGCATCCTGATCCTTGATGGGTAACGTTTCAAGTTCCTTCTTCAGGTGCAAGTGGAATGGTTAGACCCGTAGCGAGCCTAAGCTTCTGTCAAACTTTATGTTGCCCTGAATGCTGAACTGGACAAACCAACAGTGGGGGGGGGGTGGGGGGGGGGGGTTAACTGCATAATGCTAGGTGAGGGGTCTTCTCCCCTCACTCATCCTTTTAAGCTGGGGTTCAAAGTCCACCTTGAGGACCTAGTTGTTCCTTCAGGTGTCGCCGTTTTCCCCATCTTCTTTGGTTCTTTTCTTTTGTTTGTTCTTTGGGGATTTTGCTTGTCCCACTAGGCTCCACGTGTCAGGTAATGCTAATTTGGGCATGCTGGGGAATTCCGGGAGCGGCAACCAGTTAGGGAGATCAATGAGTTCTAAGTCCAAATGTTGCCAGCACATCTGAAGGTCCTCAGGTGTGCGGATGTTGTGTCTCTTGCCCTTGTACGTTATTCCCTGCCCGAAGGGGAACAACCACGCATACCTGATATTCTTGGACCTCAAGATGTCCAATAGGGGACGTAGTAGGCGTCTCTTAGCTAATGTTGTGGGGGACAAGTCCTGAAAGATCTGTATGTCCGCATCGGCGTATTTCAAGTTTCTGCTATTCCTTGCTGCTTCTAGGATGGCGGCGGCATCCGGGAAGGCCAGAAATTTACATATGATATCCCTCGGTGGGTCAGAGGCTGCAGGTTGTGGTCTCAGCGCCCTATGTGCTCTCTCGATTGCCATAGTGGCCGCTCTATCTGTACCCACTAGTGAGGAGAAGATTTCCTTCAGCACTTTCGGTATTGCCTCTGCCGCCCACGATTCTGGGATGCCTTTTATACGCACATTGCTGCGGCGGCTGCGGTTCTCCAGGTCTTCTTGGATGAGGAGCGTTTTGTTTAAATATGAGTGTTGGTCCTTCAGAATTTGCTCCATCTCCAGGGAATGTGATGTTATAGCTGCAGATGTGCACTCGAGGTCCTCTATCCGTCTCCCCAGCTGTCTCAAGTCCTCCTTGATCTCTGCTAAGTCGGCTCTCACAGGTTTCATAGCTTTGGCCATCAGTTCTTTCATAAATCCCCTGGAAATCTGGACCCCATCTTCTTCCTCCGAGGAGGACTCATCCCCTCTCTCAGCCTCCGACATAGCGGCGGTGACTGGCGTCAACTTGCCTGCGGGACGGGGGGAGCGTGCGCTCCGTTCTTTCGGGTATTTCTGCATACCCGTCTGGCCCCGAGCTTTGCGAGGGGTCCCCATCTGTTTTCCACTCTTTTCTTTGCTTATTTTACCCATTTTGGGTTAGTGTAGCTTCTGCAGGATGTCTGTATCGGCGCCTCTGTGATGGATCTTTCAGCCTAAGCTGCCATCACCTTTCGGCTCTGCCGATATAAACAGATTTAATACCATTATTAAAATTATTTTTTTCTAAAACCTCATCCGAACCAGCTGGTATTAGTGTATTTAAAGGCCCTTTATTCCAGCATCCCACACGGGAAAAGGATCGGGGCAATTGAAAAGATTCTTCAGGAAGATCCTCTCATGCCCAAGAACCAGGCTTCATTCATTAAGGAATCTTTATCGTTCATTCTTAAGAACAATTATTTTACCTACAGTAAAAAATTCTATAAACAGCAACAGGAAACGGCGATGGGAGCGAAATTCACCCCCCCCGTACGCAAACCTATATATATATGTACATTTGAAGAAGAGTTTTTTAATGATAGTAGAATCAAGTTCCACAAGAGATTATTGATATATATATATATGATATAATCAGATTTAATACCATTATTAAAATTACATTTTTTCTAAAACCTCATTCAGACCAGCTGGTATTGGTGTATTTAAGTCTAGAACATTTCTTTTCTTCTCAGTTGACTAATGGAATGGGACGGTATACGCTCTAGTGGAGTGACTTTGAGACATGTCGTCTGATGATTATGGACCTCCGAAAAATGACAGGATACACCATGTTTATTGACTTCCCTTCTAATATTAAACTTAAGGTGCATTCCCACGAATGTATATCGGCTCGTTTTCACGCCGAGCTGATATACGTTGTCCTCGTGTGCAGAGGGGGAGGATGGAAGAGCCAGGAGCAGGAACTGAGCTCCCGCCCCCTCTCTGCCCCCTCTGCACTATTTTCAATGAAAGTAGGTGGGACGGGAGCGGGGCTAAGTTCCGAGAATTAGCCTCGACCCCATCCCACCTCTCCCCATTGCAAATAGTGCAGAGGGGTGGAGAGGAGGCAGAGAGGGGGCGGAGGCTCAGTTCCTGCTCCTGGCTCTTCCATCCCCCCCCCCCCCCCCTGCAGAGAGAGAGACGACGTATATCGGCTCAGCATGAAAACCGAGCCGATATACGTTCGTGTGAATGCACCCTTATGGCTACAAACCTGACCTCTAAGTACATTTTTTGACATATTTCAAGCCACAAGGGCATTCTAATAAATAAACAGCAAATGTAGTGTCACAGCTCAATCTCTATCTAGATAAAATTGGTTTTTTCCTCCCCCCATTTCAATACATTTTCTATTCTGTATAATATCCGGACGACATTTACAGTTTTTCTTCTTTCACTTAAATATCTCCGCCCCCAGATCACTACTATGTGTCATATTACTCTACAGCCAGGATGTTCTGTATCGTTTTATTTCTTCTAAACACTAATTTGGTATTCTTACTAACGGATTCAGTGAGGATCGGCTCATCACCCAAAATACTCCAATTCTTGGTAATAATTTTCCTAATTGGTGGCTACAAGACGTAGTGATAAAACACGGTCCCATATTTTTCACTTTATCCCTTTTTATGTCCCCTTTTCTCCATCATGCTTGGCCCTATTAATAGATACTTTCTCTCCTACTTCTTTTTCTTCTAATATTCTACCATAGGCGGAATCAATTAATTTTCTGGATATTTCTTTTCTAAAAAGCGCTTCTTCAGATCCTGGGCTTGATTTCTAAAATCTTCATCCCTAGAACAGTTCCTGCGTATTCTTTTTAATTGTCTAATTGAATTATTTACCTTCCAATGTCGCGCATGACAGCTATAGAAGTCAACATAACTGCTGCTATTGACCTTCTTAAAATGGGTTTTAGTGATCATTTTATGTGAATCATGACTAGGTTCCAGGTTCAGAAATACTATTTGGCTTGAATTAATATTATCAGTAAATCTAAGATTATAATTATTGCTATTAAAGGGGTTGTCCCGCAGAAACAAGTGGGGGTATACACTTCTGTATGGCCATATTAATGCACTTTGTAATATACATTGTGCATTAAATATTGGCCATACAGAAGTTATACACTTACCCCCTCCGGAGCTGGCGTCCCCGTCTCCATGGCGACAACTGAAGCCTTCTTCTCTGGTCGCTGCAACAGTCGGGCTTGCGCAAAGAAGAATCATCTCCTGGTGGCTCCGGGCTCACGAGCTGCGTCCTGGCTCCTCCCCCTTCTCAGCGTCATCGCGTAGCCCCGCCCCCATCACGTGGTGCCGATCAGCCAATGAGGTGGCTGTAATCGGCAGTGGAGCTCAGACTGGAGAAGAACATCCATGGTGCACTATGGGAGAAGACCCGCAGTGCACCATGGGAGAAGACCAGCGGTGCACCTTGGGAAATGACGGCGGCCATCTTGGAAGAAGATTTTTATAACTTCATGAAACAGCTTCAAGGTGAGTAGAAACGCTCTAAAAAAACGATTTACATGGGTAGTTTGTGATGCTTGCTTAACATGGGGGACTGGGGTGTGAACATTTTTTCGTTTTGGCCGCGGGACAACCCCTTTCTTCTCTAACAAAATTCCCTAATTCATCCTGGTTCCCTTACCATATAATGATAATATCGTCAATAATCTCTTGTGACACTTGATTCTACTATCATTAAAAAACTCTTCTTTGAATGTACCCATATACAGGTTTGCATATGGGGGGGTGAATTTCGCTCCCATCGCCGTTTTTCTGTTGCTGTTTATAGAATTTTTTATTGTAGGTAAAATATTTGTTCTTAAGAATGAACGATAAAGATTCCTTAATGAATGAAGCCTGGTTCTTGGGCATGAGAGGATCTTCATGAAGAATCTTTTCAGTTGCCCCGATCCCTTTCTTGTGTGGGATGCTGGAATAAAGGGCCTTTAAATACACGAATACCAGCTGGTTCGGATGAGGTTTTAGAGGAAATTAAATTTTAATGGTATTAAATCTGTTTTCATATAATATATATATTATATATTATACATATGTATCCATCTTTATATAGCTTAAATAGTTTTAGTTTTTTTTTACATTTATTATAAAGAATAATGGTCATTATTCTTGAAATATATTTATATATAAAAACATTTTGAGGAAAAGGAGAAATATATCGTTTGAGATTTTTTACAAAAATAATCAAAAAAATAATTCAAATTTTTTTTTACATAAATCCTATTTTATAGGAGACATTAGCAAGTTATTTTTTTAATGAGAAAAAAATATATATATGTTTATTATTCTTATTTTTCTATAGTTCTAGAGTTTTGATATTGATGAGGTGGATTGATACAGATGGAGTTACCATATGTTATATGTTAAATATGGCTTAATTGCAGATGGTTTTAGGAAGTGCGAGTGGAACGCATTATGCATTCCACATGTAGAGAATCCTAGTCATGTGATCATGGACACATGACTAGGTCACATGTTCGGATCACCTCCCTAGGGAGGGCGGACATTCTGATGGCGTCCGCTGCGACTACCACACGGGTCAGTTTTAGGACTGTGTTATATTTTGTGTGTATATAAGACAGATTTTTGTTAATGTGTTTGTATATGTTGCTTGAAAAAGGCGTATTTTGAACGCTGAAACGCGTAGCAAAAGAAATAGTATTGGTAATTTACGGACCCGTGGTCTGTATTTTTTGGTTTAACCCTTGGAGCGCGGGGAAGATTTTTGCTTTTTTTGTGGTGATCTGTGTTAAGCCCTTGTTATCCAATGTGCTTACCTTCCCATGCGGCTTCTTGAATTATCAGAGACCAAGGATTTAGGAGGATGAAAGGCAATCAAGCATACTAGGTGCCGGGGGATATTCCTGAGGGGGTAATATACTGAGCACCACGTGAGTGCTATTTATTACTTATTGGAGGCATACATTGGAGAATGATGTTTCCTATGATGAGGCGGTGATTAATGTCCCCTTTTGCTATTTCCATGAGTTCAAAAATGCAGCTTGAAACTGCTGCAAAAATGCCACGATATCGACCTGCGTTTTCTGGATGCATCTGTAAGTGGCCTTAGGGTGGTTCATGTTTATTGTTGTTCTTTTGAACCACAATTAAGAAAAACATCTAAGAAAAAACTGCATGCAGTATTCAGGCCTCATGTCCACGGGCAAAAGAAGAATTAAAATCCGCAGCGGATTTGAACTCTTCTCCCGCGCGCGGATCCGCACCCCATAGGGATGCATTGACCACCCGCGGGTAGATAAATACCCGCGGATGGTCAATAAAAGGGATTTTTAAAAAAAATGGAGCATGAAAAAATCTGGACCATGCTCCATTTTCGTGCAGGTCTCCGCGGGCTTCTAATTGAAGCCTATGGAAGCCGTCCGGATCCGCGGGAGACCTAAAATAGGAATTTAAAAGAATTTACTCATCCGGAGCGGACCGGGAAGGTCTTCTATTCCTCACGGCCTGATCTTTCTTGCTTCAGCTCGGCAGATGTGCCCGGCGCATGCGCGTGGCACGTCGGTGACGTGCCGCCGGCGTGACGAGTCCATCCGCCGGCCGAAAAAGAAGATCCGTCTGTGAGGAAGAGAAGACCTTCCCGGTCCGCTCCGGATGGGTAAATTCTTTTAAATTCCTATTTTCAGCGCTCATGTCCGCGGGGCAGGAGGGACCTGCTGCAGATTCTCCATGTAGAATCCATAGCGGGCCTGATTTTCCCCGTGGACATGAGGCCTTAAAGACCACATACGTTTTTAAGAAACTGCATACACTATTATAAACTGCATGTGTTTTTGATGCGTTTTTTAATTGTGTGGAAAGTCTGCAATTGTATACAGTATATAAAGAGAGATGTATATCAGCAACAGATAGATAGATATGAGAGAGATGAGAAAGAGATAGATATGAGAAAGAGATAGATATGAGAGAGGGATAGATGTGAGAAAGAGAGATAGATGTGAGAAAGAGAGATAGATGTGAGAAAGAGAGATAGATGTGAGAAACAGAGATAGATGTGAGAAACAGAGATAGATGTGAGAAACAGAGATAGATGTGAGAAACAGAGATAGATGTGAGAAACGGAGAGATGGAGAGATAGATAGATAGATAGATAGATAGATAGATAGATAGATAGATAGATAGATAGATATGAGAGATAGATAGATATGAGAGATAGATAGATAGATAGATAGATAGATAGATAGACAGATAGATAGTGTAGTAGAGTGAGAGGTGAAGTGTGGGACGGAAGGTACATATCATGGAGACTACTAGCATCCGGGTTGTAAACCCAATCTGTTCCTCACTCCAGTACTGAGTTCCACCTTGCCCAGACAGGTGAGGTGTATAAGTGGCTGCAGTGTGAAGGGGGAGTTCAGAGCTGCCTGGTGTGAGAGACACAGACGCAAAGCAAGCTGAACTGGAGACACCACAACACACTGCAACTGAGGTTTGCTGGGCCTTTGCCACCCTGATTTAGGACTTGTATGTTTTGCTTTGTTGGACTGTTGGCTTGAAGAAGGACGTTTTCTTCCTGTTTTCTGTTATCTAGAGATTACGAGTGCATTTATGTTATGTTCAGCCCGTAAATAAAGAAAAAAATGCGGACAATATTCTGGTTGTGGCCTCAAGTGTGTCCCCCTGCGTTGCTACAATAGATACATGCATACCCCGGGCCGGGCCACTTCTCTGTGTGAGGAGAGCAGCAGGGCAGGCAGATGTGGCCGCTGCACACTGTGTATGCAGGAGCAGCAGGGTGATGACATCATCACCCGACTCCTCTCACTCAGTACGATGTCTGCCTCCCTTTTCCTTTTTTCAGCTTTCTCTCAGGCTAGTCGCACTGCTGGCTGCGTGTTTCGTGCGGTGCGGCTGACAGTGCAACCAGCCGGTAATGCACTGAATGTGCATTTGTATATGGCAGAAGGTGGCCTCTGGGCTCCCTCAGCGCAGGGGCCTGGTCACCACTGTGACTCTTAACAGTATGCCGATGCTACAGACATTTCTAGATTCCATCACCTCTCCAGTGACATAAATTGCTATTACCATAGATTAGAATGAAGTAATGTGACATCATCAGAATCGCTCACCTCTCCAGTAAGCTGGAAGAGTATCTCTAAGGTGACTCTTAATACACTTTCTGCCATCTTCTTTCTGTCTTCCTCCATCATTAATGAATCAATCATGTAGGGGCCTGAATGGAGAAAATATAAACAAATATAAAAACCACAAAAACCAACAACATAAAAATACATTTACTGGTGATAATAATAGGAAACATTTAACCACTTATGGACATGGCCTTTTATTCTGCTTTCGTTTTTTCCTCCCCCCCTTTTAAAAAAATTGTAACTCCTTTATTTATCCATCGACGTCGCTGTATGAGGGCTTGTTTTTTGCAGGACGAGTTGTAGTTTTCAATGCTTTTATTTAATGTACCATATAATGTACTGAAAAACTGTAAAAAAAATCTAAGTGTAGTAAAAGGGAAAAAAAAAATGACATTCCAACATTTTTCGGTGCGTCTTGTTTCTACGGCAACAAAAATGACATGATAATTTAATCATATAGGTCAGTACAATTAATATGATACAAAACTTTTTTTTTTTTGGCCATACTAGTTTTATTGGTTTTCACATATTGTACATTTAATTTTTTTAAATTATTTTCTGCCGTCCTCTTCTGCGCCCAATAACATTTTTATTTTTTTCATAGTTGTGCGAGGGCTCATTTTTTGCAGGACATCCTGTAGTTTCTGTTGGTACTATTTTGTAATACATACGACTTTTTAATAGCTTTTTATTTCATTGTTTCTTGGAGACACGATGACCAAAAAAAAGCATTTCTGGTGTTATTTTTTTTTCTGATGACGTTCACCGTGCGGGGTAAATAAGGCATTAATTTGATAGATCAGACTTTTATGCAGCGATACCAAACATGTATTTTTAATTTATGATTTAGATTCCTTTATTATAAATATGGCAAAACGGTGGTGATTTAAACTTTAATTGCTTTTTTTTTCTACAATTAGTAAAACTTTATTGATCTTGTTTTTACTTTATCTTTAGTCCCCATAGGGGACAACAACCTGCCATAGCCTTACATCATACTGCGTTCGCCAGACAGTCTATCAGGCTATCCTATGGGGACAGCTTCATGGGCATTCTGCCATGACACCTGTACAGCTCCCTGCAATCTCACAATTGACAGCGGCATTTAAAGGGTTAGCAGCTTTAATCAGCTGGCTGTCAGAAACAGCCGGCACCCGGGAGATGGGAGATTGCCACACGATGTTCTGCCATACATACCCCAATGCTTAAGAACATAAATGTTTTCCCTGCAGCGGGAAGGAGTTATCCCATTACTTAAAATTACTTACAAACCCCTGTGTACTTCCTGGTTGCTGCTGACCAGGACATGTGACTGCTGCAGCCAATCACTGACTATAAAAGCTCACTGCTGTGGCCAGTGATTGGCTGCCACAGTCACATGTCCTGGTCAGCAGCAACCAAGGATGATAGAATGATAGTTAAGCACATTTTGGGAAAACCCCTTTGAGTAGATATTAAAGAGAACCTATTAGGAGTTTTATGAAGCCTGAAATATATGCAACAAAAAACCTCCCTTTTCCATCCTAAGGGTGCCTGCCGACCCACTAGCGATATTTTTTTTTTGCGCTGTGAGAGCGAGTAAAAATACACGTCTTACTGCGCATAGAAAACTCTGCAATATCACTAAATGCTTTCAATGGGGCCGGCAGCAGCAACACCAGCCCCATTGAAAACATAATGAGTATTCGCAGACTTCTGCCACAGCTATGGCAGAGGTTTCCTTCATCTCTGCGGTCACTGTGGGGATGAAGGAGTCCTCTATCACAGCTGTGGCAGAAGTCCAGGATGCTATCCCATTGCTTTCAATGGGATCAGCGCTGCTGCGGCCCCATTGAAAGCAGTGGTTTTTCAGGCAACCCCTGCAACAATAATTTTTGGGGAATGGCTTGAAAATCATCCCTAGCTGAAAATCACCTCTCTCTGAAAATCATCCCTGGCTGGTGAAAAAAAGAAAAACTATTTACTTACCTCTCCGCCGCTCTGGCGCTTCCTCCGGCTGGCTCCGGCTGGCTCCCCGGGACTGCTGTGAAGCCCATTCAGCAGGCAGGGATTTAAAAATCCCTGCCTACTGAATGGACTGTGCTAATTGGCTGAGCGCTCAGCTAATCACAAGCAGCGCACAGCCATTCATCAATGGGGAGCCAGACGGAGGACACAACTGAGCGGCAAAGAGGTGAGTATATAATTATTATTTTTTTGCCAGCTAGTTTTTTTGTCACTCCCTAATAATAATCACACTACACTAATACACTGATCACACTACACCTACACTAATATACTGATAAAACTACACCTATACCATCCTAATATACTGACCCCTCTACACCTACACTACACTAATATACTGATCATAGTATACCTACACTACACTAATATACTGATCGCACTACACCTACCCTACACTAATATACTGATCCCACTACACCTACACTATACTAATATACTGATCACACTACAGCTAGACTACACTAATATACTGATCGCACTACACCTACACTACACTAATATACTGATCGCACTACACTTACACTACACTAATATACTGATCGCACTACACCTACGCTACACTAATATACTGATCCTACTACACCTACGCTACACTAATATACTGATCCTACTACACCTACACTACACTAATATACTGATCCTACTACACCTACACTACACTAATATACTGATCCTACTACACCTACACTACACTAACATACTGATCCCACTACACCCACACTACACTAATATACTGATCCCACTACACCTACACTACACTAATATACTGATCACACTACACCTACACTACACTAATATACTGATCCCACTACACCTACACTCCACTAATATACTGATCCCACTACACCTACACTCCACTAATATACTGATCCCACCACACCTACACTCCACTAATATACTGATCCCACTACACCTACACTACACTAATATACTGATCCCACTACACCTTTACTAATATACTGATCCCACTACACCTACACTACACTAATATACTGATCCCACTACACCTACACTACACTAATATACTCATCACACTACACCTACACTACACTAATATGCTGATCCCACTACACTTACACAACAATAATATACTGATCCCACTACACCTACACTACACTAATATACTGATCCCACCACACCTACAATCCACTAATATACTGATCCCACTACACCTACACTACACTAATATACTGATCCCACTACACCTACACTAATATACTGATCCCACTACACCTACACTACACTAATATACTGATCACACTATACCTACACTACATTAATATACTGATCCCACTACACCTACACTACATTAATATACTGATCCCACTACACCTACACTACAATAATGTGCTGATCACACTACACCTACACTACACTAATGTGCTGATCACACTACACCTACACTACACTAATGTGCTGATCACACTACACCTACACTACACTAATATACTGATCCCACTACACCTACACTACACTAATATACTGATCTCACTACACTAATATACTGATCCCACTGCACCTACACTACACTAATATACTAATCCCACTACACCTACACTACACTAATATACTGATCCCACTACACCCACACTACACTAATATACTGATTACACTACACTAACATACTGATCCCACTACACCTACACTACACTAATATACTGATCCCACTACACCTACACTACACTAATATACTGATCCCACTACACCTACACTACACTAATATACTGATCCCACTACACCTACACTACACTGATATACAGATCACACTACACCTACACTACACTAATATACTGATCTTACTGCACCTACACTACACTAATATACTGATCCCACTACACCCACACTACATTAATACACTGATCCCACTACACCTACACTACACTAATATACTGATCCCACTACACCTACACTACACTAATATAGTGATCCCACTACACCTACACTACACTAATATAGTGATCCCACTACACCTACACTACACTAATATAGTGATCCCACTACACCTACACTACACTAATATACTGATCCCACTACACCTACACTACACTAATATACTGATCCCACTACACCTACACTACACTAATATACTGATCCCACTGCACCTACACTACACTAATATACTGATCCCACTACACCTACACTACACTAATATACTGATTACAGTACACTAATATACTGATCACACTACACTAATATACTGATCACACTACACCTACACACTACACTAATATACTGATCACACTACACCTACACTACACTAATATACTGATCACACTACACCTACACTAAGCTAATATACTGATCACACTACACCTACACTACACTAATATACAGATCACAATACACCTACACTAGACTAATATGCAGATCACACTACACCTACACTAATATACTGATCGCACTACACCTACACTACACTAATATACTGATCCCACTACACCTACACTACACTAATATACTGATCCCACTACACCTACACTACACTAATATACTGATCCCACTACACCTACACTACACTAATATACTGTTCACACTACACCTACACTACACTAATATACTGATCCCACTACACCTACACTACACTAATATACTGATCCCACTACACCTACACTACAGTAATATACTGATCCCACTACACCTACACTACACTAATATACTGATCCCACTACACCTACACTACACTAATATACTGATCCCACTACACCTACACTACACTAATATACTGATCCCACTGCACCTACACTACACTAATATACTGATCACATTACACCTACAATACACTAATATACTGATCCCACTACACCTACACTACACTAATATACTGATCCCACTACACCTACACTAATATACTGATCCCACTACACCTACACTAATATACTGATCCCACTACACCTACACTACACTAATATACTGATCCCACTACACGTACACTACACTAATATACTGATCACACTACACTACACTAATATACTGATCACACTACACTACACTAATATACTGATCACACTACACCTACACTATACTAATATACTGATCCCACTACACCTACACTACACTAATATACTGATCCCACTATACCTACACTACACTAATATACTGATCACACTACACTAATATACTGATCCCACTACACCTACACTACGCTAATATACTGATCACACTATACCTACACTACACTAATATACTGATCCCACTACACCTACACTACGCTAATATACTGATCCCACTATACCTACACTACACTAATATACTGATCCCACTACACCTACACTACACTAATATAGGCTCTGTCCTAGATTCCTATCTCTGTGAGTTCTGCACTCCCAGAGCCACCTGGCCTTTCAGTGCTGGGAGAAATCTGAACTTACAAATGGCAAAGATAATGATTGAAGGATGGTGGCTGATTATAGATGGAGCCATATGAGATGCTCACCAGCCGGCCTACCGGGTCCCGGACCCTGGGTTTGGTGTCTCCTGCAGTGGGGTCCGTCACTGTATAATAGGATTGTCCCTCTCCCTAAGACCCCGAAAACTGAAGTCCATATTAGTTGCCGGTTAGTATCTTCAGGCCAAAGTGTGATTGTTCCCAGCAAGTGAAACCAAGTAATCTTGTAGATATGATACCTTTACATTGGCTAACCGAATACATATTATGGCAAACTTTCAAGCCTCTCAGGATTCTTCCTCAGGCATGATAATATAGATCCGAAGAGGCCTGCATATATATATACACACACACACATATATACACATATATATATATACACACGCACACACACATATCTATATAACAAGGCACAGACATGGTGTGATTAAATTGCACAAACAATACCAGAACAGGATGGGTAGAGAAATAAATCAATACTTCAATAGTCTACTGATTAAGGCCGCCTGCAGACGGGGGGATTTGCATTGCAAAAACCGCAGCACACTACGGCAATACACAATTTCATGTCCACAAGCGGAAATCGATTTTGTGCGGTCTCCCCACGGACGGCTTCCTTGAAGACAATGAAAGCCATCAATCCTGCAATCATCATTGCAGCAATGGTTGTGAGATCAGCGCCATCACCTAGCAACGGCGTGGCGTATTCTATACTGTGCATGAGCGCCGGCCGGCACATCCGCAGAACCGAATAGAAGACGCTGGACAAGTAAGCAGGCGTCACTGAAGGAGCACAGGGTTCGATTATGTCTGAAGCACATGGGGCAGAGCTACACTATAAGGACACGGCAGAAAGGGGGCGCTATCACCGGCTGCACAAGATCCCTGAGGAGGAAGATGGTCAAAAGGGGTTAATCCTCCCCCAGCGGTCCTGAAGGGGTTAATCCTCTTCTTCCCCACTGACCTGACATGAGGGGACACACAGACCTCCAGCTGTAGAGCCGGACAGCAGCTTCCAGGACCTGTGATGATGTCACTGTCATGTGATCACATGTGTGGGAGGAGTCAGGTGTCACATGACCAGGGGGTGATTTGCTATGCTGGCTGTGATCTCTGCTGGGTGAGCTGAAGGGATGTGTGGGGTCAGGATGGATATAGCAGAGCCGTGTGTGTGTGATGTACATGCAGCAGAGCTGCACCACTTGGACACGGCAGAAAGGGGGCGCTATCACCGGCTGCACAAGATCCCTGAGGAGGAAGATGGTCAATAATCCCTGAATGACTGCAAACCCCCTGCAGCAAGATCTGGTGGCCGCAGCACTGAGGGGCCCATCTGCTCTGTTAGGTGCGGACTGAACACTGAAGGTCTTCTACCTTGAACCCCAAGATGTCACCCGAAGCACAAGACAAGTCACCCCAATATGGCCAAAACCAGATAGATAAGCCACAGGAGAGAACGTCATGTCTGCTGTGAGGAGGCTGAAGCACGGGAGGCATCGGACCCTCCAACAGGACAGCAATCCCCAGCAGACCTCAGAGCCCCCCAAGGCTCGGTGCCAGAAGACGTCCTGGAGGTTCTGGAGATCTTATAACCCTGGAAGAGATGAGACTAATCGGAGCAGAAGTAGAGCTGCCAGCAGGAGGCGGAGAGAACCCCGAGGGGGCTTGTGTTACCCAAACCAGACTGATGCTACCCTTAATTCAGGATTAAATAAAAGCCAAAGGTCCATCTGGTGCCGACCGACATATAAGGCCTCTTTACACATAACAATTATCGCTCAAAATTAGTTCAGTCGAATTAGCGAATTCGAGCAATAATTGTTCAGTGTGAATGCGGGGTAAAAAAAAATTGCTACCTTGTTCACATTTTTTTAAGTTTATTTTTCTGTCAACTTTAAAAAAACCTCATTAGTAGAGATGAGCGAGTACCAAAGGTGCTCGTTACTCAAGACAAATTTTTCGTAATGCTTGAGAGCTCATTTCGAGTAACGAACCCTATTGAAGTAAATGGGAGACTCAAGCATTTTTGAAGGTAGCCCATGCTCTGCATAGGGGAGGTTGTGTGAATCACCTGAAAACATCAAAAAGTCACGGAAACACCACAGAAACAGATAAGGGATGGCAGGGGCAGCATCTAAGGCTCCCGGGTCGCACTAATAAGCCAAATTGGGGGCAAGAGCCTGGCGTCACCCCCCTAACAATTTACTTGGGGCCGACCATAAGCAGCAAGGCACACGCGCTGGCACATCTTAGCTAAGCACCACACTAGGTGCAATGAAGGCCAATCACCGCCTGCAGATGACACCGCTGCCTCTTCTCCTGGGTTACATACTGGCATTGCTGTCCAAGTCTCCGCACGAGCCTGCGTCCACAGTGCACACAAAAATTTCCCTGCGCAGCGTTCAGCTGCCCTCATACCACACGCTGGCTTGATAGCCACACCACCCTCATGTCTATTTATAAGTGCATCTTGGATGGGGAGGAACTATAGACACCCACTGCAGAGGGTTGGCAGGGCCTGGCAGCGACCCTCTTCGAAAGTGTGGGTGATAGCCCACAATGCTAATGAGAAATGATGATAGATTGACGTACGATCATCATTCCAATCCTGTGCCACATCCGTCACAAAATTGTCAGGAGCCACAAACATTGGCATAAAGGGGACTCAGATGCCAGCACTTCTACACATCTCCACAATGCAGCAGCGCATACTAACACCAAAGATTGGTTTGAAGCAGGAGTTGTCGCAAAAGTAGCTACCACAGGAATACAGTGATCCTGTGAACGTCTCATTAAATCAGTTACGGTTGCTTTCATCGCTCCAAAGACTGGATGTACCATGAAGAAGTTCCACAGGCCAAACCTGGCACAATTGCATTCCCTTCCCCCCCAGGACCTCGGCCTCTGCCCACACCCTCAACAATCGTGGGCATAAAGTGGACTCGGATGCTAGTACTGCTGTGAACGTCTCATTAATTCAGTTACGCTTCTTCGGATTGGTCCAAATCAATGTCTCAGATAACTGTGGTAACACAAGAGAAAATACATGTCAACCCGCGCTGATCCCGAGACCCCAAGCAGGAGAGGGAGGTGGCATAATAAGCCCAAGAAACCGTGACCGAGGCAGGACCCACCATCCTATGTGTGGGAAGTACATGAGGGGCCCCAGGGTCAGGCTCGGTCCCAGCCCCTACCTTGTATGACCCAGCTGCACACCACGATGGGAAAGCCGACTGCACCCTACCCAAGTGATTCAGTGTATTTGTACCAGACAGCTGAACACCGCTATGGAAAACCTTTGTGCACCCACAGCATAGGCAAGCACATGAAACCCAAGGCCAGTATTAAACATGAAGAAATGAGAGTGCCCAAACATGGCAGAGCTCCACCCCGCCCAGGACCTCGGCCTCTGCCCACACTTCTGCCCAATTCATTCTGTTTATCTGCCAGACAGCTGAACACCGCAATGGAAAAGCCGAACCCCTGAAACATTTATATAGCAAGAGTACAGGCGAACTCCTCAAACATTTCTGTAGCAAGTGTATCGGCGAACCCCTGAAAAATTTCTGTACCTACAGTATAGGCGAACCCCTCAAACCTTTATGTAGCAAGGGTATAGGTGAACCCCTGAAACATTTCTGTACCAAGAGAATAGGCAAACCCCTGAAACATTGGTGTACCAAAAGTATAGGCGAACCCCTGAAACATTTGTGTACCACGAGTATAGGCGAACCCCTGAAACATTTCTGTAGCAAGTGTATAGGCGAACCCCTCAAACATTTCTGTAGCAAGCGTATAGGCGAAACCCTGAAACCTTTCTGTAGCAATACTATAGGCGAACCCCTGAAACATTTCTGTAGCAAGAGTATAGGCGAAACCCTGAAACCTTGCTGTAGCAAGTGTAATGGTGAACCCCTGAAACATTTCTGTAGCAAGAGTATAGGCGAACTCCTCAAACATTTCTGTAGCAAGTGTATCGGCGAACCCCTTAAACATTTCTATACCCACAGTATAGGCGAACCTCTCAAACCTTTATGTAGCAAGTGTACAGGCGAACCCCTGAAACATTTGTGCACCAAGAGTATGGGCGAACCCCTGAAACATTGGTGTACCAAGAGTATAGGCGAAACCCTGAAACATTTGTGTACCAAGAGTATAGGCGAACCCCTAAAACATTGGTGTACCAAGATTATAGGCGAACCCCTAAAAAATTTGTGTACCAAGAGTATAGGTGAACCCCTGAAACATTGGTGTACCAAGAGTATAGGCGAACCCCTGAAACATTTGTGTACCAAGAGTATAGGCGAACCCCTAAAACATTGGTGTACCAAGATTATAGGCGAACCCCTAAAAAATTTGTGTACCAAGAGTATAGGTGAACCCCTGAAACATTGGTGTACCAAGAATATAGGCGAACCCCCTGAAACATTGGTGTACCAAGAGTATAGTCGAACCCTTGAAACATTGGTGTACCAAGAGTATAGGCGAACCCCTGAAACATTTCTGTAGCAAGAGTATAGGCGAAACCCTGAAACATTTCTGTACCAAGAGTATAGGCGAACCGCTGAAACATTTCTGTAGGAAGCGTATGGGCAAACCCCCCAAACATTTCTGTAGCAAGAGTATAGGCGAAACCCTGAAACCTTTCTGTAGCAATAGTATAGGCGAACCCCTGAAACATTTCTGTAGCAAGAGTATAGGCGAAACCCTGAAACCTTGCTGTAGCAAGTGTAAAGGCGAACCCCTGAAACATTTCTGTAGCAAGAGTATAGGCGAACTCCTCAAACATTTCTGTAGCAAGTGTATCGGCGAACCACTGAAAGATTTCTGTAGCCACAGTATAGGCGAACCCCTCAAACCTTTATGTAGCAAGCGTATAGGTGAACCCCTGAAACATTTGTGTACCAAAAGTATAGGCGAACCCCTGAAACATTGGTGTACCAAGAGTATAGGCAAACCCCTGAAACATTGGTGTACCAAGAGTATAGGCAAACCCCTGAAACAAATTGTGTACCAAGAGTATAGGCGAACACCTGAAAAAAATTGTGTACCAAGAGTATAGGCGAACCCCTGAAACATTGGTGTACCAAGAGTATAGGCGGACCCCTGAAACATTGGTGTACCAAGAGTATAGGCGAACCCCTGAAACATTGGTGTAGCAAGAGTATAGGCGAATACCTGAAAAAATTTGCGTACCAAGAGTATAGGCGAACCCCTGAAATATTGGTGTACCAAGAGTATAGGCGAACACCAGAAAAAGTTGTTTACCAAGAGTATAGGCGAAGCCTGGAAAAATTAGTTTGCGAAGAGTATAGGCGAAGGCCTGAAAAATTGGTGTACCAAAAATATAAGTGTACCGCTAAAAAATTGGTTTACCCGGAGGGCAGGTGAAACCCATAAACATTTTTTAAAGATAGAGCTCATTGTTGCTTAATTCGCAACAGAGCCTGGAGGCAACCCCCCCGAAAAAAATTGGTTTTAACAGAGCCTTTTGGCCCGCAGAAACATTGGCAGTTCAGCATGATTACATGCTGTTTTAAGAGGAGGAGGAGTAAGTTCCGAGAGGGATAGACCAAGCTACTTCTCCCCTTTTTTGGGGTGATAGAGGATGCATATTTCTCCTGTTGCAGCTAAAAAATCTTATGATCCGCTGCTTTCCACTGGTGGAGAAGAGAAGTCTGGGGAAATCCTGCATTTGTTCATGTCGGTGCTGTCAGTTGACAGGCAGGTACGCTTATCCGTGATGATCCCCCCAGCAACACTAAACACCCTCTCTGATAACACGCTAGTGGCAGGGCAGGCCAGCACCTCCAGTGTGTACAGCGAAAGTTTGTGCCACGTGTCCAGCTTTCACACCCAATAGTTGTATGGAGTAGAGGGATCGCGGAGGACGGTGGTACGATCAGCTATGTACTCCCTCACCATCTTTTTACAGTGCTCCCTCCGACTCAGCCTTGACTGGGGAGTGGTGACACAGTCTTGCTGGGGAGCCATGAAGCTGGCAAAGGCCTTGGAGAGTGTTCCCCTGCCTGCGCTGGACATGCTGCCTGATCCCCACGGCTCCCCTGCTAGTTGGCCCTCTGAACTACGTCTTCTACTGCTAGCGCTGGCAGATGGGAACATTAGCATCAATTTTTCCCCCAGGGCCCTGTGGTATTACATCACTCTTGTACTCCTTTCCTCTTTGGGAATGAGAGTGGAAAGGTTCTCCTTATACAGTGGGTCGAGAAGGGTGTACACCCAGTAATCCGTGTTGGCCAGAATGCATCTAACGTGAGGGTCACGGGAAAGGCAGCCTAACATGAAGTCAGCCATGTATGCCAGAATCACAGTACGCAACACATCGCTGTCCTTGCTAGAAGGATGAATTTCATGATCCTCCTCCTCTTCAGCCCATACACGCTGAACAGATGAGAGGGAAGCACCATGGGTACCCTCTGCAGTGTGGCCAGCAGTCTCTTCCCCCTCCTCCTCCTCCAAAATGCACTGAGATACAGACGTGAGGGTGATCTGGCTATAAAGCGACATACTGTCATCCCCCATCTCCTGTTCTAACCACAAAGTGTCAGCCTTAAAGCTTAGCAGCGAACTTCTCAGCAGGCAAAGCAGCGGGATGGTAACGCTAATAAAGACCGCATCGCCACTCACCATTTGTGTAGACTCCTCAAAGTTTCCGAGGACCTGGCAGATGTCGGCCATCCATGCCCACTCCTCTGTGAAGAACTGCGGAGGCTGACTACCACTCTGCCGGCCATGCTGCAGCTGGTATTCTACAATTGCTTTACGCTGCTCATAAACTCTGGCCAACATGTGCAGCGTAGAATTCCAGCGCGTGGGCACGTCGCACAGCAGTTGGTGCTCTGGCAGCTGAAAGCGGTGTTGCAATGTCCTGGCTGCATCCGTGGTGGATTTGCGGAAATGTGCGCTCACGTGGCGCACCTTGCCGAGCAGGTCAGACAAGTGGGGGTAGTTTTTCAGAAACCGCTGAACCACCAGATTGAACATGTGGGCCAGGCACTGCACGTGTGCGAGGCTGCCAAGCTGCAGAGCCGCCACCAGGTTATGGCCATTGTCACACACGACCATGCCCGGTTGGAGAAAGCTAGAGATCGGTCTGCTCCGTCAGACCCTGTAACAGCTTGGGGGTGGTGTGCCTCTTGTCACCTAAGCTGATTAGTTTCAGCACGGCTTGCTGACACTTCCCCACCGCAGTGCTGCCGCACCGTGCGCTACCGACTGCTGGTGACGTGCTCACACTTCTTAATTGAGAGGTGGAGGTGGCAGAGGAGGAAGAGTGATAATACGATGGAGAAACCATCGCCGAGGTAGGACCCGCTATTCTCGGTGTGGGTAGCACGTGAGCGGTCCCAGGCTCTGACTCGGTCCCAGCCTCCACCAAGTTCACCCAATGTACCTTCAGGGAGATGTAGTGTCCCTGCCCGCCAGCACTTGTCCATGTGTCCATCGTTAAGTAGACCTTCCCAGTAACAGCGTTGGTGGGGGCACGGTTTATGTTGCGGGAGACGTGCTGGTGTAGGGTGGGGATGGTGCACCAGGAAAAATTGTAGTGGCTGGAGACCGCCACCGCCATCATGTTTTTGAAAGCCTCAGTTTCGACTAGCCTGTACGGCAGCATCTCCAGGCTTAGTAATTTTGCAATGTGCACGTTCCTGCTTTCACTCCAACACTTGTGTTAGCGACAGGTGAACGTTGTGCTGGGAGACATTGCTGGAGGCAGTGGAGGACCATGGAGGTGAGGGTGTGGGTGCAGGCCAGGAGGCGCTCGTGCTTGCATCCTGAGAGGGGGATTGGATCTGTGTGCCAGGTTGTGGCACAAGGGAAGAGGCAGTGGTGTTACCCGGAGGCTATGAATGGCCTTCGTTCCACCTTGTGGGGTACTTGGCCATCATACGCCTACGCATGTTGGTGGTGGTGAGGCTGGAAGTGGTGGCTCCCGACTGATCTTAGTGCAGCACAGGTTGCACACCACTGTTCATCGGACGTCCGCGCTCTCACTAAAAGACATTCACACCTTTGAACACCTAGCCCTCTGCACGGAGGCTTGCTGCGAGGAGGTGCTGTGGGAAACAGTTGGGGGATTATTTGCTCTGGCCCTGTCTCTCCCCCTGGCCACCCCACTGCCTTTTCCAGTGGCCCTGTCTTGCTGCTGCACTTGCCTCCCCCTCTGAAGCTTAGCAAGCCAGGTGGGGTCAGTCACCTCATCGTCCAGCAGCTCTTTCTCTGAATCCTCTGTCTGCTCCTCCCTTGGACTTACTGCCCTTACAACAACCTCACTGACAGACAACTGTGTTTCATCATCCTCTTACACAAAAAGCTCTTGAGACAGTTGCCGGAAGTGCCCAGCCTCATCACCCGGACTCAGGGAAATTTCCAAATGTTGGGCATTGGTCACAAGAAACTCGGGTGAGGAACCGTTTTTTCTGACTTAGGGCAGGGACCCGAGAACAGTTCCTGGGAGTCTGCCTGCTCAGAAACTCCTTTTCCTGGAGTGACGAGACTGGGAGAAAGGAGGAGCAGCAGCTATTGGATTCAGAGTTGCAGTCCCTAGGCCGGGAGTAGTGGACTGCGGAGAAGATTGTGTGGTCGACACATTTCTGGACGCGTTTTCTGCCATCCATGACAGGACCTGCTCACACTGCTGTGTTTGTAATAAAGGTCTACCATGCGGACCTGTAAATTGTGATATGAAGCTAGGGAGCCCAGAAACTTGCCTCTCTCCTAATCCCGCAGCAGCCGTCTGTGATTCACCACGCCCATGTTAGCGCAAAATTCGCTATTACAGATATACCGTGTGTTCCAAATTAAATAATATGTGTACAGGCCTGGAGAGCCTTTCAAAGATCACAAGCCTACATCATGTGTTCCCAAAAGAGTCTCTCTTTATTATGCGCGCGTAAAACTTAAATACGTTTCAACACAGGAAGTCAGGCAATTTAGCAGTTACAGTGAGCTGATAGGCCATTTCTCAGAGGGAGGTATTTGTGAGGTAGCTTGTGATGTCATCCATCTGGGAGGAACTTCAGTGAGCACGCTCAGTTCATTCTTGAATTTAGCTTCATGAGAGAAACATCCTGTTTCTCCTCTCTGTTTGCCAAGGACAGACATTCCTATGCCATGTGCTTTCAATTGGACCCCCCCACCATCTGAAGTAGCCAGTTTCTTTGATCAAAGGTTCAGAATCAACAACTCAATTCCCTAGACAATGCTGATGGTATCACAGGATTAACAAGACTCAACAGATTCCTGGCCATACAATGTATATGGACAGAGCTCAAACAAACCTATACAAATGGAATTGTAGTAAAAGCAGGTAGCATTGTTCTGTATAAGTAAGACCAATATACATATGTTAGACCTCTATCTTATACAAAGAACTAACAAGGCACATACACATTTCACAGTTACATCAAAGCTTCCTACACCAAACAGGTTTGAAGTCCACATGAATGTTCATAGCTATTCGTATGTAAAATGCAGAATGGAGAATAAAAGAAAATACAAAATGGAGGATGAAGGACAAAATGGAGGGCTACAAATAGCCAATTATATTTGCACCACAATCCACCCTTTGGCTATTTGTAGCCATCATATCACTATTTCATAATGTGATCAAGAAACATAAAATAAACATACAATTTAGGGCTGGAATATGCATTTTGACATATCATGGTTTGATCTTCAAGTTCTATTAATGAACAATTAGCAGCTTCCAAATGTTTCCTTCAAATGTTCCATAATTTATATTCGTTTAATACGTCAAATATTAAAACATGCATATATATATATATATACATCAGACAATAATATCATGGAACTTTTCATTCCGCTCACAATTCCCTCCTTTGTTGTGCGTATTTTCATTCTCCTGGATAGTTTTTCCTTCCTATTTGTGTTCTCGGGCCTTTCCCTACCGCCTACAGGGGGCCCTGGCTGTCACCTCCGCCATGTGGCTGCCTCCCGCAAGGGTGACACCACACGCCTGGGCCCTTTCCCTGTCTCCTACATCATCCCTTCCTACTGCTGGGTGATATCCAGGATAAGGAAAATACCACACAACACGTTATAGTTTCCCAACGGTATTCTAGGTAGATGGCTCCTGAAAGATTGATCTTTATTCCACGTCTTCTGCATAAGCCACCTTGTTCATAGTTTAGAGGATATAATATGTTGAATGTGATCGGCTTACCAAGGTGTGATTTCAGGTTGCATTGTTTGTTACATGTTAACATTGGTCTGATTACACAATATGGCTGAAACATTGGTACACTTACTGCTACCTTATTGCATCTGTTGACATTTTTCTGACCTTTGACACATTACCAGGTGCGTAACTATAGAGGATACAGCGGATGCGGTTGCACCCGGGCTCAGGAGCCTTTTAGGGGCCCATAAGGCCTCTCTTCTTCATATAGGGAACCCAGTACTATGAGTAAAGCATTATAGTTCAGTGTCCGGTTCCAAGTTTTTCATTGGGGCCCGGGAGCTTCAAGTTACGCTTCTACACATTACATATGAAGCAATATAACCCTCTTCATAGGATGTACGTCTTCTATTACCCTTATGAGGAAGAAGAGAAATGACAGCCCAATGACTGCAAGGGTCCTACATATAACAAAGGATTATGGGCCACATTTGTCTCCTTCCTTGATTATCTTTATTCAATGTCTGACATGAACCCAAATTAGCTTTTCTTAAAGTTTCACTGAGACCGTAGTGGTTAACAGCACTTGAAAGGATTCTTTGCATTTTGATCTGGAAACACGGAGAATACACATTTATGAGTGACAGATGATATAACTCCTGATGTTAGGCACTCACATGGGAGGTAAGGCCCTCCTTTTTGGCCTGGAATAAGCATAGGCCTATTACAGCAGCATTACCAAACAAAACCTTCATAGGGACTCAACTTAGTCTTATATTTAGGCGTGGTTCTAACCAAGTAGATGACTAATAAAATGTTTACCTTTATTATTTATTATTACTTCTGGTGTACCCAAATATTCAAAATTACTTTCATAAAACATATTCTTAGGTCATATTTTTGGCGTGTAAAAAATTATTTTTATTTATTTATTTTTTTTTCTCAAGCCACGCCTCCAAATAACATGAAAAGAGGTCTATGCAAACCAACAACTCCAAACACCTACCTGTGGTAGCTGTATGCTATCATTCTGCAGTCACTGATACAGATTGTCTGGCTCGCATCGAGAAGGTACCTTGACCAATTGGCCTGGATTGTAATGGGCGCATATCATGCACCCGTGTACAAACCCTATTGCAGCAGTGTTGAACCCTGGGGTAAGCCAAGCAGAAGACACCATACCGCACATTACCTCCTTGGATGAATGGGTTAGCTCAGCGATCAGGTGTGACATCATGGAGTACAGCGTGCAGGGGAGGCACAGGCATTTACCTTTCTGCCAGACCCCAGTAGCATTCCGCTCGCTTTTCCACTCCTCCTTTTTCTTCTTTTGAGGCCTGTTCCTGTAATTCAAGCAACAGAGAAATATCTACACCTGTTTCAGGTGCAAGCAGGTTACCAGCCATTACCTCATTCAAGGGAAGTCAGGCTGCTACGGTGCCTGCTGTCTGTTTCCTTCCAGCCTCAGTGGTTGTCTCTGTGGCATAAGCCTGGACTCTGATAAGTCACCTGTGCGGAAAGAGCTAAAAACTTGTAGAACAAAGACACTGCTTCTGCGTTCTGGATTGGCTTACTCAAGGACCCCATGAAACTTCCACTGTGCCACATAGATGTGAAATCGTGTACGATTCCAAATGTGTACCTTAAGTCGGTGCAGACTGAAACAGTCTTCCCTGCAGCCAGCTTACATATTTCAGTGAGCGCCATCACCTCTATTTCCTGAGTAACTGAGTGTCTCATGAGGAAAAGAGTGGTTTTTGTATAATTACCTCTTTCTGTCGGTTACCACTGCATAGCCTGTTTTACTTGTCCATTTCACCGATAGTTGGAACCATCTATGGGTAAAACTCAAGATTTACATTAATCATGGCAGTTACAACATTATTGTTAGGACCCCTAGTTTCTCTTTTCATTAATCTTCCGACAATCATACAACCATGTGCTTGCTATTGAATGTCATGGTCTGCACCTGCTGCCCCTCCTCTCAACCTTCTAAATTCAGTAAAAGACATGAAACGACATTTGGAACTATACCCCTCTTGATTGCGATATGTGAGGGTGCTAGCAGGGCAGTCTCATACATAGTCTGGAAGCTGAAAGATGCTTAGTTTGCACTCTATACAGTATTTTATGACCCCTTGAGGGAGCATGACGTTACGGGGCCCCACACCATCTCCGGTACCTGCACGAAAACATACTGCAAACAGGAGAGGAAATATTGTTATTACAAACTACCACCATAACAACTGCACAAATGATGGTTAATTACTGGTTTACTAAGGGACTGGTATCCCTGATACCATTTGGGATATACTCAAATTCTGTCATTCAAAATTTTCTTATTTTTCAAATGTAACAATCTTTACGTAAAATACTGTTAATTGAAAATGAGATACACTCTAGAATAGAACTTTTGTTATTAATTTGACTAAAGTACTTATCAGGTGTTTCAAGTACACAATTTTCTCATTTTAGTATCTTAATTCAATAATATTCAAAATAACACGACTCAATATTTTTAAATTCTCCACATGCTCAAAGAACCTATATATATATATACACTGTGGCAATCCTGGACTATTATCTCACACAACTACCCTCAGGAATAAAATTAGATGCCCCTCCTTTGGTCACCTACATTTGTTCAAGTGAGAGACTTAACATGGAGTCTAAGAGTGACCTTCCCTCTATACATTACCACAATATACATATATATACCAACATCCACTTAAATGGAGACACACTTCTCCCCTAGGCTGGTCTGTGTTGAGGGTGGAGCAAGACCTCTTCCTATTGTTCTTCCCTCCCATCTCCTTACATCACCTAGCTCCACCCCCTGTGGCCTGGCTCAGTGTTTGGTCTTTCTTGCCTCATTTCATTTCTGGTTACGGACAGTACACATACCATATAACACAATCTAACTCTCATACGGGCCCTTCATTTATACACACAAATTCACACTCACTGGGGTTTTCATTCACTCATATACGGACTGATAAGTATCTCATGTGAAGTAGAAACTGGGATTGTATTTACTGTTCATAGAACTTCCCATATTGAACAAAGTATATATATAAGAAAACTCTTATGTACCGCGGTTTTTACATATTTTGTTCAGAATAGGCTATCCAATGACAAACACCATACAACTTATGCCCATTTCCACCCACATACTTATATTCACCACTCCAGATAGCAACCATTATCATCGTTCATTGTTAAACCTTCTACCTTTCCTTAACTCATTGACTTGCTTTTTCCTTCACCCATTTTTGTGTGTCCAGTTGTGTTTACAAACATCATCTCATTGAATTTGCTTGCGAGTCATACTTCGATTTTTCCCACAACTCACGACACAGGTCTGGCTTATCTTATTAATAAGCACTTACAATTTCACCCCTGCCCATCTTGTCGTAATTGGAAAAATCCTTAATTAATTGAGATTCTCTACTCCTGCACCTCATGGCACAGATCTGTATTTTTGGCACCACATTGTGGAACCTCAACAGTCCGTTTGGCCTGCCATAATCGGAGCAGAACCTCTGGCTAGCCCACATCTACCATCAGACAGGCCTCTCTGCTGTCTGGTACCAATTACTCCAAGCCCAAATTCCCTTGAGTTGATGTATGCAGACATGGCAAATACAAGCATTCCATGTGCACCCCTCCCCCCACATAACAAAGGGAGACCTCTTCAGCCACATGTTGAACAATGGAAACTCACCGCATGGACACTCTCAGCAACTTTACTCACTACTATAACCTTCAGCTAAAATTGCTTATATCAACTTTCCTTTTTACTTTCTTTTTAACAAGTTATACTACACATTCTTTGTTCCTTATTAACCTGCACAGTCTGTTCAAACCATTCACTACTACAGAGAATATATAAACCCCCATAGCTCACACCTTCTTTACACTCAGGACATTACTTCACAGACAACATAAAAACAACACAGTATATCTATTTCATAGTTCTTTAGATACAGACTTATCATATTTCAACTCACCCGGCCTGGGGCGGATCATAGCAGAGAGGGAGAGATGGTATAGGTATAAGAATAGCTTATTACCTTGTTTGAGCTCATTATCTGTCCGTCTCTGCTTCGAAGTCCCCTTGTGTCCGGATAACGATGAAATATCTTCATATCTCTGTATCTTCATTATCTCAGCAGTGCCTCCAAATTTGTTAACGCAAAATTCGCTATTATAGATATACCGTGTGTTCCAAATTAAATAATATGTGTACAGGCCTGGAGAGCCTTTCAAAGATCACAAGCCTACATCATGTGTTCCCAAAAGAGTCTCTCTTTATTATGCGCGCGTAAAACTTAAATACGTTTCAACACAGGAAGTCAGGCAATTTAGCAGTTACAGTGAGCTGATAGGCCATTTCTCAGAGGGAGGTATTTGTGAGGTAGCTTGTGATGTCATCCATCTGGGAGGAACTTCAGTGAGCACACTCAGTTCATTCTTGAATTTAGCTTCATGAGAGAAACATCCTGTTTCTCCTCTCTGTTTGCCAAGGACAGACATTCCTATGCCATGTGCTTTCAATTGGACCCCCCCCACCATCTGAAGTAGCCAGTTTCTTTGATCAAAGGTTCTGAATCAACAACTCAATTCCCTAGACAATGCTGATGGTATCACAGGATTAACAAGACTCAACAGATTCCTGGCCATACAATGTATATGGACAGAGCTCAAACAAACCTATACAAATGGAATTGTAGTAAAAGCAGGTAGCATTGTTCTGTATAAGTAAGACCAATATACATATGTTAGACCTCTATCTTATACAAAGAACTAACAAGGCACATACACATTTCACAGTTCCATCAAAGCTTCCTACACCAAACAGGTTTGAAGTCCACATGAATGTTCATAGCTATTCGTATGTAAAATGCAGAATGGAGAATAAAAGAAAATACAAAATGGAGGATGAAGGACAAAATGGAGGGCTACAAATAGTCAATTATATTTGCACCACAATCCACCCTTTGGCTATTTGTAGCCATCATATCACTATTTCATAATGTGATCAAGAAACATAAAATAAACATACAATTTAGGGCTGGAATATGCATTTTGACATATCATGGTTTGATCTTCAAGTTCTATTAATGAACAATTAGCAGCTTCCAAATGTTTCCTTCAAATGTTCCATAATTTATATTCGTTTAATACGTCAAATATTAAAACATGCATATATATATATATATATATATATACACTACCGTTCAAAAGTTTGGGGTCACCCAAACAATTTTGTGTTTTCCATGAAAAGTCACACTTATTCACCACCATGCGTTGTGAAATGAATAGAAAATAGAGTCAAGACATTGACAAGGTTAGAAATAATGATTTGTATTTGAAATAACATTGTTTTTACATCAAACTTTGCTTTCGTCAAAGAATCCTCCTTTTGCAGCAATTACAGCATTGCACACCTTTGACATTCTAGCTGTTAATTTGTTGAGGTAAGCTTGAGAAATTGCACCCCACGCTTCTAGAAGCATCTCCCACAAGTTGGATTGGTTGGATGGGCACTTCTGGCGTACCAGACGGTCAAGCTGCTCCCACAACAGCTCAATGGGGTTCAGATCTGGTGACTGCGCTGGCCACTCCATTACCGATAGAATACCAGCTGCCTGCTTCTGCTGTAAATAGTTCTTGCACAATTTGGAGGTGTGTTTAGGGTCATTGTCCTGTTGTAGGATGAAATTGGTTCCAATCAAGCGCTGTCCACTGGGTATGGCATGGCGTTGCAAAATGGAGTGATAGCCTTCCTTATTCAGAATCTCTTTTACCCTGTACAAATCTCCCACCTTACCAGCACCAAAGCAACCCCAGACCATCACATTACCTCCACCATGCTTAACAGATGGCGTCAGGCATTCTTCCAGCATCTTTTCATTTGTTCTGCGTCTCACAAACGTTCTTCTTTGTGATCCAAACACCTCAAACTTGGATTCATCCGTCCACAACACTTTTTTCCAGTCTTCCTCTGTCCAATGTCTGTGTTCTTTTGCCCATCTTAATCTTTTTCTTTTATTGGCCAGTCTCAGATATGGCTTTTTCTTTGCCACTCTGCCCTGAAGCCCAAAATCCCGCAGCCGCCTCTTCACTGTAGATGTTGACACTGGTGTTTTGCGGGTACTATTTAATGAAGATGCCAGTTGGGTACCTGTGAGGCGTCTGTTTCTCAAACTAGAGACTCTAATGTGCTTATCTTCTTGCTTAGTTGTGCAACGCAGCATCCCACTTCTTTTTCTACTCTGGTTAGAGCCTGTTTGTGCTGTCCTCTGAAGGGAGTAGTACACACCGTTGTAGGAAATCTTCAATTTCTTAGCAATTTCTCGCATGGAATAGCCTTCATTTCTAAGAACAAGAATAGACTGTCGAGTTTCAGATGAAAGTTCTCTTTTTCTGGCCATTTTGAGCGTTTAATTGACCCCACAAATGTGATGCTCCAGAAACTCAATCTGCTCACAGGAAGGTCAGTTTTGTAGCTTCTGTAACGAGCTAGACTGTTTTCAGATGTGTGAACATGATTGCACAAGCGTTTTCTAATCATCAATTAGCCTTCTGAGCCAATGAGCAAACACATTGTACCATTAGAACACTGGAGTGATAGTTGCTGGAAATGGGCCTCTATACACCTTTGTAGATATTGCAAAAAAAACCCAGACATTTGCAGCTAGAATAGTCATTTACCACATTAGCAATGTATAGAGTGCATTTGTTTAAAGTTAGGACTAGTTTAAAGTTATCTTCATTGAAAAGTACAGTGCTTTTCCTTCAAAAATAAGGACATTTCAATGTGACCCCAAACTTTTGAACGGTAGTGTACATCAGACAATAATATCATGGAACTTTTCATTCCGCTCACACCCAGAAACTCGGCTTAAGCCCACACCCTCACTTGGATGTCCACATCCTCGAACCTTACCCCTACTCCTCATCATGGTGGATTAAGGATAGAGCAGGGCCCAAATAAATTACCCCACTGTACAGCACTGACAACTGGGCCTTAATTCACCGCACGCAGAGACTTGTAGATAGCGGAGGCTCTATGCTATGACTTGAAAAAATTACCTCGCTGTTTTGCGCTGATACCTAGGGGTAATTTACCGCTCGCAGAGACTTGTAGATAATAGAGGCTGTGTGGAGTGGGAGAAGACTGTAAAGCCAGTGGATAGTGCTGGTAACTGCGGCGATCTCAACCCCACCAAGGAAAGGGTATTGTGAGACGCTCTGCACAGCGGCAGAGCTGAAGTACTTTGCAGTGGCCCAGGAAATATTACAGTACTGTTTACCGTTGAAACCTCTGTCTAATGCACTGCAGACACAGAACGGTAGTTTGCAGTAGGCTAGGAAATATTAGAGAGCAGTTTCACGGTGAGAGCTCGTTGTACAGCACTGCAGGCTGAGAAAGCTATTACTGAAAGGCTGGGAACTGGCCTAGATGCGTAATACAAAAATTGATGCACGACTGCTCCCAGCCAGCCACAACTATAATGCACAAGGTGAGATGTAGCCCTAAGAAGGACCATTGGGGTTCTTGTATGGAGGATCAGGAGGACTGTATAACTTTCCCTATATAAGTAGCTCTGTCCCTACACTCTGCCTTATGCACTGCAGACACAGAACAGTATAGCTGAAATGGCCTGCAGAGCCCGGGATGCTTAAAAAAAAATTGGTGCACTACTGCTTCCAGCCAGCCACAACAGTAATGCACACTATGAAGAGTAGCCCTAAGAAGGACCGTTGGGGTTCTTGAAGCCTGGATCCTACGCTAACACTATCCCTGTATAAGCAGCAGCACTTTCCCTAACCTCTGCCAGCATGCGTCTGAGGCGAGCCGCAGGCAGGACCACTTTAAGTACTCGGTGGTCACCTGATCGGCCTAGCCACTCACTACTGTGGGGGGAAGAGGGCTGGCACGTCACAGCAGGAAGTGGTAATGCCTTCCCCCATGTCTATTGGCTAGAAAATGGCGCTAAACATGCGGGGAAGGAAATGCAATTGACTTGAGTACCGCGTGGTGTTCGTCTCGAGTAACGAACATCTTGAGTACCCTAATACTTGAACAAGCATCAAGCTCGGACGAATGTGCTCGCTCATGTCTAATTCCAATAGTAAACCTGGAGCAAGTGTGTGAATTTCACAGTGCCACATCACTTATACGTTCCATATAGTAATGGTGAACAAAAATAGGAAAGGCATAAAAACATAACAAATATGATATTATATTGAGACTCCATATGTCAGAATTACAGCACCATACCAGATCCAAAATAACGCCTATTCCATATTAGGCCTCGGTCAGACGGGCGTTTTTTGCCGCGATTTGCGGATCGCATGACGGATGTGCATCCGCAAATCGCGTGACCGGGGCTGAAAAAACGCTGGAAAAATCTGCTCCTAGCCGCGTTTCCTTTGAAACGGGCCGGAGCACAGGAGCGCTGTCCAGCCCATTGAATTCAATGGAGCTGGCAATACAGCCGGCTCCATTGAAAGCAATGGGCTGCCGGTGAGCGCAGGATGAATTTTCGGGAAGGGCTTAAAAATATAAGCCCTTCCCTGAAAATCATCCAAAAATGTGTAAAAATAAAAAAAATATATATATACTCACCTTGTCCCCGCAGATGGAGTTCAGCCGCGGCCGGCCGGCAGTTCTCCCGAACTGCTCTGAGTAGTATTCAGCAGCCGGGGATTAAAAATCCCCGCCTGCTGAATGGGCTGCCTCTGATTGGTCACAGCCCTCACCAATCAGAGGCTGCTCTCACTCACCCATTCATGAATTCATGAATGGGTGAGTGAGTGCTGCCTCTGATTGGCTCAGCGCAGGGACCAATCAGGGGCAGCTCTCAGCTATTGAATGACAGCTGAGAGCTGCCCCTGATTGGTCCCTGCGCTGAGCCAATCAGAGGCTGCACTCACTCACCCATTCATGAATGGGTGAGTGAGAGCTGCCTCTGATTGGTGAGGGCTGTGACCAATCAGAGGCAGCCCATTCAGCAGGCGGGGATTTTAAATCCCCGGCTGCTGAATACTACTCAGAGCAGTTCAGGAGAACTGCTGGCTGGCCGTGGCTGAACTCCGTCTGCCGGGACAAGGTGAGTATATATATTTTTTTTATTTTTACACATTTTTGGATGATTTTCAGGGAAGGGCTTATATTTTTAAGCTCTTCCCGAAAATTCATCCCGCGCTCGCCGGCAGCCCATTGCTTTCAATGGAGCCGGCTGTATTGTCGGCTCCATATAATTCAATGGGCAAACATCATTCTTCTCTGCCACAGCTGTTACAGCTGTGGCAGAGGAGAATGATTTGTGTAGTATATGTTCTCAATCGGGTCGGCGCTGCTGCCGTCGGCCCCATTGAGCGCATATACAGAACACAAGGAATCGCAGATCGCAGATAGGCGCTATCTGCAATTTCTGTTCTATAATTTATCGGACAAGCGCATAAAAAGCGCCCATGTGTCCGATACCATTGCAAAGCAATGGTTCTATAAAATCGCTGGTCACATACGCATGCGCAAATCGCGCGAAAAATCGCCTGTGTGACCGAGGCCTTATAATGAGAAGCATGAGGATTCTGCAATGCAGTATTCTAACCGTTGCAATGGCATTATAATGGAACTAGACATGTGAGCTTTCCAACGATACATCTCACCAAGGATACTACACGTCCCATATTACGAGTATAATGTTACTACAAAGAATGGAGAAGGTGAAACGGGACCCCAACTATGAATATAAAGAGTTCACACACCAGACATTATCACATCATTATCTATACAGTGTTACAGATTCCAACATTACATCATAAATCCCAAATTTGTCCTTCTCAGCATCATTTTTAACAGATTCCCTAAGCAGAGATGGAGTGTTTGGCCATATTAACCCTTTCTACCCCAGTACTCTGCACCAGACCTACTACAGATCCAGGGGCTAGGGCATACCAGGGTCAATATCATCATCATCCTCATCCTTTGAGTTTGACTCAGATAGGCCGACCTTTTTGGCCAGAATGTTGGGATTAGTAGTGCATGGACTGTTGTACTGCGGAGCACATAGCCTGTCCTGACACTCCTTCTGTGTGAAATCTCTAATTAATCAGATTTTACAACAAGATGTAGGTAATTATGTTACTTATTGTTTATTCTTGACCTTTTGACCACAATGTTAATTACAATTAGCAGATGTAAATGACATAGCATGTAACTAATTAGGGAAATTCCCTTTTTTCATCATTCTGTGTATTCTGTGTACAAACGCAGTAGTGCAACTGCTGATAAAAAAAGACAAACTAAGGCTTCTTTCACAAGAGCGCATATTGGCCGGCTGTTTTCACAGCCAGCCGATATACGCTTCGTTGTAAGTGAAAGATTGGGTGAACGGGCGCACAACTCAAACGTTTGTGCGCCCGTTCATATAGCCTGGTAAGGACGGCGCAATCTCCCATTTCCAGGCCATCTCCCATTTCCCCTCCCTCCTCATTGCAGGCTTACCTGTCTTCCTCCCCTTTCGTTCTGTGCAATGGGAGGGGCCATCCCGCCCCTTGTCCATAGCATCAATGTCCATTGCACAGAACTAAAGGGGGGGGGAAGAGGTAAGCCTGCACGAGTGGGGGGGGGGGGGGGGGGGAAACAGAGGGAGGGAGTTAGCAGCCATGCTGCTAAACTCCCTCCCACCTACGGCTGCTGCCATGGGCTCCCATAGGAACTTGTGCAGCAGCTAGATGTATTCCGGCCAAAACATACAGATAGTCCCCGACTTGCGAACATTCGAGTTACGAATTTCGCTAGATACGAACTATCTGTCCTGCACAGTATGATGTAATGCTATGGCTCAGTATGATGTAATGCTATGGCTCAGTATGATGTAATGCTATGGCTCAGTATGATGTAATGCTATGGCATTACATCATACTGTGCAGGGACCGGACCAGCTTCTATCAAGCCTGATAGAAGCCTGTCCGGTCAGATCGCGGCTGCTGGGCAGCCGGGGACCTCCTGAAAGGCCCTAGGGCTGTCTATGCAGAGCGCCTATCAAGCCGTGCGCTTGATGGGCACTCTGCATAGGCAGCCCTGGGGCCTTTCAGGAGGTCCCCGGCTGCCTAGCAACCGCACAGCGTCCCGCGATCTCATCGTGGGACGCTGTAGGGCTCCCTGAACGTCGGGTGCAGGCTGTTTCTTACAGCGGGCACCCGGCGGCAGCAGTTTCGACGAGCCGCGCCGCTCGTCAGAACTGTTAACACTTTAAATACTGCTGTCAGAGCGGTATTTAAAGTGTTAACAGTTCAGACGAGCGGCGCGGCTCGTCGGAACTGCTGCCGCCGGGTGCCCGCTGTAAGAAACAGCCTGCACCCGACATTGTATGGAGCGGGATCCACCCGCGATCCCCTCCATACAAGCATTTGTTCCGACTTGCGAACAAATCGACTTGCGAACAGGCTCCTGGAACGGAACCTGTTCGCAAGTCGGGGACCATCTGTAGTTTTAGAACTATGTTTTGGCTCCGACATAAAAACGCCTGGCGCTATATTGGCTTGGCTGGGCGTTTTTACGCCTCACCAATACACCCATGTGATCTGATGCATTGGAATCCATTGCATCAGATCACAGCACATATTGTCCGGCCGTGAAAACGCCAGCCGATATGCGCTCATGTAAAAGAAGCCTAAAATATATGCCACGTTTCTAAGAATAAAATCCAGGGTACTTTTCATGACACCATACCTTTGTATGTGAGATTACGGGAGTTAGAAAGATAGTCGTCCTGTGTAAACGCATGCAGAAAACTGAATTACTAGCTGTAGTGTAAATAGCAGTCAATCAGTTCTGAACAACAGCTTACAGTGAGTCGAGGCGGGTGGGGTGAGAACAGGGGGCAATAAAATCAGGTATCCCTCCTTCTCTCATGCTTTTTTTGGGGGTATTTCTGGACCTCAGCAGCAGGGATGGGGTGTAAAAAGTGGTGCTCTGTGAGGCTTCGTAATCTTGATGAGGTGCGGCGGTCTCACACAGAAGGCGCTCAACAAGCTGCTCCTGGAACTGCATGAAGGCAAGCGTTCCCAAGGCTTCTTGTAAATTACGTACTACAGGTAGCGGTCTCAATAACGCCCGGCTCATACGACCGGATGTGGGATCTGCTTGTAGAAGCCCACAGCGGATCCCAGCTGTCAGCCCTGCGTACGGCCACGTAATGTACTGCGCATAACTGCATATTCACACAGGCGGTCATGCGCAGTACACCTTTTTTTATTTTTATATCCCCCCCCACCCCCACCCCCATCGCACAGTGATGACGTGGGTAACGGCGATCACAGACTCGGGAACCACTCACCGCAGTATCCCGGTGACATCTCCTGCCTCCCGGCTACCTTCGGGAGCTGGCAGCCAGGAGATTTCAAATTTGCCAAGACTTATGGCCTTCTGTGCATGCGGCTGACATATGATGCCTGTCACACATGCAGAGAAAGCGGCGTCAGGTGCTGGAGGACCAAATCACCACAGGATGGCATGGAAGACCAGGGTGAGTAATCTCAGCTGCCCCATAGATTCAATCCATGAGGGCAGCTGAATCTTTGCGCCGATTGCATTGCCGGAGGGTGGGGGACTCCCCAAGGCCCCCCATGACAGCTCCATGTTGTCATCATCTACCTCTTGGCACTGACAGCATGGAGCTGTCATGTCCATAGGCCACGCGGTTTTAATTCCCACAGGAAGCTGGTTTTTACGTCCTCGGGGATAAAAAGCGCATTTAACTAGGATGTAGAAACATTATGGGCTGGTCACTAAGGGGTTAAAGGCCATCTAACCCGAGTCTGCTTAATGTCCTTCTATTGGAGGAAAAACTAATATTCTTATAACTCCTCCCATTTCTAGTTTTTTTTCCCATATTTAATAATATAAGGCTTTGAGTTCAGATTTTCATACTTTTTTTTATTTTTCGATACATATTGAACTCTATTTGCATGTGAAATCATATTGCACAGAATGAGTCTTTATTATCTTTACTCCATCGTTGTTTTTAAAAAGTTTTTTTTTTTTAAATTGAAAAAAATTTAATAGAATGTAAAAATAAGCAAAACAAAAAAACGTCACATTGGTTTACTATGTGAAGGAAAAACGCTTAAAAAGTACATATCGCATTTCCTGAAAATAAAGGGTTCAAAAAGTTGCATGTATCCCAAAATGCTTGCAATAAAAAAATACATACTGCCCCCCAAAAAACAAGCCAGCACTAAGCTAAACTGATAGAAAAATAAAAATGTTCTAACATATTAATGCTAACTATCTTTAATGAGAAATGCTTTTATTGTACACAAGTATATAGGTTTCAGGACATAATAAACATCTGGTTATAGGCAGATCTTAACATCAGGTAAATATAACCTCAGATGAAGAACACATGACAAATTACACCGAGTCATTAAGAGAACGTAGGGCAAAATGCAGAAGCAGTGTGTGAAAAATTAAAAACACCTTTACGGCTTCCATAGGAAGTAAGAGGGAAAGTAGCAACCAGATGCCAAATGCTCTTGAGTAGTTGACCCTATTCACCTAATTGTAAGACCTTCTAAAAACCAGATTTATTTTTCTTATCTCCATATAAATCTATAGAATCTAAAGAGGGCGTGGAGTGCCCAGTTTTTCCCAGGAATACATTATAGATATAGATAAAATAGATATAAAAACATCTCCATAAAAAAAATGCAGCCTCCCTCCCAATTAAAACTTTTTTCGTTATTACACCAGTTAAATGGGTGTGTCCTGACTTTTGCCTCACCCTATTTTTATATAACTCTAAACACATGGTATTGCAGTAACTGCACTCACCTGCAGAATGAAGATTACTCGTTAGTTATGTCACAGACAGAGGGCTTATTTACACGTCCGTATATTGGCCGGGTTTTCACGCCCGGCAGATATACGGTGTCTCTTTCTGCAGGGGGAGGAGCAGTGCACTGAGCATCCGCCCATTCTCCGCCACTATTTCCAATGGGAGGGGGCGGGTTGAAACTTAGCTCCGCCCCCACCCCTCCTATTGCACTGCTCCCGGCCCGGCTTGCCTCCTCTCCCTGCAGATAGAGACACCGTATATAGGCCGGGCGTGAAAACAAGGCCAATATACGGACGTATGAATAAGCCCTGAATGGTAGAAAATATAAGTTATTATACCCCAAAATGTTGCCATTAAATAAACAGAACTCCTAACCATCCCTCACGGTCGTGGAGCCAAAAATAAAATAGAGATCAGTTGGAAACAACCTTTCGATTATTTTTATCCCCATCATTTTGTCCTGGAGACTATTTGCCTTTTCTCTTGTATGACGTGGTTTCTCCGTTAGGCTGGTTTGATACGGCCGAGAAGACTGCACCAGATTTGTGCGCTGTGAGTCATACACATGAGCAATGCTTTCCTGCATACCACCGCAATGCGATGCTCTGCAGGCAACAAATCAAAGCGTATCGGCAGCAGCGCCGCCCCGTTAAAAGCTATGGCAGAGCTTTGCGATTCCCTTCATCCCTGCAGTGATGCGAGGTTTGTTTCACATGAAAACGCCTCACATCTCTGGGACATTCACATGGGTGATTCACGGCCCGATATTGCCCTCGCCCATGTGAAACTATCTTTAGGGCTCATTCACACGAGTGTAAGCATGTAACGCTGCGAGTATCCCATGCATTGTATGCATCGCAGATAGGGATGAGCGAGTATACTCGCTAAGGCACTACTCGCTCGAGTAATGTGCCTTAGCCGAGTATCTCCCCGCTCGTCCCTAAAGATTCGGGGGCCGGCGCGGGGCGGGGAGCTGCGGGGAGGAATGGAGGGGAGATCTCTCTCTCCCACCCGCTCTCCCCTGCTCCCCGCTGCAACTCACCTGTCAGCTGCGGCGGCCCCCGAATCTTTAGGGACGAGCGGGGAGATACTCGGCTAAGGCACATTACTCGAGCGAGTAGTGCCTTAGCGAGTATACTCGCTCATCCCTAATCGCAGACCTTTCGTTCTGCTGTTCGGGACTGAGTAGCAGTGTGGTTTATGTTTTTTCAAATTCCCCCACTCTGCGGGGAATTGCTGCCCCTTCGCAATGCCTGCATACGAACAGCCCTTTAAGGGCCACATATGATATGTGGAGAAATAGAGCATGTTCAATTTATTTCTCCTGCGTACCACATGCAGTGTCCACACGCAGGGGCGTAACAAGATTTGATAGTAAAAATATTTCCTACAATCTGAACATGAAAAACACTTTTCTCCTGTATGACTTCCCTGATGTAAAAAAAATCACTCATGTAAATGACCCCATTCAAAAGAATTGCGTTCATATGCATGCCAGATTTGTGCATCTCACACCGCACAAAAATCGCACGATTTTCTGGGTCACGTGAAAGGGGCCCAAGAATGAACCCATTGAAATCAATGGACTGTATGCTATGCGTTTTGCGCGGAAATATGGTCGTGTGCAGCTGCCTTAGTAAAATAGCTATTTGAAAAAAGCCAGAATAAGAAGTTCCAAACCTTCGCCCTGTTGCAGTTGTAAAAAAAGGCACTGTTTACAGCAGATCTAAAAAACTCCTTAATGACCTTTAGTTAACATCCAATCGTAGCAGTTTTTGCTTGTTTTGGAGCATTTGCTAATCAGAGGAGTTTAACAAAAAAATAGTCACTTTTCTGTGTGAGTACTTGGATATTTAAAAACTGGTGATTTCCTAGTGAACATCAATAAGCCTTCTCTTCTGTGTGACCTTTTTGATGTTTAACAAGATTTGATTTCAGAGTAAAATGTTTCCCACATTCTGAACATGAAAATGGCTTTTCTCCTGTGTGACTTCTCTGATGTATAACCAGATATGCTTTGTGAGCAAAACCTTTGCCACATTCTGAACATGAAAATAGCTTCTCCCCTGTGTGAATTTTCTGGTGTGTTACAAGATATGCTTTGCTAGTAAAACATTTGTCACATTCTGAACATGAAAATGGCTTTTCCCCTGTGTGACTTCTCTGATGTATAACCAGATATGCTTTGTGAGTAAAACCTTTGCCACAATCTGAACATGAAACTGGCTTCTCCCCTGTGTGAATTTTCTGGTGTGTTACAAGATATGCTTTGCTAGTAAAACATTTGTCACATTCTGAACATGAAAATGGCTTTTCCCCTGTGTGACTTCTCTGATGTATAACCAGATTTGCTTTGTGAGTAAAACCTTTGCCACAATCTGAACATGAAACTGGCTTCTCCCCTGTGTGAATTTTCTGGTGCGTTACAAGATTTGATTTGCTAGTAAAATATTTCCCACATTCTGAACATAAAAATGGCTTCTCCCCTGTGTGAGTTCTCTGATGTGCAACAAGATATGCTTTATGAATAAAACATTTGCCACATTCTGAGCAAGAAAATGGCTGCTCTCCTGTGTGACTTCTCTGATGTATAACAAGATTTGCTTTGCTAGTATAACAATTCCCACATTCTGAACATGAAAACGGCTTCTCTCCTGTGTGGGTTCTCTGATGTATAACAAGATATTCTTTGGTAGTAAAGCATTTCCCACATTCTGAACATAAAAATGGCTTCTCTCCTGTGTGGGTTCTCTGATGTATAACAAGATATTCTTTGGTAGTAAAGCATTTCCCACATTCTGAACATAAAAATGGCTGCTCTCCTGTGTGACTTCTCTGATGTATAACAAGATTTGCTTTGCTAGTAAAACAATTCCCACATTCTGAACATGAAAACGGCTTCTCTCCTGTGTGGGTTCTCTGATGTACAAAAAGATTTGCTTTATAAGTAAAACATTTCCCACATTCCGAACATGAAAATGGCTTCTCCCCTGTGTGAATTCTCTGATGTATAACAAGATATTCTTTGGTAGTAAAGCATTTCCCACATTCCGAACATGAAAATGGCTTCTCCCCTGTGTGAGCTCTTTGATGTTCTCCTCTTCTGTAACTTTTCTTCTGCTTAACAGTCTGTGATGGATCAGAGGATGGGGCCTGTATAAAAGCACTAGATGATGGATCTTTGCTGTGAAGGGCTGAAGGTATATTTGGGATAATGGCAGGTTCTTCATATGCATCTTGTCTACCATTATCATCCAATTCAAAATCTACAGATATCAGACGTCCCTCTGAGCTCCTGGTACCGTCACCTGCCAAGAATAAAGCTGATTTTACCATTATTGAACATAAGAAAAATGATATTGACATTTCTATATAAATTACAGGTCACATAGCAAAATGCAATTAGACAGAAATAAGCAATTAGATCACAATCTAACAGTAGACCTCAGAGAGAGGACCAGTAGATCTTGATGTTCTGACACCAAGGTGTTATCTTCCTCCCTCTCCACATCTCCATGACAACCAATGTGCAAGAGAACATTTCATTAGGAGATAGAGTAATAGGGTTTACTTAGTTCTAAAATTGGGAAGATATTCTTATCTCAATAGTACTGACAGCAAACAATGAAGGAATCGGCCTTGTTCACATAGATATATTATATATCCGGACTACAGATGGATTTTACACTCATTATCTATTTCAAAACATTTATTCTTCTAAATAAGGGATACAATACATAAGATAATGCTGTCATTATTATGATGTGGTGCCCATAATTACACCCATATTATAGATGCCCATCAGGTGTTAGCGCCTAGAACGGTATCACATGTCATCCACATTTAGTTTGTACTTTGGATGAATGGGGGAACATCCAGCGGAAACTGACAGATCCCAGAGCTTATGAATCTACAGAACTATCTGCAGCCGCTGACCGAGGAGAATCGGTGACTCCTCTCTGCTGTATTTAGTGGTTACTACTCACCTGGGCGGTTACCTGTAGGAATCTCCTCTTCAAACTCCTCTTTGACCATCACAATTGTCTCTGTAGTATTAATATCAGTCAGATCTTCATCCTGATACAAAAGCTGTGAGACAAATATTGTAAAAGTCAGCAGACGGTTGGAGAAGTCGTGTGAAATGATCATTAATCATCATGAAAACTCCAAATGACCTGACTGGAGTAGTTATCTGAGCCACATAGCTGCAGGTCTAGAAGCCGGACATAGATATTAGATGACGGATCAATGACCCCCCAGGAACCTCATACACATGTATATCTGGCATGGCTAGACACGCTGCACGTTGTCTCAGTGGAGGAGATCAGCGTCTACCAGATACATCCACTGTTTGTCTCGGGGGAAATGAAGGAGCAGATAGATATAAATCCAACCTGTTGGCTCCTTATTCCCACCAGCAGTCTCCACCGCCAGAAAACTGGGAGAAGATCCAGACAACATGTAATGTCTCTGGTCAGCGGTAATCCTGCCATCTCCACCGGCCTCATCACACAAGGAGAAGACATCTAATAAGACTGAAGACAAGAGCTTCACAGCCTTCTACAGTTTAGAGGGACATCTCCATCTACCTGATGGTCCTGTGGAAGAAGAGGACGGGGACATATCTCTGGTGGGCTTCTCTTACTGGATGGAACTGGAGGAAACACAGACAGACACTGAAGTCATTCTTTACATACAGATAATAAAGTCCCCGTGTTTTTAGTCCTGTCTATTACCTGGTGATGGGAGCGGCTGGTGGTCCTCCATCATGGCCTCCTTGTACAGATCCTTGTGTCCTTCTAAATACTCCCACTCCTCCATGGAGAAATAGACAGCGACATCCTGACACCTTATAGGAACCTGACAACACAATATACAGTCATCACCCAGAAGCCTCCAGTGCTGTTACTGTATAATGTCCCAGCATTCCCTGCACCATCACCTCTCCAGTCAGCAGCTCAATCATCTTCTTGGTGAGTTCTAGAATCTTCTGTACATTGATGTCCTCATGTATCAGGGGGTGAGGTGGGGGCCTTGTGATTGGGCTCAGGGGTCTTCCCCATCCATCACATATGGGGGCCCAACAGCCATCACTAGAGGTCTTCTTCACTACTGTGTAATCCTGTATATTGAGAGACATTGATTAATATCACTACAGACCAGGGGCGTAATTAAAGGCCCAGGGGCCCGGATGCAAAAAGTTCAGCTCTGCCCCACCCCAGTACCCATACCTAAACCATGCTGCATACAGCTGCAAAACAAATTTCCATACATGATCTGCCCCTTGGTGTAATCATTCCAAACATGACTCATTTCTTACACTATATGACAATTTGTTTGTAGCCCTGTAGGCCACTCTCAGACACACAGACCGCCTTTTACCGCTAACAGTGCAGCGTCCTGAGCACCATATTAACTGTGGTAGATCGCTCTGGTTGATTTTAATGGGGTTACTCAGACCTGAGCTGGAACGCACGTTTTTTAATGCTATGATTCTCAAAAGCTGTCTGTTCTATATTTGTGGCTTCACGTTTTTTAACGCACCTCCTTACCCATCACAATGATGGGGTGCATTAATAAACACTGTTAAACACTGTACCACGAGTTCAAAAATCACCACAAAAGAAGCAAAAATCTTCCCCGCGCTCCAAGGGTTAAACCAAAAGATGAAGACCACAGTTCCGTAAATTACCAATACTATTTATTTTGCTACGCGTTTCAGCAACATATACAAACACATTAACAAAAATCTGTCTTATATACACACAAAATATAACACAGTCCTAAAACTGACCCGTGTGGTAGTCGCAGCGGACGCCATCAGAATGTCCGTCCTCCCTAGGGAGGTGATCCGAACATGTGACCTAGTCATGTGTCTATGATCACATGACTAGGATTCTCTACATGTGGAATGCATAATGCGTTCCACTCGCACTTCCTAAAACCATCTGCAATTAAGCCATATTTAACATATAACATATGGTAACTCCATCTGTATAAATCCACCTCATCAATATCAAAACGCTCATTAAACTATAGAAAAATAAGAAAAATATTCATATATATATATATATTTTCTCATTAAAAAAATGTCTAGCTAATATCTCCTGTAAAATAGGATTTATGTAAAAAAAATAATTTTGGAATAATTTTTTTGATTATTTTTTTAAAAATCTCAAACTATATATTTCTCCTTTTCCTCTAAATGTTTTTGTATATAAATATATTTCAAAAATAATGACCATTATTCTTTATAATAAATTTTTTTTTTAAACTAAAACAGTTTTAGCTATATAAAGATGCATACACACACACACACACACACATATATATATATATACATACATACATATAAAGATATAAACAGATTTTTATTTTTTTATAAATCAATCTTTATTGAGTTTTATATTTTTTCCAACATTAAACCCAGAGGGTCTAGACATAGTAGCACATTAATATGACGAACTTCAATGGAATGGAATACATCAAAATCTCGCCTTTGCCATCCGCTATTGTACGACTATAAGTCAGTATGTCTGAACCTCTATTAACACATCTATATCTGCGAAACAATAGTGTTCTAAACATTTGTAAATAAAGAACAGGGGTGGGGGTAAGGAAAACTCACAGGGCGAGGGGTTGGGGTGGGGGAAGGGAGGGGGGGGGGTAAATGCTCCTACCTTCTATCTTCCATCTCCAGTCTCTTTGTTTGTTTCAAAGGGTTCCCAGGGCTCTCCCATCCGACCTGCTTGGTATGATTAATGTCCACTTCGTCCGTCCATCCTCTGTCCGGGGCATCTCCGTGTTCGGCAACCACATGTGAAGAGGTGGGGTCTCTACCCTCTTTCCTATCTTTATGACCCGTTGGGCTTTCTGATAGCGTATTCGTTATGTTATGTTTGAATGCTTCTTTTTAAGGTATCCGCTTCCAGGGTGTCCACATTTCCACAAAAACGTCCCGCCTCCCGCTTTTCCAGCTGGAGAGTTCCTCTAGGTTGCAAATTAAGTCAACCTTCTCTTTCCACTGTGCGATTGAGGGAGGAGATTTTTGTAGCCACATTAAAGGAATCAGTGCTTTCGCTGCGTCAATAAGAATTGCAATTAATCGGTCTTTGAGCGGATGGAAATCCGCAGATGTTTTCCACAGGAAAACTTTTTCTGCTGTTAGGACCAAACCCGGTTTTATAGTCCTCAGTGTATTCTCCACCTTTCTCCAGAAGTTAAGTAGTTTTGTGCAGTCCCACCAGATATGTCGAAAGGATCCCGTCGTGATGTCACACCTCCAGCACCTGTCGTGGGGCGCTAATTTGTATGCGTGTAGCCATTGAGGGGTTTTGTACCACCTCGATGGTAGTTTGTAATGTCCCTCTTGAAGAAGGACACACGGAGAGAGGCCGAAGGATAGCTTAAGGGTGAGTTTTACCTCTGCTTCTGATAGGGATACGTTCAGCTCCTTCTCCCATGAGTTAATAAAACCTGGTCTAGAGGTTGTTGATGCTGAGATAAATTTCCTGTGGATGTGTGAGATTATTTTATGGCGCGGGAATCCCTTTTCTATTGCTTTTTCAAATGTAGTTGTTGGTCTAGTTGATTTGTAAGACTTAAGAAAGTTCTCTAGAGTCTTTATCACGTGTGCTTTCTGTAGAAATGGGAGTTGGACATCCGGGCATAGTGTTTGTAGGATTTCACCAGCTTCTTTGTGTGCTAGTACCTGGATGTCCCCCACTCTTAGCTCCGGCAAACGCTTCCAAATCCCTCTAGTCACAGGGTCTGTGGGGATGTTCATTAGTTTGCATAGGGTTCCTATTGGGGCCACTGGGGATGGGTCTGGGGCTAGTGTGTTTTTCAGTTTATCCCAGGCCTCACAGGGGCCCTTCAGCAAAGGGTGGAAATTCTTGGAATTATATTGGGTCCTTCTTGGGAGCCAGAGATCTTCTATCAGGGTCTCTCCGTATGTGCTCCCTGCTAATTGTTGCAGCATTGGGTCTCTTACGGTGCTCACCAGCTCCAGCCAGTAGCTCAGCTGTGAGGCTCTGTATACCTCGTAAACGCATGGCATGTCAATCCCCCCCTCCCATCTCCTCTTGATCAGCGTGTTATGGGCTAAGCGGGGTCTTTTCTGTTTCCATACGTAGCTGGAGAATGTCATGCGTATGTTTTTGAAAAATACATTGGGTATATGGATAGGGAGCATGCGTATTTTGTAGGTAATGGTTGGCATAACATAAGATTTTATGATATTTTTTCTACCAAACCAAGAGATATATGGAATATCAAATGAGCGGAGCAGATTCTTGACCTGTATGAGGAGTGGTTGAAAGTTCACGACGAAGAGGTTTTCGGCTTTTTTAGTAATCTTTATGCCTAGGTAATCTATGGAGGATTCGGACCACACGAATGGTGGATTAGCTTTTAATGATTCACTGCTGGCCTTTGGGACTGAGACGTTTAGTATGTTGGATTTGGAGTAGTTGACCTTAAAATCTGAGATTTCTCCAAATTTCTCTAAAAGTGATATTAGGTTCGAGATCCCTTTTTCCGGTTCCGTGAGCAGGAACATAATATCGTCCGCAAACGCGGCCAGCTGGAGCGAGTGCGGCCCGACAGAGATCCCTTTTATTCCTGGGTGAGATCTCACTTTTTGTAGAAGGGGTTCCAAAGCTAGCACGAACAGCGTCGCGGAAAGTGGACACCCTTGGCGGGTGCCATTCCGAATGTCAAAGGTGGGGGAGAGGGTATTGTTAATACTCAATCTTGCATGCGGGTTACTATATAATGCAAATATTGCAGATATGAATGCTGGGGGGAAATTAAATTTCTCTAGAGCGATCTTCATATACAACCAGTTGACTCGGTCGAACGCTTTTTCAGCGTCTGTTCCTATCAATAACATTGGGATCTTTTTTGATTGTGCGTATCTGACCGCATGAAGCAGTCTGTAGCAGTTTTCTTTTCCTTCCCTGCCTCTAATGAAACCTGTCTGCTCCCTATTTATCAGAGAAGGGATAAGGTCCTCCATTCTCTTAGATAAAAATTTGGCCCACAGTTTTACGTCCAAATTAATTAAAGATATGGGTCTGTAACTAGCGCATGCTTCTGGATCCTTGTTGTCCTTATGGATGAGTATTATGTGGGCTTCCTGTGCTTGTGTGGGTAATCTACTTCCTTGTAGTAGGGAGTTAAATAGTTCTTTTAGTCTTGGGGCTAGTGATGTTTTGAAGGTTTTGTAATAAGCCGATGATAGGCCATCAGGCCCTGGGGATTTACCCGATGGACTCGAAGTGATTAAATCTTCAACTTCCTGATCTGTCGCTTGGGACAGCAGGGTCTGTGAGACCTCATCCCCTGATTTTGGTAATTTGACTGTGCTCAAGAATAGATCAATTCTCTTTTTGAGGGCCCCTTGCTCGGTCGCTCCTTCCCCTCCTCTTAGATTGTATAGTTGCGAATAAAAGTGCTGGAAAGCTTTAGCTATTTCCTGGGATGAGGTAACCTTGGTTCCTGTTTGGTTTTTGACCGAGCTAATGAAATTCCGTGACCTTGATTTTTTGAGCATGGCTGTCATAAACCTGCTCCCCTTATTTCCATGCAAATACACAGTCTGCTTCAGGAAGAGGTGTCTCTTGTTGAACCTTACCTCCAATAGATGTTTAAGGTCTCGTCTCTTGGAAGTCAGTTCCTCCTGTACCTTTATGGTATGTGACAATTTTGATGTTTGCTCCAATTTTGCTATCTGCGATAATAGGCTATCAATCTCCCTCTGTTGAAGTTTTTTCAGTCTGGCCTCAAGTGTGTCCCCCTGCGTTGCTACAATAGATACATGCATACCCTGGCCAGACCACTTCTCTGTGTGAGGAGAGCAGCAGGGCAGGCAGATGTGGCCGCTGTACAATGTGTATGCAGGAGCAGCAGGGTGATGACATCATCATCCGGCTCCGCTCACTCAGTACGATGTCTGCCTCCCTTTTCCTCTTTTCTTCTTCAGCTTTCTCTCAGGCTAGTCGCACTGCTGACTGCGTGTTTCCTGCGGTGCGGCCGACAGTGCAACCAGCTGGTAATGCACTGAATGTGCATTTGTATATGGCAGAAGGTGGCCTCTGGGCTCCCTCAGCGCAGGGGCCTGGTCACCACTGTGACCCTTAACAGTATGCCTATGCTACAGACATTTCTAGATTCCATCTCCTCTCCAGTGACATAATTTGCTATTACCATAGATTAGAATGATATAATGTGACATCATCAGAATCACTCACCTCTCCAGTAAGCTGGAAGAGTATCTCTAAGGTGACTCTTAATACACTTTCTGCCATCTTCTTTCTGTCTTCCTCCATCTTTAATGAATTCACACATAGGGTTCTGAATGGAGAAAATATGAACAAATATAAAAACCACAAAAAACAGCAACATAAAAATACATTTACTGGTGATAATAATAGGAAACATTTAACCACTTATGGACATGGCCTTTTTTTCCGCTTTCATTTTTTCCTCCACCCCCCCTTTAAAAAAAATTGTAACTCCTTTATTTATCCATCGACGTCGCTGTATGAGGGCTTGCTTTTTGCGGGACGAGTTGTAGTTTTCAATGCTTCTATTTAATGTACCATATAATGTACTGAAAAACTGTAAAAAAAATCTAAGTGTAGTAAAAGGGAAAAAAAAAATGACATTCCAACATTTTTCGGTGCGTCTTGTTTCTACGGCATTAAAAATGACACGATAATTTAATCATATGGGTCAGTACAATTACTAGGATACAAAACTTTTTTTTTTTGCCGTACTACTTTTATTGGTTTTCACATATTGTACATTAAATTTTTTTAAATTATTTTCTGCCGTCATCTTCTGCGCCCAATAACATTTTTATTTTTCCATCCACATAGTTGTGCGAGGGCTCATTTTTTGCAGGACATCCTGTAGTTTCTGTTGGTACTATTTTGTAATACATACGACTTTTTAATAGCTTTTTATTTCATTGTTTCTTGGAGACACGATGACCAAAAAAATGCATTTCTGGTGTTATTTTTTTTTCTGATGACGTTCACCGTGCAGGGTAAATAAGGCATTAATTTGATTGATCAGACTTTTATGCAGCGATACCAAATATGTATTTTTAATTTATGATTTAGATTCCTTTATTATAAATATGGCAAAACGGTGGTGATTTAAACTTTAATTGCTTTTTTTTTCTACAATTAGTAAAACTTTATTGATCTTGTTTTTACTTTATCTTTAGTCCCCATAGGGGACAACAACCTGCCATAGCCTTACATCATACTGCGTTCGCCAGGCAGTCTATCAGGCTATCCTATGGGGACAGCTTCATGGGCATTCTGCCATGACACCTGTACAGCTCCCTGCAATCTCACAATTGACAGCGGCATTTAAAGGGTTAGCCGCTTTAATCAGCTGGCTGTCAGAAACAGCCGGCACCCGGGAGATGGGAGATTGCCACACGATGTTCTGCCATACATACCCCAATGCTTAAGAACATAAATGTTTGCCCTGTAGCGGGAAGGAGTTATCCCATTACTTAAAATTACTTACAAACCCCTGTGTACTTCCTGGTTGCTGCTGACCAGGACATGTGACTGCTGCAGCCAATCACTGACTATAAAAGCTCACTGCTGTGGCCAGTGATTGGCTGCCACAGTCACATGTCCTGGTCAGCAGCAACCAAGGATGATAGAATGATAGTTAAGCACATTTTGGGAAAACCCCTTTGAGTAGATATTAAAGGGAACCTATTAGGAGTTTTATGAAGCCTTAAATACATGCAACAAAAAACCTCCCTTTTCCATCCTAAGGGTGCCTGCCGACCCACTAGCGATATTTTTTTTTTTGCGCTGTGAGCGAGTAAAAATACACGCCTTACCGCGCAACACCAGCCCCATTGAAAACATAATGAGTATTCGCAGACTTCTGCCACAGCTATGGCAGAGGTTTCCTTCATCTCGGCGGTCACTGTGGGGATGAAGGAGTCCTCTATCACAGCTGTGGCAGAAGTCCAGGATGCTATCCCATTGCTTTCAATGGGATCAGTGCTGCTGCGGCCCAATTGAAAGCAGTGGTTTTTCAGGCAACCCCCGCAACAATAATTTTTGGGGAATGGCTTGAAAATCATCCCTAGCTGAAAATCACCTCTCTCTGAAAATCATCCCTGGCTGGTGAAAAAAAGAAAAACTATTTACTTACCTCTCCGCCGCTCTGGCGCTTCCTCCGGCTGGCTCCCCGGGACTGCTGTGAAGCCCATTCAGCAGGCAGGGATTTAAAAATCCCTGCCTACTGAATAGACTATGCTAATTGGCAGAGCGCTCAGCCAATCCCACGCAGCACACAGCCATTCTTCAATGGCGAACCAGACGGAGGACACGACTGAGCAGCAAAGAGGGGAGAATATAATAATTTTTTTTTGCCAGCTAGTTTTTTTGTAACTTCCTAATAACTTTCCTATTGAATGACGAATGGAAATTAAATATATTGCCGTCATTGTTTCACAAGTGTCCTGCAACATGCATCCCCATATATCTACACACTACAATAATAATCATATTACACTACACCTACATCACAGTAATATACTGATCCCACTACACCTACACTACACTAATATACTGATCACACTACACTAATATACTGATCCCACTACACCTACACTACACTAATATACTGATCCCACTACACTAATATACTGATCCCACTACACCTACACTACACTAATATACTGATCACACTACACCTACACTACACCAATATTCTGATCCCACTACACCTACACTACACTAATATACTGATCACACTACACCTACACTACACCAATATACTGATCACACTATACCTACACTACACTAATATACTGATCCCACTACACCTACACTACACTAATATACTGATCACACTACACCTACACTACACTAATATACTGAACACACTGCACCTACACTACACTAATGTACTGATCCCACTATACCTACACTACACTAATATAGTGATCCCAAAACACCTACACTACACTAATATACTGATCACACTACACCTACACTACACTAATATACTGATCCCACTACACCTACACTACACTAATATACTGATCACATTACATCTACACTACACTAATATACTGATCCCACTACACCTACACTACACTAATATACTGATCCCACTACACCTGCACTACACTAATATACTGATCCCACTACACCTACACTACACTAATATACTGATCCCACTACACCTACACTACACTAATATACTGATCACATTACATCTACACCACACTAATCTACTGATCACACTACACCTACACTAATATAATGATCACACTACACCTACACTACACTAATATAATGATCACCCTACACCTACACTACACTAATATGCTGATCCCACTACACCTATACTACACTAAGATACTGATTCCATTACATCTACACTACACTAATATACTGATCATGCTCCACCTACACTACACTAATATACTGATCGCACTATATCTACACTACACTAATATACTGATCCCACTCCACCTACACTACACTAATATACTGATCACACTATATCTACACTACACTAATATACTGATCACACTATATCTACACTACACTAATATACTTATCCCACTACACCTACACTACACTAATATACTGATCACACTACACCTACACTACACTAATAAACTGATCACACCACACCTACACTACACAAATATACTGATCACACTACACCTAGAGTACACTAATACACTGATCACACTACACCTACACTACACTAATGTACTGATCCCACTACACATACACTACACTAATACACTGATCACACTACACCTACACTACACTAATGTACTGATCACACTACACCTACACTACACTAATGTACTGATCACACTACACTAATACACTGATCCCACTACACCTACACTACACTAATGTACTGATCCCACTACACATACACTACACTAATACACTGATCACACTACACCTACACTACACTAATGTACTGATCACACTACACCTACACTACACTAATGTACTGATCACACTACACTAATATACTGATCCCACTACACATACACTACACTAATACACTGATCACACTACACCTACACTACACTAATATACTGATCCTACTACACCAATGCACTGAGCACACTACACCTACACTAATATACTGTTCACACTACACTAATATAGTGATCCCACTACACTACACTAATATACTGATCACATTACACCTACACTACACTAATATACTGATCCCACTACACCTACACTACACTAATATACTGATCATATCTACACTACACTAATATACTGATCCCACTACACCTACACTACACTAATATTTTGATCCCACTACACCTCCACTCTACTAATATACTGATCACACTACACCTACACTACACTAATATGCTGATCCCACTACACCTACACTACACTAATATACTGATCCCATTACACCTACACTACACTAATATACTGATCATACTACACTAATATAATGATCCCATTACACCTACACTACACTAATATACTGATCACATTACATCTACACTACACTAATATACTGATCCTACTACACTAATATAGTGATCACACTATATCTACACTACACTAAAATACTGATCACACTACATCTACATTAGACTAATATACTGATCCCACTACACCTTCACTAATATACTGATCCTACTACACTAATATACTGATCACACTATATCTACACTACACTAACCTACTGATCACACTACACCTACATTACACTAAAATACTGATCCCACTACACCTACACTACATCAATATAATGATCCCACTACTCCTACACTACACTAATATACTGATCACACTACACCTACACTACACTAATATACTGATCACACTACACCTACACTACACTAATATACTGATTCCACTACACCTACACTACCCTAATATACTGATCCCACTACACCTACACTACACTAATATACTGATCCCACTACACCAATGCACTGATCCCACTACACCAATATACTGATCCCACTACACCTACACTACACTAATATACTGATCCCACTACACCTACACTACACTAATATACTGATCCCAATACACCTACACTATACCTACACTACACTAATATACTTATCCCAATACACCTACACTAAACTAATATACTGATCCCATTACATCTACACTAATATACTGATCACACTACACCTACACTACACTAATATACTTATCACACCACACCTACACTACACTAATATACTGATCCCACTACACTACACTACACTAATATACTGATCCCATTACATCTACACTAATATAAGGATCCCTCTACACCTACACTACACTAATATACTTATCACACTACACCTACACTACCGTAATATACTGATCCCACTCCAACAATATACTATTCACACTAAACCTACACTGCACTAACATACCGGCACATCCGCAGTACAGAATAGAAGACGCTGGACAGGTACGCAGGCGTCACTGGAGGGGCACAGGGTTGGGTTATGTCTGAAGCAAGTAGGGCAGAGCCGCGCGCTTGCGACCTACGTGGGGCAGAGCCGCGCGCCTGCGACCTACGTGGGGCAGAGCCACGCGCCTGCGACCTACGTGGGGCAGAGCCGCGCGCCTGCGACCTACGTGGGGCAGAGCCGCGCGCCTGCGACCTACGTGGGGCAGAGCCGCGCGCCTGCGACCTACGTGGGGCAGAGCCGCACGCCTGCGACCTACGTGGGGCAGAGCCGCGCGCCTGCGACCTACGTGGGGCAGAGCCGCGCGCCTGCGACCTACGTGGGGCAGAGCCGCACGCTTGTGACCTACCAGGGGCAGAGCCACGCGCCTGCGACCTGCCTGGGACAGAGCTACACTATAAGGACACAGCAGAAAGATGGTGCTATCATCGGCTGCCAGAAGATTCCTGAGGAGGAAGATGGTGGTATTAATAATTCCCTCACCAAGCAGCCCTGAAGGGGTTAATCCTCCCTTCCCCCAATGACCTGACATGAGGGGACATACAGACCTCCACTGGCAGAGTCGGACAGCAAGTACAGCAAGTGATCCCACTACACCTACACTACACTAATATACTGATCCCACTACACCTACACTACACTAATATACAGATCACACTACACCTACACTACACTAATATACTGATCCCACTACACCTACACTACACTAATATACTGATCCCACCTGACCAGGTCTGTCAGTTTGAAATAATGCCTCACAGGGGCTGGTAGTGTAGTTTAGATAGCGGTCACCATCTAGGACCGTATTGTACTTTAGCCAGGTTAGAAAATTTATCATCACAATTTCTAATTGACCTCCCTGGCTCTTTTGTCAGTCTGGGACAATAAACGCCAAGTATCAGGCGTTCAGACTGTTTAATCACTAGCACCTATGTTTGTTCAATAGTGTTCAATTAATGGACCTATCTAACATAAGGATTGCTATGTCAGCTGTCTGTTCATTATAAAACAGCATGGTCAATTGCACTATTTGCAAACCAATCGGGTTGCCTTTACAGTCGACTGTCTAGTGTAAGGCAACAAGATTGATTGCATTATAATCGCAAATCAATCTGTTTGTGTAAATCAGCCTCCACAGTCGTCTGTTTAGTGTAAAGCAGTGTTATTAATTACACTACACTAAAAACCATTCTATTTGCTTTTATATAATGTGCAATTAATCTACCAGCCTTCTTACATTGGCGCATTAAAAAACCAGTTCTTACGCGCAATTTTTGTGCAACTGCTGTTTGCTATTCGAACCCATTGCAACAAAAATTGTGTGCAGTTGATTGGCATCGCACAATTTTTGGGCATCATTCAGTCTTATTTTCGTCCTGATGAAGCAGCGCGCCAAATAATCTGTCTTGCGCTGCGGAAACGCGTTGACGATTAGACGATTACGGACGATCTTGTTCGCCCTGGTCCACATTGGATTTCAGCTAACTATTTATATGTTCATCAAATTCGCAATTTTGCGAATTGACATATATTATAAGTAGCTTGGACTTCTCCTGACTTAATTGTCATTACAAGTCCAGCCTTCTAGCCTGTTTCCGATGATACAGACTTTGACCTAATTTAAGAACTGGGTCTTGTCAGATCGATGACCCTATGGGGAAGTGAATAAGTCTAGTAACAAATAAGGTTACGGACTCAGTACAGTGCTCCCATAAGCGAGTGTACTAGTATAATATTTGTCTAGTGTGGATGATCTAATTGTCATTATCCACCACTTAGGGTTTTATGAGTGACGCTCTCTAGTTGTTTTGGAACAGTGTCTTTCCATCAATAGGCATGTTCTTATTAATGCATAACAACATGGAGTTATCTCAGTAGGCGCTACCACTTTCTGGTCCCTTGTATACCTGATAACGGCCCGCTACGGTCACCACCTTATCTGGTAGCCCCTCTTATCATTATCCATTTAAATAATATATTAAAATTCTGTATTTGAGTCATTCTAATTACTTAAGCAAATTGCGCTAATCCCATAGGCAATTAATTTTGTGGTTGTTTTGTATGGTTGTCTGTCATTTTGTGTCCGTTTAGGTCGGAACCATCCTGCCTTAGCAGTATTGGTTTTTTATCATTAATATTAATAAAGGTTATATTTTAGTTTCAGGCACTTTCAGTGACAAATAGTTTAAATTGCTCGAAGAGCCTTGGTTGTCACAGTGATTACCCTACAATATACTGATCACACTACACCTACACTACACTAATATACTAATCACACTACACATACACTACACTAATATACTAATCACACTACACTTACACTACACTAATATACTGATCCCACTACACCTACACTAATATACTGATCCCACTACATCTACACTAATATACTGATCCCACTACACCTACACTACACTAATATACTGATCCCACTACACCTACACTACACTAATATACTGATCACACTACACCTACACTACACTTACACTACACTAATATACTGATCACACTACACTAATATACTGATCCCACTACACCTACACTAATATATTTATCCCACTACATCTACACTACACTAATATACTGATCCCACTACACCTACACTACACTAATATACTGATCACAATACACCTACACTACACTAATATACTGATCCCACTACACTAATATACTGATCACACTACACGTACACTACACTAATATACTGATCCCACTACACCTACTCTACACTAATATACTGATCCCACTACACCTACACTACAATAATATACTGATTCCACTACACCTTCACTACACTAATATACTGATTACACTACACCTACACTACACTAATATACTGATCACATTACATCTACACTAATATACTGATCTCACTACACCTACACTAATATACTGATCCCACTACACCTACACTACACTAATATACTGATCCCACTACACCTACACTACACTAATATACTGATCACACTACACCTACACTACACTAATATACTGATCCCACTACACCTACACTACACTAATATACTGATCCCACTACACCTACACTACACTAATATACTGATCCCACTACACCTACACTACACTAATATACTGATCCCACTACACCTACACTACACTAATATACTGATCCCACTACACCTACACTACACTAATATACTGATCCCACTACACCTACACTACACTAATATACTGATCCCACTACACCTACACTACACTAATATACTGATCCCACTACACCTACACTATACTAATATACTGATCCCACTACACCTACACTATACTAACATACTGATCCCACTACACCTACACTACTCTAATATACTGATCCCACTACACCTACACTACACTAATACACTGATCCCAGTACACCTTCACTACACTAATATACTGATCCCACTACACCTACTCTACACTAATATACTGATCCCACTACACCTACACTACAATAATTTACTGATCCCACTACACCTTCACTACACTAATATAGTGATCACACTACACCTACACTACACTAATATACTGATCACATTACATCTACACTACACTAATATACTGATCTCACTACACCTACACTATACTAATATACTGATCCCACTACACCTACACTACACTAATATACTGATCCCACTACACCTACACTACACTAATATACTGATCCCACTTTACCTACACTACACTAATATACTGATCCCACTACACCTACACTACACTAATATACTGATCCCACTACACCTACACTACACTAATATACTGATCACATTACATCTACACTACACTAATATACTGATCTCACTACACCTACACTATACTAATATACTGATCCCACTACACCTACACTACACTAATATACTGATCCCACTACACCTACACTACACTAATATACTGATCCCACTTTACCTACACTACACTAATATACTGATCCCACTACACCTACACTACACTAATATACTGATCCCACTACACCTACACTACACTAATGTACTGATCCCACTACACCTAAACTACACTAATGTACTGATCCAACTACACCTACACTACACTTATGTACTGATTCCACTACACCTACACTACACTAATATACTGATCCCACTATACCTACACTACACTAATATACTGATCCCACTACACCTACACTACAATAATATACTGATCACACTACACCTACACTACATTAATATACTGATCACACTACACCTACACTACACTAATATACTGATCACACTACACCTCCACTACACTAATATACTGATCACACTACACCTCCACTACACTAATATACTGATCCCACTACAGCTACACTACACTAATATAAGGATCCCTCTACACCTACACTACACTAATATACTGATCCCACTACAGCTACACTACACTAATATGCTGATCCCACTACACCTTCTCTACACTAATATACTGATCCCACTACACCTACACTACACTAATACACTGATCCCACTACACCTTCACTACACTAATATACTGATCCCATTACACTTACTCTACACTAATATACTGATCCCACTACACCTACACAACAATAATATACTGATCCCACTACACTAATATACTGATCACACTACACCTACACTACACTAATATACTGATCACATTACATCTACACTACACTAATATACTCATCTCACTACACCTACACTACACTAATATACTGATCCTACTACACCTACACTATACTAATATACTGATCCCACTACACCTACACTACACTAATATACTGATCACATTACACCTACACTACACTAATATACTGATCACATTACACCTACACTACACTAATATACTAAGCCCACTACACCTACCCTACACTAATATACAGATCCCACTACACCTACTCTACACTAATATACTGATGCCACTACACCTGCACTAATATACTGATCCCACTACACCTACCCTACACTAATATACTGATAACAATACATCTACACACTAATACACTGATTCCACTACACCTACACTAATATACTGATCCCACTATTCCTACACTACACTAATATACTGATCCCACTACAACTACACTACACTAATATAAGGATCCCACTACACCTACACTACACTAATATACTGATAACAATACATCTACACACTAATATACTGATCCCACTACACCTACACTACACTAATATACTGATCCCACTATTCCTACACTATACTAATATACTGATCCCATTACAACTACACTACACTAATGAACTGATCCCACTACACCTACACTACACTAATGTACTGATCCCACTACACCTACACTACACTAATGTACTGATCCCACTACAGCTACACTACACTTATATAAGGATCCCTCTACACCTACACTACACTAATATACTGATCCCACTACAGTTACACTACACTAATATGCTGATCCCACTACAGCTACACTACACTAATATGCTGATCCCACTACAGCTACACTACACTACACTAATATACTGATCCCACTACACCTACACTACACTAATATACTGATCACACTACACCTACACTACACTAATATACTGATCCCACTACAGCTACACTACACTAATATAAGGATCCCTCTACACCTACACTACACTAATATACTGATCCCACTACAGCTACACTACACTAATATACTGATCCCACTACCCCTACACTACACTAATGTACTGATCACACTACACTAATATACTGATCACACTACACCTACACTACACTAATATACTGATCCCACGACACCTACACTACACTAATATACTGATCACACTACACCTCCACTACACTAATATACTGATCACACTACACCTCCAGTACACTAATATACTGATCCCACTACACCTACACTACAGTAATATACTGATCCCACTACACCTACACTACACTAATATACTGATCACACTACACCTCCACTACACTAATATACTGATCACACTACACCTCCACTACACTAATATACTGATCACACTACACCTACACTACAGTATTATACTGATCACACTACACCTACACTACAGTAATATACTGATCACACTACACTAATATACTGATCCCACTACACCTACACTACACTAATATACTGATCCCACTACACCTACACTACACTAATATACTGATCACACTACACCTCCACTACACTAATATACTGATCCCACTACACCTACACTACAGTAATATACTGATCCCACTACACCTCCACTACACTAATATACTGATCACACTACACCTCCACTACACTAATATACTGATCACACTACACCTCCACTACACTAATATACTGATCACACTACACCTCCACTACACTAATATACTGATCACACTACACCTCCACTACATTAATATACTGATCACACTACACCTACACTACAGTAATATACTGATCCCACTACACCTACACTACAGTAATATACTGATCCCACTACACTAATATACTGATCCCACTACACCTACACTACACTAATACACTGATCCCACTACACCTACACTACAGTAATACACTGATCCAACTACACCTACACTACACTAATATACTGATCACACTACACCTACACTGATCCCACTACCCCTACACTACACTAATATACTGATCCCACTACCCCTACACTACACTAATATACTGATCCCACTACCCCTACACTACACTAATGTACTGATCACACTACACTAATATACTGATCACACTACACCTACACTACACTAATATACTGATCCCACTACACCTACACGACACTAATACACTGATCCCACTACACCTACATTACACTAATATACTGATCCCACTATACCTACACTACAGTAATATACTGATCACACTACACTAATATACTGATCCCACTACACCTACACTACACTAATGTACTGATCCCACTACACCTACACTACACTAATATACTGATCACACTACACCTCCACTACACTAATATACTGATCACACTACACCTCCACTACACTAATATACTGATCACACTACACCTCCACTACACTAATATACTGATCCCACTACACCTACACTAATATACTGATCCCACTACACCTACACTACAGTAATATACTGATCCCACTACACCTACACTACAGTAATATACTGATCCCACTACACCTACACTACAGTAATATACTGATCCCACTACACCTACACTACAGTAATATACTGATCCCACTACACCTACACTACAGTAATATACTGATCCCACTACACCTACACTACAGTAATATACTGATCCCACTACACCTACACTACACTACACCTCCACTACACTAATATACTGATCACACTACACCTACACTACAGTATTATACTGATCACACTACACCTACACTACAGTAATATACTGATCACACTACACTAATATACTGATCCCACTGCACCTACACTACAGTAATATACTGATCCCACTACACCTACATTACACTAATATACTGATCCCACTACAGCTACACTACACTAATATACTGATCCCACTACCCCTACACTACACTAATGTACTGATCACACTACACTAATATACTGATCCCACTACACCTACACTACACTAATATACTGATCACACTACACCTCCACTACACTAATATACTGATCCCACTACACCTACACTACAGTAATATACTGATCCCACTACACCTCCACTACACTAATATACTGATCACACTACACCTCCACTACACTAATATACTGATCACACTACACCTCCACTACACTAATATACTGATCCCACTACACCTACACTACAGTAATATACTGATCCCACTACACCTACACTACAGTAATATACTGATCCCACTACACTAATATACTGATCCCACTACACCTACACTACACTAATATAATGATCCCACTACACCTACATTACACTAATATACTGATCACACTACACCTACACTACACTAATATACTGATCCCACTACACCTACACTACAGTAATATACTGTTCACACTACACTAATATACTGATCACACTACACTAATATACTGATCACACTACACCTACACTACACCAATATACTGATCCCACTACACCTACACTACACTAATATACTGATCCCACTACAACTACACTACACTAATATACTGATCCCACTAAACCTACACTACACTAATATAGTGATCCCACTACAACTACACTACACTAATATACTGATCCCACTACAGCTACACTACACTAATATACTGATCCCACTACACCTACACTACACTAATATACTGATCCCACTACACCTACACTACACTAATATACTGATCCCACTACACCTACACTACACTAATATACTGATCCCACTAAACCTACACTATACTAATATACTGATCCCATTACACCTACACTACACTAATATACTGATCCCATTACACCTACACTACACTACACTAATATACTGATCCCATTACACCTACACTACAGTAATATACTGATCACACTACACTAATATACTGATCCCACTACACCTACACTACAGTAATATACTGATCCCACTACACCTACATTACACTAATATACTGATCCCACTACAGCTACACTACACTAATATACTGATCCCACTACCCCTACACTACACTAATGTACTGATCACACTACACTAATATACTGATCCCACTACACCTACACTACACTAATATACTGATCACACTACACCTCCACTACACTAATATACTGATCCCACTACACCTACACTACAGTAATATACTGATCCCACTACACCTCCACTACACTAATATACTGATCACACTACACCTCCACTACACTAATATACTGATCACACTACACCTCCACTACACTAATATACTGATCCCACTACACCTACACTACAGTAATATACTGATCCCACTACACCTACACTACAGTAATATACTGATCCCACTACACTAATATACTGATCCCACTACACCTACACTACACTAATATACTGATCCCACTACACCTACATTACACTAATATACTGATCACACTACACCTACACTACACTAATATACTGATCCCACTACACCTACACTACAGTAATATACTGTTCACACTACACTAATATACTGATCACACTACACTAATATACTGATCACACTACACCTATACTACACCAATATACTGATCCCACTACACCTACACTACACTAATATACTGATCCCACTACAACTACACTACACTAATATACTGATCCCACTAAACCTACACTACACTAATATAGTGATCCCACTACACCTACACTACACTAATATACTGATCCCACTACAGCTACACTACACTAATATACTGATCCCACTACACCTACACTACACTAATATACTGATCCCACTACACCTACACTACACTAATATACTGATCCCACTACACCTACACTACAATAATATACTGATCCCACTAAACCTACACTATACTAATATACTGATCCCATTACACCTACACTACACTAATATACTGATCCCATTACACCTACACTACACTACACTAATATACTGATCCCATTACACCTACACTACACTAATATACTGATCACACTACACCTACACTACACTACACTAATATACTGATCCCACTACACCTACACTCCACTAATATTCTGATCACACTACACCTACACTACAGTAATATACTGATCCCACTACACCTACACTACAGTAATATACTGATCCCACTACACTAATATACTGATCCCACTACACCTACACTACACTAATACACTGATCCCACTACACCTACACTACAGTAATACACTGATCCAACTACACCTACACTACAGTAATACACTGATCCAACTACACCTACACTACACTAATATACTGATCCCACTACCCCTACACTACACTAATATACTGATCCCACTACCCCTACACTACACTAATATACTGATCCCACTACCCCTACACTACACTAATATACTGATCCCACTACCCCTACACTACACTAATGTACTGATCACACTACACCTACACTACACTAATATACTGATCCCACTACACCTACACGACACTAATACACTGATCCCACTACACCTACATTACACTAATATACTGATCCCACTACACCTACACTACAGTAATATACTGATCACACTACACTAATATACTGATCCCACTACACCTACACTACACTAATGTACTGATCCCACTACACCTACACTACACTAATGTACTGATCCCACTACACCTACACTAATATACTGATCCCACTACACCTACACTACACTAATATACTGATCCCACTACACCTACACTACACTAATATAATGATCCCACTACACCTACATTACACTAATATACTGATCCCACTACACCTACACTACACTAATATACTGATCACACTACACCTACACTACACTTACATACTGATCACACTACACCTACACTACACTAATATACTGATCCCACTACAGCTACACTACACTAATATAAGGATCCCTCTACACCTACACTACACTAATATACTGATCCCACTACAGCTACACTACACTAATATACAGATCCCACTACCCCTACACTACACTAATGTACTGATCACACTACATTAATATACTGATCCCACTACACCTACACTACACTAATATACTGATCCCAGTACAGTAATATACTGATCCCACTACACCTACACTACACTAATATACTGATCCCACTACACCTACACTACACTAATATACTGATCCCACTACACCTACACTACACTAATATACTGATCCCACTACACCTACACTACACTAATATACTGATCCCACTACACCTACACTACACTAATATACTGATCCCACTACACCTACACTACACTAATATACTGATCCCACTACACCTACACTACACTAATATACTGATCCCACTACACCTACACTACACTAATATACTAATCACACTACACCTACACTACACTAATATACTAATCACACTACACCTACACTACACTAATATACTGATCCCACTACACCTACACTACACTAATATACTGATCACACTACACCTCCACTACAGTAATATACTGATCACACTACACCTCCACTACAGTAATATACTGATCACACTACACCTACACTACACTAATATACTGATCCCACTACACCTACACTACACTAATATACTGATCCCACTACACCTACACTACACTAATATACTGATCCCACTACACCTACACTACACTAATATACTGATCCCACTACACCTACACTACACTAATATACTAATCACACTACACCTACACTACACTAATATACTGATCCCACTACACCTACACTACACTAATATACTGATCACACTACACCTCCACTACACTAATATACTGATCACACTACACCTCCACTACAGTAATATACTGATCACACTACACCTACACTACAGTAATATACTGATCCCACTACACCTACATTACACTAATGTACTGATCCCACTACAACTACACTACACTAATGTACTGATCCCACTACAACTACACTACACTAATATACTGATCCCACTACACCTACACTACACTAATATACTGATCCCACTACACCTACACTACACTAATATACTGATCCCACTACACCTACACTACACTAATATACTGATCCCACTACACCTACACTACACTAATATACTGATCCCACTACACCTACACTACACTAATATACTAATCACACTACACCTACACTACACTAATATACTAATCACACTACACCTACACTACACTAATATACTGATCCCACTACACCTACACTACACTAATATACTGATCACACTACACCTCCACTACAGTAATATACTGATCACACTACACCTCCACTACAGTAATATACTGATCACACTACACCTACACTACACTAATATACTGATCCCACTACACCTACACTACACTAATATACTGATCCCACTACACCTACACTACACTAATATACTGATCCCACTACACCTACACTACACTAATATACTGATCCCACTACACCTACACTACACTAATATACTAATCACACTACACCTACACTACACTAATATACTGATCCCACTACACCTACACTACACTAATATACTGATCACACTACACCTCCACTACACTAATATACTGATCACACTACACCTCCACTACAGTAATATACTGATCACACTACACCTACACTACAGTAATATACTGATCCCACTACACCTACATTACACTAATGTACTGATCCCACTACAACTACACTACACTAATGTACTGATCCCACTACAACTACACTACACTAATATACTGATCCCACTACACCTACACTACACTAATATACTGATCCCACTACACCTACACTACACTAATGTACTGATCCCACTACAACTACACTACACTAATATACTGATCCCACTACACCTACACTACACTAATATACTGATCCCACTACACCTACACTACACTAATATACTGATCACACTACACCTACACTACACTAATATACTGATCCCACTACAACTACACTACACTAATATACTGATCCCACTACACCTACACTACACTAATATACTGATCCCACTACACCTACACTACACTAATGTACTGATCCCACTACAACTACACTACACTAATATACTGATCCCACTACACCTACACTACACTAATATACTGATCCCACTACACCTACACTACACTAATATACTAATCACACTACACCTACACTACACTAATATACTAATCACACTACACCTACACTACACTAATATACTGATCCCACTACACCTACACTACACTAATATACTGATCACACTACACCTCCACTACAGTAATATACTGATCACACTACACCTCCACTACAGTAATATACTGATCACACTACACCTACACTACACTAATATACTGATCCCACTACACCTACACTACACTAATATACTGATCCCACTACACCTACACTACACTAATATACTGATCCCACTACACCTACACTACACTAATATACTGATCACACTACACCTACACTACAGTAATATACTGATCCCACTACACCTACATTACACTAATGTACTGATCCCACTACAACTACACTACACTAATGTACTGATCCCACTACAACTACACTACAGTAATATACTGATCACACTACACCTCCACTACAGTAATATACTGATCACACTACACCTACACTACACTAATATACTGATCCCACTACACCTACACTACACTAATATACTGATCCCACTACACCTACACTACACTAATATACTGATCCCACTACACCTACACTACACTAATATACTGATCCCACTACACCTACACTACACTAATATACTGATCACACTACACCTACACTACACTAATATACTGATCCCACTACACCTACACTCCACTAATATACTGATCCCACTACACCTACACTCCACTAATATACTGATCCCACTACACCTACACTACACTAATATGCTGATCCCACTACAGCTACACTACACTAATATACTGATCACATTACACCTACACTACACTAATATACTGATCACAATATACCTACACTACACTAATATACTGATCCCACTACACCTACACTACACTAATATACTGATCCCACTACACCTACACTACACTAATATACTGATCCCACTACACTACACTAATATACTGATCCCACTACACTACACTAATATACTAATCCCACTACACCTACACTACACTAATATACTGATCCCACTACACCTACACTAATATACTGATCCCACTACACCTACACTAATATACTGATCCCACTACACCTACACTACACTAATATACTGATCACACTACACCTACACTACACTAATATACTGATCCCACTACACCTACACTACACTAATGTACTGATCCCACTACACCTACACTACACTAATGTACTGATCCCACTACACCTACACTACACTAATGTACTGATCCCACTACAACTACACTACACTAATGTACTGATCCCACTACAACTACACTACACTAATGTACTGATCCCACTACAACTACACTACACTAATGTACTGATCCCACTACAACTACACTACACTAATGTACTGATCCCACTACAACTACACTACACTAATATACTGATCCCACTACACCTACACTACACTAATATACTGATCCCACTACACCTACACTACACTAATGTACTGATCCCACTACAACTACACTACACTAATATACTGATCCCACTACACCTACACTACACTAATATACTGATCCCACTACACCTACACTACACTAATATACTGATCACACTACACCTACACTACACTAATATACTGATCACACTACATCTACACTACACTAATGTACTGATCCCACTACACCTACACTACACTAATGTACTGATCCCACTACAACTACACTACACTAATGTACTGATCCCACTACAACTACACTACACTAATATACTGATCCCACTACACCTACACTACACTAATATACTGATCCCACTACACCTACACTACACTAATATACTGATCCCACTACACGTACACTACACTAATATACTGATCACACTACAACTACACTACACTAATATACTGATCCCACTAAACCTACACTACTCTAATATACTGATCACACTACACCTACACTACACTAATATACTGATCCCACTACACCTACACTACACTAATATACTGATCCCACTACACCTACACTACACTAATATACTGATCCCACTACAGCTACACTACACTAATATGCTGATCCCACTACAGCTACACTACACTAATATACTGATCCCAGTACACCTACACTACACTAATATACTGATCCCACTAAACCTACACTATACTAATATACTGATCCCACTAAACCTACACTACTCTAATATACTGATCACACTACACCTACACTACACTAATATACTTTTCCCACTAAACCTACACTACACTAATATACTGATCCCAGTACACCTACACTACACTAATATACTGATCCCACTACACCTACACTAATATACTGATCCCACTACACCTACACTACACTAATATACTGATCCCACTAAACCTACACTATACTAATATACTGATCACATTACATCTACACTGCACTAATATACTGATCCCATTACACCTACACTACACTAATATACTGATCCCATTACACCTACACTACACTAATATACTGATCACACTACACCTACACTACACTAATATACTGATCCCACTACACCTACACTACACTAATATACTGATCCCACTACACCTACACTCCACTAATATACTGATCCCACTACACCTACACTACACTAATATGCTGATCCCACTACAGCTACACTACACTAATATACTGATCACATTACACCTACACTACACTAATATACTGATCACAATATACCTACACTACACTAATATACTGATCCCACTACACCTACACTACACTAATATACTGATCCCCCTACACCTACACTACACTAATATACTGATCCCACTACACTACACTAATATACTGATCCCCCTACACCTACACTACACTAATATACTGATCCCACTACACTACACTAATATACTGATCCCACTACACTACACTAATATACTAATCCCACTACACCTACACTACACTAATATACTGATCCCACTACACCTACACTAATATACTGATCCCACTACACCTACACTAATATACTGATCCCACTACACCTACACTACACTAATATACTGATCCCACTACACCTATACTACACTAATATACTGATCACACTACACCTACACTACACTAATATACTGATCCCACTACACCTACACTACACTAATATACTGATCCCACTACACCTACACTACACTAATGTACTGATCCCACTACACCTACACTACACTAATGTACTGATCCCACTACAACTACACTACACTAATGTACTGATCCCACTACAACTACACTACACTAATGTACTGATCCCACTACAACTACACTACACTAATGTACTGATCCCACTAAACCTACACTACACTAATATACTGATCCCACTACACCCACACTACACTAATATACTGATCCCACTACACCTACACTACACTAATATACTGATCCCAGTACACCTACACTACACTAATATACTGATCCCACTACACCTACACTAATATACTGATCCCACTACACCTACACTACAATAATATACTGATCCCACTAAACCTACACTATACTAATATACTGATCACATTACATCTACACTGCACTAATATACTGATCCCATTACACCTACACTACACTAATATACTGATCCCATTACACCTACACTACACTAATATACTGATCACACTACACCTACACTACACTAATATACTGATCCCACTACACCTACACTCCACTAATATACTGATCCCACTACACCTACACTCCACTAATATACTGATCCCACTACACCTACACTACACTAATATGCTGATCCCACTACAGCTACACTACACTAATATACTGATCACATTACACCTACACTACACTAATATACTGATCACAATATACCTACACTACACTAATATACTGATCCCACTACACCTACACTACACTAATATACTGATCCCACTACACCTACACTACACTAATATACTGATCCCACTACACTACACTAATATACTGATCCCACTACACTACACTAATATACTAATCCCACTACACCTACACTACACTAATATACTGATCCCACTACACCTACACTAATATACTGATCCCACTACACCTACACTAATATACTGATCCCACTACACCTACACTACACTAATATACTGATCCCACTACACCTATACTACACTAATATACTGATCACACTACACCTACACTACACTAATATACTGATCCCACTACACCTACACTACACTAATGTACTGATCCCACTACACCTACACTACACTAATGTACTGATCCCACTACAACTACACTACACTAATGTACTGATCCCACTACAACTACACTACACTAATGTACTGATCCCACTACAACTACACTACACTAATATACTGATCCCACTACACCTACACTACACTAATATACTGATCCCACTACACCTACGCTACACTAATGTACTGATCCCACTACACCTACACTACACTAATATACTGATCCCACTACACCTACACTACACTAATATACTGATCCCACTACACCTACACTACACTAATATACTGATCCCACTACACCTACACTACACTAATATACTGATCACACTACACCTACACTACACTAATGTACTGATCACACTACATCTACACTACACTAATGTACTGATCCCACTACACCTACACTACACTAATGTACTGATCCCACTACAACTACACTACACTAATGTACTGATCCCACTACAACTACACTACACTAATATACTGATCCCACTACACCTACACTACACTAATATACTGATCCCACTACACCTACACTACACTAATATACTGATCCCACTACACCTACACTACACTAATATACTGATCACACTACAACTACACTACACTAATATACTGATCACATTACACTACACTACACTAATATACTGATCACACTACACCTACACTACACTAATATACTGATCCCACTACACCTACACTACACTAATATACTGATCGCACTACACCTACACTACACTAATATACTGACCCCAGTACACCTACACTACACTAATATACTGATCCCACTAAACCTACACTATACTAATATACTGATCCCACTAAACCTACACTACTCTAATATACTGATCACACTACACCTACACTACACTAATATACTTTTCCCACTAAACCTACACTACACTAATATACTGATCCCACTACACCCACACTACACTAATATACTGATCCCACTACACCTACACTACACTAATATACTGATCCCAGTACACCTACACTACACTAATATACTGATCCCACTACACCTACACTAATATACTGATCCCACTACACCTACACTACACTAATATACTGATCCCACTACACCTACACTACACTAATATACTGATCCCACTACAGCTACACTACACTAATATACTGATCCCACTACACCTACACTCCACTAATATACTGATCCCACTACACCTACACTACACTAATATGCTGATCCCACTACAGCTACACTCCACTAATATACTGATCCCACTACACCTACACTACACTAATATACTGATCACATTACACCTACACTACACTAATATACTGATCCCACTACAGCTACACTACACTAATATACTGATCCCACTACACCTACACTACACTAATATACTGATCCCACTACACCTACACTCCACTAATATACTGATCCCACTACACCTACACTACACTAATATGCTGATCCCACTACAGCTACACTACACTAATATACTGATCACATTACACCTACACTACACTAATATACTGATCACAATATACCTACACTACACTAATATACTGATCCCACTACACCTACACTACACTAATATACTGATCCCCCTACACCTACACTACACTAATATACTGATCCCACTACACTACACTAATATACTGATCCCCCTACACCTACACTACACTAATATACTGATCCCACTACACTACACTAATATACTGATCCCACTACACTACACTAATATACTAATCCCACTACACCTACACTACACTAATATACTGATCCCACTACACCTACACTAATATACTGATCCCACTACACCTACACTAATATACTGATCCCACTACACCTACACTACACTAATATACTGATCCCACTACACCTATACTACACTAATATACTGATCACACTACACCTACACTACACTAATATACTGATCCCACTACACCTACACTACACTAATGTACTGATCCCACTACACCTACACTACACTAATGTACTGATCCCACTACAACTACACTACACTAATGTACTGATCCCACTACAACTACACTACACTAATGTACTGATCCCACTACAACTACACTACACTAATGTACTGATCCCACTAAACCTACACTACACTAATATACTGATCCCACTACACCCACACTACACTAATATACTGATCCCACTACACCTACACTACACTAATATACTGATCCCAGTACACCTACACTACACTAATATACTGATCCCACTACACCTACACTAATATACTGATCCCACTACACCTACACTACACTAATATACTGATCCCACTAAACCTACACTATACTAATATACTGATCACATTACATCTACACTGCACTAATATACTGATCCCATTACACCTACACTACACTAATATACTGATCCCATTACACCTACACTACACTAATATACTGATCACACTACACCTACACTACACTAATATACTGATCCCACTACACCTACACTCCACTAATATACTGATCCCACTACACCTACACTCCACTAATATACTGATCCCACTACACCTACACTACACTAATATGCTGATCCCACTACAGCTACACTACACTAATATACTGATCACATTACACCTACACTACACTAATATACTGATCACAATATACCTACACTACACTAATATACTGATCCCACTACACCTACACTACACTAATATACTGATCCCACTACACCTACACTACACTAATATACTGATCCCACTACACTACACTAATATACTGATCCCACTACACTACACTAATATACTAATCCCACTACACCTACACTACACTAATATACTGATCCCACTACACCTACACTAATATACTGATCCCACTACACCTACACTAATATACTGATCCCACTACACCTACACTACACTAATATACTGATCACACTACAACTACACTACACTAATATACTGATCCCATTACACCTACACTACACTAATGTACTGATCCCACTACAACTACACTACACTAATGTACTGATCCCACTACAACTACACTACACTAATGTACTGATCCCACTACAACTACACTACACTAATATACTGATCCCACTACACCTACACTACACTAATATACTGATCCCACTACATCTACGCTACACTAATGTACTGATCCCACTACACCTACACTACACTAATATACTGATCCCACTACACCTACACTACACTAATATACTGATCCCACTACACCTACACTACACTAATATACTGATCCCACTACACCTACACTACACTAATATACTGATCCCACTACACCTACACTACACTAATATACTGATCACACTACACCTACACTACACTAATGTACTGATCACACTACATCTACACTACACTAATGTACTGATCCCACTACACCTACACTACACTAATGTACTGATCCCACTACAACTACACTACACTAATGTACTGATCCCACTACAACTACACTACACTAATATACTGATCCCACTACACCTACACTACACTAATATACTGATCCCACTACACCTACACTACACTAATATACTGATCCCACTACACCTACACTACACTAATATACTGATCACACTACAACTACACTACACTAATATACTGATCCCACTAAACCTACACTACTCTAATATACTGATCACACTACACCTACACTACACTAATATACTGATCCCACTACACCTACACTACACTAATATACTGATCCCACTACACCTACACTACACTAATATACTGATCCCACTACAGCTACACTACACTAATATACTGATCCCACTAAACCTACACTACTCTAATATACTGATCACACTACACCTACACTACACTAATATACTGATCACATTACACTACACTACACTAATATACTGATCACACTACACCTACACTACACTAATATACTGATCCCACTACACCTACACTACACTAATATACTGATCGCACTACACCTACACTACACTAATATACTGATCCCAGTACACCTACACTACACTAATATACTGATCCCACTAAACCTACACTATACTAATATACTGATCCCACTAAACCTACACTACTCTAATATACTGATCACACTACACCTACACTACACTAATATACTTTTCCCACTAAACCTACACTACACTAATATACTGATCCCACTACACCCACACTACACTAATATACTGATCCCACTACACCTACACTACACTAATATACTGATCCCAGTACACCTACACTACACTAATATACTGATCCCACTACACCTACACTAATATACTGATCCCACTACACCTACACTACACTAATATACTGATCCCACTACACCTACACTACACTAATATACTGATCCCACTACAGCTACACTACACTAATATACTGATCCCACTAAACCTACACTACTCTAATATACTGATCACACTACACCTACACTACACTAATATACTGATCACATTACACTACACTACACTAATATACTGATCACACTACACCTACACTACACTAATATACTGATCCCACTACACCTACACTACACTAATATACTGATCGCACTACACCTACACTACACTAATATACTGATCCCAGTACACCTACACTACACTAATATACTGATCCCACTAAACCTACACTATACTAATATACTGATCCCACTAAACCTACACTACTCTAATATACTGATCACACTACACCTACACTACACTAATATACTTTTCCCACTAAACCTACACTACACTAATATACTGATCCCAGTACACCTACACTACACTAATATACTGATCCCACTACACCTACACTAATATACTGATCCCACTACACCTACACTACACTAATATACTGATCCCACTAAACCTACACTATACTAATATACTGATCACATTACATCTACACTGCACTAATATACTGATCCCATTACACCTACACTACACTAATATACTGATCCCATTACACCTACACTACACTAATATACTGATCACACTACACCTACACTACACTAATATACTGATCCCACTACACCTACACTACACTAATATACTGATCCCACTACACCTACACTCCACTAATATACTGATCCCACTACACCTACACTACACTAATATGCTGATCCCACTACAGCTACACTACACTAATATACTGATCACATTACACCTACACTACACTAATATACTGATCACAATATACCTACACTACACTAATATACTGATCCCACTACACCTACACTACACTAATATACTGATCCCCCTACACCTACACTACACTAATATACTGATCCCACTACACTACACTAATATACTGATCCCCCTACACCTACACTACACTAATATACTGATCCCACTACACTACACTAATATACTGATCCCACTACACTACACTAATATACTAATCCCACTACACCTACACTACACTAATATACTGATCCCACTACACCTACACTAATATACTGATCCCACTACACCTACACTAATATACTGATCCCACTACACATACACTACACTAAGATACTGATCCCACTACACCTATACTACACTAATATACTGATCACACTACACCTACACTACACTAATATACTGATCCCACTACACCTACACTACACTAATGTACTGATCCCACTACACCTACACTACACTAATGTACTGATCCCACTACACCTACACTACACTAATGTACTGATCCCACTACAACTACACTACACTAATGTACTGATCCCACTACAACTACACTACACTAATGTACTGATCCCACTACAACTACACTACACTAATGTACTGATCCCACTAAACCTACACTACACTAATATACTGATCCCACTACACCCACACTACACTAATATACTGATCCCACTACACCTACACTACACTAATATACTGATCCCAGTACACCTACACTACACTAATATACTGATCCCACTACACCTACACTAATATACTGATCCCACTACACCTACACTACACTAATATACTGATCCCACTAAACCTACACTATACTAATATACTGATCCCACTAAACCTACACTACTCTAATATACTGATCACACTACACCTACACTACACTAATATACTTTTCCCACTAAACCTACACTACACTAATATACTGATCCCACTACACCCACACTACACTAATATACTGATCCCACTACACCTACACTACACTAATATACTGATCCCAGTACACCTACACTACACTAATATACTGATCCCACTACACCTACACTAATATACTGATCCCACTACACCTACACTACACTAATATACTGATCCCACTACACCTACACTACACTAATATACTGATCCCACTACAGCTACACTACACTAATATACTGATCCCACTAAACCTACACTACTCTAATATACTGATCACACTACACCTACACTACACTAATATACTGATCACATTACACTACACTACACTAATATACTGATCACACTACACCTACACTACACTAATATACTGATCCCACTACACCTACACTACACTAATATACTGATCGCACTACACCTACACTACACTAATATACTGATCCCAGTACACCTACACTACACTAATATACTGATCCCACTAAACCTACACTATACTAATATACTGATCCCACTAAACCTACACTACTCTAATATACTGATCACACTACACCTACACTACACTAATATACTTTTCCCACTAAACCTACACTACACTAATATACTGATCCCAGTACACCTACACTACACTAATATACTGATCCCACTACACCTACACTAATATACTGATCCCACTACACCTACACTACACTAATATACTGATCCCACTAAACCTACACTATACTAATATACTGATCACATTACATCTACACTGCACTAATATACTGATCCCATTACACCTACACTACACTAATATACTGATCCCATTACACCTACACTACACTAATATACTGATCACACTACACCTACACTACACTAATATACTGATCCCACTACACCTACACTACACTAATATACTGATCCCACTACACCTACACTCCACTAATATACTGATCCCACTACACCTACACTACACTAATATGCTGATCCCACTACAGCTACACTACACTAATATACTGATCACATTACACCTACACTACACTAATATACTGATCACAATATACCTACACTACACTAATATACTGATCCCACTACACCTACACTACACTAATATACTGATCCCCCTACACCTACACTACACTAATATACTGATCCCACTACACTACACTAATATACTGATCCCCCTACACCTACACTACACTAATATACTGATCCCACTACACTACACTAATATACTGATCCCACTACACTACACTAATATACTAATCCCACTACACCTACACTACACTAATATACTGATCCCACTACACCTACACTAATATACTGATCCCACTACACCTACACTAATATACTGATCCCACTACACATACACTACACTAATATACTGATCCCACTACACCTATACTACACTAATATACTGATCACACTACACCTACACTACACTAATATACTGATCCCACTACACCTACACTACACTAATGTACTGATCCCACTACACCTACACTACACTAATGTACTGATCCCACTACACCTACACTACACTAATGTACTGATCCCACTACAACTACACTACACTAATGTACTGATCCCACTACAACTACACTACACTAATGTACTGATCCCACTACAACTACACTACACTAATGTACTGATCCCACTAAACCTACACTACACTAATATACTGATCCCACTACACCCACACTACACTAATATACTGATCCCACTACACCTACACTACACTAATATACTGATCCCAGTACACCTACACTACACTAATATACTGATCCCACTACACCTACACTAATATACTGATCCCACTACACCTACACTACACTAATATACTGATCCCACTAAACCTACACTATACTAATATACTGATCACATTACATCTACACTGCACTAATATACTGATCCCATTACACCTACACTACACTAATATACTGATCCCATTACACCTACACTACACTAATATACTGATCACACTACACCTACACTACACTAATATACTGATCCCACTACACCTACACTCCACTAATATACTGATCCCACTACACCTACACTCCACTAATATACTGATCCCACTACACCTACACTACACTAATATGCTGATCCCACTACAGCTACACTACACTAATATACTGATCACATTACACCTACACTACACTAATATACTGATCCCACTACACCTACACTACACTAATATACTGATCCCACTACACCTACACTACACTAATATACTGATCCCACTACACTACACTAATATACTGATCCCACTACACTACACTAATATACTAATCCCACTACACCTACACTACACTAATATACTGATCCCACTACACCTACACTAATATACTGATCCCACTACACCTACACTACACTAATATACTGATCCCACTACACCTACACTACACTAATGTACTGATCCCACTACACCTACACTACACTAATGTACTGATCCCACTACAACTACACTACACTAATGTACTGATCCCACTACAACTACACTACACTAATGTACTGATCCCACTACACCTACACTACACTAATATACTGATCCCACTACACCTACGCTACACTAATGTACTGATCCCACTACACCTACACTACACTAATATACTGATTCCCCTACACCTACACTACACTAATATACTGATCCCACTACACCTACACTACACTAATATACTGATCCCACTACACCTACACTACACTAATATACTGATCCCACTACACCTACACTACACTAATATACTGATCACACTACACCTACACTACACTAATGTACTGATCACACTACATCTACACTACACTAATGTACTGATCCCACTACACCTACACTACACTAATGTACTGATCCCACTACAACTACACTACACTAATGTACTGATCCCACTACAACTACACTACACTAATATACTGATCCCACTACACCTACACTACACTAATATACTGATCCCACTACACCTACACTACACTAATATACTGATCCCACTACACCTACACTACACTAATATACTGATCCCACTAAACCTACACTACTCTAATATACTGATCACACTACACCTACACTACACTAATATACTGATCACATTACACTACACTACACTAATATACTGATCACACTACACCTACACTACACTAATATACTGATCCCACTACACCTACACTACACTAATATACTGATCGCACTACACCTACACTACACTAATATACTGATCCCAGTACACCTACACTACACTAATATACTGATCCCACTAAACCTACACTATACTAATATACTGATCGCACTAAACCTACACTACTCTAATATACTGATCACACTACACCTACACTACACTAATATACTTTTCCCACTAAACCTACACTACACTAATATACTGATCCCACTACACCCACACTACACTAATATACTGATCCCACTACACCTACACTACACTAATATACTGATCCCAGTACACCTACACTACACTAATATACTGATCCCACTACACCTACACTAATATACTGATCCCACTACACCTACACTACACTAATATACTGATCCCACTAAACCTACACTATACTAATATACTGATCACATTACATCTACACTGCACTAATATACTGATCCCATTACACCTACACTACACTAATATACTGATCCCATTACACCTACACTACACTAATATACTGATCACACTACACCTACACTACACTAATATACTGATCCCACTACACCTACACTACACTAATATACTGATCCCACTACACCTACACTCCACTAATATACTGATCCCACTACACCTACACTACACTAATATGCTGATCCCACTACAGCTACACTACACTAATATACTGATCACATTACACCTACACTACACTAATATACTGATCACAATATACCTACACTACACTAATATACTGATCCCACTACACCTACACTACACTAATATACTGATCCCACTACACCTACACTACACTAATATACTGATCCCACTACACTACACTAATATACTGATCCCACTACACTACACTAATATACTAATCCCACTACACCTACACTACACTAATATACTGATCCCACTACACCTACACTAATATACTCATCCCACTACACCTACACTAATATACTGATCCCACTACACCTACACTACACTAATATACTGATCCCACTACACCTATACTACACTAATATACTGATCACACTACACCTACACTACACTAATATACTGATCCCACTACACCAATATACTGATCCCACTACACCTACACTACACTAATATACTGATCCCACTACACCTACAGTACACTAATATACTGATCGCACTACACCTACACTACACTAATATACTGATCACACTACACCTACACTACACTAATATACTGATCACACTACACCTACACTACACTAATATACTGATCACACTACACCTACACTACACTAATATACTGATCACACTACACCTACACTACACTAATATACTGATCCCACTACACCTACACTAAACTAATATACAGATCACACTACACCTACACTACACTAATATACTGATCCCACTACACCTACACTACACTAATATACTGATCACACTACACCTACACTACACTAATATACTGATCCCACTACACCTACACTACACTAATATACTGATCACACTATACCTACACTACACTAATATACTGATCCCACTACACCTACACTACACTAATATACAGATCACACTACACCTACACTACACTAATATACTGATCCCACTACACCTACACTACACTAATATACTGATCACACTACACCTACACTACACTAATATACTGATCCCACTACACCTACACTACACTAATATACAGATCACACTACACCTACACTACACTAATATACTGATCCCACTACACCTACACTACACTAATATACTGATCACACTACACCTACACTACACTAATATACTGATCCCACTACACCTACACTACAATAATATACTGATCACACTATACCTACACTACACTAATATACTGATCCCACTACACCTACACTACACTAATATACTGATCCCACTACACCTACACTACACTAATATACTGATCACACTATACCTACACTACACTAATATACTGATCACACTATACCTACACTACACTAATATACAGATCACACTACACCTACACTACACTAATATACTGATCCCACTACACCTACACTACACTAATATACTGATCACACTACACCTACACTACACTAATATACTGATCCCAATACACCTACACTACACTAATATACTGATCACACTATACCTACACTACACTAATATACTGATCCCACTACACCTACACTACACTAATATTGGCTCTGTCCTAGGTTCCTATCTCTGTGAGTTCTGCACTCCCAGAGCCACCTGGCCTTTCAGTGCTGGGAGAAATCTGAACTTACAAATGGCAAAGATAATGATTGAAGGATGGTGGCTGATTATAGATGGAGCCATATGAGATGCTTCACCAGCCGGCCTACCGGGTCCCGGACCCTGGGTTTGGTGTCTCCTGCAGTGGGGTCCGTCACTGTATAATAGGATTGTCCCTCTCTCTAAGCCCCCGAAAACTGAAGTGCATATTACTTGCCGGTTAGTATCTTCAGGCCAAAGTGTGATTGTTCCCAGCAAGAGAAAACAAGTAATCTTGTAGATAGGATACCTTTACATTGGCTAACCGAATACATATTATGGCAAGCTTTCAAGCCTCTCCGGATTCTTCCTCAGGCATGATAATATAGATCCGAAGAGGCATGTGTATATATATATACACGCACACACACATACACATATCTTTGACAAGGCACAGACATGGTGTGATTAAATTGCACTTAAAACAATACCAGAACAGGATGGGTAGAGAAATAAATAAATACTTCAATAGTCTACTGATTAAGGCCGCCTGCAGACGGGGGGATTTGCATTGCAAAAACCGCAGCACACTACGGCAATATGCAATTTCATGTCCACAAGCGGAAATCGATTTTGTGCGGTCTCCCCACGGACGGCTTCCTTGAAGACAATGAAAGCCATCAATCCTGCAATCATCATTGCAGCAATGGTTGTGAGATCAGCGCCATCACCTAGCAACGGCGTGGCGTATTCTATACTGTGCATGAGCGCCGGCCGGCACATCCGCAGAACCGAATAGAAGACGCTGGACAGGTAAGCAGGCATCACTGAAGGAGCACAGGGAGCAGAGCCGCGCATGAGACCTACATGGGGCAGAGCTACACTATAAGGACACGGCAGAAAGGGGGCGCTATCACCGGCTGCACAAGATCCCTGAGGAGGAAGATGGTCAAAAGGGGTTAATCCTCCCCCAGCGGTCCTGAAGGGGTTAATACTCTTCTTCCCCACTGACCTGACATGAGGGGACACACAGACCTCCAGCTGTAGAGCCGGACAGCAGCTTCCAGGACCTGTGATGATGTCACCGTCATGTGATCACCTGTGTGGGAGGAGTCAGGGGTCACATGACCAGGGGATATTCTGCTGTGCTGGCTGTGATCACTGCTGGGTGAGCTGAAGGGATGTGTGGGGTCAGGATGGATGTAGCAGAGCCGTGTTCATGTGATGCACATGCAGCAGAGCTGCATTACTTGGACACGGCAGAAAGGGGGCGCTATCACCGGCTGCACAAGATCCCTGAGGAGGAAGATGGTCAATAATCCCTGAATGACTGCAAACCCCCTGCAGCGAGATCTGGTGGCCGCAGCACTGAAGGGCCCATCTGTTCTGTTAGATGCGGACTGAACACTGAAGGTCTTCTACCCTGAACCCCAAGATGTCACCCGAAGCACAAGACAAGTCACCCCAATATGGCCAAAACCAGATAGATAAGCCACAGGAGAGACCGTCATGTCTGCTGTGAGGAGGCTGAAGCTCGGGGGGCATCGGACCCTCCAACAGGACAGCAATCCCCAGCAGACCTTAGAGCCCCCCAAGGCTCGGTGCCAGAAGACGTCCTGGAGGTTCTGGAGATCTTCTTATAACCCTGGAAGAGATGAGACTAACCGGAGCAGAAGTAGAGCTGCCAGCAGAAGACGGAGAGAACCCCGAGGGGGCCTGTGTTACCCAAACCAGACTGATGCTCCCCTTAATTCAGGATTAGATAAAAGCCAAAGATCCATCTGGTGCCGACCGACATATAAGGCCTCTTTACACATAACAATTATCGCTCAAAATTAGTTCAGTCGAATTAGCGAATTCAGAGAATTTGAGCAATAATTGTTCAGTGTGAATGCGGGGTAAAAAAAGATTGCTAACTTTTTTTTTAAGTTTATTTTTCTGTCAACTTTAAAAAAACCTCATTAGTAGAGATGAGCGAGTACCAAAGGTGCTCGTTACTCAAGTCGAGCTTTTCGTAATGCTTGAGAGCTCATTTTGAGTAACGAACCCCATTGAAGTAAATGGGAGACTCTAGCATTTTTCAAGGTAACCCATGCTCTGCATAGGGGAGGTTGTGTGAATCACCTAAAAAACATCAAAAAGTCACGTAAACGCCACAGAAATGGATAGGGGATGGCAGGGGCAGCATCTAAGGCTCCCAGGTCGCACTAATAAGCCAAATTGGGGGTAAGAGCCTGGCGTCACCCCCCTAACAATTTACTTGGGGCCGACCATAAGCAGCAAGGCACACGCGCTGGCACATCTTAGCTAAGCACCACACTAGGTGCAATGAAGGCCAATCACCGCCTGCGGATGACACCGCTGCCTCTTCTCCTGGGTTACATACTGGCATTGCTGTCCAAGTCTCCGCACGAGCCTGCGTCCACAGTGCACACAAAATTTTCCCTGCGCAGCGTTCAGCTGCCCTCATACCACACGCTGGCTTGATAGCCACACCACCCTCATGTCTATTTATAAGTGCGTCTTGCATGGGGAGGAACCAGAGACACCCACTGCAGAGGGTTGGCAGGGCCTGGCAGCGACCCTCTTCGAAAGTGTGGGTGATAGCCTACAATGCTAATGAGAAATGATGATAGATTGACGTACGATCATCATTCCAATACAGTGCCACCTCCGTCACAAAATTGTCAGGAGCCACAAACATTGGCATAAAGGGGACTCAGATGCCAGCACTTCTACACATCTCCACAATGCAGCAACGCATATTAACACCAAAGATTGGTTTGAAGCAGGAGTTGTCACAAAAGTAGCTACCACAGGTATACAGTGATCCTGTGAACGTCTCATTAAATCAGTTACAGTTGCTTTCATTGCTCCAAAGACTGGATGTACCATGAAGAAGTTCCACAGGCCAAACCTGGCACAATTGCATTCCCTCCCCCCCCCCAGGACCTCGGCCTCTGCCCACACCCTCTACAATCGTGGGCATAAAGTGGACTTGGATGCTAGTACTGCTGTGAACGTCTCATTCATTCAGTTACACTTCTTCAGATTGGTCCAAATCAGTGTCTCAGATAGCTGTGGTAACACAAGAGCAAATACATGTCAACCAGTGCTGATCCCCAGACCCCAAGCAGGAGAGGGAGGTGGCATAATAAGCCCAAGAAACCGTGACCGAGGCAGGACCCACCATCCTATGTGTGGGAAGTACATGAGTGGGCCCAGGGTCAGGCTCGGTCCCAGACCCTACCTTGTATGACCCAGCTGCACACCACGATGGGAAAGCCGACTGCACCCTACCCAAGTCATTCAGTGTATTTGTACCAGACAGCTGAACACCGCCATTGAAAACTTTTGTGCACCCACAGCATAGGCGAGCCCATGAAACCCAAGGCCAGTATTAAACATGAAGAAATGAGAGTGCCCAAACATGGCAGAGCTTCACCCCGCCCAGGACCTCGGCCTCTGCCCACACTTCTGCCCAATTTATTCTGTTTATGTGCCAGACAGCTGAACACCGCAATGGAAAAGCCGAACCCCTGAAACATTTATGTAGCAAGAGTACAGGCGAACTCCTCAAACATTTCTGTAGTAGGTGTATTGCGAACCCCTGAAAATTTCTGTACCTACAGTATAGGCGAACCCCTCAAACCTTTATGTAGTAAGGGTATAGGTGAACCCCTGAAACATTTCTGTACCAAGAGTATAGGCAAACCCCTGAAACATTGGTGTACCAAGAGTATAGGCGAACCCCTGAAACATTTGTGTACCAAGAGTATAGGCGAACACCTGAAACATTTCTATAGCAAGCGTATAGGCGAACCCCTCAAACATTTCTGTAGCAAGCGTATAGGCGAAACCCTAAAACCTTTCTGTAGCAATAGTATAGGCGAACCCCTGAAACATTTCTGTAGCAAGAGTATAGGCGAAACCCTGAAACCTTGCTGTAGCAAGTGTGGAAGCGAACCCCTGAATCATTTCTGTAGCAAGAGTATAGGCGAACTCCTCAAACATTTCTGTAGGAAGTGTATCGGCCAACCCCTTAAACATTTCTATACCCACAGTATAGGCAAACCTCTCAAACCTTTATGTAGCAAGTGTACAGGCGAACCCCTGAAACATTTGTGCACCAAGAGTATGGGCGAGCCCCTGAAACATTGGTGTACCAAGAGTATAGGCGAAACCCTGAAACATTTGTGTACCAAGAGTATAGGCGAACCCCTAAAACATTGGTGTACCAGGATTATAGGCGAACCCCTAAAAAATTTGTGTACCAAGAGTTTAGGTGAACCCCTGAAACATTGGTGTACCAAGAATATAGGCAAACCCCCTGAAACATTGGTGTACCAAGAGTATAGTCGAACCCTTGAAACATTGGTGTACCAAGAGTATAGGCGAACCCCTGAAACATTTCTGTAGCAAGAGTATAGGCGAAACCCTGAAACATTTCTGTACCAAGAGTATAGCCGAACACCTGAAACATTTCTGTAGCAAGCGTATGGGCAAACCCCCCAAACATTTCTGTAGCAAGAGTATAGGCGAAACCCTGAAACCTTTCTCTAGCAATAGTATAGGCGATCCCCTGAAACATTTCTGTAGCAAGAGTATAGGCAAAACCCTGAAACCTTGCTGTAGCAAGTGTAAAGGTGAATCCCTGAAACATTTATGTAGCAAGAGTATAGGCGAACTCCTCAAACATTTCTGTAGCAAGTGTATCCGCGAACCATTGAAAGATTTCTGTACCCACAGACTAGGCGAACCCCTCAAACCTTTATGTAGCAAGCGTATAGGTGAACCCCTGAAACATTTGTGTACCAATAGTATAGGCGAACCCCTGAAACATTGGTGTACCAAGAGTATAGGCAAACCCCTGAAACATTGGTGTACCAAGAGTATAGGCGAACGCCTGAAAAAAAATTGTGTACCAAGAGTATAGGCGAACCCCTGAAACATTGGTGTACCAAGAGTATAGGCGAACCCCTGAAACATTGGTGTACCAAGAGTATAGGCGAACCCCTGAAACATTGGTGTACCAAGAGTATAGGCGAACACCTGAAAACAATTGTGTACCAAGAGTATAGGTGAACCCCTGAAACATTGGTGTACCAAGAGTATAGGCGAATACCTAAAAAAATTTGTGTACCAAGAGTATAGGCGAACCCCTGAAACATTGGTGTACCAAGAGTATAGGCGAACACCAGAAAAAACTAGTTTACCAAGAGTATAGGCGAAGCCTGGAAAAATTAGTTTGCCAAGAGTATAAGCGAAGGCCTGAAAAATTGGTGTACTAAAAATATAAGTGTACCGCTAAAAAATTGGTTTACCCGGAGGGCAGGTGAAACCCATAAACATTTTTTAAAGATAGAGCTCATTGTTGCTTAATTCGCAACAGAGCCTGGAGGCAGCCCTCCGAAAAAATTGGTTTTAACAGAGCCTTTTGGCCCGCAGAAAAATTGGCAGTTCAGCATGATTACATGCTGTTTTAAGAGGAGGAGGAGTAAGTTCCGAGAGGGATAGACCAAGCTACTTCTCCCTTTTTTTGGGGTGATAGAGGATGCATATTTCTCCTGTTGCAGCTAAAAAATCTTATGATCCGCTGCTTTCCACTGGTGGAGAAGAGAAGTCTGGGGAAATCCTGCATTTGTTCATCTTAATGAGTGTAAGCATGTCGGTGCTGTCAGTTGACAGGCAGGTACGCTTATCCGTGATGATCCCCCCAGTAACACTAAACACCCTCTCTGATAACACGCTAGCGGCAGGGCAGGCCAGCACCTTCAGTGTGTACAGCGAAAGTTTGTGCCACGTGTCCAGCTTTCACACCCAATAGTTGTATGGAGCAGAGGGATCGCGGAGTATGGTGGTACGATCAGCTATGTACTCCCTCACCATCTTTTTACAGTGCTCCCTCCGACTCAGCCTTGACTGGGGAGTGGTGACACAGTCATGCTGGGGAGCCATAAAGCTGGCAAAGGCCTTGGAGAGTGTTCCCCTGCCTGCGCTGGACATGCTGCTTGATCCCCACGGCTCCCCTGCTAGTTGGCCCTCTGAACTACGTCTTCTATTGCTAGCGCTGGCAGATGTGAACATTAGCATCATTTTTTCCCCCAGGGCCCTGTGGTATTACATCACTCTCGTACTCCTTTCCTCTTCGGGAATGAGAGTGGAAAGGTTCTCCTTATACAGTGGGTTGAGAAGGGTGTACACCCAGTAATCCGTGTTGGCCAGAATGAATCTAACGTGAGGGTCACAGGAAAGGCAGCCTAACATGAAGTCAGCCATGTGTGCCAGAATCACAGTACGCAACACATCGCTGTCCTTACTAGAAGGATGAATTTCATGATCCTCCTCCTCTTCAGCCCATACACGCTGAACAGATGAGAGGGAAGCACCATGGGTACCCTCTGCAGTGTGGCCAGCAGTCTCTAACCCATCCTCCTCCTCCAAAATGCACTGAGATACAGACATGAGGGTGATCTGGCTATAAAGCAACATACTGTCATCCCCCATCTCCTGTTCTAACCACAAAGTGTCAGCCTTAAAGCTTAGCAGCGAACTTCTCAGCAGGCAAAGCAGCGGGATGGTAACGCTAATAAAGACCACATCGCCACTCACCATTTGTGTAGACTCCTCAAAGTTTCTGAGGACCTGGCAGATGTCGGCCATCCATGCCCACTCCTCTGTGAAGAACTGCGGAGGCTGACTACCACTCTGCCGGCTATGCTGCAGCTGGTATTCTACAATTGCTCTACGCTGCTCATAAACTCTGGCCAACATGTGCAGCGTAGAATTCCAGCGCGTGGGCACGTCGCACAGCAGTTGGTGCTCTGGCAGCTGAAAGCGATGTTGCAATGTCCTGGCTGCATCCATGGTGGACTTGCGGAAATGTACGCTCACGTGGCGCACCTTGCCGAGCAGGTCAGACAAGGGGGCGTACTTTTTCAGAAACCGCTGAACCACCAGATTGAACATGTGGGCCAGGCTTTGCACGTGTGTGAGGCTGCCAAGCTGCAGAGCCGCCACCAGGTTATGGCCATTGTCACACACGACCATGCCTGGTTGGAGAAAGCCAGAGATCGGTCTGCTCCGTCAGACCCTGTAACAGCTTGGGGGTGGTGTGCCTCTTGTCACCTAAGCTGATTAGTTTCAGCACGGCTTGCTGACACTTCCCCACCGCAGTGCTGCCGCACCGCGCGCTACTGACTGCTGGTGATGTGCTCACACTTCTTAATTGAGAGGTGGAGGTGGCAGAGGAGGAAGAGTGATAATACGACGGAGTAACCATCGCCGAGGTAGGACCTGCTATTCTCGGTGTGGGTAGCACATGAGCAGTTCCAGGCTCTGACTCGGTCCCAGCCTCCACCAAGTTCACCCAATATGCCTTCAGGGAGATGTAGTGTCCCTGCCCGCCAGCACTTGTCCACGTGTCCATCGTTAAGTAGACCTTCCCAGTAACAGCGTTGGTGGGGGCACGGTTTATGTTGCAGGAGACATGCTGGTGTAGGGCGGGGATGGCGCACCAGGAAGAATTGTAGTGACTGGAGACCGCCACTGCATTCATGTTTTTGAAAGCCTCAGTTTCGACTAGCCTGTATGGCATCATCTCCAGGCTTAGTAATTTTGCAATGTGCACGTTTAAAGATTGTGCATGCGTGTGGGTGGTGGCGTATTCCCGCTTTCACTCCAACACTTGTGTTAGCGACAGGTGAACGTTCTGCTGGGAGACATTGCTGGAGGCAGTGGAGGACCATGGAGGTGAGGGTTTGGGTGCAGGCCAGGAGGTGCTTGTGCTTGCATCCTGAGAGGGGGATTGGATCTGTGTGCCAGGTTGTGGCACAAGGGAAGAGGCAGTGGTGTTACCCGGAGGCCATGAATGGCCTTCGTTCCACCTTGTGGGGTGCTTGGCCATCATACGCCTACGCATGTTGGTGGTGGTGAGGCTGGTAGTGGTGGCTCCCGACTGATCTTAGTGCAGCACAGGTTGCACACCACTGTTCATTGGACGTCCGCGCTCTCACTAAAAAACATTCACACCTCTGAACACCTAGCCCTCTGCACGGAGGCTTGCTGTGAGGAGGTGCTGTGGGAAACAGTTGGGGGATTATTTGCTCTGGCCCTGTCTCTCCCCCTGACCACCCCACTGCCTCTTCCAGTGGCCCTGTCCTGCTGCTGCACTTGCCTCCCCCTCTGAAGCTTAGCAAGCCAGGTGGGGTCAGTCACCTCATCGTCCAGCAGCTCTTCCTCTGAATCCTCTGTCTGCACCTCCCTTGGACTTACTGCCCTTACAACAACCTCACTGACAGACAACTGTGTTTCATCCTCCTCTTCCACAAAAAGCTCTTGAGACAGTTGCCGGAAGTGCCCAGCCTCATCACCCGGACTCAGGGAAATTTCCAAATGTTGGGCATCGGTCACAAGAAACTCGGGTGAGGAACCGTTTTTTCCGACTTAGGGCAGGGACCCGAGAACAGTTCCTGGGAGTCTGCCTGCTCAGAGTCTCTCCTTTTCCTGGAGTGACGAGGCTGGGAGGAAGGAGGAGTAGCAGCCATTGGATTCAGAGTTGCAGTGCCTAGGCCGGGAGTAGTGGACTGCGGAGAAGATTGTGTGGTCGACACATTGCTGGACGCGTTTTCTTCCATCCATGACAGGACCTGCTCATGCTGCTCTGTTTGTAATAAAGGTCTACCACGTTGACCCGTAAATTGTGATATGAAGCTAGGGAGCCCAGAAACTTGCCTCTCTCCTAATCCCGCAGCAGCCGGCTGTGATTTACCACGCCCAGAAACTCGGCCTATGCCCACACCCTCACTTGGACATCCGCATCCTTGACCCTTACCGCTACTCCTCATCATGGCGGATTAAGGATAGAGCAGGGCCCAAATAAATTACCCCACTGTACAGCACTGACAACTGGGCCTTAATTCAGCGCACACATAGACTTGTAGATAGCGGAGGCTCTATGCTGTGACTTGAAAAAATTAACCCGCTGTCTTGCGCTAATACCTAGGGGTAATTTACTGCTCGCAGAGACTTGTAGATAAGAGAGGCTGTGTGGAGTGAGAGAAGACTCTAAAGCCAGTGGATAGTGCTGGTAACTGTGGCTATCTCAACCCCACCAAGGAAAGGGTATTGTGAGACGCTCTGCATAGCGGCAGAGCTGAAATACGTTGCAGTGGCCCAGGAAATATTACAGTACTGTTTACCGGTGAGACCTCTGTCTAATGCACTGCAGACATAGAACGGTAGTTTGCAGTAGGCTAGGAAATATTAGAGTGCAGTTTCACGGTGAGAGCTGGTTGTACGGCACTGCAGGCTGAGAAAGCTATTACTGAAAGGCTGGGAACAGGCCTAGATGCGTAATACAAAAATGGATGCATGACTGCTCCCAGCCAGCCACAACTATAATGCACAAGGTGAGATGTAGCCCTAAGAAGGACCATTGGGGTTCTTGTATGGAGGATCAGGAGGACTGTATAACTTTCCCTATATAAGTAGCTCTGTCCCTACACTCTGCCTTATGCACAGCACACACAGAACAGTATAGCTGAAATGGCCTGCACAGCTCGGGATGCTTAAAAAAAATAAATGGTGCACTAGTGCTTCCAGCCAGCCACAACTATAATGCACACGATGAGGAGTAGCCCTAAGAAGGACCGTTGGGGTTCTTGAAGACAGGATCCTATGCTAACACTTTCCCTGTATAAGCAGCAGCACTTGCCCTAACCTCTGCCAGCATGCATCTGAGGCGAGCCGCGGGCGGGACCAGTTTAAGTACCCGGCGGTCACCTGATCGGCCCAGCCACTCACTACTGGGGGGAAGAGAGGGCTGGCACATCACAGCAGGAAGTGGTAATGCCTTCCCCCCATGTCTATTGGCTAGAAAATGGCGCTAAACATGCGGGGAAGGAAATGCAATTGACTCGAGTACCGCGTGGTGTTCGTCTCGAGTAACGAACATCTCGAGTACCCTAATACTCGAACGAGCATCAAGCTCGGACGAATGTGCTCGCTCATCTCTAATTCCAATAGTAAACCTGGAGCAAGTGTGTGAATTTCACAGTGCCACATCACTTATACGTTCCATATAGTAATGGTGAACAAAAATAGGAAAGGCATAAAAACATAACAAATATGATATTATATTGAGACTCCATATGTCAGAATTACAGCACCATACCAGATCCAAAATAACGCCTGGGCCATATTATAATGATACGCATGAGGATTCTGCAATGCAGTATTCTAACCGTTGCAATGGCATTATAATGGAACTAGACATGTGACCTTTCCAACGATACATCTCACCAAGGATACTACACGTCCCATATTACGAGTATAATGTTACTACAAAGAATGGAGAAGGTGAAACGGGACCCCAACTATGAATATAAAGAGTTCACACACCAGACGTTATCACATCATTATCTATACAGTGTTACAGATTCCAACATTACATCATAAATCCCAAATTTGTCCTTTTCAACATCATTTTTAACAGATTCCCTAAGCAGAGATGGAGTGTTTGGCCATATTAACCCTTTCTACCCCAGTACTCTGCACCAGACCTACTACAGATCCAGGGGCTAGGGCATACCAGGGTCAGTATCATCATCATGCTCATCCTTTGAGTTTGACTCAGATAGGCCGACCTTTTTGGCCAGAATGTTGGGATTAGTAGTGCATGGACTGTTGTACTGCGGAGCACATAGCCTGTCCTGACACTCCTTCTGTGTGAAATCTCTAATTAATCAGATTTTACAACAAGATGTCGGTAATTATGTTACTTATTGTTTATTCTTGACCTTTTGACCACAATGTTAATTACAATTAGCAGATGTAAATGACATAGCATGTAACTAATTAGGGAAATTCCCTTTTTTCATCATTCTGTGTATTCTGTGTACAAACGCAGTAGTGGAACTACTGATAAAAAAAAGACAAACTGAGGGTGCGTTCACACGAACGTATATCGGCTCGGTTTTCACGCCGAGCCGATATACGTTGTCCTCGTGTGCAGGGGGGGGATGGAAGAGCCAGGAGCAGGAACTGAGCTCCCGCCCCCCTCTCTGCCTCCTCTCCGCCCCTCTGCACTATTCGCAATGGGGAGAGGCGGGGCAGGGCGGGGCTAAGTGGTGCGAATTGGCCCCGCCCCCGTCCCGCCTCTCCCCATTGCAAATAATGCAGAGGGGCGGAGAAGAGGCAAAGAGGGGGCGGGAGCTCAGTTCCTGCTCTAAGGCTCTTCCATCCTCCCCCCCCTGCACACGAGTACGACGTATATCGGCTCGGCGTGAAAACCGAGCCGATATACGTTCATGTGAATTCACCCTAAGGCTTCGTTCACAAGAGCGCATATTGGCCGGCTGTTTTCACAGCCAGCCAATATACGCTTCGTTGTAAGTGAAAGATTGGGTGAACGGGCGCACAACTCAAACGTTTGTGCGCCCGTTTATATAGCCTGGTAAGGACGGCGCAATCTCCCATTTCCAGGCCATCTCCCATTTCCCCTCCCTCCTCATTGCAGGCTTACCTGTCTTCCTCCCCTTTCGTTCTGTGCAATGGGAGGGGCCATCCCGCCTCTTGTCCATAACATCAATGTCCATTGCACAGAACTAAAGGGGGGGGGGGGAGAGGTAAGCCTGCACGAGTGGGGGGGGAGAACAGAGGGAGGAAGTTTAGCAGCCATGCTGCTAAACTCCCTCCCACCTACGGCCGCTGCCATGGGCTCCCATAGGAGCTTGTGCAGCGGCTAGATGTATTCCGGCCAAAACATAGTATCCCCTCTTCCTCCCATGCTTTTTTGGGGGTTATTTCTTGACCCCAGCGGCAGGGATGGGGTGTAAAAAGTGGTGCTCTGTGAGGCTTCGTAAGCTTGATGAGGTGCGACGGTCTCACACAGAAGGCGCCCAACAAGCTGCTCCTGGAACTGCAGGAAGGCGAGCGTTCCCAAGGCTTCTTGTAAATTACGTACTACAGGTAGCGGTCTCAATAACGCCCGGCTCATACGGCCGGATGTGGGATCTGCTTGCAGAGGCCCACAGCAGATCCCAGCTGTGAACCTGGCTGTGGCCCTGCGTACGGCCACGTAATGTACTGCGCATAACTGCATATTCACACAGGCGGTCATGCGCAGTACACCTTTTTTTGTTTATATTCCCCCCCCCATCCTCCGTCGCACAGTGATGACGTGGGTAACGGCGATCACAGACTCGGGCACCGCTCACCGCAGTATCCCGGTGACATCTCCTGCCTCCCGGCTACCTTCAGGAGCTGGCAGCCAGGAGATTTCAAATTTGCCAAGGCTTATGGCCTTCTGTGCATGCGGCTGACATATGATGCCTGTCATACATGCAGAGAAAGCGGCGTCAGGTGCTGGAGGACCAAATCACCACAGGATGGCATGGAAGACCAGGGTGAGTAATCTCAGCTGCCCCATAGATTCAATCCATGAGGGCAGCTGAATCTTTGCGCCGATTGCATTGCCGGAGGGTGGGGGACTCCCCAAGGCCCCCCATGACAGCTCCATGTTGTTATCTACCTCTTGGCACTGACAGCATGGAGCTGTCATGTCCATAGGCCACGCGGTTTTAATTCCCACAGGAAGCTGGTTTTTACGTCCTCGGGGATAAAAAGCCCATTTAACTAGGATGTAGAAACATTATGGGCTGGTCACTAAGGGGTAAAAAGGCCGTCTAACCCGAGTCTGCTTAATGTCCTTCTATTGGAGGAAAAACTAATATTCCTATAACTCCTCCCATTTCTAGTTTTTTTCCCCACATTTAATAATATCAGGCTTTGAGTTCAGATTTTCATACTTTTTTTATTTTTCGATACATATTGAACTCTATTTGCATGTGAAATCATATTGCACAGAATGAGTCTTTATTATCTTTACTCCATCGTTGTTTTTAAAAAGTTTTTTTTTTTTTAAATTGAAAAAAATGTAATAAAATGTAAAAATAAGCAAAACAAAAAAACGTCACATTGGTTTACTATGTGAAGGAAAAACGCTTAAAAAGTACATATCGCATTTCCTGAAAATAAAGGGTTCAAAAAGTTGCATGTATCCCAAAATGCTTGCAATAAAAAAAATACATACTGCCCCCCAAAAAACAAGCCAGCACTAAGCTAAACTGATAGAAAAATAAAAATGTTCTAACATATTAATGCTAACTATCTTTAATGAGAAATGCTTTTATTGTACACAAGTATATAGGTTTCAGGACATAATAAACATCTGGTTATAGGCAGATCTTAACATCAGGTAAATATAACCTCAAATGAAGAACACATGACAAATTACACCGAGTCATTAAGAGAACGTAGGGCAAAATGCAGAAGCAGTGTGTGAAAAATTAAAAACACCTTTACGGCTTCCATACGAGGTAAGAGGGAAAGTAGCAACCAGATGCCAAATGCTCTTGAGTAGTTGACCCTATTCACCTAATTGTAAGACCTTCTAAAGACCAGATTTATTTTTCTTATCTCCATATAAATCTATAGAATCTAAAGAGGGCGTGGAGTGCCCAGTTTTTCCCAGGAATACATTATAGATATAGATAAAATAAATATAAAAACATCTCCATAAAAAAAATGCAGCCTCCCTCCCAATTAAAACTTTTTTCGTTATTACACCAGTTAAATGGGTGTGTCCTGACTTTTGCCTCACGCTATTTTTATATAACTCTAAACACATGGTATTGCAGTAACTGCACTCACCTGCAGAATGAAGATTACTCGTTAGTTATGTCACAGACAGAGGGCTTATTTACACGTCCGTATATCGGCCGGGTTTTCACGCCCGGCAGATATACGGTGTCTCTTTCTGCAGGGGGAGGAGCAGTGCACTGAGCATCCGCCCATTCTCTGCCACTATTTCCAATGGGAGGGGGCGGGTTGAAACTTAGCTCCGCCCCCACCCCTCCTATTGCACTGCTCCCGGCCCGGCTTGCCTCCTCTCCCTGCAGATAGAGACACCGTATATAGGCTGGGCGTGAAAACCCGGCCGATATACGGATGTATGAACAAGCCCTGAATGGTAGAAAATATAAGTTATTATACCCCAAAATGTTGCCATTAAATAAACAGAACTCCTAACCATCCCTCACGGTCGTGGAGCCAAAAATAAAATAGAGATCAGTTGGAAACAACCTTTCGATTATTTTTATCCCCATCATTTTGTCCTGGACACTATTTGCCTTTTCTCTTGTATGACGTGGTTTCTCCGTTAGGCCGGTTTGATACGGCCGAGAAGACTCCACCAGATTTGTGCGCTGTGAGTCATACACATGAGCAATGCTTTCCTGCATACCACCGCAATGCGATGCTCTGCAGGCAACAAATCAAAGCGTATCGGCAGCAGCGCCGCCCTGTTGAAAGCTATGGCAGAGCTTTGCGATTCCCTTCATCCCTGCAGTGATGCGAGGTTTGTTTCACATGAAAACGCCTCACATCTCTGGGACATTCACATGGCTGATTCACGGCTCGATATTGCCCTCGCCCATGTGAAACTATCTTTAGGGCTCATTCACACGAGTGTAAGCATGTAACGCTGCGAGTATCCCATGCATTGTATGCATCGCAGATAGGGATGAGCGAGTATACTCGCTAAGGCACTACTCGCTCGAGTAATGTGCCTTAGCCGAGTATCTCCCCGCTCGTCCCTAAAGATTCGGGGGCCGGCGCGGGGCGGGGAGCTGCGGGGAGGAATGGAGGGGAGATCTCTCTCTCCCACCCGCTCTCCCCTGCTCCCCGCTGCAACTCACCTGTCAGCTGCGGCGGCCCCCGAATCTTTAGGGACGAGCGGGGAGATACTCGGCTAAGGCACATTACTCGAGCGAGTAGTGCCTTAGCGAGTATACTCGCTCATCCCTAATCGCAGACCTTTCGTTCTGCTGTTCGGGACTGAGTAGCAGTGTGGTTTATGTTTTTTTCAAATTCCCCCACTCTGCGGGGAATTGCTGCCCCTTCGCAATGCCTGCATACGAACAGCCCTTTAAGGGCCACATATGATATGTGGAGAAATAGAGCATGTTCAATTTATTTCTCCTGCGTACCACATGCAGTGTCCACACGCAGGGGCGTAACAAGATTTGATAGTAAAAATATTTCCTACAATCTGAACATGAAAAACACTTTTCTCCTGTATGACTTCCCTGATGTAAAAAAAAACACTCATGTAAATGACCCCATTCAAAAGAATTGCGTTCATATGCATGCCAGATTTGTGCATCTCATACCGCACAAAAATCGCACGATTTTCTGGGTCACGTGAAAGGGGCCCAAGAATGAACCCATTGAAATCAATGGACTGTATTCTCTGCGTTTTGCGCAGAAATATGGTCGTGTGCAGCTGCCTTAGTAAAATAGCTATTAGAAAAAAGCCAGAATAAGAAGTTCCAAACCTTCGCCCTGTTGCAGTTGTAAAAAAAGGCACTGTTTACAGCAGATCTAAAAAAGTCCTTAATGACCTTTAGTTAACATCCAATCGTAGCAGTTTTTGCTTGTTTTGGAGCATTTGCTAATCAGAGGAGTTTAACAAAAAAATAGTCACTTTTCTGTGTGAGTACTTGGATATTTAAAAACTGGTGATTTCCTAGTGAACATCAATAAGCCTTCTCTTCTGTGTGACCTTTTTGATGTTTAACAAGATTTGATTTCAGAGTAAAATGTTTCCCACATTCTGAACATGAAACTTGCTTCTCCCCTGTGTGACTTCTCTGATGTCTAACCAGATTTGCTTTGTGAGCAAAACCTTTGCCACATTCTGAACATGAAAATGGCTTCTCCCCTGTGTGAATTTTCTGGTGCGTTACAAGATTTGATTTGCTAGTAAAATATTTCCCACATTCTGAACATAAAAATGGCGTTTCTCCTGTGTGAGTTCTTTGATGTCTAACCAGATTTGCTTTGTGAGCAAAACCTTTGCCACAATCTGAACATGAAAATGGCTTCTCTCCTGTGTGAATTTTCTGGTGCGTTACAAGATTTGATTTGCTAGTAAAACCTTTGCCACAATCTGAACATGAAACTGGCTTCTCCCCTGTGTGAATTTTCTGGTGCGTTACAAGATTTGATTTTCTAGTAAAATATTTCCCACATTCTGAACATAAAAATGGCGTTTCTCCTGTGTGAGTTCTCTGATGTGCAACAAGATATGCTTTATGAATAAAACATTTGCCACATTCTGAGCAAGAAAATGGCTGCTCTCCTGTGTGACTTCTCTGATGTATAACAAGATTTGCTTTGCTAGTAAAACATTTCCCACATTCTGAACATGAAAACGGCTTCTCTCCTGTGTGGGTTCTCTGATGTACAAAAAGATTTGCTTTATAAGTAAAACATTTCCCACATTCCGAACATGAAAATGGCTTCTCTCCTGTGTGAATTCTCTGATGTATAACAAGATATTCTTTGGTAGTAAAGCATTTCCCACATTCCGAACATGAAAATGGCTTCTCCCCTGTGTGAGCTCTTTGATGTTCTCCTCTTCTGTAACTTTTCTTCTGCTTAACAGTCTGTGATGGATCAGAGGATGGGGCCTGTATAAAAGCACTAGATGATGGATCTTTGCTATGAAGGGCTGAAGGTATATTTGGGACAATGGCAGGTTCTTCATATGCATCTTGTCTACCATTATCATCCAATTCAAAATCTACAGATATCAGACGTCCCTCTGAGCTCCTGGTACCGTCACCTGCCAAGAATAAAGCTGATTTTACCATTATTGAACATAAGAAAAATGATATTGACATTTCTATATAAATTACAGGTCACATAGCAAAATGCAATTAGACAGAAATAAGCAATTAGATCACAATCTAACAGTAGACCTCAGAGAGAGGACCAGTAGATCTTGATGTTCTGACACCAAGGTGTTATCTTCCTCCCTCTCCACATCTCCATGACAACCAATGTGCAAGAGAACATTTCATTAGGAGATAGAGTAATAGAGTTTACTTAGTTCTAAAATTGGGAAGATATTCTTATCTCAATAGTACTGACAGCAAACAATGAAGGAATCGGCCTCGTTCACATAGATATATTATATATCAGGACTACAGATGGATTTTACACTCATCTATTTCAAAACATTTATTCTTCTAAATAATGGATACAATACAGAAGATAATCGGGTCATTATTATGATGTGGTGCCCATAATTACACCCATATTATAGATGCCCATCATGTGTTAGCGCCTAGAACGGTATCACATGTCAGCCACATTTAGTTTGTACTTTGGATGAATGGGGGAACATCCAGCGGAAACTGACAGATCCCAGAGCTTATGAATCTACAGAACTATCTGCAGCCGCTGACCGAGGAGAATCGGTGACTCCTCTCTGCTGTATTTAGTGGTTACTACTCACCTGGGCGGTTACCTGTAGGAATCTCCTCTTCAAACTCCTCTTTGACCATCACAATTGTCTCTGTAGTATTAATATCAGTCAGATCTTCATCCTGATCCAAAAGCTGTGAGACAAATATTGTAAAAGTCAGCAGACGGTTGGAGAAGTCGTGTGAAATGATCATTAATCATCATGAAAACTCCAAATGACCTGACTGGAGTAGTTATCTGAGCCACATAGCTGCAGGTCTAGAAGCCGGACATAGATATTAGATGACGGGTCAATGACCCCCCAGGAACCTCATACACATGTATATCTGGCATGGCTAGACACGCTGCACGTTGTCTCAGTGGAGGAGATCAGCGTCTACCAGATACATCCACTGTTTGTCTCGGGGGAAATGAAGGAGCAGATAGATATAAATCCAACCTGTTGGCTCCTTATTCCCACCAGCAGTCTCCACCGCCAGAAAACTGGGAGAAGATCCAGACAACATGTAATGTCTCTGGTCAGCGGTAATCCTGCCATCTCCACCGGCCTCATCACACAAGGAGAAGACATCTAATAAGACTGAAGACAAGAGCTTCACAGCCTTCTACAGTTTAGAGGGACATCTCCATCTACCTGATGGTCCTGTGGAAGAAGAGGACGGGGACATATCTCTGGTGGGCTTCTCTTACTGGATGGAACTGGAGGAAACACAGACAGACACTGAAGTCATTCTTTACATACAGATAATAAAGTCCCCGTGTATTTAGTCCTGTCACCTGGTGATGGGAGCGGCTGGTAGTCCTCCATCATGGCCTCCTTGTACAGATCCTTGTGTCCTTCTAAATACTCCCACTCCTCCATGGAGAAATATACAGCGACATCCTGACACCTTATAGGAACCTGACAACACAATATACAGTCATCACCCAGAAGCCTCCAGTGCTGTTACTGTATAATGTCCCAGCATTCCCTGCACCATCACCTCTCCAGTCAGCAGCTCAATCATCTTCTTGGTGAGTTCTAGAATCTTCTGTACATTGATGTCCTCATGTATCAGGGGGTGAGGTGGGGGCCTTGTGATTGGGCTCAGGGGTCTTCCCCATCCATCACATATGGGGGCCCAACAGCCATCACTAGAGGTCTTCTTCACTACTGTGTAATCCTGTATATTGAGAGACATTGATTAATATCACTACAGACCAGGGGCGTAATTAAAGGCCCAGGGGCCCGGATGCAAAAAGTTCAGCTCTGCCCCACCCCAGTACCCATACCTAAACCATGCTGCATACAGCTGCAAAACAAATTTCCATACATGATCTGCCCCTTGGTGTAATCATTCCAAACATGACTCATTTCTTACACTATATGACAATTTGTTTGTAGCCCTGTAGGCCACTCTCAGACACACAGACCGCTTTTTACCGCTAACAGTGCAGCGTCCTGAGCACCATATTAACTGCGGTAGATCGCTCTGGTTGATTTTAATGGGGTTACTCAGACCTGAGCTGGAACGCACGTTTTTTAATGTTATGATTCTCAAAAGCTGTCTGTTCTATATTTGTGGCTTCACGTTTTTTAACGCACCTCCTCACCCATCACAATGATGGGGTGCATTAATAAACACTGTTAAACACTGTACCACGAGTTCAAAAATCACCACAAAAGAAGCAAAAATCTTCCCCGCGCTCCAAGGGTTAAACCAAAAGATACAGACCACAGGTCCGTAAATGACCAATACTATTTATTTTGCTACGCGTTTCAGCAACATATACAAACACATTAACAAAAATCTGTCTTATATACACACAAAATATAACACAGTCCTAAAACTGACCCGTGTGGTAGTCGCAGCGGACGCCATCAGAATGTCCGTCCTCCCTAGGGAGGTGATCCGAACATGTGACCTAGTCATGTGTCCATGATCACATGACTAGAATTCTCTACATGTGGAATGCATAATGCGTTCCACTCGCACTTCCTAAAACCATCTGCAATTAAGCCATATTTAACATATAACATATGGTAACTCCATCTGTATAAATCCACCTCATCAATATCAAAACGCTCATTAAACTATAGAAAAATAAGAAAAATATTCATATATATATATATTTTCTCATTAAAAAATGTCTAGCTAATATCTCCTGTAAAATAGGATTTATGTAAAAAAAATAATTATGGAATAATTTTTTTGATAATTTTTTTAAAAATCTTAAACTATATATTTCTCCTTTTCCTCTAAATCTTTTTGTATATAAATATATTTCAAAAATAATGACCATTATTCTTTATAATAAATTTTTTTTTAAAACTAAAACAGTTTTAGCTACCGTATATACCGGCGTATAAGGCGACGGGGCGTATAAGACGACCCCCCAACTGTCACCTTATACGCCGGTATTCAGTGGAGAAAAAAAAAAAAAATTTATTACTCACCTCCCCCGGCGTCCTGTCGCGCTCGGGCAGGATGTCGCTCGCTCCGGCAGGCTGTCGCTCGCTCCTCGTCCCCGCCGCAGCATAGCTTTCTGAATGCGGGGTTTGAAATCCCCGCTTCCAGAAAGCTAATACACACGCCGGCAGCCATGACATCATTGAATGGCTGTGATTGGCTAAAGCACACGTGGCTTCAGCCAATCACACTATTCAATGACATCATTGAATGGGTGTGATTGCTAACACGTGCGCCTTCAGCCAATCACAGCCATTCAATGATGTCATTGAATAGTGTGATTGGCTGAAGCCACGTGTGCTTTAGCCAATCACAGCCATTCAATGCTGTCATGGCTGCCGGCGTGTGTCTTAGCTTTCTGGAAGCGGGGATTTCAAGCCCCGCATTCAGAAAGCTATGCTGCGGCGGGGACGAGGAGCGAGCGACAGCCTGCCGGAGCGAGCGACAGCCTGCCGGAGCGCGACAGGACGCCGTGGGAGGTGAGTAAAAAAAATTTTTTTTTTTACACTTTTTTTTTTTGTATTACCGGCGCATAAGACGACCCCCGACTGCAGAGCAGATTTTTCGGGGTTCAAAAGTCGTCTTATACGCCGGTATATACGGTATATAAAGATGCATACACATACACACACACACACACACACACACACATATATATATATAAAGATATAAACAGATTTTTTTTTTTTTATAAATCAATCTTTATTGAGTTTTATATTTTTTCCAACATTAAACCCAGAGGGTCTAGACATAGTAGCACATTAATATGACGAACTTCAATGGAATGGAATACATCAAAATCTCGCCTTTGCCATCCGCTATTGTACGACTATAAGTCAGTATGTCTGAACCTCTATTAACACATCTATATCTGCGAAACAATAGTGTTCTAAACATTTGTAAATAAAGAACAGGGGTGGGGGTAAGGGAAACTCACAGGGCGAGGGGTTGGGGGGGGGGGAAGGGAGGGGGGGGGGGGGTAAATGCTCCTACCTTCTATCTTCCATCTCCAGTCTCTTTGTTTGTTTCAAAGGGTTCCCGGGGCTCTCCCATCCGACCTGCTTGGTATGATTAATGTCCACTTCGTCCGTCCATCCTCTGTCCGGGGCATCTCCGTGTTCGGCAACCACATGTGAAGAGGTGGGGTCTCTACCCTCTTTCCTATCTTTATGACCCGTTGGGCTTTCTGATAGCGTATTCGTTATGTTATGTTTGAATGCTTCTTTTTAAGGTATCCGCTTCCAGGGTGTCCACATTTCCACAAAAACGTCCCGCCTCCCGCTTTTCCAGCTGGAGAGTTCCTCTAGGTTGCAAATTAAGTCAACCTTCTCTTTCCACTGTGCGATTGAGGGAGGAGATTTTTGTAGCCACATTAAAGGAATCAGTGCTTTCGCTGCGTCAATAAGAATTGCAATTAATCTGTCTTTGAGCGGATGGAAATCCGCAGATGTTTTCCACAGGAAAACTTTTTCTGCTGTTAGGACCAAACCCGGTTTTATAGTCCTCAGTGTATTCTCCACCTTTCTCCAGAAGTTAAGTAGTTTTGTGCAGTCCCACCAGATATGTCGAAAGGATCCCGTTGTGATGTCACACCTCCAGCACCTGTCGTGGGGCGCTAATTTGTATGCGTGTAGCCATTGAGGGGTTTTGTACCACCTCGATGGTAGTTTGTAATGTCCCTCTTGAAGAAGGACACACGGAGAGAGGCCGAAGGATAGCTTAAGGGTGAGTTTTACCTCTGCTTCTGATAGGGATACGTTCAGCTCCTTCTCCCATGAGTTAATAAAACCTGGTCTAGAGGTTGTTGATGCTGAGATAAATTTCCTGTGGATGTGTGAGATTATTTTATGGCGCGGGAATCCCTTTTCTATTGCTTTTTCAAATGTAGTTGTTGGTCTAGTTGATTTGTAAGACTTAAGAAAGTTCTCTAGAGTCTTTATCACGTGTGCTTTCTGTAGAAATGGGAGTTGGACATCCGGGCATAGTGTTTGTAGGATTTCACCAGCTTCTTTGTGTGCTAGTACCTGGATGTCCCCCACTCTTAGCTCCGGCAAACGCTTCCAAATCCCTCTAGTCACAGGGTCTGTGGGGATGTTCATTAGTTTGCATAGGGTTCCTATTGGGGCCACTGGGGATGGGTCTGGGGCTAGTGTGTTTTTCAGTTTATCCCAGGCCTCACAGGGGCCCTTCAGCAAAGGGTGGAAATTCTTGGAATTATATTGGGTCCTTCTTGGGAGCCAGAGATCTTCTATCAGGGTCTCTCCGTATGTGCTCCCTGCTAATTGTTGCAGCATTGGGTCTCTTACGGGGCTCACCAGCTCCAGCCAGTAGCTCAGCTGTGAGGCTCTATATACCTCGTAAACGCATGGCATGTCAATTCCCCCCTCCCATCTCCTCTTGATCAGCGTGTTATGGGCTAAGCGGGGTCTTTTCTGTTTCCATACGTAGCTGGAGAATGTCATGCGTATGTTTTTGAAAAATACATTGGGTATATGGATAGGGAGCATGCGTATTTTGTAGGTAATGGTTGGCATAACATAAGATTTTATGATATTTTTTCTACCAAACCAAGAGATATATGGAATATCAAATGAGCGGAGCAGATTCTTGACCTGTATGAGGAGTGGTTGAAAGTTCACGGCGAAGAGGTTTTCGGCTTTTTTAGTAATCTTTATGCCTAGGTAATCTATGGAGGATTCGGACCACACGAATGGTGTATTAGCTTTTAATGATTCACTGCTGGCCTTTGGGACTGAGACGTTTAGTATGTTGGATTTGGAGTAGTTGACCTTAAAATCTGAGATTTCTCCAAATTTCTCTAAAAGTGATATTAGGTTCGAGATCCCTTTTTCCGGTTCCGTGAGCAGGAACATAATATCGTCCGCAAACGCGGCCAGCTGGAGCGAGTGCGGCCCGACAGAGATCCCTTTTATTCCTGGGTGAGATCTCACTTTTTGTAGAAGGGGTTCCAAAGCTAGCACGAACAGCGTCGCGGAAAGTGGACACCCTTGGCGGGTGCCATTCCGAATGTCAAAGGTGGGGGAGAGGGTATTGTTAATACTCAATCTTGCATGCGGGTTACTATATAATGCAAATATTGCAGATATGAATGCTGGGGGGAAATTAAATTTCTCTAGAGCGATCTTCATATACAACCAGTTGACTCGGTCGAACGCTTTTTCAGCGTCTGTTCCTATCAATAACATTGGGATCTTTTTTGATTGTGCGTATCTGACCGCATGAAGCAGTCTGTAGCAGTTTTCTTTTCCTTCCCTGCCTCTAATGAAACCTGTCTGCTCCCTATTTATCAGAGAAGGGATAAGGTCCTCCATTCTCTTAGATAAAAATTTGGCCCACAGTTTTACGTCCAAATTAATTAAAGAAATGGGTCTGTAACTAGCGCATGCTTCTGGATCCTTGTTGTCCTTATGGATGAGTATTATGTGGGCTTCCTGTGCTTGTGTGGGTAATCTACTTCCTTGTAGTAGGGAGTTAAATAGTTCTTTTAGTCTTGGGGCTAGTGATGTTTTGAAGGTTTTGTAATAAGCCGGTGATAGGCCATCAGGCCCTGGGGATTTACCCGACGGACTCGAAGTGATTAAATCTTCAACTTCCTGATCTGTCGCTTGGGACAGCAGGGTCTGTGAGACCTCATCCCCTAATTTTGGTAATTTGACTGTGCTCAAGAATAGATCAATTCTCTTTTTGAGGGCCCCTTGCTCGGTCGCTCCTTCCCCTCCTCTTAGATTGTATAGTTGCGAATAAAAGTGCTGGAAAGCTTTAGCTATTTCCTGGGATGAGGTAACCTTGGTTCCTGTTTGGTTTTTGACCGAGCTAATGAAATTCCGTGACCTTGATTTTTTGAGCATGGCTGTCATAAACCTGCTCCCCTTATTTCCATGAAAATACACAGTCTGCTTCAGGAAGAGGTGTCTCTTGTTGAACCTTACCTCCAATAGACGTTTAAGGTCTCGTCTCTTGGAAGTCAGTTCCTCCTGTACCTTTATGGTATGTGACAATTTTGATGTTTGCTCCAATTTTGCTATCTGCGATAATAGGCTATCAATCTCCCTCTGTTGAAGTTTTTTCAGTCTGGATCCCAGGTGATATGAGGGCCCCCCTCATGACGGCTTTATGAGCCTCCCACACCACGGGATATTCCATATCCTCAGTAGTGTTCACGTGGAAGTATTCTTCTATTAATTCAGTTAGTTTGGCTCTCTCCGTCTCCGAGTCCAGCAAAGACTCATTTAATCACCATCTCCATTCCCCGGGCCCTTCCGAGCCTATTTTAACATCTACGTGTGTGGGGGGCGTGGTCTGAGATTGATATTATATCGATATTTGTTTTTACTACTTTTGTCAGGAGGCTCGAGGAGATAAAAACATAGTCTAACCTCTGATAGGATAGATGGATTTGTGAATAAAATGTGAAGTCCTTCGAGGAGGGGTTTAGCATTCGCCATGCGTCTACGGTGCCCAATTCTAGTAATGCTTTGTTCAATTTGTTTAGGCACCCCCGCGAGACCTGGGATTTTCCTCTTGATGAGTCTAGGATAGGGTTCAGAGTTACGTTCCAGTCTCCCCCGGCTATTATATACCCCTCTGCGAACTCCTTTAATATTTTAATCTGTTTGATTAACCACTCGGTTTGGTTGACGTTCGGGGCGTACATGTTGGCGATGGTTATTTTTACGTTATTAATTGTGCCTTTTAGTAGGAGGACCCTCCCCATTTCGTCTGAGTATTCCCCTGTATGGACAAAGTTAATGGATCTGTGGAATAGTGTGGAGACACCCTTGGAAGCGGAGTGAGGATGTGAACTGTGGAAGGCCTGGGAGAATGCCTTACCTGGCAAGGCAATGCATTTTCCCCCCTTAAAATGTGTCTCCTGTAGAAGGAGGATTTTGGTGTTGTACCTTTTCACAAGCTGTGCTATGTTGAATCTCTTCTGTGGCGTGTTGAGGCCCCGGACATTGAAGGACGTGATGCGAAGTGCTTCTGTGGACATTGCGTTCCAAGTCGGACGTGACAGCCAAAGGAAGTCTCGAATCCTGCTCAAGAGATACAGAGGTTATAGCAATAAAATACGTTAATGATATTGTTTCTATACTCTCCTATCAAGTCGTTCTAACCCTTTGTTATCTTGGCTCAATTTAGGTGGAGATTTAGCGTTTTCGTTTCAATGGGGAGTGATGAAATAAGCTGCTCTGGGAAAGAGACTGGGAGGAAGAGCAGGTAGGCGAAAAAGGGACTTGGAAAGGGAAGAAGGGAATAGGAAGGTGTAGAAAGTAAATATAACTAGTATACTTTACGGTCGGAAGTATAGCAACAAACACCCTCTAGTGAGGGCACGGACGTATGCGGTAAACTCTAGGCTACGTCCGTAAAAAACTTGGAGAGGTGCTTTTATTATAAAGTCCTCTTTAAACTTCTCTCTGCCTGATCGGGTTGAGGCGCCCAGGCATCCTGATTAGAGATGAGCGAACGTACTCGGATAAGCACTACTCGTCCGAGTAATGTGCTTTATCCGAGTATCTCTCTGCTCGTCCTGAAAGATTCGGGGCGCTCCGCTGCTGACAGGTGAGTCGCAGCGGGGAGCGGGGCAGAGCGGGCGGGAGAGAAGGAGAGAAAGATCTCCCCTCCGTTCCTCCCGCTCTCCCCTCCAGCTCCCCGCTCTGCAGCGCATCCCGAATCTTTCAGGACGAGCGGAGAGGCACTCGGATAAAGTACATTACTCGGACGAGTAGTGCTTATCTGAGTACGTTCGCTCATCTCTAATCCTGATCCTTAATGGGTAACGTTTCAAGTTCCTTCTTCAGGTGCAAGTGGAATGGTTAGACCCGTAGCGGGCCTAAGCTTCTGTCAAACTTTATGTTGCCCTGAATGCTGAACTGGACAAACCAACAGTGGGGGGGGGGGGGGATGGTTAACTGCATAATGCTAGGTGAGGGGTCTTCTCCCCTCACTCATCCTTTTAAGCTGGGGTTCAAAGTCCACCTTGAGGACCTAGTTGTTCCTTCAGGTGTCGCCGTTTTCCCCATCTTCTTTGGTTCTTTTCTTTTGTTTGTTCTTTGGGGATTTTGCTTGTCCCACTAGGCTCCACGTGTCAGGTAATGCTAATTTGGGCATGCTGGGGAATTCCGGGAGCGGCAACCAGTTAGGGAGATCAATGGGTTCTAAGTCCAAATGTTGCCAGCACATCTGAAGGTCCTCAGGTGTGCGGATGTTGTGTCTCTTGCCCTTGTACGTTATTCCCAGCCCGAAGGGGAACAACCACGCATACCTGATATTCTTGGACCTCAAGATGTCCAATAGGGGACGTAGTAGGCGTCTCTTAGCTAATGTTGTGGGGGACAAGTCCTGAAAGATCTGTATGTCCGCATCGGCGTATTTCAAGTTTCTGCTATTCCTTGCTGCTTCTAGGATGGCGGCGGCATCCGGGAAGGCCAGAAATTTACATATGATATCCCTCGGTGGGTCAGAGGCTGCAGGTTGTGGTCTCAGCGCCCTATGTGCTCTCTCGATTGCCATAGTGGCCGCTCTATCTGTACCCACTAGTGAGGAGAAGATTTCCTTCAGCACTTTCGGTATTGCCTCTGCCGCCCACGATTCTGGGATGCCTTTTATACGCACATTGCTGCGGCGGCTGCGGTTCTCCAGGTCTTCTTGGATGAGGAGCGTTTTGTTTAAATATGAGTGTTGGTCCTTCAGAATTTGCTCCATCTCCAGGGAATGTGATGTTATAGCTGCAGATGTGCACTCGAGGTCCTCTACCCGTCTCCCCAGCTGTCTCAAGTCCTCCTTGATCTCTGCTAAGTCGGCTCTCACAGGTTTCATAGCTTTGGCCATCAGTTCTTTCATAAATCCCCTGGAAATCTGGACCCCATCTTCTTCCTCCGAGGAGGACTCATCCCCTCTCTCAGCCTCCGACATAGCGGCGGTGACTGGCGTCAACTTGCCTGCGGGACGGGGGGAGCGTGCGCTCCGTTCTTTCAGGTATTTCTGCATACCCGTCTGGCCCCGAGCTTGGCGAGGGGTCCCCATCTGTTTTCCACTCTTTTCTTTGCTTATTTTACCCATTTTGGGTTAGTGTAGCTTCTGCAGGATGTCTGTATCGGCGCCTCTGTGATGGATCTTTCAGCCTAAGCTGCCATCACCTTTCGGCTCTGCCGATATAAACAGATTTAATACCATTATTAAAATTATTTTTTTCTAAAACCTCATCCGAACCAGCTGGTATTAGTGTATTTAAAGGCCCTTTATTCCAGCATCCCACACGGGAAAAGGATGGGGGCAATTGAAAAGATTCTTCATGAAGATCCTCTCATGCCCAAGAACCAGGCTTCATTCATTAAGGAATCTTTATCGTTCATTCTTAAGAACAATTATTTTACCTATAATAAAAAATTCTATAAACAGCAACAGGAAACGGCGATGGGAGCGAAATTCACCCCCCCCGTACGCAAACCTATATATATATGTACATTTGAAGAAGAGTTTTTTAATGATAGTAGAATCAAGTTCCACAAGAGATTATTGACGATATTATCATTATATGGGAAGGGAACAGGATGACAACTATTTTAGCTATATAAAAATGGATGTGTGTATATATATATATATATATATATATATATATGATATAAACAGATTTAATACCATTATTAAAATTACATTTTTTCTAAAACCTCATTCAGACCAGCTGGTATTGGTGTATTTAAGTCTAGAACATTTCTTTTCTTCTCAGTTGACTAATGGAATGGGACGGTATACGCTCTAGTGGAGTGACTTTGAGACATGTCGTCTGATGATTATGGACCTCCGAAAAATGACAGGATACACCATGTTTATTGACTTCCCTTCTAATATTAAACTTAAGGTGCATTCCCACGAATGTATATCGGCTCGTTTTCACGCCGAGCTGATATACGTTGTCCTCGTGTGCAGGGGGGGGGGGGGAGGATGGAAGAGCCAGGAGCAGGAACTGAGCTCCCGCCCCCTCTCTGCCCCCTCTGCACTATTTTCAATGAAAGTAGGTGGGACGGGAGCGGGGCTAAGTTCCGAGGATTAGCCTCGACCCCATCCCACCTCTCCCCATTGCAAATAGTGCAGAGGGGTGGAGAGGAGGCAGAGAGGGGGCGGAGGCTCAGTTCCTGCTCCTGGCTCTTCCATCCCCCCCCCCCCCCCCCGTGCAGAGAGAGAGACGACGTATATCGGCTCGGCGTGAAAACCGAGCCGATATACGTTCGTGTGAATGCACCCTTATGGCTACAAACCTGACCTCTAAGTACATTTTTTGACATATTTCAAGCCACAAGGGCATTCTAATAAATAAACAGCAAATGTAGTGTCACAGCTCAATCTCTATCTAGAGAAAATTGTTTTTTTCCTCCCCCCATTTCAATACATTTTCTATTCTGTATAATATCCGGACGACATTTACAGTTTTTCTTCTTTCACTTAAATATCTCCGCCCCCAGATCACTACTATGTGTCATATTACTCTACAGCCAGGATGTTCTGTATCGTTTTATTTCTTCTAAACACCAATTTGGGATTCTTACTAACGGATTCAGTGAGGATCGGCTCATCACCCAAAATACTCCAATTCTTGGTAATAATTTTCCTAATTGGTGGCTACAAGATGTAGTGATAAAACACGGTCCCATATTTTTCACTTTATCCCTTTTTATGTCCCCTTTTCTCCATCATGCTTGGCCCTATTAATAGATACTTTCTCTCCTACTTCTTTTTCTTCTAATATTCTACCATAGGCGGAATCAATTAATTTTCTGGATATTTCTTTTCTAAAAAGCGCTTCTTCAGATCCTGGGCTTGATTTCTAAAATCTTCATCCCCAGAACAGTTCCTGCGTATTCTTTTTAATTGTCCAAATGGATTATTTATAGAGATGAGCGAGCGTACTCGGAAAAGCACTACTCGCTCGAGTAATGTGCTTTATCCGAGTATCGCTGTGCTCGGGTCTGAAGATTCGGGTGCCGCTGCGGCTGACAGGTGAGTCGCAGCGGGGAGCAGGGGAGAGCGGGCGGGAGAGAAAGATCTCCCCTCCGTTCCTCCCCGCTCTCCCCTGCAGCTCCCCGCTCCGTAATCCGTAATCTTCAGGGACGAGCACAGCGATACTCGGATAAAGCACATTACTCGAGCGAGTAGTGCTTTTCCGAGTACGCTCGCTCATCCCTAATTATTTACCTTCCAATGTCGCGCATGACAGCTATAGAAGTCAACATAACTGCTGCTATTGACCTTCTTAAAATGGGTTTTAGTGATCATTTTATGTGAATCATGACTAGGTTCCAGGTCCAGAAATACTATTTGGCTTGAATTAATATTATCAGTAAATCTAAGATTATAATTATTGCTATTAAAGGGGTTGTCCCGCAGAAACAAGTGGGGTTAAGCACTTCTGTATGGCCATATTAATGCACTTTGTAATATACATTGTGCATTAAATATTGGCCATACAGAAGTTATACACTTACCCCCTCCGGAGCTGGCGTCCCCGTCTCCATGGCGACGACTGAAGCCTTCTTCTCTGGTCGCTGCAACAGTCGCTCCTGGTGGCTCCGGGCTCACGAGCTGCGTCCTGGCTCCTCCCCCTTCTCAGCGTCATCACGTAGCCCCGCCCCCATCACGTGGTGCCGATCAGCCAATGAGGTGGCTGTAATCGGCAGTGGAGCTCAGACTGGAGAAGAACATCCATGGTGCACTATGGGAGAAGACCCGCAGTGCACCATGGGAGAAGACCAGCGGTGCACCTTGGGAAATGACGGCGGCCATCTTGGAAGAAGATTTTTATAACTTCATGAAACAGCTTCAAGGTGAGTAGAAACGCTCTAAAAAAAACGATTTACATGGGTAGTTTGTGATGCTTGCTTAACATGGGGGACTGGGGTGTGAAAATTTTTTTCGTTTTGGCCGTGGGACAACCCCTTTAAGTTCTCTAACAAAATTTCCTAATTCATCCTGGTTCCCTTCCCATATAATGATAATACCGTCAATAAATCTCTAGTGGAACTTGATTCTACTATCATTAAAAAACTCTTCTTCAAATGTACCCATATATAGGTTTGCGTACGCGGGGGTGAATTTCGCTCCCATCGCCGTTTCCTGTTGCTGTTTATAGAATTTTTTATTATAATATTATAATACACGAATACCAGCTGGTTCGGATGAGGTTTTAGAGGAAATTAAATTTTAATGGTATTAAATCTGTTTTTATATATTATATATTATACATATGTATCCATCTTTATATAGCTTAAATAGTTTTAGTTAAAAAAAAAAAATATTATAAAGAATAATGGTCATTATTAGAGATGAGCGAGCACCAAAATGCTCGGGTGCTCGTTACTCGGGACGAAATTATCGCGATGCTCGAGGGTTCGTTTCGAGTAACGAACCCCATTGAAGTCAATGGGCGACCCGAGCATTTTTGTATCTCGCTAAGGTTTTCATGTGTGAAAATCTGGGCAATTCAAGAAAGTGATGGGAACGACACAGCAACGGATAGGGCAGGCGAGGGGCTACATGTTGGGCTGCATCTCAAGTTCCCAGGTCCCACTATTAAGCCACAATAGCGGCAAGAGTGGGCTCCCCCCCCCTCCCAACAACTTTTACTTCTGAAAAGCCCTCATTAGCAATGCATACCTTAGCTAAGCACCACACTACCTCCAACAAAGCACAATCACTGCCTGCATGACACTCCGCTGCCACTTCTCCTGGGTTACATGCTGACCCCCCCCCCCCACACCGCACACCAAAGTGTCCCTGCGCAGCCTTCAGCTGCCCTCATGCCACACCACCTTCATGTCTATTTATAAGTGCGTCTGCCATGACGAGGAACCGCAGGCACACACTGCAGAGGGTTGGCACGGCTAGGCAGCGACCCTCTTTAAAAGGGGCCGGGCGATAGCCCACAATGCTGTACAGAAGCAATGAGAAATATAATCCTGTGCCACCGCCATCAGGAGCTGCACACGTGGGCATAGCAATGGGGAACCTATGTGCCACACACTATTCATTCTGTCAAGGTGTCTGCATGCCCCAGTCAGACCGCGGTTTTTTATAAATAGTCACAGGCAGGTACAACTCTGCAATGCGAATTCCGTGTGCACCCACAGCATGGGTGGCTCCCTGGAACCCACCGGCGGTACATAAAAATATCCCATTGCATTGCCCAACACAGCTGAGGTAGTAATGTTGTGCTTAATGCAGGTGGGCTTCGGCCCACACTGCATGCCCCAGTCAGACTGGGGTTCTTTACAAGTGGAAACAGATGCATTTACAAGTCCCTGTGGACCGACAGCATGGGTGGGTGCCAGGAAGCCACCGGCGGTACATAAAAATATCCCATTGCATTGCCCAACACAGCTGAGGTAGTAATGTCGTGCTTAATGCAGGTGGGCTTCGGCCCACACTGCATGCCCCAGTCTGACTGGGGTTCTTTACAAGTGGAAACAGATGCATTTACAAGTCCCTGTGGACCGACAGCATGGGTGGGTGCCAGGAAGCCACCGGCGGTACATAAAAATATCCCATTGCATTGCCCAACACAGCTGAGGTAGTAATGTCGTGCTTAATGCAGGTGGGTTTCGGCCCACACTGCATGCCCTAGTCAGACTTGGGTTCTTTAGAAGTGGAAACAGATGCATTTATAATTCCCTGTGGACCCACAGCATGGGTGGCTCCCTGGAACCCACCGGCGGTACATAAAAATATCCCATTGCATTGCCCAACACAGCTGAGGTAGTAATGTCGTGCTTAATGCAGGTGGGCTTCGGCCCACACTGCATGCCCCTGTCTGACTGGGGTTCTTTAGATGTGCTTTCAGATGCATTTATAATTCTCTGTGGACCCACAGCATGGGTGGGTGCCAGGAAGCCACCGGCGGTACATAAAAACATCCCATTGCATTGCCCAACACAGCTGAGGTAGTAATGTCGTGCTTAATGCAGGTGGGCTTCGGCCCACACTGCATGCCCCAGTCAGACTGGTAATATGTACCTTAACAGTAACCGCGTTGGTGGTAATGTGTTGGTGACTGCGGACCTAGTAGCGCGGTTTTATTTTGTTGGTTTTCGGAATGTGGCCAGGATTAAGTGGGCTGTGGCGGGGGATGTTTTTGAGGCACAATGTGTCCTCTCCACGTGTCCGTGGTTATATGCACCTTAACAGTAACAGCGTTGGTGGGAAATGGCCTCGCCGCCATCATGTCTTTGGGAAGCCTCTGTTTCCACACCCCAGAGACATACCATTAGCAGCGGTATAGGCAGAGCCCATAATTAGTAACATTTCAGCCGTAGCATTAGGACAGGCCCCACTAACATATCACTAGCAGCATTATAGGGGGAGCACAGTATGCGTTCCATTTCAGTAATAGTAGCACTCAAGACAGGCCCCAGTAACAATTCCGAAGCAGCAGTATAGTGGGAGCGCAGTCTTCGTTCCATTTCAGTAGCTGCAGTATAGACAAGGCACAAGTTACATTTATGTAGCTAAAGTGTAGGCCAACCCCACACACCTTTCTGTACCATGAGTGCAGGCGAAGAACATAGAAATTGCTATGATTACACTGTAGGCGAGGGGCCACAAAAATTGCTGTATCAACAGTACTAATGTACATCCAAAAAATTGGCCATGGCCAACCAAGAGGGCAGGTGAAACCTATTAATCGCTTTGGTTAATGTGGCTTAAGTGGTAACTAGGCCTGGAGGCAGCCCAGTTTAACGAAAAATTGGTTCAAGTTAAAGTTTCAACGCTTTTAAGAGCATTGAAACGTATAAAAAGTGTTTAGAAAAATTATATGAGTGAGCCTTGTGGCCCTAAGAAAAATTGCCCGTTCGGCGTGATTACGTCAGGTTTCAGGAGGAGGAGCAGGAGGAGGAGGAGGAGGAATATTATACACAGATTGATGAAGCAGAAATGTCCCCATTTTGGATGGTGAGAGAGAACGTAGCTTCCATCCGCGGGTGCATAATACGTATTGCTTAGGTATCGCTGCTGTCCGCTGGTGCAGAAGAGAAGTCTGGGGAAATCCAGGCTTTGTTCATCTTGATGAGTGTAAGCCTGTCGGCACTGTCGGTTGACAGGTGGGTACGCTTATCCGTGATGATTCCCCCAGCCACACTAAACACACTCTCTGACAAGACGCTAGCCGCAGGACAAGCAAGCACCTCCAGGGCATACAGCGCGAGTTCAGGCCACGTGTCCAGCTTCGACACCCAGTAGTTGTAGGGGGCAGAGACGTCACGGAGGACGGTCGTGCGATCGGCTACGTACTCCCTCACCATCCTTTTACAGTGCTCCCGCAGACTCAGCCTTGACTGGGGAGCGGTGACACAGTCTTGCTGGGGAGCCATAAAGCTGGCAAAGGCCTTGGAGAATGTTCCCCTGCCTGCGCTGTACATGCTGCATGATCTCTGCGCCTCCCCTGCTACCTGGCCCTCGGAACTGCGCCTTCTGCCACTAGCGCTGTCGGATGGGAAGTTTACCATCAGTTTGTCCACCAGCGCCCTGTGGTATAGCATCATTCTCGAACCCCTTTCCTCTTCGGGAATGAGAGTGCAAAGGCTCTCCTTATACCGTGGGTCGAGCAGTGTGTACACCCAGTAATCCGTAGTGGCCAGAATGCGTGTAACGCGAGGGTCACGAGAAAGGCATCCTAACATGAAGTCAGCCATGTGTGTCAGGGTACCTGTACGCAACACATGGCTGTCTTCACTAGGAAGATCACTTTCAGGATCCTCCTCCTCCTCCTCTTGCTCCTCCTCAGGCCATACACGCTGAAAGGATGACAGGCAAGCAGCATGGGTACCCTCAGCAGTGGGCCAAGCTGTCTCTTCCCCCTCCTCCTCATCCTCCTCATGCTCCTCCTCCTCCTCCTGAACGCGCTGAGATATAGACAGGAGGGTGCTCTGACTATCCAGCGACATACTGTCTTTCCCCGGCTCTGTTTCCGAGCGCAAAGCGTCTGCCTTTATGCTTTGCAGGGAACTTCTCAAGATGCATAGCAGAGGAATGGTGACGCTAATGATTGCAGCATCGCCGCTCACCACCTGGGTAGACTCCTCAAATTTTCCAAGGACCTGGCAGATGGCTGCCAACCAGGCCCACTCTTCTGTAAATAATTGAGGAGGCTGACTCACACTGCGCCGCGCAAGTTGGAGTTGGTATTCCACTTTAGCTCTACGCTGCTCATAGAGTCTGGCCAACATGTGGAGCGTAGAGTTCCACTGTGTGGGCACGTCGCACAGCAGTCGGTGCACTGGCAGATTAAACCGATGTTGCAGTGTCCGCAGGGTGGCAGCGTGCGTGTGGGATTTGCGGAAATGTGCGCAGAGCTGGCGCACCTTTCCGAGCAGGTATGACAAGTGGGGGTAGCTTTTCAGAAAGCGCTGAACCACCAAATTAAAGACATGGGCCAGGCATGGCACGTGCGTGAGGCTGCTGAGCTGCAGAGCCGCCACCAGCTTACGGCCGCTGTCACACACGACCATGCCCGGTTGGAGGCTCAGTGGCGCAAGCCAGCGGTCGGTCTGCTCTGTCAGACCCTGCAGCAGTTCGTGGGCCGTGTGCCTCTTCTCTCCTAAGCTGAGTAGTTTCAGCACGGCCTGCTGACGCTTGCCCACCGCTGTGCTGCCACGCCGCGTGACACAGACTGCTGGCGACGTGCTGCTGACACATCTTGATTGCGAGACAGAGGTTGCGTTGGAGGAGGAGGAGGAAGGTGCTTTAGTGGAGGAAGCATACACCGCCGCAGATACCACCACCGAGCTGGGGCCCGCAATTCTGGGGGTGGGTAGGACGTGAGCGGTCCCAGGCTCTGACTCTGTCCCAGCCTCCACTAAATTCACCCAATGTGCCGTCAGCGAGATATAGTGGCCCTGCCCGCCTGTGCTTGTCCACGTGTCTGTTGTTAAGTGGACCTTGGCAGTAACCGCGTTGGTGAGGGAGCGTACAATGTTGCGGGAGCCGTGGTCGTGCAGGCCTGGGACGGCACATCGGGAAAAGTAGTGGCGACTGGGAACCGAGTAGCGCGGGGCAGCCGCCGCCATCATGCTTTTGAAAGCCTCCGTTTCCACAAGCCTATACGGCAGCATCTCTAGGCTGATCAATTTTGCAATGTGCACGTTTAACGCTTGAGCGTGCGGGTGCGTGGCGTCGTACTTGCGCTTGCGCTCAAACTGTGGCGCTAGCGACGTCTGGACGCTACGCTGACAGATATTGCTGGATGGGGCCGAGGACAGCGGAGGTGAGGGTGTGGGTGCAGGCCAGGAGACGGTAGTGCCTGTGTCCTCAGAGGGGGGTTGGATCTCAGTGGCAGGTTGGGGCACAGGGGGAGAGGCAGTGGTGCAAACCGGAGGCGGTGAACGGGCATCGTCCCACCTTGTGGGGTGCTTGGCCATCATATGCCTGCGCATGCTGTTGGTGGTGCCTCCCCAGCTGATCTTGGCGCGACAAAGGTTGCACACCACTGTTCGTCGGTCGTCAGGCATCTCTGTGAAAAACTTCCACACCGTAGAGCACCTTGACCTGTGCAGGGTGGCATGGCGCGAGGGGGCGCTTTGGGAAACAGTTGGTGGATTATTCGGTCTGGCCCTGCCTCTACCCCTGGCCACCGCACTGGCTCGGCCTGTGCCCACACCCTGACTTGGGCCTCCGCGTCCTCGCCCGCGTCCACGTCCTATAGGCCTACCCCTACCCCTCAGCATGGTGTATTACCAGTGATTTGATTTCCCAGGCAGGAAAGAAAGTGGCGCAAGCCTGCAGCCAAAATAGAATTTTTTCCCTTGTTTTTCAAAGGACAAGCCACACTGCGTGTATTCAATGAATACTACTAAGTTTAATAACTGTGTTGTGGCCCTGCAAATGTGTCAGAGAACTGCAGTGATGCAAAGTTATTTGCTACAGCAGATCAGGGATTTCCCATGCAGGAAAAAAATTGGCGCAAGCCTGCAGTAAAACGTAGCTGGCTGCGTCTGATTTTTTTTAACGTTCTGTACGCAGCACACACGTACCCAGAGCCCTGAGGACTGTCAGAGGCAGGCGAAATAGAATTTTTTCCCTTGTTTTTCAAAGAAAAAGCCACACTGCGTCTATTCAATGAATAATGTATGTCTTCTGGCCCTGCCTACACAATTCTATCCCTGTAGTATTAATGCCGGGTGCAATGGTCTGCACAGCCTGTTTTGAGAAAAAAAAATAAAAATGCAACACTGCTAACAGCAGCCTGGACAGTACTGCACACGGATAGATGTGGCCCTAGAAAGGACCGTTGGGGTTCTTGAAGCCTACACTCACTGCTAACACTCTCCCTGCCTAACCACCACTTCTGTCCCTATTGCAGGGCGCAATGCTCTGCAGATCCAATTTTGAAAAAAAAAAAAAAAATACAGTGCTAACACAGTACTGCACACTATTAGATGTGGCCCTGAGAAGGACCGTTGGGGTTCTTGAAGCCTACACTAACTCCTAACACTCTCCCTACAGCAGCTCCACCGATATAGCACTTTCCCTCAGCTAACTCACAAGGCATCTGAGGCGAGCCGCGGGAGGGGCTGATTTTTATACTCAGGTGACATCTGATCGCCCCAGCCACTCACAGCAGGGGGGTGGTATAGGGCTTGAACGTCACAGGGGGAAGTTGTAATGCCTTCCCTGTCTTTCAATTGGCCAGAAAAGCACGCAAACGTCTCAGAGAGGAAACTGAAAGTAACCGGAACACCGCGTGGTACTCGTTACGAGTAACGAGCATCCCGAACACGCTAATATTCGCCCGAGCATCAAGCTCGGACGAGTACGTTCGCTGCTCTCGAGTCATTATTCTTGAAATATATTTATATATAAAAACATTTTGAGGAAAAGGAGAAATATATCGTTTGAGATTTTTTACAAAAAATAATCAAAAAAATTCAAATTTTTTTTACATAAATCCTATTTTATAGGAGACATTAGCAAGTTAAAAAATATATATATGTATATTATTCTTATTTTTCTATAGTTTAATGAGCGTTTTGATATTGATGAGGTGGATTGATACAGATGGAGTTACCATATGTTATATGTTAAATATGGCTTAATTGCAGATGGTTTTAGGAAGTGCGAGTGGAACGCATTACGCGTTCCACATGTAGAGAATTCTAGTCATGTGATCATAGACACATGACTAGGTCACATGTTCGGATCTCCTCCCTAGGGAGGACGGACATTCTGATGGCGTCCGCTGCGACTACCACACGGGTCAGTTTTAGGACTGTGTTATATTTTGTGTGTATATAAGACAGATTTTTGTTAATGTGTTTGTATATGTTGCTGAAACGCGTAGCAAAATAAATAGTATTGGTAATTTACGGACCCGTGGTCTGTATCTTTTGGTTTAACCCTTGGAGCGCGGGGAAGATTTTTGCTTTTTTTGTGGTGATCTGTGTTAAGCCCTTGTTATCCAGTGTGCTTACCTTCCCATGCGGCTTCTTGCATTAACAGAGACCAAGGATTTAGGAGGATGAAAGGCAATCAAGCATACTAGGTGCCGGCGGATATTCCTGAGGGGGTAATATACTGAGCACCACGTGAGTGCTATTTATTACTTATTGGAGGCATACATTGGAAAATGATGTTTTTCTACGATGAGGCGCTGATTTATGTCCCCTTTTGCTATTTCCATGAGTTCAAAAATGCAGCTTGAAATTGCTGCAAAAATGCCACGATATCGACCTGCGTTTTCTGGATGCATGTGTAAGTGGCCTTAAAGGGGTTGGCTCGCGGCAGCAAGTGGGGTTATACACTTCTGTATGGCCATATTAATGCACTTTGTAATATACATCGTGCATTAATTATGAGCCATACAGAAGTTATTCACTTACCTGCTCCGTTGCTAGCGTCCCCGTCGCCATGGATCCGTCTAAATTCACTGTCTTCTGGCGTTTTTAGATGCGCTTGCGCAGTCCGGTCTTCTGTCTTGTGAATGGGGCCGCTCGTGCCGGAGAGCTGGTCCCGCGTCGTCATCGTAGCTCCGCCCCGTCACGTGTGCCGATTCTAGCCAATCAGGAGGCTGGAATCGGCAATGGACCGCACAGAGCCCACGGTGCACCATGGGAGAAGACCCGCGGTGCATCGTGGGTGAAGATCCCGGCGGCCATCTTGGAGAAGGAAGAAAGAAGTCGTCGCAGAGCGGGGATTCGGGTAAGTAATATATCTTTTTTTTTTTTAACCCATCCTTTGGGTTTGTCTCGCGCCGAACGGGGGCCTATTGAAAAAAAAAAAAACCTGTTTCGGCGCGAGACAACCCCTTTAAGGTGGTTCATGTTTATTGTTGTTCTTTTGAACCACAATTAAGAAAAACATCTAAGAAAAAACTGCATGCAGTATTTAAAGACCACATGCATTTTTAAGAAACTGCCTACACTATTATAAACTGCATGTGTTTTCGATGCGTTTTTTAATTCTGTGGAAAGTCTGCAATTATATTCAGTAAATCCAGGGAGATGTATATCAGCGATAGATAGATAGATAGATAGATAGATAGATAGATAGATAGATAGATAGATGTGAGATAGATAGATAGATAGATGTGAGATAGATAGATAGATAGATAGATAGATAGATGTGAGATAGATAGATAGATAGATAGATAGATAGATAGATAGATAGGTAGATGAGAAAGAGATAGATATGAGAGATAGATGTGAGAAAGAGAGATAGATGTGAGAAAGAGAGATAGATGTGAGAAAGAGAGATAGATGTGAGAAAGAGAGATAGATGTGAGAAAGAGAGATAGATGTGAGAAAGAGAGATAGATGTGAGAAAGAGAGATAGATGTGAGAAAGAGAGATAGATGTGAGAAAGAGAGAGATGGAGAGATAGATAGATAGATAGATAGATAGATAGATAGATAGATAGATAGATAGATAGATAGATAGATAGATAGATAGATAGATAGTGTAGTAGAGTGAGAGGTGAAGTGTGGGACGGAAGGTACATATCATAGAGACTACTAGCATCCGGGTTGTAAACCCAATCTGTTCCTCACTCCAGTACTGAGTTCCACCTGGCCCAGACAGGTGAGGTGTATAAATGGGTGCAGGTTGCAGTGTGAAGGGGGAGTTCAGAGCTGCCTGGTGTGAAAGACACAGACGCAAAGCAAGCTGAACTGGAGACACCACAACACACTGCAACTGAGGTTTGCTGGGCCTTTGCCACCCTGATTTAAGGACTTGTATGTTTTGCTTTGTTGGACTGTTGGCTTGAAGAAGGACGTTTTCTTCCTGTTTTCTGTTATCTAGAGATTACGAGTGCATTTATGTTATGTTCAGCCCGTAAATTAAAAAAAACGCGGACAGTATTCTGGTTGTGGCCTGCAGTGTGTACCCCTGCGTTGCTACAATAGACACATGCATACCCTGGGGCGGACCACTTCTCTGTGTGAGGAGAGCAGCAGGGCAGGCAGATGTGGCCCCTGTACACTGTGTATGCAGGAGCAGCAGGGTGATGACATCATCACCCCGCTCCGCTCACTCAGTACGGTGTCTGCCTCCCTTTTCCTCTGTTCTTCTTCAGCTTTCTCTCAGGCTAGTCGCACTGCTGGCTGCGTGATTTGTGCGGTGCGGCCGACAACCAGTGCAACCAGCCGGTAATGGACTGAATGTGCATTTGTATATGGCATAAGGTGGCCTCTGGGCTCCCTCAGCGCAGGGGCCTGGTCACCACTGTGACCCTTAACAGTATGCCTATGCTACAGACATTTCTAGATTCCATCACCTCTCCAGTGACATCATCTGTTATTACCATAGATTAGAATGATATAATGTGACATCATCAGAATCTCTCACCTCTCCAGTAAGCTGGAAGAGTATCTCTAGGATGACTCTTAATACACTTTCTGCCATCTTCTTTCTGTCTTCCTCCATCTTTAATGAATTAATCATGTAGGGGCCTGAATGGAGAAAATATGAACAAATATAAAAACCAACAACATAAAAATACATTTACTGGTGATAACAATAAGAAACATTTAACCCCTAAAGGACATGCATGGCCTTTTTTTCCACTTTCGTCCCCCCCCCAACCCTTAAAAAATTGTAACTCCTTTATTTATCCATGGACGTCGCTGTATGAGGGCTTGTTTTTTGCTGGACGAGTTGTATTTTTCAATTCTTCTATCTAATGTACCATATAATGCACTGAAAAACGGTAAAAAAAATCTAAGTGTAGTAAAATGGAAAAAAAAAATGACATTCCAACATTTTTCGGTGCGTCTTGTTTCTACGGCATTAAAAATGACTCGATAATTTAATCATACGGGTCAGTACAATTACTATGATACAAAACTTTTTTTTTTGCCGTACTACTTTTATTGGTTTTCACATATTGTACATTTAATTTTTTAAAATTATTTTCTGCCGTCATCTTCTGCGCCCAATAACATTTTTATTTTTCCATCAACATAGTTGTGCGAGGGCTCATTTTTTGCAGGACATCCTGTAGTTTCTGTTGGTACTATTTTGTAATACATACGACTTTTTAATAGCTTTTTATTTCATTGTTTCTTGGAGACACGATGACCAAAAAAATGCATTTCTGGTGTTATTTTTTTTTCTGATGACGTTCACCGTGCGGGGTAAATAAGGCATTAATTTGATAGATCAGACTTTTATGCAGCGATACCAAATATGTATTTTTAATTTATGATTTAGATTCCTTTATTATAAATATGGCAAAACGGTGGTGATTTAAACTTTAATTGCTTTTTTTTTCTACAATTAGTAAAACTTTATTGATCTTGTTTTTACTTTATCTTTAGTCCCCATAGGGGACAACAACCTGCCATAGCCTTACATCATACTGCGTTCGCCAGGCAGTCTATCAGGCTATCCTATGGGGACAGCTTCATGGGCATTCTGCTATGACACCTGTACAGCTCCCTGCAATCTCACAATTGACAGCGGCATTTAAAGGGTTAGCCGCTTTAATCAGCTGGCTGTCAGAAACAGCCGGCACCCGGGAGATGGGAGATTGCCACACGATGTTCTGCCATACATACCCCAATGCTTAAGAACATAAATGTTTGCCCTGTAGCAGGAAGGAGTTATCCCATTACTTAAAATTACTTACAAACCCCTGTGTACTTCCTGGTTGCTGCTGACCAGGACATGTGACTGCTGCAGCCAATCACTGACTATAAAAGCTCACTGCTGTGGCCAGTGATTGGCTGCCACAGTCACATGTCCTGATCAGCAGCAACCAAGGATGATAGAATGATAGTTAAGCACATTATGGGAAAACCCCTTTAAGTAGATATTAAAGGGAACCTATTAGGAGTTTTATGAAGCCTTAAATACATGCAACAAAAAACCTCCCTTTTCCATCCTAAGGGTGCCGACCCACTAGCGAGATTTTTTTTTTTGCGCTGTGAGCGAGTAAAAATACACGCCTTACCGCGCAACACCAGCCCCATTGAAAACATAATGAGTATTCGCAGACTTCTGCCACAGCTATGGCAGAGGTTTCCTTCATCTCGGCGGTCACTGTGGGGATGAAGGAGTCCTCTATCACAGCTGTGGCTTGAAAATCATCCCTAGCTGAAAATCACCTCTCTCTGAAAATCATCCCTGGCTGTTGAAAAAAAAAAATTTTTTTACTTACCTCTCCGCCGCTCTGGCGTGTCCTCCGGCTGGCTCCCCGGTACTGCTGTGAAGCCCATTCAGCAGGCAGGGATTTAAAAATCCCTGCCTACTGAATAGACTATGCTAATTGGCAGAGCGCTCAGCCAATCCCACGCAGCACACAGCCATTCTTCAATGGCGAACCAGACGGAGGACACGACTGAGCAGCAAAGAGGGGAGAATATAATAATTTTTTTTTGCCAGCTAGTTTTTTTGTAACTTCCTAATAACTTTCCTATTGAATGACGAATGGAAATTAAATATATTGCCGTCATTGTTTCACAAGTGTCCTGCAACATGCATCCCCATATATCTACACACTACAATAATAATCATATTACACTACACCTACATCACAGTAATATACTGATCCCACTACACCTACACTACACTAATATACTGATCACACTACACTAATATACTGATCCCACTACACTAATATACTGATCCCACTACACCTACACTACACTAATATACTGATCACACTATACCTACACTACACCAATATTCTGATCCCACTACACCTACACTACACTAATATACTGATCACACTACACCTACACTACACCAATATACTGATCACACTACACCTACACTACACTAATATACTGATCACACTGCACCTACACTACACTAATGTACTGATCCCACTATACCTACACTACACTAATATAGTGATCCCAAAACACCTACACTACACTAATATACTGATCACACTACACCTTACCTACACTAATATACTGATCCCACTACACCTACACTACACTAATATACTGATCACATTACATCTACACTACACTAATATACTGATCACATTACATCTACACCACACTAATCTACTGATCACACTACACCTACACTAATATAATGATCACACTACACCTACACTACACTAATATAATGATCACCCTACACCTACACTAATATGCTGATCCCATTACACCTACACTAAACTAATATACTGATCCCACTACACCTATACTACACTAAGATACTGATTCCATTACATCTACACTACACTAATATACTGATCATGCTCCACCTACACTACACTAATATACTGATCGCACTATATCTACACTACACTAATATACTGATCCCACTCCACCTACACTACACTAATATACTGATCACACTATATCTACACTACACTAATATACTGATCACACTATATCTACACTACACTAATATACTGATCCCACTACACCTACACTACACTAATATACTGATCACACTACACCTACACTACACCTACACTACACTAATAAACTGATCACACCACACCTACACTACACAAATATACTGATCACACTACACCTAGAGTACACTAATACACTGATCACACTACACCTACACTACACTAATGTACTGATCCCACTACACATACACTACACTAATACACTGATCACACTACACCTACACTATACTAATGTACTGATCACACTACACCTACACTACACTAATGTACTGATCCCACTACACTAATACACTGATCCCACTACACCTACACTACACTAATGTACTGATCCCACTACACATACACTACACTAATGTACTGATCACACTACACCTACACTACACTAATGTACTGATCACACTTCACTAATATACTGATCACACTACACCTACACTACACTAATACACTGATCACACTACACCTACACTACACTAATGTACTGATCACACTACACCTACACTACACTAATGTACTGATCACACTACACCTACACTACACTAATGTACTGATCACACTTCACTAATATACTGATCCCACTACACATACACTACACTAATACACTGATCACACTACACCTACACTACATTAATATACTGATCCTACTACACCAATGCACTGAGCACACTACACCTACACTAATATACTGTTCACACTACACTAATATAGTGATCCCACTACACTACACTAATATACTGATCACATTACACCTACACTACACTAATATACTGATCCCACTACACCTACACTACACTAATATACTGATCATATCTACACTACACTAATATACTGATCCCACTACACCTACACTACACTAATATACTGTTCCCACTAAACCTACACTACACTAATATTTTGATCACACTACACCTCCACTCTACTAATATACTGATCACACTACACCTACACTACACTAATATGCTGATCCCACTACACCTACACTACACTAATATACTGATCCCATTACACCTACACTACACTAATATACTGATCCTACTACACTAATATAGTGATCACACTATATCTACACTACACTAAAATACTGATCACACTACATCTACATTAGACTAATATACTGATCCCACTACACCTTCACTAATATACTGATCCTACTACACTAATATACTGATCACACTATATCTACACTAACCTACTGATCACACTACACCTACATTACACTAAAATACTGATCCCACTACACCTACACTACATCAATATAATGATCCCACTACTCCTACACTACACTAATATACTGATCACACTACACCTACACTACACTAATATACTGATCACACTACACCTACACTACACTAATATACTGATTCCACTACACCTACACTACCCTAATATACTGATCCCACTACACCTACACTACACTAATATACTGATCCCACTACACCAATGCACTGATCCCACTACACCAATATACTGATCCCACTACACCTACACTACACTAATATACTGATCCCACTACACCTACACTACACTAATATACTGATCCCAATACACCTACACTATACCTACACTACACTAATATACTTATCCCAATACACCTACACTAAACTAATATACTGATCCCATTACATCTACACTAATATACTGATCACACTACACCTACACTACACTAATATACTGATCCCACTACACTACACTACACTAATATACTGATCCCATTACATCTACACTAATATAAGGATCCCTCTACACCTACACTACACTAATATACTTATCACACTACACCTACACTACCGTAATATACTGATCCCACTCCAACAATATACTATTCACACTAAACCTACACTGCACTAACATACCGGCACATCCGCAGTACAGAATAGAAGACGCTGGACAGGTACGCAGGCGTCAGTGGAAGGGCACAGGGTTGGGTTATGTCTGAAGCAAGTAGGGCAGAGCCGCGCGCTTGCGACCTACGTGGGGCAGAGCCGCGCGGCTGCGACCTACGTGGGGCAGAGCCGCGCGCCTGCGACCTACGTGGGGCAGAGCCGCGCGCCTGCGACCTACGTGGGGCAGAGCCGCGCGCCTGCGACCTACGTGGGGCAGAGCCGCGCACTTGTGACCTACCAGGGGCAGAGCCACGCGACTGCGACCTGCCTGGGACAGAGCTACACTATAAGGACACAGCAGAAAGATGGCGCTATCATCGGCTGCCAGAAGATTCCTGAGGAGGAAGATGGTGGTATTAATAATTACCTCACCAAGCAGCCCTGAAGGGGTTAATCCTCCCTTCCTCCAATGACCTGACATGAGGGGACATACAGACCTCCACTGGCAGAGTCGGACAGCAAGTACAGCAAGTGATCCCACTACACCTACACTACACTAATATACTGATCCCACTACACCTACACTACACTAATATACAGATCACACTACACCTACACTACACTAATATACTGAACCCACTACACCTACACTACACTAATATACTGATCACATAACACCTACACTAATATACTGATCACACTACACCTACCCTACAATATACTGATCACACTACACCTACACTACACTAATATACTAATCACACTACACATACACTACACTAATATACTAATCACACTACACTTACACTACACTAATATACTGATCCCACTACACCTACACTAATATACTGATCCCACTACATCTACACCAATATACTGATCCCACTACATCTACACTAATATACTGATCCCACTACACCTACACTACACTAATATACTGATCACATTACACCTACACTACACTTACACTACACTAATATACTGATCCCACTACACCTACACTAATATATTTATCCCACTACATCTACACTACACTAATATACTGATCCCACTACACCTACACTACACTAATATACTGATCACACAACACCTACTCTACACTAATATACTGATTCCACTACACCTTCACTACACTAATATACTGATTACACTACACCTACACTACACTAATATACTGATCACATTACATCGACACTAATATACTGATCTCACTACACCTACACTAATATACTGATCCCACTACACCTACACTACACTAATATACTGATCCCACTACACCTACACTACACTAATATACTGATCCCACTACACCTACACTACACTAATATACTGATCCCACTACACCTACACTACACTAATATACTGATCCCACTACACCTACACTACACTAATATACTGATCCCACTACACCTACACTATACTAATATACTGATCCCACTACACCTACACTATACTAATATACTGATCCCACTACACCTACACTATACTAACATACTGATTCCACTACACCTACACTACTCTAATATACTGATCCCACTACACCTACACTACACTAATACACTGATCCCAGTACACCTTCACTACACTAATATACTGATCCCACTACACCTACTCTACACTAATATACTGATCCCACTACACCTACACTACAATAATTTACTGATCCCACTACACCTTCACTACACTAATATAGTGATCACACTACACCTACACTACACTAATATACTGATCACATTACATCTACACTACACTAATATACTGATCTCACTACACCTACACTATACTAATATACTGGTCCCACTACACCTTCACTACACTAATATACTGATCCCACTACACCTACACTACACTAATATACTGATCCCACTTTACCTACACTACACTAATATACTGATCCCACTACACCTACACTACACTAATAAACTGATCCCACTACACCTACACTACACTAATGTACTGATCCCACTACACCTAAACTACACTAATGTACTGATCCAACTACACCTACACTACACTTATGTACTGATCCCACTACACCTACACTACACTAATATACTGATCCCACTATACCTACACTACACTAATATACTGATCCCACTACACCTACACTACAATAATATACTGATCACACTACACCTACACTACATTAATATACTGATCACACTACACCTACACTACACTAATATACTGATCACACTACACCTCCACTACACTAATATACTGATCCCACTACAGCTACACTACACTAATATAAGGATCCCTCTACACCTACACTACACTAATATACTGATCCCACTACAGCTACACTACACTAATATGCTGATCCCACTACACCTTCTCTACACTAATATACTGATCCCACTACACCTACACTACACTAATACACTGATCCCACTACACCTTCACTACCCTAATATACTGATCCCATTACACTTACTCTACACTAATATACTGATCCCACTACACCTACACAACAATAATATACTGATCCCACTACACTAATATACTGATCACACTACACCTACACTACACTAATATACTGATCACATTACATCTACACTACACTAATATACTCATCTCACTACACCTACACTACATTAATATACTGATCTCACTACACCTACACTACACTAATATACTGATCCTACTACACCTACACTATACTAATATACTGATCCCACTACACCTACACTACACTAATATACTGATCACATTACACCTACACTACACTAATATACTGATCACATTACACCTACACTACACTAATATACTAAGCCCACTACACCTACCCTACACTAATATACTGATCCCACTACACCTACCCTACACTAATATACTGATAACAATACATCTACACACTAATACACTGATTCCACTACACCTACACTAATATACTGATCCCACTATTCCTACACTACACTAATATACTGATCCCACTACACCTACACTACACTAATATAAGGATCCCACTACACCTACACTACACTAATATACCGATAACAATACATCTACACACTAATATACTGATCCCACTACACCTACACTACACTAATATACTGATCCCACTATTCCTACACTACACTAATATACTGATCCCACTACACCTACACTACACTAATGTACTGATCCTATTACACCTACACTACACTAATGCACTGATCCCACTACAGCTACACTACACTTATATAAGGATCCCTCTACACCTACACTACACTAATATACTGATCCCACTACAGTTACACTACACTAATATGCTGATCCCACTACAGCTACACTACACTAATATACTGATCCCACTACACCTACACTACACTAATATACTGATCCCACTACACCTACACTACACTAATATACTGATCACACTACACCTACACTACACTAATATACTGATCCCACTACAGCTACACTACACTAATATGAGGATCCCTCTACACCTACACTACACTAATATACTGATCCCACTACAGCTACACTACACTAATATACTGATCCCACTACCCCTACACTACACTAATGTACTGATCACACTACACTAATATACTGATCACACTACACCTACACTACACTAATATACTGATCCCACGACACCTACACTACACTAATATACTGATCACACTACACCTCCACTACACTAATATACTGATCACACTTCACCTCCAGTACACTAATATACTGATCCCACTACACCTCCAGTACACTAATATACTGATCCCACTACACCTACACTACAGTAATATACTGATCCCACTACACCTACACTACAGTAATATACTGATCCCACTACACCTACACTACACTAATATACTGATCACACTACACCTCCACTACACTAATATACTGATCACACTACACCTCCACTACACTAATATACTGATCACACTACACCTCCACTACACTAATATACTGATCACACTACACCTACACTACAGTATTATACTGATCACACTACACCTACACTACAGTAATATACTGATCACACTACACTAATATACTGATCCCACTACACCTACACTACAGTAATATACTGATCCCACTACACCTACATTACACTAATATACTGATCCCACTACAGCTACACTACACTAATATACTGATCCCACTACCCCTACACTACACTAATGTACTGATCACACTACACTAATATACTGATCCCACTACACCTACACTACACTAATATACTGATCACACTACACCTCCACTACACTAATATACTGATCCCACTACACCTACACTACAGTAATATACTGATCCCACTAAACCTCCACTACACTAATATACTGATCACACTACACCTCCACTACACTAATATACTGATCACACTACACCTCCACTACACTAATATACTGATCACACTACACCTCCACTACACTAATATACTGATCACACTACACCTCCACTACATTAATATACTGATCACACTACACCTACACTACAGTAATATACTGATCACACTACACCTACACTACAGTAATATACTGATCACACTACACTAATATACTGATCCCACTACACCTACGCTACAGTAATATACTGATCCCACTACACCTACATTACACTAATATACTGATCCCACTACACCTACACTGCAGTAATATACTGATCACACTACACCTACACTACACTAATATACTGATCCCACTACACCTACACTACAGTAATATACTGTTCACACTACACTAATATACTGATCACACTACACCTACACTACACTAATATACTGATCACACTACACCTACACTACAGTAATATACTGTTCACACTACACTAATATACTGATCACACTACACCTACACTACACTAATATACTGATCACACTACATCTACACTACACTAATGTACTGATCCCACTACACCTACACTACACTAATATACTGATCCCACTACACCTACACTACACTAATGTACTGATCCCACTACACCTACACTACAGTAATACACTGATCAAACTACACCTACACTACACTAATATATTGATCACACTACACCTACACTGATCCCACTACCCCTACACTACACTAATATACTGATCCCACTACGCCTACACTACACTAATATACTGATCCCACTACCCCTACACTACACTAATGTACTGATCACACTACACTAATATACTGATCCCACTACACCTACACTACACTAATATACTGATCCCACTACACCTACACGACACTAATATACTGATCACACTACACCTCCACTACACTAATATACTGATCACACTACACCTCCACTACACTAATATACTGATCCCACTACACCTACACTAATATACTGATCACACTACACCTCCACTACACTAATATACTGATCACACTACACCTCCACTACACTAATATACTGATCCCACTACACCTACACTAATATACTGATCCCACTACACCTACACTACAGTAATATACTGATCCCACTACACCTACACTACAGTAATATACTGATCCCACTACACCTACACTACACTACACCTCCACTACACTAATATACTGATCACACTACACCTACACTACAGTAATATACTGATCACACTACACTAATATACTGATCCCACTACACCTACACTACAGTAATATACTGATTCCACTACACCTACATTACACTAATATACTGATCCCACTACAGCTACACTACACTAATATACTGATCCCACTACACCTACACTACACTAATATCCTGATCCCACTACACCTCCACTATACTAATATACTGATCCCACTACACCTACACTACAGTAATATACTGATCCCACTACACCTCCACTACACTAATATACTGATCACACTACTCCTCCACTACACTAATATACTGATCACACTACACTAATATACTGATCCCACTACACCTACACTACACTAATATACTGATCCCACTACACCTCCACTATACTAATATACTGATCCCACTACACCTACACTACAGTAATATACTGATCCCACTACACCTCCACTACACTAATATACTGATCACACTACTCCTCCACTACACTAATATACTGATCACACTACACCTCCACTACACTAATATACTGATCACACTACACCTCCACTACACTAATATACTGATCACACTACACCTCCACTACACTAATATGCTGATCACACTACACCTACACTACAGTAATATACTGATCCCACTACACCTACACTACAGTAATATACTGATCACACTACACTAATATACTGATCCCACTACACCTACACTACAGTAATATACTGATCCCACTACACCTACATTACACTAATATACTGATCACACTACACCTACACTACACTAATATACTGATCCCACTACACCTACACTACAGTAATATACTGTTCACACTACACTAATATACTGATCACACTACACCTACACTACACCAATATACTGATCACACTACATCTACACTACACTAATGTACTGATCCCACTACACCTACACTACACTAATGTACTGATCCCACTACACCTACACTACACTAATGTACTGATCCCACTACACCTACACTACACTAATGTACTGATCCCACTACACCTACACTACACTAATGTACTGATCCCACTACACCTACACTACACTAATGTACTGATCCCACTACACCTACACTACACTAATGTACTGATCCCACTACACCTACACTACACTAATGTACTGATCCCACTACACCTACACTACACTAATGTACTGATCCCACTACACCTACACTACACTAATGTACTGATCCCACTACACCTACACTACACTAATGTACTGATCCCACTACACCTACACTACACTAATGTACTGATCCCACTACACCTACACTACACTAATGTACTGATCCCACTACACCTACACTACACTAATATACTGATCCCACTACAACTACACTACACTAATATACTGATCCCACTACACCTACACTACACTACACTAATATACTGATCCCACTACACCTACACTACACTAATATACTGATCCCACTAGACTTACACTACTCTAATATACTGATCCCACTACACCTACACTACACTAATACACTGATCCCAGTACACCTTCACTACACTAATATACTGATCCCACTACACCTACTCTACACTAATATACTGATCCCACTACACCTACACTACAATAATATAGTGATCTCACTACACCTACACTATACTAATATACTGATCCCACTACACCTACACTACACTAATATACTGATCCCACTACACCTACACTACACTAATATACTGATCCCACTTTACCTACACTACACTAATAAACTGATCCCACTACACCTACACTACACTAATAAACTGATCCCACTACACCTACACTACACTAATTTACTGATCCCACTACACCTAAACTACACTAATGTACTGATCCAACTACACCTACACTACACTAATATACTGATCCCACTATACCTACACTACACTAATATACTGATCCCACTACACCTACACTACAATAAAATACTGATCACACTACACCTACACTACATTAATATACTGATCACACTACACCTACACTACACTAATATACTGATCACACTACACCTCCACTACACTAATATACTGATCACACTACACCTCCACTACACTAATATACTGATCCCACTACACCTACACTACACTAATATACTGATCACACTACACTAATATAAGGATCCCTCTACACCTACACTACACTAATATACTGATCCAACTACAGCTACACTACACTAATATGCTGATCCCACTACACCTTCTCTACACTAATATACTGATCCCACTACACCTACACTACACTAATACACTGATCCCACTACACCTTCACTACACTAATATACTGATCCCACTACACCTACACAACAATAATATACTGATCCCACTACACTAATATACTGATCACACTACACCTACACTACATTAATATACTGATCTCACTACACCTACACTACACTAATATACTGATCCTACTACACCTACACTATACTAATATACTGATCCCACTACACCTACACTACACTAATATACTGATCCCACTACACCTACTCTACACTAATATACTGATGCCACTACACCTGCACTAATATACTGATCCCACTACACCTACCCTACACTAATATACTGATAACAATACATCTACACACTAATACACTGATTCCACTACACCTACACTAATATACTTATCCCACTATTCCTACACTACACTAATATACTGATCCCACTACACCTACACTACACTAATATAAGGATCCCACTACACCTACACTACACTAATATACTGATAACAATACATCTACACACTAATATACTGATCCCACTACACCTACACTACACTAATATACTGATCCCACTATTCCTACACTACACTAATATACTGATCCCACTACACCTACACTACACTAATGTACTGATCCTATTACACCTACACTACACTAATGCACTGATCCCACTACACCTACACTACACTAATGTACTGATCCCACTACAGCTACACTACACTTATATAAGGATCCCTCTACACCTACACTACACTAATATACTGATCCCACTACAGTTACACTACACTAATATACTGATCCCACTACACCTACACTACACTAATATACTGATCACACTGCACCTACACTACACTAATATACTGATCCCACTACACCTACACTACACTAATATACTGATCACACTACACCTCCACTACACTAATATACTGATCACACTACACCTCCAGTACACTAATATACTGATCCCACTACACCTACACTACAGTAATATACTGATCCCACTACACCTACACTACACTAATATACTGATCACACTACACCTCCACTACACTAATATTCTGATCACACTACACCTCCACTACACTAATATACTGATCACACTACACCTACACTACAGTATTATACTGATCACACTACACCTACACTACAGTAATATACTGATCACACTACACTAATATACTGATCCCACTACACCTACACTACAGTAATATACTGATCCCACTACACCTACATTACACTAATATACTGATCCCACTACAGCTACACTACACTAATATACTGATCCCACTACCCCTACACTACACTAATGTACTGATCACACTACACTAATATACTGATCCCACTACACCTACACTACACTAATATACTGATCACACTACACCTCCACTACACTAATATACTGATCCCACTACACCTACACTACAGTAATATACTGATCCCACTAAACCTCCACTACACTAATATACTGATCACACTACACCTCCACTACACTAATATACTGATCACACTACACCTCCACTACACTAATATACTGATCACACTACACCTCCACTACACTAATATACTGATCACACTACACCTCCACTACATTAATATACTGATCACACTACACCTACACTACAGTAATATACTGATCACACTACACCTACACTACAGTAATATACTGATCACACTACACTAATATACTGATCCCACTACACCTACGCTACAGTAATATACTGATCCCACTACACCTACATTACACTAATATACTGATCCCACTACACCTACACTGCAGTAATATACTGATCACACTACACCTACACTACACTAATATACTGATCCCACTACACCTACACTACAGTAATATACTGTTCACACTACACTAATATACTGATCACACTACACCTACACTACACTAATATACTGATCACACTACATCTACACTACACTAATGTACTGATCCCACTACACCTACACTACACTAATATACTGATCCCACTACACCTACACTACACTAATGTACTGATCCCACTACACCTACACTACACTAATGTACTGATCCCACTACACCAATGTACTGATCCCACTACACCTACACTACACTAATGTACTGATCCCACTACACCTACACTACACTAATGTACTGATCCCACTACACCTACACTACACTAATATACTGATCCCACTACACCTACACTACACAAATATACTGATCCCACTACATCTACACTACACTAATATACTGATCCCACTAAACCTACACTACTCTAATATACTGATCCCACTACACCTACGCTACAGTAATATACTGATCCCACTACACCTACATTACACTAATATACTGATCCCACTACACCTATGTACTGATCCCACTACACCTACACTACACTAATATACTGATCCCACTACACCTACACTACACTAATATACTGATCAAACTACACCTCCACTACACTAATATACTGATCACCCTACACCTCCAGTACACTAATATACTGATCCCACTACACCTACACTACAGTAATATACTGATCCCACTACACCCACACTACACTAATATACTGATCACACTACACCTCCACTACACTAATATACTGATCACACTACACCTACACTACACTAATATACTGATCCCACTACACCTACACTACACTAATGTACTGATCCCACTACACCTACACTACACTAATGTACTGATCCCACTACACCAATGTACTGATCCCACTACACCTACACTACACTAATGTACTGTTCCCACTACACCTACACTACACTAATGTACTGATCCCACTACACCTACACTAATATACTGATCCCACTACACCTACACTACACTAATATACTGATCCCACTACAACTACACTACACTAATATACTGATCCCACTAAACCTACACTACACTAATATACTGATCCCACTACACCTACACTACACTAATATACTGATCCCACTACACCTACACTACACTAATATACTGATCCCACTACACCTACACTACACTAATATACTGATCCCACTACACCTACACTACACTAATATACTGATCCCACTAAACCTACACTATACTAATATACTGATCCCATTACACCTACACTACACTAATATACTGATCCCATTACACCTACACTACACTAATATACTGATCACACTACACCTACACTATACTAATATACTGATGCTACTACACCTACACTACACTAATATACTGATCCCACTACACCTACACTCCACTAATATTCTGATCACACTACACCTACACTACAGTAATATACTGATCCCACTACACCTACACTACAGTAATGTACTGATCCCACTACACTAATATACTGATCCCACTACACCTACACTACACTAATACACTGATCCCACTATACCTACACTACAGTAATACACTGATCCAACTACACCTACACTACACTAATATACTGATCACACTACACCTACACTGATCCCACTACCCCTACACTACACTAATATACTGATCCCACTACCCCTACACTACACTAATATACTGATCCCACTACCCCTACACTACACTAATGTACTGATCACACTACACTAATATACTGATCACACTACACCTACACTACACTAATATACTGATCCCACTACACCTACACGACACTAATACACTGATCCCACTACACCTACATTACACTAATATACTGATCCCACTATACCTACACTACAGTAATATACTGATCACACTACACTAATATACTGATCCCACTACACCTACACTAATGTACTGATCCCACTACACCTCCACTACACTAATATACTGATCACACTACACCTCCACTACACTAATATACTGATCACACTACACCTCCACTACACTAATATACTGATCCCACTACACCTACACTAATATACTGATCACACTACACCTCCACTACACTAATATACTGATCACACTACACCTCCACTACACTAATATACTGATCCCACTACACCTACACTAATATACTGATCCCACTACACCTACACTACAGTAATATACTGATCCCACTACACCTACACTACAGTAATATACTGATCCCACTACACCTACACTACAGTAATATACTGATCCCACTACACCTACACTACAGTAATATACTGATCCCACTACACCTATACTACACTACACCTCCACTACACTAATATACTGATCCCACTACACCTACACTACAGTATTATACTGATCACACTACACCTACACTACAGTAATATACTGATCACACTACACTAATATACTGATCCCACTACACCTACACTACACTAATACACTGATCCCACTACACCTACATTACACTAATATACTGATCCCACTACAGCTACACTACACTAATATACTGATCCCACTACACCTCCACTACACTAATATACTGATCCCACTACACCTCCACTACACTAATATACTGATCCCACTACACCTACACTACAGTAATATACTGATCCCACTACACCTCCACTACACTAATATACTGATCACACTACACCTCCACTACACTAATATACTGATCACACTACACCTCCACTACACTAATATACTGATCACACTACACCTCCACTACACTAATATACTGATCACACTACACCTACACTACAGTAATATACTGATCCCACTACACCTACACTACAGTAATATACTGATCACACTACACTAATATACTGATCCCACTACACCTACACTACTGTAATATACTGATCCCACTACACCTACATTACACTAATATACTGATCACACTACACCTACACTACACTAATATACTGATCCCACTACACCTACACTACAGTAATATACTGTTCACACTACACTAATATACTGATCACACTACACCTACACTACACTAATATACTGATCACACTACATTTACACTACACTAATGTACTGATCCCACTACACCTACACTACACTAATGTACTGATCCCACTACACCTACACTACACTAATGTACTGATCCCACTACACCTACACTACACTAATGTACTGATCCCACTACACCTACACTACACTAATGTACTGATCCCACTACACCTACACTACACTAATGTACTGATCCCACTACACCTACACTACACTAATGTACTGATCCCACTACACCTCCACTACACTAATATACTGATCCCACTACACCTCCACTACACTAATATACTGATCCCACTACACCTACACTACAGTAATATACTGATCCCACTACACCTCCACTACACTAATATACTGATCACACTACACCTCCACTACACTAATATACTGATCACACTACACCTCCACTACACTAATATACTGATCACACTACACCTCCACTACACTAATATACTGATCCCACTACACCTACACTACAGTAATATACTGATCACACTACACTAATATACTGATCCCACTACACCTACACTACTGTAATATACTGATCCCACTACACCTACATTACACTAATATACTGATCACACTACACCTACACTACACTAATATACTGATCCCACTACACCTACACTACAGTAATATACTGTTCACACTACACTAATATACTGATCACACTACACCTACACTACACTAATATACTGATCACACTACATTTACACTACACTAATGTACTGATCCCACTACACCTACACTACACTAATGTACTGATCCCACTACACCTACACTACACTAATGTACTGATCCCACTACACCTACACTACACTAATGTACTGATCCCACTACACCTACACTACACTAATGTACTGATCCCACTACACCTACACTACACTAATGTACTGATCCCACTACACCTACACTACACTAATGTACTGATCCCACTACACCTACACTACACTAATGTACTGATCCCACTACACCTACACTACACTAATGTACTGATCCCACTACACCTACACTACACTAATGTACTGATCCCACTACACCTACACTACACTAATGTACTGATCCCACTACACCTACACTACACTAATGTACTGATCCCACTACACCTACACTACACTAATGTACTGATCCCACTACACCTACACTACACTAATGTACTGATCCCACTACACCTACACTACACTAATGTACTGATCCCACTACACCTACACTACACTAATGTACTGATCCCACTACACCTACACTACACTAATATACTGATCCCACTACACCTACACTACACTACACTAATATACTGATCCCACTACACCTACAGTACACTAATATACTGATCCCACTACACCTACACAACAGTAATATACTGATCCCACTACAACTACACTACACTAATATACTGATCCCACTAAACCTACACTACACTAATATACTGATCCCACTACACCTACACTACACTAATATACTGATCCCACTACAGCTACACTACACTAATATACTGATCCCACTACACCTACACTACACTAATATACTGATCCCACTACACCTACACTACACTAATATACTGATCCCACTACACCTACACTACACTAATATACTGATCCCACTACACCTACACTACACTAATATACTGATCCCACTAAACCTACACTATACTAATATACTGATCACATTACACCTACACTACACTAATATACTGATCCCATTACACCTACACTACACTAATATACTGATCACACTACACCTCCACTACACTAATATACTGATCACACTACACCTCCAGTACACTAATATACTGATCCCACTACACCTACACTACAGTAATATACTGATCCCACTACACCCACACTACACTAATATACTGATCACACTACACCTCCACTACACTAATATACTGATCACACTACACCTACACTACACTAATATACTGATCCCACTACACCTACACTACACTAATGTACTGATCCCACTACACCTACACTACACTAATGTACTGATCCCACTACACCAATGTACTGATCCCACTACACCTACACTACACTAATGTACTGTTCCCACTACACCTACACTACACTAATGTACTGATCCCACTACACCTACACTAATATACTGATCCCACTACACCTACACTACACTAATATACTGATCCCACTACAACTACACTACACTAATATACTGATCCCACTAAACCTACACTACACTAATATACTGATCCCACTACACCTACACTACACTAATATACTGATCCCACTACACCTACACTACACTAATATACTGATCCCACTACACCTACACTACACTAATATACTGATCCCACTACACCTACACTACACTAATATACTGATCCCACTAAACCTACACTATACTAATATACTGATCCCATTACACCTACACTACACTAATATACTGATCCCATTACACCTACACTACACTAATATACTGATCACACTACACCTACACTATACTAATATACTGATGCTACTACACCTACACTACACTAATATACTGATCCCACTACACCTACACTCCACTAATATTCTGATCACACTACACCTACACTACAGTAATATACTGATCCCACTACACCTACACTACAGTAATGTACTGATCCCACTACACTAATATACTGATCCCACTACACCTACACTACACTAATACACTGATCCCACTATACCTACACTACAGTAATACACTGATCCAACTACACCTACACTACACTAATATACTGATCACACTACACCTACACTGATCCCACTACCCCTACACTACACTAATATACTGATCCCACTACCCCTACACTACACTAATATACTGATCCCACTACCCCTACACTACACTAATGTACTGATCACACTACACTAATATACTGATCACACTACACCTACACTACACTAATATACTGATCCCACTACACCTACACGACACTAATACACTGATCCCACTACACCTACATTACACTAATATACTGATCCCACTATACCTACACTACAGTAATATACTGATCACACTACACTAATATACTGATCCCACTACACCTACACTAATGTACTGATCCCACTACACCTCCACTACACTAATATACTGATCACACTACACCTCCACTACACTAATATACTGATCACACTACACCTCCACTACACTAATATACTGATCCCACTACACCTACACTAATATACTGATCACACTACACCTCCACTACACTAATATACTGATCACACTACACCTCCACTACACTAATATACTGATCCCACTACACCTACACTAATATACTGATCCCACTACACCTACACTACAGTAATATACTGATCCCACTACACCTACACTACAGTAATATACTGATCCCACTACACCTACACTACAGTAATATACTGATCCCACTACACCTACACTACAGTAATATACTGATCCCACTACACCTATACTACACTACACCTCCACTACACTAATATACTGATCCCACTACACCTACACTACAGTATTATACTGATCACACTACACCTACACTACAGTAATATACTGATCACACTACACTAATATACTGATCCCACTACGCCTACACTACACTAATACACTGATCCCACTACACCTACATTACACTAATATACTGATCCCACTACAGCTACACTACACTAATATACTGATCCCACTACACCTCCACTACACTAATATACTGATCCCACTACACCTCCACTACACTAATATACTGATCCCACTACACCTACACTACAGTAATATACTGATCCCACTACACCTCCACTACACTAATATACTGATCACACTACACCTCCACTACACTAATATACTGATCACACTACACCTCCACTACACTAATATACTGATCACACTACACCTCCACTACACTAATATACTGATCACACTACACCTACACTACAGTAATATACTGATCCCACTACACCTACACTACAGTAATATACTGATCACACTACACTAATATACTGATCCCACTACACCTACACTACTGTAATATACTGATCCCACTACACCTACATTACACTAATATACTGATCACACTACACCTACACTACACTAATATACTGATCCCACTACACCTACACTACAGTAATATACTGTTCACACTACACTAATATACTGATCACACTACACCTACACTACACTAATATACTGATCACACTACATTTACACTACACTAATGTACTGATCCCACTACACCTACACTACACTAATGTACTGATCCCACTACACCTACACTACACTAATGTACTGATCCCACTACACCTACACTACACTAATGTACTGATCCCACTACACCTACACTACACTAATGTACTGATCCCACTACACCTACACTACACTAATGTACTGATCCCACTACACCTACACTACACTAATGTACTGATCCCACTACACCTACACTACACTAATGTACTGATCCCACTACACCTACACTACACTAATGTACTGATCCCACTACACCTACACTACACTAATGTACTGATCCCACTACACCTACACTACACTAATGTACTGATCCCACTACACCTACACTACACTAATGTACTGATCCCACTACACCTACACTACACTAATGTACTGATCCCACTACACCTACACTACACTAATATACTGATCCCACTACACCTACACTACACTACACTAATATACTGATCCCACTACACCTACAGTACACTAATATACTGATCCCACTACACCTACACAACAGTAATATACTGATCCCACTACAACTACACTACACTAATATACTGATCCCACTAAACCTACACTACACTAATATACTGATCCCACTACACCTACACTACACTAATATACTGATCCCACTACAGCTACACTACACTAATATACTGATCCCACTACACCTACACTACACTAATATACTGATCCCACTACACCTACACTACACTAATATACTGATCCCACTACACCTACACTACACTAATATACTGATCCCACTACACCTACACTACACTAATATACTGATCCCACTAAACCTACACTATACTAATATACTGATCACATTACACCTACACTACACTAATATACTGATCCCATTACACCTACACTACACTAATATACTGATCCCATTACACCTACACTACACTAATATACTGATCACACTACACCTACACTACACTACACTAATATACTGATCCCACTACACCTACACTCCACTAATATTCTGATCACACTACACCTACACTACAGTAATATACTGATCCCACTACACCTACACTACAGTAATATACTGATCCCACTACACTAATATACTGATCCCACTACACCTACACTACACTAATACACTGATCCCACTACACCTACACTACAGTAATACACTGATCCAACTACACCTACACTACACTAATATACTGATGACACTACCCCTACACTACACTAATATACTGATCCCACTACCCCTACACTACACTAATATACTGATCCCACTACCCCTACACTACACTAATATACTGATCCCACTACACCTACACTACACTAATGTACTGATCCCACTACACCTACACTACACTAATGTACTGATCCCACTACACCTACACTACACTAATGTACTGATCCCACTACACCTACACTACTGTACTGATCCCACTACACCTACACTACACTAATGTACTGATCCCACTACACCTACACTACACTAATGTACTGATCCCACTACACCTACACTACACTAATGTACTGATCCCACTACACTTACACTACACTAATGTACTGATCCCACTACACCTACACTACACTAATATACTGATCCCACTACAACTACACTACACTAATATACTGATCCCACGACACCTACACTACACTACACTAATATACTGATCCCACTACACCTACACTACACTAATATACTGATCCCACTACACCTACACTACAGTAATATACTGATCCCACTACAACTACACTACACTAATATACTGATCCCACTAAACCTACACTACACTAATATACTGATCCCACTACACCTACACTACACTAATATACTGATCCCACTACAGCTACACTACACTAATATACTGATCCCACTACACCTACACTACACTAATATACTGATCCCACTACACCTACACTACACTAATATACTGATCCCACTACACCTACACTACAGTAATATACTGATCCCACTAAACCTACACTATACTAATATACTGATCCCATTACACCTACACTACACTAATATACTGATCCCATTACACCTACACTACACTACACTAATATACTGATCCCATTACACCTACACTACACTAATATACTGATCACACTACACCTACACTACACTACACTAATATACTGATCCCACTACACCTACACTCCACTAATATTCTGATCACACTACACCTACACTACAGTAATATACTGATCCCACTACACCTACACTACAGTAATATACTGATCCCACTACACTAATATACTGATCCCACTACACCTACACTACACTAATACACTGATCCCACTACACCTACACTACAGTAATACACTGATCCAACTACACCTACACTACACTAATATACTGATCCCACTACACCTACACTACACTAATATACTGATCCCACTACACCTACACTACACTAATATACTGATCCCACTAAACCTACACTATACTAATATACTGATCACATTACACCTACACTACACTAATATACTGATCCCATTACACCTACACTACACTAATATACTGATCCCATTACACCTACACTACACTAATATACTGATCACACTACACCTACACTACACTACACTAATATACTGATCCCACTACACCTACACTCCACTAATATTCTGATCACACTACACCTACACTACAGTAATATACTGATCCCACTACACCTACACTACAGTAATATACTGATCCCACTACACTAATATACTGATCCCACTACACCTACACTACACTAATACACTGATCCCACTACACCTACACTACAGTAATACACTGATCCAACTACACCTACACTACACTAATATACTGATGACACTACCCCTACACTACACTAATATACTGATCCCACTACCCCTACACTACACTAATATACTGATCCCACTACCCCTACACTACACTAATATACTGATCCCACTACACCTACACTACACTAATGTACTGATCTCACTACACCTACACTACACTAATGTACTGATCCCACTACACCTACACTACACTAATGTACTGATCCCACTACACCTACACTACTGTACTGATCCCACTACACCTACACTACACTAATGTACTGATCCCACTACACCTACACTACACTAATGTACTGATGCCACTACACCTACACTACACTAATGTACTGATCCCACTACACCTACACTACACTAATATACTGATCCCACTACACCTACACTACACTAATGTACTGATCCCACTACACCTACACTACACTAATATACTGATCCCACTACAACTACACTACACTAATATACTGATCCCACTACACCTACACTACACTACACTAATATACTGATCCCACTACACCTACACTACACTAATATACTGATCCCACTACACCTACACTACAGTAATATACTGATCCCACTACAACTACACTACACTAATATACTGATCCCACTAAACCTACACTACACTAATATACTGATCCCACTACACCTACACTACACTAATATACTGATCCCACTACAGCTACACTACACTAATATACTGATCCCACTACACCTACACTACACTAATATACTGATCCCACTACACCTACACTACACTAATATACTGATCCCACTACACCTACACTACAGTAATATACTGATCCCACTAAACCTACACTATACTAATATACTGATCCCATTACACCTACACTACACTAATATACTGATCCCATTACACCTACACTACACTACACTAATATACTGATCCCATTACACCTACACTACACTAATATACTGATCACACTACACCTACACTACACTACACTACACTAATATACTGATCCCACTACACCTACACTCCACTAATATTCTGATCACACTACACCTACACTACAGTAATATACTGATCCCACTACACCTACACTACAGTAATATACTGATCCCACTACACTAATATACTGATCCCACTACACCTACACTACACTAATACACTGATCCCACTACACCTACACTACAGTAATACACTGATCCAACTACACCTACACTACACTAATATACTGATCACACTACACCTACACTACACTAATATACTGATCCCACTACCCCTACACTACACTAATATACTGATCCCACTACCCCTACACTACACTAATATACTGATCCCACTACCCCTACACTACACTAATATACTGATCCCACTACCCCTACACTACACTAATATACTGATCCCACTACCCCTACACTACACTAATGTACTGATCACACTACACCTACACTACACTAATATACTGATCCCACTACACCTACACGACACGAATACACTGATCCCACTACACCTACATTACACTAATATACTGATCCCACTACACCTACACTACAGTAATATACTGATCACACTACACTAATATACTGATCCCACTACACCTACACTACACTAATGTACTGATCCCACTACACCTACACTACACTAATGTACTGATCCCACTACACCTACACTACACTAATATACTGATCCCACTACAGTAATATACTGATCCCACTACACCTACACTACACTAATATACTGATCCCACTACAGTAATATACTGATCCCACTACACCTACACTACACTAATATACTGATCCCACTACACCTACACTACACTAATATACTGATCCCACTACAGTAATATACTGATCCCACTACACCTACACTACACTAATATACTGATCCCACTACACCTACACTACACTAATATACTGATCCCACTACACCTACACTACACTAATATACTGATCCCACTACACCTACACTACACTAATATACTGATCCCACTACACCTACACTACACTAATATACTGATCCCACTACACCTACACTACACTAATATACTGATCCCACTACACCTACACTACACTAATATACTGATTCCACTACACCTACACTACACTAATATACTGATTCCACTACACCTACACTACACTAATATACTAATCACACTACACCTACACTACACTAATATACTAATCACACTACACCTACACTACACTAATATACTAATCACACTACACCTACACTACACTAATATACTGATCCCACTACACCTACACTACACTAATATACTGATCACACTACACCTCCACTACACTAATATACTGATCACACTACACCTCCACTACAGTAATATACTGATCACACTACACCTCCACTACACTAATATACTGATCCAACTACACCTACACTACACTAATATACTGATCCCACTACACCTACACTACACTAATATACTGATCACACTACACCTCCACTACACTAATATACTGATCACACTACACCTCCACTACAGTAATATACTGATCGCACTACACCTACACTACAGTAATACACTGATCCCACTACACCTACATTACACTAATATACTGATCCCACTACACCTACACTACAGTAATATACTGATCTCACTACACCTACACTACACTAATATACTGATCCCACTACACCTACACTACACTAATATACTGATCCCACTACACCTACACTATAGTAATATACTGATCCCACTACACCTACACTACTCTAATATACTGATCACACTAAACCTACACTACACTAATATACTTTTCCCACTAAACCTACACTACACTAATATACTGATCTCACTACACCTACACTACAGTAATATACTGATCACACTACACTAATATACTGATCACACTACACCTACACTACACTAATATACTAATCACACTACACCTACACTACACTAATATACTGATCCCACTACACCTCCACTACACTAATATACTGATCACACTACACCTCCACTACACTAATATACTGATCACACTACACCTCCACTACACTAATATACTGATCACACTACACCTCCACTACAGTAATATACTGATCACACTACACCTACACTACAGTAATATACTGATCCCACTACACCTACATTACACTAATATACTGATCCCACTACACCTACACTACAGTAATATACTGATCTCACTACACCTACACTACACTAATATACTGATCCCACTACACCTACACTATAGTAATATACTGATCACACTACACTAATGTACTGATCCCACTACACCTACACTACACTAATGTACTATTCCCACTACACCTACACTACACTAATGTACTGATCCCACTACACCTACACTACACTAATGTACTGATGCCACTACACCTACACTACACTAATGTACTGATCCCACTACACCTACACTACACTAATATACTGATCCCACTACAACTACACTACACTAATATACTGATCCCACTACAACTACACTACACTAATATACTGATCCAACTACACCTACACTACACTAATATACTGATCCCACTACACCTACACTACACTAATATACTGATCCCACTACACCTACACTACACTAATATACTGATCCCACTACAACTACACTAATATACTGATCCCACTAAACCTACACTACTCTAATATACTGATCACACTACACCTACACTACACTAATATACTGATCCCACTACACCTACACTACACTAATATACTGATCCCACTACAGCTACACTACACTAATATACTCATCCCACTAAACCTACACTACTCTAATATACTGATCACACTACACCTACACTACTCTAATATACTGATCACACTACACCTACACTACACTAATATACTTTTCCCACTAAACCTACACTACACTAATGTACTGATCCCACTACACCTACACTACACTAATGTACTGATCCCACTACAACTACACTACACTAATGTACTGATCCCACTACAACTACACTACACTAATGTACTGATCCCACTACACCTACACTACACTAATGTACTGATCCCACTACACCTACACTACACTAATGTACTGATCCCACTACACCTACACTACACTAATGTACTGATCCCACTACAACTACACTACACTAATGTACTGATTCCACTACACCTACACTACACTAATATACTGATCCCACTACAACTACACAACACTAATATACTGATTCCACTACACCTACACTACACTAATATACTGATCCCACTACACCTACACTACACTAATATACTGATCCCACTACACCTACACTACACTAATATACTGATCACACTACATCTACACTACACTAATGCACTGATCCCACTACACCTACACTACACTAATGTACTGTTCCCACTACAACTACACTACACTAATATACTGATCCCACTACACCTACACTACACTAATATACTGATCACACTACACCTACACTACACTAATATACTGATCACACTACATCTACACTACACTAATATACTGATCACACTACACTAATGTACTGATCCCACTACACCTACACTACACTAATGTACTGATCCCACTACAACTACACTACACTAATGTACTGATCCCACTACAACTACACTACACTAATATACTGATCACACTACACCTACACTACACTAATATACTGATCACACTACACCTCCACTACAGTAATATACTGATCACACTACACCTACACTACAGTAATATACTGATCCCACTACACCTACATTACACTAATATACTGATCCCACTACACCTACACTACAGTAATGTACTGATCTCACTACACCTACACTACACTAATATACTGATCCCACTACACCTACACTATAGTAATATACTGATCACACTACACTAATGTACTGATCCCACTACACCTACACTACACTAATGTACTTTTCCCACTACACCTACACTACACTAATGTACTGATCCCACTACACCTACACTACACTAATGTACTGATGCCACTACACCTACACTACACTAATGTACTGATCCCACTACAACTACACTACACTAATATACTGATCCCACTACAACTACACTACACTAATATACTGATCCAACTACACCTACACTACACTAATATACTGATCCCACTACAGCTACACTACACTAATATACTGATCCCACTACAGCTACACTACACTAATATACTCATCCCACTAAACCTACACTACTCTAATATACTGATCACACTACACCTACACTACTCTAATATACTGATCACACTACACCTACACTACACTAATATACTGATCCCACTACAGCTACACTACACTAATATACTGATCCCACTACACCTACACTACACTAATATACTGATCCCACTACACCTACACTACACTAATATACTGATCCCACTACACCTACACTACACTAATATACTGATCCCACTAAACCTACACTATACTAATATACTGATCCCATTACACCTACACTACACTAATATACTGATCCCATTACACCTACACTACACTACACTAATATACTGATCCCATTACACCTACACTACACTAATATACTGATCACACTACACCTACACTACACTACACTAATATACTGATCCCACTACACCTACACTCCACTAATATTCTGATCACACTACACCTACACTACAGTAATATACTGATCCCACTACACCTACACTACAGTAATATACTGATCCCACTACACTAATATACTGATCCCACTACACCTACACTACACTAATACACTGATCCCACTACACCTACACTACAGTAATACACTGATCCAACTACACCTACACTACACTAATATACTGATCCCACTACCCCTACACTACACTAATATACTGATCCCACTACCCCTACACTACACTAATATACTGATCCCACTACCCCTACACTACACTAATATACTGATCCCACTACCCCTACACTACACTAATATACTGATCCCACTACCCCTACACTACACTAATATACTGATCCCACTACCCCTACACTACACTAATGTACTGATCACACTACACCTACACTACACTAATATACTGATCCCACTACACCTACACGACACTAATACACTGATCCCACTACACCTACATTACACTAATATACTGATCCCACTACACCTACACTACAGTAATATACTGATCACACTACACTAATATACTGATCCCACTACACCTACACTACACTAATGTACTGATCCCACTACACCTACACTACACTAATGTACTGATTCCACTACACCTACACTAATATACTGATCCCACTACACCTACACTACACTAATATACTGATCCCACTACACCTACACTACACTAATATACTGATCCCACTACACCTACATTACACTAATATACTGATCCCACTACACCTACACTACACTAATATACTGATCCCACTACACCTACACTACACTAATATACTGATCACACTACACCTACACTACACTAATATACTGATCACACTACACCTACACTACACTAATATACTGATCCCACTACAGCTACACTACACTAATATAAGGATCCCTCTACACCTACACTACACTAATATACAGATCCCACTACAGCTACACTACACTAATATACAGATCCCACTACCCCTACACTACACTAATGTACTGATCACACTACATTAATATACTGATCCCACTACACCTACACTACACTAATATACTGATCCCACTACAGTAATATACTGATCCCACTACACCTACACTACACTAATATACTGATCCCACTACACCTACACTACACTAATATACTGATCCCACTACACCTACACTACACTAATATACTGATCCCACTACACCTACACTACACTAATATACTGATCCCACTACACCTACACTACACTAATATACTGATCCCACTACACCTACACTACACTAATATACTGATTCCACTACACCTACACTACACTAATATACTAATCACACTACACCACACTAATATACTAATCACACTACACCTACACTACACTAATATACTAATCACACTACACCTACACTACACTAATATACTGATCCCACTACACCTACACTACACTAATATACTGATCACACTACACCTCCACTACAGTAATATACTGATCACACTACACCTCCACTACAGTAATATACTGATCACACTACACCTACACTACACTAATATACTGATCCCACTACACCTACACTACACTAATATACTGATCACACTACACCTCCACTACAGTAATATACTGATCACACTACACCTACACTACAGTAATATACTGATCCCACTACACCTACATTACACTAATATACTGATCCCACTACACCTACACTACAGTAATATACTGATCTCACTACACCTACACTACACTAATATACTGATCCCACTACACCTACACTATAGTAATATACTGATCCCACTACACCTACACTACTCTAATATACTGATCACACTAAACCTACACTACACTAATATACTTTTCCCACTAAACCTACACTACACTAATATACTGATCTCACTACACCTACACTACAGTAATATACTGATCACACTACACTAATATACTGATCACACTACACCTACACTACACTAATATACTAATCACACTACACCTACACTACACTAATATACTGATCCCACTACACCTCCACTACACTAATATACTGATCACACTACACCTCCACTACACTAATATACTGATCCCACTACACCTACACTACACTAATATACTGATCACACTACACCTACACTACACTAATATACTGATCACACTACACCTACACTACACTAATATACTGATCCCACTACAGCTACACTACACTAATATAAGGATCCCTCTACACCTACACTACACTAATATACAGATCCCACTACAGCTACACTACACTAATATACAGATCCCACTACCCCTACACTACACTAATGTACTGATCACACTACATTAATATACTGATCCCACTACACCTACACTACACTAATATACTGATCCCACTACAGTAATATACTGATCCCACTACACCTACACTACACTAATATACTGATCCCACTACACCTACACTACACTAATATACTGATCCCACTACACCTACACTACACTAATATACTGATCCCACTACACCTACACTACACTAATATACTGATCCCACTACACCTACACTACACTAATATACTGATCCCACTACACCTACACTACACTAATATACTGATCCCACTACACCTACACTACACTAATATACTGATTCCACTACACCTACACTACACTAATATACTAATCACACTACACCACACTAATATACTAATCACACTACACCTACACTACACTAATATACTAATCACACTACACCTACACTACACTAATATACTGATCCCACTACACCTACACTACACTAATATACTGATCACACTACACCTCCACTACAGTAATATACTGATCACACTACACCTCCACTACAGTAATATACTGATCACACTACACCTACACTACACTAATATACTGATCCCACTACACCTACACTACACTAATATACTGATCACACTACACCTCCACTACAGTAATATACTGATCACACTACACCTACACTACAGTAATATACTGATCCCACTACACCTACATTACACTAATATACTGATCCCACTACACCTACACTACAGTAATATACTGATCTCACTACACCTACACTACACTAATATACTGATCCCACTACACCTACACTATAGTAATATACTGATCCCACTACACCTACACTACTCTAATATACTGATCACACTAAACCTACACTACACTAATATACTTTTCCCACTAAACCTACACTACACTAATATACTGATCTCACTACACCTACACTACAGTAATATACTGATCACACTACACTAATATACTGATCACACTACACCTACACTACACTAATATACTAATCACACTACACCTACACTACACTAATATACTGATCCCACTACACCTCCACTACACTAATATACTGATCACACTACACCTCCACTACACTAATATACTGATCACACTACACCTCTACTACAGTAATATACTGATCCCACTACACCTACATTACACTAATATACTGATCCCACTACACCTACACTACAGTAATATACTGATCTCACTACACCTACACTACACTAATATACTGATCCCACTACACCTACACTATAGTAATATACTGATCACACTACACTAATGTACTGATCCCACTACACCTACACTACACTAATGTACTATTCCCACTACACCTACACTACACTAATGTACTGATCCCACTACACCTACACTACACTAATGTACTGATGCCACTACACCTACACTACACTAATGTACTGATCCCACTACACCTACACTACACTAATGTACTGATCCCACTACACCTACACTACACTAATATACTGATCCCACTACAACTACACTACACTAATATACTGATCCCACTACAACTACACTACACTAATATACTGATCCCACTACACCTACACTACACTAATATACTGATCACACTACACCTCCACTACAGTAATATACTGATCACACTACACCTACACTACAGTAATATACTGATCCCACTACACCTACATTACACTAATATACTGATCCCACTACACCTACACTACAGTAATATACTGATCTCACTACACCTACACTACACTAATATACTGATCCCACTACACCTACACTATAGTAATATACTGATCCCACTACACCTACACTACTCTAATATACTGATCACACTAAACCTACACTACACTAATATACTTTTCCCACTAAACCTACACTACACTAATATACTGATCTCACTACACCTACACTACAGTAATATACTGATCACACTACACTAATATACTGATCACACTACACCTACACTACACTAATATACTAATCACACTACACCTACACTACACTAATATACTGATCCCACTACACCTCCACTACACTAATATACTGATCACACTACACCTCCACTACACTAATATACTGATCACACTACACCTCTACTACAGTAATATACTGATCCCACTACACCTACATTACACTAATATACTGATCCCACTACACCTACACTACAGTAATATACTGATCTCACTACACCTACACTACACTAATATACTGATCCCACTACACCTACACTATAGTAATATACTGATCACACTACACTAATGTACTGATCCCACTACACCTACACTACACTAATGTACTATTCCCACTACACCTACACTACACTAATGTACTGATCCCACTACACCTACACTACACTAATGTACTGATGCCACTACACCTACACTACACTAATGTACTGATCCCACTACACCTACACTACACTAATGTACTGATCCCACTACACCTACACTACACTAATATACTGATCCCACTACAACTACACTACACTAATATACTGATCCCACTACAACTACACTACACTAATATACTGATCACACTACACCTACACGACACTAATACACTGATCCCACTACACCTACATTACACTAATATACTGATCCCACTACACCTACACTACAGTAATATACTGATCACACTACACTAATATACTGATCCCACTACACCTACACTACACTAATGTACTGATCCCACTACACCTACACTACACTAATGTACTGATTCCACTACACCTACACTAATATACTGATCCCACTACACCTACACTACACTAATATACTGATCCCACTACACCTACACTACACTAATATACTGATCCCACTACACCTACATTACACTAATATACTGATCCCACTACACCTACACTACACTAATATACTGATCACACTACACCTACACTACACTAATATACTGATCCCACTACAGCTACACTACACTAATATAAGGATCCCTCTACACCTACACTACACTAATATACAGATCCCACTACAGCTACACTACACTAATATACAGATCCCACTACCCCTACACTACACTAATGTACTGATCACACTACATTAATATACTGATCCCACTACACCTACACTACACTAATATACTGATCCCACTACAGTAATATACTGATCCCACTACACCTACACTACACTAATATACTGATCCCACTACACCTACACTACACTAATATACTGATCCCACTACACCTACAGTACACTAATATACTGATCCCACTACACCTACACTACACTAATATACTGATCCCACTACACCTACACTACACTAATATACTGATCCCACTACACCTACACTACACTAATATACTGATTCCACTACACCTACACTACACTAATATACTAATCACACTACACCTACACTACACTAATATACTAATCACACTACACCTACACTACACTAATATACTAATCACACTACACCTACACTACACTAATATACTGATCCCACTACACCTACACTACACTAATATACTGATCACACTACACCTCCACTACACTAATATACTGATCACACTACACCTCCACTACAGTAATATACTGATCACACTACACCTCCACTACAGTAATATACTGATCACACTACACCTACACTACACTAATATACTGATCCCACTACACCTACACTACACTAATATACTGATCACACTACACCTCCACTACAGTAATATACTGATCACACTACACCTACACTACAGTAATATACTGATCCCACTACACCTACATTACACTAATATACTGATCCCACTACACCTACACTACAGTAATATACTGATCTCACTACACCTACACTACACTAATATACTGATCCCACTACACCTACACTATAGTAATATACTGATCCCACTACACCTACACTACTCTAATATACTGATCACACTAAACCTACACTACACTAATATACTTTTCCCACTAAACCTACACTACACTAATATACTGATCTCACTACACCTACACTACAGTAATATACTGATCACACTACACTAATATACTGATCACACTACACCTACACTACACTAATATACTAATCACACTACACCTACACTACACTAATATACTGATCCCACTACACCTCCACTACACTAATATACTGATCACACTACACCTCCACTACACTAATATACTGATCACACTACACCTCTACTACAGTAATATACTGATCCCACTACACCTACATTACACTAATATACTGATCCCACTACACCTACACTACAGTAATATACTGATCTCACTACACCTACACTACACTAATATACTGATCCCACTACACCTACACTATAGTAATATACTGATCACACTACACTAATGTACTGATCCCACTACACCTACACTACACTAATGTACTATTCCCACTACACCTACACTACACTAATGTACTGATCCCACTACACCTACACTACACTAATGTACTGATGCCACTACACCTACACTACACTGATGTACTGATCCCACTACACCTACACTACACTAATGTACTGATCCCACTACACCTACACTACACTAATATACTGATCCCACTACAACTACACTACACTAATATACTGATCCCACTACAACTACACTACACTAATATACTGATCCAACTACACCTACACTACACTAATATACTGATCCCACTACACCTACACTACACTAATATACTGATCCCACTACAACTACACTAATATACTGATCCCACTAAACCTACACTACTCTAATATACTGATCACACTACACCTACACTACACTAATATACTGATCCCACTACACCTACACTACACTAATATACTGATCCCACTACAGCTACACTACACTAATATACTCATCCCACTAAACCTACACTACTCTAATATACTGATCACACTACACCTACACTACTCTAATATACTGATCACACTACACCTACACTACACTAATATACTTTTCCCACTAAACCTACACTACACTAATGTACTGATCCCACTACACCTACACTACACTAATGTACTGATCCCACTACAACTACACTACACTAATGTACTGATCCCACTACAACTACACTACACTAATGTACTGATCCCACTACAACTACACTACACTAATGTACTGATCCCACTACACCTACACTACACTAATATACTGATCCCACTACACCTACACTACACTAATGTACTGATCCCACTACAACTACACTACACTAATGTACTGATCCCACTACAACTACACTACACTAATATACTGATCCCACTACACCTACACTACACTAATATACTGATCCCACTACACCTACACTACACTAATATACTGATCCCACTACACCTACACTACACTAATATACTGATCACACTACATCTACACTACACTAATGTACTGATCCCACTACACCTACACTACACTAATATACTGATCACACTACATCTACACTACACTAATGTACTGATCCCACTACAACTACACTACACTAATATACTGATCCCACTACACCTACACTACACTAATATACTGATCACACTACATCTACACTACACTAATGTACTGATCCCACTACACCTACACTACACTAATGTACTGATCCCACTACACCTACACTACACTAATATACTGATCCCACTACACCTACACTACACTAATATACTGATCCCACTACACCTACACTACACTAATATACTGATCCCACTACACCTACACTATAGTAATATACTGATCACACTACACTAATGTACTGATCCCACTACACCTACACTACACTAATATACTGATCCCACTAAACCTACACTACTCTAATATACTGATCACACTACACCTACACTACACTAATATACTGATACCACTACACCTACACTACACTAATATACTGATCCCACTACAGCTACACTACACTAATATACTCATCCCACTAAACCTACACTACTCTAATATACTGATCACACTACACCTACACTACTCTAATATACTGATCACACTACACCTACACTACACTAATATACTTTTCCCACTAAACCTACACTACACTAATGTACTGATCCCACTACACCTACACTACACTAATGTACTGATCCCACTACAACTACACTACACTAATGTACTGATCCCACTACAACTACACTACACTAATGTACTGATCCCACTACAACTACACTACACTAATGTACTGATCCCACTACACCTACACTACACTAATATACTGATCCCACTACACCTACACTACACTAATGTACTGATCCCACTACTACTACACTACACTAATGTACTGATTCCACTACACCTACACTACACTAATATACTGATCCCACTACACCTACACTACACTAATGTACTGATCCCACTACAACTACACAACACTAATATACTGATTCCACTACACCTACACTACACTAATATACTGATCCCACTACACCTACACTACACTAATATACTGATCCCACTACACCTACACTACACTAATGTACTGATCCCACTACACCTACACTACACTAATGTACTGATCCCACTACAACTACACTACACTAATATACTGATCCCACTACACCTACACTACACTAATATACTGATCACACTACACCTACACTACACTAATATACTGATCACACTACATCTACACTACACTAATATACTGATCACACTACATCTACACTACACTAATGTACTGATCCCACTACACCTACACTACACTAATGTACTGATCCCACTACAACTACACTACACTAATGTACTGATCCCACTACAACTACACTACACTAATATACTGATCACACTACACCTACACTACACTAATATACTGATCACACTACATCTACACTACACTAATGTACTGATCCCACTACACCTACACTACACTAATGTACTGATCCCACTACAACTACACTACACTAATATACTGATCCCACTACACCTACACTACACTAATATACTGATCACACTACACCTACACTACACTAATATACTGATCACACTACACCTACACTACACTAATATACTGATCACACTACACCTACACTACAGTAATATACTGATCCCACTATACCTACATTACACTAATATACTGATCCCACTACACCTACACTACAGTAATATACTGATCTCACTACACCTACACTACACTAATATACTGATCCCACTACACCTACACTATAGTAATGTACTGATCACACTACACTAATGTACTGATCCCGCTACACCTACACTACACTAATGTACTATTCCCACTACACCTACACTACACTAATGTACTGATCCCACTACACCTACACTACACTAATGTACTGATGCCACTACACCTACACTACACTAATGTACTGATCCCACTACAACTACACTACACTAATATACTGATCCCACTACAACTACACTACACTAATATACTGATCCAACTACACCTACACTACACTAATATACTGATCCCACTACACCTACACTACACTAATATACTGATCCCACTACAACTACACTACACTAATATACTGATCCCACTAAACCTACACTACTCTAATATACTGATCACACTACACCTACACTACACTAATATACTGATCCCACTACACCTACACTACACTAATATACTGATCCCACTACACCTACACTACACTAATATACTGATCCCACTACACCTACACTACACTAATATACTGATCCCACTACAGCTACACTACACTAATATACTCATCCCACTAAACCTACACTACCCTAATATACTGATCACACTACACCTACACTACTCTAATATACTGATCACACTACACCTACACTACACTAATATACTGATCCCACTACACCTACACTATAGTAATATACTGATCACACTACACTAATGTACTGATCCCACTACACCTACACTACACTAATATACTGATCCCACTAAACCTACACTACTCTAATATACTGATCACACTACACCTACACTACACTAATATACTGATACCACTACACCTACACTACACTAATATACTGATCCCACTACAGCTACACTACACTAATATACTCATCCCACTAAACCTACACTACTCTAATATACTGATCACACTACACCTACACTACTCTAATATACTGATCACACTACACCTACACTACACTAATATACTTTTCCCACTAAACCTACACTACACTAATGTACTGATCCCACTACACCTACACTACACTAATGTACTGATCCCACTACAACTACACTACACTAATGTACTGATCCCACTACAACTACACTACACTAATGTACTGATCCCACTACAACTACACTACACTAATGTACTGATCCCACTACACCTACACTACACTAATATACTGATCCCACTACACCTACACTACACTAATGTACTGATCCCACTACTACTACACTACACTAATGTACTGATTCCACTACACCTACACTACACTAATATACTGATCCCACTACACCTACACTACACTAATGTACTGATCCCACTACAACTACACAACACTAATATACTGATTCCACTACACCTACACTACACTAATATACTGATCCCACTACACCTACACTACACTAATATACTGATCCCACTACACCTACACTACACTAATGTACTGATCCCACTACACCTACACTACACTAATATACTGATCCCACTACACCTCCACTACACTAATATACTGATCACACTACACCTCCACTACACTAATATACTGATCACACTACACCTACACTACACTAATATACTGATCCCACTACAGCTACACTACACTAATATAAGGATCCCTCTACACCTACACTACACTAATATACAGATCCCACTACAGCTACACTACACTAATATACAGATCCCACTACCCCTACACTACACTAATGTACTGATCACACTACATTAATATACTGATCCCACTACACCTACACTACACTAATATACTGATCCCACTACAGTAATATACTGATCCCACTACACCTACACTACACTAATATACTGATCCCACTACACCTACACTACACTAATATACTGATCCCACTACACCTACACTACACTAATATACTGATCCCACTACACCTACACTACACTAATATACTGATCCCACTACACCTACACTACACTAATATACTGATCACACTACACCTCCACTACACTAATATACTGATCACACTACACCTCCACTACACTAATATACTGATCACACTACACCTACACTACAGTAATATACTGATCCCACTACACCTACACTACAGTAATATACTGATCACACTACACTAATATACTGATCCCACTACACCTACACTACTGTAATATACTGATCCCACTACACCTACATTACACTAATATACTGATCACACTACACCTACACTACACTAATATACTGATCCCACTACACCTACACTACAGTAATATACTGTTCACACTACACTAATATACTGATCACACTACACCTACACTACACTAATATACTGATCACACTACATTTACACTACACTAATGTACTGATCCCACTACACCTACACTACACTAATGTACTGATCCCACTACACCTACACTACACTAATGTACTGATCACACTACACCTCCACTACACTAATATACTGATCCCACTACACCTACACTACACTAAGATACTGATCCCAGTACACCTACACTACACTAATATACTGATCCCACTAAACCTACACTAAACTAATATACTGATCCCACTAAACCTACACTACTCTAATATACTGATCACACTACACCTACACTACACTAATATACTTTTCCCACTAAACCTACACTACTCTAATATACTGATCCCACTACACCCACACTACACTAATATACTGATCCCACTACACCTACACTACACTAATATACTGATCCCACTACACCTACACTACAGTAATATACTGATCTCACTACACCTACACTACACTAATATACTGATCCCACTACACCTACACTATAGTAATATACTGATCACACTACACTAATGTACTGATCCCACTACACCTACACTACACTAATGTACTATTCCCACTACACCTACACTACACTAATGTACTGATCCCACTACACCTACACTACACTAATGTACTGATGCCACTACACCTACACTACACTAATGTACTGATCCCACTACAACTACACTACACTAATATACTGATCCCACTACAACTACACTACACTAATATACTGATCCAACTACACCTACACTACACTAATATACTGATCCCACTACACCTACACTACACTAATATACTGATCCCACTACAACTACACTACACTAATATACTGATCCCACTAAACCTACACTACTCTAATATACTGATCCCACTACACCTACACTACACTAATATACTGATCCCACTACACCTACACTACACTAATATACTGATCCCACTAGACCTACACTACACTAATATACTGATCCCACTACACCTACACTACACTAATATACTGATCCCACTACAGCTACACTACACTAATATACTCATCCCACTAAACCTACACTACTCTAATATACTGATCACACTACACCTACACTACTCTAATATACTGATCACACTACACCTACACTACTCTAATATACTGATCCCACTAAACCTACACTACTCTAATATACTGATCCCACTACACCTACACTACACTAATATACTGATCCCACTACACCTACACTACACTAATATACTGATCCCACTACACCTACACTACACTAATATACTGATCACACTACATCTACACTACACTAATGTACTGATCCCACTACATCTACACTACACTAATATACTGATCACACTACATCTACACTACACTAATGTACTGATCCCACTACACCTACACTACACTAATGTACTGATCCCACTACAACTACACTACACTAATGTACTGATCCCACTACAACTACACTACACTAATGTACTGATCCCACTACACCTACACTACACTAATATACTGATCCCACTACACCTACACTACACTAATATACTGATCCCACTACACCTACACTACACTAATATACTGATCCCACTACAACTACACTACACTAATATACTGATCCCACTACAACTACACTACACTAATATACTGATCCCACTAAACCTACACTACACTAATATACTGATCCCACTACACCTACACTACACTAATATACTGATCCCACTACACCTACACTACACTAATATACTGATCCCACTACACCTACACTACACTAATATACTGATCCCACTACAGCTACACTACACTAATATACTGATCCCACTAAACCTACACTACTCTAATATACTGATCACACTACACCTACACTACACTAATATACTGATCACATTACACTACACTACACTAATATACTGATCACACTACACCTACACTACACTAATATACTGATCCCACTACACCTACACTACACTAATATACTGATCCCACTACACCTACACTACACTAAGATACTGATCCCAGTACACCTACACTACACTAATATACTGATCCCACTAAACCTACACTATACTAATATACTGATCCCACTAAACCTACACTACTCTAATATACTGATCACACTACACCTACACTACACTAATATACTTTTCCCACTAAACCTACACTACTCTAATATACTGATCCCACTACACCCACACTACACTAATATACTGATCCCACTACACCTACACTACACTAATATACTGATCCCAGTACACCTACACTACACTAATATACTGATCCCACAACACCTACACTAATATACTGATCCCACTACACCTACACTACACTAATATACTGATCCCACTAAACCTACACTATACTAATATACTGATCACATTACATCTACACTGCACTAATATACTGATCCCATTACACCTACACTACACTAATATACTGATCCCATTACACCTACACTACACTAATATACTGATCACACTACACCTACACTCCACTAATATACTGATCCCACTACACCTACACTCCACTAATATACTGATCCCACTACACCTACACTCCACTAATATGCTGATCCCACTACAGCTACAATACACTAATATACTGATCACATTACACCTACACTACACTAATATACTGATCACAATATACCTACACTACACTAATATACTGATCCCACTACACCTACACTACACTAATATACTGATCCCACTACACTACACTAATATACTGATCCCACTACACCTACACTACACTAATATACTGATCCCACTACACCTACACTAATATACTGATCCCACTACACCTACACTAATATACTGATCCCACTACACCTACACTACACTAATATACTGATCCCACTAAACCTACACTATACTAATATACTGATCACATTACATCTACACTGCACTAATATACTGATCCCATTACACCTACACTACACTAATATACTGATCACACTACACCTACACTACACTAATATACTGATCCCACTACACCTACACTACACTAATATACTGATCCCACTACACCTACACTCCACTAATATACTGATCCCACTACACCTACACTACACTAATATGCTGATCCCACTACAGCTACAATACACTAATATACTGATCACATTACACCTACACTACACTAATATACTGATCACAATATACCTACACTACACTAATATACTGATCCCACTACACCTACACTACACTAATATACTGATCCCACTACACTACACTAATATACTGATCCCACTACACCTACACTAATATACTGATCCCACTACACCTACACTACACTAATATACTGATCCCACTACACCTATACTACACTAATATACTGATCACACTACACCTACACTACACTAATATACTGATCCCACTACACCTACACTACACTAATATACTGATCCCACTACACCTACACTACACTAATATACTGATCCCACTACACCTACAGTACACTAATATACTGATCGCACTACACCTACACTACACTAATATACTGATCACACTACACCTACACTACACTAATATACAGATCACACTACACCTACACTACACTAATATACTGATCCCACTACACCTACACTACACTAATATACTGATCACACTACACCTACACTACACTAATATACTGATCACACTATACCTACACTACACTAATATACTGATCACACTATACCTACACTACACTAATATACTGATCCCACTACACCTACACTACACTAATATAGGCTCTGTCCTAGATTCCTATCTCTGTGAGTTCTGCACTCCCAGAGCCACCTGGCCTTTCAGTGCTGGGAGAAATCTGAACTTACAAATGGCAAAGATAATGATTGAAGGATGGTGGCTGATTATAGATGGAGCCATATGAGATGCTCACCAGCCTGTCTACCGGGTCCCGGACCCTGGGTTTGGTGTCTCCTGCAGTGGGGTCCGTCACTGTATAATAGGATTGTCCCTCTCCCTAAGACCCCGAAAACTGAAGTGCATATTACTTGCCGGTTAGTATCTTCAGGCCAAAGTGTGATTGTTCCCAGCAAGTGAAACCAAGTAATCTTGTAGATATGATACCTTTACATTGGCTAACCGAATACATATTATGGCAAACTTTCAAGCCTCTCAGGATTCTTCCTCAGGCATGATAATATAGATCCGAAGAGGCCTGCATATATATATACACACACACACATATATACACATATATATATATACACACGCACACACACATATCTATATAACAAGGCACAGACATGGTGTGATTAAATTGCACAAACAATACCAGAACAGGATGGGTAGAGAAATAAATCAATACTTCAATAGTCTACTGATTAAGGCCGCCTGCAGACGGGGGGATTTGCATTGCAAAAACCGCAGCACACTACGGCAATACACAATTTCATGTCCACAAGCGGAAATCGATTTTGTGCGGTCTCCCCACGGACGGCTTCCTTGAAGACAATGAAAGCCATCAATCCTGCAATCATCATTGCAGCAATGGTTGTGAGATCAGCGCCATCACCTAGCAACGGCGTGGCGTATTCTATACTGTGCATGAGCGCCGGCCGGCACATCCGCAGAACCGAATAGAAGACGCTGGACAAGTAAGCAGGCGTCACTGAAGGAGCACAGGGAGCAGAGCCGCGCATGAGACCTACATGGGGCAGAGCTACACTATAAGGACACGGCAGAAAGGGGGCGCTATCACCGGCTGCACAAGATCCCTGAGGAGGAAGATGGTCAAAAGGGGTTAATCCTCCCCCAGCGGTCCTGAAGGGGTTAATCCTCTTCTTCCCCACTGACCTGACATGAGGGGACACACAGACCTCCAGCTGTAGAGCCAGAGAGCAGCTTCCAGGAGCTGTGATGATGTCACTGTCATGTGATCACCTGTGTGGGAGGAGTCAGGGGTCACATGACCAGAGGGTATTCTGCTGTGCTGGTTGTGATCCCTGCTGGGTGAGCTGAAGGGATGTGTGGGGTCAGGATGGATATAGCAGAGCTGTGTTCATGTGATGCACATGCAGCAGAGCTGCATTACTTGGACACGGCAGAAAGGGGGCGCTATCACGGGGTGCACAAGATCCCTGAGGAAGAAGATAAAAATCCCTGAATGACTGCAAACCCCCTGCAGCAAGATCTGGTGGCCGCAGCACTGAGGGGCCCATCTGCTCTGTTAGGTGCAGATTGAACACTGAAGGTCTTCTACCCTGAACCCCAAGATGTCACCCGAAGCACAAGACAAGTCACCCCAATATGGCCAAAACCAGATAGATAAGCCACAGGAGAGACCGTCATGTCTGCTGTGAGGAGGCTGAAGCTCGGGAGGCATCAGACCCTCCAACAGGACAGCTATCCCCAGCAGACCTCAGAGCCCCCAAGGCTCGGTGCCAGAAGACGTCCTGGAGGTTCTGGAGATCTTCTTATAACCCTGGAAGAGATGAGACTAACCGGAGCAGAAATAGAGCTGCCAGCAGAAGACGGAGAGAACCCCGAGGGGGCCTGTGTTACCCAAACCAGACTGATGCTCCCCTTAATTCAGGATTAGATAAAAGCCAAAGATCCATCTGGTGCCGACCGACATATAAGGCCTCTTTACACATAACAATTATCGCTCAAAATTAGTTCAGTCGAATTAGCGAATTCAGAGAATTTGAGCAATAATTGTTCAGTGTGAATGCGGGGTAAAAAAAGATTGCTACCTTGTTCACGTTTTTTTTTAAGTTTATTTTTCTGTCAACTTTAAAAAAACCTCATTAGTAGAGATAAGCAAGTACCAAAGGTGCTCGTTACTCAAGTCGAGCTTTTCGTAATGCTTGAGAGCTCATTTTGAGTAACGAACCCCATTGAAGTAAATGGGAGACGAAAGCATTTACCTGATTTAAAGAATCACCTGAAAACATCAAAAAGTCACGGAAACACCACAGAAGCGGATAGGGGATGGCAGGGGCAGCATCTAAGGCTCCCAGGTCGCACTAATAAGCCAAATTGGGGGCAAGAGCCTGGCGTCACCCCCCTAACAATTTACTTGGGGCCGACCATAAGCAGCAAGGCACACGCGCTGGCACATCTTAGCTAAGCACCACACTAGGTGCAATGAAGGCCAATCACCGCCTGCGGATGACACCGCTGCCTCTTCTCCTGGGTTACATACTGGCATTGCTGTCCAAGTCTCCGCACGAGCCTGCGTCCACAGTGCACACAAAATTTTCCCTGCGCAGCGTTCAGCTGCCCTCATACCACACGCTGGCTTGATAGCCACACCACCCTCATGTCTATTTATAAGTGCGTCTTGGATGGGGAGGAACCAGAGACACCCACTGCAGAGGGTTGGCAGGGCCTGGCAGCGACCCTCTTCGAAAGTGTGGGTGATAGCCCACAATGCTAATGAGAAATGATGATAGATTGACGTACGATCATCATTCCAATACAGTGCCACCTCCGTCACAAAATTGTCAGGAGCCACAAACATTGGCATAAAGGGGACTCAGATGCCAGCACTTCTACACATCTCCACAATGCAGCAGCGCATACTAACACCAAAGATTGGTTTGAAGCAGGAGTTGTCGCAAAAGTAGCTACCACAGGTATACAGTGATCCTGTGAACGTCTCATTAAATCAGTTACGGTTGCTTTCATTGCTCCAAAGACTGGATGTACCATGAAGAAGTTCCACAGGCCAAACCTGGCACAATTGCATTCCCTTCCCCCCCCAGGACCTCGGCCTCTGCCCACACCCTCTACAATCGTGGGCATAAAGTGGACTTGGATGCTAGTACTGCTGTGAACGTCTCATTCATTCAGTTACACTTCTTCAGATTGGTCCAAATCAGTGTCTCAGATAACTGTGGTAACACAACAGCAAATACATGTCAACCAGCGCTGATCCCCAGACCCCAAGCAGGAGAGGGAGGTGGCATAATAAGCCCAAGAAACCGTGACCGAGGCAGGACCCACCATCCTATGTGTGGGAAGTACATGAGCGGGCCCAGGGTCAGGCTCGGTCCCAGCCCCTACCTTGTATGACCCAGCTGCACACCACGATGGGAAAGCCGACTGCACCCTACCCAAGTCATTCAGTGTATTTGTACCAGACAGCTGAACACCGCCATTGAAAACTTTTGTGCACCCACAGCATAGGCGAGCCCATGAAACCCAAGGCCAGTATTAAACATGAAGAAATGAGAGTGCCCAAACATGGCAGAGCTTCACCCCGCCCAGGACCTCGGCCTCTGCCCACACTTCTGCCCAATTTATTCTGTTTATGTGCCAGACAGCTGAACACCGCAATGGAAAAGCCGAACCCCTGAAACATTTATGTAGCAAGAGTACAGGCGAACTCCTCAAACATTTCTGTAGTAAGTGTATCGCGAACCCCTGAAAATTTCTGTACCTACAGTATAGGCGAACCCCTCAAACCTTTATGTAGTAAGGGTATAGGCAAACCCCTGAAACATTGGTGTACCAAGAGTATAGGCGAACACCTGAAACATTTCTATAGCAAGCGTATAGGCGAACCCCTCAAACATTTCTGTAGCAAGCGTATAGGCGAAACCCTAAAACCTTTCTGTAGCAATAGTATAGGCGAACCCCTGAAACATTTCTGTAGCAAGAGTATAGGCGAAACACTGAAACCTTGCTGTAGCAAGTGTGGAGGCGAACCCCTGAATCATTTCTGTAGCAAGAGTATAGGCGAACTCCTCAAACATTTCTGTAGCAAGTGTATCGGCGAACCCCTTAAACATTTCTATACCCACAGTATAGGCAAACCTCTCAAACCTTTATGTAGCAAGTGTACAGGCGAATCCCTGAAACATTTGTGCACCAAGAGTATGGGCGAGCCCCTGAAACATTGGTGTACCAAGAGTATAGGCGAAACCCTGAAACATTTGTGTACCAAGAGTATAGGCGAACCCCTAAAACATTGGTGTACCAGGATTATAGGCGAACCCCTAAAAAATGTGTGTACCAAGAGTTTAGGTGAACCCCTGAAACATTGGTGTACCAAGAATATAGGCGAACCCCCTGAAACATTGGTGTACCAAGAGTATAGTCGAACCCTTGAAACATTGGTGTACCAAGAGTATAGGCGAACCCCTGAAACATTTCTGTAGCAAGAGTATAGGCGAAACCCTGAAACGTTTCTGTACCAAGAGTATAGGCGAACACCTGAAACATTTCTGCAGCAAGCGTATGGGCAAACCCCCCCAAACATTTCTGTAGCAAGAGTATAGGCGAAACCCTGAAACCTTTCTCTAGTAATAGTATAGGCGAACCCCTGAAACATTTCTGTAGCAAGAGTATAGGCAAAACCCTGAAACCTTGCTGTAGCAAGTGTAAAGGTGAACCCCTGAAACATTTATGTAGCAAGAGTATAGGCGAACTCCTCAAACATTTCTGTAGCAAGTGTATCGGCGAACCATTGAAAGATTTCTGTACCCACAGACTAGGCGAACCCCTCAAACCTTTATGTAGCAAGCGTATAGGTGAACCCCTGAAACATTTGTGTACCAATAGTATAGGCGAACCCCTGAAACATTGGTGTACCAAGAGTATAGGCAAACCCCTGAAACATTGGTGTACCAAGAGTATAGGCGAACACCTGAAAAAAAATTGTGTACCAAGAGTATAGGCGAACCCCTGAAACATTGGTGTACCAAGAGTATAGGCGAACCCCTGAAACATTGGTGTACCAAGAGTATAGGCGAACCCCTGAAACATTGGTGTACCAAGAGTATAGGCGAACACCTGAAAACAATTGTGTACCAAGAGTATAGGGGAACCCCTGAAACATTGGTGTACCAAGAGTATAGGCGAATACCTAAAAAAATTTGTGTACCAAGAGTATAGGCGAACCCCTGAAACATTGGTGTACCAAGAGTATAGGCGAACACCAGAAAAAACTAGTTTACCAAGAGTATAGGCGAAGCCTGGAAAAATTAGTTTGCGAAGAGTATAAGCGAAGGCCTGAAAAATTGGTGTACTAAAAATATAAGTGTACCGCTAAAAAATTGGTTTACCCGGAGGGCAGGTGAAACCCATAAACATTTTTTAAAGCTAGAGCTCATTGTTGCTTAATTCGCAACAGAGCCTGGAGGCAGCCCTCCAAAAAAATTGGTTTTAACAGAGCCTTTTGGCCCGCAGAAACATTGGCAGTTCAGCATGATTACATGCTGTTTTAAGAGGAGGAGGAATAAGTTCCGAGAGGGATAGACCAAGCTACTTCTCCCCTTTTTTGGGGTGATAGAGGATGCATATTTCTCCTGTTGCAGCTAAAAAATCTTATGATCCGCTGCTTTCCACTGGTGGAGAAGAGAAGTCTGGGGAAATCCTGCATTTGTTCATCTTAATGAGTGTAAGCATGTCGGTGCTGTCAGTTGACAGGCAGGTACGCTTATCCGTGATGATCCCCCCAGCAACACTAAACACCCTCTCTGATAACACGCTAGCGGCAGGGCAGGCCAGCACCTTCAGTGTGTACAGCGAAAGTTTGTGCCACGTGTCCAGCTTTCACACCCAATAGTTGTATGGAGCAGAGGGATCGCGGAGTATGGTGGTACGATCAGCTATGTACTCCCTCACCATCTTTTTACAGTGCTCCCTCCGACTCAGCCTTGACTGGGGAGTGGTGACACAGTCATGCTGGGGAGCCATAAAGCTGGCAAAGGCCTTGGAGAGTGTTCCCCTGCCTGCGCTGGACATGCTGCTTGATCCCCACGGCTCCCCTGCTAGTTGGCCCTCTGAACTACGTCTTCTATTGCTAGCGCTGGCAGATGTGAACATTAGCATCATTTTTTCCCCCAGGGCCCTGTGGTATTACATCACTCTCGTACTCCTTTCCTCTTCGGGAATGAGAGTGGAAAGGTTCTCCTTATACAGTGGGTTGAGAAGGGTGTACACCCAGTAATCCGTGTTGGCCAGAATGAATCTAACGTGAGGGTCACAGGAAAGGCAGCCTAACATGAAGTCAGCCATGTGTGCTAGAATCACAGTACGCAACACATCGCTGTCCTTACTAGAAGGATCAATTTCATGATCCTCCTCCTCTTCAGCCCATACACGCTGAACAGATGAGAGGGAAGCACCATGGGTACCCTCTGCAGTGTGGCCAGCAGTCTCTAACCCATCCTCCTCCTCCAAAATGCACTGAGATACAGACGTGAGGGTGATCTGGCTATAAAGCAACATACTGTCATCCCCCATCTCCTGTTCTAACCACAAAGTGTCAGCCTTAAAGCTTAGCAGCGAACTTCTCAGCAGGCAAAGCAGCGGGATGGTAACGCTAATAAAGACCACATCGCCACTCACCATTTGTGTAGACTCCTCAAAGTTTCCGAGGACCTGGCAGATGTCGGCCATCCATGCCCACTCCTCTGTGAAGAACTGCGGAGGCTGACTACCACTCTGCCGGCTATGCTGCAGCTGGTATTCTACAATTGCTCTACGCTGCTCATAAACTCTGGCCAACATGTGCAGCGTAGAATTCCAGCGCGTGGGCACGTCGCACAGCAGTTGGTGCTCTGGCAGCTGAAAGCGATGTTGCAATGTCCTGGCTGCATCCATGGTGGACTTGCGGAAATGTACGCTCACGTGGCGCACTTTGCCGAGCAGGTCAGACAAGGGGGCGTACTTTTTCAGAAACCGCTGAACCACCAGATTGAACATGTGGGCCAGGCTTTGCACGTGTGTGAGGCTGCCAAGCTGCAGAGCCGCCACCAGGTTATGGCCATTGTCACACACGACCATGCCTGGTTGGAGAAAGCCAGAGATCGGTCTGCTCCGTCAGACCCTGTAACAGCTTGGGGGTGGTGTGCCTCTTGTCACCTAAGCTGATTAGTTTCAGCACGGCTTGCTGACACTTCCCCACCGCAGTGCTGCCGCACCGCGCGCTACTGACTGCTGGTGATGTGCTCACACTTCTTAATTGAGAGGTGGAGGTGGCAGAGGAGGAAGAGTGATAATACGACGGAGTAACCATCGCCGAGGTAGGACCTGCTATTCTCGGTGTGGGTAGCACATGAGCAGTTCCAGGCTCTGACTCGGTCCCAGCCTCCACCAAGTTCACCCAATATGCCTTCAGGGAGATGTAGTGTCCCTGCCCGGCAGCACTTGTCCACGTGTCCATCGTTAAGTAGACCTTCCCAGTAACAGCGTTGGTGGGGGCACGGTTTATGTTGCAGGAGACATGCTGGTGTAGGGCGGGGATGGCGCACCAGGAAGAATTGTAGTGGCTGGAGACCGCCACTGCATTCATGTTTTTGAAAGCCTCAGTTTCGACTAGCCTGTATGGCATCATCTCCAGGCTTAGTAATTTTGCAATGTGCACGTTTAAAGATTGTGCATGCGTGTGGGTGGTGGCGTATTCCCGCTTTCACTCCAACACTTGTGTTAGCGACAGGTGAACGTTCTGCTGGGAGACATTGCTGGAGGCAGTGGAGGACCATGGAGGTGAGGGTTTGGGTGCAGGCCAGGAGGTGCTTGTGCTTGCATCCTGAGAGGGGGATTGGATCTGTGTGCCAGGTTGTGGCACAAGGGAAGAGGCAGTGGTGTTACCCGGAGGCTATGAATGGCCTTCGTTCCACCTTGTGGGGTGCTTGGCCATCATACGCCTACGTATGTTGGTGGTGGTGAGGCTGGTAGTGGTGGCTCCCGACTGATCTTAGTGCAGCACAGGTTGCACACCACTGTTCATTGGACGTCCGCGCTCTCACTAAAAAACATTCACACCTCTGAACACCTAGCCCTCTGCACGGAGGCTTGCTGTGAGGAGGTGCTGTGGGAAACAGTTGGGGGATTATTTGCTCTGGCCCTGTCTCTCCCCCTGACCACCCCACTGCCTCTTCCAGTGGCCCTGTCCTGCTGCTGCACTTGCCTCCCCCTCTGAAGCTTAGCAAGCCAGGTGGGGTCAGTCACCTCATCGTCCAGCAGCTCTTCCTCTGAATCCTCTGTCTGCACCTCCCTTGGACTTACTGCCCTTACAACAACCTCACTGACAGACAACTGTGTTTCATCCTCCTCTTCCACAAAAAGCTCTTGAGACAGTTGCCGGAAGTGCCCAGCCTCATCACCCGGACTCAGGGAAATTTCCAAATGTTGGGCATCGTTCACAAGAAACTCGGGTGAGGAACCGTTTTTTCCCACTTAGGGCAGGGACCCGAGAACAGTTTCTGGGAGTCTGCCTGCTCAGAATCTCTCCTTTTCCCGGAGTGACGAGGCTGGGAGGAAGGAGGAGCAGCAGCCATTGGATTCAGAGTTGCAGTCCCTAGGCCGGGAGTAGTGGACTGCGGAGAAGATTGTGTGGTCGACACATTGCTGGACGCGTTTTCTGCCATCCATGACAGGACGTGCTCACACTGCTCTGTTTGTAATAAAGGTCTACCACGTTGACTCATAAATTGTGATATGAAGCTAGGGAGCCCAGAAACTTGCCCCTCTCCTAATCCCGCAGCAGCCGGCTGTGATTCACCATGCCCAGAAACTCGGCCTATGCCCACACCCTCACTTGGACGTCCGCATCCTCGACCCTTACCCCTACTCCTCATTATGGCGGATTAAGGATAGAGCAGGGCCCAAATAAATTACCCCACTGTACAGTACTGACAACTGTGGCTTAATTCACCGCACGCAGAGACTCGTAGATAGCGGAGGCTCTATGCTGTGACTTGAAAAAAGTAACCCGCTGTCTTGCGCTGATACCTAGGGGTAATTTACTGCTCACAGAGACTTGTAGATAATAGAGGCTGTGTGGAGTGAGAGAAGACTCTAAAGCCAGTGGATAGTGCTGGTAACTGCGGCTATCTCAACCCCACCAAGGAAAGGGTATTGTGAGACGCTCTGCATAGCGGCAGAGCTGAAATATGTTGCAGTGGCCCAGGAAATATTACAGTACTGTTTACCGGTGAGACCTCTGTCTAATGCACTGCAGACATAGAACGGTAGTTTGCAGTAGGCTAGGAAATATTAGAGAGCAGTTTCACGGTGAGAGCTGGTTGTACGGCACTGCAGGCTGAGAAAGCTATTACTGAAAGGCTGAGAACAGGCCTAGATGCATAATACAAAAATTGATGCACTACTGCTCCCAGCCAGCCACAACTATAATGCACATGGTAAGATGTAACCCTAAGAAGGAGCGTTGGAGTTCTTGTATGGAGGACTGTATAACTTTCCCTATATAAGTAGCTCTGTCCCTACACTCTGCCTTATGCACAGCACACACAGAACGGTATAGCTGAAATGGTCTGCACAGCCCGGGATGCTTAAAAAAACAAATTGGTGCACTCCTGCTCCCAGCCAGCCACAACTATAATGCACACGATGAGGAGTAGCCCTAAGAAGGACCGTTGGGGTTCTTGAAGACAGGATCCTATGCTAACACTTTCCCTGTATAAGCAGCAGCACTTCCCCTAACCTCTGCCAGCATGCGTCTGAGGCGAGCCGCGGGCGGGACCAGTTTAAGTACTCGGCGGTCACCTGATCGGCCCAGCCACTCACTACTGGGGGGAAGAGAGGGCTGGCACATCACAGCAGGAAGTGGTAATGCCTTCCCCCCATGTCTATTGGCTAGAAAATGGCGCTAAACATGCGGGGAAGGAAATGCAATTGACTCGAGTACCGCGTGGTGTTCGTCTCGAGTAACGAACATCTCGAGTACCCTAATACTCGAACGAGCATCAAGCTCGGACGAATGTGCTCGCTCATCTCTAATTCCAATAGTAAACCTTGAGCAAGTGTGTGAATTTCACAGTGCCACATCACTTATACGTTCCATATAGTAATGGTGAACAAAAATAGGAAAGGCATAAAAACATAACAAATATGATATTATATTGAGACTCCATATGTCAGAATTACAGCACCATACCAGATCCAAAATAACGCCTGGGCCATATTATAATGATACGCATGAGGATTCTGCAATGCAGTATTCTAACCGTTGCAATGGCATTATAATGGAACTAGACATGTGAGCTTTCCAACGATACATCTCACCAAGGATACTACACGTCCCATATTACGAGTATAATGTTACTACAAAGAATGGAGAAGGTGAAACGGGACCCCAACTATGAATATAAAGAGTTCACACACCAGACGTTATCACATCATTATCTATACAGTGTTACAGATTCCAACATTACATCATAAATCCCAAATTTGTCCTTTTCAACATCATTTTTAACAGATTCCCTAAGCAGAGATGGAGTGTTTGGCCATATTAACCCTTTCTACCCCAGTACTCTGCACCAGACCTACTACAGATCCAGGGGCTAGGGCATACCAGGGTCAGTATCATCATCATGCTCATCCTTTGAGTTTGACTCAGATAGGCCGACCTTTTTGGCCAGAATGTTGGGATTAGTAGTGCATGGACTGTTGTACTGCGGAGCACATAGCCTGTCCTGACACTCCTTCTGTGTGAAATCTCTAATTAATCAGATTTTACAACAAGATGTCGGTAATTATGTTACTTATTGTTTATTCTTGACCTTTTGACCACAATGTTAATTACAATTAGCAGATGTAAATGACATAGCATGTAACTAATTAGGGAAATTCCCTTTTTTCATCATTCTGTGTATTCTGTGTACAAACGCAGTAGTGGAACTACTGATAAAAAAAAGACAAACTGAGGGTGCGTTCACACGAACGTATATCGGCTCGGTTTTCACGCCGAGCCGATATACGTTGTCCTCGTGTGCAGGGGGGGGATGGAAGAGCCAGGAGCAGGAACTGAGCTCCCGCCCCCCTCTCTGCCTCCTCTCCGCCCCTCTGCACTATTCGCAATGGGGAGAGGCGGGGCAGGGCGGGGCTAAGTGGTGCGAATTGGCCCCGCCCCCGTCCCGCCTCTCCCCATTGCAAATAATGCAGAGGGGCGGAGAAGAGGCAAAGAGGGGGCGGGAGCTCAGTTCCTGCTCTAAGGCTCTTCCATCCTCCCCCCCCTGCACACGAGTACGACGTATATCGGCTCGGCGTGAAAACCGAGCCGATATACGTTCATGTGAATTCACCCTAAGGCTTCGTTCACAAGAGCGCATATTGGCCGGCTGTTTTCACAGCCAGCCAATATACGCTTCGTTGTAAGTGAAAGATTGGGTGAACGGGCGCACAACTCAAACGTTTGTGCGCCCGTTTATATAGCCTGGTAAGGACGGCGCAATCTCCCATTTCCAGGCCATCTCCCATTTCCCCTCCCTCCTCATTGCAGGCTTACCTGTCTTCCTCCCCTTTCGTTCTGTGCAATGGGAGGGGCCATCCCGCCTCTTGTCCATAACATCAATGTCCATTGCACAGAACTAAAGGGGGGGGGGGGGGAGAGGTAAGCCTGCACGAGTGGGGGGGGGGGGGGAGAACAGAGGGAGGAAGTTTAGCAGCCATGCTGCTAAACTCCCTCCCACCTACGGCCGCTGCCATGGGCTCCCATAGGAGCTTGTGCAGCGGCTAGATGTATTCCGACCAAAACATAGTATCCCCTCTTCCTCCCATGCTTTTTTGGGGGTTATTTCTTGACCCCAGCGGCAGGGATGGGGTGTAAAAAGTGGTGCTCTGTGAGGCTTCGTAAGCTTGATGAGGTGCGACGGTCTCACACAGAAGGCGCCCAACAAGCTGCTCCTGGAACTGCAGGAAGGCGAGCGTTCCCAAGGCTTCTTGTAAATTACGTACTACAGGTAGCGGTCTCAATAACGCCCGGCTCATACGGCCGGATGTGGGATCTGCTTGCAGAGGCCCACAGCAGATACCAGCTGTGAACCTGGCTGTGGCCCTGCGTACGGCCACGTAATGTACTGCGCATAACTGCATATTCACACAGGCGGTCATGCGCAGTACACCTTTTTTTGTTTATATTCCCCCCCCCATCCTCCGTCGCACAGTGATGACGTGGGTAACGGCGATCACAGACTCGGGCACCGCTCACCGCAGTATCCCGGTGACATCTCCTGCCTCCCGGCTACCTTCAGGAGCTGGCAGCCAGGAGATTTCCAATTTGCCAAGGCTTATGGCCTTCTGTGCATGCGGCTGACATATGATGCCTGTCACACATGCAGAGAAAGCGGCGTCAGGTGCTGGAGGACCAAATCACCACAGGATGGCATGGAAGACCAGGGTGAGTAATCTCAGCTGCCCCATAGATTCAATCCATGAGGGCAGCTGAATCTTTGCGCCGATTGCATTGCCGGAGGGTGGGAGACTCCCCAAGGCCCCCCATGACAGCTCCATGTTGTTATCTACCTCTTGGCACTGACAGCATGGAGCTGTCATGTCCATAGGCCACGCGGTTTTAATTCCCACAGGAAGCTGGTTTTTACGTCCTCGGGGATAAAAAGCCCATTTAACTAGGATGTAGAAACATTATGGGCTGGTCACTAAGGGGTAAAAAGGCCGTCTAACCCGAGTCTGCTTAATGTCCTTCTATTGGAGGAAAAACTAATATTCCTATAACTCCTCCCATTTCTAGTTTTTTTCCCCACATTTAATAATATCAGGCTTTGAGTTCAGATTTTCATACTTTTTTTATTTTTCGATACATATTGAACTCTATTTGCATGTGAAATCATATTGCACAGAATGAGTCTTTATTATCTTTACTCCATCGTTGTTTTTAAAAAGTTTTTTTTTTTTAAATTGAAAAAAATTTAATAGAATGTAAAAATAAGCAAAACAAAAAAACGTCACATTGGTTTACTATGTGAAGGAAAAACGCTTAAAAAGTACATATCGCATTTCCTGAAAATAAAGGGTTCAAAAAATTGCATGTATCCCAAAATGCTTGCAATAAAAAAATACATACTGCCCCCCAAAAAACAAGCCAGCACTAAGCTAAACTGATAGAAAAATAAAAATGTTCTAACATATTAATGCTAACTATCTTTAATGAGAAATGCTTTTATTGTACACAAGTATATAGGTTTCAGGACATAATAAACATCTGGTTATAGGCAGATCTTAACATCAGGTAAATATAACCTCAGATGAAGAACACATGACAAATTACACCGAGTCATTAAGAGAACGTAGGGCAAAATGCAGAAGCAGTGTGTGAAAAATTAAAACCACCTTTACGGCTTCCATAGGAAGTAAGAGGGAAAGTAGCAACCAGATGCCAAATGCTCTTGAGTAGTTGACCCTATTCACCTAATTGTAAGACCTTCTAAAAACCAGATTTATTTTTCTTATCTCCATATAAATCTATAGAATCCAAAGAGGGCGTGGAGTGCCCAGTTTTTCCCAGGAATACATTATAGATATAGATAAAATAGATATAAAAACATCTCCATAAAAAAAATGCAGCCTCCCTCCCAATTAAAACTTTTTTCGTTATTACACCAGTTAAATGGGTGTGTCCTGACTTTTGCCTCACCCTATTTTTTATATAACTCTAAACACATGGTATTGCAGTAACTGCACTCACCTGCAGAATGAAGATTACTCGTTAGTTATGTCACAGACAGAGGGCTTATTTACACGTCCGTATATCGGCCGGGTTTTCACGCCCGGCAGATATACGGTGTCTCTTTCTGCAGGGGGAGGAGCAGTGCACTGAGCATCCGCCCATTCTCCGCCACTATTTCCAATGGGAGGGGGCGGGTTGAAACTTAGCTCCGCCCCCACCCCTCCTATTGCACTGCTCCCGGCCCGGCTTGCCTCCTCTCCCTGCAGATAGAGACACCGTATATAGGCCGGGCGTGAAAACAAGGCCAATATACGGACGTATGAATAAGCCCTGAATGGTAGAAAATATAAGTTATCATACCCCAAGATGTTGCCATTAAATAAACAGAACTCCTAACCATCCCTCACGGTCGTGGAGCCAAAAATAAAATAGGGATCAGTTGGAAACAATCTTTCGATTATTTTTATCCCCATCATTTTGCCCTGGAGACTATTTGCCTTTTCTCTTGTATGACGTGGTTTCTCCGTTAGGCTGGTTTGATACGGCCGAGAAGACTCCACCAGATTTGTGCGTTGTGAGTCATACACATGAGCAATGCTTTCCTGCATACCACCGCAATGCGATGCTCTGCAGGCAACAAATCAAAGCGTATCGGCAGCAGCGCCGCCCCGTTAAAAGCTATGGCAGAGCTTTGCGATTCCCTTCATCCCTGCAGTGATGCGAGGTTTGTTTCACATGAAAATGCCTCACATCACTGGGCATTCACATGGGTGATTCACGGCCCGATATTGCCCTCGCCCATGTGAAACTATCTTTAGGGCTCATTCACACGAGTGTAAGCATGTAACGCTGCGAGTATCCCATGCATTGTATGCATCGCAGATAGGGATGAGCGAGTATACTCGCTAAGGCACTACTCGCTCGAGTAATGTGCCTTAGCCGAGTATCTCCCCGCTCGTCCCTAAAGATTCGGGGGCCGGCGCGGGGCGGGGAGCTGCGGGGAGGAATGGAGGGGAGATCTCTCTCTCCCACCCGCTCTCCCCTGCTCCCCGCTGCAACTCACCTGTCAGCTGCGGCGGCCCCCGAATCTTTAGGGACGAGCGGGGAGATACTCGGCTAAGGCACATTACTCGAGCGAGTAGTGCCTTAGCGAGTATACTCGCTCATCCCTAATCGCAGACCTTTCGTTCTGCTGTTCGGGACTGAGTAGCAGTGTGGTTTATGTTTTTTCAAATTCCCCCACTCTGCGGGGAATTGCTGCCCCTTCGCAATGCCTGCATACGAACAGCCCTTTAAGGGCCACATATGATATGTGGAGAAATAGAGCATGTTCAATTTATTTCTCCTGCGTACCACATGCAGTGTCCACACGCAGGGGCGTAACAAGATTTGATAGTAAAAATATTTCCTACAATCTGAACATGAAAAACACTTTTCTCCTGTATGACTTCCCTGATGTAAAAAAAATCACTCATGTAAATGACCCCATTCAAAACAATTGCGTTCATATGCATGCCAGATTTGTGCATCTCACACCGCACAAAAATCGCACGATTTTCTGGGTCACGTGAAAGGGGCCCAAGAATGAACCCATTGAAATCAATGGACTGTATGCTATGCGTTTTGCGCGGAAATATGGTCGTGTGCAGCTGCCTTAGTAAAATAGCTATTAGAAAAAAGCCAGAATAAGAAGTTCTAAACCTTCGCCCTGTTGCGGTTGTAAAAAAAGGCACTGTTTACAGCAGATCTAAAAAAGTCCTTAATGACCTTTAGTTAACATCCAATCGTAGCAGTTTTTGCTTGTTTTGGAGCATTTGCTAATCAGAGGAGTTTAACAAAAAAATAGTCACTTTTCTGTGTGAGTACTTGGATATTTAAAAACTCGTGATTTCCTAGTGAACATCAATAAGCCTTCTCTTCTGTGTGATCTTTTTGATGTTTAACAAGATTTGATTTCAGAGTAAAACATTTCCCACATTCTGAACATGAAAATGGCTTTTCTCCTGTGTGACTTCTCTGATGTATAAGCAGATTTGCGTTGCTAGCAAAACCTTTGCCATAATCTGAACATGAAAATGGCTTCTCCCCTGTGTGAATTTTCTGGTGTGTTACAAGATATGCTTTGCTAGTAAAACATTTCCCACATTCTGAACATGAAAATGGCTTCTCCCCTGTGTGAATTTTCTGGTGTGTTACAAGATTTGATTTGCTAGTAAAACATTTGCCACATTCTGAGCAAGAAAATGGCTTCTCCCCTGTGTGAATTTTCTGGTGTGTTACAAGATATGCTTTGCTAGTAACACATTTGCCACATTCTGAACATGAAAATGGCTGCTCCCCTGTGTGAATTTTCTGGTGTGTTACAAGATATGCTTTGCTAGTAAAACATTTGCCACATTCTGAACATGTAAATGGCTTCTCCCCTGTGTGAATTTTCTGGTGTGTTACAAGATTTGATTTGCTAGTAAAACATTTGCCACATTCTGAACATGAAAATGGCTGCTCCCCTGTGTGAATTTTCTGGTGTGTTACAAGATATGCTTTGCTAGTAAAACATTTCCCACATTCTGAACATGAAAATGGCTTCTCCCCTGTGTGAATTTTCTGGTGTGTTACAAAATTTGATTTGCTAGTAAAATATTTGCCACATTCTGAGCAAGAAAATGGCTTCTCCCCTGTGTGAATTCTCTGATGTATAACAAGATATTCTTTGGTAGTAAAGCATTTCCCACATTCTGAACATGAAAATGGCTTTTCTCCTGTGTGACTTCTCTGATGTATAACCAGATTTGCGTTGCTAGCAAAACCTTTGCCATAATCTGAACATGAAAATGGCTTCTCTCCTGTGTGAATTGTCTGGTGTGTTACAAGATTTGATTTGCTAGTAAAACATTTGCCACATTCTGAGCAAGAAAATGGCTTCTCCCCTGTGTGAATTCTCTGATGTATAACAAGATATTCTTTGGTAGTAAAGCATTTCCCACATTCTGAACATGAAAATGGCTTCTCCCCTGTGTGACTTCTCTGATGTATAACCAGATTTGCTTTATGAGCAAAACCTTTGCCACAATCTGAACATGAAAATGGCTTCTCCCCTGTGTGAATTTTCTGGTGTGTTACAAGATTTGATTTGCTAGTAAAACCTTTGCCACAATCTGAACATGAAAATGGCTTCTCCCCTGTGTGAATTTTCTGGTGCGTTACAAGATTTGATTTGCTAGTAAAATATTTCCCACATTCTGAACATAAAAATGGCGTTTCTCCTGTGTGAGTTCTCTGATGTGCAACAAGATATGCTTTATGAATAAAACATTTGCCACATTCTGAACATGAAAATGGCTTCTCCCCTCTGTGAATTTTCTGGTGTGTTACAAGATATGCTTTGCTAGTAAAACATTTCCCACATTCTGAACATGAAAATGGCTTCTCCCCTGTGTGAATTTTCTGGTGTGTTACAAGATTTGCTTTGCTAGTAAAACAATTCCCACATTCTGAACATGAAAACGGCTTCTCTCCTGTGTGGGTTCTCTGATGCTTTACCAAATTTGATTTGCTAGTAAAACATTTCCCACATTCCGAACATGAAAATGGCTTCTCCCCTGTGTGAATTCTCTGATGTATAACAAGATATTCTTTGGTAGTAAAGCATTTCCCACATTCCGAACATGAAAATGGCTTCTCCCCTGTGTGAGCTCTTTGATGTTCTCCTCTTCTGTAACTTTTCTTCTGCTTAACAGTCTGTGATGGATCAGAGGATGGGGCCTGTATAAAAGCACTAGATGATGGATCTTTGCTATGAAGGGCTGAAGGTATATTTGGGATAATGGCAGGTTCTTCATATGCATCTTGTCTACCATTATCATCCAATTCAAAATCTACAGATATCAGACGTCCCTCTGAGCTCCTGGTACCATCACCTGTCAAGTATAAAGCTGATTTTACCATTATTGAACATAAGAAAAATGATATTGACATTTCTATATAAATTACAGGTCACATAGCAAAATGCAATTAGACAGAAATAAGCAATTAGATCACAATCTAACAGTAGACCTCAGAGAGAGGACCAGTAGATCTTGATGTTCTGACACCAAGGTGTTATCTTCCTCCCTCTCCACATCTCCATGACAACCAATGTGCAAGAGAACATTTCATTAGGAGATAGAGTAATAGGGTTTACTTAGTTCTAAAATTGGGAAGATATTCTTCTCTCAATAGTACTCACAGCAAACAATGAAGGAATCGGCCTCGTTCACATAGATATATTATATATCCGGACTACAGATGGATTTTACACTCATCTATTTCAAAACATTTATTCTTCTAAATAATGGATACAATACACAAGATAATCGGGTCATTATTATGATGTGGTGCACATAATTACACCCATATTATAGATGCCCATCATGTGTTAGCGCCTAGAACGGTATCACATGTCATCCACATTTAGTTTGTACTTTGGATGAATTGGGGAACATCCAGCGGAAACTGACAGATCCCAGAGCTTATGAATCTACAGAACTATCTGCAGCCGCTGACCGAGGAGAATCGGTGACTCCTCTCTGCTGTATTTAGTGGTTACTACTCACCTGGGCGGTTACCTGTAGGAATCTCCTCTTCAAACTCCTCTTTGACCATCACAATTGTCTCTGTAGTATTAATATCAGTCAGATCTTCATCCTGATCCAAAAGCTGTGAGACAAATATTGTAAAAGTCAGCAGACGGTTGGAGAAGTCGTGTGAAATGATCATTAATCATCATGAAAACTCCAAATGACCTGACTGGAGTAGTTATCTGAGCCACATAGCTGCAGGTCTAGAAGCCGGACATAGATATTAGATGACGGGTCAATGACCCCCCAGGAACCTCATACACATGTATATCTGGCATGGCTAGACACGCTGCACGTTGTCTCAGTGGAGATCAGCGTCTACCAGATACATCCACTGTTTGTCTCGGGGGAAATGAAGGAGCAGATAGATATAAATCCAACCTGTTGGCTCCTTATTCCCACCAGCAGTCTCCACCGCCAGAAAACTGGGAGAAGATCCAGACAACATGTAATGTCTCTGGTCAGCGGTAATCCTGCCATCTCCACCGGCCTCATCAGACAAGGAGAAGACATCTAATAAGACTGAAGACAAGAGCTTCACAGCCTTCTACAGTTTAGAGGGACATCTCCATCTACCTGATGGTCCTGTGGAAGAAGAGGACGGGGACATATCTCTGGTGGGCTTCTCTTACTGGATGGAACTGGAGGAAACACAGACAGACACTGAAGTCATTCTTTACATACAGATAATAAAGTCCCCGTGTATTTAGTCCCGTCTATTACCTGGTGATGGGAGCGGCTGGTGGTCCTCCATCATGGCCTCCTTGTACAGATCCTTGTGTCCTTCTAAATACTCCCACTCCTCCATGGAGAAATAGACAGCGACATCCTGACACCTTATAGGAACCTGACAACACAATATACAGTCATCACCCAGAAGCCTCCAGTGCTGTTACTGTATAATGTCCCAGCATTCCCTGCACCATCACCTCTCCAGTCAGCAGCTCAATCATCTTCTTGGTGAGTTCTAGAATCTTCTGTACATTGATGTCCTCATGTATCAGGGGGTGAGGTGGGGGCCTTGTGATTGGGCTCAGGGGTCTTCCCCATCCATCACATATGGGGGCCCAACAGCCATCACTAGAGGTCTTCTTCACTACTGTGTAATCCTGTATATTGAGAGACATTGATTAATATCACTACAGACCAGGGGCGTAATTAAAGGCCCAGGGGCCTGGATGCAAAAAGTTCAGCTCTGCCCCACCCCAGTACCCATACCTAAACCATGCTGCATACAGCTGCAAAACAAATTTCCATACATGATCTGCCCCTTGGTGTAATCATTCCAAACATGACTCATTTCTTACACTATATGACAATTTGTTTGTAGCCCCGTAGGCCACTCTCAGACACACAGACCGCTTTTTACCGCTAACAGTGCAGCGTCCTGAGCACCATATTAACTGCGGTAGATCGCTCTGGTTGATTTTAATGGGGTTACTCAGACCTGAGCTGGAACGCACGTTTTTTAATGTTATGATTCTCAAAAGCTGTCTGTTCTATATTTGTGGCTTCACGTTTTTTAACGCACCTCCTTACCCATCACAATGATGGGGTGCATTAATAAACACTGTTAAACACTGTACCACGAGTTCAAAAATCACCACAAAAGAAGCAAAAATCTTCCCCGCGCTCCAAGGGTTAAACCAAAAGATGAAGACCACAGGTCCGTAAATTACCAATACTATTTATTTTGCTACGCGTTTCAGCAACATATACAAACACATTAACAAAAATCTGTCTTATATACACACAAAATATAACACAGTCCTAAAACTGACCCGTGTGGTAGTCGCAGCGGACGCCATCAGAATGTCCGTCCTCCCTAGGGAGGTGATCCGATCATGTGACCTAGTCATGTGTCCATGATCACATGACTAGAATTCTCTACATGTGGAATGCATAATGCGTTCCACTCGCACTTCCTAAAACCATCTGCAATTAAGCCATATTTAACATATAACATATGGTAACTCCATCTGTATCAATCCACCTCATCAATATCAAAACGCTCATTAAACTATAGAAAAATAAGAATAATAAACATATATATATTTTTTTCTCATTAAAAAAATAACTTGCTAATGTCTCCTATAAAATAGGATTTATGTAAAAAAAAAAAATTTGAATTATTTTTTTGATTATTTTTGTAAAAAATCTCAAACGATATATTTCTCCTTTTCCTCAAAATGTTTTTATATATAACTATATTTCAAGAATAATGACCGTTATTCTTCATAATAATTTTGTTCTAAAAACGAAAACTATTTAAGCTATATAAAGATGGATACATATGTATAATATATATATACACTACCGTTCAAAAGTTTGGGGTCACATTGAAATGTCCTTATTTTTCTTTCAATATATTTTATTGATTTTACAGTATATATATAACTTTACAATGTCAGGAACTGATAGAATCGTGAATTCCACTTCACATCTTATTGTTGTAACCATTAAAAGAGAACTTATGAAAACCACTAAGATATAATTGTTACATTCTATTACTTGACAGACAAGGGCAGTGGGAAGGGTAGGATGTGGGGGTTGGGGTCAAGGGGAGGGGGCGGGGGGGAGTGCTCCAGGTTGGACCCCCTGGTTAGCTTTACCACTTATGGTGTGGGCCATCACTCATAGTTGCCATTCTGCAGCCACCTAGTGAATGACTGTGAGTTGCGTGCGCTTATCCAAACCGCCCAGGTGTGATGAAAGCTCTCGTGTCTAGTTATGTCGTCCTGCGTCCTCAGTTTCTCTAGTCGCTCGATTTCGTCCATCGCCCCCACCCACGCACATCTAGGAATTTCGATGTCCTGTTTCCAAAATCTGGGAATTACTTGTCTTGTGGCCATAATGAAAAATTTCAACAGGCCTTTTTTAAATGAGTGGGTGCCGGGTGGGGGGATGGACAATAGTGCCGCCTCCGGCGTCAGGGACAACGGTTCCCTGCTCACCTTCTCGTACAGCTTCTCTATATCTTTCCATATGGGTGTAATCATGGGACACTCCCACCATATGTGTAGCATCGAACCCACTCCCCCATTACACCGCCAGCAAGTGTCTGGCGTCGCTGGAAAGAGAGAGTGGAGTCTTTCTGGTGTCATGTACCACCTTGATAAGATTTTAAAATTCAATTCTTGCAACCTACTAGACACCGACATCTTGTGGGTGTATTGGAATGCCTTGTTCCAGAGCTCTCCGGGGATGGATCGACCCAGCGCCTCCTCCCAAGCGGCAACCCACCTGGGGGTGTGGTCGAAATGTCCTTATTTTTGAAGGAAAAGCACTGAACTTTTCAATGAAGATAACTTTAAACTAGTCCTAACTTTAAACAAATGCACTCTATACATTGCTAATGTGGTAAATGACTATTCTACATACATATATATAAAGATATAAACAGATTTTTATTTTTTTATAAATCAATCTTTATTGAGTTTTATATTTTTTCCAACATTAAACCCAGAGGGTCTAGACATAGTAGCACATTAATATGACGAACTTCAATGGAATGGAATACATCAAAATCTCGCCTTTGCCATCCACTATTGTACGACTATAAGTCAGTATGTCTGAACCTCTATTAACACATCTATATCTGCGAAACAATAGTGTTCTAAACATTTGTAAATAAAGAACAGGGGTGGGGGTAAGGGAAACTCACAGGGCGAGGGGTTGGGGTGGGGGAAGGGAGGGGGGGGGGGTAAATGCTCCTACCTTCTATCTTCCATCTCCAGTCTCTTTGTTTGTTTCAAAGGGTTCCCGGGGCTCTCCCATCCGACCTGCTTGGTATGATTAATATCCACTTCGTCCGTCCATCCTCTGTCCGGGGCATCTCCGTGTTCGGCAACCACATGTGAAGAGGTGGGGTCTCTACCCTCTTTCCTATCTTTATGACCCGTTGGGCTTTCTGATAGCGTATTCGTTATGTTATGTTTGAATGCTTCTTTTTAAGGTATCCGCTTCCAGGGTGTCCACATTTCCACAAAAACGTCCCGCCTCCCGCTTTTCCAGCTGGAGAGTTCCTCTAGGTTGCAAATTAAGTCAACCTTCTCTTTCCACTGTGCGATTGAGGGAGGAGATTTTTGTAGCCACATTAAAGGAATCAGTGCTTTCGCTGCGTCAATAAGAATTGCAATTAATCTGTCTTTGAGCGGATGGAAATCCGCAGATGTTTTCCACAGGAAAACTTTTTCTGCTGTTAGGACCAAACCCGGTTTTATAGTCCTCAGTGTATTCTCCACCTTTCTCCAGAAGGTAAGTAGTTTTGTGCAGTCCCACCAGATATGTCGAAAGGATCCCGTCGTGATGTCACACCTCCAGCACCTGTCGTGGGGCGCTAATTTGTATGCGTGTAGCCATTGAGGGGTTTTGTACCACCTCGATGGTAGTTTGTAATGTCCCTCTTGAAGAAGGACACACGGAGAGAGGCCGAAGGATAGCTTAAGGGTGAGTTTTACCTCTGCTTCTGATAGGGATACGTTCAGCTCCTTCTCCCATGAGTTAATAAAACCTGGTCTAGAGGTTGTTGATGCTGAGATAAATTTCCTGTGGATGTGTGAGATTATTTTATGGCGCGGGAATCCCTTTTCTATTGCTTTTTCAAATGTAGTTGTTGGTCTAGTTGATTTGTAAGACTTAAGAAAGTTCTCTAGAGTCTTTATCACGTGTGCTTTCTGTAGAAATGGGAGTTGGACATCCGGGCATAGTGTTTGTAGGATTTCACCAGCTTCTTTGTGTGCTAGTACCTGGATGTCCCCCACTCTTAGCTCCGGCAAACGCTTCCAAATCCCTCTAGTCACAGGGTCTGTGGGGATGTTCATTAGTTTGCATAGGGTTCCTATTGGGGCCACTGGGGATGGGTCTGGGGCTAGTGTGTTTTTCAGTTTATCCCAGGCCTCACAGGGGCCCTTCAGCAAAGGGTGGAAATTCTTGGAATTATATTGGGTCCTTCTTGGGAGCCAGAGATCTTCTATCAGGGTCTCTCCGTATGTGCTCCCTGCTAATTGTTGCAGCATTGGGTCTCTTACGGGGCTCACCAGCTCCAGCCAGTAGCTCAGCTGTGAGGCTCTATATACCTCGTAAACGCATGGCATGTCAATCCCCCCCTCCCATCTCCTCTTGATCAGCGTGTTATGGGCTAAGCGGGGTCTTTTCTGTTTCCATACGTAGCTGGAGAATGTCATGCGTATGTTTTTGAAAAATACATTGGGTATATGGATAGGGAGCATGCGTATTTTGTAGGTAATGGTTGGCATAACATAAGATTTTATGATATTTTTTCTACCAAACCAAGAGATATATGGAATATCAAATGAGCGGAGCAGATTCTTGACCTGTATGAGGAGTGGTTGAAAGTTCACGGCGAAGAGGTTTTCGGCTTTTTTAGTAATCTTTATGCCTAGGTAATCTATGGAGGATTCGGACCACACGAATGGTGTATTAGCTTTTAATGATTCACTGCTGGCCTTTGGGACTGAGACGTTTAGTATGTTGGATTTGGAGTAGTTGACCTTAAAATCTGAGATTTCTCCAAATTTCTCTAAAAGTGATATTAGGTTCGAGATCCCTTTTTCCGGTTCCGTGAGCAGGAACATAATATCGTCCGCAAACGCGGCCAGCTGGAGCGAGTGCGGCCCGACAGAGATCCCTTTTATTCCTGGGTGAGATCTCACTTTTTGTAGAAGGGGTTCCAAAGCTAGCACGAACAGCGTCGCGGAAAGTGGACACCCTTGGCGGGTGCCATTCCGAATGTCAAAGGTGGGGGAGAGGGTATTGTTAATACTCAATCTTGCATGCGGGTTACTATATAATGCAAATATTGCAGATATGAATGCTGGGGGGAAATTAAATTTCTCTAGAGCGATCTTCATATACAACCAGTTGACTCGGTCGAACGCTTTTTCAGCGTCTGTTCCTATCAATAACATTGGGATCTTTTTTGATTGTGCGTATCTGACCGCATGAAGCAGTCTGTAGCAGTTTTCTTTTCCTTCCCTGCCTCTAATGAAACCTGTCTGCTCCCTATTTATCAGAGAAGGGATAAGGTCCTCCATTCTCTTAGATAAAAATTTGGCCCACAGTTTTACGTCCAAATTAATTAAAGAAATGGGTCTGTAACTAGCGCATGCTTCTGGATCCTTGTTGTCCTTATGGATGAGTATTATGTGGGCTTCCTGTGCTTGTGTGGGTAATCTACTTCCTTGTAGTAGGGAGTTAAATAGTTCTTTTAGTCTTGGGGCTAGTGATGTTTTGAAGGTTTTGTAATAAGCCGATGATAGGCCATCAGGCCCTGGGGATTTACCCGACGGACTCGAAGTGATTAAATCTTCAACTTCCTGATCTGTCGCTTGGGACAGCAGGGTCTGTGAGACCTCATCCCCTAATTTTGGTAATTTGACTGTGCTCAAGAATAGATCAATTCTCTTTTTGAGGGCCCCTTGCTGGGTCGCTCCTTCCCCTCCTCTTAGATTGTATAGTTGCGAATGAAAGTGTTGGAAAGCTTTAGCTATTTCCTGGGATGAGGTAACCTTGGTTCCTGTTTGGTTTTTGACCGAGCTAATGAAATTCCGTGACCTTGATTTTTTGAGCATGGCTGTCATAAACCTGCTCCCCTTATTTCCATGAAAATACACAGTCTGCTTCAGGAAGAGGTGTCTCTTGTTGAACCTTACCTCCAATAGACGTTTAAGGTCTCGTCTCTTGGAAGTCAGTTCCTCCTGTACCTTTATGGTATGTGACAATTTTGATGTTTGCTCCAATTTTGCTATCTGCGATAATAGGCTATCAATCTCCCTCTGTTGAAGTTTTTTCAGTCTGGATCCCAGTGATATGAGGGCCCCCCTCATGACGGCTTTATGAGCCTCCCACCCCACGGGATATTCCATATCCTCAGTAGTGTTCACGTGGAAGTATTCTTCTATTAATTCAGTTAGTTTGGCTCTCTCCGTCTCCGAGTCCAGCAAAGACTCATTTAATCGCCATCTCCATTCCCCGGGCCCTTCCGAGCCTATTTTAACATCTACGTGTGTGGGGGGCGTGGTCTGAGATTGATATTATATCGATATTTGTTTTTACTACTTTTGTCAGGAGGCTCGAGGAGATAAAAACATAGTCTAACCTCTGATAGGATAGATGGATTTGTGAATAAAATGTGAAGTCCTTCGAGGAGGGGTTTAGCATTCGCCATGCGTCTACGGTGCCCAATTCTAGTAATGCTTTGTTCAATTTGTTTAGGCACCCCCGCGAGACCTGGGATTTTCCTCTTGATGAGTCTAGGATAGGGTTCAGAGTTACGTTCCAGTCTCCCCCGGCTATTATATACCCCTCTGCGAACTCCTTTAATATTTTAATCTGTTTGATTAACCACTCGGTTTGGTTGACGTTCGGGGCGTACATGTTGGCGATGGTTATTTTTACGTTATTAATTGTGCCTTTTAGTAGGAGGACCCTCCCCATTTCGTCTGAGTATTCCCCTGTATGGACAAAGTTAATGGATCTGTGGAATAGTGTGGAGACACCCTTGGAAGCGGAGTGAGGATGTGAACTGTGGAAGGCCTGGGAGAATGCCTTACCTGGCAAGGCAATGCATTTTCCCCCCTTAAAATGTGTCTCCTGTAGAAGGAGGATTTTGGTGTTGTACCTTTTCACAAGCTGTGCTATGTTGAATCTCTTCTGTGGCGTGTTGAGGCCCCGGACATTGAAGGACGTGATGCGAAGTGCTTCTGTGGACATTGCGTTCCAAGTCGGACGTGACAGCCAAAGGAAGTCTCGAATCCTGCTCAAGAGATACAGAGGTTATAGCAATAAAATACGTTAATGATATTGTTTCTATACTCTCCTATCAAGTCGTTCTAACCCTTTGTTATCTTGGCTCAATTTAGGTGGAGATTTAGCGTTTTCGTTTCAATGGGGAGTGATGAAATAAGCTGCTCTGGGAAAGAGACTGGGAGGAAGAGCAGGTAGGCGAAAAAGGGACTTGGAAAGGGAAGAAGGGAATAGGAAGGTGTAGAAAGTAAATATAACTAGTATACTTTACGGTCGGAAGTATAGCAACAAACACCCTCTAGTGAGGGCACGGACGTATGCGGTAAACTCTAGGCTACGTCCGTAAAAAACTTGGAGAGGTGCTTTTATTATAAAGTCCTCTTTAAACTTCTCTCTGCCTGATCGGGTTGAGGCGCCCAGGCATCCTGATTAGAGATGAGCGAACGTACTCGGATAAGCACTACTCGTCCGAGTAATGTGCTTTATCCGAGTATCTCTCTGCTCGTCCTGAAAGATTCGGGGCGCTCCGCTGCTGACAGGTGAGTCGCAGCGGGGAGCGGGGCAGAGCGGGCGGGAGAGAAGGAGAGAAAGATCTCCCCTCCGTTCCTCCCGCTCTCCCCTCCAGCTCCCCGCTCTGCAGCGCATCCCGAATCTTTCAGGACGAGCGGAGAGGCACTCGGATAAAGTACATTACTCGGACGAGTAGTGCTTATCTGAGTACGTTCGCTCATCTCTAATCCTGATCCTTAATGGGTAACGTTTCAAGTTCCTTCTTCAGGTGCAAGTGGAATGGTTAGACCCGTAGCGGGCCTAAGCTTCTGTCAAACTTTATGTTGCCCTGAATGCTGAACTGGACAAACCAACAGTGGGGGGGGGGGGGGGGGATGGTTAACTGCATAATGCTAGGTGAGGGGTCTTCTCCCCTCACTCATCCTTTTAAGCTGGGGTTCAAAGTCCACCTTGAGGACCTAGTTGTTCCTTCAGGTGTCGCCGTTTTCCCCATCTTCTTTGGTTCTTTTCTTTTGTTTGTTCTTTGGGGATTTTGCTTGTCCCACTAGGCTCCACGTGTCAGGTAATGCTAATTTGGGCATGCTGGGGAATTCCGGGAGCGGCAACCAGTTAGGGAGATCAATGGGTTCTAAGTCCAAATGTTGCCAGCACATCTGAAGGTCCTCAGGTGTGCGGATGTTGTGTCTCTTGCCCTTGTACGTTATTCCCAGCCCGAAGGGGAACAACCACGCATACCTGATATTCTTGGACCTCAAGATGTCCAATAGGGGACGTAGTAGGCGTCTCTTAGCTAATGTTGTGGGGGACAAGTCCTGAAAGATCTGTATGTCCGCATCGGCGTATTTCAAGTTTCTGCTATTCCTTGCTGCTTCTAGGATGGCGGCGGCATCCGGGAAGGCCAGAAATTTACATATGATATCCCTCGGTGGGTCAGAGGCTGCAGGTTGTGGTCTCAGCGCCCTATGTGCTCTCTCGATTGCCATAGTGGCCGCTCTATCTGTACCCACTAGTGAGGAGAAGATTTCCTTCAGCACTTTCGGTATTGCCTCTGCCGCCCACGATTCTGGGATGCCTTTTATACGCACATTGCTGCGGCGGCTGCGGTTCTCCAGGTCTTCTTGGATGAGGAGCGTTTTGTTTAAATATGAGTGTTGGTCCTTCAGAATTTGCTCCATCTCCAGGGAATGTGATGTTATAGCTGCAGATGTGCACTCGAGGTCCTCTACCCGTCTCCCCAGCTGTCTCAAGTCCTCCTTGATCTCTGCTAAGTCGGCTCTCACAGGTTTCATAGCTTTGGCCATCAGTTCTTTCATAAATCCCCTGGAAATCTGGACCCCATCTTCTTCCTCCGAGGAGGACTCATCCCCTCTCTCAGCCTCCGACATAGCGGCGGTGACTGGCGTCAACTTGCCTGCGGGACGGGGGGAGCGTGCGCTCCGTTCTTTCAGGTATTTCTGCATACCCGTCTGGCCCCGAGCTTGGCGAGGGGTCCCCATCTGTTTTCCACTCTTTTCTTTGCTTATTTTACCCATTTTGGGTTAGTGTAGCTTCTGCAGGATGTCTGTATCGGCGCCTCTGTGATGGATCTTTCAGCCTAAGCTGCCATCACCTTTCGGCTCTGCCGATATAAACAGATTTAATACCATTATTAAAATTATTTTTTTCTAAAACCTCATCCGAACCAGCTGGTATTAGTGTATTTAAAGGCCCTTTATTCCAGCATCCCACACGGGAAAAGGATGGGGGCAATTGAAAAGATTCTTCATGAAGATCCTCTCATGCCCAAGAACCAGGCTTCATTCATTAAGGAATCTTTATCGTTCATTCTTAAGAACAATTATTTTACCTATAATAAAAAATTCTATAAACAGCAACAGGAAACGGCGATGGGAGCGAAATTCACCCCCCCCGTACGCAAACCTATATATATATGTACATTTGAAGAAGAGTTTTTTAATGATAGTAGAATCAAGTTCCACAAGAGATTATTGACGATATTATCATTATATGGGAAGGGAACAGGATGACAACTATTTTAGCTATATAAAAATGGATGTGTGTATATATATATATATATATATATATATATATGATATAAACAGATTTAATACCATTATTAAAATTACATTTTTTCTAAAACCTCATTCAGACCAGCTGGTATTGGTGTATTTAAGTCTAGAACATTTCTTTTCTTCTCAGTTGACTAATGGAATGGGACGGTATACGCTCTAGTGGAGTGACTTTGAGACATGTCGTCTGATGATTATGGACCTCCGAAAAATGACAGGATACACCATGTTTATTGACTTCCCTTCTAATATTAAACTTAAGGTGCATTCCCACGAATGTATATCGGCTCGTTTTCACGCCGAGCTGATATACGTTGTCCTCGTGTGCAGGGGGGGGGGGGGGGAGGATGGAAGAGCCAGGAGCAGGAACTGAGCTCCCGCCCCCTCTCTGCCCCCTCTGCACTATTTTCAATGAAAGTAGGTGGGACGGGAGCGGGGCTAAGTTCCGAGGATTAGCCTCGACCCCATCCCACCTCTCCCCATTGCAAATAGTGCAGAGGGGTGGAGAGGAGGCAGAGAGGGGGCGGAGGCTCAGTTCCTGCTCCTGGCTCTTCCATCCCCCCCCCCCCCCCCCCCCGTGCAGAGAGAGAGACGACGTATATCGGCTCGGCGTGAAAACCGAGCCGATATACGTTCGTGTGAATGCACCCTTATGGCTACAAACCTGACCTCTAAGTACATTTTTTGACATATTTCAAGCCACAAGGGCATTCTAATAAATAAACAGCAAATGTAGTGTCACAGCTCAATCTCTATCTAGAGAAAATTGTTTTTTTCCTCCCCCCATTTCAATACATTTTCTATTCTGTATAATATCCGGACGACATTTACAGTTTTTCTTCTTTCACTTAAATATCTCCGCCCCCAGATCACTACTATGTGTCATATTACTCTACAGCCAGGATGTTCTGTATCGTTTTATTTCTTCTAAACACCAATTTGGGATTCTTACTAACGGATTCAGTGAGGATCGGCTCATCACCCAAAATACTCCAATTCTTGGTAATAATTTTCCTAATTGGTGGCTACAAGATGTAGTGATAAAACACGGTCCCATATTTTTCACTTTATCCCTTTTTATGTCCCCTTTTCTCCATCATGCTTGGCCCTATTAATAGATACTTTCTCTCCTACTTCTTTTTCTTCTAATATTCTACCATAGGCGGAATCAATTAATTTTCTGGATATTTCTTTTCTAAAAAGCGCTTCTTCAGATCCTGGGCTTGATTTCTAAAATCTTCATCCCCAGAACAGTTCCTGCGTATTCTTTTTAATTGTCCAAATGGATTATTTATAGAGATGAGCGAGCGTACTCGGAAAAGCACTACTCGCTCGAGTAATGTGCTTTATCCGAGTATCGCTGTGCTCGGGTCTGAAGATTCGGGTGCCGCTGCGGCTGACAGGTGAGTCGCAGCGGGGAGCAGGGGAGAGCGGGCGGGAGAGAAAGATCTCCCCTCCGTTCCTCCCCGCTCTCCCCTGCAGCTCCCCGCTCCGTAATCCGTAATCTTCAGGGACGAGCACAGCGATACTCGGATAAAGCACATTACTCGAGCGAGTAGTGCTTTTCCGAGTACGCTCGCTCATCCCTAATTATTTACCTTCCAATGTCGCGCATGACAGCTATAGAAGTCAACATAACTGCTGCTATTGACCTTCTTAAAATGGGTTTTAGTGATCATTTTATGTGAATCATGACTAGGTTCCAGGTCCAGAAATACTATTTGGCTTGAATTAATATTATCAGTAAATCTAAGATTATAATTATTGCTATTAAAGGGGTTGTCCCGCAGAAACAAGTGGGGTTAAGCACTTCTGTATGGCCATATTAATGCACTTTGTAATATACATTGTGCATTAAATATTGGCCATACAGAAGTTATACACTTACCCCCTCCGGAGCTGGCGTCCCCGTCTCCATGGCGACGACTGAAGCCTTCTTCTCTGGTCGCTGCAACAGTCGCTCCTGGTGGCTCCGGGCTCACGAGCTGCGTCCTGGCTCCTCCCCCTTCTCAGCGTCATCACGTAGCCCCGCCCCCATCACGTGGTGCCGATCAGCCAATGAGGTGGCTGTAATCGGCAGTGGAGCTCAGACTGGAGAAGAACATCCATGGTGCACTATGGGAGAAGACCCGCAGTGCACCATGGGAGAAGACCAGCGGTGCACCTTGGGAAATGACGGCGGCCATCTTGGAAGAAGATTTTTATAACTTCATGAAACAGCTTCAAGGTGAGTAGAAACGCTCTAAAAAAAACGATTTACATGGGTAGTTTGTGATGCTTGCTTAACATGGGGGACTGGGGTGTGAAAATTTTTTTCGTTTTGGCCGTGGGACAACCCCTTTAAGTTCTCTAACAAAATTTCCTAATTCATCCTGGTTCCCTTCCCATATAATGATAATACCGTCAATAAATCTCTAGTGGAACTTGATTCTACTATCATTAAAAAACTCTTCTTCAAATGTACCCATATATAGGTTTGCGTACGCGGGGGTGAATTTCGCTCCCATCGCCGTTTCCTGTTGCTGTTTATAGAATTTTTTATTATAATATTATAATACACGAATACCAGCTGGTTCGGATGAGGTTTTAGAGGAAATTAAATTTTAATGGTATTAAATCTGTTTTTATATATTATATATTATACATATGTATCCATCTTTATATAGCTTAAATAGTTTTAGTTAAAAAAAAAAAATATTATAAAGAATAATGGTCATTATTAGAGATGAGCGAGCACCAAAATGCTCGGGTGCTCGTTACTCGGGACGAAATTATCGCGATGCTCGAGGGTTCGTTTCGAGTAACGAACCCCATTGAAGTCAATGGGCGACCCGAGCATTTTTGTATCTCGCTAAGGTTTTCATGTGTGAAAATCTGGGCAATTCAAGAAAGTGATGGGAACGACACAGCAACGGATAGGGCAGGCGAGGGGCTACATGTTGGGCTGCATCTCAAGTTCCCAGGTCCCACTATTAAGCCACAATAGCGGCAAGAGTGGGCTCCCCCCCCCTCCCAACAACTTTTACTTCTGAAAAGCCCTCATTAGCAATGCATACCTTAGCTAAGCACCACACTACCTCCAACAAAGCACAATCACTGCCTGCATGACACTCCGCTGCCACTTCTCCTGGGTTACATGCTGACCCCCCCCCCCCCACACCGCACACCAAAGTGTCCCTGCGCAGCCTTCAGCTGCCCTCATGCCACACCACCTTCATGTCTATTTATAAGTGCGTCTGCCATGACGAGGAACCGCAGGCACACACTGCAGAGGGTTGGCACGGCTAGGCAGCGACCCTCTTTAAAAGGGGCCGGGCGATAGCCCACAATGCTGTACAGAAGCAATGAGAAATATAATCCTGTGCCACCGCCATCAGGAGCTGCACACGTGGGCATAGCAATGGGGAACCTATGTGCCACACACTATTCATTCTGTCAAGGTGTCTGCATGCCCCAGTCAGACCGCGGTTTTTTATAAATAGTCACAGGCAGGTACAACTCTGCAATGCGAATTCCGTGTGCACCCACAGCATGGGTGGCTCCCTGGAACCCACCGGCGGTACATAAAAATATCCCATTGCATTGCCCAACACAGCTGAGGTAGTAATGTTGTGCTTAATGCAGGTGGGCTTCGGCCCACACTGCATGCCCCAGTCAGACTGGGGTTCTTTACAAGTGGAAACAGATGCATTTACAAGTCCCTGTGGACCGACAGCATGGGTGGGTGCCAGGAAGCCACCGGCGGTACATAAAAATATCCCATTGCATTGCCCAACACAGCTGAGGTAGTAATGTCGTGCTTAATGCAGGTGGGCTTCGGCCCACACTGCATGCCCCAGTCTGACTGGGGTTCTTTACAAGTGGAAACAGATGCATTTACAAGTCCCTGTGGACCGACAGCATGGGTGGGTGCCAGGAAGCCACCGGCGGTACATAAAAATATCCCATTGCATTGCCCAACACAGCTGAGGTAGTAATGTCGTGCTTAATGCAGGTGGGTTTCGGCCCACACTGCATGCCCTAGTCAGACTTGGGTTCTTTAGAAGTGGAAACAGATGCATTTATAATTCCCTGTGGACCCACAGCATGGGTGGCTCCCTGGAACCCACCGGCGGTACATAAAAATATCCCATTGCATTGCCCAACACAGCTGAGGTAGTAATGTCGTGCTTAATGCAGGTGGGCTTCGGCCCACACTGCATGCCCCTGTCTGACTGGGGTTCTTTAGATGTGCTTTCAGATGCATTTATAATTCTCTGTGGACCCACAGCATGGGTGGGTGCCAGGAAGCCACCGGCGGTACATAAAAACATCCCATTGCATTGCCCAACACAGCTGAGGTAGTAATGTCGTGCTTAATGCAGGTGGGCTTCGGCCCACACTGCATGCCCCAGTCAGACTGGTAATATGTACCTTAACAGTAACCGCGTTGGTGGTAATGTGTTGGTGACTGCGGACCTAGTAGCGCGGTTTTATTTTGTTGGTTTTCGGAATGTGGCCAGGATTAAGTGGGCTGTGGCGGGGGATGTTTTTGAGGCACAATGTGTCCTCTCCACGTGTCCGTGGTTATATGCACCTTAACAGTAACAGCGTTGGTGGGAAATGGCCTCGCCGCCATCATGTCTTTGGGAAGCCTCTGTTTCCACACCCCAGAGACATACCATTAGCAGCGGTATAGGCAGAGCCCATAATTAGTAACATTTCAGCCGTAGCATTAGGACAGGCCCCACTAACATATCACTAGCAGCATTATAGGGGGAGCACAGTATGCGTTCCATTTCAGTAATAGTAGCACTCAAGACAGGCCCCAGTAACAATTCCGAAGCAGCAGTATAGTGGGAGCGCAGTCTTCGTTCCATTTCAGTAGCTGCAGTATAGACAAGGCACAAGTTACATTTATGTAGCTAAAGTGTAGGCCAACCCCACACACCTTTCTGTACCATGAGTGCAGGCGAAGAACATAGAAATTGCTATGATTACACTGTAGGCGAGGGGCCACAAAAATTGCTGTATCAACAGTACTAATGTACATCCAAAAAATTGGCCATGGCCAACCAAGAGGGCAGGTGAAACCTATTAATCGCTTTGGTTAATGTGGCTTAAGTGGTAACTAGGCCTGGAGGCAGCCCAGTGTAACGAAAAATTGGTTCAAGTTAAAGTTTCAACGCTTTTAAGAGCATTGAAACGTATAAAAAGTGTTTAGAAAAATTATATGAGTGAGCCTTGTGGCCCTAAGAAAAATTGCCCGTTCGGCGTGATTACGTCAGGTTTCAGGAGGAGGAGCAGGAGGAGGAGGAGGAGGAATATTATACACAGATTGATGAAGCAGAAATGTCCCCATTTTGGATGGTGAGAGAGAACGTAGCTTCCATCCGCGGGTGCATAATACGTATTGCTTAGGTATCGCTGCTGTCCGCTGGTGCAGAAGAGAAGTCTGGGGAAATCCAGGCTTTGTTCATCTTGATGAGTGTAAGCCTGTCGGCACTGTCGGTTGACAGGTGGGTACGCTTATCCGTGATGATTCCCCCAGCCACACTAAACACACTCTCTGACAAGACGCTAGCCGCAGGACAAGCAAGCACCTCCAGGGCATACAGCGCGAGTTCAGGCCACGTGTCCAGCTTCGACACCCAGTAGTTGTAGGGGGCAGAGACGTCACGGAGGACGGTCGTGCGATCGGCTACGTACTCCCTCACCATCCTTTTACAGTGCTCCCGCAGACTCAGCCTTGACTGGGGAGCGGTGACACAGTCTTGCTGGGGAGCCATAAAGCTGGCAAAGGCCTTGGAGAATGTTCCCCTGCCTGCGCTGTACATGCTGCATGATCTCTGCGCCTCCCCTGCTACCTGGCCCTCGGAACTGCGCCTTCTGCCACTAGCGCTGTCGGATGGGAAGTTTACCATCAGTTTGTCCACCAGCGCCCTGTGGTATAGCATCATTCTCGAACCCCTTTCCTCTTCGGGAATGAGAGTGCAAAGGCTCTCCTTATACCGTGGGTCGAGCAGTGTGTACACCCAGTAATCCGTAGTGGCCAGAATGCGTGTAACGCGAGGGTCACGAGAAAGGCATCCTAACATGAAGTCAGCCATGTGTGTCAGGGTACCTGTACGCAACACATGGCTGTCTTCACTAGGAAGATCACTTTCAGGATCCTCCTCCTCCTCCTCTTGCTCCTCCTCAGGCCATACACGCTGAAAGGATGACAGGCAAGCAGCATGGGTACCCTCAGCAGTGGGCCAAGCTGTCTCTTCCCCCTCCTCCTCATCCTCCTCATGCTCCTCCTCCTCCTCCTGAACGCGCTGAGATATAGACAGGAGGGTGCTCTGACTATCCAGCGACATACTGTCTTTCCCCGGCTCTGTTTCCGAGCGCAAAGCGTCTGCCTTTATGCTTTGCAGGGAACTTCTCAAGATGCATAGCAGAGGAATGGTGACGCTAATGATTGCAGCATCGCCGCTCACCACCTGGGTAGACTCCTCAAATTTTCCAAGGACCTGGCAGATGGCTGCCAACCAGGCCCACTCTTCTGTAAATAATTGAGGAGGCTGACTCACACTGCGCCGCGCAAGTTGGAGTTGGTATTCCACTTTAGCTCTACGCTGCTCATAGAGTCTGGCCAACATGTGGAGCGTAGAGTTCCACTGTGTGGGCACGTCGCACAGCAGTCGGTGCACTGGCAGATTAAACCGATGTTGCAGTGTCCGCAGGGTGGCAGCGTGCGTGTGGGATTTGCGGAAATGTGCGCAGAGCTGGCGCACCTTTCCGAGCAGGTATGACAAGTGGGGGTAGCTTTTCAGAAAGCGCTGAACCACCAAATTAAAGACATGGGCCAGGCATGGCACGTGCGTGAGGCTGCTGAGCTGCAGAGCCGCCACCAGCTTACGGCCGCTGTCACACACGACCATGCCCGGTTGGAGGCTCAGTGGCGCAAGCCAGCGGTCGGTCTGCTCTGTCAGACCCTGCAGCAGTTCGTGGGCCGTGTGCCTCTTCTCTCCTAAGCTGAGTAGTTTCAGCACGGCCTGCTGACGCTTGCCCACCGCTGTGCTGCCACGCCGCGTGACACAGACTGCTGGCGACGTGCTGCTGACACATCTTGATTGCGAGACAGAGGTTGCGTTGGAGGAGGAGGAGGAAGGTGCTTTAGTGGAGGAAGCATACACCGCCGCAGATACCACCACCGAGCTGGGGCCCGCAATTCTGGGGGTGGGTAGGACGTGAGCGGTCCCAGGCTCTGACTCTGTCCCAGCCTCCACTAAATTCACCCAATGTGCCGTCAGCGAGATATAGTGGCCCTGCCCGCCTGTGCTTGTCCACGTGTCTGTTGTTAAGTGGACCTTGGCAGTAACCGCGTTGGTGAGGGAGCGTACAATGTTGCGGGAGCCGTGGTCGTGCAGGCCTGGGACGGCACATCGGGAAAAGTAGTGGCGACTGGGAACCGAGTAGCGCGGGGCAGCCGCCGCCATCATGCTTTTGAAAGCCTCCGTTTCCACAAGCCTATACGGCAGCATCTCTAGGCTGATCAATTTTGCAATGTGCACGTTTAACGCTTGAGCGTGCGGGTGCGTGGCGTCGTACTTGCGCTTGCGCTCAAACTGTGGCGCTAGCGACGTCTGGACGCTACGCTGACAGATATTGCTGGATGGGGCCGAGGACAGCGGAGGTGAGGGTGTGGGTGCAGGCCAGGAGACGGTAGTGCCTGTGTCCTCAGAGGGGGGTTGGATCTCAGTGGCAGGTTGGGGCACAGGGGGAGAGGCAGTGGTGCAAACCGGAGGCGGTGAACGGGCATCGTCCCACCTTGTGGGGTGCTTGGCCATCATATGCCTGCGCATGCTGTTGGTGGTGCCTCCCCAGCTGATCTTGGCGCGACAAAGGTTGCACACCACTGTTCGTCGGTCGTCAGGCATCTCTGTGAAAAACTTCCACACCGTAGAGCACCTTGACCTGTGCAGGGTGGCATGGCGCGAGGGGGCGCTTTGGGAAACAGTTGGTGGATTATTCGGTCTGGCCCTGCCTCTACCCCTGGCCACCGCACTGGCTCGGCCTGTGCCCACACCCTGACTTGGGCCTCCGCGTCCTCGCCCGCGTCCACGTCCTATAGGCCTACCCCTACCCCTCAGCATGGTGTATTACCAGTGATTTGATTTCCCAGGCAGGAAAGAAAGTGGCGCAAGCCTGCAGCCAAAATAGAATTTTTTCCCTTGTTTTTCAAAGGACAAGCCACACTGCGTGTATTCAATGAATACTACTAAGTTTAATAACTGTGTTGTGGCCCTGCAAATGTGTCAGAGAACTGCAGTGATGCAAAGTTATTTGCTACAGCAGATCAGGGATTTCCCATGCAGGAAAAAAATTGGCGCAAGCCTGCAGTAAAACGTAGCTGGCTGCGTCTGATTTTTTTTAACGTTCTGTACGCAGCACACACGTACCCAGAGCCCTGAGGACTGTCAGAGGCAGGCGAAATAGAATTTTTTCCCTTGTTTTTCAAAGAAAAAGCCACACTGCGTCTATTCAATGAATAATGTATGTCTTCTGGCCCTGCCTACACAATTCTATCCCTGTAGTATTAATGCCGGGTGCAATGGTCTGCACAGCCTGTTTTGAGAAAAAAAAATAAAAATGCAACACTGCTAACAGCAGCCTGGACAGTACTGCACACGGATAGATGTGGCCCTAGAAAGGACCGTTGGGGTTCTTGAAGCCTACACTCACTGCTAACACTCTCCCTGCCTAACCACCACTTCTGTCCCTATTGCAGGGCGCAATGCTCTGCAGATCCAATTTTGAAAAAAAAAAAAAAAATACAGTGCTAACACAGTACTGCACACTATTAGATGTGGCCCTGAGAAGGACCGTTGGGGTTCTTGAAGCCTACACTAACTCCTAACACTCTCCCTACAGCAGCTCCACCGATATAGCACTTTCCCTCAGCTAACTCACAAGGCATCTGAGGCGAGCCGCGGGAGGGGCTGATTTTTATACTCAGGTGACATCTGATCGCCCCAGCCACTCACAGCAGGGGGGTGGTATAGGGCTTGAACGTCACAGGGGGAAGTTGTAATGCCTTCCCTGTCTTTCAATTGGCCAGAAAAGCACGCAAACGTCTCAGAGAGGAAACTGAAAGTAACCGGAACACCGCGTGGTACTCGTTACGAGTAACGAGCATCCCGAACACGCTAATATTCGCCCGAGCATCAAGCTCGGACGAGTACGTTCGCTGCTCTCGAGTCATTATTCTTGAAATATATTTATATATAAAAACATTTTGAGGAAAAGGAGAAATATATCGTTTGAGATTTTTTACAAAAAATAATCAAAAAAATTCAAATTTTTTTTACATAAATCCTATTTTATAGGAGACATTAGCAAGTTAAAAAATATATATATGTATATTATTCTTATTTTTCTATAGTTTAATGAGCGTTTTGATATTGATGAGGTGGATTGATACAGATGGAGTTACCATATGTTATATGTTAAATATGGCTTAATTGCAGATGGTTTTAGGAAGTGCGAGTGGAACGCATTACGCGTTCCACATGTAGAGAATTCTAGTCATGTGATCATAGACACATGACTAGGTCACATGTTCGGATCTCCTCCCTAGGGAGGACGGACATTCTGATGGCGTCCGCTGCGACTACCACACGGGTCAGTTTTAGGACTGTGTTATATTTTGTGTGTATATAAGACAGATTTTTGTTAATGTGTTTGTATATGTTGCTGAAACGCGTAGCAAAATAAATAGTATTGGTAATTTACGGACCCGTGGTCTGTATCTTTTGGTTTAACCCTTGGAGCGCGGGGAAGATTTTTGCTTTTTTTGTGGTGATCTGTGTTAAGCCCTTGTTATCCAGTGTGCTTACCTTCCCATGCGGCTTCTTGCATTAACAGAGACCAAGGATTTAGGAGGATGAAAGGCAATCAAGCATACTAGGTGCCGGCGGATATTCCTGAGGGGGTAATATACTGAGCACCACGTGAGTGCTATTTATTACTTATTGGAGGCATACATTGGAAAATGATGTTTTTCTACGATGAGGCGCTGATTTATGTCCCCTTTTGCTATTTCCATGAGTTCAAAAATGCAGCTTGAAATTGCTGCAAAAATGCCACGATATCGACCTGCGTTTTCTGGATGCATGTGTAAGTGGCCTTAAAGGGGTTGGCTCGCGGCAGCAAGTGGGGTTATACACTTCTGTATGGCCATATTAATGCACTTTGTAATATACATCGTGCATTAATTATGAGCCATACAGAAGTTATTCACTTACCTGCTCCGTTGCTAGCGTCCCCGTCGCCATGGATCCGTCTAAATTCACTGTCTTCTGGCGTTTTTAGATGCGCTTGCGCAGTCCGGTCTTCTGTCTTGTGAATGGGGCCGCTCGTGCCGGAGAGCTGGTCCCGCGTCGTCATCGTAGCTCCGCCCCGTCACGTGTGCCGATTCTAGCCAATCAGGAGGCTGGAATCGGCAATGGACCGCACAGAGCCCACGGTGCACCATGGGAGAAGACCCGCGGTGCATCGTGGGTGAAGATCCCGGCGGCCATCTTGGAGAAGGAAGAAAGAAGTCGTCGCAGAGCGGGGATTCGGGTAAGTAATATATCTTTTTTTTTTTTAACCCATCCTTTGGGTTTGTCTCGCGCCGAACGGGGGCCTATTGAAAAAAAAAAAAACCTGTTTCGGCGCGAGACAACCCCTTTAAGGTGGTTCATGTTTATTGTTGTTCTTTTGAACCACAATTAAGAAAAACATCTAAGAAAAAACTGCATGCAGTATTTAAAGACCACATGCATTTTTAAGAAACTGCCTACACTATTATAAACTGCATGTGTTTTCGATGCGTTTTTTAATTCTGTGGAAAGTCTGCAATTATATTCAGTAAATCCAGGGAGATGTATATCAGCGATAGATAGATAGATAGATAGATAGATAGATAGATAGATAGATAGATGTGAGATAGATAGATAGATAGATGTGAGATAGATAGATAGATAGATAGATAGATAGATAGATAGATGTGAGATAGATAGATAGATAGATAGATAGATAGATAGATAGATAGATAGGTAGATGAGAAAGAGATAGATATGAGAGATAGATGTGAGAAAGAGAGATAGATGTGAGAAAGAGAGATAGATGTGAGAAAGAGAGATAGATGTGAGAAAGAGAGATAGATGTGAGAAAGAGAGATAGATGTGAGAAAGAGAGATAGATGTGAGAAAGAGAGATAGATGTGAGAAAGAGAGATAGATGTGAGAAAGAGAGAGATGGAGAGATAGATAGATAGATAGATAGATAGATAGATAGATAGATAGATAGATAGATAGATAGATAGATAGATAGATAGATAGATAGATAGATAGATAGATAGTGTAGTAGAGTGAGAGGTGAAGTGTGGGACGGAAGGTACATATCATAGAGACTACTAGCATCCGGGTTGTAAACCCAATCTGTTCCTCACTCCAGTACTGAGTTCCACCTGGCCCAGACAGGTGAGGTGTATAAATGGGTGCAGGTTGCAGTGTGAAGGGGGAGTTCAGAGCTGCCTGGTGTGAAAGACACAGACGCAAAGCAAGCTGAACTGGAGACACCACAACACACTGCAACTGAGGTTTGCTGGGCCTTTGCCACCCTGATTTAAGGACTTGTATGTTTTGCTTTGTTGGACTGTTGGCTTGAAGAAGGACGTTTTCTTCCTGTTTTCTGTTATCTAGAGATTACGAGTGCATTTATGTTATGTTCAGCCCGTAAATTAAAAAAAACGCGGACAGTATTCTGGTTGTGGCCTGCAGTGTGTACCCCTGCGTTGCTACAATAGACACATGCATACCCTGGGGCGGACCACTTCTCTGTGTGAGGAGAGCAGCAGGGCAGGCAGATGTGGCCCCTGTACACTGTGTATGCAGGAGCAGCAGGGTGATGACATCATCACCCCGCTCCGCTCACTCAGTACGGTGTCTGCCTCCCTTTTCCTCTGTTCTTCTTCAGCTTTCTCTCAGGCTAGTCGCACTGCTGGCTGCGTGATTTGTGCGGTGCGGCCGACAACCAGTGCAACCAGCCGGTAATGGACTGAATGTGCATTTGTATATGGCATAAGGTGGCCTCTGGGCTCCCTCAGCGCAGGGGCCTGGTCACCACTGTGACCCTTAACAGTATGCCTATGCTACAGACATTTCTAGATTCCATCACCTCTCCAGTGACATCATCTGTTATTACCATAGATTAGAATGATATAATGTGACATCATCAGAATCTCTCACCTCTCCAGTAAGCTGGAAGAGTATCTCTAGGATGACTCTTAATACACTTTCTGCCATCTTCTTTCTGTCTTCCTCCATCTTTAATGAATTAATCATGTAGGGGCCTGAATGGAGAAAATATGAACAAATATAAAAACCAACAACATAAAAATACATTTACTGGTGATAACAATAAGAAACATTTAACCCCTAAAGGACATGCATGGCCTTTTTTTCCACTTTCGTCCCCCCCCCAACCCTTAAAAAATTGTAACTCCTTTATTTATCCATGGACGTCGCTGTATGAGGGCTTGTTTTTTGCTGGACGAGTTGTATTTTTCAATTCTTCTATCTAATGTACCATATAATGCACTGAAAAACGGTAAAAAAAATCTAAGTGTAGTAAAATGGAAAAAAAAAATGACATTCCAACATTTTTCGGTGCGTCTTGTTTCTACGGCATTAAAAATGACTCGATAATTTAATCATACGGGTCAGTACAATTACTATGATACAAAACTTTTTTTTTTGCCGTACTACTTTTATTGGTTTTCACATATTGTACATTTAATTTTTTAAAATTATTTTCTGCCGTCATCTTCTGCGCCCAATAACATTTTTATTTTTCCATCAACATAGTTGTGCGAGGGCTCATTTTTTGCAGGACATCCTGTAGTTTCTGTTGGTACTATTTTGTAATACATACGACTTTTTAATAGCTTTTTATTTCATTGTTTCTTGGAGACACGATGACCAAAAAAATGCATTTCTGGTGTTATTTTTTTTTCTGATGACGTTCACCGTGCGGGGTAAATAAGGCATTAATTTGATAGATCAGACTTTTATGCAGCGATACCAAATATGTATTTTTAATTTATGATTTAGATTCCTTTATTATAAATATGGCAAAACGGTGGTGATTTAAACTTTAATTGCTTTTTTTTTCTACAATTAGTAAAACTTTATTGATCTTGTTTTTACTTTATCTTTAGTCCCCATAGGGGACAACAACCTGCCATAGCCTTACATCATACTGCGTTCGCCAGGCAGTCTATCAGGCTATCCTATGGGGACAGCTTCATGGGCATTCTGCTATGACACCTGTACAGCTCCCTGCAATCTCACAATTGACAGCGGCATTTAAAGGGTTAGCCGCTTTAATCAGCTGGCTGTCAGAAACAGCCGGCACCCGGGAGATGGGAGATTGCCACACGATGTTCTGCCATACATACCCCAATGCTTAAGAACATAAATGTTTGCCCTGTAGCAGGAAGGAGTTATCCCATTACTTAAAATTACTTACAAACCCCTGTGTACTTCCTGGTTGCTGCTGACCAGGACATGTGACTGCTGCAGCCAATCACTGACTATAAAAGCTCACTGCTGTGGCCAGTGATTGGCTGCCACAGTCACATGTCCTGATCAGCAGCAACCAAGGATGATAGAATGATAGTTAAGCACATTATGGGAAAACCCCTTTAAGTAGATATTAAAGGGAACCTATTAGGAGTTTTATGAAGCCTTAAATACATGCAACAAAAAACCTCCCTTTTCCATCCTAAGGGTGCCGACCCACTAGCGAGATTTTTTTTTTTGCGCTGTGAGCGAGTAAAAATACACGCCTTACCGCGCAACACCAGCCCCATTGAAAACATAATGAGTATTCGCAGACTTCTGCCACAGCTATGGCAGAGGTTTCCTTCATCTCGGCGGTCACTGTGGGGATGAAGGAGTCCTCTATCACAGCTGTGGCTTGAAAATCATCCCTAGCTGAAAATCACCTCTCTCTGAAAATCATCCCTGGCTGTTGAAAAAAAAAAATTTTTTTACTTACCTCTCCGCCGCTCTGGCGTGTCCTCCGGCTGGCTCCCCGGTACTGCTGTGAAGCCCATTCAGCAGGCAGGGATTTAAAAATCCCTGCCTACTGAATAGACTATGCTAATTGGCAGAGCGCTCAGCCAATCCCACGCAGCACACAGCCATTCTTCAATGGCGAACCAGACGGAGGACACGACTGAGCAGCAAAGAGGGGAGAATATAATAATTTTTTTTTGCCAGCTAGTTTTTTTGTAACTTCCTAATAACTTTCCTATTGAATGACGAATGGAAATTAAATATATTGCCGTCATTGTTTCACAAGTGTCCTGCAACATGCATCCCCATATATCTACACACTACAATAATAATCATATTACACTACACCTACATCACAGTAATATACTGATCCCACTACACCTACACTACACTAATATACTGATCACACTACACTAATATACTGATCCCACTACACTAATATACTGATCCCACTACACCTACACTACACTAATATACTGATCACACTATACCTACACTACACCAATATTCTGATCCCACTACACCTACACTACACTAATATACTGATCACACTACACCTACACTACACTAATATACTGATCACACTGCACCTACACTACACTAATGTACTGATCCCACTATACCTACACTACACTAATATAGTGATCCCAAAACACCTACACTACACTAATATACTGATCACACTACACCTTACCTACACTAATATACTGATCCCACTACACCTACACTACACTAATATACTGATCACATTACATCTACACTACACTAATATACTGATCACATTACATCTACACCACACTAATCTACTGATCACACTACACCTACACTAATATAATGATCACACTACACCTACACTACACTAATATAATGATCACCCTACACCTACACTAATATGCTGATCCCATTACACCTACACTAAACTAATATACTGATCCCACTACACCTATACTACACTAAGATACTGATTCCATTACATCTACACTACACTAATATACTGATCATGCTCCACCTACACTACACTAATATACTGATCGCACTATATCTACACTACACTAATATACTGATCCCACTCCACCTACACTACACTAATATACTGATCACACTATATCTACACTACACTAATATACTGATCACACTATATCTACACTACACTAATATACTGATCCCACTACACCTACACTACACTAATATACTGATCACACTACACCTACACTACACCTACACTACACTAATAAACTGATCACACCACACCTACACTACACAAATATACTGATCACACTACACCTAGAGTACACTAATACACTGATCACACTACACCTACACTACACTAATGTACTGATCCCACTACACATACACTACACTAATACACTGATCACACTACACCTACACTATACTAATGTACTGATCACACTACACCTACACTACACTAATGTACTGATCCCACTACACTAATACACTGATCCCACTACACCTACACTACACTAATGTACTGATCCCACTACACATACACTACACTAATGTACTGATCACACTACACCTACACTACACTAATGTACTGATCACACTTCACTAATATACTGATCACACTACACCTACACTACACTAATACACTGATCACACTACACCTACACTACACTAATGTACTGATCACACTACACCTACACTACACTAATGTACTGATCACACTACACCTACACTACACTAATGTACTGATCACACTTCACTAATATACTGATCCCACTACACATACACTACACTAATACACTGATCACACTACACCTACACTACATTAATATACTGATCCTACTACACCAATGCACTGAGCACACTACACCTACACTAATATACTGTTCACACTACACTAATATAGTGATCCCACTACACTACACTAATATACTGATCACATTACACCTACACTACACTAATATACTGATCCCACTACACCTACACTACACTAATATACTGATCATATCTACACTACACTAATATACTGATCCCACTACACCTACACTACACTAATATACTGTTCCCACTAAACCTACACTACACTAATATTTTGATCACACTACACCTCCACTCTACTAATATACTGATCACACTACACCTACACTACACTAATATGCTGATCCCACTACACCTACACTACACTAATATACTGATCCCATTACACCTACACTACACTAATATACTGATCCTACTACACTAATATAGTGATCACACTATATCTACACTACACTAAAATACTGATCACACTACATCTACATTAGACTAATATACTGATCCCACTACACCTTCACTAATATACTGATCCTACTACACTAATATACTGATCACACTATATCTACACTAACCTACTGATCACACTACACCTACATTACACTAAAATACTGATCCCACTACACCTACACTACATCAATATAATGATCCCACTACTCCTACACTACACTAATATACTGATCACACTACACCTACACTACACTAATATACTGATCACACTACACCTACACTACACTAATATACTGATTCCACTACACCTACACTACCCTAATATACTGATCCCACTACACCTACACTACACTAATATACTGATCCCACTACACCAATGCACTGATCCCACTACACCAATATACTGATCCCACTACACCTACACTACACTAATATACTGATCCCACTACACCTACACTACACTAATATACTGATCCCAATACACCTACACTATACCTACACTACACTAATATACTTATCCCAATACACCTACACTAAACTAATATACTGATCCCATTACATCTACACTAATATACTGATCACACTACACCTACACTACACTAATATACTGATCCCACTACACTACACTACACTAATATACTGATCCCATTACATCTACACTAATATAAGGATCCCTCTACACCTACACTACACTAATATACTTATCACACTACACCTACACTACCGTAATATACTGATCCCACTCCAACAATATACTATTCACACTAAACCTACACTGCACTAACATACCGGCACATCCGCAGTACAGAATAGAAGACGCTGGACAGGTACGCAGGCGTCAGTGGAAGGGCACAGGGTTGGGTTATGTCTGAAGCAAGTAGGGCAGAGCCGCGCGCTTGCGACCTACGTGGGGCAGAGCCGCGCGGCTGCGACCTACGTGGGGCAGAGCCGCGCGCCTGCGACCTACGTGGGGCAGAGCCGCGCGCCTGCGACCTACGTGGGGCAGAGCCGCGCGCCTGCGACCTACGTGGGGCAGAGCCGCGCACTTGTGACCTACCAGGGGCAGAGCCACGCGACTGCGACCTGCCTGGGACAGAGCTACACTATAAGGACACAGCAGAAAGATGGCGCTATCATCGGCTGCCAGAAGATTCCTGAGGAGGAAGATGGTGGTATTAATAATTACCTCACCAAGCAGCCCTGAAGGGGTTAATCCTCCCTTCCTCCAATGACCTGACATGAGGGGACATACAGACCTCCACTGGCAGAGTCGGACAGCAAGTACAGCAAGTGATCCCACTACACCTACACTACACTAATATACTGATCCCACTACACCTACACTACACTAATATACAGATCACACTACACCTACACTACACTAATATACTGAACCCACTACACCTACACTACACTAATATACTGATCACATAACACCTACACTAATATACTGATCACACTACACCTACCCTACAATATACTGATCACACTACACCTACACTACACTAATATACTAATCACACTACACATACACTACACTAATATACTAATCACACTACACTTACACTACACTAATATACTGATCCCACTACACCTACACTAATATACTGATCCCACTACATCTACACCAATATACTGATCCCACTACATCTACACTAATATACTGATCCCACTACACCTACACTACACTAATATACTGATCACATTACACCTACACTACACTTACACTACACTAATATACTGATCCCACTACACCTACACTAATATATTTATCCCACTACATCTACACTACACTAATATACTGATCCCACTACACCTACACTACACTAATATACTGATCACACAACACCTACTCTACACTAATATACTGATTCCACTACACCTTCACTACACTAATATACTGATTACACTACACCTACACTACACTAATATACTGATCACATTACATCGACACTAATATACTGATCTCACTACACCTACACTAATATACTGATCCCACTACACCTACACTACACTAATATACTGATCCCACTACACCTACACTACACTAATATACTGATCCCACTACACCTACACTACACTAATATACTGATCCCACTACACCTACACTACACTAATATACTGATCCCACTACACCTACACTACACTAATATACTGATCCCACTACACCTACACTATACTAATATACTGATCCCACTACACCTACACTATACTAATATACTGATCCCACTACACCTACACTATACTAACATACTGATTCCACTACACCTACACTACTCTAATATACTGATCCCACTACACCTACACTACACTAATACACTGATCCCAGTACACCTTCACTACACTAATATACTGATCCCACTACACCTACTCTACACTAATATACTGATCCCACTACACCTACACTACAATAATTTACTGATCCCACTACACCTTCACTACACTAATATAGTGATCACACTACACCTACACTACACTAATATACTGATCACATTACATCTACACTACACTAATATACTGATCTCACTACACCTACACTATACTAATATACTGGTCCCACTACACCTTCACTACACTAATATACTGATCCCACTACACCTACACTACACTAATATACTGATCCCACTTTACCTACACTACACTAATATACTGATCCCACTACACCTACACTACACTAATAAACTGATCCCACTACACCTACACTACACTAATGTACTGATCCCACTACACCTAAACTACACTAATGTACTGATCCAACTACACCTACACTACACTTATGTACTGATCCCACTACACCTACACTACACTAATATACTGATCCCACTATACCTACACTACACTAATATACTGATCCCACTACACCTACACTACAATAATATACTGATCACACTACACCTACACTACATTAATATACTGATCACACTACACCTACACTACACTAATATACTGATCACACTACACCTCCACTACACTAATATACTGATCCCACTACAGCTACACTACACTAATATAAGGATCCCTCTACACCTACACTACACTAATATACTGATCCCACTACAGCTACACTACACTAATATGCTGATCCCACTACACCTTCTCTACACTAATATACTGATCCCACTACACCTACACTACACTAATACACTGATCCCACTACACCTTCACTACCCTAATATACTGATCCCATTACACTTACTCTACACTAATATACTGATCCCACTACACCTACACAACAATAATATACTGATCCCACTACACTAATATACTGATCACACTACACCTACACTACACTAATATACTGATCACATTACATCTACACTACACTAATATACTCATCTCACTACACCTACACTACATTAATATACTGATCTCACTACACCTACACTACACTAATATACTGATCCTACTACACCTACACTATACTAATATACTGATCCCACTACACCTACACTACACTAATATACTGATCACATTACACCTACACTACACTAATATACTGATCACATTACACCTACACTACACTAATATACTAAGCCCACTACACCTACCCTACACTAATATACTGATCCCACTACACCTACCCTACACTAATATACTGATAACAATACATCTACACACTAATACACTGATTCCACTACACCTACACTAATATACTGATCCCACTATTCCTACACTACACTAATATACTGATCCCACTACACCTACACTACACTAATATAAGGATCCCACTACACCTACACTACACTAATATACCGATAACAATACATCTACACACTAATATACTGATCCCACTACACCTACACTACACTAATATACTGATCCCACTATTCCTACACTACACTAATATACTGATCCCACTACACCTACACTACACTAATGTACTGATCCTATTACACCTACACTACACTAATGCACTGATCCCACTACAGCTACACTACACTTATATAAGGATCCCTCTACACCTACACTACACTAATATACTGATCCCACTACAGTTACACTACACTAATATGCTGATCCCACTACAGCTACACTACACTAATATACTGATCCCACTACACCTACACTACACTAATATACTGATCCCACTACACCTACACTACACTAATATACTGATCACACTACACCTACACTACACTAATATACTGATCCCACTACAGCTACACTACACTAATATGAGGATCCCTCTACACCTACACTACACTAATATACTGATCCCACTACAGCTACACTACACTAATATACTGATCCCACTACCCCTACACTACACTAATGTACTGATCACACTACACTAATATACTGATCACACTACACCTACACTACACTAATATACTGATCCCACGACACCTACACTACACTAATATACTGATCACACTACACCTCCACTACACTAATATACTGATCACACTTCACCTCCAGTACACTAATATACTGATCCCACTACACCTCCAGTACACTAATATACTGATCCCACTACACCTACACTACAGTAATATACTGATCCCACTACACCTACACTACAGTAATATACTGATCCCACTACACCTACACTACACTAATATACTGATCACACTACACCTCCACTACACTAATATACTGATCACACTACACCTCCACTACACTAATATACTGATCACACTACACCTCCACTACACTAATATACTGATCACACTACACCTACACTACAGTATTATACTGATCACACTACACCTACACTACAGTAATATACTGATCACACTACACTAATATACTGATCCCACTACACCTACACTACAGTAATATACTGATCCCACTACACCTACATTACACTAATATACTGATCCCACTACAGCTACACTACACTAATATACTGATCCCACTACCCCTACACTACACTAATGTACTGATCACACTACACTAATATACTGATCCCACTACACCTACACTACACTAATATACTGATCACACTACACCTCCACTACACTAATATACTGATCCCACTACACCTACACTACAGTAATATACTGATCCCACTAAACCTCCACTACACTAATATACTGATCACACTACACCTCCACTACACTAATATACTGATCACACTACACCTCCACTACACTAATATACTGATCACACTACACCTCCACTACACTAATATACTGATCACACTACACCTCCACTACATTAATATACTGATCACACTACACCTACACTACAGTAATATACTGATCACACTACACCTACACTACAGTAATATACTGATCACACTACACTAATATACTGATCCCACTACACCTACGCTACAGTAATATACTGATCCCACTACACCTACATTACACTAATATACTGATCCCACTACACCTACACTGCAGTAATATACTGATCACACTACACCTACACTACACTAATATACTGATCCCACTACACCTACACTACAGTAATATACTGTTCACACTACACTAATATACTGATCACACTACACCTACACTACACTAATATACTGATCACACTACACCTACACTACAGTAATATACTGTTCACACTACACTAATATACTGATCACACTACACCTACACTACACTAATATACTGATCACACTACATCTACACTACACTAATGTACTGATCCCACTACACCTACACTACACTAATATACTGATCCCACTACACCTACACTACACTAATGTACTGATCCCACTACACCTACACTACAGTAATACACTGATCAAACTACACCTACACTACACTAATATATTGATCACACTACACCTACACTGATCCCACTACCCCTACACTACACTAATATACTGATCCCACTACGCCTACACTACACTAATATACTGATCCCACTACCCCTACACTACACTAATGTACTGATCACACTACACTAATATACTGATCCCACTACACCTACACTACACTAATATACTGATCCCACTACACCTACACGACACTAATATACTGATCACACTACACCTCCACTACACTAATATACTGATCACACTACACCTCCACTACACTAATATACTGATCCCACTACACCTACACTAATATACTGATCACACTACACCTCCACTACACTAATATACTGATCACACTACACCTCCACTACACTAATATACTGATCCCACTACACCTACACTAATATACTGATCCCACTACACCTACACTACAGTAATATACTGATCCCACTACACCTACACTACAGTAATATACTGATCCCACTACACCTACACTACACTACACCTCCACTACACTAATATACTGATCACACTACACCTACACTACAGTAATATACTGATCACACTACACTAATATACTGATCCCACTACACCTACACTACAGTAATATACTGATTCCACTACACCTACATTACACTAATATACTGATCCCACTACAGCTACACTACACTAATATACTGATCCCACTACACCTACACTACACTAATATCCTGATCCCACTACACCTCCACTATACTAATATACTGATCCCACTACACCTACACTACAGTAATATACTGATCCCACTACACCTCCACTACACTAATATACTGATCACACTACTCCTCCACTACACTAATATACTGATCACACTACACTAATATACTGATCCCACTACACCTACACTACACTAATATACTGATCCCACTACACCTCCACTATACTAATATACTGATCCCACTACACCTACACTACAGTAATATACTGATCCCACTACACCTCCACTACACTAATATACTGATCACACTACTCCTCCACTACACTAATATACTGATCACACTACACCTCCACTACACTAATATACTGATCACACTACACCTCCACTACACTAATATACTGATCACACTACACCTCCACTACACTAATATGCTGATCACACTACACCTACACTACAGTAATATACTGATCCCACTACACCTACACTACAGTAATATACTGATCACACTACACTAATATACTGATCCCACTACACCTACACTACAGTAATATACTGATCCCACTACACCTACATTACACTAATATACTGATCACACTACACCTACACTACACTAATATACTGATCCCACTACACCTACACTACAGTAATATACTGTTCACACTACACTAATATACTGATCACACTACACCTACACTACACCAATATACTGATCACACTACATCTACACTACACTAATGTACTGATCCCACTACACCTACACTACACTAATGTACTGATCCCACTACACCTACACTACACTAATGTACTGATCCCACTACACCTACACTACACTAATGTACTGATCCCACTACACCTACACTACACTAATGTACTGATCCCACTACACCTACACTACACTAATGTACTGATCCCACTACACCTACACTACACTAATGTACTGATCCCACTACACCTACACTACACTAATGTACTGATCCCACTACACCTACACTACACTAATGTACTGATCCCACTACACCTACACTACACTAATGTACTGATCCCACTACACCTACACTACACTAATGTACTGATCCCACTACACCTACACTACACTAATGTACTGATCCCACTACACCTACACTACACTAATATACTGATCCCACTACACCTACTCTACACTAATATACTGATCCCACTACACCTACACTACAATAATATAGTGATCTCACTACACCTACACTATACTAATATACTGATCCCACTACACCTACACTACACTAATATACTGATCCCACTACACCTACACTACACTAATATACTGATCCCACTTTACCTACACTACACTAATAAACTGATCCCACTACACCTACACTACACTAATAAACTGATCCCACTACACCTACACTACACTAATTTACTGATCCCACTACACCTAAACTACACTAATGTACTGATCCAACTACACCTACACTACACTAATATACTGATCCCACTATACCTACACTACACTAATATACTGATCCCACTACACCTACACTACAATAAAATACTGATCACACTACACCTACACTACATTAATATACTGATCACACTACACCTACACTACACTAATATACTGATCACACTACACCTCCACTACACTAATATACTGATCACACTACACCTCCACTACACTAATATACTGATCCCACTACACCTACACTACACTAATATACTGATCACACTACACTAATATAAGGATCCCTCTACACCTACACTACACTAATATACTGATCCAACTACAGCTACACTACACTAATATGCTGATCCCACTACACCTTCTCTACACTAATATACTGATCCCACTACACCTACACTACACTAATACACTGATCCCACTACACCTTCACTACACTAATATACTGATCCCACTACACCTACACAACAATAATATACTGATCCCACTACACTAATATACTGATCACACTACACCTACACTACATTAATATACTGATCTCACTACACCTACACTACACTAATATACTGATCCTACTACACCTACACTATACTAATATACTGATCCCACTACACCTACACTACACTAATATACTGATCCCACTACACCTACTCTACACTAATATACTGATGCCACTACACCTGCACTAATATACTGATCCCACTACACCTACCCTACACTAATATACTGATAACAATACATCTACACACTAATACACTGATTCCACTACACCTACACTAATATACTTATCCCACTATTCCTACACTACACTAATATACTGATCCCACTACACCTACACTACACTAATATAAGGATCCCACTACACCTACACTACACTAATATACTGATAACAATACATCTACACACTAATATACTGATCCCACTACACCTACACTACACTAATATACTGATCCCACTATTCCTACACTACACTAATATACTGATCCCACTACACCTACACTACACTAATGTACTGATCCTATTACACCTACACTACACTAATGCACTGATCCCACTACACCTACACTACACTAATGTACTGATCCCACTACAGCTACACTACACTTATATAAGGATCCCTCTACACCTACACTACACTAATATACTGATCCCACTACAGTTACACTACACTAATATACTGATCCCACTACACCTACACTACACTAATATACTGATCACACTGCACCTACACTACACTAATATACTGATCCCACTACACCTACACTACACTAATATACTGATCACACTACACCTCCACTACACTAATATACTGATCACACTACACCTCCAGTACACTAATATACTGATCCCACTACACCTACACTACAGTAATATACTGATCCCACTACACCTACACTACACTAATATACTGATCACACTACACCTCCACTACACTAATATTCTGATCACACTACACCTCCACTACACTAATATACTGATCACACTACACCTACACTACAGTATTATACTGATCACACTACACCTACACTACAGTAATATACTGATCACACTACACTAATATACTGATCCCACTACACCTACACTACAGTAATATACTGATCCCACTACACCTACATTACACTAATATACTGATCCCACTACAGCTACACTACACTAATATACTGATCCCACTACCCCTACACTACACTAATGTACTGATCACACTACACTAATATACTGATCCCACTACACCTACACTACACTAATATACTGATCACACTACACCTCCACTACACTAATATACTGATCCCACTACACCTACACTACAGTAATATACTGATCCCACTAAACCTCCACTACACTAATATACTGATCACACTACACCTCCACTACACTAATATACTGATCACACTACACCTCCACTACACTAATATACTGATCACACTACACCTCCACTACACTAATATACTGATCACACTACACCTCCACTACATTAATATACTGATCACACTACACCTACACTACAGTAATATACTGATCACACTACACCTACACTACAGTAATATACTGATCACACTACACTAATATACTGATCCCACTACACCTACGCTACAGTAATATACTGATCCCACTACACCTACATTACACTAATATACTGATCCCACTACACCTACACTGCAGTAATATACTGATCACACTACACCTACACTACACTAATATACTGATCCCACTACACCTACACTACAGTAATATACTGTTCACACTACACTAATATACTGATCACACTACACCTACACTACACTAATATACTGATCACACTACATCTACACTACACTAATGTACTGATCCCACTACACCTACACTACACTAATATACTGATCCCACTACACCTACACTACACTAATGTACTGATCCCACTACACCTACACTACACTAATGTACTGATCCCACTACACCAATGTACTGATCCCACTACACCTACACTACACTAATGTACTGATCCCACTACACCTACACTACACTAATGTACTGATCCCACTACACCTACACTACACTAATATACTGATCCCACTACACCTACACTACACAAATATACTGATCCCACTACATCTACACTACACTAATATACTGATCCCACTAAACCTACACTACTCTAATATACTGATCCCACTACACCTACGCTACAGTAATATACTGATCCCACTACACCTACATTACACTAATATACTGATCCCACTACACCTATGTACTGATCCCACTACACCTACACTACACTAATATACTGATCCCACTACACCTACACTACACTAATATACTGATCAAACTACACCTCCACTACACTAATATACTGATCACACTACACCTCCAGTACACTAATATACTGATCCCACTACACCTACACTACAGTAATATACTGATCCCACTACACCCACACTACACTAATATACTGATCACACTACACCTCCACTACACTAATATACTGATCACACTACACCTACACTACACTAATATACTGATCCCACTACACCTACACTACACTAATGTACTGATCCCACTACACCTACACTACACTAATGTACTGATCCCACTACACCAATGTACTGATCCCACTACACCTACACTACACTAATGTACTGTTCCCACTACACCTACACTACACTAATGTACTGATCCCACTACACCTACACTAATATACTGATCCCACTACACCTACACTACACTAATATACTGATCCCACTACAACTACACTACACTAATATACTGATCCCACTAAACCTACACTACACTAATATACTGATCCCACTACACCTACACTACACTAATATACTGATCCCACTACACCTACACTACACTAATATACTGATCCCACTACACCTACACTACACTAATATACTGATCCCACTACACCTACACTACACTAATATACTGATCCCACTAAACCTACACTATACTAATATACTGATCCCATTACACCTACACTACACTAATATACTGATCCCATTACACCTACACTACACTAATATACTGATCACACTACACCTACACTATACTAATATACTGATGCTACTACACCTACACTACACTAATATACTGATCCCACTACACCTACACTCCACTAATATTCTGATCACACTACACCTACACTACAGTAATATACTGATCCCACTACACCTACACTACAGTAATGTACTGATCCCACTACACTAATATACTGATCCCACTACACCTACACTACACTAATACACTGATCCCACTATACCTACACTACAGTAATACACTGATCCAACTACACCTACACTACACTAATATACTGATCACACTACACCTACACTGATCCCACTACCCCTACACTACACTAATATACTGATCCCACTACCCCTACACTACACTAATATACTGATCCCACTACCCCTACACTACACTAATGTACTGATCACACTACACTAATATACTGATCACACTACACCTACACTACACTAATATACTGATCCCACTACACCTACACGACACTAATACACTGATCCCACTACACCTACATTACACTAATATACTGATCCCACTATACCTACACTACAGTAATATACTGATCACACTACACTAATATACTGATCCCACTACACCTACACTAATGTACTGATCCCACTACACCTCCACTACACTAATATACTGATCACACTACACCTCCACTACACTAATATACTGATCACACTACACCTCCACTACACTAATATACTGATCCCACTACACCTACACTAATATACTGATCACACTACACCTCCACTACACTAATATACTGATCACACTACACCTCCACTACACTAATATACTGATCCCACTACACCTACACTAATATACTGATCCCACTACACCTACACTACAGTAATATACTGATCCCACTACACCTACACTACAGTAATATACTGATCCCACTACACCTACACTACAGTAATATACTGATCCCACTACACCTACACTACAGTAATATACTGATCCCACTACACCTATACTACACTACACCTCCACTACACTAATATACTGATCCCACTACACCTACACTACAGTATTATACTGATCACACTACACCTACACTACAGTAATATACTGATCACACTACACTAATATACTGATCCCACTACACCTACACTACACTAATACACTGATCCCACTACACCTACATTACACTAATATACTGATCCCACTACAGCTACACTACACTAATATACTGATCCCACTACACCTCCACTACACTAATATACTGATCCCACTACACCTCCACTACACTAATATACTGATCCCACTACACCTACACTACAGTAATATACTGATCCCACTACACCTCCACTACACTAATATACTGATCACACTACACCTCCACTACACTAATATACTGATCACACTACACCTCCACTACACTAATATACTGATCACACTACACCTCCACTACACTAATATACTGATCACACTACACCTACACTACAGTAATATACTGATCCCACTACACCTACACTACAGTAATATACTGATCACACTACACTAATATACTGATCCCACTACACCTACACTACTGTAATATACTGATCCCACTACACCTACATTACACTAATATACTGATCACACTACACCTACACTACACTAATATACTGATCCCACTACACCTACACTACAGTAATATACTGTTCACACTACACTAATATACTGATCACACTACACCTACACTACACTAATATACTGATCACACTACATTTACACTACACTAATGTACTGATCCCACTACACCTACACTACACTAATGTACTGATCCCACTACACCTACACTACACTAATGTACTGATCCCACTACACCTACACTACACTAATGTACTGATCCCACTACACCTACACTACACTAATGTACTGATCCCACTACACCTACACTACACTAATGTACTGATCCCACTACACCTACACTACACTAATGTACTGATCCCACTACACCTACACTACACTAATGTACTGATCCCACTACACCTACACTACACTAATGTACTGATCCCACTACACCTACACTACACTAATGTACTGATCCCACTACACCTACACTACACTAATGTACTGATCCCACTACACCTACACTACACTAATGTACTGATCCCACTACACCTACACTACACTAATGTACTGATCCCACTACACCTACACTACACTAATGTACTGATCCCACTACACCTACACTACACTAATATACTGATCCCACTACACCTACACTACACTACACTAATATACTGATCCCACTACACCTACAGTACACTAATATACTGATCCCACTACACCTACACAACAGTAATATACTGATCCCACTACAACTACACTACACTAATATACTGATCCCACTAAACCTACACTACACTAATATACTGATCCCACTACACCTACACTACACTAATATACTGATCCCACTACAGCTACACTACACTAATATACTGATCCCACTACACCTACACTACACTAATATACTGATCCCACTACACCTACACTACACTAATATACTGATCCCACTACACCTACACTACACTAATATACTGATCCCACTACACCTACACTACACTAATATACTGATCCCACTAAACCTACACTATACTAATATACTGATCACATTACACCTACACTACACTAATATACTGATCCCATTACACCTACACTACACTAATATACTGATCACACTACACCTCCACTACACTAATATACTGATCACACTACACCTCCAGTACACTAATATACTGATCCCACTACACCTACACTACAGTAATATACTGATCCCACTACACCCACACTACACTAATATACTGATCACACTACACCTCCACTACACTAATATACTGATCACACTACACCTACACTACACTAATATACTGATCCCACTACACCTACACTACACTAATGTACTGATCCCACTACACCTACACTACACTAATGTACTGATCCCACTACACCAATGTACTGATCCCACTACACCTACACTACACTAATGTACTGTTCCCACTACACCTACACTACACTAATGTACTGATCCCACTACACCTACACTAATATACTGATCCCACTACACCTACACTACACTAATATACTGATCCCACTACAACTACACTACACTAATATACTGATCCCACTAAACCTACACTACACTAATATACTGATCCCACTACACCTACACTACACTAATATACTGATCCCACTACACCTACACTACACTAATATACTGATCCCACTACACCTACACTACACTAATATACTGATCCCACTACACCTACACTACACTAATATACTGATCCCACTAAACCTACACTATACTAATATACTGATCCCATTACACCTACACTACACTAATATACTGATCCCATTACACCTACACTACACTAATATACTGATCACACTACACCTACACTATACTAATATACTGATGCTACTACACCTACACTACACTAATATACTGATCCCACTACACCTACACTCCACTAATATTCTGATCACACTACACCTACACTACAGTAATATACTGATCCCACTACACCTACACTACAGTAATGTACTGATCCCACTACACTAATATACTGATCCCACTACACCTACACTACACTAATACACTGATCCCACTATACCTACACTACAGTAATACACTGATCCAACTACACCTACACTACACTAATATACTGATCACACTACACCTACACTGATCCCACTACCCCTACACTACACTAATATACTGATCCCACTACCCCTACACTACACTAATATACTGATCCCACTACCCCTACACTACACTAATGTACTGATCACACTACACTAATATACTGATCACACTACACCTACACTACACTAATATACTGATCCCACTACACCTACACGACACTAATACACTGATCCCACTACACCTACATTACACTAATATACTGATCCCACTATACCTACACTACAGTAATATACTGATCACACTACACTAATATACTGATCCCACTACACCTACACTAATGTACTGATCCCACTACACCTCCACTACACTAATATACTGATCACACTACACCTCCACTACACTAATATACTGATCACACTACACCTCCACTACACTAATATACTGATCCCACTACACCTACACTAATATACTGATCACACTACACCTCCACTACACTAATATACTGATCACACTACACCTCCACTACACTAATATACTGATCCCACTACACCTACACTAATATACTGATCCCACTACACCTACACTACAGTAATATACTGATCCCACTACACCTACACTACAGTAATATACTGATCCCACTACACCTACACTACAGTAATATACTGATCCCACTACACCTACACTACAGTAATATACTGATCCCACTACACCTATACTACACTACACCTCCACTACACTAATATACTGATCCCACTACACCTACACTACAGTATTATACTGATCACACTACACCTACACTACAGTAATATACTGATCACACTACACTAATATACTGATCCCACTACGCCTACACTACACTAATACACTGATCCCACTACACCTACATTACACTAATATACTGATCCCACTACAGCTACACTACACTAATATACTGATCCCACTACACCTCCACTACACTAATATACTGATCCCACTACACCTCCACTACACTAATATACTGATCCCACTACACCTACACTACAGTAATATACTGATCCCACTACACCTCCACTACACTAATATACTGATCACACTACACCTCCACTACACTAATATACTGATCACACTACACCTCCACTACACTAATATACTGATCACACTACACCTCCACTACACTAATATACTGATCACACTACACCTACACTACAGTAATATACTGATCCCACTACACCTACACTACAGTAATATACTGATCACACTACACTAATATACTGATCCCACTACACCTACCCTACTGTAATATACTGATCCCACTACACCTACATTACACTAATATACTGATCACACTACACCTACACTACACTAATATACTGATCCCACTACACCTACACTACAGTAATATACTGTTCACACTACACTAATATACTGATCACACTACACCTACACTACACTAATATACTGATCACACTACATTTACACTACACTAATGTACTGATCCCACTACACCTACACTACACTAATGTACTGATCCCACTACACCTACACTACACTAATGTACTGATCCCACTACACCTACACTACACTAATGTACTGATCCCACTACACCTACACTACACTAATGTACTGATCCCACTACACCTACACTACACTAATGTACTGATCCCACTACACCTACACTACACTAATGTACTGATCCCACTACACCTACACTACACTAATGTACTGATCCCACTACACCTACACTACACTAATGTACTGATCCCACTACACCTACACTACACTAATGTACTGATCCCACTACACCTACACTACACTAATGTACTGATCCCACTACACCTACACTACACTAATGTACTGATCCCACTACACCTACACTACACTAATGTACTGATCCCACTACACCTACACTACACTAATATACTGATCCCACTACACCTACACTACACTACACTAATATACTGATCCCACTACACCTACAGTACACTAATATACTGATCCCACTACACCTACACAACAGTAATATACTGATCCCACTACAACTACACTACACTAATATACTGATCCCACTAAACCTACACTACACTAATATACTGATCCCACTACACCTACACTACACTAATATACTGATCCCACTACAGCTACACTACACTAATATACTGATCCCACTACACCTACACTACACTAATATACTGATCCCACTACACCTACACTACACTAATATACTGATCCCACTACACCTACACTACACTAATATACTGATCCCACTACACCTACACTACACTAATATACTGATCCCACTAAACCTACACTATACTAATATACTGATCACATTACACCTACACTACACTAATATACTGATCCCATTACACCTACACTACACTAATATACTGATCCCATTACACCTACACTACACTAATATACTGATCACACTACACCTACACTACACTACACTAATATACTGATCCCACTACACCTACACTCCACTAATATTCTGATCACACTACACCTACACTACAGTAATATACTGATCCCACTACACCTACACTACAGTAATATACTGATCCCACTACACTAATATACTGATCCCACTACACCTACACTACACTAATACACTGATCCCACTACACCTACACTACAGTAATACACTGATCCAACTACACCTACACTACACTAATATACTGATGACACTACCCCTACACTACACTAATATACTGATCCCACTACCCCTACACTACACTAATATACTGATCCCACTACCCCTACACTACACTAATATACTGATCCCACTACACCTACACTACACTAATGTACTGATCCCACTACACCTACACTACACTAATGTACTGATCCCACTACACCTACACTACACTAATGTACTGATCCCACTACACCTACACTACTGTACTGATCCCACTACACCTACACTACACTAATGTACTGATCCCACTACACCTACACTACACTAATGTACTGATCCCACTACACCTACACTACACTAATGTACTGATCCCACTACACTTACACTACACTAATGTACTGATCCCACTACACCTACACTACACTAATATACTGATCCCACTACAACTACACTACACTAATATACTGATCCCACGACACCTACACTACACTACACTAATATACTGATCCCACTACACCTACACTACACTAATATACTGATCCCACTACACCTACACTACAGTAATATACTGATCCCACTACAACTACACTACACTAATATACTGATCCCACTAAACCTACACTACACTAATATACTGATCCCACTACACCTACACTACACTAATATACTGATCCCACTACAGCTACACTACACTAATATACTGATCCCACTACACCTACACTACACTAATATACTGATCCCACTACACCTACACTACACTAATATACTGATCCCACTACACCTACACTACAGTAATATACTGATCCCACTAAACCTACACTATACTAATATACTGATCCCATTACACCTACACTACACTAATATACTGATCCCATTACACCTACACTACACTACACTAATATACTGATCCCATTACACCTACACTACACTAATATACTGATCACACTACACCTACACTACACTACACTAATATACTGATCCCACTACACCTACACTCCACTAATATTCTGATCACACTACACCTACACTACAGTAATATACTGATCCCACTACACCTACACTACAGTAATATACTGATCCCACTACACTAATATACTGATCCCACTACACCTACACTACACTAATACACTGATCCCACTACACCTACACTACAGTAATACACTGATCCAACTACACCTACACTACACTAATATACTGATCCCACTACACCTACACTACACTAATATACTGATCCCACTACACCTACACTACACTAATATACTGATCCCACTAAACCTACACTATACTAATATACTGATCACATTACACCTACACTACACTAATATACTGATCCCATTACACCTACACTACACTAATATACTGATCCCATTACACCTACACTACACTAATATACTGATCACACTACACCTACACTACACTACACTAATATACTGATCCCACTACACCTACACTCCACTAATATTCTGATCACACTACACCTACACTACAGTAATATACTGATCCCACTACACCTACACTACAGTAATATACTGATCCCACTACACTAATATACTGATCCCACTACACCTACACTACACTAATACACTGATCCCACTACACCTACACTACAGTAATACACTGATCCAACTACACCTACACTACACTAATATACTGATGACACTACCCCTACACTACACTAATATACTGATCCCACTACCCCTACACTACACTAATATACTGATCCCACTACCCCTACACTACACTAATATACTGATCCCACTACACCTACACTACACTAATGTACTGATCCCACTACACCTACACTACACTAATGTACTGATCCCACTACACCTACACTACACTAATGTACTGATCCCACTACACCTACACTACTGTACTGATCCCACTACACCTACACTACACTAATGTACTGATCCCACTACACCTACACTACACTAATGTACTGATGCCACTACACCTACACTACACTAATGTACTGATCCCACTACACCTACACTACACTAATATACTGATCCCACTACACCTACACTACACTAATGTACTGATCCCACTACACCTACACTACACTAATATACTGATCCCACTACAACTACACTACACTAATATACTGATCCCACTACACCTACACTACACTACACTAATATACTGATCCCACTACACCTACACTACACTAATATACTGATCCCACTACACCTACACTACAGTAATATACTGATCCCACTACAACTACACTACACTAATATACTGATCCCACTAAACCTACACTACACTAATATACTGATCCCACTACACCTACACTACACTAATATACTGATCCCACTACAGCTACACTACACTAATATACTGATCCCACTACACCTACACTACACTAATATACTGATCCCACTACACCTACACTACACTAATATACTGATCCCACTACACCTACACTACAGTAATATACTGATCCCACTAAACCTACACTATACTAATATACTGATCCCATTACACCTACACTACACTAATATACTGATCCCATTACACCTACACTACACTACACTAATATACTGATCCCATTACACCTACACTACACTAATATACTGATCACACTACACCTACACTACACTACACTACACTAATATACTGATCCCACTACACCTACACTCCACTAATATTCTGATCACACTACACCTACACTACAGTAATATACTGATCCCACTACACCTACACTACAGTAATATACTGATCCCACTACACTAATATACTGATCCCACTACACCTACACTACACTAATACACTGATCCCACTACACCTACACTACAGTAATACACTGATCCAACTACACCTACACTACACTAATATACTGATCACACTACACCTACACTACACTAATATACTGATCCCACTACCCCTACACTACACTAATATACTGATCCCACTACCCCTACACTACACTAATATACTGATCCCACTACCCCTACACTACACTAATATACTGATCCCACTACCCCTACACTACACTAATATACTGATCCCACTACCCCTACACTACACTAATGTACTGATCACACTACACCTACACTACACTAATATACTGATCCCACTACACCTACACGACACGAATACACTGATCCCACTACACCTACATTACACTAATATACTGATCCCACTACACCTACACTACAGTAATATACTGATCACACTACACTAATATACTGATCCCACTACACCTACACTACACTAATGTACTGATCCCACTACACCTACACTACACTAATGTACTGATCCCACTACACCTACACTACACTAATATACTGATCCCACTACAGTAATATACTGATCCCACTACACCTACACTACACTAATATACTGATCCCACTACAGTAATATACTGATCCCACTACACCTACACTACACTAATATACTGATCCCACTACACCTACACTACACTAATATACTGATCCCACTACAGTAATATACTGATCCCACTACACCTACACTACACTAATATACTGATCCCACTACACCTACACTACACTAATATACTGATCCCACTACACCTACACTACACTAATATACTGATCCCACTACACCTACACTACACTAATATACTGATCCCACTACACCTACACTACACTAATATACTGATCCCACTACACCTACACTACACTAATATACTGATCCCACTACACCTACACTACACTAATATACTGATTCCACTACACCTACACTACACTAATATACTGATTCCACTACACCTACACTACACTAATATACTAATCACACTACACCTACACTACACTAATATACTAATCACACTACACCTACACTACACTAATATACTAATCACACTACACCTACACTACACTAATATACTGATCCCACTACACCTACACTACACTAATATACTGATCACACTACACCTCCACTACACTAATATACTGATCACACTACACCTCCACTACAGTAATATACTGATCACACTACACCTCCACTACACTAATATACTGATCCAACTACACCTACACTACACTAATATACTGATCCCACTACACCTACACTACACTAATATACTGATCACACTACACCTCCACTACACTAATATACTGATCACACTACACCTCCACTACAGTAATATACTGATCGCACTACACCTACACTACAGTAATATACTGATCCCACTACACCTACATTACACTAATATACTGATCCCACTACACCTACACTACAGTAATATACTGATCTCACTACACCTACACTACACTAATATACTGATCCCACTACACCTACACTATAGTAATATACTGATCCCACTACACCTACACTACTCTAATATACTGATCACACTAAACCTACACTACACTAATATACTTTTCCCACTAAACCTACACTACACTAATATACTGATCTCACTACACCTACACTACAGTAATATACTGATCACACTACACTAATATACTGATCACACTACACCTACACTACACTAATATACTAATCACACTACACCTACACTACACTAATATACTGATCCCACTACACCTCCACTACACTAATATACTGATCACACTACACCTCCACTACACTAATATACTGATCACACTACACCTCCACTACACTAATATACTGATCACACTACACCTCCACTACAGTAATATACTGATCACACTACACCTACACTACAGTAATATACTGATCCCACTACACCTACATTACACTAATATACTGATCCCACTACACCTACACTACAGTAATATACTGATCTCACTACACCTACACTACACTAATATACTGATCCCACTACACCTACACTATAGTAATATACTGATCACACTACACTAATGTACTGATCCCACTACACCTACACTACACTAATGTACTATTCCCACTACACCTACACTACACTAATGTACTGATCCCACTACACCTACACTACACTAATGTACTGATGCCACTACACCTACACTACACTAATGTACTGATCCCACTACACCTACACTACACTAATATACTGATCCCACTACAACTACACTACACTAATATACTGATCCCACTACAACTACACTACACTAATATACTGATCCAACTACACCTACACTACACTAATATACTGATCCCACTACACCTACACTACACTAATATACTGATCCCACTACACCTACACTACACTAATATACTGATCCCACTACAACTACACTAATATACTGATCCCACTAAACCTACACTACTCTAATATACTGATCACACTACACCTACACTACACTAATATACTGATCCCACTACACCTACACTACACTAATATACTGATCCCACTACAGCTACACTACACTAATATACTCATCCCACTAAACCTACACTACTCTAATATACTGATCACACTACACCTACACTACTCTAATATACTGATCACACTACACCTACACTACACTAATATACTTTTCCCACTAAACCTACACTACACTAATGTACTGATCCCACTACACCTACACTACACTAATGTACTGATCCCACTACAACTACACTACACTAATGTACTGATCCCACTACAACTACACTACACTAATGTACTGATCCCACTACACCTACACTACACTAATGTACTGATCCCACTACACCTACACTACACTAATGTACTGATCCCACTACACCTACACTACACTAATGTACTGATCCCACTACAACTACACTACACTAATGTACTGATTCCACTACACCTACACTACACTAATATACTGATCCCACTACAACTACACAACACTAATATACTGATTCCACTACACCTACACTACACTAATATACTGATCCCACTACACCTACACTACACTAATATACTGATCCCACTACACCTACACTACACTAATATACTGATCACACTACATCTACACTACACTAATGCACTGATCCCACTACACCTACACTACACTAATGTACTGTTCCCACTACAACTACACTACACTAATATACTGATCCCACTACACCTACACTACACTAATATACTGATCACACTACACCTACACTACACTAATATACTGATCACACTACATCTACACTACACTAATATACTGATCACACTACACTAATGTACTGATCCCACTACACCTACACTACACTAATGTACTGATCCCACTACAACTACACTACACTAATGTACTGATCCCACTACAACTACACTACACTAATATACTGATCACACTACACCTACACTACACTAATATACTGATCACACTACACCTCCACTACAGTAATATACTGATCACACTACACCTACACTACAGTAATATACTGATCCCACTACACCTACATTACACTAATATACTGATCCCACTACACCTACACTACAGTAATGTACTGATCTCACTACACCTACACTACACTAATATACTGATCCCACTACACCTACACTATAGTAATATACTGATCACACTACACTAATGTACTGATCCCACTACACCTACACTACACTAATGTACTTTTCCCACTACACCTACACTACACTAATGTACTGATCCCACTACACCTACACTACACTAATGTACTGATGCCACTACACCTACACTACACTAATGTACTGATCCCACTACAACTACACTACACTAATATACTGATCCCACTACAACTACACTACACTAATATACTGATCCAACTACACCTACACTACACTAATATACTGATCCCACTACAGCTACACTACACTAATATACTGATCCCACTACAACTACACTACACTAATATACTGATCCCACTAAACCTACACTACTCTAATATACTGATCACACTACACCTACACTACACTAATATACTGATCCCACTACACCTACACTACACTAATATACTGATCCCACTACAGCTACACTACACTAATATACTGATCCCACTACAGCTACACTACACTAATATACTCATCCCACTAAACCTACACTACTCTAATATACTGATCACACTACACCTACACTACTCTAATATACTGATCACACTACACCTACACTACACTAATATACTGATCCCACTACAGCTACACTACACTAATATACTGATCCCACTACACCTACACTACACTAATATACTGATCCCACTACACCTACACTACACTAATATACTGATCCCACTACACCTACACTACACTAATATACTGATCCCACTAAACCTACACTATACTAATATACTGATCCCATTACACCTACACTACACTAATATACTGATCCCATTACACCTACACTACACTACACTAATATACTGATCCCATTACACCTACACTACACTAATATACTGATCACACTACACCTACACTACACTACACTAATATACTGATCCCACTACACCTACACTCCACTAATATTCTGATCACACTACACCTACACTACAGTAATATACTGATCCCACTACACCTACACTACAGTAATATACTGATCCCACTACACTAATATACTGATCCCACTACACCTACACTACACTAATACACTGATCCCACTACACCTACACTACAGTAATACACTGATCCAACTACACCTACACTACACTAATATACTGATCCCACTACCCCTACACTACACTAATATACTGATCCCACTACCCCTACACTACACTAATATACTGATCCCACTACCCCTACACTACACTAATATACTGATCCCACTACCCCTACACTACACTAATATACTGATCCCACTACCCCTACACTACACTAATATACTGATCCCACTACCCCTACACTACACTAATGTACTGATCACACTACACCTACACTACACTAATATACTGATCCCACTACACCTACACGACACTAATACACTGATCCCACTACACCTACATTACACTAATATACTGATCCCACTACACCTACACTACAGTAATATACTGATCACACTACACTAATATACTGATCCCACTACACCTACACTACACTAATGTACTGATCCCACTACACCTACACTACACTAATGTACTGATTCCACTACACCTACACTAATATACTGATCCCACTACACCTACACTACACTAATATACTGATCCCACTACACCTACACTACACTAATATACTGATCCCACTACACCTACATTACACTAATATACTGATCCCACTACACCTACACTACACTAATATACTGATCCCACTACACCTACACTACACTAATATACTGATCACACTACACCTACACTACACTAATATACTGATCACACTACACCTACACTACACTAATATACTGATCCCACTACAGCTACACTACACTAATATAAGGATCCCTCTACACCTACACTACACTAATATACAGATCCCACTACAGCTACACTACACTAATATACAGATCCCACTACCCCTACACTACACTAATGTACTGATCACACTACATTAATATACTGATCCCACTACACCTACACTACACTAATATACTGATCCCACTACAGTAATATACTGATCCCACTACACCTACACTACACTAATATACTGATCCCACTACACCTACACTACACTAATATACTGATCCCACTACACCTACACTACACTAATATACTGATCCCACTACACCTACACTACACTAATATACTGATCCCACTACACCTACACTACACTAATATACTGATCCCACTACACCTACACTACACTAATATACTGATTCCACTACACCTACACTACACTAATATACTAATCACACTACACCACACTAATATACTAATCACACTACACCTACACTACACTAATATACTAATCACACTACACCTACACTACACTAATATACTGATCCCACTACACCTACACTACACTAATATACTGATCACACTACACCTCCACTACAGTAATATACTGATCACACTACACCTCCACTACAGTAATATACTGATCACACTACACCTACACTACACTAATATACTGATCCCACTACACCTACACTACACTAATATACTGATCACACTACACCTCCACTACAGTAATATACTGATCACACTACACCTACACTACAGTAATATACTGATCCCACTACACCTACATTACACTAATATACTGATCCCACTACACCTACACTACAGTAATATACTGATCTCACTACACCTACACTACACTAATATACTGATCCCACTACACCTACACTATAGTAATATACTGATCCCACTACACCTACACTACTCTAATATACTGATCACACTAAACCTACACTACACTAATATACTTTTCCCACTAAACCTACACTACACTAATATACTGATCTCACTACACCTACACTACAGTAATATACTGATCACACTACACTAATATACTGATCACACTACACCTACACTACACTAATATACTAATCACACTACACCTACACTACACTAATATACTGATCCCACTACACCTCCACTACACTAATATACTGATCACACTACACCTCCACTACACTAATATACTGATCCCACTACACCTACACTACACTAATATACTGATCACACTACACCTACACTACACTAATATACTGATCACACTACACCTACACTACACTAATATACTGATCCCACTACAGCTACACTACACTAATATAAGGATCCCTCTACACCTACACTACACTAATATACAGATCCCACTACAGCTACACTACACTAATATACAGATCCCACTACCCCTACACTACACTAATGTACTGATCACACTACATTAATATACTGATCCCACTACACCTACACTACACTAATATACTGATCCCACTACAGTAATATACTGATCCCACTACACCTACACTACACTAATATACTGATCCCACTACACCTACACTACACTAATATACTGATCCCACTACACCTACACTACACTAATATACTGATCCCACTACACCTACACTACACTAATATACTGATCCCACTACACCTACACTACACTAATATACTGATCCCACTACACCTACACTACACTAATATACTGATCCCACTACACCTACACTACACTAATATACTGATTCCACTACACCTACACTACACTAATATACTAATCACACTACACCACACTAATATACTAATCACACTACACCTACACTACACTAATATACTAATCACACTACACCTACACTACACTAATATACTGATCCCACTACACCTACACTACACTAATATACTGATCACACTACACCTCCACTACAGTAATATACTGATCACACTACACCTCCACTACAGTAATATACTGATCACACTACACCTACACTACACTAATATACTGATCCCACTACACCTACACTACACTAATATACTGATCACACTACACCTCCACTACAGTAATATACTGATCACACTACACCTACACTACAGTAATATACTGATCCCACTACACCTACATTACACTAATATACTGATCCCACTACACCTACACTACAGTAATATACTGATCTCACTACACCTACACTACACTAATATACTGATCCCACTACACCTACACTATAGTAATATACTGATCCCACTACACCTACACTACTCTAATATACTGATCACACTAAACCTACACTACACTAATATACTTTTCCCACTAAACCTACACTACACTAATATACTGATCTCACTACACCTACACTACAGTAATATACTGATCACACTACACTAATATACTGATCACACTACACCTACACTACACTAATATACTAATCACACTACACCTACACTACACTAATATACTGATCCCACTACACCTCCACTACACTAATATACTGATCACACTACACCTCCACTACACTAATATACTGATCACACTACACCTCTACTACAGTAATATACTGATCCCACTACACCTACATTACACTAATATACTGATCCCACTACACCTACACTACAGTAATATACTGATCTCACTACACCTACACTACACTAATATACTGATCCCACTACACCTACACTATAGTAATATACTGATCACACTACACTAATGTACTGATCCCACTACACCTACACTACACTAATGTACTATTCCCACTACACCTACACTACACTAATGTACTGATCCCACTACACCTACACTACACTAATGTACTGATGCCACTACACCTACACTACACTAATGTACTGATCCCACTACACCTACACTACACTAATGTACTGATCCCACTACACCTACACTACACTAATATACTGATCCCACTACAACTACACTACACTAATATACTGATCCCACTACAACTACACTACACTAATATACTGATCCCACTACACCTACACTACACTAATATACTGATCACACTACACCTCCACTACAGTAATATACTGATCACACTACACCTACACTACAGTAATATACTGATCCCACTACACCTACATTACACTAATATACTGATCCCACTACACCTACACTACAGTAATATACTGATCTCACTACACCTACACTACACTAATATACTGATCCCACTACACCTACACTATAGTAATATACTGATCCCACTACACCTACACTACTCTAATATACTGATCACACTAAACCTACACTACACTAATATACTTTTCCCACTAAACCTACACTACACTAATATACTGATCTCACTACACCTACACTACAGTAATATACTGATCACACTACACTAATATACTGATCACACTACACCTACACTACACTAATATACTAATCACACTACACCTACACTACACTAATATACTGATCCCACTACACCTCCACTACACTAATATACTGATCACACTACACCTCCACTACACTAATATACTGATCACACTACACCTCTACTACAGTAATATACTGATCCCACTACACCTACATTACACTAATATACTGATCCCACTACACCTACACTACAGTAATATACTGATCTCACTACACCTACACTACACTAATATACTGATCCCACTACACCTACACTATAGTAATATACTGATCACACTACACTAATGTACTGATCCCACTACACCTACACTACACTAATGTACTATTCCCACTACACCTACACTACACTAATGTACTGATCCCACTACACCTACACTACACTAATGTACTGATGCCACTACACCTACACTACACTAATGTACTGATCCCACTACACCTACACTACACTAATGTACTGATCCCACTACACCTACACTACACTAATATACTGATCCCACTACAACTACACTACACTAATATACTGATCCCACTACAACTACACTACACTAATATACTGATCACACTACACCTACACGACACTAATACACTGATCCCACTACACCTACATTACACTAATATACTGATCCCACTACACCTACACTACAGTAATATACTGATCACACTACACTAATATACTGATCCCACTACACCTACACTACACTAATGTACTGATCCCACTACACCTACACTACACTAATGTACTGATTCCACTACACCTACACTAATATACTGATCCCACTACACCTACACTACACTAATATACTGATCCCACTACACCTACACTACACTAATATACTGATCCCACTACACCTACATTACACTAATATACTGATCCCACTACACCTACACTACACTAATATACTGATCACACTACACCTACACTACACTAATATACTGATCCCACTACAGCTACACTACACTAATATAAGGATCCCTCTACACCTACACTACACTAATATACAGATCCCACTACAGCTACACTACACTAATATACAGATCCCACTACCCCTACACTACACTAATGTACTGATCACACTACATTAATATACTGATCCCACTACACCTACACTACACTAATATACTGATCCCACTACAGTAATATACTGATCCCACTACACCTACACTACACTAATATACTGATCCCACTACACCTACACTACACTAATATACTGATCCCACTACACCTACAGTACACTAATATACTGATCCCACTACACCTACACTACACTAATATACTGATCCCACTACACCTACACTACACTAATATACTGATCCCACTACACCTACACTACACTAATATACTGATTCCACTACACCTACACTACACTAATATACTAATCACACTACACCTACACTACACTAATATACTAATCACACTACACCTACACTACACTAATATACTAATCACACTACACCTACACTACACTAATATACTGATCCCACTACACCTACACTACACTAATATACTGATCACACTACACCTCCACTACACTAATATACTGATCACACTACACCTCCACTACAGTAATATACTGATCACACTACACCTCCACTACAGTAATATACTGATCACACTACACCTACACTACACTAATATACTGATCCCACTACACCTACACTACACTAATATACTGATCACACTACACCTCCACTACAGTAATATACTGATCACACTACACCTACACTACAGTAATATACTGATCCCACTACACCTACATTACACTAATATACTGATCCCACTACACCTACACTACAGTAATATACTGATCTCACTACACCTACACTACACTAATATACTGATCCCACTACACCTACACTATAGTAATATACTGATCCCACTACACCTACACTACTCTAATATACTGATCACACTAAACCTACACTACACTAATATACTTTTCCCACTAAACCTACACTACACTAATATACTGATCTCACTACACCTACACTACAGTAATATACTGATCACACTACACTAATATACTGATCACACTACACCTACACTACACTAATATACTAATCACACTACACCTACACTACACTAATATACTGATCCCACTACACCTCCACTACACTAATATACTGATCACACTACACCTCCACTACACTAATATACTGATCACACTACACCTCTACTACAGTAATATACTGATCCCACTACACCTACATTACACTAATATACTGATCCCACTACACCTACACTACAGTAATATACTGATCTCACTACACCTACACTACACTAATATACTGATCCCACTACACCTACACTATAGTAATATACTGATCACACTACACTAATGTACTGATCCCACTACACCTACACTACACTAATGTACTATTCCCACTACACCTACACTACACTAATGTACTGATCCCACTACACCTACACTACACTAATGTACTGATGCCACTACACCTACACTACACTGATGTACTGATCCCACTACACCTACACTACACTAATGTACTGATCCCACTACACCTACACTACACTAATATACTGATCCCACTACAACTACACTACACTAATATACTGATCCCACTACAACTACACTACACTAATATACTGATCCAACTACACCTACACTACACTAATATACTGATCCCACTACACCTACACTACACTAATATACTGATCCCACTACAACTACACTAATATACTGATCCCACTAAACCTACACTACTCTAATATACTGATCACACTACACCTACACTACACTAATATACTGATCCCACTACACCTACACTACACTAATATACTGATCCCACTACAGCTACACTACACTAATATACTCATCCCACTAAACCTACACTACTCTAATATACTGATCACACTACACCTACACTACTCTAATATACTGATCACACTACACCTACACTACACTAATATACTTTTCCCACTAAACCTACACTACACTAATGTACTGATCCCACTACACCTACACTACACTAATGTACTGATCCCACTACAACTACACTACACTAATGTACTGATCCCACTACAACTACACTACACTAATGTACTGATCCCACTACAACTACACTACACTAATGTACTGATCCCACTACACCTACACTACACTAATATACTGATCCCACTACACCTACACTACACTAATGTACTGATCCCACTACAACTACACTACACTAATGTACTGATCCCACTACAACTACACTACACTAATATACTGATCCCACTACACCTACACTACACTAATATACTGATCCCACTACACCTACACTACACTAATATACTGATCCCACTACACCTACACTACACTAATATACTGATCACACTACATCTACACTACACTAATGTACTGATCCCACTACACCTACACTACACTAATATACTGATCACACTACATCTACACTACACTAATGTACTGATCCCACTACAACTACACTACACTAATATACTGATCCCACTACACCTACACTACACTAATATACTGATCACACTACATCTACACTACACTAATGTACTGATCCCACTACACCTACACTACACTAATGTACTGATCCCACTACACCTACACTACACTAATATACTGATCCCACTACACCTACACTACACTAATATACTGATCCCACTACACCTACACTACACTAATATACTGATCCCACTACACCTACACTATAGTAATATACTGATCACACTACACTAATGTACTGATCCCACTACACCTACACTACACTAATATACTGATCCCACTAAACCTACACTACTCTAATATACTGATCACACTACACCTACACTACACTAATATACTGATACCACTACACCTACACTACACTAATATACTGATCCCACTACAGCTACACTACACTAATATACTCATCCCACTAAACCTACACTACTCTAATATACTGATCACACTACACCTACACTACTCTAATATACTGATCACACTACACCTACACTACACTAATATACTTTTCCCACTAAACCTACACTACACTAATGTACTGATCCCACTACACCTACACTACACTAATGTACTGATCCCACTACAACTACACTACACTAATGTACTGATCCCACTACAACTACACTACACTAATGTACTGATCCCACTACAACTACACTACACTAATGTACTGATCCCACTACACCTACACTACACTAATATACTGATCCCACTACACCTACACTACACTAATGTACTGATCCCACTACTACTACACTACACTAATGTACTGATTCCACTACACCTACACTACACTAATATACTGATCCCACTACACCTACACTACACTAATGTACTGATCCCACTACAACTACACAACACTAATATACTGATTCCACTACACCTACACTACACTAATATACTGATCCCACTACACCTACACTACACTAATATACTGATCCCACTACACCTACACTACACTAATGTACTGATCCCACTACACCTACACTACACTAATGTACTGATCCCACTACAACTACACTACACTAATATACTGATCCCACTACACCTACACTACACTAATATACTGATCACACTACACCTACACTACACTAATATACTGATCACACTACATCTACACTACACTAATATACTGATCACACTACATCTACACTACACTAATGTACTGATCCCACTACACCTACACTACACTAATGTACTGATCCCACTACAACTACACTACACTAATGTACTGATCCCACTACAACTACACTACACTAATATACTGATCACACTACACCTACACTACACTAATATACTGATCACACTACATCTACACTACACTAATGTACTGATCCCACTACACCTACACTACACTAATGTACTGATCCCACTACAACTACACTACACTAATATACTGATCCCACTACACCTACACTACACTAATATACTGATCACACTACACCTACACTACACTAATATACTGATCACACTACACCTACACTACACTAATATACTGATCACACTACACCTACACTACAGTAATATACTGATCCCACTATACCTACATTACACTAATATACTGATCCCACTACACCTACACTACAGTAATATACTGATCTCACTACACCTACACTACACTAATATACTGATCCCACTACACCTACACTATAGTAATGTACTGATCACACTACACTAATGTACTGATCCCGCTACACCTACACTACACTAATGTACTATTCCCACTACACCTACACTACACTAATGTACTGATCCCACTACACCTACACTACACTAATGTACTGATGCCACTACACCTACACTACACTAATGTACTGATCCCACTACAACTACACTACACTAATATACTGATCCCACTACAACTACACTACACTAATATACTGATCCCACTACACCTACACTACACTAATGTACTGATCCCACTACACCTACACTACACTAATGTACTGATCCCACTACAACTACACTACACTAATATACTGATCCCACTACACCTACACTACACTAATATACTGATCACACTACACCTACACTACACTAATATACTGATCACACTACATCTACACTACACTAATATACTGATCACACTACACCTACACTACAGTAATATACTGATCCCACTATACCTACATTACACTAATATACTGATCCCACTACACCTACACTACAGTAATATACTGATCTCACTACACCTACACTACACTAATATACTGATCCCACTACACCTACACTATAGTAATGTACTGATCACACTACACTAATGTACTGATCCCGCTACACCTACACTACACTAATGTACTATTCCCACTACACCTACACTACACTAATGTACTGATCCCACTACACCTACACTACACTAATGTACTGATGCCACTACACCTACACTACACTAATGTACTGATCCCACTACAACTACACTACACTAATATACTGATCCCACTACAACTACACTACACTAATATACTGATCCAACTACACCTACACTACACTAATATACTGATCCCACTACACCTACACTACACTAATATACTGATCCCACTACAACTACACTACACTAATATACTGATCCCACTAAACCTACACTACTCTAATATACTGATCACACTACACCTACACTACACTAATATACTGATCCCACTACACCTACACTACACTAATATACTGATCCCACTACACCTACACTACACTAATATACTGATCCCACTACACCTACACTACACTAATATACTGATCCCACTACAGCTACACTACACTAATATACTCATCCCACTAAACCTACACTACTCTAATATACTGATCACACTACACCTACACTACTCTAATATACTGATCACACTACACCTACACTACACTAATATACTGATCCCACTAAACCTACACTACTCTAATATACTGATCCCACTACACCTACACTACACTAATATACTGATCCCACTACACCTACACTACACTAATATACTGATCCCACTACACCTACACTACACTAATATACTGACCACACTACATCTACACTACACTAATGTACTGATCCCACTACACCTACACTACACTAATGTACTGATCCCACTACAACTACACTACACTAATATACTGATCCCACTACACCTACACTACACTAATATACTGATCACACTACACCTACACTACACTAATATACTGATCACACTACATCTACACTACACTAATATACTGATCACACTACATCTACACTACACTAATATACTGATCACACTACATCTACACTACACTAATGTACTGATCCCACTACACCTACACTACACTAATGTACTGATCCCACTACACCTACACTACACTAATGTACTGATCCCACTACAACTACACTACACTAATGTACTGATCCCACTACAACTACACTACACTAATGTACTGATCCCACTACACCTACACTACACTAATATACTGATCCCACTACACCTACACTACACTAATATACTGATCCCACTACACCTACACTACACTAATATACTGATCCCACTACAACTACACTACACTAATATACTGATCCCACTAAACCTACACTACTCTAATATACTGATCCCACTACACCTACACTACACTAATATACTGATCCCACTACACCTACACTACACTAATATACTGATCCCACTACACCTACACTACACTAATATACTGATCCCACTACACCTACACTACACTAATATACTGATCCCACTACAGCTACACTACACTAATATACTGATCCCACTAAACCTACAAAACTCTAATATACTGATCACACTACACCTACACTACACTAATATACTGATCACATTACACTACACTACACTAATATACTGATCACACTACACCTACACTACACTAATATACTGATCCCACTACACCTACACTACACTAATATACTGATCCCACTACACGTACACTACACTAGGATACTGATCCCAGTACACCTACACTACACTAATATACTGATCCCACTAAACCTACACTATACTAATATACTGATCCCACTAAACCTACACTACTCTAATATACTGATCACACTACACCTACACTACACTAATATACTTTTCCCACTAAACCTACACTACTCTAATATACTGATCCCACTACACCCACACTACACTAATATACTGATGCCACTACACCTACACTACACTAATATACTGATCACACTACATCTACACTACACTAATGTACTGATCCCACTACACCTACACTACACTAATATACTGATCACACTACATCTACACTACACTAATGTACTGATCCCACTACAACTACACTACACTAATATACTGATCCCACTACACCTACACTACACTAATATACTGATCACACTACACCTACACTACACTAATATACTGATCACACTACATCTACACTACACTAATGTACTGATCCCACTACACCTACACTACACTAATATACTGATCCCACTACACCTACACTACACTAATATACTGATCCCACTACAACTACACTACACTAATATACTGATCCCACTACACCTACACTATAGTAATATACTGATCACACTACACTAATGTACTGATCCCACTACACCTACACTACACTAATATACTGATCCCACTAAACCTACACTACTCTAATATACTGATCCCACTACACCTACACTACACTAATATACTGATACCACTACACCTACACTACACTAATATACTGATCCCACTACAGCTACACTACACTAATATACTCATCCCACTAAACCTACACTACTCTAATATACTGATCACACTACACCTACACTACTCTAATATACTGATCACACTACACCTACACTACACTAATATACTTTTCCCACTAAACCTACACTACACTAATGTACTGATCCCACTACACCTACACTACACTAATGTACTGATCCCACTACAACTACACTACACTAATGTACTGATCCCACTACAACTACACTACACTAATGTACTGATCCCACTACAACTACACTACACTAATGTACTGATCCCACTACACCTACACTACACTAATATACTGATCCCACTACACCTACACTACACTAATGTACTGATCCCACTACAACTACACTACACTAATGTACTGATTCCACTACACCTACACTACACTAATATACTGATCCCACTACACCTACACTACACTAATGTACTGATCCCACTACAACTACACAACACTAATATACTGATTCCACTACACCTACACTACACTAATATACTGATCCCACTACACCTACACTACACTAATATACTGATCCCACTACACCTACACTACACTAATATACTGATCACACTACATCTACACTACACTAATGTACTGATCCCACTACACCTACACTACACTAATGTACTGATCCCACTACAACTACACTACACTAATATACTGATCCCACTACACCTACACTACACTAATATACTGATCACACTACACCTACACTACACTAATATACTGATCACACTACATCTACACTACACTAATATACTGATCCCACTACATCTACACTACACTAATGTACTGATCCCACTACACCTACACTACACTAATGTACTGATCCCACTACAACTACACTACACTAATATACTGATCCCACTACACCTACACTACACTAATCTACTGATCCCACTACACCTACACTACACTAATATACTGATCACACTACATCTACACTACACTAATATACTGATCACACTACATCTACACTACACTAATGTACTGATCCCACTACACCTACACTACACTAATATACTGATCACACTACATCTACACTACACTAATGTACTGATCCCACTACAACTACACTACACTAATATACTGATCCCACTACACCTACACTACACTAATATACTGATCACACTACATCTACACTACACTAATGTACTGATCCCACTACACCTACACTACACTAATGTACTGATCCCACTACACCTACACTACACTAATATACTGATCCCACTACACCTACACTACACTAATATACTGATCCCACTACACCTACACTACACTAATATACTGATCCCACTACACCTACACTATAGTAATATACTGATCACACTACACTAATGTACTGATCCCACTACACCTACACTACACTAATATACTGATCCCACTAAACCTACACTACTCTAATATACTGATCACACTACACCTACACTACACTAATATACTGATACCACTACACCTACACTACACTAATATACTGATCCCACTACAGCTACACTACACTAATATACTCATCCCACTAAACCTACACTACTCTAATATACTGATCACACTACACCTACACTACTCTAATATACTGATCACACTACACCTACACTACACTAATATACTTTTCCCACTAAACCTACACTACACTAATGTACTGATCCCACTACACCTACACTACACTAATGTACTGATCCCACTACAACTACACTACACTAATGTACTGATCCCACTACAACTACACTACACTAATGTACTGATCCCACTACAACTACACTACACTAATGTACTGATCCCACTACACCTACACTACACTAATATACTGATCCCACTACACCTACACTACACTAATGTACTGATCCCACTACTACTACACTACACTAATGTACTGATTCCACTACACCTACACTACACTAATATACTGATCCCACTACACCTACACTACACTAATGTACTGATCCCACTACAACTACACAACACTAATATACTGATTCCACTACACCTACACTACACTAATATACTGATCCCACTACACCTACACTACACTAATATACTGATCCCACTACACCTACACTACACTAATGTACTGATCCCACTACACCTACACTACACTAATGTACTGATCCCACTACAACTACACTACACTAATATACTGATCCCACTACACCTACACTACACTAATATACTGATCACACTACACCTACACTACACTAATATACTGATCACACTACATCTACACTACACTAATATACTGATCACACTACATCTACACTACACTAATATACTGATCACACTACATCTACACTACACTAATGTACTGATCCCACTACACCTACACTACACTAATGTACTGATCCCACTACAACTACACTACACTAATATACTGATCCCACTAAACCTACACTACACTAATATACTGATCCCACTACACCTACACTACACTAATATACTGATCCCACTACAGCTACACTACACTAATATACTGATCCCACTACACCTACACTACACTAATATACTGATCCCACTACACCTACACTACACTAATATACTGATCCCACTACACCTACACTACAGTAATATACTGATCCCACTAAACCTACACTATACTAATATACTGATCCCATTACACCTACACTACACTAATATACTGATCCCATTACACCTACACTACACTACACTAATATACTGATCCCATTACACCTACACTACACTAATATACTGATCACACTACACCTACACTACACTACACTACACTAATATACTGATCCCACTACACCTACACTCCACTAATATTCTGATCACACTACACCTACACTACAGTAATATACTGATCCCACTACACCTACACTACAGTAATATACTGATCCCACTACACTAATATACTGATCCCACTACACCTACACTACACTAATACACTGATCCCACTACACCTACACTACAGTAATACACTGATCCAACTACACCTACACTACACTAATATACTGATCACACTACACCTACACTACACTAATATACTGATCCCACTACCCCTACACTACACTAATATACTGATCCCACTACCCCTACACTACACTAATATACTGATCCCACTACCCCTACACTACACTAATATACTGATCCCACTACCCCTACACTACACTAATATACTGATCCCACTACCCCTACACTACACTAATGTACTGATCACACTACACCTACACTACACTAATATACTGATCCCACTACACCTACACGACACGAATACACTGATCCCACTACACCTACATTACACTAATATACTGATCCCACTACACCTACACTACAGTAATATACTGATCACACTACACTAATATACTGATCCCACTACACCTACACTACACTAATGTACTGATCCCACTACACCTACACTACACTAATGTACTGATCCCACTACACCTACACTACACTAATATACTGATCCCACTACAGTAATATACTGATCCCACTACACCTACACTACACTAATATACTGATCCCACTACAGTAATATACTGATCCCACTACACCTACACTACACTAATATACTGATCCCACTACACCTACACTACACTAATATACTGATCCCACTACAGTAATATACTGATCCCACTACACCTACACTACACTAATATACTGATCCCACTACACCTACACTACACTAATATACTGATCCCACTACACCTACACTACACTAATATACTGATCCCACTACACCTACACTACACTAATATACTGATCCCACTACACCTACACTACACTAATATACTGATCCCACTACACCTACACTACACTAATATACTGATCCCACTACACCTACACTACACTAATATACTGATTCCACTACACCTACACTACACTAATATACTGATTCCACTACACCTACACTACACTAATATACTAATCACACTACACCTACACTACACTAATATACTAATCACACTACACCTACACTACACTAATATACTAATCACACTACACCTACACTACACTAATATACTGATCCCACTACACCTACACTACACTAATATACTGATCACACTACACCTCCACTACACTAATATACTGATCACACTACACCTCCACTACAGTAATATACTGATCACACTACACCTCCACTACACTAATATACTGATCCAACTACACCTACACTACACTAATATACTGATCCCACTACACCTACACTACACTAATATACTGATCACACTACACCTCCACTACACTAATATACTGATCACACTACACCTCCACTACAGTAATATACTGATCGCACTACACCTACACTACAGTAATATACTGATCCCACTACACCTACATTACACTAATATACTGATCCCACTACACCTACACTACAGTAATATACTGATCTCACTACACCTACACTACACTAATATACTGATCCCACTACACCTACACTATAGTAATATACTGATCCCACTACACCTACACTACTCTAATATACTGATCACACTAAACCTACACTACACTAATATACTTTTCCCACTAAACCTACACTACACTAATATACTGATCTCACTACACCTACACTACAGTAATATACTGATCACACTACACTAATATACTGATCACACTACACCTACACTACACTAATATACTAATCACACTACACCTACACTACACTAATATACTGATCCCACTACACCTCCACTACACTAATATACTGATCACACTACACCTCCACTACACTAATATACTGATCACACTACACCTCCACTACACTAATATACTGATCACACTACACCTCCACTACAGTAATATACTGATCACACTACACCTACACTACAGTAATATACTGATCCCACTACACCTACATTACACTAATATACTGATCCCACTACACCTACACTACAGTAATATACTGATCTCACTACACCTACACTACACTAATATACTGATCCCACTACACCTACACTATAGTAATATACTGATCACACTACACTAATGTACTGATCCCACTACACCTACACTACACTAATGTACTATTCCCACTACACCTACACTACACTAATGTACTGATCCCACTACACCTACACTACACTAATGTACTGATGCCACTACACCTACACTACACTAATGTACTGATCCCACTACACCTACACTACACTAATATACTGATCCCACTACAACTACACTACACTAATATACTGATCCCACTACAACTACACTACACTAATATACTGATCCAACTACACCTACACTACACTAATATACTGATCCCACTACACCTACACTACACTAATATACTGATCCCACTACACCTACACTACACTAATATACTGATCCCACTACAACTACACTAATATACTGATCCCACTAAACCTACACTACTCTAATATACTGATCACACTACACCTACACTACACTAATATACTGATCCCACTACACCTACACTACACTAATATACTGATCCCACTACAGCTACACTACACTAATATACTCATCCCACTAAACCTACACTACTCTAATATACTGATCACACTACACCTACACTACTCTAATATACTGATCACACTACACCTACACTACACTAATATACTTTTCCCACTAAACCTACACTACACTAATGTACTGATCCCACTACACCTACACTACACTAATGTACTGATCCCACTACAACTACACTACACTAATGTACTGATCCCACTACAACTACACTACACTAATGTACTGATCCCACTACACCTACACTACACTAATGTACTGATCCCACTACACCTACACTACACTAATGTACTGATCCCACTACACCTACACTACACTAATGTACTGATCCCACTACAACTACACTACACTAATGTACTGATTCCACTACACCTACACTACACTAATATACTGATCCCACTACAACTACACAACACTAATATACTGATTCCACTACACCTACACTACACTAATATACTGATCCCACTACACCTACACTACACTAATATACTGATCCCACTACACCTACACTACACTAATATACTGATCACACTACATCTACACTACACTAATGCACTGATCCCACTACACCTACACTACACTAATGTACTGTTCCCACTACAACTACACTACACTAATATACTGATCCCACTACACCTACACTACACTAATATACTGATCACACTACACCTACACTACACTAATATACTGATCACACTACATCTACACTACACTAATATACTGATCACACTACACTAATGTACTGATCCCACTACACCTACACTACACTAATGTACTGATCCCACTACAACTACACTACACTAATGTACTGATCCCACTACAACTACACTACACTAATATACTGATCACACTACACCTACACTACACTAATATACTGATCACACTACACCTCCACTACAGTAATATACTGATCACACTACACCTACACTACAGTAATATACTGATCCCACTACACCTACATTACACTAATATACTGATCCCACTACACCTACACTACAGTAATGTACTGATCTCACTACACCTACACTACACTAATATACTGATCCCACTACACCTACACTATAGTAATATACTGATCACACTACACTAATGTACTGATCCCACTACACCTACACTACACTAATGTACTTTTCCCACTACACCTACACTACACTAATGTACTGATCCCACTACACCTACACTACACTAATGTACTGATGCCACTACACCTACACTACACTAATGTACTGATCCCACTACAACTACACTACACTAATATACTGATCCCACTACAACTACACTACACTAATATACTGATCCAACTACACCTACACTACACTAATATACTGATCCCACTACAGCTACACTACACTAATATACTGATCCCACTACAACTACACTACACTAATATACTGATCCCACTAAACCTACACTACTCTAATATACTGATCACACTACACCTACACTACACTAATATACTGATCCCACTACACCTACACTACACTAATATACTGATCCCACTACAGCTACACTACACTAATATACTGATCCCACTACAGCTACACTACACTAATATACTCATCCCACTAAACCTACACTACTCTAATATACTGATCACACTACACCTACACTACTCTAATATACTGATCACACTACACCTACACTACACTAATATACTGATCCCACTACAGCTACACTACACTAATATACTGATCCCACTACACCTACACTACACTAATATACTGATCCCACTACACCTACACTACACTAATATACTGATCCCACTACACCTACACTACACTAATATACTGATCCCACTAAACCTACACTATACTAATATACTGATCCCATTACACCTACACTACACTAATATACTGATCCCATTACACCTACACTACACTACACTAATATACTGATCCCATTACACCTACACTACACTAATATACTGATCACACTACACCTACACTACACTACACTAATATACTGATCCCACTACACCTACACTCCACTAATATTCTGATCACACTACACCTACACTACAGTAATATACTGATCCCACTACACCTACACTACAGTAATATACTGATCCCACTACACTAATATACTGATCCCACTACACCTACACTACACTAATACACTGATCCCACTACACCTACACTACAGTAATACACTGATCCAACTACACCTACACTACACTAATATACTGATCCCACTACCCCTACACTACACTAATATACTGATCCCACTACCCCTACACTACACTAATATACTGATCCCACTACCCCTACACTACACTAATATACTGATCCCACTACCCCTACACTACACTAATATACTGATCCCACTACCCCTACACTACACTAATATACTGATCCCACTACCCCTACACTACACTAATGTACTGATCACACTACACCTACACTACACTAATATACTGATCCCACTACACCTACACGACACTAATACACTGATCCCACTACACCTACATTACACTAATATACTGATCCCACTACACCTACACTACAGTAATATACTGATCACACTACACTAATATACTGATCCCACTACACCTACACTACACTAATGTACTGATCCCACTACACCTACACTACACTAATGTACTGATTCCACTACACCTACACTAATATACTGATCCCACTACACCTACACTACACTAATATACTGATCCCACTACACCTACACTACACTAATATACTGATCCCACTACACCTACATTACACTAATATACTGATCCCACTACACCTACACTACACTAATATACTGATCCCACTACACCTACACTACACTAATATACTGATCACACTACACCTACACTACACTAATATACTGATCACACTACACCTACACTACACTAATATACTGATCCCACTACAGCTACACTACACTAATATAAGGATCCCTCTACACCTACACTACACTAATATACAGATCCCACTACAGCTACACTACACTAATATACAGATCCCACTACCCCTACACTACACTAATGTACTGATCACACTACATTAATATACTGATCCCACTACACCTACACTACACTAATATACTGATCCCACTACAGTAATATACTGATCCCACTACACCTACACTACACTAATATACTGATCCCACTACACCTACACTACACTAATATACTGATCCCACTACACCTACACTACACTAATATACTGATCCCACTACACCTACACTACACTAATATACTGATCCCACTACACCTACACTACACTAATATACTGATCCCACTACACCTACACTACACTAATATACTGATTCCACTACACCTACACTACACTAATATACTAATCACACTACACCACACTAATATACTAATCACACTACACCTACACTACACTAATATACTAATCACACTACACCTACACTACACTAATATACTGATCCCACTACACCTACACTACACTAATATACTGATCACACTACACCTCCACTACAGTAATATACTGATCACACTACACCTCCACTACAGTAATATACTGATCACACTACACCTACACTACACTAATATACTGATCCCACTACACCTACACTACACTAATATACTGATCACACTACACCTCCACTACAGTAATATACTGATCACACTACACCTACACTACAGTAATATACTGATCCCACTACACCTACATTACACTAATATACTGATCCCACTACACCTACACTACAGTAATATACTGATCTCACTACACCTACACTACACTAATATACTGATCCCACTACACCTACACTATAGTAATATACTGATCCCACTACACCTACACTACTCTAATATACTGATCACACTAAACCTACACTACACTAATATACTTTTCCCACTAAACCTACACTACACTAATATACTGATCTCACTACACCTACACTACAGTAATATACTGATCACACTACACTAATATACTGATCACACTACACCTACACTACACTAATATACTAATCACACTACACCTACACTACACTAATATACTGATCCCACTACACCTCCACTACACTAATATACTGATCACACTACACCTCCACTACACTAATATACTGATCCCACTACACCTACACTACACTAATATACTGATCACACTACACCTACACTACACTAATATACTGATCACACTACACCTACACTACACTAATATACTGATCCCACTACAGCTACACTACACTAATATAAGGATCCCTCTACACCTACACTACACTAATATACAGATCCCACTACAGCTACACTACACTAATATACAGATCCCACTACCCCTACACTACACTAATGTACTGATCACACTACATTAATATACTGATCCCACTACACCTACACTACACTAATATACTGATCCCACTACAGTAATATACTGATCCCACTACACCTACACTACACTAATATACTGATCCCACTACACCTACACTACACTAATATACTGATCCCACTACACCTACACTACACTAATATACTGATCCCACTACACCTACACTACACTAATATACTGATCCCACTACACCTACACTACACTAATATACTGATCCCACTACACCTACACTACACTAATATACTGATCCCACTACACCTACACTACACTAATATACTGATTCCACTACACCTACACTACACTAATATACTAATCACACTACACCACACTAATATACTAATCACACTACACCTACACTACACTAATATACTAATCACACTACACCTACACTACACTAATATACTGATCCCACTACACCTACACTACACTAATATACTGATCACACTACACCTCCACTACAGTAATATACTGATCACACTACACCTCCACTACAGTAATATACTGATCACACTACACCTACACTACACTAATATACTGATCCCACTACACCTACACTACACTAATATACTGATCACACTACACCTCCACTACAGTAATATACTGATCACACTACACCTACACTACAGTAATATACTGATCCCACTACACCTACATTACACTAATATACTGATCCCACTACACCTACACTACAGTAATATACTGATCTCACTACACCTACACTACACTAATATACTGATCCCACTACACCTACACTATAGTAATATACTGATCCCACTACACCTACACTACTCTAATATACTGATCACACTAAACCTACACTACACTAATATACTTTTCCCACTAAACCTACACTACACTAATATACTGATCTCACTACACCTACACTACAGTAATATACTGATCACACTACACTAATATACTGATCACACTACACCTACACTACACTAATATACTAATCACACTACACCTACACTACACTAATATACTGATCCCACTACACCTCCACTACACTAATATACTGATCACACTACACCTCCACTACACTAATATACTGATCACACTACACCTCTACTACAGTAATATACTGATCCCACTACACCTACATTACACTAATATACTGATCCCACTACACCTACACTACAGTAATATACTGATCTCACTACACCTACACTACACTAATATACTGATCCCACTACACCTACACTATAGTAATATACTGATCACACTACACTAATGTACTGATCCCACTACACCTACACTACACTAATGTACTATTCCCACTACACCTACACTACACTAATGTACTGATCCCACTACACCTACACTACACTAATGTACTGATGCCACTACACCTACACTACACTAATGTACTGATCCCACTACACCTACACTACACTAATGTACTGATCCCACTACACCTACACTACACTAATATACTGATCCCACTACAACTACACTACACTAATATACTGATCCCACTACAACTACACTACACTAATATACTGATCCCACTACACCTACACTACACTAATATACTGATCACACTACACCTCCACTACAGTAATATACTGATCACACTACACCTACACTACAGTAATATACTGATCCCACTACACCTACATTACACTAATATACTGATCCCACTACACCTACACTACAGTAATATACTGATCTCACTACACCTACACTACACTAATATACTGATCCCACTACACCTACACTATAGTAATATACTGATCCCACTACACCTACACTACTCTAATATACTGATCACACTAAACCTACACTACACTAATATACTTTTCCCACTAAACCTACACTACACTAATATACTGATCTCACTACACCTACACTACAGTAATATACTGATCACACTACACTAATATACTGATCACACTACACCTACACTACACTAATATACTAATCACACTACACCTACACTACACTAATATACTGATCCCACTACACCTCCACTACACTAATATACTGATCACACTACACCTCCACTACACTAATATACTGATCACACTACACCTCTACTACAGTAATATACTGATCCCACTACACCTACATTACACTAATATACTGATCCCACTACACCTACACTACAGTAATATACTGATCTCACTACACCTACACTACACTAATATACTGATCCCACTACACCTACACTATAGTAATATACTGATCACACTACACTAATGTACTGATCCCACTACACCTACACTACACTAATGTACTATTCCCACTACACCTACACTACACTAATGTACTGATCCCACTACACCTACACTACACTAATGTACTGATGCCACTACACCTACACTACACTAATGTACTGATCCCACTACACCTACACTACACTAATGTACTGATCCCACTACACCTACACTACACTAATATACTGATCCCACTACAACTACACTACACTAATATACTGATCCCACTACAACTACACTACACTAATATACTGATCACACTACACCTACACGACACTAATACACTGATCCCACTACACCTACATTACACTAATATACTGATCCCACTACACCTACACTACAGTAATATACTGATCACACTACACTAATATACTGATCCCACTACACCTACACTACACTAATGTACTGATCCCACTACACCTACACTACACTAATGTACTGATTCCACTACACCTACACTAATATACTGATCCCACTACACCTACACTACACTAATATACTGATCCCACTACACCTACACTACACTAATATACTGATCCCACTACACCTACATTACACTAATATACTGATCCCACTACACCTACACTACACTAATATACTGATCACACTACACCTACACTACACTAATATACTGATCCCACTACAGCTACACTACACTAATATAAGGATCCCTCTACACCTACACTACACTAATATACAGATCCCACTACAGCTACACTACACTAATATACAGATCCCACTACCCCTACACTACACTAATGTACTGATCACACTACATTAATATACTGATCCCACTACACCTACACTACACTAATATACTGATCCCACTACAGTAATATACTGATCCCACTACACCTACACTACACTAATATACTGATCCCACTACACCTACACTACACTAATATACTGATCCCACTACACCTACAGTACACTAATATACTGATCCCACTACACCTACACTACACTAATATACTGATCCCACTACACCTACACTACACTAATATACTGATCCCACTACACCTACACTACACTAATATACTGATTCCACTACACCTACACTACACTAATATACTAATCACACTACACCTACACTACACTAATATACTAATCACACTACACCTACACTACACTAATATACTAATCACACTACACCTACACTACACTAATATACTGATCCCACTACACCTACACTACACTAATATACTGATCACACTACACCTCCACTATACTAATATACTGATCACACTACACCTCCACTACAGTAATATACTGATCACACTACACCTCCACTACAGTAATATACTGATCACACTACACCTACACTACACTAATATACTGATCCCACTACACCTACACTACACTAATATACTGATCACACTACACCTCCACTACAGTAATATACTGATCACACTACACCTACACTACAGTAATATACTGATCCCACTACACCTACATTACACTAATATACTGATCCCACTACACCTACACTACAGTAATATACTGATCTCACTACACCTACACTACACTAATATACTGATCCCACTACACCTACACTATAGTAATATACTGATCCCACTACACCTACACTACTCTAATATACTGATCACACTAAACCTACACTACACTAATATACTTTTCCCACTAAACCTACACTACACTAATATACTGATCTCACTACACCTACACTACAGTAATATACTGATCACACTACACTAATATACTGATCACACTACACCTACACTACACTAATATACTAATCACACTACACCTACACTACACTAATATACTGATCCCACTACACCTCCACTACACTAATATACTGATCACACTACACCTCCACTACACTAATATACTGATCACACTACACCTCTACTACAGTAATATACTGATCCCACTACACCTACATTACACTAATATACTGATCCCACTACACCTACACTACAGTAATATACTGATCTCACTACACCTACACTACACTAATATACTGATCCCACTACACCTACACTATAGTAATATACTGATCACACTACACTAATGTACTGATCCCACTACACCTACACTACACTAATGTACTATTCCCACTACACCTACACTACACTAATGTACTGATCCCACTACACCTACACTACACTAATGTACTGATGCCACTACACCTACACTACACTGATGTACTGATCCCACTACACCTACACTACACTAATGTACTGATCCCACTACACCTACACTACACTAATATACTGATCCCACTACAACTACACTACACTAATATACTGATCCCACTACAACTACACTACACTAATATACTGATCCAACTACACCTACACTACACTAATATACTGATCCCACTACACCTACACTACACTAATATACTGATCCCACTACAACTACACTAATATACTGATCCCACTAAACCTACACTACTCTAATATACTGATCACACTACACCTACACTACACTAATATACTGATCCCACTACACCTACACTACACTAATATACTGATCCCACTACAGCTACACTACACTAATATACTCATCCCACTAAACCTACACTACTCTAATATACTGATCACACTACACCTACACTACTCTAATATACTGATCACACTACACCTACACTACACTAATATACTTTTCCCACTAAACCTACACTACACTAATGTACTGATCCCACTACACCTACACTACACTAATGTACTGATCCCACTACAACTACACTACACTAATGTACTGATCCCACTACAACTACACTACACTAATGTACTGATCCCACTACAACTACACTACACTAATGTACTGATCCCACTACACCTACACTACACTAATATACTGATCCCACTACACCTACACTACACTAATGTACTGATCCCACTACAACTACACTACACTAATGTACTGATCCCACTACAACTACACTACACTAATATACTGATCCCACTACACCTACACTACACTAATATACTGATCCCACTACACCTACACTACACTAATATACTGATCCCACTACACCTACACTACACTAATATACTGATCACACTACATCTACACTACACTAATGTACTGATCCCACTACACCTACACTACACTAATATACTGATCACACTACATCTACACTACACTAATGTACTGATCCCACTACAACTACACTACACTAATATACTGATCCCACTACACCTACACTACACTAATATACTGATCACACTACATCTACACTACACTAATGTACTGATCCCACTACACCTACACTACACTAATGTACTGATCCCACTACACCTACACTACACTAATATACTGATCCCACTACACCTACACTACACTAATATACTGATCCCACTACACCTACACTACACTAATATACTGATCCCACTACACCTACACTATAGTAATATACTGATCACACTACACTAATGTACTGATCCCACTACACCTACACTACACTAATATACTGATCCCACTAAACCTACACTACTCTAATATACTGATCACACTACACCTACACTACACTAATATACTGATACCACTACACCTACACTACACTAATATACTGATCCCACTACAGCTACACTACACTAATATACTCATCCCACTAAACCTACACTACTCTAATATACTGATCACACTACACCTACACTACTCTAATATACTGATCACACTACACCTACACTACACTAATATACTTTTCCCACTAAACCTACACTACACTAATGTACTGATCCCACTACACCTACACTACACTAATGTACTGATCCCACTACAACTACACTACACTAATGTACTGATCCCACTACAACTACACTACACTAATGTACTGATCCCACTACAACTACACTACACTAATGTACTGATCCCACTACACCTACACTACACTAATATACTGATCCCACTACACCTACACTACACTAATGTACTGATCCCACTACTACTACACTACACTAATGTACTGATTCCACTACACCTACACTACACTAATATACTGATCCCACTACACCTACACTACACTAATGTACTGATCCCACTACAACTACACAACACTAATATACTGATTCCACTACACCTACACTACACTAATATACTGATCCCACTACACCTACACTACACTAATATACTGATCCCACTACACCTACACTACACTAATGTACTGATCCCACTACACCTACACTACACTAATGTACTGATCCCACTACAACTACACTACACTAATATACTGATCCCACTACACCTACACTACACTAATATACTGATCACACTACACCTACACTACACTAATATACTGATCACACTACATCTACACTACACTAATATACTGATCACACTACATCTACACTACACTAATGTACTGATCCCACTACACCTACACTACACTAATGTACTGATCCCACTACAACTACACTACACTAATGTACTGATCCCACTACAACTACACTACACTAATATACTGATCACACTACACCTACACTACACTAATATACTGATCACACTACATCTACACTACACTAATGTACTGATCCCACTACACCTACACTACACTAATGTACTGATCCCACTACAACTACACTACACTAATATACTGATCCCACTACACCTACACTACACTAATATACTGATCACACTACACCTACACTACACTAATATACTGATCACACTACACCTACACTACACTAATATACTGATCACACTACACCTACACTACAGTAATATACTGATCCCACTATACCTACATTACACTAATATACTGATCCCACTACACCTACACTACAGTAATATACTGATCTCACTACACCTACACTACACTAATATACTGATCCCACTACACCTACACTATAGTAATGTACTGATCACACTACACTAATGTACTGATCCCGCTACACCTACACTACACTAATGTACTATTCCCACTACACCTACACTACACTAATGTACTGATCCCACTACACCTACACTACACTAATGTACTGATGCCACTACACCTACACTACACTAATGTACTGATCCCACTACAACTACACTACACTAATATACTGATCCCACTACAACTACACTACACTAATATACTGATCCAACTACACCTACACTACACTAATATACTGATCCCACTACACCTACACTACACTAATATACTGATCCCACTACAACTACACTACACTAATATACTGATCCCACTAAACCTACACTACTCTAATATACTGATCACACTACACCTACACTACACTAATATACTGATCCCACTACACCTACACTACACTAATATACTGATCCCACTACACCTACACTACACTAATATACTGATCCCACTACACCTACACTACACTAATATACTGATCCCACTACAGCTACACTACACTAATATACTCATCCCACTAAACCTACACTACCCTAATATACTGATCACACTACACCTACACTACTCTAATATACTGATCACACTACACCTACACTACACTAATATACTGATCCCACTACACCTACACTATAGTAATATACTGATCACACTACACTAATGTACTGATCCCACTACACCTACACTACACTAATATACTGATCCCACTAAACCTACACTACTCTAATATACTGATCACACTACACCTACACTACACTAATATACTGATACCACTACACCTACACTACACTAATATACTGATCCCACTACAGCTACACTACACTAATATACTCATCCCACTAAACCTACACTACTCTAATATACTGATCACACTACACCTACACTACTCTAATATACTGATCACACTACACCTACACTACACTAATATACTTTTCCCACTAAACCTACACTACACTAATGTACTGATCCCACTACACCTACACTACACTAATGTACTGATCCCACTACAACTACACTACACTAATGTACTGATCCCACTACAACTACACTACACTAATGTACTGATCCCACTACAACTACACTACACTAATGTACTGATCCCACTACACCTACACTACACTAATATACTGATCCCACTACACCTACACTACACTAATGTACTGATCCCACTACTACTACACTACACTAATGTACTGATTCCACTACACCTACACTACACTAATATACTGATCCCACTACACCTACACTACACTAATGTACTGATCCCACTACAACTACACAACACTAATATACTGATTCCACTACACCTACACTACACTAATATACTGATCCCACTACACCTACACTACACTAATATACTGATCCCACTACACCTACACTACACTAATGTACTGATCCCACTACACCTACACTACACTAATGTACTGATCCCACTACAACTACACTACACTAATATACTGATCCCACTACACCTACACTACACTAATATACTGATCACACTACACCTACACTACACTAATATACTGATCACACTACATCTACACTACACTAATATACTGATCACACTACACCTACACTACAGTAATATACTGATCCCACTATACCTACATTACACTAATATACTGATCCCACTACACCTACACTACAGTAATATACTGATCTCACTACACCTACACTACACTAATATACTGATCCCACTACACCTACACTATAGTAATGTACTGATCACACTACACTAATGTACTGATCCCGCTACACCTACACTACACTAATGTACTATTCCCACTACACCTACACTACACTAATGTACTGATCCCACTACACCTACACTACACTAATGTACTGATGCCACTACACCTACACTACACTAATGTACTGATCCCACTACAACTACACTACACTAATATACTGATCCCACTACAACTACACTACACTAATATACTGATCCAACTACACCTACACTACACTAATATACTGATCCCACTACACCTACACTACACTAATATACTGATCCCACTACAACTACACTACACTAATATACTGATCCCACTAAACCTACACTACTCTAATATACTGATCACACTACACCTACACTACACTAATATACTGATCCCACTACACCTACACTACACTAATATACTGATCCCACTACACCTACACTACACTAATATACTGATCCCACTACACCTACACTACACTAATATACTGATCCCACTACAGCTACACTACACTAATATACTCATCCCACTAAACCTACACTACTCTAATATACTGATCACACTACACCTACACTACTCTAATATACTGATCACACTACACCTACACTACACTAATATACTGATCCCACTAAACCTACACTACTCTAATATACTGATCCCACTACACCTACACTACACTAATATACTGATCCCACTACACCTACACTACACTAATATACTGATCCCACTACACCTACACTACACTAATATACTGACCACACTACATCTACACTACACTAATGTACTGATCCCACTACACCTACACTACACTAATGTACTGATCCCACTACAACTACACTACACTAATATACTGATCCCACTACACCTACACTACACTAATATACTGATCACACTACACCTACACTACACTAATATACTGATCACACTACATCTACACTACACTAATATACTGATCACACTACATCTACACTACACTAATATACTGATCACACTACATCTACACTACACTAATGTACTGATCCCACTACACCTACACTACACTAATGTACTGATCCCACTACAACTACACTACACTAATGTACTGATCCCACTACAACTACACTACACTAATGTACTGATCCCACTACACCTACACTACACTAATATACTGATCCCACTACACCTACACTACACTAATATACTGATCCCACTACACCTACACTACACTAATATACTGATCCCACTACAACTACACTACACTAATATACTGATCCCACTAAACCTACACTACTCTAATATACTGATCCCACTACACCTACACTACACTAATATACTGATCCCACTACACCTACACTACACTAATATACTGATCCCACTACACCTACACTACACTAATATACTGATCCCACTACACCTACACTACACTAATATACTGATCACATTACACTACACTACACTAATATACTGATCACACTACACCTACACTACACTAATATACTGATCCCACTACACCTACACTACACTAATATACTGATCCCACTACACGTACACTACACTAGGATACTGATCCCAGTACACCTACACTACACTAATATACTGATCCCACTAAACCTACACTATACTAATATACTGATCCCACTAAACCTACACTACTCTAATATACTGATCACACTACACCTACACTACACTAATATACTTTTCCCACTAAACCTACACTACTCTAATATACTGATCCCACTACACCCACACTACACTAATATACTGATGCCACTACACCTACACTACACTAATATACTGATCACACTACATCTACACTACACTAATGTACTGATCCCACTACACCTACACTACACTAATATACTGATCACACTACATCTACACTACACTAATGTACTGATCCCACTACAACTACACTACACTAATATACTGATCCCACTACACCTACACTACACTAATATACTGATCACACTACACCTACACTACACTAATATACTGATCACACTACATCTACACTACACTAATGTACTGATCCCACTACACCTACACTACACTAATGTACTGATCCCACTACACCTACACTACACTAATATACTGATCCCACTACACCTACACTACACTAATATACTGATCCCACTACAACTACACTACACTAATATACTGATCCCACTACACCTACACTATAGTAATATACTGATCACACTACACTAATGTACTGATCCCACTACACCTACACTACACTAATATACTGATCCCACTAAACCTACACTACTCTAATATACTGATCCCACTACACCTACACTACACTAATATACTGATACCACTACACCTACACTACACTAATATACTGATCCCACTACAGCTACACTACACTAATATACTCATCCCACTAAACCTACACTACTCTAATATACTGATCACACTACACCTACACTACTCTAATATACTGATCACACTACACCTACACTACACTAATATACTTTTCCCACTAAACCTACACTACACTAATGTACTGATCCCACTACACCTACACTACACTAATGTACTGATCCCACTACAACTACACTACACTAATGTACTGATCCCACTACAACTACACTACACTAATGTACTGATCCCACTACAACTACACTACACTAATGTACTGATCCCACTACACCTACACTACACTAATATACTGATCCCACTACACCTACACTACACTAATGTACTGATCCCACTACAACTACACTACACTAATGTACTGATTCCACTACACCTACACTACACTAATATACTGATCCCACTACACCTACACTACACTAATGTACTGATCCCACTACAACTACACAACACTAATATACTGATTCCACTACACCTACACTACACTAATATACTGATCCCACTACACCTACACTACACTAATATACTGATCCCACTACACCTACACTACACTAATATACTGATCACACTACATCTACACTACACTAATGTACTGATCCCACTACACCTACACTACACTAATGTACTGATCCCACTACAACTACACTACACTAATATACTGATCCCACTACACCTACACTACACTAATATACTGATCACACTACACCTACACTACACTAATATACTGATCACACTACATCTACACTACACTAATATACTGATCCCACTACATCTACACTACACTAATGTACTGATCCCACTACACCTACACTACACTAATGTACTGATCCCACTACAACTACACTACACTAATATACTGATCCCACTACACCTACACTACACTAATATACTGATCCCACTACACCTACACTACACTAATATACTGATCACACTACATCTACACTACACTAATATACTGATCACACTACATCTACACTACACTAATGTACTGATCCCACTACACCTACACTACACTAATATACTGATCACACTACATCTACACTACACTAATGTACTGATCCCACTACAACTACACTACACTAATATACTGATCCCACTACACCTACACTACACTAATATACTGATCACACTACATCTACACTACACTAATGTACTGATCCCACTACACCTACACTACACTAATGTACTGATCCCACTACACCTACACTACACTAATATACTGATCCCACTACACCTACACTACACTAATATACTGATCCCACTACACCTACACTACACTAATATACTGATCCCACTACACCTACACTATAGTAATATACTGATCACACTACACTAATGTACTGATCCCACTACACCTACACTACACTAATATACTGATCCCACTAAACCTACACTACTCTAATATACTGATCACACTACACCTACACTACACTAATATACTGATACCACTACACCTACACTACACTAATATACTGATCCCACTACAGCTACACTACACTAATATACTCATCCCACTAAACCTACACTACTCTAATATACTGATCACACTACACCTACACTACTCTAATATACTGATCACACTACACCTACACTACACTAATATACTTTTCCCACTAAACCTACACTACACTAATGTACTGATCCCACTACACCTACACTACACTAATGTACTGATCCCACTACAACTACACTACACTAATGTACTGATCCCACTACAACTACACTACACTAATGTACTGATCCCACTACAACTACACTACACTAATGTACTGATCCCACTACACCTACACTACACTAATATACTGATCCCACTACACCTACACTACACTAATGTACTGATCCCACTACTACTACACTACACTAATGTACTGATTCCACTACACCTACACTACACTAATATACTGATCCCACTACACCTACACTACACTAATGTACTGATCCCACTACAACTACACAACACTAATATACTGATTCCACTACACCTACACTACACTAATATACTGATCCCACTACACCTACACTACACTAATATACTGATCCCACTACACCTACACTACACTAATGTACTGATCCCACTACACCTACACTACACTAATGTACTGATCCCACTACAACTACACTACACTAATATACTGATCCCACTACACCTACACTACACTAATATACTGATCACACTACACCTACACTACACTAATATACTGATCACACTACATCTACACTACACTAATATACTGATCACACTACATCTACACTACACTAATATACTGATCACACTACATCTACACTACACTAATGTACTGATCCCACTACACCTACACTACACTAATGTACTGATCCCACTACAACTACACTACACTAATGTACTGATCCCACTACAACTACACTACACTAATATACTGATCACACTACACCTACACTACACTAATATACTGATCACACTACATCTACACTACACTAATGTACTGATCCCACTACACCTACACTACACTAATGTACTGATCCCACTACAACTACACTACACTAATATACTGATCCCACTACACCTACACTACACTAATATACTGATCACACTACACCTACACTACACTAATATACTGATCACACTACACCTACACTACACTAATATACTGATCACACTACACCTACACTACAGTAATATACTGATCCCACTATACCTACATTACACTAATATACTGATCCCACTACACCTACACTACAGTAATATACTGATCTCACTACACCTACACTACACTAATATACTGATCCCACTACACCTACACTATAGTAATGTACTGATCACACTACACTAATGTACTGATCCCGCTACACCTACACTACACTAATGTACTATTCCCACTACACCTACACTACACTAATGTACTGATCCCACTACACCTACACTACACTAATGTACTGATGCCACTACACCTACACTACACTAATGTACTGATCCCACTACAACTACACTACACTAATATACTGATCCCACTACAACTACACTACACTAATATACTGATCCAACTACACCTACACTACACTAATATACTGATCCCACTACACCTACACTACACTAATATACTGATCCCACTACAACTACACTACACTAATATACTGATCCCACTAAACCTACACTACTCTAATATACTGATCCCACTACACCCACACTACACTAATGTACTGATCCCACTACAACTACACTACACTAATGTACTGATCCCACTACAACTACACTACACTAATGTACTGATCCCACTACAACTACACTACACTAATGTACTGATCCCACTACACCTACACTACACTAATATACTGATCCCACTACACCTACACTACACTAATGTACTGATCCCACTACAACTACACTACACTAATGTACTGATTCCACTACACCTACACTACACTAATATACTGATCCCACTACACCTACACTACACTAATGTACTGATCCCACTACAACTACACAACACTAATATACTGATTCCACTACACCTACACTACACTAATATACTGATCCCACTACACCTACACTACACTAATATACTGATCCCACTACACCTACACTACACTAATATACTGATCACACTACATCTACACTACACTAATGTACTGATCCCACTACACCTACACTACACTAATGTACTGATCCCACTACAACTACACTACACTAATATACTGATCCCACTACACCTACACTACACTAATATACTGATCACACTACACCTACACTACACTAATATACTGATCACACTACATCTACACTACACTAATATACTGATCCCACTACATCTACACTACACTAATGTACTGATCCCACTACACCTACACTACACTAATGTACTGATCCCACTACAACTACACTACACTAATGTACTGATCCCACTACAACTACACTACACTAATATACTGATCACACTACACCTACACTACACTAATATACTGATCACACTACATCTACACTACACTAATGTACTGATCCCACTACAACTACACTACACTAATATACTGATCCCACTACACCTACACTACACTAATATACTGATCACACTACACCTACACTACACTAATATACTGATCACACTACACCTACACTACACTAATATACTGATCACACTACACCTACACTACAGTAATATACTGATCCCACTACACCTACATTACACTAATATACTGATCCCACTACACCTACACTACAGTAATATACTGATCTCACTACACCTACACTACACTAATATACTGATCCCACTACACCTACACTATAGTAATATACTGATCACACTACACTAATGTACTGATCCCACTACACCTACACTACACTAATGTACTGATGCCACTACACCTACACTACACTAATGTACTGATCCCACTACAACTACACTACACTAATATACTGATCCCACTACAACTACACTACACTAATATACTGATCCAACTACACCTACACTACACTAATATACTGATCCCACTACACCTACACTACACTAATATACTGATCCCACTACAACTACACTACACTAATATACTGATCCCACTAAACCTACACTACTCTAATATACTGATCACACTACACCTACACTACACTAATATACTGATCCCACTACACCTACACTACACTAATATACTGATCCCACTACACCTACACTACACTAATATACTGATCCCACTACACCTACACTACACTAATATACTGATCCCACTACAGCTACACTACACTAATATACTCATCCCACTAAACCTACACTACTCTAATATACTGATCACACTACACCTACACTACTCTAATATACTGATCACACTACACCTACACTACTCTAATATACTGATCCCACTAAACCTACACTACTCTAATATACTGATCCCACTACACCTACACTACACTAATATACTGATCCCACTACACCTACACTACACTAATATACTGATCCCACTACACCTACACTACACTAATATACTGATCACACTACATCTACACTACACTAATGTACTGATCCCACTACATCTACACTACACTAATATACTGATCACACTACATCTACACTACACTAATGTACTGATCCCACTACACCTACACTACACTAATGTACTGATCCCACTACAACTACACTACACTAATGTACTGATCCCACTACAACTACACTACACTAATGTACTGATCCCACTACACCTATACTACACTAATATACTGATCCCACTACACCTACACTACACTAATATACTGATCCCACTACACCTACACTACACTAATATACTGATCCCACTACAACTACACTACACTAATATACTGATCCCACTAAACCTACACTACACTAATATACTGATCCCACTACACCTACACTACACTAATATACTGATCCCACTACACCTACACTACACTAATATACTGATCCCACTACACCTACACTACACTAATATACTGATCCCACTACAGCTACACTACACTAATATACTGATCCCACTACAGCTACACTACACTAATATACTGATCCCACTAAACCTACACTACTCTAATATACTGATCACACTACACCTACACTACACTAATATACTGATCACATTACACTACACTACACTAATATACTGATCACACTACACCTACACTACACTAATATACTGATCCCACTACACCTACACTACACTAATATACTGATCCCACTACACCTACACTACACTAAGATACTGATCCCAGTACACCTACACTACACTAATATACTGATCCCACTAAACCTACACTATACTAATATACTGATCCCACTAAACCTACACTACTCTAATATACTGATCACACTACACCTACACTACACTAATATACTTTTCCCACTAAACCTACACTACTCTAATATACTGATCCCACTACACCCACACTACACTAATATACTGATCCCACTACACCTACACTACACTAATATACTGATCCCACTACACCTACACTACAGTAATATACTGATCTCACTACACCTACACTACACTAATATACTGATCCCACTACACCTACACTATAGTAATATACTGATCACACTACACTAATGTACTGATCCCACTACACCTACACTACACTAATGTACTATTCCCACTACACCTACACTACACTAATGTACTGATCCCACTACACCTACACTACACTAATGTACTGATGCCACTACACCTACACTACACTAATGTACTGATCCCACTACAACTACACTACACTAATATACTGATCCCACTACAACTACACTACACTAATATACTGATCCAACTACACCTACACTACACTAATATACTGATCCCACTACACCTACACTACACTAATATACTGATCCCACTACAACTACACTACACTAATATACTGATCCCACTAAACCTACACTACTCTAATATACTGATCCCACTACACCTACACTACACTAATATACTGATCCCACTACACCTACACTACACTAATATACTGATCCCACTAGACCTACACTACACTAATATACTGATCCCACTACACCTACACTACACTAATATACTGATCCCACTACAGCTACACTACACTAATATACTCATCCCACTAAACCTACACTACTCTAATATACTGATCACACTACACCTACACTACTCTAATATACTGATCACACTACACCTACACTACTCTAATATACTGATCCCACTAAACCTACACTACTCTAATATACTGATCCCACTACACCTACACTACACTAATATACTGATCCCACTACACCTACACTACACTAATATACTGATCCCACTACACCTACACTACACTAATATACTGATCACACTACATCTACACTACACTAATGTACTGATCCCACTACATCTACACTACACTAATATACTGATCACACTACATCTACACTACACTAATGTACTGATCCCACTACACCTACACTACACTAATGTACTGATCCCACTACAACTACACTACACTAATGTACTGATCCCACTACAACTACACTACACTAATGTACTGATCCCACTACACCTACACTACACTAATATACTGATCCCACTACACCTACACTACACTAATATACTGATCCCACTACACCTACACTACACTAATATACTGATCCCACTACAACTACACTACACTAATATACTGATCCCACTACAACTACACTACACTAATATACTGATCCCACTAAACCTACACTACACTAATATACTGATCCCACTACACCTACACTACACTAATATACTGATCCCACTACACCTACACTACACTAATATACTGATCCCACTACACCTACACTACACTAATATACTGATCCCACTACAGCTACACTACACTAATATACTGATCCCACTAAACCTACACTACTCTAATATACTGATCACACTACACCTACACTACACTAATATACTGATCACATTACACTACACTACACTAATATACTGATCACACTACACCTACACTACACTAATATACTGATCCCACTACACCTACACTACACTAATATACTGATCCCACTACACCTACACTACACTAAGATACTGATCCCAGTACACCTACACTACACTAATATACTGATCCCACTAAACCTACACTATACTAATATACTGATCCCACTAAACCTACACTACTCTAATATACTGATCACACTACACCTACACTACACTAATATACTTTTCCCACTAAACCTACACTACTCTAATATACTGATCCCACTACACCCACACTACACTAATATACTGATCCCACTACACCTACACTACACTAATATACTGATCCCAGTACACCTACACTACACTAATATACTGATCCCACAACACCTACACTAATATACTGATCCCACTACACCTACACTACACTAATATACTGATCCCACTAAACCTACACTATACTAATATACTGATCACATTACATCTACACTGCACTAATATACTGATCCCATTACACCTACACTACACTAATATACTGATCCCATTACACCTACACTACACTAATATACTGATCACACTACACCTACACTCCACTAATATACTGATCCCACTACACCTACACTCCACTAATATACTGATCCCACTACACCTACACTCCACTAATATGCTGATCCCACTACAGCTACAATACACTAATATACTGATCACATTACACCTACACTACACTAATATACTGATCACAATATACCTACACTACACTAATATACTGATCCCACTACACCTACACTACACTAATATACTGATCCCACTACACTACACTAATATACTGATCCCACTACACCTACACTACACTAATATACTGATCCCACTACACCTACACTAATATACTGATCCCACTACACCTACACTAATATACTGATCCCACTACACCTACACTACACTAATATACTGATCCCACTAAACCTACACTATACTAATATACTGATCACATTACATCTACACTGCACTAATATACTGATCCCATTACACCTACACTACACTAATATACTGATCACACTACACCTACACTACACTAATATACTGATCCCACTACACCTACACTACACTAATATACTGATCCCACTACACCTACACTCCACTAATATACTGATCCCACTACACCTACACTACACTAATATGCTGATCCCACTACAGCTACAATACACTAATATACTGATCACATTACACCTACACTACACTAATATACTGATCACAATATACCTACACTACACTAATATACTGATCCCACTACACCTACACTACACTAATATACTGATCCCACTACACTACACTAATATACTGATCCCACTACACCTACACTAATATACTGATCCCACTACACCTACACTACACTAATATACTGATCCCACTACACCTATACTACACTAATATACTGATCACACTACACCTACACTACACTAATATACTGATCCCACTACACCTACACTACACTAATATACTGATCCCACTACACCTACACTACACTAATATACTGATCCCACTACACCTACAGTACACTAATATACTGATCGCACTACACCTACACTACACTAATATACTGATCACACTACACCTACACTACACTAATATACAGATCACACTACACCTACACTACACTAATATACTGATCCCACTACACCTACACTACACTAATATACTGATCACACTACACCTACACTACACTAATATACTGATCACACTATACCTACACTACACTAATATACTGATCACACTATACCTACACTACACTAATATACTGATCCCACTACACCTACACTACACTAATATAGGCTCTGTCCTAGATTCCTATCTCTGTGAGTTCTGCACTCCCAGAGCCACCTGGCCTTTCAGTGCTGGGAGAAATCTGAACTTACAAATGGCAAAGATAATGATTGAAGGATGGTGGCTGATTATAGATGGAGCCATATGAGATGCTCACCAGCCTGTCTACCGGGTCCCGGACCCTGGGTTTGGTGTCTCCTGCAGTGGGGTCCGTCACTGTATAATAGGATTGTCCCTCTCCCTAAGACCCCGAAAACTGAAGTGCATATTACTTGCCGGTTAGTATCTTCAGGCCAAAGTGTGATTGTTCCCAGCAAGTGAAACCAAGTAATCTTGTAGATATGATACCTTTACATTGGCTAACCGAATACATATTATGGCAAACTTTCAAGCCTCTCAGGATTCTTCCTCAGGCATGATAATATAGATCCGAAGAGGCCTGCATATATATATACACACACACACATATATACACATATATATATATACACACGCACACACACATATCTATATAACAAGGCACAGACATGGTGTGATTAAATTGCACAAACAATACCAGAACAGGATGGGTAGAGAAATAAATCAATACTTCAATAGTCTACTGATTAAGGCCGCCTGCAGACGGGGGGATTTGCATTGCAAAAACCGCAGCACACTACGGCAATACACAATTTCATGTCCACAAGCGGAAATCGATTTTGTGCGGTCTCCCCACGGACGGCTTCCTTGAAGACAATGAAAGCCATCAATCCTGCAATCATCATTGCAGCAATGGTTGTGAGATCAGCGCCATCACCTAGCAACGGCGTGGCGTATTCTATACTGTGCATGAGCGCCGGCCGGCACATCCGCAGAACCGAATAGAAGACGCTGGACAAGTAAGCAGGCGTCACTGAAGGAGCACAGGGAGCAGAGCCGCGCATGAGACCTACATGGGGCAGAGCTACACTATAAGGACACGGCAGAAAGGGGGCGCTATCACCGGCTGCACAAGATCCCTGAGGAGGAAGATGGTCAAAAGGGGTTAATCCTCCCCCAGCGGTCCTGAAGGGGTTAATCCTCTTCTTCCCCACTGACCTGACATGAGGGGACACACAGACCTCCAGCTGTAGAGCCAGAGAGCAGCTTCCAGGAGCTGTGATGATGTCACTGTCATGTGATCACCTGTGTGGGAGGAGTCAGGGGTCACATGACCAGAGGGTATTCTGCTGTGCTGGTTGTGATCCCTGCTGGGTGAGCTGAAGGGATGTGTGGGGTCAGGATGGATATAGCAGAGCTGTGTTCATGTGATGCACATGCAGCAGAGCTGCATTACTTGGACACGGCAGAAAGGGGGCGCTATCACGGGGTGCACAAGATCCCTGAGGAAGAAGATAAAAATCCCTGAATGACTGCAAACCCCCTGCAGCAAGATCTGGTGGCCGCAGCACTGAGGGGCCCATCTGCTCTGTTAGGTGCAGATTGAACACTGAAGGTCTTCTACCCTGAACCCCAAGATGTCACCCGAAGCACAAGACAAGTCACCCCAATATGGCCAAAACCAGATAGATAAGCCACAGGAGAGACCGTCATGTCTGCTGTGAGGAGGCTGAAGCTCGGGAGGCATCAGACCCTCCAACAGGACAGCTATCCCCAGCAGACCTCAGAGCCCCCAAGGCTCGGTGCCAGAAGACGTCCTGGAGGTTCTGGAGATCTTCTTATAACCCTGGAAGAGATGAGACTAACCGGAGCAGAAATAGAGCTGCCAGCAGAAGACGGAGAGAACCCCGAGGGGGCCTGTGTTACCCAAACCAGACTGATGCTCCCCTTAATTCAGGATTAGATAAAAGCCAAAGATCCATCTGGTGCCGACCGACATATAAGGCCTCTTTACACATAACAATTATCGCTCAAAATTAGTTCAGTCGAATTAGCGAATTCAGAGAATTTGAGCAATAATTGTTCAGTGTGAATGCGGGGTAAAAAAAGATTGCTACCTTGTTCACGTTTTTTTTTAAGTTTATTTTTCTGTCAACTTTAAAAAAACCTCATTAGTAGAGATAAGCAAGTACCAAAGGTGCTCGTTACTCAAGTCGAGCTTTTCGTAATGCTTGAGAGCTCATTTTGAGTAACGAACCCCATTGAAGTAAATGGGAGACGAAAGCATTTACCTGATTTAAAGAATCACCTGAAAACATCAAAAAGTCACGGAAACACCACAGAAGCGGATAGGGGATGGCAGGGGCAGCATCTAAGGCTCCCAGGTCGCACTAATAAGCCAAATTGGGGGCAAGAGCCTGGCGTCACCCCCCTAACAATTTACTTGGGGCCGACCATAAGCAGCAAGGCACACGCGCTGGCACATCTTAGCTAAGCACCACACTAGGTGCAATGAAGGCCAATCACCGCCTGCGGATGACACCGCTGCCTCTTCTCCTGGGTTACATACTGGCATTGCTGTCCAAGTCTCCGCACGAGCCTGCGTCCACAGTGCACACAAAATTTTCCCTGCGCAGCGTTCAGCTGCCCTCATACCACACGCTGGCTTGATAGCCACACCACCCTCATGTCTATTTATAAGTGCGTCTTGGATGGGGAGGAACCAGAGACACCCACTGCAGAGGGTTGGCAGGGCCTGGCAGCGACCCTCTTCGAAAGTGTGGGTGATAGCCCACAATGCTAATGAGAAATGATGATAGATTGACGTACGATCATCATTCCAATACAGTGCCACCTCCGTCACAAAATTGTCAGGAGCCACAAACATTGGCATAAAGGGGACTCAGATGCCAGCACTTCTACACATCTCCACAATGCAGCAGCGCATACTAACACCAAAGATTGGTTTGAAGCAGGAGTTGTCGCAAAAGTAGCTACCACAGGTATACAGTGATCCTGTGAACGTCTCATTAAATCAGTTACGGTTGCTTTCATTGCTCCAAAGACTGGATGTACCATGAAGAAGTTCCACAGGCCAAACCTGGCACAATTGCATTCCCTTCCCCCCCCAGGACCTCGGCCTCTGCCCACACCCTCTACAATCGTGGGCATAAAGTGGACTTGGATGCTAGTACTGCTGTGAACGTCTCATTCATTCAGTTACACTTCTTCAGATTGGTCCAAATCAGTGTCTCAGATAACTGTGGTAACACAACAGCAAATACATGTCAACCAGCGCTGATCCCCAGACCCCAAGCAGGAGAGGGAGGTGGCATAATAAGCCCAAGAAACCGTGACCGAGGCAGGACCCACCATCCTATGTGTGGGAAGTACATGAGCGGGCCCAGGGTCAGGCTCGGTCCCAGCCCCTACCTTGTATGACCCAGCTGCACACCACGATGGGAAAGCCGACTGCACCCTACCCAAGTCATTCAGTGTATTTGTACCAGACAGCTGAACACCGCCATTGAAAACTTTTGTGCACCCACAGCATAGGCGAGCCCATGAAACCCAAGGCCAGTATTAAACATGAAGAAATGAGAGTGCCCAAACATGGCAGAGCTTCACCCCGCCCAGGACCTCGGCCTCTGCCCACACTTCTGCCCAATTTATTCTGTTTATGTGCCAGACAGCTGAACACCGCAATGGAAAAGCCGAACCCCTGAAACATTTATGTAGCAAGAGTACAGGCGAACTCCTCAAACATTTCTGTAGTAAGTGTATCGCGAACCCCTGAAAATTTCTGTACCTACAGTATAGGCGAACCCCTCAAACCTTTATGTAGTAAGGGTATAGGCAAACCCCTGAAACATTGGTGTACCAAGAGTATAGGCGAACACCTGAAACATTTCTATAGCAAGCGTATAGGCGAACCCCTCAAACATTTCTGTAGCAAGCGTATAGGCGAAACCCTAAAACCTTTCTGTAGCAATAGTATAGGCGAACCCCTGAAACATTTCTGTAGCAAGAGTATAGGCGAAACACTGAAACCTTGCTGTAGCAAGTGTGGAGGCGAACCCCTGAATCATTTCTGTAGCAAGAGTATAGGCGAACTCCTCAAACATTTCTGTAGCAAGTGTATCGGCGAACCCCTTAAACATTTCTATACCCACAGTATAGGCAAACCTCTCAAACCTTTATGTAGCAAGTGTACAGGCGAATCCCTGAAACATTTGTGCACCAAGAGTATGGGCGAGCCCCTGAAACATTGGTGTACCAAGAGTATAGGCGAAACCCTGAAACATTTGTGTACCAAGAGTATAGGCGAACCCCTAAAACATTGGTGTACCAGGATTATAGGCGAACCCCTAAAAAATGTGTGTACCAAGAGTTTAGGTGAACCCCTGAAACATTGGTGTACCAAGAATATAGGCGAACCCCCTGAAACATTGGTGTACCAAGAGTATAGTCGAACCCTTGAAACATTGGTGTACCAAGAGTATAGGCGAACCCCTGAAACATTTCTGTAGCAAGAGTATAGGCGAAACCCTGAAACGTTTCTGTACCAAGAGTATAGGCGAACACCTGAAACATTTCTGCAGCAAGCGTATGGGCAAACCCCCCCAAACATTTCTGTAGCAAGAGTATAGGCGAAACCCTGAAACCTTTCTCTAGTAATAGTATAGGCGAACCCCTGAAACATTTCTGTAGCAAGAGTATAGGCAAAACCCTGAAACCTTGCTGTAGCAAGTGTAAAGGTGAACCCCTGAAACATTTATGTAGCAAGAGTATAGGCGAACTCCTCAAACATTTCTGTAGCAAGTGTATCGGCGAACCATTGAAAGATTTCTGTACCCACAGACTAGGCGAACCCCTCAAACCTTTATGTAGCAAGCGTATAGGTGAACCCCTGAAACATTTGTGTACCAATAGTATAGGCGAACCCCTGAAACATTGGTGTACCAAGAGTATAGGCAAACCCCTGAAACATTGGTGTACCAAGAGTATAGGCGAACACCTGAAAAAAAATTGTGTACCAAGAGTATAGGCGAACCCCTGAAACATTGGTGTACCAAGAGTATAGGCGAACCCCTGAAACATTGGTGTACCAAGAGTATAGGCGAACCCCTGAAACATTGGTGTACCAAGAGTATAGGCGAACACCTGAAAACAATTGTGTACCAAGAGTATAGGTGAACCCCTGAAACATTGGTGTACCAAGAGTATAGGCGAATACCTAAAAAAATTTGTGTACCAAGAGTATAGGCGAACCCCTGAAACATTGGTGTACCAAGAGTATAGGCGAACACCAGAAAAAACTAGTTTACCAAGAGTATAGGCGAAGCCTGGAAAAATTAGTTTGCGAAGAGTATAAGCGAAGGCCTGAAAAATTGGTGTACTAAAAATATAAGTGTACCGCTAAAAAATTGGTTTACCCGGAGGGCAGGTGAAACCCATAAACATTTTTTAAAGCTAGAGCTCATTGTTGCTTAATTCGCAACAGAGCCTGGAGGCAGCCCTCCAAAAAAATTGGTTTTAACAGAGCCTTTTGGCCCGCAGAAACATTGGCAGTTCAGCATGATTACATGCTGTTTTAAGAGGAGGAGGAATAAGTTCCGAGAGGGATAGACCAAGCTACTTCTCCCCTTTTTTGGGGTGATAGAGGATGCATATTTCTCCTGTTGCAGCTAAAAAATCTTATGATCCGCTGCTTTCCACTGGTGGAGAAGAGAAGTCTGGGGAAATCCTGCATTTGTTCATCTTAATGAGTGTAAGCATGTCGGTGCTGTCAGTTGACAGGCAGGTACGCTTATCCGTGATGATCCCCCCAGCAACACTAAACACCCTCTCTGATAACACGCTAGCGGCAGGGCAGGCCAGCACCTTCAGTGTGTACAGCGAAAGTTTGTGCCACGTGTCCAGCTTTCACACCCAATAGTTGTATGGAGCAGAGGGATCGCGGAGTATGGTGGTACGATCAGCTATGTACTCCCTCACCATCTTTTTACAGTGCTCCCTCCGACTCAGCCTTGACTGGGGAGTGGTGACACAGTCATGCTGGGGAGCCATAAAGCTGGCAAAGGCCTTGGAGAGTGTTCCCCTGCCTGCGCTGGACATGCTGCTTGATCCCCACGGCTCCCCTGCTAGTTGGCCCTCTGAACTACGTCTTCTATTGCTAGCGCTGGCAGATGTGAACATTAGCATCATTTTTTCCCCCAGGGCCCTGTGGTATTACATCACTCTCGTACTCCTTTCCTCTTCGGGAATGAGAGTGGAAAGGTTCTCCTTATACAGTGGGTTGAGAAGGGTGTACACCCAGTAATCCGTGTTGGCCAGAATGAATCTAACGTGAGGGTCACAGGAAAGGCAGCCTAACATGAAGTCAGCCATGTGTGCTAGAATCACAGTACGCAACACATCGCTGTCCTTACTAGAAGGATCAATTTCATGATCCTCCTCCTCTTCAGCCCATACACGCTGAACAGATGAGAGGGAAGCACCATGGGTACCCTCTGCAGTGTGGCCAGCAGTCTCTAACCCATCCTCCTCCTCCAAAATGCACTGAGATACAGACGTGAGGGTGATCTGGCTATAAAGCAACATACTGTCATCCCCCATCTCCTGTTCTAACCACAAAGTGTCAGCCTTAAAGCTTAGCAGCGAACTTCTCAGCAGGCAAAGCAGCGGGATGGTAACGCTAATAAAGACCACATCGCCACTCACCATTTGTGTAGACTCCTCAAAGTTTCCGAGGACCTGGCAGATGTCGGCCATCCATGCCCACTCCTCTGTGAAGAACTGCGGAGGCTGACTACCACTCTGCCGGCTATGCTGCAGCTGGTATTCTACAATTGCTCTACGCTGCTCATAAACTCTGGCCAACATGTGCAGCGTAGAATTCCAGCGCGTGGGCACGTCGCACAGCAGTTGGTGCTCTGGCAGCTGAAAGCGATGTTGCAATGTCCTGGCTGCATCCATGGTGGACTTGCGGAAATGTACGCTCACGTGGCGCACTTTGCCGAGCAGGTCAGACAAGGGGGCGTACTTTTTCAGAAACCGCTGAACCACCAGATTGAACATGTGGGCCAGGCTTTGCACGTGTGTGAGGCTGCCAAGCTGCAGAGCCGCCACCAGGTTATGGCCATTGTCACACACGACCATGCCTGGTTGGAGAAAGCCAGAGATCGGTCTGCTCCGTCAGACCCTGTAACAGCTTGGGGGTGGTGTGCCTCTTGTCACCTAAGCTGATTAGTTTCAGCACGGCTTGCTGACACTTCCCCACCGCAGTGCTGCCGCACCGCGCGCTACTGACTGCTGGTGATGTGCTCACACTTCTTAATTGAGAGGTGGAGGTGGCAGAGGAGGAAGAGTGATAATACGACGGAGTAACCATCGCCGAGGTAGGACCTGCTATTCTCGGTGTGGGTAGCACATGAGCAGTTCCAGGCTCTGACTCGGTCCCAGCCTCCACCAAGTTCACCCAATATGCCTTCAGGGAGATGTAGTGTCCCTGCCCGGCAGCACTTGTCCACGTGTCCATCGTTAAGTAGACCTTCCCAGTAACAGCGTTGGTGGGGGCACGGTTTATGTTGCAGGAGACATGCTGGTGTAGGGCGGGGATGGCGCACCAGGAAGAATTGTAGTGGCTGGAGACCGCCACTGCATTCATGTTTTTGAAAGCCTCAGTTTCGACTAGCCTGTATGGCATCATCTCCAGGCTTAGTAATTTTGCAATGTGCACGTTTAAAGATTGTGCATGCGTGTGGGTGGTGGCGTATTCCCGCTTTCACTCCAACACTTGTGTTAGCGACAGGTGAACGTTCTGCTGGGAGACATTGCTGGAGGCAGTGGAGGACCATGGAGGTGAGGGTTTGGGTGCAGGCCAGGAGGTGCTTGTGCTTGCATCCTGAGAGGGGGATTGGATCTGTGTGCCAGGTTGTGGCACAAGGGAAGAGGCAGTGGTGTTACCCGGAGGCTATGAATGGCCTTCGTTCCACCTTGTGGGGTGCTTGGCCATCATACGCCTACGTATGTTGGTGGTGGTGAGGCTGGTAGTGGTGGCTCCCGACTGATCTTAGTGCAGCACAGGTTGCACACCACTGTTCATTGGACGTCCGCGCTCTCACTAAAAAACATTCACACCTCTGAACACCTAGCCCTCTGCACGGAGGCTTGCTGTGAGGAGGTGCTGTGGGAAACAGTTGGGGGATTATTTGCTCTGGCCCTGTCTCTCCCCCTGACCACCCCACTGCCTCTTCCAGTGGCCCTGTCCTGCTGCTGCACTTGCCTCCCCCTCTGAAGCTTAGCAAGCCAGGTGGGGTCAGTCACCTCATCGTCCAGCAGCTCTTCCTCTGAATCCTCTGTCTGCACCTCCCTTGGACTTACTGCCCTTACAACAACCTCACTGACAGACAACTGTGTTTCATCCTCCTCTTCCACAAAAAGCTCTTGAGACAGTTGCCGGAAGTGCCCAGCCTCATCACCCGGACTCAGGGAAATTTCCAAATGTTGGGCATCGTTCACAAGAAACTCGGGTGAGGAACCGTTTTTTCCCACTTAGGGCAGGGACCCGAGAACAGTTTCTGGGAGTCTGCCTGCTCAGAATCTCTCCTTTTCCCGGAGTGACGAGGCTGGGAGGAAGGAGGAGCAGCAGCCATTGGATTCAGAGTTGCAGTCCCTAGGCCGGGAGTAGTGGACTGCGGAGAAGATTGTGTGGTCGACACATTGCTGGACGCGTTTTCTGCCATCCATGACAGGACGTGCTCACACTGCTCTGTTTGTAATAAAGGTCTACCACGTTGACTCATAAATTGTGATATGAAGCTAGGGAGCCCAGAAACTTGCCCCTCTCCTAATCCCGCAGCAGCCGGCTGTGATTCACCATGCCCAGAAACTCGGCCTATGCCCACACCCTCACTTGGACGTCCGCATCCTCGACCCTTACCCCTACTCCTCATTATGGCGGATTAAGGATAGAGCAGGGCCCAAATAAATTACCCCACTGTACAGTACTGACAACTGTGGCTTAATTCACCGCACGCAGAGACTCGTAGATAGCGGAGGCTCTATGCTGTGACTTGAAAAAAGTAACCCGCTGTCTTGCGCTGATACCTAGGGGTAATTTACTGCTCACAGAGACTTGTAGATAATAGAGGCTGTGTGGAGTGAGAGAAGACTCTAAAGCCAGTGGATAGTGCTGGTAACTGCGGCTATCTCAACCCCACCAAGGAAAGGGTATTGTGAGACGCTCTGCATAGCGGCAGAGCTGAAATATGTTGCAGTGGCCCAGGAAATATTACAGTACTGTTTACCGGTGAGACCTCTGTCTAATGCACTGCAGACATAGAACGGTAGTTTGCAGTAGGCTAGGAAATATTAGAGAGCAGTTTCACGGTGAGAGCTGGTTGTACGGCACTGCAGGCTGAGAAAGCTATTACTGAAAGGCTGAGAACAGGCCTAGATGCATAATACAAAAATTGATGCACTACTGCTCCCAGCCAGCCACAACTATAATGCACATGGTAAGATGTAACCCTAAGAAGGAGCGTTGGAGTTCTTGTATGGAGGACTGTATAACTTTCCCTATATAAGTAGCTCTGTCCCTACACTCTGCCTTATGCACAGCACACACAGAACGGTATAGCTGAAATGGTCTGCACAGCCCGGGATGCTTAAAAAAACAAATTGGTGCACTCCTGCTCCCAGCCAGCCACAACTATAATGCACACGATGAGGAGTAGCCCTAAGAAGGACCGTTGGGGTTCTTGAAGACAGGATCCTATGCTAACACTTTCCCTGTATAAGCAGCAGCACTTCCCCTAACCTCTGCCAGCATGCGTCTGAGGCGAGCCGCGGGCGGGACCAGTTTAAGTACTCGGCGGTCACCTGATCGGCCCAGCCACTCACTACTGGGGGGAAGAGAGGGCTGGCACATCACAGCAGGAAGTGGTAATGCCTTCCCCCCATGTCTATTGGCTAGAAAATGGCGCTAAACATGCGGGGAAGGAAATGCAATTGACTCGAGTACCGCGTGGTGTTCGTCTCGAGTAACGAACATCTCGAGTACCCTAATACTCGAACGAGCATCAAGCTCGGACGAATGTGCTCGCTCATCTCTAATTCCAATAGTAAACCTTGAGCAAGTGTGTGAATTTCACAGTGCCACATCACTTATACGTTCCATATAGTAATGGTGAACAAAAATAGGAAAGGCATAAAAACATAACAAATATGATATTATATTGAGACTCCATATGTCAGAATTACAGCACCATACCAGATCCAAAATAACGCCTGGGCCATATTATAATGATACGCATGAGGATTCTGCAATGCAGTATTCTAACCGTTGCAATGGCATTATAATGGAACTAGACATGTGAGCTTTCCAACGATACATCTCACCAAGGATACTACACGTCCCATATTACGAGTATAATGTTACTACAAAGAATGGAGAAGGTGAAACGGGACCCCAACTATGAATATAAAGAGTTCACACACCAGACGTTATCACATCATTATCTATACAGTGTTACAGATTCCAACATTACATCATAAATCCCAAATTTGTCCTTTTCAACATCATTTTTAACAGATTCCCTAAGCAGAGATGGAGTGTTTGGCCATATTAACCCTTTCTACCCCAGTACTCTGCACCAGACCTACTACAGATCCAGGGGCTAGGGCATACCAGGGTCAGTATCATCATCATGCTCATCCTTTGAGTTTGACTCAGATAGGCCGACCTTTTTGGCCAGAATGTTGGGATTAGTAGTGCATGGACTGTTGTACTGCGGAGCACATAGCCTGTCCTGACACTCCTTCTGTGTGAAATCTCTAATTAATCAGATTTTACAACAAGATGTCGGTAATTATGTTACTTATTGTTTATTCTTGACCTTTTGACCACAATGTTAATTACAATTAGCAGATGTAAATGACATAGCATGTAACTAATTAGGGAAATTCCCTTTTTTCATCATTCTGTGTATTCTGTGTACAAACGCAGTAGTGGAACTACTGATAAAAAAAAGACAAACTGAGGGTGCGTTCACACGAACGTATATCGGCTCGGTTTTCACGCCGAGCCGATATACGTTGTCCTCGTGTGCAGGGGGGGGATGGAAGAGCCAGGAGCAGGAACTGAGCTCCCGCCCCCCTCTCTGCCTCCTCTCCGCCCCTCTGCACTATTCGCAATGGGGAGAGGCGGGGCAGGGCGGGGCTAAGTGGTGCGAATTGGCCCCGCCCCCGTCCCGCCTCTCCCCATTGCAAATAATGCAGAGGGGCGGAGAAGAGGCAAAGAGGGGGCGGGAGCTCAGTTCCTGCTCTAAGGCTCTTCCATCCTCCCCCCCCTGCACACGAGTACGACGTATATCGGCTCGGCGTGAAAACCGAGCCGATATACGTTCATGTGAATTCACCCTAAGGCTTCGTTCACAAGAGCGCATATTGGCCGGCTGTTTTCACAGCCAGCCAATATACGCTTCGTTGTAAGTGAAAGATTGGGTGAACGGGCGCACAACTCAAACGTTTGTGCGCCCGTTTATATAGCCTGGTAAGGACGGCGCAATCTCCCATTTCCAGGCCATCTCCCATTTCCCCTCCCTCCTCATTGCAGGCTTACCTGTCTTCCTCCCCTTTCGTTCTGTGCAATGGGAGGGGCCATCCCGCCTCTTGTCCATAACATCAATGTCCATTGCACAGAACTAAAGGGGGGGGGGGGGGAGAGGTAAGCCTGCACGAGTGGGGGGGGGGGGGGGGGAGAACAGAGGGAGGAAGTTTAGCAGCCATGCTGCTAAACTCCCTCCCACCTACGGCCGCTGCCATGGGCTCCCATAGGAGCTTGTGCAGCGGCTAGATGTATTCCGACCAAAACATAGTATCCCCTCTTCCTCCCATGCTTTTTTGGGGGTTATTTCTTGACCCCAGCGGCAGGGATGGGGTGTAAAAAGTGGTGCTCTGTGAGGCTTCGTAAGCTTGATGAGGTGCGACGGTCTCACACAGAAGGCGCCCAACAAGCTGCTCCTGGAACTGCAGGAAGGCGAGCGTTCCCAAGGCTTCTTGTAAATTACGTACTACAGGTAGCGGTCTCAATAACGCCCGGCTCATACGGCCGGATGTGGGATCTGCTTGCAGAGGCCCACAGCAGATACCAGCTGTGAACCTGGCTGTGGCCCTGCGTACGGCCACGTAATGTACTGCGCATAACTGCATATTCACACAGGCGGTCATGCGCAGTACACCTTTTTTTGTTTATATTCCCCCCCCCATCCTCCGTCGCACAGTGATGACGTGGGTAACGGCGATCACAGACTCGGGCACCGCTCACCGCAGTATCCCGGTGACATCTCCTGCCTCCCGGCTACCTTCAGGAGCTGGCAGCCAGGAGATTTCCAATTTGCCAAGGCTTATGGCCTTCTGTGCATGCGGCTGACATATGATGCCTGTCACACATGCAGAGAAAGCGGCGTCAGGTGCTGGAGGACCAAATCACCACAGGATGGCATGGAAGACCAGGGTGAGTAATCTCAGCTGCCCCATAGATTCAATCCATGAGGGCAGCTGAATCTTTGCGCCGATTGCATTGCCGGAGGGTGGGAGACTCCCCAAGGCCCCCCATGACAGCTCCATGTTGTTATCTACCTCTTGGCACTGACAGCATGGAGCTGTCATGTCCATAGGCCACGCGGTTTTAATTCCCACAGGAAGCTGGTTTTTACGTCCTCGGGGATAAAAAGCCCATTTAACTAGGATGTAGAAACATTATGGGCTGGTCACTAAGGGGTAAAAAGGCCGTCTAACCCGAGTCTGCTTAATGTCCTTCTATTGGAGGAAAAACTAATATTCCTATAACTCCTCCCATTTCTAGTTTTTTTCCCCACATTTAATAATATCAGGCTTTGAGTTCAGATTTTCATACTTTTTTTATTTTTCGATACATATTGAACTCTATTTGCATGTGAAATCATATTGCACAGAATGAGTCTTTATTATCTTTACTCCATCGTTGTTTTTAAAAAGTTTTTTTTTTTTAAATTGAAAAAAATTTAATAGAATGTAAAAATAAGCAAAACAAAAAAACGTCACATTGGTTTACTATGTGAAGGAAAAACGCTTAAAAAGTACATATCGCATTTCCTGAAAATAAAGGGTTCAAAAAATTGCATGTATCCCAAAATGCTTGCAATAAAAAAATACATACTGCCCCCCAAAAAACAAGCCAGCACTAAGCTAAACTGATAGAAAAATAAAAATGTTCTAACATATTAATGCTAACTATCTTTAATGAGAAATGCTTTTATTGTACACAAGTATATAGGTTTCAGGACATAATAAACATCTGGTTATAGGCAGATCTTAACATCAGGTAAATATAACCTCAGATGAAGAACACATGACAAATTACACCGAGTCATTAAGAGAACGTAGGGCAAAATGCAGAAGCAGTGTGTGAAAAATTAAAACCACCTTTACGGCTTCCATAGGAAGTAAGAGGGAAAGTAGCAACCAGATGCCAAATGCTCTTGAGTAGTTGACCCTATTCACCTAATTGTAAGACCTTCTAAAAACCAGATTTATTTTTCTTATCTCCATATAAATCTATAGAATCCAAAGAGGGCGTGGAGTGCCCAGTTTTTCCCAGGAATACATTATAGATATAGATAAAATAGATATAAAAACATCTCCATAAAAAAAATGCAGCCTCCCTCCCAATTAAAACTTTTTTCGTTATTACACCAGTTAAATGGGTGTGTCCTGACTTTTGCCTCACCCTATTTTTTATATAACTCTAAACACATGGTATTGCAGTAACTGCACTCACCTGCAGAATGAAGATTACTCGTTAGTTATGTCACAGACAGAGGGCTTATTTACACGTCCGTATATCGGCCGGGTTTTCACGCCCGGCAGATATACGGTGTCTCTTTCTGCAGGGGGAGGAGCAGTGCACTGAGCATCCGCCCATTCTCCGCCACTATTTCCAATGGGAGGGGGCGGGTTGAAACTTAGCTCCGCCCCCACCCCTCCTATTGCACTGCTCCCGGCCCGGCTTGCCTCCTCTCCCTGCAGATAGAGACACCGTATATAGGCCGGGCGTGAAAACAAGGCCAATATACGGACGTATGAATAAGCCCTGAATGGTAGAAAATATAAGTTATCATACCCCAAGATGTTGCCATTAAATAAACAGAACTCCTAACCATCCCTCACGGTCGTGGAGCCAAAAATAAAATAGGGATCAGTTGGAAACAATCTTTCGATTATTTTTATCCCCATCATTTTGCCCTGGAGACTATTTGCCTTTTCTCTTGTATGACGTGGTTTCTCCGTTAGGCCGGTTTGATACGGCCGAGAAGACTGCACCAGATTTGTGCGTTGTGAGTCATACACATGAGCAATGCTTTCCTGCATACCACCGCAATGCGATGCTCTGCAGGAAACAGATCAAAGCGTATCGGCAGCAGCGCCGCCCCGTTAAAAGCTATGGCAGAGCTTTGCGATTCCCTTCATCCCTGCAGTGATGCGAGGTTTGTTTCACATGAAAACGCCTCACATCACTGGGCATTCACATGGGTGATTCACGGCCCGATATTGCCCTCGCCCATGTGAAACTATCTTTAGGGCTCATTCACACGAGTGTAAGCATGTAACGCTGCGAGTATCCCATGCATTGTATGCATCGCAGATAGGGATGAGCGAGTATACTCGCTAAGGCACTACTCGCTCGAGTAATGTGCCTTAGCCGAGTATCTCCCCGCTCGTCCCTAAAGATTCGGGGGCCGGCGCGGGGCGGGGAGCTGCGGGGAGGAATGGAGGGGAGATCTCTCTCTCCCACCCGCTCTCCCCTGCTCCCCGCTGCAACTCACCTGTCAGCTGCGGCGGCCCCCGAATCTTTAGGGACGAGCGGGGAGATACTCGGCTAAGGCACATTACTCGAGCGAGTAGTGCCTTAGCGAGTATACTCGCTCATCCCTAATCGCAGACCTTTCGTTCTGCTGTTCGGGACTGAGTAGCAGTGTGGTTTATGTTTTTTCAAATTCCCCCACTCTGCGGGGAATTGCTGCCCCTTCGCAATGCCTGCATACGAACAGCCCTTTAAGGGCCACATATGATATGTGGAGAAATAGAGCATGTTCAATTTATTTCTCCTGCGTACCACATGCAGTGTCCACACGCAGGGGCGTAACAAGATTTGATAGTAAAAATATTTCCTACAATCTGAACATGAAAAACACTTTTCTCCTGTATGACTTCCCTGATGTAAAAAAAATCACTCATGTAAATGACCCCATTCAAAACAATTGCGTTCATATGCATGCCAGATTTGTGCATCTCACACCGCACAAAAATCGCACGATTTTCTGGGTCACGTGAAAGGGGCCCAAGAATGAACCCATTGAAATCAATGGACTGTATGCTATGCGTTTTGCGCGGAAATATGGTCGTGTGCAGCTGCCTTAGTAAAATAGCTATTAGAAAAAAGCCAGAATAAGAAGTTCTAAACCTTCGCCCTGTTGCGGTTGTAAAAAAAGGCACTGTTTACAGCAGATCTAAAAAAGTCCTTAATGACCTTTAGTTAACATCCAATCGTAGCAGTTTTTGCTTGTTTTGGAGCATTTGCTAATCAGAGGAGTTTAACAAAAAAATAGTCACTTTTCTGTGTGAGTACTTGGATATTTAAAAACTCGTGATTTCCTAGTGAACATCAATAAGCCTTCTCTTCTGTGTGATCTTTTTGATGTTTAACAAGATTTGATTTCAGAGTAAAACATTTCCCACATTCTGAACATGAAAATGGCTTTTCTCCTGTGTGACTTCTCTGATGTATAAGCAGATTTGCGTTGCTAGCAAAACCTTTGCCATAATCTGAACATGAAAATGGCTTCTCCCCTGTGTGAATTTTCTGGTGTGTTACAAGATATGCTTTGCTAGTAAAACATTTCCCACATTCTGAACATGAAAATGGCTTCTCCCCTGTGTGAATTTTCTGGTGTGTTACAAGATATGCTTTGCTAGTAAAACATTTGCCACATTCTGAACATGAAAATGGCTTCTCCCCTGTGTGAATTTTCTGGTGCGTTACAAGATATGCTTTGCTAGTAAAACATTTCCCACATTCTGAACATGAAAATGGCTTCTCCCCTGTGTGAATTTTCTGGTGTGTTACAAGATTTGATTTGCTAGTAAAACATTTGCCACATTCTGAGCAAGAAAATGGCTTCTCCCCTGTGTGAATTTTCTGGTGTGTTACAAGATATGCTTTGCTAGTAACACATTTGCCACATTCTGAACATGAAAATGGCTGCTCCCCTGTGTGAATTTTCTGGTGTGTTACAAGATATGCTTTGCTAGTAAAACATTTGCCACATTCTGAACATGTAAATGGCTTCTCCCCTGTGTGAATTTTCTGGTGTGTTACAAGATTTGATTTGCTAGTAAAACATTTGCCACATTCTGAACATGAAAATGGCTGCTCCCCTGTGTGAATTTTCTGGTGTGTTACAAGATATGCTTTGCTAGTAAAACATTTCCCACATTCTGAACATGAAAATGGCTTCTCCCCTGTGTGAATTTTCTGGTGTGTTACAAGATTTGCTTTGCTAGTAAAACATTTGTCACATTCTGAACATGAAAATGGCTTCTGCCCTGTGTGAATTCTCTGGTGCTTTACAAAATTTGATTTGCTAGTAAAATATTTGCCACATTCTGAGCAAGAAAATGGCTTCTCCCCTGTGTGAATTCTCTGATGTATAACAAGATATTCTTTGGTAGTAAAGCATTTCCCACATTCTGAACATGAAAATGGCTTTTCTCCTGTGTGACTTCTCTGATGTATAACCAGATTTGCGTTGCTAGCAAAACCTTTGCCATAATCTGAACATGAAAATGGCTTCTCTCCTGTGTGAATTGTCTGGTGTGTTACAAGATTTGATTTGCTAGTAAAACATTTGCCACATTCTGAGCAAGAAAATGGCTTCTCCCCTGTGTGAATTCTCTGATGTATAACAAGATATTCTTTGGTAGTAAAGCATTTCCCACATTCTGAACATGAAAATGGCTTCTCCCCTGTGTGACTTCTCTGATGTATAACCAGATTTGCTTTATGAGCAAAACCTTTGCCACAATCTGAACATGAAAATGGCTTCTCCCCTGTGTGAATTTTCTGGTGTGTTACAAGATTTGATTTGCTAGTAAAACCTTTGCCACAATCTGAACATGAAAATGGCTTCTCCCCTGTGTGAATTTTCTGGTGCGTTACAAGATTTGATTTGCTAGTAAAATATTTCCCACATTCTGAACATAAAAATGGCGTTTCTCCTGTGTGAGTTCTCTGATGTGCAACAAGATATGCTTTATGAATAAAACATTTGCCACATTCTGAACATGAAAATGGCTTCTCCCCTCTGTGAATTTTCTGGTGTGTTACAAGATATGCTTTGCTAGTAAAACATTTCCCACATTCTGAACATGAAAATGGCTTCTCCCCTGTGTGAATTTTCTGGTGTGTTACAAGATTTGCTTTGCTAGTAAAACAATTCCCACATTCTGAACATGAAAACGGCTTCTCTCCTGTGTGGGTTCTCTGATGCTTTACCAAATTTGATTTGCTAGTAAAACATTTCCCACATTCCGAACATGAAAATGGCTTCTCCCCTGTGTGAATTCTCTGATGTATAACAAGATATTCTTTGGTAGTAAAGCATTTCCCACATTCCGAACATGAAAATGGCTTCTCCCCTGTGTGAGCTCTTTGATGTTCTCCTCTTCTGTAACTTTTCTTCTGCTTAACAGTCTGTGATGGATCAGAGGATGGGGCCTGTATAAAAGCACTAGATGATGGATCTTTGCTATGAAGGGCTGAAGGTATATTTGGGATAATGGCAGGTTCTTCATATGCATCTTGTCTACCATTATCATCCAATTCAAAATCTACAGATATCAGACGTCCCTCTGAGCTCCTGGTACCATCACCTGTCAAGTATAAAGCTGATTTTACCATTATTGAACATAAGAAAAATGATATTGACATTTCTATATAAATTACAGGTCACATAGCAAAATGCAATTAGACAGAAATAAGCAATTAGATCACAATCTAACAGTAGACCTCAGAGAGAGGACCAGTAGATCTTGATGTTCTGACACCAAGGTGTTATCTTCCTCCCTCTCCACATCTCCATGACAACCAATGTGCAAGAGAACATTTCATTAGGAGATAGAGTAATAGGGTTTACTTAGTTCTAAAATTGGGAAGATATTCTTCTCTCAATAGTACTCACAGCAAACAATGAAGGAATCGGCCTCGTTCACATAGATATATTATATATCCGGACTACAGATGGATTTTACACTCATCTATTTCAAAACATTTATTCTTCTAAATAATGGATACAATACACAAGATAATCGGGTCATTATTATGATGTGGTGCACATAATTACACCCATATTATAGATGCCCATCATGTGTTAGCGCCTAGAACGGTATCACATGTCATCCACATTTAGTTTGTACTTTGGATGAATTGGGGAACATCCAGCGGAAACTGACAGATCCCAGAGCTTATGAATCTACAGAACTATCTGCAGCCGCTGACCGAGGAGAATCGGTGACTCCTCTCTGCTGTATTTAGTGGTTACTACTCACCTGGGCGGTTACCTGTAGGAATCTCCTCTTCAAACTCCTCTTTGACCATCACAATTGTCTCTGTAGTATTAATATCAGTCAGATCTTCATCCTGATCCAAAAGCTGTGAGACAAATATTGTAAAAGTCAGCAGACGGTTGGAGAAGTCGTGTGAAATGATCATTAATCATCATGAAAACTCCAAATGACCTGACTGGAGTAGTTATCTGAGCCACATAGCTGCAGGTCTAGAAGCCGGACATAGATATTAGATGACGGGTCAATGACCCCCCAGGAACCTCATACACATGTATATCTGGCATGGCTAGACACGCTGCACGTTGTCTCAGTGGAGATCAGCGTCTACCAGATACATCCACTGTTTGTCTCGGGGGAAATGAAGGAGCAGATAGATATAAATCCAACCTGTTGGCTCCTTATTCCCACCAGCAGTCTCCACCGCCAGAAAACTGGGAGAAGATCCAGACAACATGTAATGTCTCTGGTCAGCGGTAATCCTGCCATCTCCACCGGCCTCATCAGACAAGGAGAAGACATCTAATAAGACTGAAGACAAGAGCTTCACAGCCTTCTACAGTTTAGAGGGACATCTCCATCTACCTGATGGTCCTGTGGAAGAAGAGGACGGGGACATATCTCTGGTGGGCTTCTCTTACTGGATGGAACTGGAGGAAACACAGACAGACACTGAAGTCATTCTTTACATACAGATAATAAAGTCCCCGTGTATTTAGTCCCGTCTATTACCTGGTGATGGGAGCGGCTGGTGGTCCTCCATCATGGCCTCCTTGTACAGATCCTTGTGTCCTTCTAAATACTCCCACTCCTCCATGGAGAAATAGACAGCGACATCCTGACACCTTATAGGAACCTGACAACACAATATACAGTCATCACCCAGAAGCCTCCAGTGCTGTTACTGTATAATGTCCCAGCATTCCCTGCACCATCACCTCTCCAGTCAGCAGCTCAATCATCTTCTTGGTGAGTTCTAGAATCTTCTGTACATTGATGTCCTCATGTATCAGGGGGTGAGGTGGGGGCCTTGTGATTGGGCTCAGGGGTCTTCCCCATCCATCACATATGGGGGCCCAACAGCCATCACTAGAGGTCTTCTTCACTACTGTGTAATCCTGTATATTGAGAGACATTGATTAATATCACTACAGACCAGGGGCGTAATTAAAGGCCCAGGGGCCTGGATGCAAAAAGTTCAGCTCTGCCCCACCCCAGTACCCATACCTAAACCATGCTGCATACAGCTGCAAAACAAATTTCCATACATGATCTGCCCCTTGGTGTAATCATTCCAAACATGACTCATTTCTTACACTATATGACAATTTGTTTGTAGCCCCGTAGGCCACTCTCAGACACACAGACCGCTTTTTACCGCTAACAGTGCAGCGTCCTGAGCACCATATTAACTGCGGTAGATCGCTCTGGTTGATTTTAATGGGGTTACTCAGACCTGAGCTGGAACGCACGTTTTTTAATGTTATGATTCTCAAAAGCTGTCTGTTCTATATTTGTGGCTTCACGTTTTTTAACGCACCTCCTTACCCATCACAATGATGGGGTGCATTAATAAACACTGTTAAACACTGTACCACGAGTTCAAAAATCACCACAAAAGAAGCAAAAATCTTCCCCGCGCTCCAAGGGTTAAACCAAAAGATGAAGACCACAGGTCCGTAAATTACCAATACTATTTATTTTGCTACGCGTTTCAGCAACATATACAAACACATTAACAAAAATCTGTCTTATATACACACAAAATATAACACAGTCCTAAAACTGACCCGTGTGGTAGTCGCAGCGGACGCCATCAGAATGTCCGTCCTCCCTAGGGAGGTGATCCGATCATGTGACCTAGTCATGTGTCCATGATCACATGACTAGGATTCTCTACATGTGGAATGCATAATGCGTTCCACTCGCACTTCCTAAAACCATCTGCAATTAAGCCATATTTAACATATAACATATGGTAACTCCATCTGTATCAATCCACCTCATCAATATCAAAACGCTCATTAAACTATAGAAAAATAAGAATAATAAACATATATATATTTTTTTCTCATTAAAAAAATAACTTGCTAATGTCTCCTATAAAATAGGATTTATGTAAAAAAAAAAAATTTGAATTATTTTTTTGATTATTTTTGTAAAAAATCTCAAACGATATATTTCTCCTTTTCCTCAAAATGTTTTTATATATAACTATATTTCAAGAATAATGACCGTTATTCTTCATAATAATTTTGTTCTAAAAACGAAAACTATTTAAGCTATATAAAGATGGATACATATGTATAATATATATATACACTACCGTTCAAAAGTTTGGGGTCACATTGAAATGTCCTTATTTTTGAAGGAAAAGCACTGAACTTTTCAATGAAGATAACTTTAAACTAGTCCTAACTTTAAACAAATGCACTCTATACATTGCTAATGTGGTAAATGACTATTCTACATACATATATATAAAGATATAAACAGATTTTTATTTTTTTATAAATCAATCTTTATTGAGTTTTATATTTTTTCCAACATTAAACCCAGAGGGTCTAGACATAGTAGCACATTAATATGACGAACTTCAATGGAATGGAATACATCAAAATCTCGCCTTTGCCATCCACTATTGTACGACTATAAGTCAGTATGTCTGAACCTCTATTAACACATCTATATCTGCGAAACAATAGTGTTCTAAACATTTGTAAATAAAGAACAGGGGTGGGGGTAAGGGAAACTCACAGGGCGAGGGGTTGGGGTGGGGGAAGGGAGGGGGGGGGGGTAAATGCTCCTACCTTCTATCTTCCATCTCCAGTCTCTTTGTTTGTTTCAAAGGGTTCCCGGGGCTCTCCCATCCGACCTGCTTGGTATGATTAATATCCACTTCGTCCGTCCATCCTCTGTCCGGGGCATCTCCGTGTTCGGCAACCACATGTGAAGAGGTGGGGTCTCTACCCTCTTTCCTATCTTTATGACCCGTTGGGCTTTCTGATAGCGTATTCGTTATGTTATGTTTGAATGCTTCTTTTTAAGGTATCCGCTTCCAGGGTGTCCACATTTCCACAAAAACGTCCCGCCTCCCGCTTTTCCAGCTGGAGAGTTCCTCTAGGTTGCAAATTAAGTCAACCTTCTCTTTCCACTGTGCGATTGAGGGAGGAGATTTTTGTAGCCACATTAAAGGAATCAGTGCTTTCGCTGCGTCAATAAGAATTGCAATTAATCTGTCTTTGAGCGGATGGAAATCCGCAGATGTTTTCCACAGGAAAACTTTTTCTGCTGTTAGGACCAAACCCGGTTTTATAGTCCTCAGTGTATTCTCCACCTTTCTCCAGAAGGTAAGTAGTTTTGTGCAGTCCCACCAGATATGTCGAAAGGATCCCGTCGTGATGTCACACCTCCAGCACCTGTCGTGGGGCGCTAATTTGTATGCGTGTAGCCATTGAGGGGTTTTGTACCACCTCGATGGTAGTTTGTAATGTCCCTCTTGAAGAAGGACACACGGAGAGAGGCCGAAGGATAGCTTAAGGGTGAGTTTTACCTCTGCTTCTGATAGGGATACGTTCAGCTCCTTCTCCCATGAGTTAATAAAACCTGGTCTAGAGGTTGTTGATGCTGAGATAAATTTCCTGTGGATGTGTGAGATTATTTTATGGCGCGGGAATCCCTTTTCTATTGCTTTTTCAAATGTAGTTGTTGGTCTAGTTGATTTGTAAGACTTAAGAAAGTTCTCTAGAGTCTTTATCACGTGTGCTTTCTGTAGAAATGGGAGTTGGACATCCGGGCATAGTGTTTGTAGGATTTCACCAGCTTCTTTGTGTGCTAGTACCTGGATGTCCCCCACTCTTAGCTCCGGCAAACGCTTCCAAATCCCTCTAGTCACAGGGTCTGTGGGGATGTTCATTAGTTTGCATAGGGTTCCTATTGGGGCCACTGGGGATGGGTCTGGGGCTAGTGTGTTTTTCAGTTTATCCCAGGCCTCACAGGGGCCCTTCAGCAAAGGGTGGAAATTCTTGGAATTATATTGGGTCCTTCTTGGGAGCCAGAGATCTTCTATCAGGGTCTCTCCGTATGTGCTCCCTGCTAATTGTTGCAGCATTGGGTCTCTTACGGGGCTCACCAGCTCCAGCCAGTAGCTCAGCTGTGAGGCTCTATATACCTCGTAAACGCATGGCATGTCAATCCCCCCCTCCCATCTCCTCTTGATCAGCGTGTTATGGGCTAAGCGGGGTCTTTTCTGTTTCCATACGTAGCTGGAGAATGTCATGCGTATGTTTTTGAAAAATACATTGGGTATATGGATAGGGAGCATGCGTATTTTGTAGGTAATGGTTGGCATAACATAAGATTTTATGATATTTTTTCTACCAAACCAAGAGATATATGGAATATCAAATGAGCGGAGCAGATTCTTGACCTGTATGAGGAGTGGTTGAAAGTTCACGGCGAAGAGGTTTTCGGCTTTTTTAGTAATCTTTATGCCTAGGTAATCTATGGAGGATTCGGACCACACGAATGGTGTATTAGCTTTTAATGATTCACTGCTGGCCTTTGGGACTGAGACGTTTAGTATGTTGGATTTGGAGTAGTTGACCTTAAAATCTGAGATTTCTCCAAATTTCTCTAAAAGTGATATTAGGTTCGAGATCCCTTTTTCCGGTTCCGTGAGCAGGAACATAATATCGTCCGCAAACGCGGCCAGCTGGAGCGAGTGCGGCCCGACAGAGATCCCTTTTATTCCTGGGTGAGATCTCACTTTTTGTAGAAGGGGTTCCAAAGCTAGCACGAACAGCGTCGCGGAAAGTGGACACCCTTGGCGGGTGCCATTCCGAATGTCAAAGGTGGGGGAGAGGGTATTGTTAATACTCAATCTTGCATGCGGGTTACTATATAATGCAAATATTGCAGATATGAATGCTGGGGGGAAATTAAATTTCTCTAGAGCGATCTTCATATACAACCAGTTGACTCGGTCGAACGCTTTTTCAGCGTCTGTTCCTATCAATAACATTGGGATCTTTTTTGATTGTGCGTATCTGACCGCATGAAGCAGTCTGTAGCAGTTTTCTTTTCCTTCCCTGCCTCTAATGAAACCTGTCTGCTCCCTATTTATCAGAGAAGGGATAAGGTCCTCCATTCTCTTAGATAAAAATTTGGCCCACAGTTTTACGTCCAAATTAATTAAAGAAATGGGTCTGTAACTAGCGCATGCTTCTGGATCCTTGTTGTCCTTATGGATGAGTATTATGTGGGCTTCCTGTGCTTGTGTGGGTAATCTACTTCCTTGTAGTAGGGAGTTAAATAGTTCTTTTAGTCTTGGGGCTAGTGATGTTTTGAAGGTTTTGTAATAAGCCGATGATAGGCCATCAGGCCCTGGGGATTTACCCGACGGACTCGAAGTGATTAAATCTTCAACTTCCTGATCTGTCGCTTGGGACAGCAGGGTCTGTGAGACCTCATCCCCTAATTTTGGTAATTTGACTGTGCTCAAGAATAGATCAATTCTCTTTTTGAGGGCCCCTTGCTGGGTCGCTCCTTCCCCTCCTCTTAGATTGTATAGTTGCGAATGAAAGTGTTGGAAAGCTTTAGCTATTTCCTGGGATGAGGTAACCTTGGTTCCTGTTTGGTTTTTGACCGAGCTAATGAAATTCCGTGACCTTGATTTTTTGAGCATGGCTGTCATAAACCTGCTCCCCTTATTTCCATGAAAATACACAGTCTGCTTCAGGAAGAGGTGTCTCTTGTTGAACCTTACCTCCAATAGACGTTTAAGGTCTCGTCTCTTGGAAGTCAGTTCCTCCTGTACCTTTATGGTATGTGACAATTTTGATGTTTGCTCCAATTTTGCTATCTGCGATAATAGGCTATCAATCTCCCTCTGTTGAAGTTTTTTCAGTCTGGATCCCAGTGATATGAGGGCCCCCCTCATGACGGCTTTATGAGCCTCCCACCCCACGGGATATTCCATATCCTCAGTAGTGTTCACGTGGAAGTATTCTTCTATTAATTCAGTTAGTTTGGCTCTCTCCGTCTCCGAGTCCAGCAAAGACTCATTTAATCGCCATCTCCATTCCCCGGGCCCTTCCGAGCCTATTTTAACATCTACGTGTGTGGGGGGCGTGGTCTGAGATTGATATTATATCGATATTTGTTTTTACTACTTTTGTCAGGAGGCTCGAGGAGATAAAAACATAGTCTAACCTCTGATAGGATAGATGGATTTGTGAATAAAATGTGAAGTCCTTCGAGGAGGGGTTTAGCATTCGCCATGCGTCTACGGTGCCCAATTCTAGTAATGCTTTGTTCAATTTGTTTAGGCACCCCCGCGAGACCTGGGATTTTCCTCTTGATGAGTCTAGGATAGGGTTCAGAGTTACGTTCCAGTCTCCCCCGGCTATTATATACCCCTCTGCGAACTCCTTTAATATTTTAATCTGTTTGATTAACCACTCGGTTTGGTTGACGTTCGGGGCGTACATGTTGGCGATGGTTATTTTTACGTTATTAATTGTGCCTTTTAGTAGGAGGACCCTCCCCATTTCGTCTGAGTATTCCCCTGTATGGACAAAGTTAATGGATCTGTGGAATAGTGTGGAGACACCCTTGGAAGCGGAGTGAGGATGTGAACTGTGGAAGGCCTGGGAGAATGCCTTACCTGGCAAGGCAATGCATTTTCCCCCCTTAAAATGTGTCTCCTGTAGAAGGAGGATTTTGGTGTTGTACCTTTTCACAAGCTGTGCTATGTTGAATCTCTTCTGTGGCGTGTTGAGGCCCCGGACATTGAAGGACGTGATGCGAAGTGCTTCTGTGGACATTGCGTTCCAAGTCGGACGTGACAGCCGAAGGAAGTCTCGAATCCTGCTCAAGAGATACAGAGGTTATAGCAATAAAATACGTTAATGATATTGTTTCTATACTCTCCTATCAAGTCGTTCTAACCCTTTGTTATCTTGGCTCAATTTAGGTGGAGATTTAGCGTTTTCGTTTCAATGGGGAGTGATGAAATAAGCTGCTCTGGGAAAGAGACTGGGAGGAAGAGCAGGTAGGCGAAAAAGGGACTTGGAAAGGGAAGAAGGGAATAGGAAGGTGTAGAAAGTAAATATAACTAGTATACTTTACGGTCGGAAGTATAGCAACAAACACCCTCTAGCGAGGGCACGGACGTATGCGGTAAACTCTAGGCTACGTCCGTAAAAAACTTGGAGAGGTGCTTTTATTATAAAGTCCTCTTTAAACTTCTCTCTGCCTGATCGGGTTGAGGCGCCCAGGCATCCTGATCCTTGATGGGTAACGTTTCAAGTTCCTTCTTCAGGTGCAAGTGGAATGGTTAGACCCGTAGCGAGCCTAAGCTTCTGTCAAACTTTATGTTGCCCTGAATGCTGAACTGGACAAACCAACAGTGGGGGGGGGGGGGGGGGGGTTAACTGCATAATGCTAGGTGAGGGGTCTTCTCCCCTCACTCATCCTTTTAAGCTGGGGTTCAAAGTCCACCTTGAGGACCTAGTTGTTCCTTCAGGTGTCGCCGTTTTCCCCATCTTCTTTGGTTCTTTTCTTTTGTTTGTTCTTTGGGGATTTTGCTTGTCCCACTAGGCTCCACGTGTCAGGTAATGCTAATTTGGGCATGCTGGGGAATTCCGGGAGCGGCAACCAGTTAGGGAGATCAATGGGTTCTAAGTCCAAATGTTGCCAGCACATCTGAAGGTCCTCAGGTGTGCGGATGTTGTGTCTCTTGCCCTTGTACGTTATTCCCTGCCCGAAGGGGAACAACCACGCATACCTGATATTCTTGGACCTCAAGATGTCCAATAGGGGACGTAGTAGGCGTCTCTTAGCTAATGTTGTGGGGGACAAGTCCTGAAAGATCTGTATGTCCGCATCGGCGTATTTCAAGTTTCTGCTATTCCTTGCTGCTTCTAGGATGGCGGCGGCATCCGGGAAGGCCAGAAATTTACATATGATATCCCTCGGTGGGTCAGAGGCTGCAGGTTGTGGTCTCAGCGCCCTATGTGCTCTCTCGATTGCCATAGTGGCCGCTCTATCTGTACCCACTAGTGAGGAGAAGATTTCCTTCAGCACTTTCGGTATTGCCTCTGCCGCCCACGATTCTGGGATGCCTTTTATACGCACATTGCTGCGGCGGCTGCGGTTCTCCAGGTCTTCTTGGATGAGGAGCGTTTTGTTTAAATATGAGTGTTGGTCCTTCAGAATTTGCTCCATCTCCAGGGAATGTGATGTTATAGCTGCAGATGTGCACTCGAGGTCCTCTATCCGTCTCCCCAGCTGTCTCAAGTCCTCCTTGATCTCTGCTAAGTCGGCTCTCACAGGTTTCATAGCTTTGGCCATCAGTTCTTTCATAAATCCCCTGGAAATCTGGACCCCATCTTCTTCCTCCGAGGAGGACTCATCCCCTCTCTCAGCCTCCGACATAGCGGCGGTGACTGGCGTCAACTTGCCTGCGGGACGGGGGGAGCGTGCGCTCCGTTCTTTCGGGTATTTCTGCATACCCGTCTGGCCCCGAGCTTTGCGAGGGGTCCCCATCTGTTTTCCACTCTTTTCTTTGCTTATTTTACCCATTTTGGGTTAGTGTAGCTTCTGCAGGATGTCTGTATCGGCGCCTCTGTGATGGATCTTTCAGCCTAAGCTGCCATCACCTTTCGGCTCTGCCGATATAAACAGATTTAATACCATTATTAAAATTATTTTTTTCTAAAACCTCATCCGAACCAGCTGGTATTAGTGTATTTAAAGGCCCTTTATTCCAGCATCCCACACGGGAAAAGGATCGGGGCAATTGAAAAGATTCTTCATGAAGATCCTCTCATGCCCAAGAACCAGGCTTCATTCATTAAGGAATCTTTATCGTTCATTCTTAAGAACAATTATTTTACCTATAATAAAAAATTCTATAAACAGCAACAGGAAACGGCGATGGGAGCGAAATTCACCCCCCCCCCCGTACGCAAACCTATATATATATATGTACATTTGAAGAAGAGTTTTTTAATGATAGTAGAATCAAGTTCCACAAGAGATTATTGACGATATTATCATTATATGGGAAGGGAACAGGATGACAACTATTTTAGCTATATAAAAATGGATGTGTGTATATATATATATATATATATATATGATATAAACAGATTTAATACCATTATTAAAATTACATTTTTTCTAAAACCTCATTCAGACCAGCTGGTATTGGTGTATTTAAGTCTAGAACATTTCTTTTCTTCTCAGTTGACTAATGGAATGGGACGGTATACGCTCTAGTGGAGTGACTTTGAGACATGTCGTCTGATGATTATGGACCTCCGAAAAATGACAGGATACACTATGTTTATTGACTTCCCTTCTAATATTAAACTTAAGGTGCATTCCCACGAATGTATATCGGCTCGTTTTCACGCCGAGCTGATATACGTTGTCCTCGTGTGCAGAGGGGGAGGATGGAAGAGCCAGGAGCAGGAACTGAGCTCCCGCCCCCTCTCTGCCCCCTCTGCACTATTTTCAATGAAAGTAGGTGGGACGGGAGCGGGGCTAAGTTCCGAGAATTAGCCTCGACCCCATCCCACCTCTCCCCATTGCAAATAGTGGCAGAGGGGTGGAGAGGAGGCAGAGAGGGGGCGGAGGCTCAGTTCCTGCTCCTGGCTCTTCCATCCCCCCCCCCCCTGCAGAGAGAGAGACGACGTATATCGGCTCGGTGTGAAAACCGAGCCGATATACGTTCGTGTGAATGCACCCTTATGGCTACAAACCTGACCTCTAAGTACATTTTTTGACATATTTCAAGCCACATGGGCATTCTAATAAATAAACAGCAAATGTAGTGTCACAGCTCAATCTCTATCTAGATAAAATTGGCTTTTTCCTCCCCCCATTTCAATACATTTTTTATTCTGTATAATATCCGGACGACATTTACAGTTTTTCTTCTTTCACTTAAATATCTCCGCCCCCAGATCACTACTATGTGTCATATTACTCTACAGCCAGGATGTTCTGTATCATTTTATTTCTTCTAAACACTAATTTGGGATTCTTACTAACGGATTCAGTGAGGATCGGCTCATCACCCAAAATACTCCAATTCTTGGTAATAATTTTCCTAATTGGTGGCTACAAGACGTAGTGATAAAACACGGTCCCATATTTTTCACTTTATCCCTTTTTATGTCCCCTTTTCTCCATCATGCTTGGCCCTATTAATAGATACTTTCTCTCCTACTTCTTTTTCTTCTAATATTCTACCATAGGCGGAATCAATTAATTTTCTGGATATTTCTTTTCTAAAAAGCGCTTCTTCAGATCCTGGGCTTGATTTCTAAAATCTTCATCCCCAGAACAGTTCCTGCGTATTCTTTTTAATTGTCTAATTGAATTATTTACCTTCCAATGTCGCGCATGACAGCTATAGAAGTCAACATAACTCCTGCTATTGACCTTCTTAAAATGGGTTTTAGTGATCATTTTATGTGAATCATGACTAGGTTCCAGGTCCAGAAATACTATTTGGCTTGAATTAATATTATCAGTAAATCTAAGATTATAATTATTGCTATTAAAGGGGTTGTCCCGCAGAAACAAGTGGGGTTATACACTTCTGTATGGCCATATTAATGCACTTTGTAATATATATCGTGCATTAAATATTGGCCATACAGAAGTTATACACTTACCCCCTCCGATGCTGGCTTCCCCGTCTCCATGGCGACGACTGAAGCCTTCTTCTCTGGTCACTGCAACAGTCGGGCTTGCGCAAAGAAGAATCATCTCCTGGTGGCTCCGGGCTCACGAGCTGCATCCTGGCTCCTCCCCCTTCTCAGCATCATCGCGTAGCCCCGCCCCCATCACGTGGTGCCGATCAGCCAATGAGGTGGCTGTAATCGGCAGTGGAGCTCAGACTGGAGAAGAACATCCATGGTGCACTATGGGAGAAGACCCGCAGTGCACCATGGGAGAAGACCAGCGGTGCACCTTGGGAAATGACGGCGGCCATCTTGGAAGAAGATTTTTATAACTTCATGAAACAGCTTCAAGGTGAGTAGAAACGCTCTAAAAAAACGATTTACATGGGTAGTTTGTGATGCTTGCTTAACATGGGGGACTGGGGTGTAAACATTTTTTCGTTTTGGCCGCGGGACAACCCCTTTAAGTTCTCTAACAAAATTCCCTAATTCATCCTGGTTCCCTTCCCATATAATGATAATATCGTCAATAATCTCTTGTGACACTTGATTCTACTATCATTAAAAAACTCTTCTTCAAATGTACCCATATACAGGTTTGCGTACGCGGGGGTGAATTTCGCTCCCATCGCCGTTTCCTGTTGCTGTTTATAGAATTTTTTATTGTAGGTAAAATATTTGTTCTTAAGAATGAACGATAAAGATTCCTTAATGAATGAAGCCTGGTTCTTGGGCATGAGAGGATCTTCATGAAGAATCTTTTTAGTTGCCCCGATCCCTTTCTTGTGTGGGATGCTGGAATAAAGGGCCTTTAAATACACTAATACCAGCTGGTTCGAATGAGGTTTTAGAGGAAATTAAATTTTAATGGTATTAAATCTGTTTTCATAGAATATATATATTATATATTATACATATGTATCCATCTTTATATAGCTTAAATAGTTTTAGTTTTTTTTTAAATTTATTATAAAGAATAATGGTCATTATTCTTGAAATATATTTATATATAAAAACATTTTGAGGAAAAGGAGAAATATATCGTTTGAGATTTTTTACAAAAATAATCAAAAAAATTCAAATCTTTTTACATAAATCCTATTTTATAGGAGACATTAGCAAGTTATTTTTTTAATGAGAAAAAAAAAAATATATGTTTATTATTCTATAGTTTAATGAGAGTTTTGATATTGATGAGGTGGATTTATACAGATGGAGTTACCATATGTTATATGTTAAATATGGCTTAATTGCAGATGGTTTTAGGAAGTGCGAGTGGAACGCATTATGCATTCCACATGTAGAGAATCCTAGTCATGTGATCATGGACACATGACTAGGTCACATGTTCGGATCTCCTCCCTAGGGAGGACGGACATTCTGATGGCGTTCGCTGCGACTACCACACGGGTCAGTTTTAGGAGTGTGTTATATTTTGTGTGTATATAAGACAGATTTTTGTTAATGTGTTTGTATATGTTGCTTGAAAAAGGCGTATTTTGAACGCTGAAACGCGTAGCAAAAGAAATAGTATTGGTAATTTACGGACCCGTGGTCTGTATTTTTTGGTTTAACCCTTGGAGCGCGGGGAAGATTTTTGCTTTTTTTGTGGTGATCTGTGTTAAGCCCTTGTTATCCAGTGTGCTTACCTTCCCATGCGGCTTCTTGAATTATCAGAGACCAAGGATTTAGGAGGATGAAAGGCAATCAAGCATACTAGGTGCCGGGGGATATTCCTGAGGGGGTAATATACTGAGCACCACGTGAGTGCTATTTATTACTTATTGGAGGCATACATTGGAGAATGATGTTTCCTATGATGAGGCGGTGATTTATGTCCCCTTTTGCTATTTCCATGAGTTCAAAAATGCAGCTTGAAACTGCTGCAAAAATGCCACGATATCGACCTGCGTTTTCTGGATGCATCTGTAAGTGGCCTTAGGGTGGTTCATGTTTATTGTTGTTCTTTTGAACCACAATTAAGAAAAACATCTAAGAAAAAACTGCATGCAGTATTCAGGCCTCATGTCCACGGGCAAAAGAAGAATTAAAATCCGCAGCGGATTTGAACTCTTCTCCCACGCGCGGATCCGCACCCCATAGGGATGCATTGACCACCCGCGGGTAGATAAATACCCGCGGATGGTCAATAAAAGGGATTTTTAAAAAAATGGAGCATGAAAAAATCTGGACCATGCTCCATTTTCGTGCGGGTCTCCGCGGGCTTCTAATTGAAGCCTATGGAAGCCGTCCGCATCCGCAGGAGACCTAAAATAGGAATTTAAAAGAATTTACTCATCCGGAGCGGACCGGGAAGGTCTTCTATTCCTCACGGCCTGATCTTTCTTGCTTCAGCTCGGCAGATGTGCCCGGCGCATGCGCGTGGCACGTCGGCGACGTGCCGCTGGCGTGACGAGTCCATCCGCCGGCCGAAAAAGAAGATCCGTCTGTGAGGAAGAGAAGACCTTCCCGGTCCGCTCCGGATGGGTAAATTCTTTTAAATTCCTATTTTCAGCGCTCATGTCCGCGGGGCAGGAGGGACCTGCTGCAGATTCTCCATGTAGAATCCGTAGCGGGCCTGATTTTCCCCGTGGACATGAGGCCTTAAAGACCACATACGTTTTTAAGAAACTGCATACACTATTATAAACTGCATGTGTTTTTGATGCGTTTTTTAATTGTGTGGAAAGTCTGCAATTGTATACAGTATATAAAGAGAGATGTATATCAGCAACAGATAGATAGATATGAGAGAGAGAGAGATGAGAAAGAGATAGATATGAGAAAGAGATAGATATGAGAAAGAGATAGATATGAGAAAGAGAGATAGATGTGAGAAACAGAGATAGATGTGAGAAACAGAGATAGATGTGAGAAACAGAGATAGATGTGAGAAACGGAGAGATGGATAGATAGATAGATAGATAGATAGATAGATAGATAGATAGATAGATAGATAGATAGATAGATAGATAGATAGATAGATAGAGTAGTAGAGTGAGAGGTGAAGTGTGGGACGGAAGGTACATATCATGGAGACTACTAGCATCCGGGTTGTAAACCCAATCTGTTCCTCACTCCAGTACTGAGTTCCACCTGGCCCAGACAGGTGAGGTGTATAAATGGGTGCAGGTTGCAGTGTGAAGGGGGAGTTCAGAGCTGCCTGGTGTGAGAGACACAGACGCAAAGCAAGCTGAACTGGAGACACCACAACACACTGCAACTGAGGTTTGCTGGGCCTTTGCCACCCTGATTTAAGGACTTGTATGTTTTGCTTTGTTGGACTGTTGGCTTGAAGAAGGACGTTTTCTTCCTGTTTTCTGTTATCTGGAGATTACGAGTGCATTTATGTTATGTTCAGCCCGTAAATAAAGAAAAAAACGCGGACAATATTCTGGTTGTGGCCTCAAGTGTGTCCCCCTGCGTTGCTACAATAGATACATGCATACCCTGGCCGGACCACTTCTCTGTGTGAGGAGAGCAGCAGGGCAGGCAGATGTGGCCGCTGCACACTGTGTATGCAGGAGCAGCAGGGTGATGACATCATCACCCCGCTCCGCTCACTCAGTACGATGTCTGCATCCCTTTTCCTTTTTTCAGCTTTCTCTCAGGCTAGTCGCACTGCTGGCTGCGTGTTTCGTGCGGTGCGGCTGACAGTGCAACCAGCCGGTAATGCACTGAATGTGCATTTGTATATGGCAGAAGGTGGCCTCTGGGCTCCCTCAGCGCAGAGTCTTGGTCACCACTGTGACTCTTAACAGTATGCCGATGCTACAGACATTTCTAGATTCCATCACCTCTCCAGTGACATAATTTGCTTTTACCATAGATTAGAATGAAGTAATGTGACATCATCAGAATCGCTCACCTCTCCAGTAAGCTGGAAGAGTATCTCTAGGGTGACTCTTAATACACTTTCTGCCATCTTCTTTCTGTCTTCCTCCATCATTAATGAATCAATCATGTAGGGGCCTGAATGGAGAAAATATGAACAAATATAAAAACCACAAAAAACAGCAACATAAAAATACATTTACTGGTGATAATAATAGGAAACATTTAACCACATACGGACATGGCCTTTTATTCTGCTTTCGTTTTTTCCTCCCCCCCTTTTAAAAAAATTGTAACTCCTTTATTTATCCATCGACGTCGCTGTATGAGGGCTTGTTTTTTGCAGGACGAGTTGTAGTTTTCAATGCTTTTATTTAATGTACCATATAATGTACTGAAAAAACTGTAAAAAAAATCTAAGTGTAGTAAAAGGGAAAAAAAAAATGACATTCCAACATTTTTCGGTGCGTCTTGTTTCTACGGCAACAAAAATGACATGATAATTTAATCATATGGGTCAGTACAATTACTATGATACAAAACTTTTTTTTTTTTGGCCATACTAGTTTTATTGGTTTTCACATATTGTACATTTAATTTTTTAAAATTATTTTCTGCCGTCCTCTTCTGCGCCCAATAACATTTTTATTTTTTTCATAGTTGTGCGAGGGCTCATTTTTTGCAGGACATCCTGTAGTTTCTGTTGGTACTATTTTGTAATACATACGACTTTTTAATAGCTTTTTATTTCATTGTTTCTTGGAGACACGATGACCAAAAAAAAGCATTTCTGGTGTTATTTTTTTTTCTGATGACGTTCACCGTGCGGGGTAAATAAGGCATTAATTTGATAGATCAGACTTTTATGCAGCGATACCAAATATGTATTTTTAATTTATGATTTAGATTCCTTTATTATAAATATGGCAAAACGGTGGTGATTTAAACTTTAATTGCTTTTTTTTTCTACAATTAGTAAAACTTTATTGATCTTGTTTTTACTTTATCTTTAGTCCCCATAGGGGACATCAACCTGCCATAGCCTTACATCATACTGCGTTCGCCAGACAGTCTATCAGGCTATCCTATGGGGACAGCTTCATGGGCATTCTGCCATGACACCTGTACAGCTCCCTGCAATCTCACAATTGACAGCGGCATTTAAAGGGTTAGCAGCTTTAATCAGCTGGCTGTCAGAAACAGCCGGCACCCGGGAGATGGGAGATTGCCACACGATGTTCTGCCATACATACCCCAATGCTTAAGAACATAAATGTTTTCCCTGCAGCGGGAAGGAGTTATCCCATTACTTAAAATTACTTACAAACCCCTGTGTACTTCCTGGTTGCTGCTGACCAGGACATGTGACTGCTGCAGCCAATCACTGACTATAAAAGCTCACTGCTGTGGCCAGTGATTGGCTGCCACAGTCACATTTCCTGGTCAGCAGCAACCAAGGATGATAGAATGATAGTTAAGCACATTTTGGGAAAACCCCTTTGAGTAGATATTAAAGAGAACCTATTAGGAGTTTTATGAAGCCTGAAATACATGCAACAAAAAACCTCCCTTTTCCATCCTAAGGGTGCCGACCCACTAGCGATATTTTTTTTTGCGCTGTGAGAGCGAGTAAAAATACACGTCTTACTGCGCATAGAAAACTCTGCAATATCACTAAATGCTTTCAATGGGGCCGGCAGCAGCAACACCAGCCCCATTGAAAACATAATGAGTATTCGCAGACTTCTGCCACAGCTATGGCAGAGGTTTCCTTCATCTCGGCGGTCACTGTGGGGATGAAGGAGTCCTCTATCACAGCTGTGGCAGAAGTCCAGGATGCTATCCCATTGCTTTCAATGGGATCAGCGCTGCTGCGGCCCCATTGACAGCAGTGTTTTTTCAGGCGACCCCCGCAACAATAATTTTTGGGGAATGGCTTGAAAATAATCCCTAGCTGAAAATCAACTCTCTCTAAAAATCATCCTTGGCTGGTGAAAAAAAGAAAAACTATTTACTTACCTCTCCGCCGCTCTGGCGTGTCCTCCGGCTGGCTCCCCGGGACTGCTGTGAAGCCCATTCAGCAGGCAGGGATTTAAAAATCCCTGCCTACTGAATGGACTGTGCTAATTGGCTGAGCGCTCAGCCAATCACAGGCAGCGCACAGCCATTCATCAATGGGGAGCCAGACGGAGGACACGACTGAGCGGCAAAGAGGTGAGTATATAATTATATTTTTTTGCCAGCTAGTTTTTTTGTTACTCCCTAATAAAGCTTCCCTTTGAATGACAAATGGAAATTAAATATATTGCAGTCGTTGTTTCACAAGTGTCCTGCAACATGCATCCCCATATATCTACACACTACAATAATAATCATATCCCACTACACCTTCACTACACTAATATACTGATCACACTACACTAATATACTGATCCCACTACACCTACACTACACTAATATACTGATCACACTACACCTACACTACACTAATATACTGATCATACTACACCTACACTACACTAATATACTCATCACACTACACCTACACTACACTAATATACTGATCATACTACACCTACACTACACTAATATACTGATCCCACTACACCTACACTACACTAATGTACTGATCCCACTACACCTACAGTACACTAAAATACTGATCACAGTATACCTACACTACACTAATATACTGATCCCACTACACCTACACTACACTAATATACTGATCCCACTACACCTACACTACACTAATATACTAATCACAGTATACCTACACTACACTAATATACTGATCCCACTACACCTACACTACACTAATATACTGATCCCACTACACCTACACTACACTAATATACTGATCCCACTACACCTACACTACACTAATATACTGATCCCACTACACCTACACTACACTAATATACTGATCACAGCACACCTACACTACACTAATATACTGATCCCTCTACACCTACACTACACTAATGTACTGATCCCACTACACCTACACTACACTAATATACTGACCCCACTACACCTACACTACACTAATATACTGATCACACTACACCTACACTACACTTATATACTGATCCCACCACACCTACACCACACTTATATACTGATCCCACTACACCTACACTACACTTAAATACTGATCCCACTACACCTACACTACACTAATATACTGATCCCACTACACCTACACTACACTAATATACTGATTCCACTACACCTACACTACACTAATATACTGATTCCACTACACCTACACTACACTAATATACTGATTCCACTACACCTACACTACACTAATATACTGATCACAGTACACCTACACTACACTAATATACTGATCCCTCTACACCTACACTACACTAATGTACTGATCCCACTACACCTACACTACACTAATATACTGACCCCACTACACCTACACTACACTAATATACTGATCCCACTACACCTACACTACACTAATATACTAATCCCACTACACCTACACTACACTAATATACTGATCACACTACACCTACACTACACTTATATACTGATCCCACTACACCTACACCACACTAATATACTGATCACACTACACCTACACTACACTTATATACTGATCCCACTACACCTACACTACACTTATATACTGATCCCACTACACCTACACTACACTAATATACTGATCACACTACATCTACACCACACTAATATACTGATCACACTACACTAATATACTGATCACACTACACCTACACTACACTAATATACTGATCACACTACACCTACACTACACTAATATACTGATCACACTACACCTACACTACACTAATATACTGATCACACTACACCTACACTACACTAATATACTGATCCCACTATACCTACACTACACTAATATACTGATCCCACTACACCTACACTACACTAATACACTGATCCCACTACACCTACATGACACTAATATACTGATCCCACTACACCTACACTACACTAATATACTGATCCCACTACACCTACACTACACTAATATACTGATCATACTACACCTACACTACACTAATATACTGATCACAGTACACCTACACTACACTAATATACTGATCCCTCTACACCTACACTACACTAATATACTGACCCCACTACACCTACACTACACTAATATACTGATCACACTACACCTACACTACACTTATATACTGATCCCACTACACCTACACCACACTAATATACTGATCACACTACACCTACACTACACTTATATACTGATCCCACTACACCTACACTACACTTATATACTGATCCCACTACACCTACACTACACTAATATACTGATCCCTCTACACCTACACTACACTAATATACTGATCCCACTACACCTACAATACACTAATATACTGATCCCACTACACCTACACTACACTAATATACTGATCACAGTACACCTACACTACACTAATATACTGATCCCTCTACACCTACACTACACTAATATACTGATCCCTCTACACCTACACTACACTAATGTACTGATCCCACTACACCTACACTACACTAATATACTGACCCCACTACACCTACACTACACTAATATACTGATCACACTACACCTACACTACACTAATATCCTGATCCCACTACACCTACACTATACTAATATACTTATCCCTCTACACCTACACTACACTAATGTACTGATCCCACTACACCTACACTACACTAATATACTGATCCCACTACACCTACACTACGCTAATATACTGATCCCACTACACCTACACTACGCTAATATACTGATCCCACTACACCTACACTACGCTAATATACTGATCCCACTACACCTACACTACGCTAATATACTGATCCCACTACACCTACACTACACTAATATACTGATCCCACTACACCTACACTACACTAATATACTGATCCCACTACACCTACACTACACTAATATACTGATCACAGTACACCTACACTACACTAATATACTGATCACAGTACACCTACACTACACTAATATACTGATCACACTACACCTACACTACACTAATGTACTGATCCCACTACACCTACACTACACTAATATACTGATCACACTACACCTACACTACACTAATATACTGATCACAGTACACCTACACTACACTAATATACTGATCCCTCTACACCTACACTACACTAATGTACTGATCCCACTACACCTACACTACACTAATATACTGATCCCACTACACCTACACCACACTAATATACTGATCACACTACACCTACACTACACTTATATACTGATCCCACTACACCTACACTACACTTATATACTGATCCCACTACACCTACACTACACTAATATACTGATCCCACTACACCTACACTACACTAATATACTGATCCCACTACACCTACACTACACTAATATACTGATCCCACTACACCTACACTACACTAATATACTGATCCCTCTACACCTACACTACACTAATGTACTGATCCCACTACACCTACACTACACTAATGTACTGATCCCACTACACCTACACTACACTAATGTATTGACCCCACTACACCTACACTACACTAATATACTGATCACACTACACCTACACTACACTAATATACTGATCCCACTACACCTACACTACACTAATACACTGATCCCACTACACCTACACTACACTAATACACTGATCCCACTACACCTACACTACACTAATATACTGATCACACTGCACCTACACTACACTTATATACTGATCCCACTACACCTACACTACACTAATATACTGATCACACTACACTAATATACTGATCCCACTACACCTACACTACACGAATATACTGATCCCACTACACCTACACTACACTAATATACTGATCCCACTACACCTACACCACACTTATATACTGATCCCACTACACCTACACCACACTAATATACTGATCACACTACACCTACACTAAACTTATATACTGATCCCACTACACCTACACTACACTAATATACTGATCACACTACACCTACAGTACACTTATATACTGATCCCACTACATCTACACCACACTAATATACTGATCACACTACACCTACACTACACTAATATACTGATCACACTACACCTACAGTACACTTATATACTGATCCCACTACATCTACACCACAATAATATACTGATCACACTACACTAATATACTGATCACACTACACCTACACTACACTTATATATTGATCCCACTACACCTACACCACACTAATATACTGATCCCACTACACCTACACTACACTAATATACTGATCCCACTACACGTACACTACACTAATATACTGATCCCACTACACCAACACAACACTAATATACTGATCACAGTACACCTACACTACACTTATATACTGATCACACTACACGTACACTACACTAATATACTGATCACACTACACCTACACTACACTAATATACTCATCACACTACACTAATATACTGATCCCACTACACCTACACTACACTAATATACTAATCCCACTACACCTACACTACACTAATATACTGATCCCACTACACCTACACTACACTAATATACTGATCCCACTACACCTACACTACACTAATATACTGATCCCACTACACCTACACTCCACTAATATACTGATCCCACTACACCTACACTACACTAATATACTGATCCCACTACACCTACACCCTAGCCTACCATCAAGACGATGGGAACTACCTTATGTCATGCTCTGACCTCTTGAGCTCTCTATCTTTCTGTAGGGATTGCAGTCTATGCACTAATCTTGAGTATACGGGTGGGAGAAAAAGAAAAAAGAAAGGAGGGTGTAGGGGGAAAAATATTCCTCTGAGTTTAGGGAGGATTGACTCCTGGTCCTGCCACGCTAATTTTCTCATTGCGTGTATATGCATGAGTGGTTAGGGACTCTAGGACTTTGAACCTCCTTCACTTAACTATATGAATTTGGATCTGTTAGAGGTATTATTACCTCCAGACCAAACTCCATACCCAGGAATCTCATGCATGAAGTACTCTCTATCCCTACTCTCACTGAAAAGAGATCCTATTGACCATAACATCTGGCATAGGATAATTGAAAGTGAGATTGATAGAGAAGAAGGGTTTAATATTTGAAATAAATAACCTCGCACCTACAACCTTTATCTATCTCTATATCGAGGTCAAACCCTACTAGCTCTAATCGAACGCTAAGAGCTCACTCCCTGATTGAGGATTATACACTTTAGTGATACTCTAACTATTTACCATCATAACTCTTGAAACACTATTATTACAACTCTCTAAGTACCAAGTCTCCTGAGGATCCACGTATACTCAGTGGTGAAACGCGTAGAGTAGGAGTACTGTCCACAATGAGTAAAAATATCGACAATCAACATCTCTGACACACTGCCTATTTGAGCCGTTTACAACTTCTCAGCTCACTAGGCAGTAAGTTTCGACAGAGATAATTATTTTTCCAGGTTGAATATTATTTTCTTGCAACCTGAGAGTTTCTGTTCAAACATTGTCGCTATGAGTAGGAGTACTGTTCATAATGAGTAAAAATATCGACTAAAATCAAAATCTTTGACACCCTGCCTCTTTGAGCTGTTAATAACTTCTCAGCCCACTAGGCAGGAAATTTTGACAGAGATATTTACTTCTTCGGGTTGAATATCACCTCTTCGCAACCTGAGAATTTCTGTTCAAATACTGTCATTACATTAATAAAACTACAGATATCCAATTGGGGGCTTGTTTTTTGGAAATTCCACGAACAGCTCCTTTGTAGTTTGTATTCCGAACTGATGTGCGACATCAAGAAATACGGAGTATCAGAAGAAACACCAAGTTGTATTATTGAAACCCACCAACCCATTTCCAATTAATTATTAGGTGGGCTAACGTTTCTCCTTACAACTTGGAATTTGTGTTGTGTCTTTCGTTGTGCCCAATTGTGTGGTTTTTTTAAAATAAAATTTAATAAAATTTATTATTTTAACCTATTACACTAATATACTGATCCCACTACACCTACACTACACTAAAATACTAATCCCACTACACCTACACGACACTAATATACTGATCCCACTACACCTACACTAATATACTGATCCCACTACACTAATATACTGATCGCACTACACCTACACGACACTAATATACTGATCGCACTACACCTACACGACACTAATATACTGATCGCACTACACCTACACGACACTAATATACTGATCGCACTACACCTACACGACACTAATATACTGATCCCACTACACCTACACGACACTAATATACTGATCCCACTACACCTACACGACACTAATATACTGATCCCACTACACCTACACGACACTAATATACTGATCCCACTACACCTACACGACACTAATATACTGATCCCACTACACTTACACGACACTAATATACTGATCCCACTACACCTACACAACACTAATATACTGATCCCACTACACCTACACGACACTAATATACTGATCCCACTACACCTACACGACACTAATATACTGATCCCACTACACCTACACGACACTAATATACTGATCCCACTACACTTACACGACACTAATATACTGATCCCACTACACCTACACTACACTAATATACTGATCCCACTACACCTACACTACACTAATATACTGATCCCACTATACCTACACTACACTAATATACTGATCCCACTACACCTACACTACACTAATATACTGATCCCACTACACCTACACTACACTAATGTACTGATCCCACTACACCTACACTACACTAATATACTGATCCCACTACACCTACACTACACTAATATACTGATCACAGATACACCTACGCTACACTAATGTACTGATCACAATATACCAACACTACACTAATATACTGATCCCACTACACCTACACTACACTAATATACTGATCCCACACCTAAACTACACTAATATACTGATCCCACTACACCTACACTACACTAATATACTGATCCCTCTACACCTACACTACACTAATATACTGATCCCTCTACACCTACACTAATGTACTGATCCCACTACACCTACACTACACTAATGTACTGATCCCACTACACCTACACAACACTAATGTACTGATCCCACTACACCTACACTACACTAATATACTGATCGCACTACACCTACACTACACTAATATACTGATCCCACTACACCTACACTACACTAATATACTGATCCCACTACACCTACACTACACTAATATACTGATCCCACTACACCTACACTACACTAATATACTGATCCCACTACACCTACACTACACTAATATACTGATCCCACTACACCTACACTACACTAATATACTGATCACACTATACCTACACTACACTAATATACTGATCACACTATACCTACACTACACTAATATACTGATCACACTACACCTATACCACACTAATATACTGATCACATTACACCTACACTACACTAATATACTGATCCTACGACACCTACACTACACTAATATACTGATCCCACTACACCTACACTACACTAATATACTGATCACACTACACCTACACTACACTAATATACTAATCCCACTACATCTACACTACACTAATATACTGATCACAGTACTCCTACACTACACTAATATACTGATCCCACTACACCTACACTACACTAATATACTGATCCCACTACACCTACACTACACTAATATACTGATCCCACTACACCTACACTACACTAATATACTGATCCCACTACACCTACACTAATATACTGATCCCACTACACTAATATACTGATCGCACTACACCTACACGACACTAATATACTGATCGCACTACACCTACACGACACTAATATACTGATCGCACTACACCTACACGACACTAATATACTGATCCCACTACACCTACACGACACTAATATACTGATCCCACTACACCTACACGACACTAATATACTGATCCCACTACACTTACACGACACTAATATACTGATCCCACTACACTTACACGACACTAATATACTGATCCCACTACACCTACACGACACTACTATACTGATCCCACTACACCTACACGACACTAATATACTGATCCCACTACACCTACACGACACTAATGTACTGATCCCACTACACCTACACGACACTAATATACTGATCCCACTACACCTACACTACACTAATATACTGATCACACTACACCTACACTACACTAATGTACTGATCCCACTACACCTACAGTACACTAAAATACTGATCACACTATACCTACACTACACTAATATACTGATCACAGTACACCTACACTACACTAATATACTGATCCCTCTACACCTACACTACACTAATGTACTGATCCCACTACACCTACACTACACTAATATACTTACCCCACTACACCTACACTACACTAATATACTGATCACACTACACTTATATATTGATCCCACTACACCTACACTACACTTATATACTGATCCCATTACACCTACACTACACTAATATACTGATCACACTACATCTACACCACACTAATATACTGATCACACTACACTAATATACTGATCACACTACACCTACACTACACTTATATATTGATCCCACTACACCTACACTACACTTATATACTGACCCCACTACACCTACACTACACTAATATACTGATCACACTACACCTACACTACACTTATATACTGATCCCACTACACCTACACTACACTAATATACTGATCCCACTACACCTACACTACACTAATATACTGATCCCACTACACCTACACTACACTAATATACTGATCCCACTACACCTACACTACACTAATATACTGATCCCACTACACCTACACTACACTAATATACTGATCCCACTACACCTACACTACACTAATATACTGATCCCACTACACCTACACTAATATACTGATCCCACTACACTAATATACTGATCGCACTACACCTACACGACACTAATATACTGATCGCACTACACCTACACGACACTAATATACTGATCCCACTACACCTACACGACACTAATATACTGATCACACTACACCTACACTACACTTATATACTGATCCCACTACACCTACACTACACTAATATACTGATCCCACTACACCTACACTACACTAATATACTGATCCCACTACACCTACACTACACTAATATACTGATCCCACTACACCTACACTACACTAATATACTGATCCCACTACACCTACACTACACTAATATACTGATCCCACTACACCTACACTACACTAATGTACTGATCCCACTACACCTACACTACACTAATATACTGATCCCACTACACCTACACTACACTAATATACTGATCACACTACACCTACACTACACTTATATATTGATCCCACTACACCTACACCACACTAATATACTGATCACACTACACCTACACTACACTTATATACTGATCCCACTACACCTACACTACACTAATATACTGATCCCAGTACACCTACACTACACTAATATACTGATCCCACTACACCTACACTACACTAATATACTGATCCCACTACACCTACACTACACTAATATACTGATCCCACTACACCTACACTACACTAATATACTGATCACAGCACACCTACACTACACTAATATACTGATCCCTCTACACCTACACTACACTAATGTACTGATCCCACTACACCTACACTACACTAATATACTGACCCCACTACACCTACACTACACTAATATACTGATCACACTACACCTACACTACACTAATATACTGATCACAGCACACCTACACTACACTAATATACTGATCCCTCTACACCTACACTACACTAATGTACTGATCCCACTACACCTACACTACACTAATATACTGACCCCACTACACCTACACTACACTAATATACTGATCACACTACACCTACACTACACTTATATACTGATCCCACCACACCTACACCACACTTATATACTGATCCCACTACACCTACACTACACTTATATACTGATCCCACTACACCTACACTACACTAATATACTGATCCCACTACACCTACACTACACTAATATACTGATCCCACTACACCTACACTACACTAATATACTGATTCCTCTACACCTACACTACACTTATATACTGATCCCACTACACCTACACCACACTAATATACTGATCACACTACACCTACACTACACTTATATACTGTTCCCACTACACCTACACTACACTAATATACTGATCACACTACATCTACACCACACTAATATACTGATCCCACTACACTAATATACTGATCACACTACACCTACACTACACTAATATACTGATCACACTACACCTTCACTACACTTAAATACTGATCCCACTACACCTACACCACACTAATATACTGATCCCACTACACCTACACTACACTAATATACTGATCCCACTACACCTACACTACACTAATATACTGATCCCACTACACCTACACTACACTAATATACTGATCCCTCTACACCTACACTACACTTATATACTGATCCCACTACACCTACACCACACTTATATACTGATCCCACTACACCTACACTACACTAATATACTGATCACACTACATCTACACCACACTAATATACTGATCCCACTACACTAATATACTGATCACACTACACCTACACTACACTAATATACTGATCACACTACACCTTCACTACACTTAAATACTGATCCCACTACACCTACACCACACTAATATACTGATCCCACTACACCTACACTACACTAATATACTGATCCCACTACACCTACACTACACTAATATACTGATCCCACTACACCTACACTACACTAATATACTAATCCCACTACACCTACACTACACTAATATACTGATCCCACTACACCTACACTACACTAAAATACTAATCCCACTACACCTACACCCTAGCCTACCATCAAGGCGATGGGAACTACCTTATGTCATGCTCTGACCTCTTGAGCTCTCTATCTTTCTGTAGGGATTGCAGTCTATGCACTAATCTTGAGTATACGGGTGGGAGAAAAAGAAAAAAGAAAGGAGGGTGTAGGGGGAAAAATATTCCTCTGAGTTTAGGGAGGATTGACTCCTGGTCCTGCCACGCTAATTTTCTCATTGCGTGTATATGCATGAGTGGTTAGGGACTCTAGGACTTTGAACCTCCTTCACTTAACTATATGAATTTGGATCTGTTAGAGGTATTATTACCTCCAGACCAAACTCCATACCCAGGAATCTCATGCATGAAGTACTCTCTATCCCTACTCTCACTGAAAAGAGATCCTATTGACCATAACATCTGGCATAGGATAATTGAAAGTGAGATTGATAGAGAAGAAGGGTTTAATATTTGAAATAAATAACCTCGCACCTACAACCTTTATCTATCTCTATATCGAGGTCAAACCCTACTAGCTCTAATCGAACGCTAAGAGCTCACTCCCTGATTGAGGATTATACACTTTAGTGATACTCTAACTATTTACCATCATAACTCTTGAAACACTATTATTACAACTCTCTAAGTACCAAGTCTCCTGAGGATCCACGTATACTCAGTGGTGAAACGCGTAGAGTAGGAGTACTGTCCACAATGAGTAAAAATATCGACAATCAACATCTCTGACACACTGCCTATTTGAGCCGTTTACAACTTCTCAGCTCACTAGGCAGTAAGTTTCGACAGAGATAATTATTTTTCCAGGTTGAATATTATTTTCTTGCAACCTGAGAGTTTCTGTTCAAACATTGTCGCTATGAGTAGGAGTACTGTTCATAATGAGTAAAAATATCGACTAAAATCAAAATCTTTGACACCCTGCCTCTTTGAGCTGTTAATAACTTCTCAGCCCACTAGGCAGGAAATTTTGACAGAGATATTTACTTCTTCGGGTTGAATATCACCTCTTCGCAACCTGAGAATTTCTGTTCAAATACTGTCATTACATTAATAAAACTACAGATATCCAATTGGGGGCTTGTTTTTTGGAAATTCCACGAACAGCTCCTTTGTAGTTTGTATTCCGAACTGATGTGCGACATCAAGAAATACGGAGTATCAGAAGAAACACCAAGTTGTATTATTGAAACCCACCAACCCATTTCCAATTAATTATTAGGTGGGCTAACGTTTCTCCTTACAACTTGGAATTTGTGTTGTGTCTTTCGTTGTGCCCAATTGTGTGGTTTTTTAAAAATAAAATTTAATAAAATTTATTATTTTAACCTATTACACTAATATACTGATCCCACTACACCTACACTACACTAAAATACTAATCCCACTACACCTACACGACACTAATATACTGATCCCACTACACCTACACTAATATACTGATCCCACTACACTAATATACTGATCGCACTACACCTACACGACACTAATATACTGATCGCACTACACCTACACGACACTAATATACTGATCGCACTACACCTACACGACACTAATATACTGATCGCACTACACCTACACGACACTAATATACTGATCGCACTACACCTACACGACACTAATATACTGATCCCACTACACCTACACGACACTAATATACTGATCCCACTACACCTACACGACACTAATATACTGATCCCACTACACCTACACGACACTAATATACTGATCCCACTACACTTACACGACACTAATATACTGATCCCACTACACCTACACAACACTAATATACTGATCCCACTACACCTACACGACACTAATATACTGATCCCACTACACCTACACGACACTAATATACTGATCCCACTACACCTACACGACACTAATATACTGATCCCACTACACTTACACGACACTAATATACTGATCCCACTACACCTACACTACACTAATATACTGATCCCACTACACCTACACTACACTAATATACTGATCCCACTACACCTACACTACACTAATATACTGATCCCACTACACCTACACTACACTAATATACTGATCCCACTACACCTACACTACACTAATGTACTGATCCCACTACACCTACACTACACTAATATACTGATCCCACTACACCTACACTACACTAATATACTGATCACAGATACACCTACGCTACACTAATGTACTGATCACAATATACCAACACTACACTAATATACTGATCCCACTACACCTACACTACACTAATATACTGATCCCACACCTAAACTACACTAATATACTGATCCCACTACACCTACACTACACTAATATACTGATCCCTCTACACCTACACTAATGTACTGATCCCACTACACCTACACTACACTAATGTACTGATCCCACTACACCTACACAACACTAATGTACTGATCCCACTACACCTACACTACACTAATATACTGATCGCACTACACCTACACTACACTAATATACTGATCCCACTACACCTACACTACACTAATATACTGATCCCACTACACCTACACTACACTAATATACTGATCCCACTACACCTACACTACACTAATATACTGATCCCACTACACCTACACTACACTAATATACTGATCACACTATACCTACACTACACTAATATACTGATCACACTATACCTACACTACACTAATATACTGATCACACTACACCTATACCACACTAATATACTGATCACATTACACCTACACTACACTAATATACTGATCCTACGACACCTACACTACACTAATATACTGATCCCACTACACCTACACTACACTAATATACTGATCACACTACACCTACACTACACTAATATACTAATCCCACTACATCTACACTACACTAATATACTGATCACAGTACTCCTACACTACACTAATATACTGATCCCACTACACCTACACTACACTAATATACTGATCCCACTACACCTACACTACACTAATATACTGATCCCACTACACCTACACTACACTAATATACCTATCCCACTACACCTACACTAATATACTGATCCCACTACACTAATATACTGATCGCACTACACCTACACGACACTAATATACTGATCGCACTACACCTACACGACACTAATATACTGATCGCACTACACCTACACGACACTAATATACTGATCCCACTACACCTACACGACACTAATTTACTGATCCCACTACACCTACACGACACTAATATACTGATTCCACTACACTTACACGACACTAATATACTGATCCCACTACACCTACACGACACAAATATACTGATCCCACTACACCTACACGACACTAATATACTGATCGCACTACACCTACACGACACTAATATACTGATCGCACTACACCTACACGACACTAATATACTGATCCCACTACACCTACACGACACTAATATACTGATCCCACTACACCTACACGACACTAATATACTGATCCCACTACACTTACACGACACTAATATACTGATCCCACTACACCTACACGACACTAATATACTGATCCCACTACACCTACACGACACTAATATACTGATCCCACTACACCTACACGACACTAATGTACTGATCCCACTACACCTACACGACACTAATATACTGATCCCACTACACCTACACTACACTAATATACTGATCCCACTACACCTACACTACACTAATGTACTGATCCCACTACACCTACAGTACACTAAAATACTGATCACACTATACCTACACTACACTAATATACTGATCACAGTACACCTACACTACACTAATATACTGATCCCTCTACACCTACACTACACTAATGTACTGATCCCACTACACCTACACGACACTAATATACTGATCCCACTACACCTACACTACACTAATATACTGATCCCACTACACCTACACTACACTAATATACTAATCCCACTACATCTACACTACACTAATGTACTGATCCCACTACACCTACACTACACTAATATACTGATCCCACTACACCTACACTACACTAATATACTGATCCCACTACACCTACACTACACTAATATACTGATCACACTATAACTACACTACACTAATATACTGATCACACTACACCTATACCACACTAATATACTGATCACATTACACCTACACTACACTAATATACTGATCCTACGACACCTACACTACACTAATATACTGATCCCACTACACCTACACTACACTAATATACTGATCACACTACACCTACACTACACTAATATACTAATCCCACTACATCTACACTACACTAATATACTGATCACACTACACCTACACTACACTAATATACTGATCCCACTACACCTACACTAATAAACTAATCACACTACACCTTCACTACACTAATATACTGATCCCACTACACCTACACTAATATACTGATCACATTACACCTACACTACACTAATATACTGATCCCACTACACCTACACTACACTAATATACTGATCCCACTACACCTACACTACAATAATATACTGATCCCACTACACCTACACTAATATACTGATCCCACTACACCTACACTAATATACTGATCACACTACAGCTACACTACACTAATATACTGATCCCACTACACCTACACTAACATACTGATCCCACTACACCTACACTACACTAATATACTGATCCTACTACACCTACACTAATATACTGATCCCACTACACCTACACTAATATACTGATCACACTACACCTACACTACACTAATATACTGATCACACTATACCTACACTACACGAATATACTGATCACACTACACCTACACTACACGAATATACTGATCACATTACACCTACACTACACTAATATACTGATCACACTGCACCTACACTCCACTAATATACTGATCCCACTACACCTACACTCCACTAATATACTGATCCCACTACACCTACACTACACTAATATACTGATCCTACGACACCTACACTACACTAATATACTGATCCCACTACACCTACACTACACTAATATACTGATCCCACTACACCTACACTACACTAATATACTGATCCCACTACACCTACACTACACTAATATACTGATCACACTACACCTTCACTACACAAATATACTGATCACACTACACCTTCACTACACAAATATACTGATCCTACTACACCTACACTACACTAATATACTGATCACACTACACCTACACCACACTAATATACTGATCACATTACACCTACACTACACTAATATACTGATCACACTACACCTACACTACACTAATATACTGATCACATTACATCTACACTACACTAATATACTGATCCCACTACACCTACACTACACTAATATACTGATCACACTACACCTACACTACACTAATATACTGATCACACTACACCTACACTACACTAATATACTGATCACACTACACCTACACTACACTAATATACTGATCCTACGACACCTACACTACACTAATATACTGATCCTACGACACCTACACTACACTAATATACTGATCACACTACACCTACACTACACTAATATACTGATCACACTACACCTACACTACACTAATATACTGATCACACTACACCTACGCTACACTAATATACTGATCCCACTACACCTACACTACGCTAATATACTGATCCTACGACACCTACACTACACTAATATACTGATCACACTACACCTACACTACACTTATATACTGATCCCACTACACCTACACTACACTAATATACTGATCCCACTACACCTACACTACAGTAATATACTGATCACACTACACCTACACTACACTAATATACTGATCCCACTACACCTACACTACACTAATATACTGATCGCACTACACCTACATGACACTAATATACTGATCGCACTACACCTACACGACACTAATATACTGATCCCACTACACCTACACTACACTAATGTACTGATCCCACTACACCTACACTACACTAATACACTGATCCCACTACACCTACACTACACTAATATACTGATCCCACTACACCTACACTACACTAATATACTGATCCCACTACACCTACACTACACTAATATACTGATCACAGATACACCTACACTACACTAATGTACTGATCACAATATACCTACACTACACTAATATACTGATCCCACTACACCTACACTACACTAATATACTGATCCCACACCTACACTACACTAATATACTGATCCCACTACACCTACACTACACTAATATACTGATCCCTCTACACCTACACTAATGTACTGATCCCACTACACCTAAACAACACTAATGTACTGATCCCACTACACCTACACTACACTAATATACTGATCCCACTACACCTACACTACACTAATATACTGATCCCACTACACCTACACTACACTAATATACTGATCCCACTACACCTACACTACACTAATATACTGATCCCACTACACCTACACTACACTAATATACTGATCCCACTACACCTACACTACACTAATATACTGATCACACTATACCTACACTACACTAATATACTGATCACACTATACCTACACTACACTAATATACTGATCACACTACACCTATACCACACTAATATACTGATCACATTACACCTACACTACACTAATATACTGATCTTACGACACCTACACTACACTAATATACTGATCCCACTACACCTACACTACACTAATATACTGATCACACTACACCTACACTACACTAATATACTAATCCCACTACATCTACACTACACTAATATACTGATCACACTACACCTACACTACACTAATATACTGATCACAGTACACCTACACTACACTAATATACTGATCCCACTACACCTACACTACACTAATATACTGATCCCACCACACCTACACTACACTAATATACTGATCCCACTACACCTACACTACACTAATATACTGATCCCACTACACCTACACTACACTAATATACTGATCACATTACACCTACACTACACTAATATACTGATCCTACGACACCTACACTACACTAATATACTGATCCCACTACACCTACACTACACTAATATACTGATCACACTACACCTACACTACACTAATATACTAATCCCACTACACCTACACTACACTAATATACTAATCCCACTACATCTACACTACACTAATATACTGATCACACTACACCTACACTACACTAATATACTGATCCCACTACACCTACACTAAACTAATATACTGATCCCACAACAACTACACTAATATACTGATCACACTACACCTTCACTACACTAATATACTGATCCCACTACACCTACACTAATATATTGATCACATTACACCTACACTAATATACTGATCACATTACACCTACACTACACTAATATACTGATCACACTACACCTACACTACACTAATATACTGATCCCACTACACCTACACTACAATAATATACTGATCCCACTACACCTACACTAATATACTGATCCCACTACACCTACACTAATATACTGATCACACTACAGCTACACTACACTAATATACTGATCCCACTACACCTACACTAACATACTGATCCCACTACACCTACACTACACTAATATACTGATCCCACTACACCTACACTAATATACTGATCCCACTACACCTACACTAATATACTGATCACACTACACCTACACTACACTAATATACTGATCACACTATACCTACACTACACGAATATACTGATCACACTACACCTACACTACACGAATATACTGATCAGATTACACCTACACTACACTAATATACTGATCACACTGCACCTACACTCCACTAATATACTGATCCCACTACACCTACACTCCACTAATATACTGATCCCACTACACCTACACTACACTAATATACTGATCCTACGACACCTACACTACACTAATATACTGATCCCACTACACCTACACTACACTAATATACTGATCACACTACACCTTCACTACACAAATATACTGATCACACTACACCTTCACTACACAAATATACTGATCCTACTACACCTACACTACACTAATATACTGATCACACTACACCTACACTACACTAATATACGGATCACACTACACCTACACCACACTAATATACTGATCACATTACACCTACACTACACTAATATACTGATCACACTACACCTACACTACACTTATATACTGATCCCACTACACCTACACTACACTTATATACTGATCCCACTACACCTACACTACACTAATATACTGATCCCACTACACCTACACTACACTAATATACTGATCCCACTACACCTACACTACACTAATATACTGATTCCTCTACACCTACACTACACTTATATACTGATCCCACTACACCTACACCACACTAATATACTGATCACACTACACCTACACTACACTTATATACTGTTCCCACTACACCTACACTACACTAATATACTGATCACACTACATCTACACCACACTAATATACTGATCCCACTACACTAATATACTGATCACACTACACCTACACTACACTAATATACTGATCACACTACACCTTCACTACACTTAAATACTGATCCCACTACACCTACACCACACTAATATACTGATCCCACTACACCTACACTACACTAATATACTGATCCCACTACACCTACACTACACTAATATACTGATCCCACTACACCTACACTACACTAATATACTGATCCCTCTACACCTACACTACACTTATATACTGATCCCACTACACCTACACCACACTAATATACTGATCACACTACACCTACACTACACTTATATACTGTTCCCACTACACCTACACTACACTTATATACTGATCCCACTACACCTACACTACACTAATATACTGATCACACTACATCTACACCACACTAATATACTGATCCCACTACACTAATATACTGATCACACTACACCTACACTACACTAATATACTGATCACACTACACCTTCACTACACTTAAATACTGATCCCACTACACCTACACCACACTAATATACTGATCCCACTACACCTACACTACACTAATATACTGATCCCACTACACCTACACTACACTAATATACTGATCCCACTACACCTACACTACACTAATATACTAATCCCACTACACCTACACTACACTAATATACTGATCCCACTACACCTACACTACACTAAAATACTAATCCCACTACACCTACACCCTAGCCTACCATCAAGGCGATGGGAACTACCTTATGTCATGCTCTGACCTCTTGAGCTCTCTATCTTTCTGTAGGGATTGCAGTCTATGCACTAATCTTGAGTATACGGGTGGGAGAAAAAGAAAAAAGAAAGGAGGGTGTAGGGGGAAAAATATTCCTCTGAGTTTAGGGAGGATTGACTCCTGGTCCTGCCACGCTAATTTTCTCATTGCGTGTATATGCATGAGTGGTTAGGGACTCTAGGACTTTGAACCTCCTTCACTTAACTATATGAATTTGGATCTGTTAGAGGTATTATTACCTCCAGACCAAACTCCATACCCAGGAATCTCATGCATGAAGTACTCTCTATCCCTACTCTCACTGAAAAGAGATCCTATTGACCATAACATCTGGCATAGGATAATTGAAAGTGAGATTGATAGAGAAGAAGGGTTTAATATTTGAAATAAATAACCTCGCACCTACAACCTTTATCTATCTCTATATCGAGGTCAAACCCTACTAGCTCTAATCGAACGCTAAGAGCTCACTCCCTGATTGAGGATTATACACTTTAGTGATACTCTAACTATTTACCATCATAACTCTTGAAACACTATTATTACAACTCTCTAAGTACCAAGTCTCCTGAGGATCCACGTATACTCAGTGGTGAAACGCGTAGAGTAGGAGTACTGTCCACAATGAGTAAAAATATCGACAATCAACATCTCTGACACACTGCCTATTTGAGCCGTTTACAACTTCTCAGCTCACTAGGCAGTAAGTTTCGACAGAGATAATTATTTTTCCAGGTTGAATATTATTTTCTTGCAACCTGAGAGTTTCTGTTCAAACATTGTCGCTATGAGTAGGAGTACTGTTCATAATGAGTAAAAATATCGACTAAAATCAAAATCTTTGACACCCTGCCTCTTTGAGCTGTTAATAACTTCTCAGCCCACTAGGCAGGAAATTTTGACAGAGATATTTACTTCTTCGGGTTGAATATCACCTCTTCGCAACCTGAGAATTTCTGTTCAAATACTGTCATTACATTAATAAAACTACAGATATCCAATTGGGGGCTTGTTTTTTGGAAATTCCACGAACAGCTCCTTTGTAGTTTGTATTCCGAACTGATGTGCGACATCAAGAAATACGGAGTATCAGAAGAAACACCAAGTTGTATTATTGAAACCCACCAACCCATTTCCAATTAATTATTAGGTGGGCTAACGTTTCTCCTTACAACTTGGAATTTGTGTTGTGTCTTTCGTTGTGCCCAATTGTGTGGTTTTTTAAAAATAAAATTTAATAAAATTTATTATTTTAACCTATTACACTAATATACTGATCCCACTACACCTACACTACACTAAAATACTAATCCCACTACACCTACACGACACTAATATACTGATCCCACTACACCTACACTAATATACTGATCCCACTACACTAATATACTGATCGCACTACACCTACACGACACTAATATACTGATCGCACTACACCTACACGACACTAATATACTGATCGCACTACACCTACACGACACTAATATACTGATCGCACTACACCTACACGACACTAATATACTGATCGCACTACACCTACACGACACTAATATACTGATCCCACTACACCTACACGACACTAATATACTGATCCCACTACACCTACACGACACTAATATACTGATCCCACTACACCTACACGACACTAATATACTGATCCCACTACACTTACACGACACTAATATACTGATCCCACTACACCTACACAACACTAATATACTGATCCCACTACACCTACACGACACTAATATACTGATCCCACTACACCTACACGACACTAATATACTGATCCCACTACACCTACACGACACTAATATACTGATCCCACTACACTTACACGACACTAATATACTGATCCCACTACACCTACACTACACTAATATACTGATCCCACTACACCTACACTACACTAATATACTGATCCCACTACACCTACACTACACTAATATACTGATCCCACTACACCTACACTACACTAATATACTGATCCCACTACACCTACACTACACTAATGTACTGATCCCACTACACCTACACTACACTAATATACTGATCCCACTACACCTACACTACACTAATATACTGATCACAGATACACCTACGCTACACTAATGTACTGATCACAATATACCAACACTACACTAATATACTGATCCCACTACACCTACACTACACTAATATACTGATCCCACACCTAAACTACACTAATATACTGATCCCACTACACCTACACTACACTAATATACTGATCCCTCTACACCTACACTAATGTACTGATCCCACTACACCTACACTACACTAATGTACTGATCCCACTACACCTACACAACACTAATGTACTGATCCCACTACACCTACACTACACTAATATACTGATCGCACTACACCTACACTACACTAATATACTGATCCCACTACACCTACACTACACTAATATACTGATCCCACTACACCTACACTACACTAATATACTGATCCCACTACACCTACACTACACTAATATACTGATCCCACTACACCTACACTACACTAATATACTGATCACACTATACCTACACTACACTAATATACTGATCACACTATACCTACACTACACTAATATACTGATCACACTATACCTACACTACACTAATATACTGATCACACTACACCTATACCACACTAATATACTGATCACATTACACCTACACTACACTAATATACTGATCCTACGACACCTACACTACACTAATATACTGATCCCACTACACCTACACTACACTAATATACTGATCACACTACACCTACACTACACTAATATACTAATCCCACTACATCTACACTACACTAATATACTGATCACAGTACTCCTACACTACACTAATATACTGATCCCACTACACCTACACTACACTAATATACTGATCCCACTACACCTACACTACACTAATATACTGATCCCACTACACCTACACTACACTAATATACCTATCCCACTACACCTACACTAATATACTGATCCCACTACACTAATATACTGATCGCACTACACCTACACGACACTAATATACTGATCGCACTACACCTACACGACACTAATATACTGATCGCACTACACCTACACGACACTAATATACTGATCCCACTACACCTACACGACACTAATATACTGATCCCACTACACCTACACGACACTAATATACTGATCCCACTACACTTACACGACACTAATATACTGATCCCACTACACCTACACGACACTAATATACTGATCCCACTACACCTACACGACACTAATATACTGATCGCACTACACCTACACGACACTAATATACTGATCGCACTACACCTACACGACACTAATATACTGATCCCACTACACCTACACGACACTAATATACTGATCCCACTACACCTACACGACACTAATATACTGATCCCACTACACTTACACGACACTAATATACTGATCCCACTACACCTACACGACACTAATATACTGATCCCACTACACCTACACGACACTAATATACTGATCCCACTACACCTACACGACACTAATGTACTGATCCCACTACACCTACACGACACTAATATACTGATCCCACTACACCTACACTACACTAATATACTGATCCCACTACACCTACACTACACTAATGTACTGATCCCACTACACCTACAGTACACTAAAATACTGATCACACTATACCTACACTACACTAATATACTGATCACAGTACACCTACACTACACTAATATACTGATCCCTCTACACCTACACTACACTAATGTACTGATCCCACTACACCTACACGACACTAATATACTGATCCCACTACACCTACACTACACTAATATACTGATCCCACTACACCTACACTACACTAATATACTAATCCCACTACATCTACACTACACTAATGTACTGATCCCACTACACCTACACTACACTAATATACTGATCCCACTACACCTACACTACACTAATATACTGATCCCACTACACCTACACTACACTAATATACTGATCACACTATAACTACACTACACTAATATACTGATCACACTACACCTATACCACACTAATATACTGATCACATTACACCTACACTACACTAATATACTGATCCTACGACACCTACACTACACTAATATACTGATCCCACTACACCTACACTACACTAATATACTGATCCCACTACACCTACACTACACTAATATACTAATCCCACTACATCTACACTACACTAATATACTGATCACACTACACCTACACTACACTAATATACTGATCCCACTACACCTACACTAATAAACTAATCACACTACACCTTCACTACACTAATATACTGATCCCACTACACCTACACTAATATACTGATCACATTACACCTACACTACACTAATATACTGATCACACTACACCTACACTACACTAATATACTGATCACACTACACCTACACTACACTAATATACTGATCCCACTACACCTACACTACAATAATATACTGATCCCACTACACCTACACTAATATACTGATCCCACTACACCTACACTAATATACTGATCACACTACAGCTACACTACACTAATATACTGATCCCACTACACCTACACTAACATACTGATCCCACTACACCTACACTACACTAATATACTGATCCTACTACACCTACACTAATATACTGATCCCACTACACCTACACTAATATACTGATCACACTACACCTACACTACACTAATATACTGATCACACTATACCTACACTACACGAATATACTGATCACACTACACCTACACTACACGAATATACTGATCACATTACACCTACACTACACTAATATACTGATCACACTGCACCTACACTCCACTAATATACTGATCCCACTACACCTACACTCCACTAATATACTGATCCCACTACACCTACACTACACTAATATACTGATCCTACGACACCTACACTACACTAATATACTGATCCCACTACACCTACACTACACTAATATACTGATCCCACTACACCTACACTACACTAATATACTGATCCCACTACACCTACACTACACTAATATACTGATCACACTACACCTTCACTACACAAATATACTGATCACACTACACCTTCACTACACAAATATACTGATCCTACTACACCTACACTACACTAATATACTGATCACACTACACCTACACCACACTAATATACTGATCACATTACACCTACACTACACTAATATACTGATCACACTACACCTACACTACACTAATATACTGATCACATTACATCTACACTACACTAATATACTGATCCCACTACACCTACACTACACTAATATACTGATCACACTACACCTACACTACACTAATATACTGATCACACTACACCTACACTACACTAATATACTGATCACACTACACCTACACTACACTAATATACTGATCCTACGACACCTACACTACACTAATATACTGATCCTACGACACCTACACTACACTAATATACTGATCACACTACACCTACACTACACTAATATACTGATCACACTACACCTACACTACACTAATATACTGATCACACTACACCTACGCTACACTAATATACTGATCCCACTACACCTACACTACGCTAATATACTGATCCTACGACACCTACACTACACTAATATACTGATCACACTACACCTACACTGCACTAATATACTGATCACACTACACCTACACTACATTAATATACTGATCACACTACACCTACGCTACACTAATATACTGATCCCACTACACCTACACTACACTAATATACTGATCCTACGACACCTACACTACACTAATATACTGATCACACTACACCTACACTACACTTATATACTGATCCCACTACACCTACACTACACTAATATACTGATCCCACTACACCTACACTACAGTAATATACTGATCACACTACACCTACACTACACTAATATACTGATCCCACTACACCTACACTACACTAATATACTGATCGCACTACACCTACATGACACTAATATACTGATCGCACTACACCTACACGACACTAATATACTGATCCCACTACACCTACACTACACTAATGTACTGATCCCACTACACCTACACTACACTAATACACTGATCCCACTACACCTACACTACACTAATATACTGATCCCACTACACCTACACTACACTAATATACTGATCACAGATACACCTACACTACACTAATGTACTGATCACAATATACCTACACTACACTAATATACTGATCCCACTACACCTACACTACACTAATATACTGATCCCACACCTACACTACACTAATATACTGATCCCACTACACCTACACTACACTAATATACTGATCCCTCTACACCTACACTAATGTACTGATCCCACTACACCTAAACAACACTAATGTACTGATCCCACTACACCTACACTACACTAATATACTGATCCCACTACACCTACACTACACTAATATACTGATCCCACTACACCTACACTACACTAATATACTGATCCCACTACACCTACACTACACTAATATACTGATCCCACTACACCTACACTACACTAATATACTGATCCCACTACACCTACACTACACTAATATACTGATCACACTATACCTACACTACACTAATATACTGATCACACTATACCTACACTACACTAATATACTGATCACACTACACCTATACCACACTAATATACTGATCACATTACACCTACACTACACTAATATACTGATCCTACGACACCTACACTACACTAATATACTGATCCCACTACACCTACACTACACTAATATACTGATCACACTACACCTACACTACACTAATATACTAATCCCACTACATCTACACTACACTAATATACTGATCACACTACACCTACACTACACTAATATACTGATCACATTACACCTACACTACACTAATATACTGATCCTACGACACCTACACTACACTAATATACTGATCCCACTACACCTACACTACACTAATATACTGATCACACTACACCTACACTACACTAATATACTGATCCCACTACACCTACACTACACTAATATACTGATCCCACCACACCTACACTACACTAATATACTGATCCCACTACACCTACACTACACTAATATACTGATCCCACTACACCTACACTACACTAATATACTGATCACATTACACCTACACTACACTAATATACTGATCCTACGACACCTACACTACACTAATATACTGATCCCACTACACCTACACTACACTAATATACTGATCACACTACACCTACACTACACTAATATACTAATCCCACTACATCTACACTACACTAATATACTGATCACACTACACCTACACTACACTAATATACTGATCCCACTACACCTACACTAAACTAATATACTGATCCCACAACAACTACACTAATATACTGATCACACTACACCTTCACTACACTAATATACTGATCCCACTACACCTACACTAATATATTGATCACATTACACCTACACTAATATACTGATCACATTACACCTACACTACACTAATATACTGATCACACTACACCTACACTACACTAATATACTGATCCCACTACACCTACACTACAATAATATACTGATCCCACTACACCTACACTAATATACTGATCCCACTACACCTACACTAATATACTGATCACACTACAGCTACACTACACTAATATACTGATCCCACTACACCTACACTAACATACTGATCCCACTACACCTACACTACACTAATATACTGATCCCACTACACCTACACTAATATACTGATCCCACTACACCTACACTAATATACTGATCACACTACACCTACACTACACTAATATACTGATCACACTATACCTACACTACACGAATATACTGATCACACTACACCTACACTACACGAATATACTGATCAGATTACACCTACACTACACTAATATACTGATCACACTGCACCTACACTCCACTAATATACTGATCCCACTACACCTACACTCCACTAATATACTGATCCCACTACACCTACACTACACTAATATACTGATCCTACGACACCTACACTACACTAATATACTGATCCCACTACACCTACACTACACTAATATACTGATCCCACTACACCTACACTACACTAATATACTGATCCCACTACACCTACACTACACTAATATACTGATCACACTACACCTTCACTACACAAATATACTGATCACACTACACCTTCACTACACAAATATACTGATCCTACTACACCTACACTACACTAATATACTGATCACACTACACCTACACTACACTAATATACTGATCACACTACACCTACACCACACTAATATACTGATCACATTACACCTACACTACACTAATATACTGATCACACTACACCTACACTACACTAATATACTGATCACATTACACCTACACTACACTAATATACTGATCCTACGACACCTACACTACACTAATATACTGATCCCACTACACCTACACTACACTAATATACTGATCACACTACACCTACACTACACTAATATACTAATCCCACTACATCTACACTACACTAATATACTGATCACACTACACCTACACTACACTAATATACTGATCCCACTACACCTACACTAATAAACTAATCACACTACACCTTCACTACACTAATATACTGATCCCACTACACCTACACTAATATACTGATCACATTACACCTACACTACACTAATATACTGATCACACTACACCTACACTACACTAATATACTGATCCCACTACACCTACACTACAATAATATACTGATCCCACTACACCTACACTAATATACTGATCCCACTACACCTACACTAATATACTGATCACACTACAGCTACACTACACTAATATACTGATCCCACTACACCTACACTAACATACTGATCCCACTACACCTACACTACACTAATATACTGATCCTACTACACCTACACTAATATACTGATCCCACTACACCTACACTAATATACTGATCACACTACACCTACACTACACTAATATACTGATCACACTATACCTACACTACACGAATATACTGATCACACTACACCTACACTACACGAATATACTGATCACATTACACCTACACTACACTAATATACTGATCACACTGCACCTACACTCCACTAATATACTGATCCCACTACACCTACACTCCACTAATATACTGATCCCACTACACCTACACTACACTAATATACTGATCCTACGACACCTACACTACACTAATATACTGATCCCACTACACCTACACTACACTAATATACTGATCCCACTACACCTACACTACACTAATATACTGATCACACTACACCTACACTACACTAATATACTGATCACACTACACCTACACCACACTAATATACTGATCACATTACACCTACACTACACTAATATACTGATCACACTACACCTACACCACACTAATATACTGATCACATTACACCTACACTACACTAATATACTGATCACACTACACCTACACTACACTAATATACTGATCACATTACACCTACACTACACTAATATACTGATCCTACGACACCTACACTACACTAATATACTGATCCCACTACACCTACACTACACTAATATACTGATCACACTACACCTACACTACACTAATATACTAATCCCACTACATCTACACTACACTAATATACTGATCACACTACACCTACACTACACTAATATACTGATCCCACTACACCTACACTAATAAACTAATCACACTACACCTTCACTACACTAATATACTGATCCCACTACACCTACACTAATATACTGATCACATTACACCTACACTACACTAATATACTGATCACACTACACCTACACTACACTAATATACTGATCCCACTACACCTACACTACAATAATATACTGATCCCACTACACCTACACTAATATACTGATCCCACTACACCTACACTAATATACTGATCCCACTACACCTACACTACACTAATATACTGATCACACTACACCTTCACTACACAAATATACTGATCACACTACACCTTCACTACACAAATATACTGATCCTACTACACCTACACTACACTAATATACTGATCACACTACACCTACACCACACTAATATACTGATCACATTACACCTACACTACACTAATATACTGATCACACTACACCTACACTACACTAATATACTGATCACATTACATCTACACTACACTAATATACTGATCCCACTACACCTACACTACACTAATATACTGATCACACTACACCTACACTACACTAATATACTGATCACACTACACCTACACTACACTAATATACTGATCACACTACACCTACACTACACTAATATACTGATCCTACGACACCTACACTACACTAATATACTGATCCTACGACACCTACACTACACTAATATACTGATCACACTACACCTACACTACACTAATATACTGATCACACTACACCTACACTACACTAATATACTGATCACACTACACCTACGCTACACTAATATACTGATCCCACTACACCTACACTACGCTAATATACTGATCCTACGACACCTACACTACACTAATATACTGATCACACTACACCTACACTGCACTAATATACTGATCACACTACACCTACACTACATTAATATACTGATCACACTACACCTACGCTACACTAATATACTGATCCCACTACACCTACACTACACTAATATACTGATCCTACGACACCTACACTACACTAATATACTGATCACACTACACCTACACTACACTTATATACTGATCCCACTACACCTACACTACACTAATATACTGATCCCACTACACCTACACTACAGTAATATACTGATCACACTACACCTACACTACACTAATATACTGATCCCACTACACCTACACTACACTAATATACTGATCGCACTACACCTACATGACACTAATATACTGATCGCACTACACCTACACGACACTAATATACTGATCCCACTACACCTACACTACACTAATGTACTGATCCCACTACACCTACACTACACTAATACACTGATCCCACTACACCTACACTACACTAATATACTGATCCCACTACACCTACACTACACTAATATACTGATCACAGATACACCTACACTACACTAATGTACTGATCACAATATACCTACACTACACTAATATACTGATCCCACTACACCTACACTACACTAATATACTGATCCCACACCTACACTACACTAATATACTGATCCCACTACACCTACACTACACTAATATACTGATCCCTCTACACCTACACTAATGTACTGATCCCACTACACCTAAACAACACTAATGTACTGATCCCACTACACCTACACTACACTAATATACTGATCCCACTACACCTACACTACACTAATATACTGATCCCACTACACCTACACTACACTAATATACTGATCCCACTACACCTACACTACACTAATATACTGATCCCACTACACCTACACTACACTAATATACTGATCCCACTACACCTACACTACACTAATATACTGATCACACTATACCTACACTACACTAATATACTGATCACACTATACCTACACTACACTAATATACTGATCACACTACACCTATACCACACTAATATACTGATCACATTACACCTACACTACACTAATATACTGATCCTACGACACCTACACTACACTAATATACTGATCCCACTACACCTACACTACACTAATATACTGATCACACTACACCTACACTACACTAATATACTAATCCCACTACATCTACACTACACTAATATACTGATCACACTACACCTACACTACACTAATATACTGATCACAGTACACCTACACTACACTAATATACTGATCCCACTACACCTACACTACACTAATATACTGATCCCACCACACCTACACTACACTAATATACTGATCCCACTACACCTACACTACACTAATATACTGATCCCACTACACCTACACTACACTAATATACTGATCACATTACACCTACACTACACTAATATACTGATCCTACGACACCTACACTACACTAATATACTGATCCCACTACACCTACACTACACTAATATACTGATCACACTACACCTACACTACACTAATATACTAATCCCACTACATCTACACTACACTAATATACTGATCACACTACACCTACACTACACTAATATACTGATCCCACTACACCTACACTAAACTAATATACTGATCCCACAACAACTACACTAATATACTGATCACACTACACCTTCACTACACTAATATACTGATCCCACTACACCTACACTAATATATTGATCACATTACACCTACACTAATATACTGATCACATTACACCTACACTACACTAATATACTGATCACACTACACCTACACTACACTAATATACTGATCCCACTACACCTACACTACAATAATATACTGATCCCACTACACCTACACTAATATACTGATCCCACTACACCTACACTAATATACTGATCACACTACAGCTACACTACACTAATATACTGATCCCACTACACCTACACTAACATACTGATCCCACTACACCTACACTACACTAATATACTGATCCCACTACACCTACACTAATATACTGATCCCACTACACCTACACTAATATACTGATCACACTACACCTACACTACACTAATATACTGATCACACTATACCTACACTACACGAATATACTGATCACACTACACCTACACTACACGAATATACTGATCAGATTACACCTACACTACACTAATATACTGATCACACTGCACCTACACTCCACTAATATACTGATCCCACTACACCTACACTCCACTAATATACTGATCCCACTACACCTACACTACACTAATATACTGATCCTACGACACCTACACTACACTAATATACTGATCCCACTACACCTACACTACACTAATATACTGATCCCACTACACCTACACTACACTAATATACTGATCCCACTACACCTACACTACACTAATATACTGATCACACTACACCTTCACTACACAAATATACTGATCACACTACACCTTCACTACACAAATATACTGATCCTACTACACCTACACTACACTAATATACTGATCACACTACACCTACACTACACTAATATACTGATCACACTACACCTACACCACACTAATATACTGATCACATTACACCTACACTACACTAATATACTGATCACACTACACCTACACTACACTAATATACTGATCACATTACATCTACACTACACTAATATACTGATCCCACTACACCTACACTACACTAATATACTGATCACACTACACCTACACTACACTAATATACTGATCACACTACACCTACACTACACTAATATACTGATCACACTACACCTACACTACACTAATATACTGATCCTACGACACCTACACTACACTAATATACTGATCACACTACACCTACACTACACTAATATACTGATCACACTACACCTACACTACACTAATATACTGATCACACTACACCTACGCTACACTAATATACTGATCCCACTACACCTACACTACGCTAATATACTGATCCTACGACACCTACACTACACTAATATACTGATCACACTACACCTACACTGCACTAATATACTGATCACACTACACCTACACTACATTAATATACTGATCACACTACACCTACGCTACACTAATATACTGATCCCACTACACCTACACTACACTAATATACTGATCCTACGACACCTACACTACACTAATATACTGATCACACTACACCTACACTACACTTATATACTGATCCCACTACACCTACACTACACTAATATACTGATCCCACTACACCTACACTACAGTAATATACTGATCACACTACACCTACACTACACTAATATACTGATCCCACTACACCTACACTACACTAATATGCTGATCACACTATACCTACACTACACTAATATACTGATCACACTATACCTACACTACACTAATATACTGATCACACTACACCTATACCACACTAATATACTGATCACATTACACCTACACTACACTAATATACTGATCCTACGACACCTACACTACACTAATATACTGATCCCACTACACCTACACTACACTAATATACTGATCACACTACACCTACACTACACTAATATACTAATCCCACTACATCTACACTACACTAATATACTGATCACACTACACCTACACTACACTAATATACTGATCACAGTACACCTACACTACACTAATATACTGATCCCACTACACCTACACTACACTAATATACTGATCCCACCACACCTACACTACACTAATATACTGATCCCACTACACCTACACTACACTAATATACTGATCCCACTACACCTACACTACACTAATATACTGATCACATTACACCTACACTACACTAATATACTGATCCTACGACACCTACACTACACTAATATACTGATCCCACTACACCTACACTACACTAATATACTGATCACACTACACCTACACTACACTAATATACTAATCCCACTACATCTACACTACACTAATATACTGATCACACTACACCTACACTACACTAATATACTGATCCCACTACACCTACACTAAACTAATATACTGATCCCACAACAACTACACTAATATACTGATCACACTACACCTTCACTACACTAATATACTGATCCCACTACACCTACACTAATATACTGATCACATTACACCTACACTACACTAATATACTGATCATACTACACCTACACTACACTAATATACTGATCCCACTACACCTACACTACACTAATATACTGATCCCACTACACCTACACTAATATACTGATCCCACTACACCTACACTAATATACTGATCCCACTACACCTACACTACACTAATATACTGATCACACTACACCACACTAATATACTGATCACATTACACCTATGCTACACTAATATACTGATCCCACTACACCTACACTACACTAATATACTGATCCCACTACACCTACATTACACTAATATACTGATCACACTACACCTACACTACACTAATATACTGATCCCACTACACTACACTAATATACTGATCCCACTACACCTACACAACACTAATATACTGATCCCACTACACCTACATTACACTAATATACTGATCACACTACACTACACTAATACACTGATCACACTACATATATACTACACTAATATAGGCTCTGTCCTAGATCCCTATCTCTGTGAGTTCCGCACTCCCAGAGCTAGTCAGCCTTTCAGAAGAGAAGTGCTGGGAGAAATCTGAACTTACAAATGACAAAGATAATGATTGGAGTTTGGTGGCTGAATATAGATGGAGCCACATGAGATGCTCACCAGCCGGCCTACCGGGTCCCGGACCCTGGGTTTGGTGTCTCCTGCAGTGGGGTCCGTCACTGTATAATAGGATTGTCCCTCTCTCTAAGCCCCCGAAAACTGAAGTCCATATTAGTTGCCGGTTAGTATCTTCAGGCCAAAGTGTGATTGTTCCCAGCAAGTGAAACCAAGTAATCTTGTAGATATGATACCTTTACATTGACTAACAAAAATACATGATGTTACAGCAAGCTTTCAAGCCTCTCAGGATTCTTCCTCAGGCATGATGATATAGATCCGGAGAGGCATGTATATGTGTATATATATACATATATATATATATATATATATATATATACACACATACACATACACGCACACGCACACACACACACACACATATATATCTATATAACAAGGCACAGACATGGTGTGATTAAATTGCACCTAAAACAATACCAGAACAGGATGGGTAGAGAAATAAATAAATACTTAAATAGTCTACTGATTAAGGCCGCCTGCACACGGGGGGATTTGAATTGCAAAAACCGGAAAGGTCAGACGCCCCTGGGTTCCGCAGCACGTTATGGCAATGCGCAATTTCATGTCCACAAGCGGAAATCGATTTTGTGCGGTCTCCCCACGGACGGCTTCCTTGAAGACAATGAAAGCCATCAATCCTGCAATCATCATTGCAGCAATGGTTGTGAGATCAGCGCCATCACCTAGCAACGGCGTGGCGTATTCTATACTGTGCATGAGCGCCGGCCGGCACATCCGCAGAACCGAATAGAAGACGCTGGACAAGTAAGCAGGCGTCACTGAAGGAGCACAGGGAGCAGAGCCGCGCATGCGACCTACATGGGGCAGAGCTACACTATAAGGACACGGCAGAAAGGGGGCGCTATCACCGGCTGCACAAGATCCCTGAGGAGGAAGATGGTCAAAAGGGGTTAATCCTCCCCCAGCGGTCCTGAAGGGGTTAATCCTCTTCTTCCCCACTGACCTGACATGAGGGGACACACAGACCTCCAGCTGTAGAGCCGGACAGCAGCTTCCAGGACCTGTGATGATGTCACTGTCATGTGATCACCTGTGTGGGAGGAGTCAGGGGTCACATGACCAGGGGGTATTCTGCTGTGCTGGCTGTGATCCCTGCTGAGTAAGCTGAAGGGATGTGTGGGGTCAGGATGGATATAGCAGAGCCGTGTGCGTGTGATGTGCATGCAGCAATGCTGCACTACTTGGACACGGCAGAAAGGGGGCGCTATCACCGGCTGCACAAGATCCCTGAGGAGGAAGATGGTCAATAATCCCTGAATGACTGCAAACCCCCTGCAGCGAGATCTGGTGGCCGCAGCACTGAAGGGCCCATCTGTTCTGTTAGATGCGGACTGAACACTGAAGGTCTTCTACCCTGAACCCCAAGATGTCACCCGAAGCACAAGACAAGTCACCCCAATATGGCCAAAACCAGATAGATAAGCCACAGGAGAGAACGTCATGTCTGCTGTGAGGAGGCTGAAGCTCGGGGGCATCGGACCCTCCAACAGGACAGCTATCCCCAGCAGACCTCAGAGCCCCCCAAGGCTCGGTGCCAGAAGACATCCTGGAGGTTCTGGAGATCTTCTTATAACTCTGGAAGAGATGAGACTAACCGGAGCAGAAGTAGAGCTGCCAGCAGGAGACGGGGAGAACCCCGAGGGGGCTTGTGTTACCCAAACCAGACTGATGCTCCCCTTAATTCAGGATTAAATAAAAGCCAAAGATCCATCTGGTGCCGACCGACATATAAGGCCTCTTTACACATAACAATTATCGCTTAAAATTAGTTCAGTCGAATTCAGAGAATTTGAGCAATAATTGTTCAGTGTGAATGCGGGGTAAAAAAAAATTGCTACCTTGTTCACGTTTTTTTAAGTTTATTTTTCTGTCAACTTTAAAAAAATCTCATTAGTAGAGATGAGCGAGTATCAAAGGTGCTCGTTACTCAAGTCGAGCTTTTCGTAATGCTTGAGAGCTCATTTCGAGTAACGAACCCCATTGAAGTAAATGGGAGACTCTAGCATTTCTCAAGGTAACCCATGCTCTGCATAGGGGAGGTTGTGTGAATCACCTGAAAACATCAAAAAGTCACGGAAACACCACAGAAACGGATAGGGGATGGCAGGGGCAGCATCTAAGGCTCCCGGGTCGCACTAATAAGCCAAATTGGGGGCAAGAGCCTGGCGTCACCCCCCTAACAATTTACTTGGGGCCGACCATAAGCAGCAAGGCACACGCGCTGGCACATCTTAGCTAAGCACCACACTAGGTGCAATGAAGGCCAATCACCGCCTGCGGATGACACCGCTGCCTCTTCTCCTGGGTTACATACTGGCATTGCTGTCCAAGTCTCCGCACGAGCCTGCGTCCACAGTGCACACAAAATTTTCCCTGCGCAGCGTTCAGCTGCCCTCATACCACATGCTGGCTTTATAGCCACACCACCCTCATGTCTATTTATAAGTGCGTCTTGGATGGGGAGGAACCAGAGACACCCACTGCAGAGGGTTGGCAGGGCCTGGCAGCGACCCTCTTCGAAAGTGTGGGTGATAGCCCACAATGCTAATGAGAAATGATGATAGATTGACGTACGATCATCATTCCAATCCTGTGCCACATCCGTCACAAAATTGTCAGGAGCCACAAACATTGGCATAAAGGGGACTCAGATGCCAGCACTTCTACACATCTCCACAATGCAGCAGCGCATACTAACACCAAAGATTGGTTTGAAGCAGGAGTTGTCGCAAAAGTAGCTACCACAGGAATACAGTGATCCTGTGAACGTCTCATTAAATCAGTTACGGTTGCTTTCATCGCTCCAAAGACTGGATGTACCATGAAGAAGTTCCACAGGCCAAACCTGGCACAATTGCATTCCCTTCCCCCCCAGGACCTCGGCCTCTGCCCACACCCTCAACAATCGTGGGCATAAAGTGGACTCGGATGCTAGTACTGCTGTGAACGTCTCATTAATTCAGTTACGCTTCTTCGGATTGGTCCAAATCAGTGTCTCAGATAACTGTGGTAACACGACAGCAAATACATGTCAACCAGCGCTGATCCCCAGACCCCAAGCAGGAGAGGGAGGTGGCATAATAAGCCCAAGAAACCATGACCGAGGCAGGACCCTCCATCCTATGTGTGGGAAGTACATGAGCGGGCCCAGGGTCAGGCTCGGTCCCAGCCCCTACCTTGTATGACCCAGCTGCACACCACGATGGGAAAGCCGACTGCACCCTACCCAAGTCATTCAGTGTATTTGTACCAGACAGCTGAACACCGCTATGGAAAACCTTTGTGCACCCACAGCATAGGCGAGCCCATGAAACCCAAGGCCAGTATTAAACATGAAGAAATGAGAGTGCCCAAACATGGCAGAGCTTCACCCCGCCCAGGACCCCGCCCAGGACCTCGGCCTCTGCCCACACTTCTGCCCAATTCATTCTGTTTATGTGCCAGACAGCTGAATACCGCAATGGAAAAGCTGAACCCCTGAAACATTTATGTAGCAAGAGTACAGGCGAACTCCTCAAACATTTCTGTAGCAAGTGTATCGGCGAACCCCTGAAAAATTTCTTTACCTACAGTATAGGCGAACCCCTCAAACCTTTATGTAGCAAGGGTATAGGTGAACCCCTGAAACATTTCTGTACCAAGAGTATAGGCAAACCCCTGAAACATTGGTGTACCAAGAGTATAGGCGAACCCCTGAAACATTTGTGTACCAAGAGTATAGGCGAACCCCTGAAGCATTTCTGTAGCAAGCGTATAGGCGAACCCCTCAAACATTTCTGTAGCAAGCGTATAGGCTAAACCCTGAAACCTTTCTGTAGCAATAGTATTGGTGAACCTCTCAAACCTTTATGTAGCAAGTGTACAAGCGAACCCCTGAAACATTTGTGCACCAAGAGTATAGGCAAACGCCTCAAACATTTCTGTAGCAAGTGTATCGGCGAACCCCTTAAACATTTCTATACCCACAGTATAGGCGAACCTCTCAAACCTTTATGTAGCAAGTGTACAGGCGAACCCCTGAAACATTTGTGCACCAAGAGTATGAGCGAACCCCTGAAACATTGGTGTACCAAGAGTATAGGCGAAACCCTGAAACATTTGTGTACCAAGAGTATAGGCGAACCCCTAAAACATTGGTGTACCAAGATTATAGGCGAACCCCTAAAAAATGTGTGTACCAAGAGTATAGGTGAACCCTTGAAACATTGGTGTACCAAGAGTATAGGCGAACCCCTGAAACATTTCTGTAGCAAGAGTATAGGCGAAACCCTGAAACATTTCTGTACCAAGAGTATAGGCGAATACCTGAAAAATTTCTGTAGCAAGAATATAGGCGAGCCGCTGAAATATTTCTGTAGGAAGCGTATGGGCAAACCCCCCAAACATTTCTGTAGCAAGAGTATAGGCGAAACCCTGAAACCTTTCTCTAGCAATAGTATAGGCGAACCCCTGAAACATTTCTGTAGCAAGAGTATAGGCGAAACCCTGAAACCTTGCTGTAGCAAGTGTAAAGGCGAACCCCTGAAACATTTCTGTAGCAAGAGTATAGGCGAACTCCTCAAACATTTCTGTAGCAAGTGTATCGGCGAACCACTGAAGGATTTCTGTACCCACAGTATAGGCGAACCACTCAAACCTTTATGTAGCAAGCTTATAGGCGAACCCCTGAAACATTTGTGTACCAAAAGTATAGGCGAACCCCTGAAACATTGGTGTACCAAGAGTATAGGCGAACCCCTGAAAAAAATTGTGTACCAAGAATATAGGCGAACCCCTGAAACATTGGTGTACCAAGAGTATGGGCGAATACCTGAAAAAATTTGTGTACCAAGAGTATAGGCGAACTCCTGAAACATTGGTGTACCAAGAGTATAGGCGAACACCAGAAAAAATTTGTTTACCAAGAGTATAGGGGAAGCCTGGAAAAATTAGTTTGCGAAGAGTATAGGCGAAGGCCTGAAAAATTGGTGTACCAAAAATATAAGTGTACCGCTAAAAAATTGGTTTACCCGGAGGGCAGGTGAAACCCATAAACATTTTTTAAAGATAGAGCTCATTGTTGCTTAATTCGCAACAGAGCCTGGAGGCAGCCCTCCCAAAAAAATTGGTTTTGACAGAGCCTTTTGGCCCGCAGAAAAATTGGCAGTTCAGCATGATTACATGCTGTTTTAAGAGGAGGAGGAGGAGTAAGTTCCGAGAGGGATAGACCAAGCTACTTCTACCCTCTTTTGGGGTGATAGAGGATGCATATTTGTCCTGTTGCAGCTAAAAAATCTTATGATCCGCTGCTTTCCACTGGTGGAGAAGAGAAGTCTGGGGAAATCCTGCATTTGTTCATCTTAATGAGTGTAAGCATGTCGGTGCTGTCAGTTGACAGGCAGGTACGCTTATCCGTGATGATCCCCCCAGCAACACTAAACACCCACTCTGATAACACGCTAGCGGCAGGGCAGGCCAGAACCTCCAGTGTGTACAGCGAAAGTTTGTGCCACGTGTCCAGCTTTCACACCCAATAGTTGTATGGAGCAGAGGGATCGCGGACGACGGTGGTACGATTAGCTATGTACTCCATCACCCTCCCTCTTTTTACAGTGCTCCCTCCGACTCAGCCTTGACTGGGGAGTGGTGACACAGTCTTGCTGGGGAGCCATAAAGCTGGCAAAGGCCTTGGAGAGTGTTCCCCTGCCTGCGCTGGACATGCTGCCTGATCCCTACAGCTCCCCTGCTAGTTGGCCCTCTGAACTACGTCTTCTACTGCTAGCGATGGCAGATGGGAACATTAGCATCATTTTTTCCCCCAGGGCCCTGTGGTATTACCTCACTCTCGTACTCCTTTCCTCTTCGGGAATGAGAGTAGAAAGGTTCTCCTTATACAGTGGGTTGAGAAGGGTGTACACCCAGTAATCCGTGTTGGCCATAATGCATCTAACGTGAGGGTCACGGGAAAGGCAGCCTAACATGAAGTCAGCCATGTATGCCAGAATCACAGTACGCAACACATCGCTGTCCTTACTAGAAGGATGAATTTCATGATCCTCCTCCTCTTCAGCCCATACACGCTGAACAGATGAGAGGGAAGCATCATGGGTACCCTCTGCAGTGTTGCCAGCAGTCTCTTCCCCCTCCTCCTCCTCCAAAATGCACTGAGATACAGACGTGAGGGTGATCTGGCTATAAAGCGACATACTGTCATCCCCCATCTCCTGTTCTAACCACAAAGTGTCAGCCTTAAAGCTTAGCAGCGAACTTCTCAGCAGGCAAAGCAGCGGGATGGCAACGCTAATAAAGAGCGCATCGCCACTCACCATTTGTGTAGACTTCTCAAAGTTTCCGAGGACCTGGCAGATGTCGGCCATCCATGCCCACTCCTCTGTGAAGAACTGCGGAGGCTGACTACCACTCTGCCGGCCGTGCTGCAGCTGGTATACTACAATTGCTCTACGCTGCTCATAAACTCTGGCCAACATATGCAGCGTAGAATTCCAGCGCGTGGGCACGACGCACAGCAGTTGGTGCTCTGGCAGCTGAAAGTGATGTTGCAATGTCCTGGCTGCATCCGTGGTGGACTTGCGGAAATGTGCGCTCACGTGGCGCACCTTGCCGAGCAGGTCAGACAAGTGGGGTAGTTTTTCAGAAACCGCTGAACCACCAGATTGAACATGTGGGCCAGGTATTGCACGTGTGTGAGGCTGCCAAGCTGCAGAGCCGCCACCAGGTTATGGCCATTGTCACACACGACCATGCCCGGTTGGAGAAAGCCAGAGATCGGTCTGCTCCGTCAGACCCTGTAACAGCTCGGGGGTGGTGTGCCTCTTGTCACCTAAGCTGATTAGTTTCAGCACGGCTTGCTGACACTTCCCCACTGCAGTGCTGCCGCACCGCGCGCTACCGACTGCTGGTGACATGCTCACACTTCTTAATTGAGAGGTGGAGGTGGCAGAGGAGGAAGAGTGATAATACGACGGAGAAACCATAGCCGAGGTAGGACCCGCTATTCTTGGTGTGGGTAGCACGTGAGCGGTCCCAGGCTCTGACTCGGTCCCAGCCTCCACCAAGTTCACCCAATGTGCATTCAGGGAGATGTAGTGTCCCTGCCCGCCAGCACTTTTCCACGTGTCCATCGTTAAATAGACCTTCCCAGTAACAGCGTTGGTGGGGGCACGGTTTATGTTGCGGGAGACGTGCTGGTGTAGGGCAGGGATGGCGCACCAGGAAAAATTTTAGTGGCTGGAGACAGCCACCGCCATCATGTTTTTGAAAGCCTCAGTTTCGACTAGCCTGTATGGCAGCATCTCCAGGCTTCGTAATTTTGCAATGTGCACGTTTAAAGATTGTGCATGCGTGTGGGTGGTGGTGTATTCCCGCTTTCACTCCAACACTTGTGTTAGCGACAGGTGAACGTTGTGCTGGGAGACATTGCTGGAGGCAGTGGAGGACCATGGAGGTGAGGGTGTGGGTGCAGGCCAGGAGACGCTCGTGCTTGCATCCTGAGAGGGGGATTGGATCTGTGTGCCAGGTTGTGGCACAAGGGAAGAGGCATTAGTGTTACCCAGAGGCTATGAATGGCCTTCGTTCCACCTTGTGGGGTGCTTGGCCATCATACGCCTACGCATGTTGGTGGTGGTGAGGCTGGTAGTGGTGGCTCCCGACTGATCTTAATGCAGCACAGGTTGCACACCACTGTTCATCGGATGGCCGCGCTCTCACTAAAAAACATTCACACCTTTGAACACCTAGCCCTCTGCACGGAGGCTTGCTGCGAGTAGGTGCTGTGGGAAACAGTTGGGGAATTATTTGCTCTGGCCCTGTCTCTCCCCCTGGCCACTCCACTGCCTCTTCCAGTGGCCCTGTCCTGCTGCTGCACTTGCCTCCCCCTCTGAAGCTTAGCAAGCCAGGTGGGGTCAGTCACCTCATCGTCCAGCAGCTCTTCCTCTGAATCCTCTGTCTGCTCCTCCCTTGGACTTACTGCCCTTACAACAACCTCACTGACAGACAACTGTGTTTCATCCTCCTCTTCCACAAAAAGCTCTTGAGACAGTAGCCGGAAGTGCCCAGCCTCATCACCCGGACTCAAAAAGAAACAAAAATTAGGGAGAGCGCCATCGCCAAAAAGGATAAGAAATATGATAAATAACTAAAAAGGATTCTACTTACTGGGTGTCAGGCGGGGCAACAAAAATAGATTTGTGGGGGCGTGGCCTGGACCATGAGGAGCTAAGTCGCACATAGCAGGAGCTCCGTCCTTCCCACGCCAAAACAACTAAAAAAAGGCATCCAGACCTTTCAAAAATAGCCCAAAAGCAGGAATGGGCAAGAAGAAGAGAGGGGAGAGCACACCAGGAGGCAGAGAAGAAGACGCGGGACCGCTGGATCGCTTCATCATGACCGCCGGTGAGCGCCGCAAGCAACAGGAGGACAAAGGCGGGAAGCGACCTCCAGCGACATAGACGGAGGAGAGAAGCGGGAGAAGACGCCTGCCGGCAGAGAACGAAGACCCCGGTCGGAGCGACAACCCCCCGATCCAGGCGCCAAGGGGAACACCACACACAAGCCCGCCACCATCTGCAGCCCAGCCGAACGGAATGGCGCCGGAGGAAAGCACGCGAACGCGCAAACACCCCGAACCGCCGGACAACATCCACAGCGTGCCGACAGAGAGCCCCAGCTGCCCCCCGACACCAGACAGCAGGTACTCACCATCTCCGGTCGCTGCAGAACACCCGATGCCGGAGCCGCAAAGCAGAGAGGCCCCGCCGGAAGTACGCGCACGGCCGCCATCTTCCCCAACCCCGAGACCGGAAGTGGAGAGAGACCGGGACGCGGCGGCCGGGAAGATGGCGGAGAGCAGCGCAGACACCCGGGGAACCACAGAGGACCGCACAGGTACAGGGGCGGGGAGCCGTATTAACCCCTTAACCCCCACTGAGGAAAAGCAGACACCCACAGGGGGCAGGGGCGCCACGGGACATAAGAAGGGGCATGCAGAGGCCCTTGAGCAGGCACACAAGCCTCTGGATCTCCCCCAGGAGAGTGAAGAAAAGGGGGCAGATCCCCCAGGATCACCACCAAGGCCCCAAGGAAATAAGGGGAAAGAACTCCCCACAGACCCCAGAGACCCCGAATGGTGGGCTCCCCCACCAAAAGATCATGAGGGGGGAGCGCACTTGAGACAAGGGGCAAGGAGAAAAGAGCTGCCACACACACCTACGCCCCAGATAAGGGGCAACAACAAGTACACTGAGCGATATACCCCCACAACTACAACCTCAGCCCAGCAAGACACGCCAAGGCCAGGAAAACGCAGCATGAGCACAAAACCACACCAACCCCAGGGCGACGCCAGCAACCAGATACAATCATCCGAATCAGACTCGGACGATTGGAATTGGAAGGAACACCTCCGATCCATTCCTACTAAAAGGGACCTAGACAACCTCTTTGCTCAGTTTGCCTCATCCCAAAAATCCGCGCTACAGTCCCTACAAAAAGAAATCCACCAGATGGGACAACGTCTCATGGAAACAGAAGAGACACAAGAACAAGTGTTCCACCGAATAGACAAACATCATGACATCTTATGTGAACACACGAGCCAAATCGCCGAGTTAGCAACCCAATTAGATGACATAGAAAATCGCCATAGGCGAAACAACTTGAGAATACGGGGACTAAGTGAGGAAGTCGAGAACAAACATCTGGAGACCTGGGCGCAGAAATGCTTCGGCGATCTCCTGAACAGAACCACGAATAACCTAATCGAAATAGACAGGATCCACAGGGCGCTGGGCCCTAGATCAATAGACCCTGAAAGACCACGGGACGTGGTGTGTAGGATCCACTTCTACAAAGAAAAAGAAGAGATCCTACGTCTGATCAGATCCAAAGGTCCGATAAAATTCGGCGACAGGAACCTACTTATACTACCAGATTTATCCAAAAGAACGCTTCAGCAACGTCGAGCATTGAGACCCCTACTGACAATCCTCAAAGAAAAAGAAATTCCATACAGATGGGGATACCCATTCCAGCTGATAGCAGGCACCGGAAAGGAGACAGTTATATTTAGATCACTAGGCGACCTACCCAAGTTCCTCACAACATTGAAACTTCCGATGGTCTCACTACCAGAATGGCAGAGAACAAGCGCGCCGACTCCACAAACCCCCCCCCCCCCCCGAGACCAGTGGCAAGTAGCTACCTCCAAACGTAAACAGCCACAAAAAGACGATAGGGTCCGCCCATCAAGAGAACACCCCCAATGAGTCTGGCGTGACTACAAACTTGCATGCGGCCCTACCGAACCCCGAATGACACCATCGGAAGAGAGGACCCGACGAACCCATCACACACAAGCACCACCCTCAATGACAAGTCCGAAAACCAGCGAGAAAGTCTCGGCCCGAAACACACAAAGCCTGCGGAAAGAACTATTAAAACTATCATACGGAGGCCAACTAACCACACCCCCGGAAAGGACATAATATCACAACGGACCTCCAAGCAAGATCACAGACACCTAACTGCTTTTCCACATGCTGAACCTCTTCGTGGCAATCTGTCTGCTCTCTTCTCTTCTTATTTCAACATTGCACCCCTCTTAGGCGCAACGGAAAAGGGGACCTCTCTGGGCTTTCCCAAGTAATAACAAACTCCTCTCACCTGCTCTAACATTCATACATGTACTCAATCACATCCCCCTGATTACTATACCTCTCTCTGCTTACTCTACCTATCTGTCCCTCTCACTCTTCTCTCGTAAAGGTCTGGATGCCCACTATAATGTCTCACAACAGATGTGGGGTGGGGAGGCACGGCTCGTGGACTTGACTCACCCAGCCTCCCTCCCACTAGGGACCGCAACATCACGTTGCTGCATAGACGTTAGCCGTCTATTAGTTTTAGAAGGTTTACCACATTGGACTATGTTATTAATAATTGTTTCTTTATCAATGTTCATATGTGGCTTTAAGTTTCCCCTCCTCCCCGCCCTGACCCACCCCTATGTTTGGCCCCTACCCCCCCCCCAGCTCCAGGCGACACCCTTGGGTAAGACAAAGGGCCAAGATGCCAAAACATTATGGTCAACCCACAGCATATCCCAATGGCTAACCTAACAACATGCTCCTTCAACGCAAAGGGCCTTAATTGTCCCAATAAGCGCAACCAGGTGCTGTACAGGCTCCACAGGAAAAGGGTGCTGATAGTAATGCTCCAAGAAACACACTTCCCGCGCGCCGGTACGCCGGACTGCAGTAGAAACAAATATTATACTAAATGGTTTCACTCCACCCACCCTGAAAACAAAACCTGTGGGGTCTCTATAGCCTTGCACAAGTCAATGGCCCCAGAGGTGCTGGCACAGAAGTCAGATGAAGAAGGACGGTACATATTCATAAAGATACTTATTGCTAACAAAATTTTCACAATTGCCAATATGTATTTTCCCAACCAAGGACAGGTGGGGTTCGCCTCCAGGGCTCTCCGGGGACTCTCAGACTTTGCAGAGGGGACTCCGATCGTGTTAGGAGGTGACTTCAACATGTGCATGGAGCCCCGACTAGATTCCTCCACGGGACGTTCAGCACTAACCAAAGCTGCCATCCGCAAAGTACAAAAGACACTCGTGAGTATGGATCTGATCGACCTATGGCGCATCCTCCACCCGGGTAAGCGAGACTATAGTTTTCACTCCACAGCTCACAATTCGTATAGTAGAATTGACTATATATTCATTTCACATGGTTTGCTCGACGGGGCCCCCAGGTGCTCTATGGACATATTTCTATGGTCCGACCATTCTCCGATATATGCGTCCCTGGGCTCGGGGGACAATGCGGGGGGGACACGTACATGGCGTCTCAATGAGAATCTACTTAAGGACACCGCATGCCTGCACGACATTAAGAAGACCATAGAAAACTTTAAAAAAGATCACGAGTCAGACCCCACGAGCGCCCCAATAAAATGGGAAACTCTTAAATGTGTGTTGAGAGGAGTTTTCATCTCACACAGTGCAAGGATCAAAAAAGACCACACCGCGCGCCTCACCCAATTAATACAAGATCTTAATTCAAAAGAAACCTCCAATAAAGTAGCCTCTTCCACTATCCTCCAAGCGGAGATATCGGAACTCCGGCATAAAATACTAGATATCCTGGATCAAAAGGCTCTCTGCAGAAGAGACAAATTGAAAGCCGGATACTACGAATATGGCGATAAGAGCGGCAGCTGGCTTGCTAGAGCACTACACCCAAGGGCGACCCACCCGCACATACACTCTATTAACTCCTCAGGGGGCGGGCGGGTTCACTCCCCACAGGAAATATTGGAGGAATTTAGACTATTTTACTCCAAATTATGCAAATAAGGGAGATGGAATAAATCCTCCACAGTGCCACCTGACCCCTGTCCCAGGCCTCTCACTAGCAAAAGCCAGACTCCTACTGTACACTGATGATGGGCAATAACCCGGAAACAGCTGTATGTACATGGAGTCTGGCTTTGCTTTTGATTCTCAGTCATTGTAAGAAGACTTGTATAAAAAGTCCCACTTTGACTCGAAGGAATGCTGCCTTTCAATAGGTGGCACTGTGGAGGATTTATTCCATCTCCCTTATTTGCGTATTACCCAGAGGAGCGTGCGTGGCCATTTGAGTCTCCTCACTTAGTTTATAGTATATAGTTGCTCTCCCTAAGGAGAAAAGAGCGTTTCTGACTCCAAATTATATAACATACGCGAGCCGGGGACCGAGACAGAAACTCAACACACACAAAAAATAGCGGAATATCTGGACCTCTACGCCCCCGGATCCCTCCCACCGGAGGAATCCGAGGGATTAGAAAGAGATTTTGAACCAGAGGAATTCAGACAGGTACTCTCTGAAATTAAAGCAGGGAAGAGCCCGGGCCCGGACGGGTTCCCCCCGAGATTTTATAAAATTTGCGGAGACCTGATTATAGACATGATGCTTCAAGCATTTAATGAGGTTTCCGGAGGCTGCCCCTTCCCACTCCAGGCCCTCCAGGCACACATAGTTCTGATACCCAAACCAGGAAAGGACCCCCTGTCGTGCGGCAGCTACCGACCAATCTCACTCATCAACTGCGATCTCAAAATTTCTTCCAAAATGATAGCTAATAGATTGAACCCTGCAGTCCCCCGGATTATCCACGGGGACCAAGTGGGTTTCGTATTGGGGAGAGAAGCAAGAGATAACTCCATAAAGACCCTGGTCCTGATCGATCGGGCTAGAAAGGAAGGGACACCATTATGTCTGCTGTTGGTTGACGCCGAAAAAGCATTCGACAGAATCAGCTGGAAATTCCTAGAAGCAACCCTCCGGAAGGTGGGAATTGGCCCCAGAGCAATAGCATGGATAATGGCCCTTTACCATCGCCCCTCGGCACAGGTCAGGGTCAATGGCAAGCTGTCAGCCCCATTTGAGGTCGGGAATGGCACGCGACAGGGGTGTCCCCTATCCCCCACCCTATATATTCTGGTTATGGAGGCACTTGCAAATGCCATCAGGAATAATCCATCAATACGCGGAATACAGAGCGGAAAGGAGGAACATAAACTATCACTATATGCGGACGATCTCCTGCTGTATGTTACCGAACCCCGCATGGGCTTCCCCAATATTATGCAAGAGTTTGCCACCTTTGGTAAGCTCAGCAACTATAAAGTAAATGTCCAAAAGTCGGTAGTTCTGAATATTACGATCCCACAACAAGAAGCCAGGAACATAGCCTCAGCTCTCCCGTTCCATTGGGGAAGAGACTCAATCAAGTATTTAGGGATCCAGATCCCACCTGATCCAACTCAACTATACAAATTAAATTACAAGCCCCTGTTATCAACTCTGAAAAGAGATCTGGAGGGATGGGCAGGAGGGTCACTGTCATGGTTCGGTAGGATGAATGCAGTCAAAATGGATGTCCTTCCACGGCTCCTATACATATTCCAAACCGCACCATGCAACCCTCCGAAAATCTTCTTTGACAGATTGAGAAGTCATATACTTTGCTTTATATGGAGGGGAGGATCTAAAAGGCTTAGTTACAAAAGCCTAACCAAACCAAAATCCAAAGGGGGGGGGGGTAGGCCTCCCTGACATACATCTCTACCATAAAGCCACAATCGGTACCCTAATATTAGATTTATACCACCACAGGTCAGATAAATTATGGGTGCAAATAGAAGAAGAGAACAACACCCTCTTACCAAAAGGGGCATTCTGGATTCCGAAAGGGGTTAAGGGGGAAAAAGTGGAGACCTCGGCCCTGATGGTCACTCTCCTCGGGGCATGGAGGGGGGGATGCCGGACATCCATCCCGGGTGCCCTCACCCCATTAGTAGGAAACCCACAGATCCCGGCAACCCTGGACACTCGTAGTCTGGGATTCTTGCCCTCTGGAGCGGAAGCAAGGGTGGGGGAGGTACTGGACGCTCAGGACCTCCGCGACATGGCGAGCTTACAGGGGAATGGGGGGACTCCCCCGGGCTCATGGATGCAATATCTGCAGGTTCGCAGCTACTTGGGAAAGATAAGACCTGAACGAGGGTGGAACCTGGATCTCACACCCTTTGAGAAACTGTGTGTCATGGAAGAGGCACCTAGACATACTGTGTCATTAATATATAGTCAAATACTAGAAGAGCGATTAGGTGACCACACCCCCAGGTGGATTACCGCATGGGAGGAGGCGTTGGGTCGATCTATCCCCGGAGAGCTTTGGAGCAAGGCATTCCAACACACCCACAAGATGTCGGTGTCTAGTAGGTTACAAGAATTGAATTTTAAAATTTTATCAAGGTGGTACATGACACCGGAAAGACTTCACTCTTTCTTTCCAGCGACGCCAGACACTTGCTAGCGATGCCATGGGGAAGTGGGATCGATGCTACACATATGGTGGGAGTGTCCCATGATTACACCCATATGGAAAGACACAGGAAAGCTATACGAGAAGGTGAGTGGGGAACCATTGTCCCTGACGCCTGAGGCGGCACTATTGTCCATCCCTCCACCCGGCACCCACTCACTTAAAAAAGGCCTGTTGAAATTTTTCATTATGGCCACAAGACAAGTAATTCCCAGATTCTGGAAACAGGACATCGAAATTTCCAGATGTGCGTGGGTGGGGGTGATGGACGAAATCGAACGACTAGAGAAACTGAGGACACAGGACGATACAACTAGACACGAGAGCTTTTATCGCACCTGGGCGGTCTGGATAAATGCACGCAACTCACATTCATTCACTAGGTGGCTGCAGAATGGCAACTATGAGTGACCGATCTACACCATAAGTGGTGAAGCTAACCAGGGGGTCCAACCTGGAGCATCCCCCCCCCCCGACACCCTCCCGCCCCCCCCTCCTCCTCCTCTATCCCAACCGCCACTTCCTACCCTCCCCTCTGCCCTTGTCTGTCAAGTAATAGAGTGTAACAATCATATTCTAGTGGTTTTCATAAATTCTCTTTTAATGGTTACAACTACAAGATGAGAAGTGGAATCACGACTTTATCATTTCTTGACATTGTAAAGTTATACATATACTGTAAAATCAATAAAATATATTGAAAGAAAAATAGATTTGTGTCCCACCTGCACCGGGAATCCAAGTTCACCTTTAAATGGTTTCTTTACCGGGGGGTCTAAAGTTTTATCCAAAAAAAACTGATACACAGGAATCTGATAGTTCCACTCAGCTAATCTGGAGAGCAGCAGCTTAAAAAAGTTCCCCAAAAGTTCCAACGAACAAATGGGGAAAACAAGATGAGATACTCAATAGAAAAAAACTTTTCTTATAGCTGCGCTACACTATCAACCCTTAGCATACTCTGGGAATAAGCTACTAAAAACCGCAGTCAATAGTAAGCTATATTTTTATTCCCCACAATACATACACAATCATATTAAAAGCCACGCGTTTCTGCGTCCACTGACGCCTTTATCAAGCTAAAATTAAGACTGTTATAACACCCATATAAATCTATAAATATATAAATCAAATACCTATTTGAGGTATTTGATTTATATATTTATATGGGTGTTATAACAGTCTTAATTTTAGCTTGATAAAGGCGTCAGTGGACGCAGAAACGCGTTGCTTTTAATATGATTGTGTATGTATTGTGGGGAATAAAAATATAGCTTACTATTGACTGCGGTTTTTAGTAGCTTATTCCCAGAGTATGCTAAGGGTTGATAGTGTAGCGCAGCTATAAGAAAAGTTTTTTTCTATTGAGTATCTCATCACCCGCACTCAGGGAAATTTCCAAATGTTGGGCATCGGTCACAAGAAACTCGGGTGAGGAACCGTTTTTTCCGACTTAGGGCAGGGACCCGAGAACAGTTCCTGGGAGTCTGCCTGCTCAGAATCTCTCCTTTTCCTGGAGTGACGAGGCTGGGAGGAAGGAGGAGCAGCAGCCATTGGATTCAGAGTTGCAGTGCCTAGGCCGGGAGTAGTGGACTGCGGAGAAGATTGTGTGGTCGACACATTGCTGGACGCGTTTTCTTCCATCCATGACAGGACCTGCTCATGCTGCTCTGTTTGTAATAAAGATCTACCACGTTGACCCGTAAAAAGGGATATGAAGCTAGGGAGCCCAGAAACTTGCCTCTCTCCTAATCCCACAGCAGCCAGCTGTGATTTACCACGCCCAGAAACTCGGCCTATGCCCACACCCTCACTTGGACATCCGCATCCTTGACCCTTACTGCTACTCCTCATCATGGCGGATTAAGGATAGAGCAGGGCCCAAATAAATTACCCCACTGTACAGCACTGACAACTGGGCCTTAATTCAGCGCACACATAGACTTGTAGATAGTGGCGGCTCTATGCTGTGACTTGAAAAAATTAACCCGCTGTCTTGCGCTAATACCTAGGGGTAATTTACTGCTCGCAGAGACTTGTAGATAAGAGAGGGTGTATGGAGTGGGAGAAGACTCTAAAGCCAGTGGATAGTGCTGGTAACTGCGGCTATCTCAACCCCACCAAGGAAAGGGTATTGTGAGACGCTCTGCATAGCGGCAGAGCTGAAATACGTTGCAGTGGCCCAGGAAATATTACAGTACTGTTTACCGGTGAGACCTCTGTCTAATGCACTGCAAACACAGAACGGTAGTTTGCAGTAGGCTAGGAAATATTAGAGAGCAGTTTCACGGTGAGAGCTGGTTGTACGGCACTGCAGGCTGAGAAAGCTATTACAGAAAGGCTGGGAACAGGCCTAGATGCGTAATACAAAAATGGATGCACGACTGCTCCCAGCCAGCCACAACTATAATGCACAAGGTGAGATGTAGCCCTAAGAAGGACCATTGGGGTTCTTGTATGGAGGATCAGGAGGACTGTATAACTTTCCCTATATAAGTAGCTCTGTCCCTACACTCTGCCTTATGCACAGCACACACAGAACAGTATAGCGGAAATGGCCTGCACAGCTCGGGATGCTTAAAAAAAATAAATGGTGCACTAGTGCTTCCAGCCAGCCACAACTATAATGCACACGATGAGGAGTAGCCCTAAGAAGGACCGTTGGGGTTCTTGAAGACAGGATCCTATGCTAACACTTTCCCTGTATAAGCAGCAGCACTTCCCCTAACCTCTGCCAGCATGCATCTGAGGCGAGCCGCGGGCGGGACCAGTTTAAGTACCCGGCGGTCACCTGATCGGCCCAGCCACTCACTACTGGGGGGAAGAGAGGGCTGGCACATCACAGCAGGAAGTGGTAATGCCTTCCCCCCATGTCTATTGGCTAGAAAATGGCGCTAAACATGCGGGGAAGGAAATGCAATTGACTCGAGTACCGCGTGGTGTTCGTCTCGAGTAACGAACATCTCGAGTACCCTAATACTCGAACGAGCCTCAAGCTCGGACGAATGTGCTCGCTCATCTCTAATTCCAATAGTAAACCTTGAGCAAGTGTGTGAATTTCACAGTGCCACATCACTTATACGTTCCATATAGTAATGGTGAACAAAAATAGGTAAGGCATAAAAACATAACAAATATGATATTATATTGAGACTCCATATGTCAGAATTACAGCACCATACCAGATCCAAAATAACGCCTGTGCCATATTATAATGATACACATGAGGATTCTGCAATGCAGTATTCTAACCGTTGCAATGGCATTATAATGGAACTAGACATGTGAGCTTTCCAACGATACATCTCACCAAGGATACTACACGTCCCATATTACGAGTATACTGTTAGTACAAAGAATGGAGAAGGTGAAACGGGACCCCAACTATGAATATAAAGAGTTCACACACCAGACGTTATCACATCATTATCTATACAGTGTTACAGATTCCAACATTACATCATAAATCCCAAATTTGTCCTTTTCAACATCATTTTTAACAGATTCCCTAAGCAGAGATGGAGTGTTTGGCCATATTAACCCTTTCTACCCCAGTACTCTGCACCAGACCTACTACAGATCCAGGGGCTAGGGCATACCAGATAAGTATCATCATCATCCTCATCCTTTGAGTTTGACTCAGATAGCCCGACCTTTTTGGCCAGAATGTTGGGATTAGTAGTGCATGGACTGTTGTACTGCGGAGCACATAGCCTGTCCTGACACTCCTTCTGTGTGAAATCTCTAATTAATCAGATTTTACAACAAGATGTCGGTAATTATGTTACTTATTGTTTATTCTTGACCTTTTGACCACAATGTTAATTACAATTAGCAGATGTAAATGACATAGCATGTAACTAATTAGGGAAATTCCCTTTTTTCATCATTCTGTGTATTCTGTGTACAAACGCAGTAGTGGAACTACTGATAAAAAAAAGACAAACTGAGGGTGCGTTCACACGAACGTATATCGGCTCGGTTTTCACGCCGAGCCGATATACGTTGTCCTCGTGTGCAGGGGGGGGATGGAAGAGCCAGGAGCAGGAACTGAGCTCCCGTCCCCCTCTCTGCCTCCTCTCCGCCCCTCTGCACTATTCGCAATGGGGAGAGGCGGGGCAGGGCGGGGCTAAGTGGTGCGAATTGGCCCCGCCCCCGCCCCGCCTCTCCCCATTGCAAATAATGCAGAGGGGCGGAGAAGAGGCAAAGAGGGGGCGGGAGCTCAGTTCCTGCTCTAAGGCTCTTCCATCCTCCCCCCCCTGCACACGAGTACAACGTATATCGGCTCGGCGTGAAAACCGAGCCGATATACGTTCATGTGAATTCACCCTAAGGCTTCTTTCACAAGAGCGCATATTGGCCGGCTGTTTTCACAGCCAGCCAATATACGCTTCGTTGTAAGTGAAAGATTGGGTGAACGGGCACACAACTCAAACGTTTGTGCGCCCGTTTATATAGCCTGGTAAGGACGGCGCAATCTCCCATTTCCAGGCCATCTCCCATTTCCCCTCCCTCCTCATTGCAGGCTTACCTGTCTTCCTCCCCTTTCGTTCTGTGCAATGGGAGGGGCCATCCCGCCTCTTGTCCATAACATCAATGTCCATTGCACAGAACTAAAGGGGGGGGGGGAGAGGTAAGCCTGCACGAGTGGGGGGGGAGAACAGAGGGAGGAAGTTTAGCAGCCATGCTGCTAAACTCCCTCCCACCTACGGCCGCTGCCATGGGCTCCCATAGGAGCTTGTGCAGCGGCTAGATGTATTCCGGCCAAAACAATAGTATCCCCTCTTCCTCCCATGCTTTTTTGGGGGTTATTTCTTGACCCCAGCGGCAGGGATGGGGTGTAAAAAGTGGTGTTCTGTGAGTCTCCGTAAGCTTGATGAGGTGCGACGGTCTCACACAGAAGGCGCTCAACAAGCTGCTCCTGGAACTGCAGGAAGGCGAGCGTTCCCAAGGCTTCTTGTAAATTACGTACTACAGGTAGCGGTCTCAATAACGCCCGGCTCATACGGCCGGATGTGGGATCTGCTTGCAGAGGCCCACAGCAGATCCCAGCTGTGAACCTGGCTGTGGCCCTGCGTACGGCCACGTAATGTACTGCGCATAACTGCATATTCACACAGGCGGTCATGCGCAGTACACCTTTTTTTGTTTATATTCCCCCCCATCCCCCGTCGCACAGTGATGACGTGGGTAACGGCGATCACAGACTCGGGCACCGCTCACCGCAGTATCCCGGTGACATCTCCTGCCTCCCGGCTACCTTCAGGAGCTGGCAGCCAGGAGATTTCAAATTTGCCAAGGCTTATGGCCTTCTGTGCATGCGGCTGACATATGATGCCTGTCACACATGCAGAGAAAGCGGCGTCAGGTGCTGGAGGACCAAATCACCACAGGATGGCATGGAAGACCAGGGTGAGTAATCTCAGCTGCCCCATAGATTCAATCCATGAGGGCAGCTGAATCTTTGCGCCGATTGCATTGCCGGAGGGTGGGGGACTCCCCAAGGCCCCCCATGACAGCTCCATGTTGTCATCATCTACCTCTTGGCACTGACAGCATGGAGCTGTCATGTCCATAGGCCACGCGGTTTTAATTCCCACAGGAAGCTGGTTTTTACGTCCTCGGGGATAAAAAGCGCATTTAACTAGGATGTAGAAACATTATGGGCTGGTCACTAAGGGGTAAAAAGGCCGTCTAACCTGAGTCTGCTTAATGTCCTTCTATTGGAGGAAAAACTAATATTCTTATAACTCCTCCCATTTCTAGTTTTTTTCCCCCACATTTAATAATATCAGGCTTTGAGTTCAGATTTTCATACTTTTTTTTATTTTTCGATACATATTGGACTCTATTTGCATGTGAAATCATATTGCACAGAATGAGTCTTTATTATCTTTACTCCATCGTTGTTTTTAAAAAGTTTTTTTTTTTTAAATTGAAAAAAATTTAATAGAATGTAAAAATAAGCAAAACAAAAAAACGTCACATTGGTTTACTATGTGAAGGAAAAACGCTTAAAAAGTACATATCGCATTTCCTGAAAATAAAGGGTTCAAAAAGTTGCATGTATCCCAAAATGCTTGCAATAAAAAAATACATACTGCCCCCCAAAAAACAAGCCAGCACTAAGCTAAACTGAAAAATAAAAATGTTCTAACATATTAATGCTAACTATCTTTAATGAGAAATGCTTTTATTGTACACAAGTATATAGGTTTCAGGACATAATAAACATCTGGTTATAGGCAGATCTTAACATCAGGTAAATATAACCTCAGATGAAGAACATATGACAATTTACACCGAGTCATTAAGAGAACGTAGGGCAAAATGCAGAAGCAGTGTGTGAAAAATTAAAACCACCTTTACGGTTTCCATAGGAAGTAAGAGGGAAAGTAGCAACCAGATGCCAAATGCTCTTGAGTAGTTGACCCTATTCACCTAATTGTAAGACCTTCTAAAGACCAGATTGATTTTTCTTATCTCCATATAAATCTATAGAATCTAAAGAGGGCGTGGAGTGCCCAGTTTTTCCCAGGAATACATTATAGATATAGATAAAATAGATATAAAAACATCTCCATAAAAAAAATGCAGCCTCCCTCCCAATTAAAACTTTTTTCGTTATTACACCAGTTAAATGGGTGTGTCCTGACTTTTGCCTCACGCTATTTTTATATAACTCTAAACACATGGTATTGCAGTAACTGCACTCACCTGCAGAATGAAGATTACTCGTTAGTTATGTCACAGACAGAGGGCTTATTTACACGTCCGTATATCGGCCGGGTTTTCACGCCCGGCAGATATACGGTGTCTCTTTCTGCAGGGGGAGGAGCAGTGCACTGAGCATCCGCCCATTCTCCGCCACTATTTCCAATGGGAGGGGGCGGGTTGAAACTTAGCTCCGCCCCCACCCCTCCTATTGCACTGCTCCCGGCCCGGCTTGCCTCCTCTCCCTGCAGATAGAGACACCGTATATAGGCCGGGCGTGAAAACAAGGCCAATATACGGACGTATGAATAAGCCCTGAATGGTAGAAAATATAAGTTATCATACCCCAAGATGTTGCCACTAAATAAACAGAACTCCTAACCATCCCTCACGGTCGTGGAGCCAAAAATAAAATAGGGATCACTTGGAAACAATCTTTCGATTATTTTTATCCCCATCATTTTGTCCTGGAGACTATTTGCCTTTTCTCTTGTATGACGTGGTTTCTCCGTTAGGCCGGTTTGATACGGCCGAGAAGACTGAACCAGATTTGTGCGTTGTGAGTCATACACATGAGCAATGCTTTCCTGCATACCACCGCAATGCGATGCTCTGCAGGCAACAAATCAAAGCGTATCGGCAGCAGCACCGCCCCGTTAAAAGCTATGGCAGAGCTTTGCGATTCCCTTCATCCCTGCAGTGATGCGAGGTTTGTTTCACATGAAAACGCCTCACATCTCTGGGACATTCACATGGGTGATTCACGGCCCGATATTGCCCTCGCCCATGTGAAACTATCTTTAGGGCTCATTCACACGAGTGTAAGCATGTAACGCTGCGAGTATCCCATGCATTGTATGCATCGCAGATAGGGATGAGCGAGTATACTCGCTAAGGCACTACTCGCTCGAGTAATGTGCCTTAGCCGAGTATCTCCCCGCTCGTCCCTAAAGATTCGGGGGCCGGCGCGGGGCGGGGAGCTGCGGGGAGGAATGGAGGGGAGATCTCTCTCTCCCACCCGCTCTCCCCTGCTCCCCGCTGCAACTCACCTGTCAGCTGCGGCGGCCCCCGAATCTTTAGGGACGAGCGGGGAGATACTCGGCTAAGGCACATTACTCGAGCGAGTAGTGCCTTAGCGAGTATACTCGCTCATCCCTAATCGCAGACCTTTCGTTCTGCTGTTCGGGACTGAGTAGCAGTGTGGTTTATGTTTTTTCAAATTCCCCCACTCTGCGGGGAATTGCTGCCCCTTCGCAATGCCTGCATACGAACAGCCCTTTAAGGGCCACATATGATATGTGGAGAAATAGAGCATGTTCAATTTATTTCTCCTGCGTACCACATGCAGTGTCCACACGCAGGGGCGTAACAAGATTTGATAGTAAAAATATTTCCTACAATCTGAACATGAAAAACACTTTTCTCCTGTATGACTTCCCTGATGTAAAAAAAATCACTCATGTAAATGACCCCATTCAAAACAATTGCGTTCATATGCATGCCAGATTTGTGCATCTCACACCGCACAAAAATCGCACGATTTTCTGGGTCACGTGAAAGGGGCCCAAGAATGAACCCATTGAAATCAATGGACTGTATGCTATGCGTTTTGCGCGGAAATATGGTCGTGTGCAGCTGCCTTAGTAAAATAGCTATTTGAAAAAAGCCAGAATAAGAAGTTCCAAACCTTCGCCCTGTTGCAGTTGTAAAAAAAGGCACTGTTTACAGCAGATCTAAAAAACTCCTTAATGACCTTTAGTTAACATCCAATCGTAGCAGTTTTTGCTTGTTTTGGAGCATTTGCTAATCAGAGGAGTTTAACAAAAAAATAGTCACTTTTCTGTGTGAGTACTTGGATATTTAAAAACTGGTGATTTCCTAGTGAACATCAATAAGCCTTCTCTTCTGTGTGACCTTTTTGATGTTTAACAAGATTTGATTTCAGAGTAAAATGTTTCCCACATTCTGAACATGAAAATGGCTTTTCTCCTGTGTGACTTCTCTGATGTATAAGCAGATTTGCGTTGCTAGCAAAACCTTTGCCATAATCTGAACATGAAAATGGCTTCTCCCCTGTGTGAATTTTCTGGTGTGTTACAAGATATGCTTTGCTAGTAAAACATTTCCCACATTCTGAACATGAAAATGGCTTCTCCCCTGTGTGAATTTTCTGGTGTGTTACAAGATTTGATTTGCTAGTAAAACATTTGCCACATTCTGAGCAAGAAAATGGCTTCTCCCCTGTGTGAATTTTCTGGTGTGTTACAAGATATGCTTTGCTAGTAACACATTTGCCACATTCTGAACATGAAAATGGCTTCTCTCCTGTGTGAATTTTCTGGTGTGTTACAAGATATGCTTTGCTAGTAAAACATTTGCCACATTCTGAACATGAAAATGGCTTCTCCCCTGTGTGAATTTTCTGGTGTGTTACAAGATTTGATTTGCTAGTAAAACATTTGCCACATTCTGAACATGAAAATGGCTTCTCCCCTGTGTGAATTTTCTGGTGTGTTACAAGATATGCTTTGCTAGTAAACCATTTCCCACATTCTGAACATGAAAATGGCTTCTCCCCTGTGTGAATTTTCTGGTGTGTTACAAGACATGCTTTGCTAGTAAAACATTTGTCACATTCTGAACATGAAAATGGCTTCTGCCCTGTGTGAATTCTCTGGTGCTTTACAAAATTTGATTTGCTAGTAAAATATTTGCCACATTCTGAGCAAGAAAATGGCTTCTCCCCTGTGTGAATTCTCTGATGTATAACAAGATATTCTTTGGTAGTAAAGCATTTCCCACATTCTGAACATGAAAATGGCTTTTCTCCTGTGTGACTTCTCTGATGTATAACCAGATTTGCGTTGCTAGCAAAACCTTTGCCATAATCTGAACATGAAAATGGCTTCTCTCCTGTGTGAATTGTCTGGTGTGTTACAAGATTTGATTTGCTAGTAAAACATTTGCCACATTCTGAGCAAGAAAATGGCTTCTCCCCTGTGTGAATTCTCTGATGTATAACAAGATATTCTTTGGTAGTAAAGCATTTCCCACATTCTGAACATGAAAATGGCTTCTCCCCTGTGTGACTTCTCTGATGTATAACCAGATTTGCTTTATGAGCAAAACCTTTGCCACAATCTGAACATGAAAATGGCTTCTCCCCTGTGTGAATTTTCTGGTGTGTTACAAGATTTGATTTGCTAGTAAAACCTTTGCCACAATCTGAACATGAAAATGGCTTCTCCCCTGTGTGAATTTTCTGGTGCGTTACAAGATTTGATTTGCTAGTAAAATATTTCCCACATTCTGAACATAAAAATGGCGTTTCTCCTGTGTGAGTTCTCTGATGTGCAACAAGATATGCTTTATGAATAAAACATTTGCCACATTCTGAACATGAAAATGGCTTCTCCCCTCTGTGAATTTTCTGGTGCGTTACAAGATATGCTTTGCTAGTAAAACATTTCCCACATTCTGAACATGAAAATGGCTTCTCCCCTGTGTGAATTTTCTGGTGTGTTACAAGATTTGCTTTGCTAGTAAAACAATTCCCACATTCTGAACATGAAAACGGCTTCTCTCCTGTGTGGGTTCTCTGATGCTTTACAAAATTTGATTTGCTAGTAAAACATTTCCCACATTCCGAACATGAAAATGGCTTCTCCCCTGTGTGAATTCTCTGATGTATAACAAGATATTCTTTGGTAGTAAAGCATTTCCCACATTCCGAACATGAAAATGGCTTCTCCCCTGTGTGAGCTCTTTGATGTTCTCCTCTTCTGTAACTTTTCTTCTGCTTAACAGTCTGTGATGGATCAGAGGATGGGGCCTGTATAAAAGCACTAGATGATGGATCTTTGCTATGAAGGGCTGAAGGTATATTTGGGATAATGGCAGGTTCTTCATATGCATCTTGTCTACCATTATCATCCAATTCAAAATCTACAGATATCAGACGTCCCTCTGAGCTCCTGGTACCGTCACCTGCCAAGAATAAAGCTGATTTTACCATTATTGAACATAAGAAAAATGATATTGACATTTCTATATAAATTACAGGTCACATAGCAAAATGCAATTAGACAGAAATAAGCAATTAGATCACAATCTAATAGTAGACCTCAGAGAGAGGACCAGTAGATCTTGATGTTCTGACACCAAGGTGTTATCTTCCTCCCTCTCCACATCTCCATGACAACCAATGTGCAAGAGAACATTTCATTAGGAGATAGAGTAATAGGGTTTACTTAGTTCTAAAATTGGGAAGATATTCTTATCTCAATAGTACTGACAGCAAACAATGAAGGAATCGGCCTCGTTCACATAGATATATTATATATCCGGACTACAGATGGATTTTACACTCATTATCTATTTCAAAACATTTATTCTTCTAAATAATGGATACAATACACAAGATAATCGCAACATTAATTTGATGTGGTGCCCATAATTACACCCATATTATAGATGCCCATCATGTGTTAGCGCCTAGAACGGTATCACATGTCATCCACATTTAGTTTGTACTTTGGATGAATTGGGGAACATCCAGCGGAAACTGACAGATCCCAGAGCTTATGAATCTACAGAACTATCTACAGCCGCTGACCGAGGAGAATCTGTGACTCCTCTCTGCTGTATTTAGTGGTTACTACTCACCTGGGCGGTTACCTGTAGGAATCTCCTCTTCAAACTCCTCTTTGACCATCACAATTGTCTCTGTAGTATTAATATCAGTCAGATCTTCATCCTGATCCAAAAGCTGTGAGACAAATATTGTAAAAGTCAGCAGACGGTTGGAGAAGTCGTGTGAAATGATCATTAATCATCATGAAAACTCCAAATGACCTGACTGGAGTAGTTATCTGAGCCACATAGCTGCAGGTCTAGAAGCCGGACATAGATATTAGATGACGGGTCAATGACCCCCCAGGAACCTCATACACATGTATATCTGGCATGGCTAGACACGCTGCACGTTGTCTCAGTGGAGATCAGCGTCTACCAGATACATCCACTGTTTGTCTCGGGGGAAATGAAGGAGCAGATAGATATAAATCCAACCTGTTGGCTCCTTATTCCCACCAGCAGTCTCCACCGCCAGAAAACTGGGAGAAGATCCAGACAACATGTAATGTCTCTGGTCAGCGGTAATCCTGCCATCTCCACCGGCCTCATCACACAAGGAGAAGACATCTAATAAGACTGAAGACAAGAGCTTCACAGCCTTCTACAGTTTAGAGGGACATCTCCATCTACCTGATGGTCCTGTGGAAGAAGAGGACGGGGACATATCTCTGGTGGGCTTCTCTTACTGGATGGAACTGGAGGAAACACAGACAGACACTGAAGTCATTCTTTACATACAGATAATAAAGTCCCCGTGTATTTAGTCCTGTCTATTACCTGGTGATGGGAGCGGCTGGTGGTCCTCCATCATGGCCTCCTTGTACAGATCCTTGTGTCCTTCTAAATACTCCCACTCCTCCATGGAGAAATAGACAGCGACATCCTGACACCTTTTAGGAACCTGACAACACAATATACAGTCATCACCCAGAAGCCTCCAGTGCTGTTACTGTATAATGTCCCAGCATTCCCTGCAGCATCACCTCTTCAGTCAGCAGCTCAATCATCTTCTTGGTGAGTTCTAGAATCTTCTGTACATTGATGTCCTCATGTATCAGGGGGTGAGGTGGGGGCCCCGCGATTGGGCTCCGGGGTCTTTCCCATCCATCACATATGGGGGCCCAACAGCCATCACTAGAGGCCTTCTTCACTACTGTGTAATCCTGTATATTGAGAGACATTGATTAATATCACTACAGACCAGGGGCGTAATTAAAGGCTCAGGGGCCCAGATGCAAAAAGTTCAGCTCTGCCCCACCCCAGTACCCATACCTAAACCATGCTGCATACAGCTGCAAAACAAATTTCCATACATGATCTGCCCCTTGGTGTAATCATTCCAAACATGACTCATTTCTTACACTATATGACAATTTGTTTGTAGCCCTGTAGGCCACTCTCAAACACACAGACCGCCTTTTACCGCTAACAGTGCAGCGTCCTGAGCACCATATTAACCTCGGTAGATCGCTCTGGTTGATTTTAATGGGGTTACTCAGACCTGAGCTGGAACGCACGTTTTTTAATGCTATGATTCTCAAAAGCTGTCTGTTCTATATTTGTGGCTTCACGTTTTTTAACGCACCTCCTCACCCATCACAATGATGGGGTGCATTAATAAACGCTGTTAAACACTGTACCACGAGTTCAAAAATCACCACAAAAGAAGCAAAAATCTTCCCCGCGCTCCAAGGGTTAAACCAAAAGATACAGACCACAGGTCCGTAAATGACCAATACTATTTATTTTGCTACGCGTTTCAGCAACATATACAAACACATTAACAAAAATCTGTCTTATATAGACACAAAATATAACACAGTCCTAAAACTGACCCGTGTGGTAGTCGCAGCGAACGCCATCAGAATGTCCGCCCTCCCTAGGGAGGTGATCCGAACATGTGACCTAGTCATGTGTCCATGATCACATGACTAGGATTCTCTACATGTGGAATGCATAATGCGTTCCACTCGCACTTCCTAAAACCATCTGCAATTAAGCCATATTTAACATATAACATATGGTAACTCCATCTGTATCAATCCACCTCATCAATATCAAAACGCTCATTAAACTATAGAAAAATAAGAATAATATACATATATATTTTTTTTTTTCATTAAAAAAATGTCTAGCTAATATCTCCTGTAAAATAGGATTTATGTAAAAAAAATAATTTGAATTATTTTTTTGATCATTTTTGTAAAAAATCTCAAACGATATATTTCTCCTTTTCCTCAAAATGTTTTTATATATAACTATATTTCAAGAATAATGACCATTATTCTTTATAATAATTTTGTTCTAAAAACTAAAACTATTTAAGCTATATAAAGATGGATACATATGTATAATATATAATATATATATTATATGAAAACAGATTTAATACCATTAAAATTTAATTTCCTCTAAAACCTCATCCGAACCAGCTGGTATTAGTGTATTTAAAGGCCCTTTATTCCAGCATCCCACACGGGAAAAGGATCGGGGCAATTGAAAAGATTCTTCATGAAGATCCTCTCATGCCCAAGAACCAGGCTTCATTCATTAAGGAATCTTTATCGTTCATTCTTAAGAACAAATATTTTACCTACAATAAAAAATTCTATAAACAGCAACAGGAAACGGCGATGGGAGCGAAATTCACCCCCCCGTACGCAAACCTGTATATGGGTACATTCGAAGAAGAGTTTTTTAATGATAGTAGAATCAAGTTCCACAAGAGATTATTGACGATATTATCATTATATGGGAAGGGAACAGGATGACAACTATTTTAGCTATATAAAAATGGATGTGTGTATATATATATATATATATATATATATATATATATATATATATGTGATATAAACAGATTTAATACCATTATTAAAATTACATTTTTTCTAAAACCTCATTCAGACCAGCTGGTATTGGTGTATTTAAGTCTAGAACATTTCTTTTCTTCTCAGTTGACTAATGGAATGGGACGGTATACGCTCTAGTGGAGTGACTTTGAGACATGTCGTCTGATGATTATGGACCTCCGAAAAATGACAGGATACACCATGTTTATTGACTTCCCTTCTAATATTAAACTTAAGGTGCATTCCCACGAACGTATATCGGCTCGGTTTTCACGCCGAGCTGATATACGTTGTCCTTGTGTGCAGGGGGGGGGGGGGGGGGAGGATGGAAGAGCCAGGAGCAGGAACTGAGCTCCCGCCCCCTCTCTGCCTCCTCTCCACCCCTCTGCACTATTTTCAATGAAAGTAGGTGGGACGGGGGCGGGGCTAATTAGCCTCGACCCCGTCCCACCTCTCCCCATTGCAAATAGTGCAGAGGGGTGGAGAGGAGGCAGAGAGGGGGCGGAGGCTCAGTTCCTGCTCCTGGCTCTTCCATCCCCCCCCCCCTGCAGAGAGAGAGACGACGTATATCGGCTCGGCGTGAAAACCGAGCCGATATACGTTCGTGTGAATGCACCCTTATGGCTACAAACCTGACCTCTAAGTACATTTTTTGACATATTTCAAGCCAGAAGAGCATTCTAATAAATAAACAGCAAATGTAGTGTCACAGCTCAATCTCTATCTAGAGAAAATTGGTTTTTTTCCTCCCCCCATTTCAATACATTTTCTATTCTGTATAATATCCGGACGACATTTACAGTTTTTCTTCTTTCACTTAAATATCTCCGCCCCCAGATCACTACTATGTGTCATATTACTCTACAGCCAGGATGTTCTGTATCGTTTTATTTCTTCTAAACACCAATTTGGGATTCTTACTAACGGATTCAGTGAGGATCGGCTCATCACCCAAAATACTCCAATTCTTGGTAATAATTTTCCTAATTGGTGGCTACAAGATGTAGTGATAAAACACGGTCCCATATTTTTCACTTTATCCCTTTTTATGTCCCCTTTTCTCCATCATGCTTGGCCCTATTAATAGATACTTTCTCTCCTACTTCTTTTTCTTCTAATATTCTACCATAGGCGGAATCAATTAATTTTCTGGATATTTCTTTTCTAAAAAGCGCTTCTTCAGATCCTGGGCTTGATTTCTAAAATCTTCATCCCCAGAACAGTTCCTGCGTATTCTTTTTAATTGTCCAAATGGATTATTTATAGAGATGAGCGAGCGTACTCGGAAAAGCACTACTCGCTCGAGTAATGTGCTTTATCCGAGTATCGCTGTGCTCGGGTCTGAAGATTCGGGTGCCGCTGCGGCTGACAGGTGAGTCGCAGCGGGGAGCAGGGGAGAGCGGGCGGGAGAGAGGTAGAGAAAGATCTCCCCTCCGTTCCTCCCCGCTCTCCCCTGCAGCTCCCCGCTCCGTGCCGGCACCCGAATCTTTAGGGACGAGCACAGCGATACTCGGATAAAGCACATTACTCAAGCGAGTAGTGCTTATCCAAGTACGCTCGCTCATCCCTAATTATTTACCTTCCAATGTTGCGCATGACAGCTATAGAAGTCAACATAACTGCTGCTATTGACCTTCTTAAAATGGGTTTTAGTGATCATTTTATGTGAATCATGACTAGGTTCCAGGTCCAGAAATACTATTTGGCTTGAATTAATATTATCAGTAAATCTAAGATTATAATTATTGCTATTAAAGGGGTTGTCCTGCAGAAACAAGTGGGGTTATACACTTCTGTATGGCCATATTAATGCACTTTGTAATATACATTGTGCATTAAATATTGGCCATACAGAAGTTATACACTTACCCCCTCCGGAGCTGGCGTCCCCGTCTCCATGGTGACGACTGAAGCCTTCTTCTCTGGTCGCTGCAACAGTCGGGCTTGCGCAAAGAAGAATCATCTCCTGGTGGCTCCGGGCTCACGAGCTGCGTCCTGGCTCCTCCCCCTTCTCAGCATCAACGCGTAGCCCCGCCCCCATCACGTGGTGCCGATCAGCCAATGAGGTGGCTGTAATCGGCAGTGGAGCTCAGACTGGAGAAGAACATCCATGGTGCACTATGGGAGAAGACCCGCAGTGCACCATGGGAGAAGACCAGCGGTGTACCTTGAGAAATAACGGCGGCCAGCTTGGAAGAAGATTTTTATAACTTCATGAAACAGCTTCAAGGTGAGTAGAAACGCTCTAAAAAAACGATTTACATGGGTAGTTTGTGATGCTTGCTTAACATGGGGGACTGGGGTGTGAAAATGTTTTCGTTTTGGCCGCGGGACAACCCCTTTAAGTTCGCTAACCAAATTCCCTAATTCATCCTGGTTCCCTTCCCATATAATGATAATATCGTCAATAATCTCTTGTGGAACTTGATTCTACTATCATTAAAAAACTCTTCTTCGAATGTACCCATATACAGGTTTGCGTACGCGGGGGTGAATTTCGCTCCCATCGCCGTTTCCTGTTGCTGTTTATAGAATTTTTTATTGTAGGTAAAATATTTGTTCTTAAGAATGAACGATAAAGATTCCTTAATGAATGAAGCCTGGTTCTTGGGCATGAGAGGATCTTCATGAAGAATCTTTTCAATTGCCCCGATCCTTTTCCCGTGTGGGATGCTGGAATAAAGGGCCTTTAAATACACTAATACCAGCTGGTTCGGATGAGGTTTTAGAGGAAATTAAATTTTAATGGTATTAAATCTGTTTTCATATAATATATATTATATATTATACATATGTATCCATCTTTATATAGCTTAAATAGTTTTAGTTTTTAGAACAAAATTATTATAAAGAATAATGGTCATTATTCTTGAAATATAGTTATATATAAAAACATTTTGAGGAAAAGGAGAAATATATAGTTTGAGATTTTTTACAAAAATAATCAAAAAAATAATTCAAATTTTTTTTTTTTACATAAATCCTATTTTATAGGAGACATTAGCAAGTTATTTTTTTAATGAGAAAAAAATATATATATGTTTATTATTCTTATTTTTCTATAGTTTAATGAGAGTTTTGATATTGATGAGGTGGATTTATACAGATGGAGTTACCATATGTTATATGTTAAATATGGCTTAATTGCAGATGGTTTTAGGAAGTGCGAGTGGAACGCATTATGCATTCCACATGTAGAGAATCCTAGTCATGTGATCATGGACACATGACTAGGTCACATGTTCGGATCACCTCCCTAGGGAGGACGGACATTCTGATGGCGTTCGCTGCGACTACCACACGGGTCAGTTTTAGGAGTGTGTTATATTTTGTGTGTATATAAGACAGATTTTTGTTAATGTGTTTGTATATGTTACTTGAAAAAGGCGTATTTTGAACGCTGAAACGCGTAGCAAAAGAAATAGTATTGGTAATTTACGGACCCGTGGTCTGTATTTTTTGGTTTAACCCTTGGAGCGCGGGGAAGATTTTTGCTTTTTTTGTGGTGATCTGTGTTAAGCCCTTGTTATCCAGTGTGCTTACCTTCCCATGCGGCTTCTTGAATTATCAGAGACCAAGGATTTAGGAGGATGAAAGGCAATCAAGCATACTAGGTGCCGGGGGATATTCCTGAGGGGGTAATATACTGAGCACCACGTGAGTGCTATTTATTACTTATTGGAGGCATACATTGGAGAATGATGTTTCCTATGATGAGGCGGTGATTTATGTCCCCTTTTGCTATTTCCATGAGTTCAAAAATGCAGCTTGAAACTGCTGCAAAAATGCCACGATATCGACCTGCGTTTTCTGGATGCATCTGTAAGTGGCCTTAGGGTGGTTCATGTTTATTGTTGTTCTTTTGAACCACAATTAAGAAAAACATCTAAGAAAAAACTGCATGCAGTATTCAGGCCTCATGTCCACGGGCAAAAGAAGAATTAAAATCCGCAGCAGATTTGAACTCTTCTCCCGCGCGCGGATCCGCACCCCATAGGGATGCATTGACCACCCGCGGGTAGATAAATACCCGCGGATGGTCAATAAAAGGGATTTTTTTTAAAATGGAGCATGAAAAAATCTGGACCATGCTCCATTTTCATGCGGGTCTCCGCGGGCTTCTAATTGAAGCCTATGGAAGCCGTCCGGATCCGCGGGAGACCTAAAATAGGAATTTAAAAGAATTTACTCATCCGGAGCGGACCGGGAAGGTCTTCTATTCCTCACGGCCTGATCTTTCTTGCTTCAGCTCGGCAGATGTGCCCGGCGCATGCGCGTGGCACGTCGGCGACGTGCCGCCGGCGTGACGAGTCCATCCGCCGGCCGAAAAAGAAGATCCGTCTGTGAGGAAGAGAAGACCTTCCCGGTCCACTCTGGATGGGTAAATTCTTTTAAATTCCTATTTTCAGCGCTCATGTCCGCGGGGCAGGAGGGACCTGCTGCAGATTCTCCATGTAGAATCCATAGCGGGCCTGATTTTCCCCGTGGACATGAGGCCTTAAAGACCACATACGTTTTTAAGAAACTGCATACACTATTATAAACTGCATGTGTTTTTGATGCGTTTTTTAATTGTGTAGAAAGTCTGCAATTGTATACAGTATATAAAGAGAGATGTATATCAGCAACAGATAGATAGATATGAGAGAGAGAGAGATGAGAAAGAGATAGATATGAGAAAGAGATAGATATGAGAGAGGGATAGATGTGAGAAAGAGAGATAGATGTGAGAAACAGAGATAGATGTGAGAAACGGAGAGATGGAGAGATAGATAGATAGATAGATAGATAGATAGATAGATAGATAGATAGATAGATAGATAGATAGATAGATAGATAGATAGATAGATAGATAGATAGATAGATAGATAGATAGATAGTGTAGTAGAGTGAGAGGTGAAGTGTGGGACGGAAGGTACATATCATGGAGACTACTAGCATCCGGGTTGTAAACCCAATCTGTTCCTCACTCCAGTACTGAGTTCCACCTGGCCCAGACAGGTGAGGTGTATAAATGGGTGCAGGTTGCAGTGTGAAGGGGGAGTTCAGAGCTGCCTGGTGTGAGAGACACAGACGCAAAGCAAGCTGAACTGGAGACACCACAACACGCTGCAATTGAGGTTTGCTGGGTCTTTGCCACCCTGATTTAAGGACTTGTATGTTTTGCTTTGTTGGACTGTTGGCTTGAAGAAGGACGTTTTCTTCCTGTTTTCTGTTATCTGGAGATTACGAGTGCATTTATGTTATGTTCAGCCCGTAAATAAAGAAAAAAACGCGGACAATATTCTGGTTGTGGCCTCAAGTGTGTCCCCCTGCGTTGCTACAATAGATACATGCATACCCTGGCCGGACCACTTCTCTGTGTGAGGAGAGCAGCAGGGCAGGCAGATGTGGCCGCTGCACACTGTGTATGCAGGAGCAGCAGGGTGATGACATCATCACCCGGCTCCTCTCACTCAGTACGATGTCTGCCTCCCTTTTCCTTTTTTCAGCTTTCTCTCAGGCTAGTCGCACTGCTGGCTGCGTGTTTCGTGCGGTGCGGCTGACAGTGCAACCAGCCGGTAATGCACTGAATGTGCATTTGTATATGGCAGAAGGTGGCCTCTGGGCTCCCTCAGCGCAGAGTCTTGGTCACCACTGTGACTCTTAACAGTATGCCGATGCTACAGACATTTCTAGATTCCATCACCTCTCCAGTGACATAATTTGCTTTTACCATAGATTAGAATGAAGTAATGTGACATCACCAGAATCGCTCACCTCTCCAGTAAGCTGGAAGAGTATCTCTAGGGTGACTCTTAATACACTTTCTGCCATCTTCTTTCTGTCTTCCTCCATCATTAATGAATCAATCATGTAGGGGCCTGAATGGAGAAAATATAAACAAATATAAAAACCACAAAAACCAACAACATAAAAATACATTTACTGGTGATAATAATAGGAAACATTTAACCACTTACGGACATGGCCTTTTATTCCGCTTTCGTTTTTTCCTCCCCCCCTTTTAAAAAAATTGTAACTCCTTTATTTATCCATCGACGTCGCTGTATGAGGGCTTGTTTTTTGCAGGACGAGTTGTAGTTTTCAATGCTTTTATTTAATGTACCATATAATGTACTGAAAAACTGTAAAAAAAATCTAAGTGTAGTAAAAGGGAAAAAAAAAATGACATTCCAACATTTTTCGGTGCGTCTTGTTTCTACGGCAACAAAAATGACATGATAATTTAATCATATGGGTCAGTACAATTACTATGATACAAAACTTTTTTTTTTTTTGGCCATACTAGTTTTATTGGTTTTCACATATTGTACATTTAATTTTTTTAAATTATTTTCTGCCGTCCTCTTCTGCGCCCAATAACATTTTTATTTTTTTCATAGTTGTGCGAGGGCTCATTTTTTGCAGGACATCCTGTAGTTTCTGTTGGTACTATTTTGTAATACATACGACTTTTTAATAGCTTTTTATTTCATTGTTTCTTGGAGACACGATGACCAAAAAAAAGCATTTCTGGTGTTATTTTTTTTTCTGATGACGTTCACCGTGCGGGGTAAATAAGGCATTAATTTGATAGATCAGACTTTTATGCAGCGATACCAAATATGTATTTTTAATTTATGATTTAGATTCCTTTATTATAAATATGGCAAAACGGTGGTGATTTAAACTTGAATTGCTTTTTTTTTCTACAATTAGTAAAACTTTATTGATCTTGTTTTTACTTTATCTTTAGTCCCCATAGGGGACAACAACCTGCCATAGCCTTACATCATACTGCGTTCGCCAGACAGTCTATCAGGCTATCCTATGGGGACAGCTTCATGGGCATTCTGCCATGACACCTGTACAGCTCCCTGCAATCTCACAATTGACAGCGGCATTTAAAGGGTTAGCAGCTTTAATCAGCTGGCTGTCAGAAACAGCCGGCACCCGGGAGATGGGAGATTGCCACACGATGTTCTGCCATACATACCCCAATGCTTAAGAACATAAATGTTTTCCCTGCAGCGGGAAGGAGTTATCCCATTACTTAAAATTGCTTACAAACCCCTGTGTACTTCCTGGTTGCTGCTGACCAGGACATGAGACTGCTGCAGCCAATCACTGACTATAAAAGCTCACTGCTGTGGCCAGTGATTGGCTGCCACAGTCACATGTCCTGGTCAGCAGCAACCAAGGATGATAGAATGATAGTTAAGCACATTTTGGGAAAACCCCTTTGAGTAGATATTAAAGAGAACCTATTAGGAGTTTTATGAAGCCTGAAATACATGCAACAAAAAACCTCCCTTTTCCATCCTAAGGGTGCCTGCCGACCCACTAGCGATATTTTTTTTTGCGCTGTGAGAGCGAGTAAAAATACACGTCTTACTGCGCATAGAAAACTCTGCAATATCACTAAATGCTTTCAATGGGGCCGGCAGCAGCAACACCAGCCCCATTGAAAACATAATGAGTATTCGCAGACTTCTGCCACAGCTATGGCAGAGGTTTCCTTCATCTCGGCGGTCACTGTGGGGATGAAGGAGTCCTCTATCACAGCTGTGGCAGAAGTCCAGGATGCTATCCCATTGCTTTCAATGGGATCAGCGCTGCTGCGGCCCCATTGACAGCAGTGTTTTTTCAGGCGACCCCCGCAACAATAATTTTTGGGGAATGGCTTGAAAATAATCCCTAGCTGAAAATCAACTCTCTCTAAAAATCATCCTTGGCTGGTGAAAAAAAGAAAAACTATTTACTTACCTCTCCGCCGCTCTGGCGTGTCCTCCGGCTGGCTCCCCGGGACTGCTGTGAAGCCCATTCAGCAGGCAGGGATTTAAAAATCCCTGCCTACTGAATGGACTGTGCTAATTGGCTGAGCGCTCAGCCAATCACAGGCAGCGCACAGCCATTCATCAATGGGGAGCCAGACGGAGGACACGACTGAGCGGCAAAGAGGTGAGTATATAATTATATTTTTTTGCCAGCTAGTTTTTTTGTTACTCCCTAATAAAGCTTCCCTTTGAATGACAAATGGAAATTAAATATATTGCAGTCATTGTTTCACAAGTGTCCTGCAACATGCATCCCCATATATCTACACACTACAATAATAATCATATTACACTACACCTACACTACACTAATATACTGATCACACTACACTAATATACTGATCCCACTACACCTACACTACACTAATATACTGATCATACTACACCTACACTACACTAATATACTCATCACACTACACCTACACTACACTAATATACTGATCATACTACACCTACACTACACTAATATACTGATCCCACTACACCTACACTACACTAATGTACTGATCCCACTACACCTACAGTACACTAAAATACTGATCACAGTATACCTACACTACACTAATATACTGATCCCACTACACCTACACTACACTAATATACTGATCCCACTACACCTACACTACACTAATATACTGATCACACTACACCTACACTACACTAATATACTGATCACAGTACACCTACACTACACTAATATACTGATCCCTCTACACCTACACTACACTAATGTACTGATCCCACTACACCTACACTACACTAATATACTGACCCCACTACACCTACACTACACTAATATACTGATCACACTACACCTACACTACACTTATATATTGATCCCACTACACCTACACCACACTAATATACTGATCCCACTACACCTACACTACACTAATATACTGATCACACTACACCTACACTACACTTATATATTGATCCCACTACACCTACACCACACTAATATACTGATCCCACTACACCTACACTACACTAATATACTGATCCCACTACACCTACACTACACTAATATACTGATCCCACTACACCTACACTACACTAATATACTGATCCCACTACACCTACACTACACTAATATACTGATCACACTACACCTACACTACACTAATATACTGATCCCACTACACCTACACTAATGTACTGATCCCACTACACCTACACCACACTAATATACTGATCCCACTACAGCTACACTACACTTATATACTGATCACACTACACGTACACTACACTAATATACTGATCACACTACACCTACACTACACTAATATACTCATCACACTACACTAATATACTGATCCCACTACACCTACACTACACTAATATACTGATCCCACTACACCTACACTACACTAATAAACTGATCCCACTACACCTACACTACACTAATATACTGATCACAGTACACCTACACTACACTAATGTACTGATCACAGTACACCTACACTACACTAATGTACTGATCCCACTACACCTACACTACACTAATATACTGATCACACTACACCTACACAACACTAATATACTGATCCCTCTACACCTACACTACACTAATGTACTGATCCCACTACACCTACACTACACTAATATACTGACCCCACTACACCTACACTACACTAATATACTGATCACACTACACCTACACTACACTTATATACTGATCCCACTACACCTACACCACACTTATATACTGATCCCACTACACCTACACCACACTAATATACTGATCACACTACACCTACACTACACTTATATACTGATCCCACTACACCTACACAACACTTATATACTGATCCCACTACTCCTACACTACACTAATATACTGATCACACTACATCTACACCACACTAATATACTGATCACACTACACTAATGTACTGATCCCACTACACCTACACTACACTAATATACTGACCCCACTACACCTACACTACACTAATATACTGATCACACTACACCTACACTACACTTATATATTGATCCCACTACACCTACACCACACTAATATACTGATCCCACTACACCTACACTACACTAATATACTGATCACACTACACCTACACTACACTTATATATTGATCCCACTACACCTACACCACACTAATATACTGATCCCACTACACCTACACTACACTAATATACTGATCCCACTACACCTACACTACACTAATATACTGATCCCACTACACCTACACTACACTAATATACTGATCCCACTACACCTACACTACACTAATATACTGATCACACTACACCTACACTACACTAATATACTGATCCCACTACACCTACACTAATGTACTGATCCCACTACACCTACACCACACTAATATACTGATCCCACTACAGCTACACTACACTTATATACTGATCACACTACACGTACACTACACTAATATACTGATCACACTACACCTACACTACACTAATATACTCATCACACTACACTAATATACTGATCCCACTACACCTACACTACACTAATATACTGATCCCACTACACCTACACTACACTAATAAACTGATCCCACTACACCTACACTACACTAATATACTGATCACAGTACACCTACACTACACTAATGTACTGATCACAGTACACCTACACTACACTAATGTACTGATCCCACTACACCTACACTACACTAATATACTGATCACACTACACCTACACAACACTAATATACTGATCCCTCTACACCTACACTACACTAATGTACTGATCCCACTACACCTACACTACACTAATATACTGACCCCACTACACCTACACTACACTAATATACTGATCACACTACACCTACACTACACTTATATACTGATCCCACTACACCTACACCACACTTATATACTGATCCCACTACACCTACACCACACTAATATACTGATCACACTACACCTACACTACACTTATATACTGATCCCACTACACCTACACTACACTTATATACTGATCCCACTACTCCTACACTACACTAATATACTGATCACACTACATCTACACCACACTAATATACTGATCACACTACACTAATATACTGATCACACTACACCTACACTACACTAATATACTGATCACACTACACCTACACTACACTAATATACTGATCCCACTATACCTACACTACACTAATATACTGATCCCACTACACCTACACTACACTAATACACTGATCCCACTACACCTACACGACACTAATATACTGATCCCACTACACCTACACTACACTAATATACTGATCCCACTACACCTACACTACACTAATATACTGATCACAGTACACCTACACTACACTAATATACTGATCACAGTACACCTACACTACACTAATATACTGATCCCTCTACACCTACACTACACTAATATACTGACCCCAGTACACCTACACTACACTAATATACTGATCACACTACACCTACACTACACTTATATACTGATCCCACTACACCTACACCACACTAATATACTGATCCCACTACACCTACACTACACTTATATACTGATCACACTACACCTACACTACACTAATATACTCATCACACTACACTAATATACTGATCCCACTACACCTACACTACACTAATATACTAATCCCACTACACCTACACTACACTAATATACTGATCCCATTACACCTACACCCTAGCCTACCATCAAGGCGATGGGAACTACCTTATGTCATGCTCTGACCTCTTGAGCTCTCTATCTTTCTGTAGGGATTGCAGTCTATGCACTAATCTTGAGTATACGGGTGGGAGAAAAAGAAAAAAGAAAGGAGGGTGTAGGGGGAAAAATATTCCTCTGAGTTTAGGGAGGATTGACTCCTGGTCCTGCCACGCTAATTTTCTCATTGCGTGTATATGCATGAGTGGTTAGGGACTCTAGGACTTTGAACCTCCTTCACTTAACTATATGAATTTGGATCTGTTAGAGGTATTATTACCTCCAGACCAAACTCCATACCCAGGAATCTCATGCATGAAGTACTCTCTATCCCTACTCTCACTGAAAAGAGATCCTATTGACCATAACATCTGGCATAGGATAATTGAAAGTGAGATTGATAGAGAAGAAGGGTTTAATATTTGAAATAAATAACCTCGCACCTACAACCTTTATCTATCTCTATATCGAGGTCAAACCCTACTAGCTCTAATCGAACGCTAAGAGCTCACTCCCTGATTGAGGATTATACACTTTAGTGATACTCTAACTATTTACCATCATAACTCTTGAAACACTATTATTACAACTCTCTAAGTACCAAGTCTCCTGAGGATCCACGTATACTCAGTGGTGAAACGCGTAGAGTAGGAGTCCTGTCCACAATGACTAAAAATATCGACAATCAACATCTCTGACACACTGCCTATTTGAGCCGTTTACAACTTCTCAGCTCACTAGGCAGTAAGTTTCGACAGAGATAATTATTTTTCCAGGTTGAATATTATTTTCTTGCAACCTGAGAGTTTCTGTTCAAACATTGTCGCTATGAGTAGGAGTACTGTTCATAATGAGTAAAAATATCGACTAAAATCAAAATCTTTGACACCCTGCCTCTTTGAGCTGTTAATAACTTCTCAGCCCACTAGGCAGGAAATTTTGACAGAGATATTTACTTCTTCGGGTTGAATATCACCTCTTCGCAACCTGAGAATTTCTGTTCAAATACTGTCATTACATTAATAAAACTACAGATATCCAATTGGGGGCTTGTTTTTTGGAAATTCCACGAACAGCTCCTTTGTAGTTTGTATTCCGAACTGATGTGCGACATCAAGAAATACGGAGTATCAGAAGAAACACCAAGTTGTATTATTGAAACCCACCAACCCATTTCCAATTAATTATTAGGTGGGCTAACGTTTCTCCTTACAACTTGGAATTTGTGTTGTGTCTTTTGTTGTGCCCAATTGTGTGGTTTTTTTAAAATAAAATTTAATAAAATTTATTATTTTAACCTATTACACTAATATACTGATCCCACTACACCTACACTACACTAAAATACTAATCCCACTACACCTACACTAATATACTGATCCCACTACACCTACACTACACTAAAATACTAATCCCACTACACCTACACGACACTAATATACTGATCCCACTACACCTACACGACACTAATATACTGATCCCACTACACCTACACTAATATACTGATCCCACTACACTAATATACTGATCGCACTACACCTACACGACACTAATATACTGATCGCACTACACCTACCCGACACTAATATACTGATCGCACTACACCTACACGACACTAATATACTGATCGCACTACACCTACACGACACTAATATACTGATCGCACTACACCTACACGACACTAATATACTGATCGCACTACACCTACACGACACTAATATACTGATCGCACTACACCTACACGACACTAATATACTGATCGCACTACACCTACACGACACTAATATACTGATCCCACTACACCTACACGACACTAATATACTGATCCCACTACACCTACACGACACTAATATACTGATCCCACTACACCTACACGACACTAATATACTGATCCCACTACACCTACACGACACTAATATACTGATCCCACTACACCTACACGACACTAATATACTGATCCCACTACACCTACACGACACTAATATACTGATCCCACTACACCTACACTACACTAATATACTGATCCCACTACAACTACACTACACTAATATACTGATCCCACTACACCTACACTACACTAATGTACTGATCCCACTACACCTACACTACACTAATACACTGATCCCACTACACCTACACTACACTAATATACTGATCCCACTACACCTACACTACACTAATATACTGATCACAGATACACCTACACTACACTAATATACTGATCCCACTACACCTACACTACACTAATATACTGATCCCACACCTACACTACACTAATATACTGATCCCACTACACCTACACTACACTAATATACTGATCCCTCTACACCTACACTAATGTACTGATCCCACTACACCTACACTACACTAATGTACTGATTCCACTACACCTACACTACACTAATGTACTGATCCCACTACACCTACACAACACTAATGTACTGATCCCACTACACCTACACTAATGTACTGATCCCACTACACCTACACTAATGTACTGATCCCACTACACCTACACTACACTAATGTACCGATCCCACTACACCTACACAACACTAATGTACCGATCCCACTACACCTACACAACACTAATGTACCGATCCCACTACACCTACACTACACTAATGTACCGATCCCACTACACCTACACTACACTAATATACTGATCCCACTACACCTACACTACACTAATATACTGATCCCACTACACCTACACTACACTAATATACTGATCCCACTACACCTACACTACACTAATATACTGATCCCACTACACCTACACTACACTAATATACTGATCCCACTACACCTACACTACACTAATATACTGATCCCACTACACCTACACTACACTAATATACTTATCACACTATACCTACACTACACTAATATACTGATCACACTATACCTACACTACACTAATATACTGATCACACTACACCTATACCACACTAATATACTGATCACATTACACCTACACTACACTAATATACTGATCCTACGACACCTACACTACACTAATATACTGATCCCACTACACCTACACTACACTAATATACTGATCACACTACACCTACACTACACTAATATACTAATCCCACTACATCTACACTACACTAATATACTGATCCCACTACACCTACACTACACTAATATACTGATCACACTACACCTACACTACACTAATATACTGATCACACTACACCTACACTACACTAATATACTGATCACACTACACCTACACTACACTAATATACTGATCACACTACACCTACACTACACTAATATACTGATCACAGTACACCTACACTACACTAATATACTGATCCCACTACACCTACACTACACTAATATACTGATCCCACTACACCTACACTACACTAATATACTGATCCCACTACACCTACACTACACTAATATACTGATCACACTATACCTACACTACACTAATATACTGATCCCACTACACCTACACTACACTAATATACTGATCCCACTACACTACACTAATATACTGATCCCACTACACCTACACTACACTAATATACTGATCACACTACACTAATATACTGATCACACTACACCTACACTACACTAATATACTGATCACACTACACCTACACTACACTAATATACTGATCACACTACACCTATACCACACTAATATACTGATCACATTACACCTACACTACACTAATATACTGATCCTACGACACCTACACTACACTAATATACTGATCCCACTACACCTACACTACACTAATATACTGATCACACTACACCTACACTACACTAATATACTAATCCCACTACATCTACACTACACTAATATACTGATCCCACTACACCTACACTACACTAATATACTGATCCCACTACACCTACACTACACTAATATACTGATCCCACTACACCTACACTACACTAATATACTGATCCCACTACACCTACACTACACTAATATACTGATCCCTCTACACCTACACTAATGTACTGATCCCACTACACCTACACTACACTAATGTACTGATCCCACTACACCTACACTACACTAATATACTGATCCCACTACACCTACACTACACTAATATACTGATCCTCCTACACCTACACTACACTAATATACTGATCCCACTACACCTACACTACACTAATATACTGATCCCACTACACCTACACTACACTAATATACTGATCCCACTACACCTACACTACACTAATATACTGATCACACTATACCTACACTACACTAATATACTGATCACACTACACCTATACCACACTAATATACTGATCACATTACACCTACACTACACTAATATACTGATCCTACGACACCTACACTACACTAATATACTGATCCCACTACACCTACACTACACTAATATACTGATCACACTACACCTACACTACACTAATATACTAATCCCACTACATCTACACTACACTAATATACTGATCCCACTACACCTACACTACACTAATATACTGATCCCACTACACCTACACTACACTAATATACTGATCCCACTACACCTACACTAATATACTGATCACACTACACCTTCACTACACTAATATACTGATACCACTACACCTACACTAATATACTGATCCCACTACACCTACACTAATATACTGATCCCACTACACCTACACTACACTAATATACTGATCCCACTACACCTACACTAATATACTGATCCCACTACACCTACACTAATATACTGATCACACTACACCTACACTACACTAATATACTGATCACACTATACCTACACTACACTAATATACTGATCACACTACACCTACACTATACGAATATACTGATCACATTACACCTACACTACACTAATATACTGATCACACTGCACCTACACTACACTAATATACTGATCACACTACACCTACACTCCACTAATATACTGATCCCACTACACCTACACTCCACTAATATACTGATCCCACTACACCTACACTACACTAATATACTGATCCTACGACACCTACACTACAGTAATATACTGATCCCCCTACACTCCACTAATATACTGATCACACTACACCTACACTACACTAATATACTGATCACACCACACCTACACTACACTAATATACTGATCACACCACACCTACACTACACTAATATACTGATCACACTACACCTTCACTACACAAATATACTGATCCTACTACACCTACACTACACTAATATACTGATCACACTATACCTACACTACACTAATATACTGATCACACTACACCTATACCACACTAATATACTGATCACATTACACCTACACTACACTAATATACTGATCACACTACACCTACACTACACTAATATACTGATCACACTACACCTACACTACACTAATATACTGATCACATTACACCTACACTACACTAATATACTGATCCCACTACACCTACACTACACTAATATACTGATCCCACTACACCTACACTACACTAATATACTGATCACACTACACCTACACTACACTAATATACTGATCAGACTACACCTACGCTACACTAATATACTGATCCCACTACACTACACTAATATACTGATCCCACTACACCTACACTACACTAATATACTGATCCCACTACACCTACACTACACTAATATACTGATCCCACTACACCTACACTCCACTAATATACTGATCACACTACACCTACACTCCACTAATATACTGATCACACTACACCTACACTACACTAATATACTGATCCCACTACACCTACACTACACTAATATACTGATCGCACTACACTACACTAATATACTGATCCCACTACACCTACACTACACTAATATACTGATCCCACTACACCTACACTACACTAATATACTGATCACACTACACCTACACTCCACTAATATACTGATCACACTATACCTACACTACACTAATATACTGATCACACTACACTACACTAATACACTGATCACACTACATATATACTACACTAATATAGGCTCTGTCCTAGATCCCTATCTCTGTGAGTTCCGCACTCCCAGAGCTAGTCAGCCTTTCAGAAGAGAAGTGCTGGGAGAAATCTGAACTTACAAATGACAAAGATAATGATTGAAGGATGGTGGCTGATTATAGATGGAGCCACATGAGATGCTCACCAGCCGGCCTACCGGGTCCCGGAACCCTGGGTTTGGTGTCTCCTGCAGTGGGGTCCGTCACTGTATAATAGGATTGTCCCTCTCTCTAAGCCCCCGAAAACTGAAGTCCATATTAGTTGCCGGTTAGTATCTTCAGGCCAAAGTGTGATTGTTCTCAGCAAGAGAAAACAAGTAATCTTGTAGATATGATACCTTTACATTGACTAACAAAAATGCATGATGTTACAGGAAGCTTTCAAGCCTCTCAGGATTCTTCCTCAGGCATGATGATATAGATCCGGAGAGGCATGTATATGTGTGTGTGTGTATATATATATATATATATATATATATACATACATACATATACACACACGCACACACACATATATCTATATAACAAGGCACAGACATGGTGTGATTAAATTGCACCTAAAACTATACCAGAACAGGATGGGTAGAGAAATAAATAAATACTTAAATAGTCTACTGATCAAGGCCGCCTGCAGACGGGGGGATTTGCATTGCAAAAACCGGAAAGGTCAGACGCCCCTGGGTTCCGCAGCACGTTATGGCAATGCGCAATTTCATGTCCACAAGCGGAAATCGATTTTGTGCGGTCTCCCCACGGACGGCTTCCTTGTAGACAATGAAAGCCATCAATCCTGCAATCATCATTGCAGCAATGGTTGTGAGATCAACGCCATCACCTAGCAACGGCGTGGCGTATTCTATACTGTGCATGAGCGCCGGCCGGCACATCCGCAGAACCGAATAGAAGATGCTGGACAAGTAAGCAGCCGTCACTGAAGGAGCACAGGGAGCAGAGCCGCGCATGAGACCTACATGGGGCAGAGCTACACTATAAGGACACGGCAGAAAGGGGGCGCTATCACCGGCTGCACAAGATCCCTGAGGAGGAAGATGGTCAAAAGGGGTTAATCCTCCCCCAGCGGTCCTGAAGGGGTTAATCCTCTTCTTCCCCACTGACCTGACATGAGGGGACACACAGACCTCCAGCTGTAGAGCCGGACAGCAGCTTCCAGGACCTGTGATGATGTCACTGTCATGTGATCACCTGTATGGGAGGAGTCAGTGGTCACATGACCAGGGGGTATTCTGCTGTGCTGGCTGTGATCCCTGCTGAGTAAGCTGAAGGGATGTGTGGGGTCAGGATGGATATAGCAGAGCCGTGTGCGTGTGATGTGCATGCAGCAATGCTGCACTACTTGGACACGGCAGAAAGGGGGCGCTATCACCGGCTGCACAAGATCCCTGAGGAGGAAGATGGTCAATAATCCCTGAATGACTGCAAACCCCCTGCAGCGAGATCTGGTGGCCGCAGCACTGAGGGGCCCATCTGTTCTGTTAGATGCGGACTGAACACTGAAGGTCTTCTACCCTGAACCCCAAGATGTCACCCGAAGCACAAGACAAGTCACCCCAATATGGCCAAAACCAGATAGATAAGCCACAGGAGAGACTATCATGTCTGCTGTGAGGAGGCTGAAGCTCGGGGGGCATCGGACCCTCCAACAGGACAGCAATCCCCAGCAGACCTCAGAGCCCCCCAAGGCTCGGTGCCAGAAGACGTCCTGGAGGTTCTGGAGATCTTCTTATAACCCTGGAAGAGATGAGACTAATCGGAGCAGAAGTAGAGCTGCCAGCAGGAGGCGGAGAGAACCCCGAGGGGGCTTGTGTTACCCAAACCAGACTGGTGCTCCCCTTAATTCAGGATTAAATAAAAGCCAAAGGTCCATCTGGTGCCGACCGACATATAAGGCCTCTTTACACGTAACAATTATCGCTCAAAATTAGTTCAGTTGAATTCAGCGAATTTGAGCAATAATTGTTCAGTGTGAATGCGGGGTAAAAAAAAAATTGCTACCTTGTTCACGTTTTTTTAAGTTTATTTTTCTGTCAACTTTAAAAAAACCTCATTAGTAGAGATGAGCGAGTATCAAAGGTGCTCGTTACTCAAGTCGAGCTTTTCGTAATGCTTGAGAGCTCATTTTGAGTAACGAACCCCATTGAAGTAAATGGGAGACTCTAGCATTTTTCAAGGTAACCCATGCTCTGCATAGGGGAGGTTGTGTGAATCACCTGAAAACATCAAAAAGTCACGGAAACACCACAGAAACGGATAGGGGATGGCAGGGGCAGCATCTAAGGCTCCCGGGTCGCACTAATAAGCCAAATTGGGGGCAAGAGCCTGGCGTCACCCCCCTAACAATTTACTTGGGGCCGACCATAAGCAGCAAGGCACACGCGCTGGCACATCTTAGCTAAGCACCACACTAGGTGCAATGAAGGCCAATCACCGCCTGCGGATGACACCACTGCCTCTTCTCCTGGGTTACATACTGGCATTGCTGTCCAAGTCTCCGCACGAGCCTGCGTCCACAGTGCACACAAAATTTTCCCTGCGCAGCGTTCAGCTGCCCTCATACCACATGCTGGCTTTATAGCCACACCACCCTCATGTCTATTTATAAGTGCGTCTTGGATGGGGAGGAACCAGAGACACCCACTGCAGAGGGTTGGCAGGGCCTGGCAGCGACCCTCTTCGAAAGTGTGGGTGATAGCCCACAATGCTAATGAGAAATGATGATAGATTGACGTGCGATCATCATTCCAATCCTGTGCCACATCCGTCACAAAATTGTCAGGAGCCACAAACATTGGCATAAAGGGGACTCAGATGCCAGCACTTCTACACATCTCCACAATGCAGCAGCGCATACTAACACCAAAGATTGGTTTGAAGCAGGAGTTGTCGCAAAAGTAGCTACCACAGGAATACAGTGATCCTGTGAACGTCTCATTAAATCAGTTACGGTTGCTTTCATCGCTCCAAAGACTGGATGTACCATGAAGAAGTTCCACAGGCCAAACCTGGCACAATTGCATTCCCTTCCCCCCCAGGACCTCGGCCCCTGCCCACACCCTCAACAATCGTGGGCATAAAGTGGACTCGGATGCTAGTATTGCTGTGAATGTCTCATTAATTCAGTTACGCTTCTTCGGATTGGTCCAAATCAGTGTCTCAGATAACTGTGGTAACACGACAGCAAATACATGTCAACTAGCGCTGATCCCCAGACCCCAAGCAGGAGAGGGAGGTGGCATAATAAGCCCAAGAAACCATGACCGAGGCAGGACCCTCCATCCTATGTGTGGGAAGTACATGAGCGGGCCCAGGGTCAGGCTCGGTCCCAGCCCCTACCTTGTATGACCCAGCTGCACACCACGATGGGAAAGCCGACTGCACCCTACCCAAGTCATTCAGTGTATTTGTACCAGACAGCTGAACACCGCTATGGAAAACCTTTGTGCACCCACAGCATAGGCGAGCCCATGAAACCCAAGGCCAGTATTAAACATGAAGAAATGAGAGTGCCCAAACATGGCAGAGCTTCACCCCGCCCAGGACCCCGCCCAGGACCTCGGCCTCTGCCCACACTTCTGCCCAATTCATTCTGTTTATGTGCCAGACAGCTGAATACCGCAATGGAAAAGCTGAACCCCTGAAACATTTATGTAGCAAGAGTACAGGCGAACTCCTCAAACACTTCTGTAGCAAGTGTATCGGCGAACCCCTGAAAATTTTCTTTACCTACAGTATAGGCGAACCCCTCAAACCTTTATGTAGCAAGGGTATAGGTGAACCCCTGAAACATTTCTGTACCAAGAGTATAGGCAAACCCCTGAAACATTGGTGTACCAAGAGTATAGGCGAACCCCTGAAACATTTGTGTACCAAGAGTATAGGCGAACCCCTGAAGCATTTCTGTAGCAAGCGTATAGGCGAACCCCTCAAACATTTCTGTAGCAAGCGTATAGGCTAAACCCTGAAACCTTTCTGTAGCAATAGTATTGGTGAACCTCTCAAACCTTTATGTAGCAAGTGTACAAGCGAACCCCTGAAACATTTGTGCACCAAGAGTATAGGCAAACTCCTCAAACATTTCTGTAGCAAGTGTATCGGCGAACCCCTTAAACATTTCTATACCCACAGTATAGGCGAACCTCTCAAACCTTTATGTAGCAAGTGTACAGGCGAACCCCTGAAACATTTGTGCACCAAGAGTATGAGCGAACCCCTGAAACATTGGTGTACCAAGAGTATAGGCGAAACCCTGAAACATTTGTGTACCAAGAGTATAGGCGAACCCCTAAAACATTGGTGTACCAAGATTATAGGCGAACCCCTAAAAAATGTGTGTACCAAGAGTATAGGTGAACCCTTGAAACATTGGTGTACCAAGAGTATAGGCGAACCCCTGAAACATTTCTGTAGCAAGAGTATAGGCGAAACCCTGAAACATTTCTGTACCAAGAGTATAGGCGAATACCTGAAAAATTTCTGTACCAAGAATATAGGCGAGCCGCTGAAATATTTCTGTAGGAAGCGTATGGGCAAACCCCCCAAACATTTCTGTAGCAAGAGTATAGGCGAAACCCTGAAACCTTTCTCTAGCAATAGTATAGGCGAACCCCTGAAACATTTCTGTAGCAAGAGTATAGGCGAAACCCTGAAACCTTGCTGTAGCAAGTGTAAAGGCGAACCCCTGAAACATTTCTGTAGCAAGAGTATAGGCGAACTCCTCAAACATTTCTGTAGCAAGTGTATCGGCGAACCACTGAAGGATTTCTGTACCCACAGTATAGGCGAACCACTCAAACCTTTATGTAGCAAGCGTATAGGCGAACCCCTGAAACATTTGTGTACCAAAAGTATAGGCGAACCCCTGAAACATTGGTGTACCAAGAGTATAGGCGAACCCCTGAAAAAAATTGTGTACTAAGAATATAGGCGAACCCCTGAAACATTGGTGTACCAAGAGTATAGGCGAATACCTGAAAAAATTTGTGTACCAAGAGTATAGGCGAACCCCTGAAACATTGGTGTACCAAGAGTATAGGCGAACACCAGAAAAAATTTGTTTACCAAGAGTATAGGGGAAGCCTGGAAAAATTAGTTTGCAAAGAGTATAGGCGAAGGCCTGAAAAATTGGTGTACCAAAAATATAAGTGTACCGCTAAAAAATTGGTTTACCCGGAGGGCAGGTGAAACCCATAAACATTTTTTAAAGATAGAGCTCATTGTTGCTTAATTCGCAACAGAGCCTGGAGGCAGCCCTCCAAAAAAAATTGGTTTTAACAGAGCCTTTTGGCCCGCAGAAAAATTGGCAGTTCAGCATGATTACATGCTGTTTTAAGAGGAGGAGGAGTAAGTTCCGAGAGGGATATACCAAGCTACTTCTACCCTCTTTTGGGGTGATAGAGGATGCATATTTCTCCTGTTGCAGCTAAAAAATCTTATGATCCGCTGCTTTCCACTGGTGGAGAAGAGAAGTCTGGGGAAATCCTGCATTTGTTCATCTTAATGAGTGTAAGCATGTCGGTGCTGTCAGTTGACAGGCAGGTACGCTTATCCGTGATGATCCCCCCAGCAACACTAAACACCCACTCTGATAACACGCTAGCGGCAGGGCAGGCCAGAACCTCCAGTGTGTACAGCGAAAGTTTGTGCCACGTGTCCAGCTTTCACACCCAATGGTTGTATGGAGCAGAGGGATCGCGGACGACGGTGGTACGATTAGCTATGTACTCCCTCACCCTCCCTCTTTTTACAGTGCTCCCTCCGACTCAGCCTTGACTGGGGAGTGGTGACACAGTCTTGCTGGGGAGCCATAAAGCTGGCAAAGGCCTTGGAGAGTGTTCCCCTGCCTGCGCTGGACATGCTGCCTGATCCCTACAGCTCCCCTGCTAGTTGGCCCTCTGAACTACGTCTTCTACTGCTAGCGATGGCAGATGGGAACATTAGCATCATTTTTTCCCCCAGGGCCCTGTGGTATTACCTCACTCTCGTACTCCTTTCCTCTTCGGGAATGAGAGTAGAAAGGTTCTCCTTATACAGTGGGTTGAGAAGGGTGTACACCCAGTAATCCGTGTTGGCCATAATGCATCTAATGTGAGGGTCACGGGAAAGGCAGCCTAACATGAAGTCAGCCATGTGTGCCAGAATCACAGTACGCAACACATCGCTGTCCTTACTAGAAGGATGAATTTCATGATCCTCCTCCTCTTCATCCCATACACGCTGAACAGATGAGAGGGAAGCATCATGGGTACCCTCTGCAGTGTTGCCAGCAGTCTCTTCCCCCTCCTCCTCCTCCAAAATGCACTGAGATACAGACGTGAGGGTGATCTGGCTATAAAGCGACATACTGTCATCCCCCATCTCCTGTTCTAACCACAAAGTGTCAGCCTTAAAGCTTAGCAGCGAACTTCTCAGCAGGCAAAGCAGCGGGATGGCAACGCTAATAAAGACCGCATCGCCACTCACCATTTGTGTAGACTCCTCAAAGTTTCCGAGGACCTGGCAGATGTCGGCCATCCATGCCCACTCCTCTGTGAAGAACTGCGGAGGCTGACTACCACTCTGCCGGCCGTGCTGCAGCTGGTATACTACAATTGCTGTACGCTGCTCATAAACTCTGGCCAACATATGCAGCGTAGAATTCCAGCGCGTGGGCACGACGCACAGCAGTTGGTGCTCTGGCAGCTGAAAGTGATGTTGCAATGTCCTGGCTGCATCCGTGGTGGACTTGCGGAAATGTGCGCTCACGTGGCGCACCTTGCCGAGCAGGTCAGACAAGTGGGGTAGTTTTTCAGAAACCGCTGAACCACCAGATTGAACATGTGGGCCAGGCATTGCACGTGTGTGAGGCTGCCAAGCTGCAGAGCCGCCACCAGGTTATGGCCATTGTCACACACGACCATGCCCGGTTGGAGAAAGCCAGAGATCGGTCTGCTCCGTCAGACCCTGTAACAGCTCGGGGGTGGTGTGCCTCTTGTCACCTAAGCTGATTAGTTTCAGCACGGCTTGCTGACACTTCCCCACTGCAGTGCTGCCGCACCGCGCGCTACCGACTGCTGGTGACATGCTCACACTTCTTAATTGAGAGGTGGAGGTGGCAGAGGAGGAAGAGTGATAATACGACGGAGAAACCATAGCCGAGGTAGGACCCGCTATTCTTGGTGTGGGTAGCACGTGAGCGGTCCCAGGCTCTGACTCGGTCCCAGCCTCCACCAAGTTCACCCAATGTGCCTTCAGGGAGATGTAGTGTCCCTGCCCGCCAGCACTTTTCCACGTGTCCATCGTTAAATAGACCTTCCCAGTAACAGCGTTGGTGGGGGCACGGTTGATGTTGCGGGAGACGTGCTGGTGTAGGGCAGGGATGGCGCACCAGGAAAAATTTTAGTGGCTGGAGACAGCCACCGCCATCATGTTTTTGAAAGCCTCAGTTTCGACTAGCCTGTATGGCAGCATCTCCAGGCTTCGTAATTTTGCAATGTGCACGTTTAAAGATTGTGCATGCGTGTGGGTGGTGGTGTATTCCCGCTTTCACTCCAACACTTGTGTTAGCGACAGGCGAACGTTGTGCTGGGAGACATTGCTGGAGGCAGTGGAGGACCATGGAGGTGAGGGTGTGGGTGCAGGCCAGGAGACGCTCGTGCTTGCATCCTGAGAGGGGGATTGGATCTGTGTGCCAGGTTGTGGCACAAGGGAAGAGGCATTAGTGTTACCCAGAGGCTATGAATGGCCTTCGTTCCACCTTGTGGGGTGCTTGGCCATCATACGCCTACGCATGTTGGTGGTGGTGGGGCTGGTAGTGGTGGCTCCCGACTGATCTTAATGCAGCACAGGTTGCACACCACTGTTCATCGGATGGCCGCGCTCTCACTAAAAAACATTCACACCTTTGAACACCTAGCCCTCTGCACGGAGGCTTGCTGCGAGTAGGTGCTGTGGGAAACAGTTGGGGAATTATTTGCTCTGGCCCTGTCTCTCCCCCTGGCCACTCCACTGCCTCTTCCAGTGGCCCTGTCCTGCTGCTGCACTTGCCTCCCCCTCTGAAGCTTAGCAAGCCAGGTGGGGTCAGTCACCTCATCGTCCAGCAGCTCTTCCTCTGAATCCTCTGTCTGCTCCTCCCTTGGACTTACTGCCCTTACAACAACCTCACTGACAGACAACTGTGTTTCATCCTCGTCTTCCACAAAAAGCTCTTGAGACAGTAGCCGGAAGTGCCCAGCCTCATCACCCGGACTCAAAAAGAAACAAAAATTAGGGAGAGCGCCATCGCCAAAAAGGATAAGAAATATGATAAATAACTAAAAAGGATTCTACTTACTGGGTGTCAGGCGGGGCAACAAAAATAGATTTGTGGGGGCGTGGCCTGGACCATGAGGAGCTAAGTCGCACATAGCAGGAGCTCCGTCCTTCCCACGCCAAAACAACTAAAAAAAGGCATCCAGACCTTTCAAAAATAGCCCAAAAGCAGGAATGGGCAAGAAGAAGAGAGGGGAGAGCACACCAGGAGGCAGAGAAGAAGACGCGGGACCGCTGGATCGCTTCATCATGACCGCCGGTGAGCGCCGCAAGCAGCAGGAGGACAAAGGCGGGAAGCGACCTCCAGCGACACAGACGGAGGAGAGAAGCGGGAGAAGACGCCTGCCGGCAGAGAACGAAGACCCCGGTCGGAGCGACAACCCCCCGATCCAGGCACCAAGGGGAACACCACACACAAGCCCGCCACCATCTGCAGCCCAGCCGAACGGAATGGCGCCGGAGGAAAGCACGCGAACGCGCAAACACCCCGAACCGCCGGACAACATCCACAGCGTGCCGACAGAGAGCCCCAGCTGCCCCCCGACACCAGACAGCAGGTACTCACCATCTCCGGTCGCTGCAGAACACCCGATGCCGGAGCCGCAAAGCAGAGAGGCCCCGCCGGAAGTACGCGCACGGCCGCCATCTTCCCCAACCCCGAGACCGGAAGTGGAGAGAGACCGGGGCGCGGCGGCCGGGAAGACGGCGGAGAGCAGCGCAGACACCCGGGGAACCACAGAGGACCGCACAGGTACAGGGGCGGGGAGCCGTATTAACCCCTTAACCCCCCACTGAGGAAAAGCAGACACCCACAGGGGGCAGGGGCGCCGCGGGACATAAGAAGGGGCATGCAGAGGCCCTTGAGCAGGCACACAAGCCTCTGGATCTCCCCCAGGAGAGTGAAGAAAAGGGGGCAGATCCCCCAGGATCACCACCAAGGCCCCAAGGAAATAAGGGGAAAGAACTCCCCACAGACCCCAGAGACCCCGAATGGTGGGCTCCCCCACCAAAAGATCATGAGGGGGGAGCGCACTTGAGACAAGGGGCAAGGAGAAAAGAGCTGCCACACACACCTACGCCCCAGATAAGGGGCAACAACAAGTACACTGAGCGATATACCCCCACAACTACAACCTCAGCCCAGCAAGACACGCCAAGGCCAGGAAAACGCAGCATGAGCACAAAACCACACCAACCCCAGGGCGACACCAGCAACCAGATACAATCATCCGAATCAGACTCGGACGATTGGAATTGGAAGGAACACCTCTGATCCATTCCTACTAAAAGGGACCTAGACAACCTCTTTGCTCAGTTTGCCTCATCCCAAAAATCCGCGCTACAGTCCCTACAAAAAGAAATCCACCAGATGGGACAACGTCTCATGGAAACAGAAGAGACACAAGAACAAGTGTTCCACCGAATAGACGAACATCATGACATCTTATGTGAACACACGAGCCAAATCGCCGAGTTAGCAACCCAATTAGATGACATAGAAAATCGCCATAGGCGAAACAACTTGAGAATACAGGGACTAAGTGAGGAAGTCGAGAACAAACATCTGGAGACCTGGGCGCAGAAATGCTTCGGCGATCTCCTGAACGGAACCCCGAATAACCTAATCGAAATAGACAGGATCCACAGGGCGCTGGGCCCTAGATCAATAGACCCTGAAAGACCACGGGACGTGGTGTGTAGGATCCACTTCTACAAAGAAAAAGAAGAGATCCTACGTCTGATCAGATCCAAAGGTCCGATAAAATTCGGCGACAGGAACCTACTTATACTACCAGATTTATCCAAAAGAACGCTTCAGCAACGTCGAGCATTGAGACCCCTACTGACAATCCTCAAAGAAAAAGAAATTCCATACAGATGGGGATACCCATTCCAGCTGATAGCAGGCACCGGAAAGGAGACAGTTATATTTAGATCACTAGGCGACCTACCCAAGTTCCTCACAACATTGAAACTTCCGATGGTCTCACTACCAGAATGGCAGAGAACAAGCGCACCGACTCCACAACCCCCCCCCCCCCCCCGAGACCAGTGGCAAGTAGCTACCTCCAAACGTAAACAGCCACAAAAAGACGATAGGGTCCGCCCATCAAGAGAACACCCCCAATGAGTCTGGCGTGACTACAAACTTGCATGCGGCCCTACCGAACCCCGAATGACACCATCGGAAGAGAGGACCCGACGAACCCATCACACACAAGCACCACCCTCAATGACAAGTCCGAAAACCAGCGAGAAAGTCTCGGCCCGAAACACACAAAGCCTGCGGAAAGAACTATTAAAACTATCATACGGAGGCCAACTAACCACCCCCCCGGAAAGGACATAATATCACAACGGACCTCCAAGCAAGATCACAGACACCTAACTGCTTTTCCACATGCTGAACCTCTTCGTGGCAATCTGTCTGCTCTCTTCTCTTCTTATTTCAACATTGCGCCCCTCTTAGGCGCAACGGAAAAGGGGACCTCTCTGGGCTTTCCCAAATAATAACAAACTCCTCTCACCTGCTCTAACATTCATACATGTACTCAATCACATCCCCCTGATTACTATACCTCTCTCTGCTTACTATACCTATCTGTCCCTCTCACTCTTCTCTCGTAAAGGTCTGGATGCCCACTATAATGTCTCACAACAGATGTGGGGTGGGGAGGCACGGCTCATGGACTTGACTCACCCAGCCTCCCTCCCACTAGGGACCGCAGCATCACGTTGCTGCATAGACGTTAGCCGTCTATTAGTTTTAGAAGGTTTACCACATTGGACTATGTTATTAATAATTGTTTCTTTATCAATGTTCATATGTGGCTTTAAGTTTCCCCTCCTCCCCGCCCTGACCCACCCCTATGTTTGGCCCCTATCCCCCCCAGCTCCAGGCGACACCCTTGGGTAAGACAAAGGGCCAAGATGCCAAAACATTATGGTCAACCCACAGCATATCCCAATGGCTAACCTAACAACATGCTCCTTCAACGCAAAGGGCCTTAATTGTCCCAATAAGCGCAACCAGGTGCTGTACAGGCTCCACAGGAAAAGGGTGCTGATAGTAATGCTCCAAGAAACACACTTCCCGCGCGCCGGTACGCCGGACTGCAGTAGAAACAAATATTATACTAAATGGTTTCACTCCACCCACCCTGAAAACAAAACCTGTGGGGTCTCTATAGCCTTGCACAAGTCAATGGCCCCAGAGGTGCTGGCACAGAAGTCAGATGAAGAAGGACGGTACATATTCATAAAGATACTTATTGCTAACAAAATTTTCACAATTGCCAATATGTATTTTCCCAACCAAGGACAGGTGGGGTTCGCCTCCAGGGCTCTCCGGGGACTCTCAGACTTTGCAGAGGGGACTCCGATCGTGTTAGGAGGTGACTTCAACATGTGCATGGAGCCCCGACTAGATTCCTCCACGGGACGTTCAGCACTAACCAAAGCTGCCATCCGCAAAGTACAAAAGACACTTGTGAGTATGGATCTGATCGACCTATGGCGCATCCTCCACCCGGGTAAGCGAGACTATAGTTTTCACTCCACAGCTCACAATTCGTATAGTAGAATTGACTATATATTCATTTCACATGGTTTGCTCGACGGGGCCCCCAGGTGCTCTATGGACATATTTCTATGGTCTGACCATTCTCCGATATATGCGTCCCTGGGCTCGGGGGACAATGCGGGGGGGACACGTACATGGCGTCTCAATGAGAATCTACTTAAGGACACCGCATGCCTGCACGACATTAAGAAGACCATAGAAAACTTTAAAAAAGATCACGAGTCAGACCCCACGAGCGCCCCAATAAAATGGGAAACTCTTAAATGTGTGTTGAGAGGAGTTTTCATCTCACACAGTGCAAGGATCAAAAAAGACCACACCGCACGCCTCACCCAATTAATACAAGATTAGAGATGAGCGAACGCGTTCGTCCGAGCTTGATATTCGTGCGAATATTAGGGTGTTCGGGATGTTCGTTATTCGTAACGAACACCATGCGGTGTTCTGGTTAATTTAACTTTCTTCCCTGAGACGTTAGCGCTTTTTTTTGGCCAATATAAAGACAGGGAAGGCATTACAACTTCCCCCTGCAACGTTTAAGCCCTATACCACCCCCCTGCTGTGAGTGGCTGGGGAGATAAGGTGTCACCCGAGTATTGAAATCTGCCCCTCCCGCGGCTCGCTATGGATGCATTCTGACATGAGTTTAGGGAAAGCGCTATCGTGTTGGAGCTGCTATAGGGAGAGTGTTAGGAGTATTTTAGGTGTCAAGAACCCCAACGGTCCTTCTTAGGGCCATAAATCTTCTCTATATGCGCTCAATGGGGCCGGCGGCAGCAGCGCTGACCCCATTGAGAACATATAGAAGACAAATCCTTCTTCTCTGGCACAGCTGTAACAGCTGTAGCAGAGAAGAACGATGTTTGCCCATTGAATTCAATGGAGCGGCAATACAGCATGTTCCACTGAATGCAATGGGCTGCCGGCGATCGCAGGATGAATGGTCGGAAAGGGGTTAAATATAAAACCCCTTTCCTGCAATTCATCCAGAAATGTGTTACACTAAAAATATATACCGGCGTATAAGGCGACGGGGCGTATAAGACGACCCCCCAACTGTCACCTTATACGCCGGTAATACAGTGGAGCAAAGAATAAAAATCATTACTTACGTTTTTAGATGATCTGCGGCGCTCCTGCAGGCTGTCACTCCCTCCTAATCCACGGCAGACAAGCTTTCTCTATGAAAGGCTTTAAATCCCTGCCTCCAGAAAGACACGTGCCTTCAGCCAATCACAGCCAATGACAATGATGTCATTGAATGGCTGTGATTGGCTGTGTTTCTGGAGGCGGGGATTTCAAGCCTTGAAATCCCCGCCTCCAGAAACACAGCCAATCACAGCCATTCAATGACATCATTGTCATTGGCTGTGATTGGCTGAAGGCACGTGTGCTTCTGGAGGCAGGGATTTAAAGTCTTTCGTGGAGAAAGCAATACTCTGCCGTGGACCAGGAGGGAGTGACAGCCTGCAGGAGCGCCGCAGATCATCTAAAAACGTAAGTAATGATTTTTATTCTTTGCTCCACTGTATTACCGGCGTATAAGGTGACAGTTGGGGGGTCGTCTTATACGCCCCGTCGCCTTATACGCCGGTATATATTTTTAGTGTAACACATTTCTGGATGAATTGCAGGAAAGGGGTTATATATTTAACCCCTTTCCGACCATTCATCCTGCGATCGCCGGCAGCCCATTGCATTCAGTGGAACATGCTGTATTGCCGCTCCATTGAATTCAATGGGCAAACATCGTTCTTCTCTGCTACAGCTGTTACAGCTGTGCCAGAGGAGGACGATCTTTATGCTGACAGTGGGGGGGGGGGCACTCTTGCCGCTATTGTGGCTTAATAGTGGGACCTGTGAACTTGAGATGCAGCCCACCATGTAGCCCCTCGCCTGCCCTATCCGTCACTGTGTCATTCCCATCACTTTCCTGAATTGCCCAGATTTTCACACATGAAAACCTTAGCGAGCATCGGCGAAATACAAAAATGTTCTGGTCGCCCATTGACTTCAATGGGGTTCGTTGTTCGAAACGAACCCTCGAGCATCACGGGAAGTTCGTTCCGAATAACGAACACCCGAACATTTTGGTGTTCGCTCATCTCTATACAAGATCTTAATTCAAAAGAAACCTCCAATAAAGTAGCCTCTTCCACTATCCTCCAAGCGGAGATATCGGAACTCCGGCATAAAATACTAGATATCCTGGATCAAAAGGCTCTCTGCAGAAGAGACAAATTGAAAGCCGGATACTACGAATATGGCGATAAGAGCGGCAGCTGGCTTGCTAGAGCACTACACCCAAGGGCGACCCACCCGCACATACACTCTATTAACTCCTCAGGGGGCGGGCGGGTTCACTCCCCACAGGAAATATTGGAGGAATTTAGACTATTTTACTCCAAATTATGCAAATAAGGGAGATGGAATAAATCCTCCACAGTGCCACCTGACCCCTGTCCCAGGCCTCTCACTAGCAAAAGCCAGACTCCTACTGTACACTGATGATGGGCAATAACCCGGAAACAGCTGTATGTACATGGAGTCTGGCTTTGCTTTTGATTCCCAGTCATTGTAAGAAGACTTGTATAAAAAGTCCCACTTTGACTCGAAGGAATGCTGCCTTTCAATAGGTGGCACTGTGGAGGATTTATTCCATCTCCCTTATTTGCGTATTACCCAGAGGAGCGTGCGTGGCCATTTGAGTCTCCTCACTTAGTTTATAGTATATAGTTGCTCTCCCTAAGGAGAAAAGAGCGTTTCTGACTCCAAATTATATAACATACGCGAGCCGGGGACCGAGACAGAAACTCAACACACACAAAAAATAGCGGAATATCTGGACCTCTACGCCCCCGGATCCCTCCCACCGGAGGAATCCGAGGGATTAGAAAGAGATTTTGAACCAGAGGAATTCAGACAGGTACTCTCTGAAATTAAAGCAGGGAAGAGCCCGGGCCCGGACGGGTTCCCCCCGAGATTTTATAAAATTTGCGGAGACCTGATTATAGACATGATGCTTCAAGCATTTAATGAGGTTTCCGGAGGCTGCCCCTTCCCACTCCAGGCCCTCCAGGCACACATAGTTCTGATACCCAAACCAGGAAAGGACCCCCTGTCGTGCGGCAGCTACCGACCAATCTCACTCATCAACTGCGATCTCAAAATTTTTTCCAAAATGATAGCTAATAGATTGAACCCTGCAGTCCCCCGGATTATCCACGGGGACCAAGTGGGTTTCGTATTGGGGAGAGAAGCAAGAGATAACTCCATAAAGACCCTGGTCCTGATCGATCGGGCTAGAAAGGAAGGGACACCATTATGTCTGCTGTTGGTCGACGCCGAAAAAGCATTCGACAGAATCAGCTGGAAATTCCTAGAAGCAACCCTCCGGAAGGTGGGAATTGGCCCCAGAGCAATAGCATGGATAATGGCCCTTTACCATCGCCCCTCGGCACAGGTCAGGGTCAATGGCAAGCTGTCAGCCCCATTTGAGGTCGGGAATGGCACGCGACAGGGGTGTCCCCTATCCCCCACCCTATATATTCTGGTTATGGAGGCACTTGCAAATGCCATCAGGAATAATCCATCAATACGCGGAATACAGAGCGGAAAGGAGGAACATAAACTATCACTATATGCGGACGATCTCCTGCTGTATGTTACCGAACCCCGCATGGGCTTCCCTAATATTATGCAAGAGTTTGCCACCTTTGGTAAGCTCAGCAACTATAAAGTAAATGTCCAAAAGTCGGTAGTTCTGAATATTACGATCCCACAACAAGAAGCCAGGAACATAGCCTCAGCTCTCCCGTTCCATTGGGGAAGAGACTCAATCAAGTATTTAGGGATCCAGATCCCACCTGATCCAACTCAACTATACAAATTAAATTACAAGCCCCTGTTATCAACTCTGAAAAGAGATCTGGAGGGATTGGCAGGAGGGTCACTGTCATGGTTCGGTAGGATGAATGCAGTCAAAATGGATGTCCTTCCACGGCTCCTATACATATTCCAAACCGCACCATGCAACCCCCCGAAAATCTTCTTTGACAGATTGAGAAGTCATATACTTTGCTTTATATGGAGGGGAGGATCTAAAAGGCTTAGTTACAAAAGCCTAACCAAACCAAAATCCAAAGGGGGGGGTAGGCCTCCCTGACATACATCTCTACCATAAAGCCACAATCGGTACCCTAATATTAGATTTATACCACCACAGGTCAGATAAATTATGGGTGCAAATAGAAGAAGAGAACAACACCTTCTTACCAAAAGGGGCATTCTGGATTCCGAAAGGGGTTAAGGGGGAAAAAGTGGAGACCTCGGCCCTGATGGTCACTCTCCTCGGGGCATGGAGGGGGGGATGCCGGACATCCATCCCGGGTGCCCTCACCCCATTAGTAGGAAACCCACAGATCCTGGCAACCCTGGACACTCGTAGTCTGGGATTCTTGCCCTCTGGAGCGGAAGCAAGGGTGGGGGAGGTACTGGACGCTCAGGACCTCCGCGACATGGCGAGTTTACAGGGGAATGGGGGGACTCCCCCGGGCTCATGGATGCAATATCTGCAGGTTCGCAGCTACTTGGGAAAGATAAGACCTGAACGAGGGTGGAACCTGGATCTCACACCCTTCGAGAAACTGTGTGTCATGGAAGAGGCACCTAGACATACTGTGTCATTAATATATAGTCAAATACTAGAAGAGCGATTAGGTGACCACACCCCCAGGTGGATTACCGCATGGGAGGAGGCGTTGGGTCGATCTATCCCCGGAGAGCTTTGGAGCAAGGCATTCCAACACACCCACAAGATGTCGGTGTCTAGTAGGTTACAAGAATTGAATTTTAAAATTTTATCAAGGTGGTACATGACACCGGAAAGACTTCACTCTTTCTTTCCAGCGACGCCAGACACTTGCTAGCGATGCCATGGGGAAGTGGGATCGATGCTACACATATGGTGGGAGTGTCCCATGATTACACCCATATGGAAAGACACAGGAAAGCTATACGAGAAGGTGAGTGGGGAACCATTGTCCCTGACGCCTGAGGCGGCACTATTGTCCATCCCTCCACTCGGCACCCACTCACTTAAAAAAGGCCTGTTGAAATTTTTCATTATGGCCACAAGACAAGTAATTCCCAGATTCTGGAAACAGGACATCGAAATTTCCAGATGTGCGTGGGTGGGGGTGATGGACGAAATCGAACGACTAGAGAAACTGAGGACACAGGACGATACAACTAGACACGAGAGCTTTTATCGCACCTGGGCGGTCTGGATAAATGCACGCAACTCACATTCATTCACTAGGTGGCTGCAGAATGGCAACTATGAGTGACCGATCTACACCATAAGTGGTGAAGCTAACCAGGGGGTCCAACCTGGAGCATCCCCCCCCCCCCCGACACCCTCCCGCCCCCCCCCTCCTCCTCCTCTATCCCAACCGCCACTTCCTACCCTCCCCTCTGCCCTTGTCTGTCAAGTAATAGAGTGTAACAATCATATTCTAGTGGTTTTCATAAATTCTCTTTTAATGGTTACAACTACAAGATGAGAAGTGGAATCACGACTTTATCATTTCTTGACATTGTAAAGTTATACATATACTGTAAAATCAATAAAATATATTGAAAGAAAAATAGATTTGTGTCCCACCTGCACCGGGAATCCAAGTTCACCTTTAAATGGTTTCTTTACCGGGGGGTCTAAAGTTTTATCCAAAAAAAACTGATACACAGGAATCTGATAGTTCCACTCAGCTAATCTGGAGAGCAGCAGCTTAAAAAAGTTCCCCAAAAGTTCCAACGAACAAATGGGGAAAACAAGATGAGATACTCAATAGAAAAAACTTTTCTTATAGCTGCGCTACACTATCAACCCTTAGCATACTCTGGGAATAAGCTACTAAAAACCGCAGTCAATAGTAAGCTATATTTTTTATTCCCCACAATACATACACAATCATATTAAAAGCAACGCGTTTCTGCGTCCACTGACGCCTTTATCAAGCTAAAATTAAGACTGTTATAACACCCATATAAATCTATAAATATATAAATCAAATACCTATTTGAGGTATTTGATTTATATATTTATATGGGTGTTATAACAGTCTTAATTTTAGCTTGATAAAGGCGTCAGTGGACGCAGAAACGCGTTGCTTTTAATATGATTGTGTATGTATTGTGGGGAATAAAAATATAGCTTACTATTGACTGCAGTTTTTAGTAGCTTATTCCCAGAGTATGCTAAGGGTTGATAGTGTAGCGCAGCTATAAGAAAAGTTTTTTTCTATTGACTATCTCATCACCCGGACTCAGGGAAATTTCCAAATGTTGGGCATCGGTCACAAGAAACTCGGGTGAGGAACCGTTTTTTCCGACTTAGGGCAGGGACCCGAGAAAAGTTCCTGGGAGTCTGCCTGCTCAGAATCTCTCCTTTTCCTGGAGTGAGGAGGCTGGGAGGAAGGAGGAGCAGCAGCCATTGGATTCAGAGTTGCAGTGCCTAGGCCGGGAGTAGTGGACTGCGGAGAAGATTGTGTGGTCGACACATTGCTGGACGCGTTTTCTTCCATCCATGACAGGACCTGCTCATGCTGCTCTGTTTGTAATAAAGGTCTACCACGTTGACCCGTAAATTGTGATATGAAGCTAGGGAGCCCAGAAACTTGCCTCTCTCCTAATCCCGCAGCAGCCGGCTGTGATTTACCACGCCCAGAAACTCGGCCTATGCCCACACCCTCACTTGGACATCCGCATCCTTGACCCTTACCGCTACTCCTCATCATGGCGGATTAAGGATAGAGCAGGGCCCAAATAAATTACCCCACTGTACAGCACTGACAACTGGGCCTTAATTCAGCGCACACATAGACTTGTAGATAGCGGAGGCTCTATGCTGTGACTTGAAAAAATTAACCCGCTGTCTTGCGCTAATACCTAGGGGTAATTTACTGCTCACAGAGACTTGTAGATAATAGAGGCTGTATGGAGTGGGAGAAGACTCTAAATCCAGTGGATAGTGCTGGTAACTGTGGCTATCTCAACCCCACCAAGGAAAGGGTATTGTGAGACGCTCTGCACAGCGGCAGAGCTGAAATACGTTGCAGTGGCCCAGGAAATATTACAGTACTGTTTACCGGTGAGACCTCTGTCTAATGCACTGCAGACATAGAACGGTAGTTTGCAGTAGGCTAGGAAATATTAGAGAGCAGTTTCACGGTGAGAGCTGATTGTACGGCACTGCAGGCTGAGAAAGCTATTACTGAAAGGCTGGGAACAGGCCTAGATGCGTAATACAAAAATGGATGCACGACTGCTCCCAGCCAGCCACAACTATAATGCACAAGGTGAGATGTAGCCCTAAGAAGGACCATTGGGGTTCTTGTATGGAGGATCAGGAGGACTGTATAACTTTCCCTATATAAGTAGCTCTGTCCCTACACTCTGCCTTATGCACAGCACACACAGAACAGTATAGCTGAAATCGCCTGCACAGCTCGGGATGCTTAAAAAAAATAAATGGTGCACTAGTGCTTCCAGCCAGCCACAACTATAATGCACACGATGAGGAGTAGCCCTAAGAAGGACCGTTGGGGTTCTTGAAGACAGGATCCTATGCTAACACTTTCCCTGTATAAGCAGCAGCACTTCCCCTAACCTCTGCCAGCATGCATCTGAGGCGAGCCGCGGGCGGGACCAGTTTAAGTACCCGGCGGTCACCTGATCGGCCCAGCCACTCACTACTGGGGGGAAGAGAGGGCTGGCACATCACAGCAGGAAGTGGTAATGCCTTCCCCCCATGTCTATTGGCTAGAAAATGGCGCTAAACATGCGGGGAAGGAAATGCAATTGACTCGAGTACCGCGTGGTGTTCGTCTCGAGTAACGAACATCTCGAGTACCCTAATACTCGAACGAGCATCAAGCTCGGACGAATGTGCTCGCTCATCTCTAATTCCAATAGTAAACCTTGAGCAAGTGTGTGAATTTCACAGTGCCACATCACTTATACGTTCCATATAGTAATGGTGAACAAAAATAGGAAAGGCATAAAAACATAACAAATATGATATTATATTGAGACTCCATATGTCAGAATTACAGCACCATACCAGATCCAAAATAACGCCTGTGCCATATTATAATGATACGCATGAGGATTCTGCAATGCAGTATTCTAACCGTTGCAATGGCATTATAATGGAACTAGACATGTGACCTTTCCAACGATACATCTCACCAAGGATACTACACATCCCATATTACGAGTATAATGTTAGTACAAAGAATGGAGAAGGTGAAACGGGACCCCAACTATGAATATAAAGAGTTCACACACCAGACGTTATCACATCATTATCTATACAGTGTTACAGATTCCAACATTACATCATAAATCCCAAATTTGTCCTTTTCAACATCATTTTTAACAGATTCCCTAAGCAGAGATGGAGTGTTTGGCCATATTAACCCTTTCTACCCCAGTACTCTGCACCAGACCTACTACAGATCCAGGGGCTAGGGCATACCAGGGTCAATATCATCATCATGCTCATCCTTTGAGTTTGACTCAGATAGGCCGACCTTTTTGGCCAGAATGTTGGGATTAGTAGTGCATGGACTGTTGTACTGCGGAGCACATAGCCTGTCCTGACACTCCTTCTGTGTGAAATCTCTAATTAATCAGATTTTACAACAAGATGTCGGTAATTATGTTACTTATTGTTTATTCTTGACCTTTTGACCACAATGTTAATTACAATTAGCAGATGTAAATGACATAGCATGTAACTAATTAGGGAAATTCCCTTTTTTCATCATTCTGTGTATTCTGTGTACAAACGCAGTAGTGGAACTACTGATAAAAAAAAGACAAACTGAGGGTGCGTTCACACGAACGTATATCGGCTCGGTTTTCACGCCGAGCCGATATACGTTGTCCTCGTGTGCAGGGGGGGGATGGAAGAGCCAGGAGCAGGAACTGAGCTCCCGCCCCCCTCTCTGCCTCCTCTCCGCCCCTCTGCACTATTCGCAATGGGGAGAGGCGGGGCAGGGCGGGGCTAAGTGGTGCTAATTGGCCCCGCCCCCGCCCCGCCTCTCCCCATTGCAAATAATGCAGAGGGGCGGAGAGGAGGCAAAGAGGGGGCGGGAGCTCAGTTTCTGCTCTAAGGCTCTTCCATCCTCCCCCCCCTGCACACGAGTACAACGTATATCGGCTCGGCGTGAAAACCGAGCCGATATACGTTCATGTGAATTCACCCAAAGGCTTCTTTCACAAGAGCGCATATTGGCCGGCTGTTTTCACAGCCAGCCAATATACGCTTCGTTGTAAGTGAAAGATTGGGTGAACGGGCGCACAACTCAAACGTTTGTGCGCCCGTTTATATAGCCTGGTAAGGACGGCGCAATCTCCCATTTCCAGGCCATCTCCCATTTCCCCTCCCTCCTCATTGCAGGCTTACCTGTCTTCCTCCCCTTTCGTTCTGTGCAATGGGAGGGGCCATCCCGCCTCTTGTCCATAACATCAATGTCCATTGCACAGAACTAAAGGGGGGGGGGGGGGGGAGAGGTAAGCCTGCACGAGTGGGGGGGAGAACAGAGGGAGGAAGTTTAGCAGCCATGCTGCTAAACTCCCTCCCACCTACGGCCGCTGCCATGGGCTCCCATAGGAGCTTGTGCAGCGGCTAGATGTATTCCGGCCAAAACATAGTATCCCCTCTTCCTCCCATGCTTTTTTGGGGGTTATTTCTTGACCCCAGCGGCAGGGATGGGGTGTAAAAAGTGGTGTTCTGTGAGGCTTCGTAAGCTTGATGAGGTGCGACGGTCTCACACAGAAGGCGCTCAACAAGCTGCTCCTGGAACTGCAGGAAGGCGAGCGTTCCCAAGGCTTCTTGTAAATTACGTACTACAGGTAGCGGTCTCAATAACGCCCGGCTCATACGGCCGGATGTGGGATCTGCTTGCAGAGGCCCACAGCAGATACCAGCTGTGAACCTGGCTGTGGCCCTGCGTACGGCCACGTAATGTACTGCGCATAACTGCATATTCACACAGGCGGTCATGCGCAGTACACCTTTTTTTGTTTATATTCCCCCCCCCATCCCCCGTCGCACAGTGATGACGTGGGTAACGGCGATCACAGACTCGGGCACCACTCACCGCAGTATCCCGGTGACATCTCCTGCCTCCCGGCTACCTTCAGGAGCTGGCAGCCAGGAGATTTCAAAGTTGCCAAGGCTTATGGCCTTCTGTGCATGCGGCTGACATATGATGCCTGTCACACATGCAGAGAAAGCGGCGTCAGGTGCTGGAGGACCAAATCACCACAGGATGGCATGGAAGACCAGGGTGAGTAATCTCAGCTGCCCCATAGATTCAATCCATGAGGGCAGCTGAATCTTTGCGCCGATTGCATTGCCGGAGGGTGGGGGACTCCCCAAGGCCCCCCATGACAGCTCCATGTTGTTATCTACCTCTTGGCACTGACAGCATGGAGCTGTCATGTCCATAGGCCACGCGGTTTTAATTCCCACAGGAAGCTGGTTTTTACGTCCTCGGGGATAAAAAGCGCATTTAACTAGGATGTAGAAACATTATGGGCTGGTCACTAAGGGGTAAAAAGGCCGTCTAACCCGGGTCTGCTTAATGTCCTTCTATTGGAGGAAAAACTAATATTCTTATAACTCCTCCCATTTCTAGTTTTTTTTCCCCACATTTAATAATATCAGGCTTTGAGTTCAGATTTTCATACTTTTTTTATTTTTCGATACATATTGAACTCTATTTGCATGTGAAATCATATTGCACAGAATGAGTCTTTATTATCTTTACTCCATCGTTGTTTTTAAAAAGTTTTTTTTTTTTAAATTGAAAAAAATTTAATAGAATGTAAAAATAAGCAAAACAAAAAAACGTCACATTGGTTTACTATGTGAAGGAAAAACGCTTAAAAAGTACATATCGCACTTCCTGAAAATAAAGGGTTCAAAAAGTTGCATGTATCCCAAAATGCTTGCAATAAAAAAATACATACTGCCCCCCAAAAAACAAGCCAGCACTAAGCTAAACTGATAGAAAAATAAAAATGTTCTAACATATTAATGCTAACTATCTTTAATGAGAAATGCTTTTATTGTACACAAGTATATAGGTTTCAGGACATAATAAACATCTGGTTATAGGCAGATCTTAACATCAGGTAAATATAACCTCAGATGAAGAACACATGACAAATTACACCGAGTCATTAAGAGAACGTAGGGCAAAATGCAGAAGCAGTGTGTGAAAAATTAAAACCACCTTTACGGCTTCCATAGGAAGTAAGAGGGAAAGTAGCAACCAGATGCCAAATGCTCTTGAGTAGTTGACCCTATTCACCTAATTGTAAGACCTTCTAAAAACCAGATTTATTTTTCTTATCTCCATATAAATCTATAGAATCTAAAGAGGGCGTGGAGTGCCCAGTTTTTCCCAGGAATACATTATAAATATAGATAAAATAGATATAAAAACATCTCCATAAAACAAATGCAGCCTCCCTCCCAATTAAAACTTTTTTCGTTATTACACCAGTTAAATGGGTGTGTCCTGACTTTTGCCTCACCCTATTTTTTATATAACTCTAAACACATGGTATTGCAGTAACTGCACTCACCTGCAGAATGAAGATTACTCGTTAGTTATGTCACAGACAGAGGGCTTATTTACACGTCCGTATATCGGCCGGGTTTTCACGCCCGGCAGATATACGGTGTCTCTTTCTGCAGGGGGAGGAGCAGTGCACTGAGCATCCGCCCATTCTCCGCCACTATTTCCAATGGGAGGGGGCGGGTTGAAACTTAGCTCCGCCCCCACCCCTCCTATTGCACTGCTCCCGGCCCGGCTTGCCTCCTCTCCCTGCAGATAGAGACACCGTATATAGGCCGGGCGTGAAAACCCGGCCGATATACGGATGTATGAACAAGCCCTGAATGGTAGAAAATATAAGTTATTATACCCCAAAATGTTGCCATTAAATAAACAGAACTCCTAACCATCCCTCACGGCCGTGGAGCCAAAAATAAAATAGAGATCAGTTGGAAACAAACTTTCGATTATTTTAATCCCCATCATTTTGTCCTGGAGACTATTTGCCTTTTCTCTTGTATGACGTGGTTTCTCCGTTAGGCCGGTTTGATACGGCCGAGAAAACTGCACCAGATTTGTGCGCTGTGAGTCATACACATGAGCAATGCTTTCCTGCATACCACCGCAATGCGATGCTCTGCAGGAAACAAATCACAGCGTATCGGCAGCAGCGCCGCCCTGTTGAAAGCTATGGCAGAGCTTTGCGATTCCCTTCATCCCTGCAGTGATGCGAGGTTTGTTTCACATGAAAACGCCTCACATCGCTGGGCATTCACATGGGTGATTCACGGCCCGATATTGCCCTCGCCCATGTGAAACTATCTTTAGGCCTCATTCACACGAGTGTAAGCATGTAACGCTGCGAGTATCCCATGCATTGTATGCATCGCAGATAGGGATGAGCGAGTATACTCGCTAAGGCACTACTCGCTCGAGCGAGTAGTGCCTTAGCGAGTATACTCGCTCATCCCTAATCGCAGACCTTTCGTTCTGCTGTTCGGGACTGAGTAGCAGTGTGGTTTATGTTTTTTTCAAATTCCCCCACTCTGCGGGGAATTGCTGCCCCTTCGCAATGCCTGCATACGAACAGCCCTTTAAGGGCCACATATGATATGTGGAGAAATAGAGCATGTTCAATTTATTTCTCCTGCGTACCACATGCAGTGTCCACACGCAGGCGCGTAACAAGATTTGATAGTAAAAATATTTCCTACAATCTGAACATGAAAAACACTTTTCTCCTGTATGACTTCCCTGATGTAAAAAAAAACACTCATGTAAATGACCCCATTCAAAAGAATTGCGTTCATATGCATGCCAGATTTGTGCATCTCACACCGCACAAAAATCGCACGATTTTCTGGGTCACGTGAAAGGGGCCTAAGAATGAACCCATTGAAATCAATGGACTGTATGCTATGCGTTTTGCGCGGAAATATGGTCGTGTGCAGCTGCCTTAGTAAAATAGCTATTTGAAAAAAGCCAGAATAAGAAGTTCCAAACCTTCGCCCTGTTGCAGTTGTAAAAAAAGGCACTGTTTACAGCAGATCTAAAAAACTCCTTAATGACCTTTAGTTAACATCCAATCGTAGCAGTTTTTGCTTGTTTTGGAGCATTTGCTAATCAGAGGAGTTTAACAAAAAAATAGTCACTTTTCTGTGTGAGTACTTGGATATTTAAAAACTGGTGATTTCCTAGTGAACATCAATAAGCCTTCTCTTCTGTGTGACCTTTTTGATGTTTAACAAGATTTGATTTCAGAGTAAAATGTTTCCCACATTCTGAACATGAAAATGGCTTTTCTCCTGTGTGACTTCTCTGATGTATAACCAGATATGCTTTGTGAGCAAAACCTTTGCCACATTCTGAACATGAAAATGGCTTCTCCCCTGTGTGAATTTTCTGGTGTGTTACAAGATATGCTTTGCTAGTAAAACATTTGTCACATTCTGAACATGAAAATGGCTTTTCCCCTGTGTGACTTCTCTGATGTATAACCAGATTTGCTTTGTGAGCAAAACCTTTGCCACAATCTGAACATGAAACTGGCTTCTGCCCTGTGTGAATTGTCTGGTGTGTTACAAGATTTGATTTGCTAGTAAAATATTTCCCACATTCTGAACATAAAAATGGCTTCTCCCCTGTGTGAATTCTCTGATGTATAACAAGATATTCTTTGGTAGTAAAGCATTTCCCACATTCTGAACATAAAAATGGCTTCTCCCCTGTGTGAGTTCTCTGATGTGCAACAAGATATGCTTTATGAATAAAACATTTGCCACATTCTGAGCAAGAAAATGGCTGCTCTCCTGTGTGACTTCTCTGATGTATAACAAGATTTGCTTTGCTAGTATAACAATTCCCACATTCTGAACATGAAAACGGCTTCTCTCCTGTGTGGGTTCTCTGATGTATAACAAGATATTCTTTGGTAGTAAAGCATTTCCCACATTCTGAACATAAAAATGGCTTCTCTCCTGTGTGGGTTCTCTGATGTATAACAAGATATTCTTTGGTAGTAAAGCATTTCCCACATTCTGAACATAAAAATGGCTGCTCTCCTGTGTGGGTTCTCTGATGTATAACAAGATATTCTTTGGTAGTAAAGCATTTCCCACATTCTGAACATAAAAATGGCTGCTCTCCTGTGTGACTTCTCTGATGTATAACAAGATTTGCTTTGCTAGTAAAACAATTCCCACATTCTGAACATGAAAACGGCTTCTCTCCTGTGTGACTTCTCTGATGTATAACAAGATTTGCTTTGCTAGTAAAACAATTCCCACATTCTGAACATGAAAACGGCTTCTCTCCTGTGTGGGTTCTCTGATGTACAAAAAGATTTGCTTTATAAGTAAAACATTTCCCACATTCCGAACATGAAAATGGCTTCTCCCCTGTGTGAATTCTCTGATGTATAACAAGATATTCTTTGGTAGTAAAGCATTTCCCACATTCCGAACATGAAAATGGCTTCTCCCCTGTGTGAGCTCTTTGATGTTCTCCTCTTCTGTAACTTTTCTTCTGCTTAACAGTCTGTGATGGATCAGAGGATGGGGCCTGTATAAAAGCACTAGATGATGGATCTTTGCTATGAAGGGCTGAAGGTATATTTGGGATAATGGCAGGTTCTTCATATGCATCTTGTCTACCATTATCATCCAATTCAAAATCTACAGATATCAGACGTCCCTCTGAGCTCCTGGTACCGTCACCTGCCAAGAATAAAGCTGATTTTACCATTACTGAACATAAGAAAAATGATATTGACATTTCTATATAAATTACAGGTCACATAGCAAAATGTAATTAGACAGAAATAAGCAATTAGATCACAATCTAACAGTAGACCTCAGAGAGAGGACCAGTAGATCTTGATGTTCTGACACCAAGGTGTTATCTTCCTCCCTCTCCACATCTCCATGACAACCAATGTGCAAGAGAACATTTCATTAGGAGATAGAGTAATAGAGTTTACTTAGTTCTAAAATTGGGAAGATATTCTTATCTCAATAGTACTGACAGCAAACAATGAAGGAATCGGCCTCGTTCACATAGATATATTATATATCCGGACTACAGATGGATTTTACACTCATCTATTTCAAAACATTTATTCTTCTAAATAATGCATACAATACACAAGATAATCGGGTCATTATTATGATGTGGTGCTCATAATTACACCCATATTATAGATGCCCATCGTGTGTTAGCGCCTAGAACGGTATCACATGTCAGCCACATTTAGTTTGTACTTTGGATGAATGGGGGAACATCCAGCGGAAACTGTCAGATCCCAGAGCTTATAAATCTACATAACTATCTGCAGCCGCTGACCGAGGAGAATCTGTGACTCTTCTCTGCTGTATTTAGTGGTTACTACTCACCTGGGCGGTTACCTGTAGGAATCCCCTCTTTACACCGCTGATCATCCGTCCCATTTGTCTCTGTAGTATTAAAATCGGTCAGATCTTCATCCTGATACAAAAGCTGTGAGACAAATATTATAAAAGTCAGCAGACGGTTGGAGAAGTCATGTGAAAAGATCATTAATCATCATTATTACCAAAAATGACCTGACAGGAGTAGTTATCTGAGCCACATAGCTGCAGGTCTAGAAGCCGGACATAGATATTAGATGGTGGCTCAATGACCCCTCAGGAACCTCATACGCATATATATCCAGCATGGCTAGACACGCTGCACGTTGTCTCAGTGGAGGAGATCAGTGTCTACCAGATACATCCGCTGTTTGTCTCGGGGGAAATAAAGGAGCAGATAGATATAAATCCAACCTGTTGGCTCCTTATTTCCACCAGCAGTCTCCACCGCCAGAAAACTGGGAGAAGATCCCGACAACATGTAATGTCTCCGGTCAGCGGTAATCCTGCCATCTCCACCGGCCTCATCACACAAGGAGAAGACATCTAATAAGACTGAAGACAAGAGCTTCACAGCCTTCTACAGATCAGAGGGACATCTCCATCTACCTGATGGTCCTGTGGAAGAAGAGGACGGGGACATCTCTCTGGTGGGCTTCTCTTACTGGATGGAACTGGAGGAAACACAGACAGACACTGAAGTCATTCTTTACATACAGATAATAAAGTCCCCGTGTATTTAGTCCTGTCTATTACCTGGTGATGTGAGGGGCTGGTAGTCCTCCATTATGGCCTCCTTGTACAGATCCTTGTGTCCTTCTAAATACTCCCACTCCTCCATGGAGAAATAGACAGCGACATCCTGACACCTTATAGGAACCTGACAACACAATATACAGTCATTACCCAGAAGCCTCCAGTGCTGTTACTGTATAATGTCCCAGCATTCCCTGCAGCATCACCTCTCCAGTCAGCAGCTCAATCATCTTCTTGGTGAGTTCTAGAATCTTCTGTACATTGATGTCCTCATGTATCAGGGGGTGAGGTGGGGGCCTTGTGATTGGGCTCAGGGGTCTTCCCCATCCATCACATATGGGGGCCCAACAGCCATCACTAGAGGTCTTCTTCACTACTGTGTAATCCTGTATATTGAGAGACATTGATTAATATCACTACAGACCAGGGGCGTAATTAAAGGTTCAGGGGCCCAGATGCAAAAAGTTCAGCTCTGCCCCACCCCAGTACCCATACCTAAACCATGCTGCATACAGCTGCAAAACAAATTTCCATACATGATCTGCCCCTTGGTGTAATCATTCCAAACATGACTCATTTCTTACACTATATGACAATTTGTTTGTAGCCCTGTAGGCCACTCTCAGACACACAGACCGCCTTTGACCGCTAACAGTGCAGCGTCCTGAGCACCATATTAACCTCGGTAGATCGCTCTGGTTGATTTTAATGGGGTTACTCAGACCTGAGCTGGAACGCACGTTTTTTAATGCTATGATTCTCAAAAGCTGTCTGTTCTATATTTGTGGCTTCACGTTTTTTAACGCACCTCCTCACCCATCACAATGATGGGGTGCATTAATAAACACTGTTAAACACTGTACCACGAGTTCAAAAATCACCACAAAAGAAGCAAAAATCTTCCCCGCGCTCCAAGGGTTAAACCAAAAGATACAGACCACGGGTCCGTAAATGACCAATACTATTTATTTTGCTACGCGTTTCAGCAACATATACAAACACATTATCAAAAATCTGTCTTATATACACACAAAATATAACACAGTCCTAAAACTGACCCGTGTGGTAGTCGCAGCGGACGCCATCAGAATGTCCGCCCTCCCTAGGGAGGTGATCCGATCATGTGACCTAGTCATGTGTCTATGATCACATGACTAGGATTCTCTACATGTGGAACGCGTAATGCGTTCCACTCGCACTTCCTAAAACCATCTGCAATTAAGCCATATTTAACATATAACATATGGTAACTCCATCTGTATAAATCCACCTCATCAATATCAAAACGCTCATTAAACTATAGAAAAATAAGAATAATATACATATATATTTTTTTTTTTCATTAAAAAAAAATAACTTGCTAATGTCTAATAGGATTTATGTAAAAAAAAAAATTTGAATTTTTTTAAATTATTTTTGTAAAAAATCTCAAACGATATATTTCTCCTTTTCCTCAAAATGTTTTTATGTATAAATATATTTCAAGAATAATGACCGTTATTCTTTATAATAATTTTTTTTTTTAAACTAAAACTATTTAAACTATATAAAGATGGATACATATGTATAATATATATTATATAAAAACAGATTTAATACCATTATTAAAATTACATTTTTTCTAAAACCTCATTCAGACCAGCTGGTATTGGTGTATTTAAGTCTAGAACATTTCTTTTCTTCTCAGTTGACTAATGGAATGGGACGGTATACGCTCTAGTGGAGTGACTTTGAGACATGTCGTCTGATGATTATGGACCTCCGAAAAATGACAGGATACACCATGTTTATTGACTTCCCTTCTAATATTAAACTTAAGGTGCATTCCCACGAACATATATCGGCTCGGTTTTCACGCCGAGCTGATATACGTTGTCCTTGTGTGCAGGGGGGGGGGGGAGGATGGAAGAGCCAGGAGCAGGAACTGAGCTCCCGCCCCCTCTTTGTCTCCTCTCCACCCCTCTGCACTATTTTCAATGAAAGTAGGTGGGACGGGGGCGGGGCTAATTAGCCTCAACCCCGTCCCACCTCTCCCCATTGCAAATAGTGCAGAGGGGTGGAGAGGAGGCAGAGAGGGGGCGGAGGCTCAGTTCCTGCTCCTGGCTCTTCCATCCCCCCCCCCCCTGCAGAGAGAGAGACGACGTATATCGGCTCGGCGTGAAAACCGAGCCGATATACGTTCGTGTGAATGCACCCTTATGGCTACAAACCTGACCTCTAAGTACATTTTTTGACATATTTCAAGCCACAAGGGCATTCTAATAAATAAACAGCAAATGTAGTGTCACAGCTCAATCTCTATCTAGATAAAATTGGTTTTTTTCCTCCCCCCATTTCAATACATTTTCTATTCTGTATAATATCCGGACGACATTTACAGTTTTTCTTCTTTCACTTAAATATCCCCGCCCCCAGATCACTACTATGTGTCATATTACTCTACAGCCAGGATGTTCTGTATCGTTTTATTTCTTCTGAACACTAATTTGGGATTCTTACTAACGGATTCAGTGAGGATCGGCTCATCACCCAAAATACTCCAATTCTTGGTAATAATTTTCCTAATTGGTGGCTACAAGATGTAGTGATAAAACACGGTCCCATATTTTTCACTTTATCCCTTTTTATGTCCCCTTTTCTCCATCATGCTTGGCCCTATTAATAGATACTTTCTCTCCTACTTCTTTTTCTTCTAATATTCTACCATAGGCGGAATCAATTAATTTTCTGGATATTTCTTTTCTAAAAAGCGCTTCTTCAGATCCTGGGCTTGATTTCTAAAATCTTCATCCCCAGAACAGTTCCTGCGTATTCTTTTTAATTGTCCAAATGGATTATTTATAGAGATGAGCGAGCGTACTCGGAAAAGCACTACTCGCTCGAGTAATGTGCTTTATCCGAGTATCGCTGTGCTCGGGTCTGAAGATTCGGGTGCCGCTGCGGCTGACAGGTGAGTCGCAGCGGGGAGCAGGGGAGAGCGGGTGGGAGAGAGGGAGAGAAAGATCTCCCCTCCGTTCCTCCCCGCTCTCCCCTGCAGCTCCCCGCTCCGTAATCCGTAATCTTCAGGGACGAGCACAGCGATACTCGGATAAAGCACATTACTCGAGCGAGTAGTGCTTATCCGAGTACGCTCGCTCATCCCTAATTATTTACCTTCCAATGTCGCGCATGACAGCTATAGAAGTCAACATAACTGCTGCTATTGACCTTCTTAAAATGGGTTTTAGTGATCATTTTATGTGAATCATGACTAGGTTCCAGGTCCAGAAATACTATTTGGCTTGAATTAATATTATCAGTAAATCTAAGATTATAATTATTGCTATTAAAGGGGTTGTCCCGCAGAAACAAGTGGGGTTATACACTTCTGTATGGCCATATTAATGCACTTTGTAATATACATTGTGCATTAAATATTGGCCATACAGAAGTTATACACTTACCCCCTCCGGAGCTGGCGTCCCCGTCTCCATGGCGACGACTGAAGCCTTCTTCTCTGGTCGCTGCAACAGTCGCTCCTGGTGGCTCCGGGCTCACGAGCTGCGTCCTGGCTCCTCCCCCTTCTCAGCGTCATCGCGTAGCCCCGCCCCCATCACGTGGTGCCGATCAGCCAATGAGGTGGCTGTAATCGGCAGTGGAGCTCAGACTGGAGAAGAACATCCATGGTGCACTATGGGAGAAGACCCGCAGTGCACCATGGGAGAAGACCAGCGGTGTACCTTGGGAAATGACGGCGGCCATCTTGGAAGAAGATTTTTATAACTTCATGAAACAGCTTCAAGGTGAGTAGAAACGCTCTAAAAAAACGGATTTACATGGGTAGTTTGTGATGCTTGCTTAACATGGGGGACTGGGGTGTGAAAATGTTTTCGTTTTGGCCGCGGGACAACCCCTTTAAGTTCACTAACAAAATTCCCTAATTCATCCTGGTTCCCTTCCCATATAATGATAATATCGTCAATAATCTCTTGTGACACTTGATTCTACTATCATTAAAAAACTCTTCTTCAAATGTACCCATATACAGGTTTGCGTACGGGGGGGGGGGGGGGGTGAATTTCGCTCCCATCGCCGTTTCCTGTTGCTGTTTATAGAATTTTTTATTGTAGGTAAAATATTTGTTCTTAAGAATGAACGATAAAGATTCCTTAATGAATGAAGCCTGGTTCTTGGGCATGAGAGGATCTTCATGAAGAATCTTTTCAATTGCCCCGATCCCTTTCTTGTGTGGGATGCTGGAATAAAGGGCCTTTAAATACACTAATACCAGCTGGTTCGGGTGAGGTTTTAGAGGAAATTAAATTTTAATGGTATTAAATCTGTTTTCATATATTATATATTATACATATGTATCCATCTTTATATAGCTTAAATAGTTTTAGTTTTTAGAACAAAATTATTATAAAGAATAATGGTCATTATTCTTGAAATATAGTTATATATAAAAACATTTTGAGGAAAAGGAGAAATATATCGTTTGAGATTTTTTACAAAAATAATCAAAAAAATAATTCAAATTTTTTTTTTACATAAATCCTATTTTATAGGAGACATTAGCAAGTTATTTTTTTAATGAGAAAATATATATATATATATATATGAATATTATTCTTATTTTTCTATAGTTTAATGAGCGTTTTGATATTGATGAGGTGGATTGATACAGATGGAGTTACCATATGTTATATGTTAAATATGGCTTAATTGCAGATGGTTTTAGGAAGTGCGAGTGGAACGCATTATGCATTCCACATGTAGAGAATCCTAGTCATGTGATCATGGACACATGACTAGGTCACATGATCGGATCACCTCCCTAGGGAGGACGGACATTCTGATGGCGTCCGCTGCGACTACCACACGGGTCAGTTTTAGGACTGTGTTATATTTTGTGTGTATATAAGACAGATTTTTGTTAATGTGTTTGTATATGTTGCTTGAAAAAGGCGTATTTTGAACGCTGAAACGCGTAGCAAAAGAAATAGTATTGGTAATTTACGGACCCGTGGTCTGTATTTTTTGGTTTAACCCTTGGAGCGCGGGGAAGATTTTTGCTTTTTTTGTGGTGATCTGTGTTAAGCCCTTGTTATCCAATGTGCTTACCTTCCCATGCGGCTTCTTGAATTATCAGAGACCAAGGATTTAGGAGGATGAAAGGCAATCAAGCATACTAGGTGCCGGGGGATATTCCTGAGGGGGTAATATACTGAGCACCACGTGAGTGCTATTTATTACTTATTGGAGGCATACATTGGAGAATGATGTTTCCTATGATGAGGCGGTGATTTATGTCCCCTTTTGCTATTTCCATGAGTTCAAAAATGCAGCTTGAAACTGCTGCAAAAATGCCACGATATCGACCTGCGTTTTCTGGATGCATCTGTAAGTGGCCTTAGGGTGGTTCATGTTTATTGTTGTTCTTTTGAACCACAATTAAGAAAAACATCTAAGAAAAAACTGCATGCAGTATTCAGGCCTCATGTCCACGGGCAAAAGAAGAATTAAAATCCGCAGCGGATTTGAACTCTTCTCCCGCGCGCGGATCCGCACCCCATAGGGATGCATTGACCACCCGCGGGTAGATAAATACCCGCGGATGGTCAATAAAAGGGATTTTTAAAAAAATGGAGCATGAAAAAATCTGGACCATGCTCCATTTTCGTGCGGGTCTCCGCGGGCTTCTAATTGAAGCCTATGGAAGCCGTCCGGATCCGCGGGAGACCTAAAATAGGAATTTAAAAGAATTTACTCATCCGGAGCGGACCGGGAAGGTCTTCTATTCCTCACGGCCTGATCTTTCTTGCTTCAGCTCGGCAGATGTGCCCGGCGCATGCGCGTGGCACGTCGGCGACGTGCCGCTGGCGTGACGAGTCCATCCGCCGGCCGAAAAAGAAGATCCGTCTGTGAGGAAGAGAAGACCTTCCCGGTCCGCTCCGGATGGGTAAATTCTTTTAAATTCCTATTTTCAGCGCTCATGTCCGCGGGGCAGGAGGGACCTGCTGCAGATTCTCCATGTAGAATCCGTACGGGCCTGATTTTCCCCGTGGACATGAGGCCTTAAAGACCACATACGTTTTTAAGAAACTGCATACACTATTATAAACTGCATGTGTTTTTGATGCGTTTTTTAATTGTGTGGAAAGTCTGCAATTGTATACAGTATATAAAGAGAGATGTATATCAGCAACAGATAGATAGATATGAGAGAGAGAGAGATGAGAAAGAGATAGATATGAGAAAGAGATAGATATGAGAGAGGGATAGATGTGAGAAAGAGAGATAGATGTGAGAAAGAGAGATAGATGTGAGAAACAGAGATAGATGTGAGAAACGGAGAGATGGAGAGATAGATAGTGTAGTAGAGTGAGAGGTGAAGTGTGGGACGGAAGGTACATATCATGGAGACTACTAGCATCCGGGTTGTAAACCCAATCTGTTCCTCACTCCAGTACTGAGTTCCACCTTGCCCAGACAGGTGAGGTGTATAAATGGGTGCAGGTTGCAGTGTGAAGGGGGAGTTCAGAGCTGCCTGGTGTGAGAGACACAGACGCAAAGCAAGCTGAACTGGAGACACCACAACACACTGCAATTGAGGTTTGCTGGGCCTTTGCCACCCTGATTTAAGGACTTGTATGTTTTGCTTTGTTGGACTGTTGGCTTGAAGAAGGACGTTTTCTTCCTGTTTTCTGTTATCTGGAGATTACCAGTGCATTTATGTTATGTTCAGCCCGTAAATAAAGAAAAAAACGCGGACAATATTCTGGTTGTGGCCTCAAGTGTGTCCCCCTGCGTTGCTACAATAGATACATGCATACCCTGGCCGGACCACTTCTCTGTGTGAGGAGAGCAGCAGGGCAGGCAGATGTGGCCGCTGCACACTGTGTATGCAGGAGCAGCAGGGTGATGACATCATCACCCGGCTCCTCTCACTCAGTACGATGTCTGCATCCCTTTTCCTTTTTTCAGCTTTCTCTCAGGCTAGTCGCACTGCTGGCTGCGTGTTTCGTGCGGTGCGGCTGACAGTGCAACCAGCCGGTAATGCACTGAATGTGCATTTGTATATGGCAGAAGGTGGCCTCTGGGCTCCCTCAGCGCAGAGTCTTGGTCACCACTGTGACTCTTAACAGTATGCCGATGCTACAGACATTTCTAGATTCCATCACCTCTCCAGTGACATAATTTGCTTTTACCATAGATTAGAATGAAGTAATGTGACATCATCAGAATCGCTCACCTCTCCAGTAAGCTGGAAGAGTATCTCTAGGGTGACTCTTAATACACTTTCTGCCATCTTCTTTCTGTCTTCCTCCATCATTAATGAATCAATCATGTAGGGGCCTGAATGGAGAAAATATAAACAAATATAAAAACCACAAAAACCAACAACATAAAAATACATTTACTGGTGATAATAATAGGAAACATTTAACCACTTACGGACATGGCCTTTTATTCCGCTTTCGTTTTTTCCTCCCCCCCTTTTAAAAAAATTGTAACTCCTTTATTTATCCATCGACGTCGCTGTATGAGGGCTTGTTTTTTGCAGGACGAGTTGTAGTTTTCAATGCTTTTATTTAATGTACCATATAATGTACTGAAAAACTGTAAAAAAAATCTAAGTGTAGTAAAAGGGAAAAAAAAAATGACATTCCAACATTTTTCGGTGCGTCTTGTTTCTACGGCAACAAAAATGACATGATAATTTAATCATATGGGTCAGTACAATTACTATGATACAAAACTTTTTTTTTTTTGGCCATACTAGTTTTATTGGTTTTCACATATTGTACATTTAATTTTTTTAAATTATTTTCTGCCGTCCTCTTCTGCGCCCAATAACATTTTTATTTTTTTCATAGTTGTGCGAGGGCTCATTTTTTGCAGGACATCCTGTAGTTTCTGTTGGTACTATTTTGTAATACATACGACTTTTTAATAGCTTTTTATTTCATTGTTTCTTGGAGACACGATGACCAAAAAAAAGCATTTCTGGTGTTATTTTTTTTTCTGATGACGTTCACCATGCGGGGTAAATAAGGCATTAATTTGATAGATCACACTTTTATGCAGCGATACCAAATATGTATTTTTAATTTATGATTTAGATTCCTTTATTATAAATATGGCAAAACGGTGGTGATTTAAACTTTAATTGCTTTTTTTTTCTACAATTAGTAAAACTTTATTGATCTTGTTTTTACTTTATCTTTAGTCCCCATAGGGGACAACAACCTGCCATAGCCTTACATCATACTGCGTTCGCCAGACAGTCTATCAGGCTATCCTATGGGGACAGCTTCATGGGCATTCTGCCATGACACCTGTACAGCTCCCTGCAATCTCACAATTGACAGCGGCATTTAAAGGGTTAGCAGCTTTAATCAGCTGGCTGTCAGAAACAGCCGGCACCCGGGAGATGGGAGATTGCCACACGATGTTCTGCCATACATACCCCAATGCTTAAGAACATAAATGTTTTCCCTGCAGCGGGAAGGAGTTATCCCATTACTTAAAATTACTTACAAACCCCTGTGTACTTCCTGGTTGCTGCTGACCAGGACATGTGACTGCTGCAGCCAATCACTGACTATAAAAGCTCACTGCTGTGGCCAGTGATTGGCTGCCACAGTCACATGTCCTGGTCAGCAGCAACCAAGGATGATAGAATGATAGTTAAGCACATTTTGGGAAAACCCCTTTGAGTAGATATTAAAGAGAACCTATTAGGAGTTTTATGAAGCCTGAAATACATGCAACAAAAAACCTCCCTTTTCCATCCTAAGGGTGCCTGCCGACCCACTAGCGATATTTTTTTTTGTGCTGTGAGAGCGAGTAAAAATACACGTCTTACTGCGCATAGAAAACTCTGCAATATCACTAAATGCTTTCAATGGGGCCGGCAGCAGCAACACCAGCCCCATTGAAAACATAATGAGTATTCGCAGACTTCTGCCACAGCTATGGCAGAGGTTTCCTTCATCTCGGCGGTCACTGTGGGGATGAAGGAGTCCTCTATCACAGCTGTGGCAGAAGTCCAGGATGCTATCCCATTGCTTTCAATGGGATCAGCGCTGCTGCGGCCCCATTGAAAGCAGCGGTTTTTCAGGCGACCCCCGCAACAATAATTTTTGGGGAATGGCTTGAAAATAATCCCTAGCTGAAAATCAACTCTCTAAAAATCATCCCTGGCTGGTGAAAAAAAGAAAAACTATTTACTTACCTCTCCGCCGCTCTGGCGTGTCCTCCGGCTGGCTCCCCGGGACTGCTGTGAAGCCCATTCAGCAGGCAGGGATTTAAAAATCCCTGCCTACTGAATTGACTGTGCTAATTGGCTGAGCGCTCAGCCAATCACAGGCAGCGCACAGCCATTCATCAATGGGGAGCCAGACGGAGGACACGACTGAGCGGCAAAGAGGTGAGTACATAATTTATTTTTTTTTTGCCAGCTAGTTTTTTTGTTACTCCCTAATAAAGCTTCCCTTTGAATGACAAATGGAAATGAAATATATTGCAGTCATTGTTTCACAAGTGTCCTGCAACATGCATCCCCATATATCTACACACAACAATAATAATCATATTACACTACACCTACACTACACTAATATACTGATCCCACTACACATACACTACACTAATATACTGATCCTACTACACATAGACTACACTAATATACTGATCCCACTACACCTCCACTACAATAATAATCATATTACACTACACCTACATCACAATAATATACTGATCCCACCACACCTACACTACACTAATATACTGATCACACCACACCTACACTACACTAATATACTGATCCCACTACACCTACACTACACTAATATACTGATCCTACTACACATACACTACACTAATATACTGATCCCACTACACCTCCACTACACTAATATACTGATCCCACTACACCTCCACTACAATAATAATCATATTACACTACACCTACATCACAATAATATACTGATCCCACTACACCTACACTAATATACTGATCACACTACACCTACAATACACTAATATACTGATCCCACTACACCTACACTACAATAATAATCGTATTACACTACACCTACATCACAGTAATATACTGATCCCACTACACCTACACTACACTAATATACTGATCCCACTACACCTTCACTACACTAATATACTGATCCCACTACACCTTCACTACACTAATATACTGATCCCACTACACCTTCACTACAGTAATATACTGATCCCACTACAGCTACACTACACTAATATACTGATCACACTACACTACACTAATATACTGATCACACTACACCTACACTACACTAATATACTGATCCCACTACACCTACACTACACTAATATACTGATCCCACTACACCTACACTACACTAATATACTGATCCCACTACACCTACACTAAAATACTGATCACACTACACTAATGTACTGATCCCACTACACCTACACTATACTAATATACTGATCACATGACACCTACACTACAGTAATATACTGATCACACTACACCTACACTACACTAATATACTGATCCCACTACACCTACACTACACTAATATACTGATCACACTACACCTACACTACACTAATATACTGATCCCACTACACCTACACTAAAATACTGATCACACTACACTAATGTACTGATCCCACTACACCTACACTACACTAATATACTGATCCCACTACACCTACACTATACTAATATACTGATCACATGACACCTACACTACAGTAATATACTGATCACACTACACCTACACGACACTAATATACTGATCCCACTACACCTACACTACACTAATATACTGATCACACTACACCTACACTACACTAATATACTGATCCCACTACACCTACATCACAATAATATACTGATCCCACTACACCTACACTAATATACTGATCACAATACACCTACACTACACTAATATACTGATCCCACTACACCTACACTACAATAATAATCGTATTACACTACACCTACATCACAGTAATATACTGATCCCACTACACCTACACTACACTAATATACTGATCCCACTACACCTTCACTACACTAATATACTGATCCCACTACACCTTCACTACAGTAATATACTGATCCCACTACAGCTACACTACACTAATATACTGATCACACTACACTAATATACTGATCCCACTACACCTACACTACACTAATATACTGATCCCACTACACCTACACTACACTAATATACTGATCCCACTACACCTACACTACACTAATATACTGATCCCACTACACCTACACTACACTAATATACTGATCACACTACACCTACACTACACTAATATACTGATCCCACTACACTAATATACTGATCCCACTACACCTTCACTACACTAATATACTGATCCCACTACACCTTCACTACACTAATATACTGATCCCACTACACCTTCACTACACTAATATACTGATCCCACTACACCTTCACTACAGTAATATACTGATCCCACTACACTACACTAATATACTGATCCCACTACACCTACACTACACTAATATACTGATCCCACTACACCTACACTACACTAATATACTGATCCCACTACACCTACACTACACTAATATACTGATCACACTACACCTACACTACACTAATATACTGATCCCACTACACCTACACTATACTAATATACTGATCACATGACACCTACACAACAGTAATATACTGATCCCACTACACCTGCACGACACTAATGTACTGATCCCACTACACCTACACGACACTAATGTACTGATCCCACTACACCTACACTACACTAATATACTGATCACACTACACCTACACTACACTAATATACTGATCACACTACACCTACACTACACTAATATACTGATCCCACTATACCTACACTCCACTAATATACTGATCCCACTACACCTACACTCCACTAATATACTGATCCCACTACACCTACACGACACTAATATACCGATCCCACTACACCTACACGACACTAATATACCGATCCCACTACACCTACACTAATATACTGATCCCACTACACCTACACTACACTAATATACTGATCCCACTACACCTACACTACACTAATATACTGATCCCACTACACCTACACTACACTAAGATACTGATCCCACTACACTACACTACACTAATATACTGATCCCACTACACCTACACTACACTAATATACTGATCCCACTACACCTACACTACACTAATATACTGATCCCACTACACCTACACTACACTAATATACTGATCATACTACACTAATATACTGACCCCACTACACCTACACTACACTAATATACTGATCACACTACACCTCCACTACACTAAAATACTGATCCCACTACACCTACACGACACTAATATACCGATCCCACTACACCTACACGACACTAATATACCGATCCCACTACACCTACACTACTCTAATATACTAATCCCACTACACCTACACTAATATACTGAGCACACTACACCTACACTAATATACTGAGCACACTACACCTACACTACACTAATATACTGAGCACACTACACCTACACTACACTAATATACTGAGCACACTACACATACACTACACTAATATACTGAGCACACTACACATACACTACACTAATATACTGATCACACCACACCTACACTACACTAATATACTGATCCCGCTACCCCTACACTACACTAATATACTGATCCCACTACACCTACACTACACTAATATACTGATCCCACTACAACTACACTACAGTAATATTGTGATCCCACTACACCTACACTACTATACTGATCCCACTACACCTACACTACACTAATATACTGATCACACTACACCTATACCACACTAATATACTGATCCCACTACACCTACACTACACTAATATACTGATCCCACTACACCTACACTACACTAATATACTGATCCCACTACACCTACACTACACTAATATACTGATCCCACTACACCTACACTACACTAATATACTGATCCCACTACACCTACACTACACTAATATACTGATCACACTACACCTACACTATACTAATATACTGATCACACTACACCTACACTACACTAATATCCTGATCACACTACACCTACACTACACTAATATACTGATCACACTACACCTACACTACACTAATATACTGATCACACTACACCTACACTACACTAATATACTGATCACATTACACTTACACTACACTAATATACTGATCACACCTACACTAATATACTAATCCCACTACACCTACACTATACTAATATACTGATCCCACTACACCTACACTACACTAATATAATGATCACACTACACCTACACTACAATAATATACTGATCACACTACATCTACACTAATATACTGATCCCACTACACCTACACTACACTAATATACTGATCCCACTACACCTACACTACACTAATATACTGATCCCATTACACCTACACTACACTAATATACTGATCCCACTACACCTACACTACACTAATATACTGATCCCACTACACCTACACTACACTAATATACTGATCCCACTACACCTACACTACACTAATATACTGATCCCACTACACCTACACTACACTAATATACTGATCCCACTACACCTACACTACACTAATATACTGATCCCACTACACCTACACTACACTAATATACTGATCACACTACACCTACAATACACTAATATACTGATCCCACTACACCTACACTATACTAATATACTGATCCCACTACACCTACACTACACTAATATACTGATCACACTACATCTACACTAATATACTGATCCCACTACACCTACACTACACTAATATACTGATCCCATTACACCTACACTACACTAATATACTGATCCCACTACACCTACACTACACTAATATACTGATCACACTACACCTACAATACACTAATATACTGATCCCACTACATCTACACTACACTAATATACTGATCACACTACACCTACACTACACTAATATACTGATCCCACTACACCTACACTACACTAATATACTGATCCCACTACACCTACAATACACTAATATACTGATCCCACTACACCTACACTAATATACTGATCCCACTACACCTACACTACACTAATGTACTGATCCCACTACATCTACACTACACTAATATACTGATCACACTACACCTACACTACACTAATATACTGATCACACTACACCTACACTACACTAATATACTGATCACAGTACACCTACACTACACTAATATACTGATCCCACCACACCTACACTACACTAATATACTGATCCCACTACACCTACACTACACTAATATACTGATCCCACTACACCTACACTACACTAATATACTGATCACACTACACCTACACTATACTAATATACTGATCACACTACACCTACACTACACTAATATCCTGATCACACTACACCTACACTACACTAATATACTGATCACACTACACCTACACTACACTAATATACTGATCACACTACACCTACACTACACTAATATACTGATCACATTACACTTACACTACACTAATATACTGATCACACCTACACTAATATACTAATCCCACTACACCTACACTATACTAATATACTGATCCCACTACACCTACACTACACTAATATAATGATCACACTACACCTACACTACAATAATATACTGATCACACTACATCTACACTAATATACTGATCCCACTACACCTACACTACACTAATATACTGATCCCACTACACCTACACTACACTAATATACTGATCCCATTACACCTACACTACACTAATATACTGATCCCACTACACCTACACTACACTAATATACTGATCCCACTACACCTACACTACACTAATATACTGATCCCACTACACCTACACTACACTAATATACTGATCCCACTACACCTACACTACACTAATATACTGATCCCACTACACCTACACTACACTAATATACTGATCCCACTACACCTACACTACACTAATATACTGATCACACTACACCTACAATACACTAATATACTGATCCCACTACACCTACACTATACTAATATACTGATCCCACTACACCTACACTACACTAATATACTGATCACACTACATCTACACTAATATACTGATCCCACTACACCTACACTACACTAATATACTGATCCCATTACACCTACACTACACTAATATACTGATCCCACTACACCTACACTACACTAATATACTGATCACACTACACCTACAATACACTAATATACTGATCCCACTACATCTACACTACACTAATATACTGATCACACTACACCTACACTACACTAATATACTGATCCCACTACACCTACACTACACTAATATACTGATCCCACTACACCTACAATACACTAATATACTGATCCCACTACACCTACACTAATGTACTGATCCCACTACATCTACACTACACTAATATACTGATCACACTACACCTACACTACACTAATATACTGATCACACTACACCTACACTACACTAATATACTGATCACAGTACACCTATACCACACTAATATACTGATCACATTACATCTACACTACACTAATGTACTGATCCCACTACATCTACACTACACTAATATACTGATCACACTACACCTACACTACACTAATATACTGATCACACTACACCTACACTATACTAATATACTGATCACAGTACACCTATACCACACTAATATACTGATCCCACTACACCTACACTACACTAATGTACTGATCCCACTACATCTACACTACACTAATATACTGATCACACTACACCTACACTACACTAATATACTGATCCCACTACACCTACACTACACTAATATACTGATCCCACTACACCTACACTACACTAATATACTGATCCCACTACACCTACACTACACTAATATACTGATCCCACTACACCTACACTACACTAATATACTGATCCCACTACACCTACACTACACTAATATACTGATCCCACTACACCTACACTACACTAATATACTGATCCCACTACACCTACACTACACTAATATACTGATCCCACTACACCTACACTACACTAATGTACTGATATCACTACACCTACACTACACTAATATACTGATCCCACTACACCTACACTACACTAATATACTGATCACAGTACACCTATACCACACTAATATACTGATCCCACTACACCTACACTACACTAATATACTGATCCCACTACACCTACACTACACTAATATACTGATCACACTACACCTACACTACACTAATATACTGATCCCACTACACTACACTACACTAATATACTGATCCCACTACACCTACACTACACTAATATACTGATCACACTACACCTACACTACACTAATATACTGATCCCACTACACCAACACTACACTAATGTACTGATCCCACTACACCTACACTACACTAATATACTGATCACAGTACACCTATACCACACTAATATACTGATCCCACTACACCTACACTACACTAATGTACTGATCCCACTACATCTACACTACACTAATATACTGATCACACTACACCTACACTACACTAACATACTGATCCCTCTACACCTACACTACACTAATATACTGATCCCACTACACCAACACTACACTAATGTACTGATCTCACTACACCAATATACTGATCCCACTACACCTACACTACACTAATATAATGATCCCACTACAGCTACACTACACTAATATACTGATCCCACTACACCTACACTAATATACTGATCCCACTACACCTACACTAATATACTGATCCCACTACACCTACACTAATATACTGATCCCTCTACACCTACACTACACTAACATACTGATCACACTACACCTACACTACAGTAATATACGGAACCCACTAAGTCCACGCAAACTGAAGTCCATATTAGTTGCCGGTTAGTATCTTCAGGCCAAAGTGTGATTGTTCCCAGCAAGTGAAACCAAGTAATCTTGTAGATATGATACCTTTAAATTGGCTAACCGAATACATGATATTATGGCAAACTTTCAAGCCTCTCAGGATTCTTCCTCAGGCATGATGATATAGGTCCGAAGAGGCCTGCATATATATATACATATATACACATACATATGACAAGGCACAGACATAGTGTGATGAATTTGCACTTAAAACAATACCAGAACAGGATGGGTAGAGAAACAAATAAATACTTTAATAGTCTACTGATTAAGGCCGCTTGTAGACGGGGGGATTTACATTGCAAAAACCGGAAAGGTCAGACGCCCCTGGGTTCTGCAGAACGTTATGGCAATGCGCAATTTTATGTCCACAAGCAGAATTCGATTTTGTGCGGTCTCCCCACGGATGGCTTCCTTGAAGACAATGAAAGCCATCAATCCTGCAATCATCATTGCGGAAAGGTTGTGGGATCAGCGCCATCGCCTAGCAACGGCGTGACCTGTTATGCACTGTGAATGTGTGCCGGCTGGCACATCCGCAGTACAGAATAGAAGATGCTGGAGAGGTGTGCAGGTGTCACTGAAGGAGCAAAGGGTTGGGTTATGTCTGAAGCACATGGGGCAGAGCCGCGCGCGTGCGACCTACACGGCAGAAAGATGGCTCTATCATCGGCTGCCACAAGATTCCTGAGGAGGAAGATGGTGGCATTAATAATTCCCTCACCAAGCAGCCCTGAAGGGGTTAATCCTCCCCTCCCCCACTGACCTGACATCAGGGGACACACAGACCTCCACTTGCAGAGGCAGACAGCAGCCGTGTGCTTCTAGGACCTGTGATGATGTCACTTTCATGTGATCCCCTGTGTGGGAGGAGTCAGGGGTCACATGACCAGGGGTGATCGGCTGTGCTGGCTGTGATCCCTGCTGGGTGAGCTGAAGGGATGTGTGCGGTCAGGATGGATGTAGCAGAGCCGTGTGTGTGTGATGTACATGCAGCAATGCTGCACTACTTGGACACGGCAAAAAGGGGGCGCTATCACCGGCTGCAGAAGATCCCTGAGGAGGAAGATGGTTAATAATCCCTGAATGACTGCAAACCCCCTGCAGCAAGATCTGCTGGCCCCAGCACTGAGGGGCCCATCTGCTCTGTTAGGTGCAGACTGAACACTGAAGGTCTTCTACCCTGAACCCCAAGATGTCACCTCTACTGACCGAAGCACAAGACAAGTCACCGCAATATGGCCAAAACCAGATAAATAAGCCACGGGAGAGACTGTCATGTCTGCTGTGAGGAGGCTTAAGCTCGGGGGGCATCGGACCCTCCAACAGGACAGCTATCCCCAGCAGACCTCAGAGCCCCCCAAGGCTCGGTGCCAGAAGACGTCCTGGAGGTTCTGGAGATCTTCTTATAACTCTGGAAGAGATGAGACTAAGCGGAGCAGAAGTAGAGCTGCCAGCAGGAGATGGAGAGAACCCCGAGGGGATTTGTGTTACCCAAACCAAACTGATACCACCGTTAATTCAGGATTTAAAAAAAGCTTACGTTTTTTATGGTCCAGAACAACACATAAGGCTCGTTTACATGTAACGATTATCGCTCAAAATTTGTTCAAACGAATGAATTTGAGCGATGTTATTGTAACGTTGATATAAGTGATTACAATATCAGAGCAAAAGGATCAGTTATTGCGAAAAACTGAAGACTTGAGGGGGGGCTCTAGTACCCTGTTGTCCCGGCTCTAGTTTGGATACAAAATGTGATACGGATAGGCATGGAGGCTCTAGAACCCTGTTGTACCACCTCTAGTTTGGATCTACCAGCTGGTTAGTGTCCTTGGGTCCTCCAAGGCTGACCCAGCATTGCAGATCTGCCGGCAGGACACGGGTATAACGGTCCACCACGACCTTATCGACCATCTGGGCAGGTGTGCACATGTCCGGCTCCAGCCATTTCCTTACCAGATGGTACAGGTCAAACATCTGTGACCTGGCTGATTGGTTGGGCCTGTAGCTCCAATTATGGACTCTCAGAGCGTGGACCACCACCGTAACGCTCAGACAAGCCAGGATCTCAGCTTTTAACCTAACACGGTCGATTGCCTTGTGAGCATTGAGGTTGTGGTATGCCTTCTGGGGTTCCACCGTGAGGAACGGTGCTAGAACCTCGACCCACTCAGCCTTCGGGAGTTTCTCACATTCGGCAGTTCTCTCAAACACCGTCAGATAGGCCTCAACATCATCATTAGGAGTCATCTTTGGCAGAAACTTCTGCACAGTCTCCCTGGGCCTGGCTGTAGTCAAAGCTCCGTCCTTCCTCAAGGCTGGATGTTTGAGAAGGACATCCATCAGCCGGTCCATCCACACCTACAGTTCCTCCATAGCTGGGGTTGGCGCTTGCATCGCAGTCGCAGACTTTATCCAGGACATCCATCGGGTGTCTTGCCGTTGCCCTCAGCGGTCGGGATTGCTGCCCGCATCCGAGAACCATACATAGTAATATTCTCTAGTGTGTGGGCTGGCAAAGACCCACAGGACCAGAAAGTAGAATAAAACTTCCTTCAGTTTTATTTGCCAAGCACAGCAAAACAGAAAAGTCTTTCAAAAATAGAAGAGACACCACGCAGGATGCTCAAGTCCATGCAAAATCACAACTGAAAAGCTGCACCATGCAAGGTGCTCAGAGGCTTCCTCCTCAGGCTGTCAGGCACTGACTTCCTGGAGCTGCAGCCCTTTATGCTCCAGTAACGGGGTCAGTGCCTACAGCTGCGCTTCCTGAGAACTAGGGTGAAGTTGTGGACTGGACCGCCACCCTGTCTAGACTAAAAGCCTGGGAGGGAGATATACTTCATCCACAACTTCACCCTTTAACTGCCTTCTAATACATATATATATATATATATATATGTACATACATATACACACACAGTTCTGCCCCACCCCTCCCATTGCAAATAGTAGCGAGGGGCGGAGAGAGAGCGGAGAGAGGGTGGGAGCTCAGTGCATTGCTCCTGGGCTGGCCTGCCTCCTCCACCTGCAGAGAGAGACAGCGTATATGGGCCAGGCGTGAAAACCTGACCGATATATGCACGTTGGAATAAGCCCTTATAGTATAAAAGTGTTACGATGTGGCCACCAATTTGGTTATTCTAAGTTTTGTCAGACCTCTGATGGCTGAATTCTTGGCATTAAAGACGCCCATATGCTGCACTAGTATCGACTCCACCCCTCTGTCTGCAGTGGAGGACTCCCATGGTACATACAGTTCACTGTGGGTGTTCTCCATTTTGAGAATCTGTTGTTCTTAGTAACGGAGAGGATGTCCGTTGATGTAGTGCTTGGTATGCCCTGGTTGGCACTTCACAATCCCCGATTTGATTGGTCCACTCTGGATTTGACACATTGGGGGCTGTCCTGTCATAGTCACTTAGCTACTATATCCATGTGTTCAGCAGATGCTGTATTTATTCTGGAGTATTTGTCTGATTTCCATGACGTATTTTCCAAGAACCTGTCTGAGACTTTGCTTCCCCATAGGGAGTGGGACTGTGGTATTGATTTGATCCCCGACAGTCCCATCCCTAAGAGAACCATTTTCAATTTGTCAGGGCGTGAGCACGAAGCCCTTAAGTCCTGTATCTCAGAGTCTCTGGCCAAACAACATATCAGGCCGTCCAGGTCCTGTCATGAAACTGGGGTTCGGGTACTGGAAAACCCTGAAAACTACTCGCAACCCCTGTCCCTACCTACTTGCCCCCCTGGGCTAGGCCCAGGGCGACAACTGGGCGACGGTCCCTATACTCACTGGGGAAGCAGGGAAGGGGGTCAGACTTACAAACAAATACAGAGACAAACAGACACAGAGGCAAATCAGGAAGTCCGGGTCGGCAACAGTAGAATATGCGGTACCAGGGATCATGCAAGGTCAAAGTCAGGTCCAAAAGCAGAGGGTCACAACGGGAAATCAGATGAGAATAATGCGGGTGTAGCCTGGAGACAAACATACACTGGCAATGCTGGAAGGTAAAAGGTACATTTAAATGCTGTCAGAACTCCCGCCCCAGCAGCTGATTGGGGCGGGGAGCCTGCCAGCAGCCAGACCTAAGTCAGCGAGTGCAGAGACCCAGACATCGAGCAACGAGTGCAGAACATGCTAATAGATGTCATGGCAACGGGGATGGCATCGCCGCATCCCCAGCAACTCGATTGCCCGGGCGCCGCCTGAGCACAGGAGCGTGCGACCGGAGCCAATGTCTGGGACCCCGGCAGCCAGGGGAGGTCACCAAGACCGGGGCTCCCCTGCGCCGGACCCGATCAGCTCGGTTGATAGGATCAGAGGTGCGGGCGCATTACATAGCCCAAAAGGCATAACAAGGTATTCAAAGTGGCCCAGAGGTGTATTGAAGGCCGTCTTCCACTCATCCCCTTTCCGAATACGGATGAGGTTATAGGCTCCCCTCAGGTCGAGCTTGGAGAACCACTGAGCCCTGGAAATCTGATTGAGGAGGTTGGGGATGAGAGGAAGAGCGTATTGGTTTCTGATTGTTATCTGGTTGAGCTCCCTGTAATCAATACAGGGTCTGAGACCCACGTCCTTCTTCTCAACGAAGACAAACCCGGCGCCCACAGGAGACTCTGAGGGTCGAATGTGTCCCTTGGTCAAACTGTCCTGAATATAGTCCTTCATGGAGTCCCTCTCTGGAACAGTTACATTGCAGATCCGACCCTTAGGGAGTTTGGCACCTGGGATCAGATCAATTTTACAATCAAATTCTCTATGAGGAGGCAATACTTCAGAGAGTTGTTTGGAGAAAACATTAGAAAAGTCACCGATATATAGTCTGGTAGCTTGACCCCCTCCAAAACAGAAGTATCCAAATTCACCAGATTCATGTGATCGGAACAGTGGGACCCCCACTTGACCAACTCCAGCGTGTTCCAATTAATAGTGGGATTGTGTTCCCTTAACCAAGGGAGCCCTAAGACTATGTCCACCGACAAGTCTTTCATAACGAGGAAGGTGCAAGTCTCAGTATACAGGGCTCCTACGGTAAATTTCAACTCTGGGGTAACAAGATTGACGAGGCCGGCATGCAAAGGAGTGGAATCTACCCCTGAAACCTGAATAGGAGGATCTAAACGTAGCAAGGAACCAAAAATCTGAGCCACAAAATCAAAATTTACGAAGTTTGCTGCTGCCCCCGAATCAACAAAGGCTTGCCCTGCACGAGAGAAGGAACGGAACTCTAAAACGCAGGGCAAGAACATTTTAGACACAACAGGGAGTACCTGAGCTCCTAGACAGTCCTCCCGACAACTGCCTAGGAGTGGAAGTTTCTCCTGCCGAGGTTTTTTCCCGCAGATAGCGATGCGATGACCAGACTCTCCGCAATACAAACAAAGGCTCTTCTTTAACCGATATTCCCTTCGCTGTTTAGGTGACATCGTCCCCAATTTCAGGGGTTCAGTGGAGGGAGGTGAAGTTGTCGGTGTTACAGAGGCAGTGGCCGGGGAGGCCGGGTGGACCAGACTGGACCAAGCAGATCGTCTAGCCCTCAGGTGCCAGTCTGCTCGAATGGCTAACGACGTTGCTTGTTCCAGGGTACCAGGCTCCGGCTGGGCCACCAGCAGATCCTTTAGGTCTTCGGATAGACCGGTCAAGAACAAGTCCTTGAGTGCTGAGTCGTTTCACCCCGATTCCGTGCAGTGCTGTCGGAACTGGGAGCAATAATCTTCTTCCACCTTCCGACCCTGGCGCAAGGACAACAGTTGAGCGACAGCGTAGGCAGCACGGTCGGGTTCGTCATAGATCTGACCCAGAGCAGAGAAGGACGTGTCTAAAGACTATCGTGAGGGAGAATCAGAGGGTAAGGAGAATGCCCAGTTTTGGGGTTCTCCTCTCAGTCGGGAAATCACGATGCCCACCCTCTAGTGCCAGACGAGTGGGGTCGCAAATCCAAAAACTGCATACAGCCTTCCTGGAAAGAGAAGAACTGCTTCCTTTCCCCAGAAAAAAAATCAGGCAGCGTGGCCTGAGGCTCAGAGATAGTCGCCAGCACTGAGGAAGGCTGAATCTGAGCCTTAGACAACACCTGTTCCTGGTGCTCCAAACGGGAAGTCAGGTCTTGTGCCAGGTTAGTCAGGGCCTGGACCTGGTTTGCCAAGGCCGACACGGCCTCCATAGAAGCAGTTAACGTAACCGTTCGGACAAAAAAAAGTCTGACCCTTTAGGGCCAGTGTAACTGTCACGGAACTGGGGTTCGGGTACTGGAAGTCCCTGAAAACTACCCGCAACCCCTGTCCCTACCTACCTGCCCTCCTGGGCTAGGCCCCAGGGCGACAACTGGGCGACAGTCCCTATACTCACTGGGGAAGCAGGGAAGGGGGTCAGACTTACAAACAAATACAGAGACAAACAGACACAGAGGCAAGTCAGGAAGTCCGGGTTGGCAATAGGAGAATACGCGGTACCAGGGATCAGGCGAGGTCAAAGTCAGGTCCAAAAGCAGAGGGTCACAACGGGAAATCAGATGAGAATAATGCGGGTGTAGCCTGAAGACAAACATACACTGGCAATGCTGGAAGGTAAAAGGTACGTTTAAATGCTGTCAGAACTCCCGCCCCAGCAGCTGATTGGGGCGGGGAGCCTGCCAGCAGCCAGACCTAAGTCAGCGAGTTCAGAGACCCAGACATCCAGCAACAAGTGCAGAACATGCTAATAGATGTCATGGCAACGGGGATGGCATCGCCGCATCCCCAGCAACTCGATTACCCGGGCGCCGCTGCCTGAGCACAGGAGCGTGTGACCAGAGCCAATGTCCGGGACCCTGGTGGCCAGGGGAGGTCACCAAGACCGGGGCTCCCCCTGCGCCGCACCCAATCAGCTTGGCTGATAGGATCAGAGGTGCGGGCGCGGAGACCCTCGAGAGCCGGCGGTCCTGACAGGTCTCCTGCCAGGGCAGGTCTCTTCTTTGTAAAGAAGGATGGGACATTGAGGCCTTGTGTGGATTATCGGGCCTTGCATAAAATTACAGTGAAGAACCAGTGCTCCTTGCCCCTGATTCCTGACTTATTGAATAAGGTGACCCACTGGTTTTCCAAATTGGACTTAAGGGGGACTTACAATTTAATTTGCATACAAGAGGGAGATGAGTGGAAGACCACGCTCAACACCCCGTTAGGGCATTTTGAATGTCTGGTCATGTCCTTCGGACTTTGTAATGTCCCCGCTGTGTTTTAGGGATTTATGAATGCGGTCTTCCACGACTTCCTGGGGGTATTTTTGGTCATATATCTCGATGACATTCTGATGTACTCCCCAGACTGGGACTCTCATGTGCGGAACCTGAGGCTGGTTCTGACCTGTTTGCCTGAGTACCAACTTTTTGTCAAGTTGGAGAAATGCAATTTTAGCACTAAAAAAGTGTATTTTCTTGGTTATGTGATTTAACCCACGGAGATTCAAATGGAGTCTGATAAAGTGGCAGCAATCTCCCAATGGGTCAGACCAGATAACCTGAAAGCTCTCCAGCGGTTTCTAGGTTTTGCAAATTTTTACCGTAAATTCATTAAGAATTATTCAGTTATTGCGCAGCCCCTAACCGATCTTACCAAGAAGGGGGACAACTTGGTAAGATGGTCACCAGAGGCCCTAGAGGCTTTTAGTCATCTCAAAAGGGCGTTTACTGCTGCCCCGGTACTAGTACAGCCTGACGTGTGGCGACCGTTCTTCATTGAGGTCGATGCATCTGAGGTGGGGGCGGGGGGCTGTATTGTCTCAGGAAATCAGCGGGAGATCTGGCTATAGCTCATGTGCATTCTTCTCGCGGAAGTTTAATTTGGTGGAACGTAACTATGATGTGCATAATCGTGAGTTATTGGCGATTAAGTGGGCTCTAGAAGAGTGGCGTCACCATCTTGAGGGGGCAAGGCATCCCATTACCGTATAAATTGATCATAAAAGCTTGGTATATCTCGCCAATGCTAAGAGACTCACAGCTCGTCAGGCCAGGAGGGCGTTGTTTTTTGCCAGGTTTAACTTCATCGTTACATATATTCCAGGGGAGAAGAACGTGAAGGCAGACGCCCTCTCACAGAGTTTTGGTTCGCCGGAAAGTGTGACAGTGGCTCCCGAGAATATCTTGTCACCTGGAGTGGTGGTGGCAGCTGTAGAATCTGATCTCATTCCTCGTCTACAAAATTGTCAGCTGGACGCTCCCTCGGGGGTGCCGGAGGGCAGATGGTTTGTGCCAGAGACCTTACGTCTGAAAGTCATTGAGGAATCTCACTCATCTGTTCTCGCAGGTCATCCGGGGGTTTAGGGGACTCTGGATCTTTGTTCTAGACACTACTGGTGGCCAGGCATGTCTCGTGAGATCCGCAACTTTGTTAAGGGATGCTCTGTCTGTGCACGCAGTAAAACTCGGCGTCCGGAGGGGCCTCTGAGACCGTTACCGGTGCCTCCTTGTCCATGGTCGCAATTATTGGTAGATTTTATTACTGATTTGCTTGAGTCTCAGAAGTTCATCACGATCCTGGTGGTTGTGGACCGCTTCTCTATGATGGCACATTTCGTGGTGCTAAAGAAGCTACCTATTGCGGTAGAATTTTCCAACATTTTTGTTAAAGAAATCATTCGTCTACATGGGGTTCCCAAGAATACTGTATGTGATCACGGGGTTCAGTTTGTTGCGCAATTCTGGCGAGCCTTCTGTAGAAACCTGGGAATGTCGCTTTCCTTCTCGTCAGCATTCCACCCGCAAACTAATGGTCAGACTGAGCGGAAGATCCAGGGTCCAGTGCAATATTTACGGTTGTTTGCTAGCGAAAAGGCTCATCAGTGGGCAGAATTCCTGCCGCTAGCAAAGTTTGCGCAAAACAACCGTACTTGTTCTTCCACTGCGATATCTCCATTCCGTTGCGTATATGGTCAGCATCCTCGCTTCCTTACAGCTATTTCTACTCCGTCTGCCTGTCCTGCAGCTGATGTCGCCACAGATGCACTGCAGGGAGTATGGAAAGAAGTACAGAAGAATCTGGAAGCAACGGGGGCTCGTATGCAGTTGTGTAGTGGGAGGAGTCTGTCAGTATCTGAACCTTACAGGGTGGGACAGAAGGTATATTGGCCTTCTAGAAATCTCAAATTGAAAGTTCTGTCGTTGAAACTGGCACCACGTTACGTGGGTCCCTTTCTTATCACGCGTGTAGTAAATCCTCTGGCTTATGAACTTGATTTTCTAGCTACATGGAGGGTTCATAGGTTTTTTTTATAAGTCATTATTGAAACCTTTTGTCCCTTCGGTGAGAGTTGACTGCCTGGTTAGCCAGGAGTGGAGGCAAGCAGGCAGGGACAGGGGTTGTGGGTGAGATCTAGTGCACCCAGGCTGGCGTATCAAGGGTAGTATACCGTAACAAGCACCCATTTTCATGGCCTAACTAAAGTATAAAATACTTAGGTACCACATTAACCTTTGACCCGTCTCTATTTAAAACTAACTACATCCCTCTTTATTGAAACATTTTGTCCCTTCGGTGAGGGGGTATATGTTAGTATGTTTTCAAACTTTTTGTCACACTTAGGTATTCTCATGCATCAAACACCTGACTACAATTTGGAGATACAGGGAACCCTGTGTGCTGGTTAAAGCCTGTAATAGACCTCCCACACTGCTGAGTAACAGTGAAGTAATGGCTCTGGGAGCATCACTTGTGGGGGTCTGGAGACTAGCAATAACTAGTGGCAGGGTAATAAATGGTATCGCATGTGATTTAGCAAGAGCACCTAATGCTACCTTATAGGCTTTTGACTTATTACTGGTGGATGTACGAGGTACTTAGAATTCTATTCTACAGAACAGAGCTATAATTGATGTTGTTTGATCAAACATATAAGAAGTCTTGTGGTATTTGTTATTTCAATCTACACTGGTTCAGTGTATTTTTGGGCTTTTGCTTATTCTTCTGCATATTTTGTAGTGTAGTGGTAAATTGTATAGTTGTTGCATTCATTCCATACCTGATCTAATATTTATATCCTCTTTCTTCAGGACAAATAAATATAAATAGTTACTCACAAAGCCTTGAGTGAATAACCAAGACCAAAGCTGCAGAAGATAGCTGTGTAGCATTTAAACTGTCCGGTGGGTCGTGATGACATGTTCTTACTGTTCAGATATGTTTCAAAATATTCTCTCTAAACAACGTATTGTTTACCATGACAGTAGTTTTGTGTTCAGAGAAATGAATCATGTATAATTCTACTGCACTTGCAAACATTTGCCTGGCATTTTAGATGTTAAAATCTTTATCTTGCATATTCCTTTTGTGCTTCTTTTTTATCATCCAATTTCTAATAAATGAATTACAATAAATTTGAATTGTTGTAATTAAAGCATGTGCCTCTATAAAAACTGCTGCCTGTCAATCAATAAATGGATACATTTGAATCATGTCCAGTGTGTTGTGGTGAGTTATTTCCTGAGGTCGGCGTATCCTCTAATAGCATATCGTATAGCAAGTAGTTTTGTTTGCACTAACAGCAGTATGTTCTATTTTACCGTGGACATCCGTGACATAGAGCCAAATGTGTTCTTTGGTAGCGGATATACCCGCAGCCCATATGCAATTACATTGTGTACGAGCTGCGGATACCCATGTCATTGTTAAGTGATGGTGCAGGAAATCTAAACAAAAAGAGTACTGCGCATGACCGCCTATGTGAGCATGAAGTTATGCGCAGTACATTAAGTGGCCTTAGGCAGGATCACGGCTGGTCTCATAGCTAAAATCTGCTGCACGCCTCCACAAGTGGATTCCACTTACGCCCGTGTGAGGTCAGCATTATTCAGATTGCTACCTGTCATGCCTACGTGATTTACAAAAAGAAATGCTGACTTTCCTGCAGTTCCAGGAGCAGGTCGTTGAAAGCCTTCTGTGCGAGACCACTACACCTCAGCAAGGTTACTAAGCCTCACAGAGCATCACTTTTTACTCCCCATCCCTGCCACTGAGGTCAAGAAATACCCCCCCAAAAAGTGTTGGGTTTGCAGCAAGCATGGGAGAATACCCGGTTTTATTGTCCCATGTTCCTATCCCAACCAGGCCTCTGTAATTAGCCATGTTTTCAGACATACCACACAGTTTTACATTATTACTTTTATCTAGGATTTAGAGAATGTCAAAGGGGAGGGGGTGATTTTTAGGGAATCAATTTTTTTTCTGCACAAGTGAGCAATGAGACCTGGAATTTATTCAGCTGTGCCCTGAAATTCAATGGGTGTTCCCTCCACTATAGGCCTAGCCATGTGTCCTATAAGTAGATTGGGGCTACAATGGGTAAAATTCCGAACACAGGAAATACAGGGGTATCTATTTTGGGGTGTAAGACTTCATTCAAATGTGTGCTGTAGAAAAAAAAACAGTTTTTAAAATTACACAATTGCCCAAAAAATCAAAATCCTCATTTTTTCCTCCTGCTTTGCTTATATTCATTCAAAAACTTTAGGGTTAAAATATGCAGTACAGCACTAGATGAATTTGTTAAGGGGTCTCGTTTTCAAAATGGGGTCATATGTAGGGGTTTGCCATTGTTTTGGCTGCTCAAGGGCTCTACAACTGTGCAATGAAGCCTAAAACACCTTCAAGCGACATTTCTGTTCTGAAGGCTACCGGCTGCTCCTTTCGGTTTGGGCCCCGTTGTGCATAAGGATATAAGATTAGGGCCACAATGGGTATGTTTCTGAACACAGGACAATCAGGGGTATCCATTTTGGGGTGCAAATCCTAGTTTTCATGTGCACTAGAAAAAAGAAAACTGTCTTTAAAATGACATATTTGCAAAAATATGACATTTTATTTTTTTTCCCTCTAAATTGCATTAACTCCTGAAAAGAAACCGTGGGGTCAAAATAATCATGACACCCTTCAGTAAATATATTTAGTGGTGTATTTTTTTTTTAAATGAGGGGTATCCATCACTCTGACAACTGTGAGACTTTTCAATCTTGGCTTGGTGTAGGATGAGAAAATGTTCTTCAAAATGTTAATAATTAAATGTTTAAATTTGTACGTCTCCTAAATGGTTAAAATGAGCGCTAAAAGTTTTCCAATGTGCTTCCAGAATAAAGTAAACAGATGGAAATAAATATATTATTAAAAATTTGTACAGTATATTTGTATGTAGTTGACATATTGCAGTTGAAAGTGAAAAAATGACAATGCTTTCAAAATCTTCCCAATGTTGGCGCTTTTAATAAATATACACAAATTCTATCGGTCTATTTTTAGCTCCTAAATGAAGTACAATATGTGGCAAAAGAAACAATGTCAGAAATACTTGGCCATGCAAAACCTTTAGAGAGTTACTCTATATTAAAGTGACACGTGAGATTTCCAAAATTTCGCCTGGTAATTAAGGCGCAAACAGGCTTGGTTACTAAGGGGTAAAAAGATACTCTAATGGTCATCATCTTGTATTTCTTTTCCTGTAGCATTAAATGAGTTTATAAAAAAAAAAGTTACTTTTTTGTATGAGTTCTTAGATGTTTAAAAACCTGTGATTTCCTAATAAACGTTTTTCCACATTCTGAGCATGAAAATGGCTTCTCTCCTGTGTGAATGACCTGATGTATAACAAGACGTGCTTTGTTAGCAAAATGTTTGCCACAATCTGAACATGAAAATGGCTTCTCTCCTGTGTGAATTCTCTGATGTGTTACAAAATTTGCTTTGTTAGCAAAACATCTGCCACAATCTGAACATGAAAATGGCTTCTCTCCTGTGTGAATTCTCTGATGTCTAACAAGATCTGCTTTATTTAAAAAACACTTCTTACAATCTATACATGAGAAGGGTTTCTCTGCTGTGTGAATTCTATGATGTCTAACAAGATTTAATTTTTTGTAAAAACATTTCCCACATTCTGAACATGAAAATTGTTCACTTTCTGTGTGAATTCTCCGATGTGTAAAAAGATCGAATTTTCGGTAAAAACACTTCCCACATTCTGAGCATGAAACGGGCTTCTCTGCTGCATGAATTCTCTTATGTTTAACAAGACGTGCTGCACTAGCAAAACATTTCCCACATTCTGAGCATGAAAACGGCATCTCCCCTGTGTGACTTCTCTGATGTATAACAAGATATGCTTTATTAGTAAAACATTGCCCACATTCTGAACATAAAAATGGCTTCTCCTCTCTGTGATTTATTTGGTGTCTAATCAGTTGTCCTTTGCTAGCAAAACATTTCTCACAATCTAAACATGAAAATGGCTTTTCCCCTGTGTGACTTCTCTGATGAATAACAAGATTTCCTTTGCTAGCAAAACATTTGTCACAATCTAAACATGAAAATGGCTTCTCTCCTGTGTGACTTCTCTGATGTATAACAAGATGTGCTTTGCTAACAAAACATTTGTCACATTCTGAACATGAAAATGGCTTTTCTCCTGTGTGATTTTTCTGGTGTCTAACAAGTTGAGCTTTGCTAGCAAAACATATGCTACAATCTGAACATGAAAATGGCTTTTCTCCTGTGTGACTTCTCTGATGTATAACAAGTCTGAATTTGCTAACAAAACATTTCAAACATTCTGCACATGAAAATGGCTTCTCCCCTGTGTGAGTTCTCTGATGTATGACAAGCTGTGTTTTGCTAATAAAACATTTGCCACAGTCTGGGCATGAAAATTGCTCTTCTCCTGTATGACTGCTCTGATGCATCACAAGATGTGCTTTGCTAGTAATACATTCTGAATATGAAAATGTCTTCTCTCCTGTGTGAGTTCTCTGATGTTTAACAAGACTAGCTTTGCTAATAAAACACTTCCCACATTCTGAACATGAAAATGGCTTCTGGCCTGTGTGATTTCTCTGATGTATAATGAGGTGTGATTTGCTAGTAAAACACTTCCCACATTCTGAGCATGAAAATGGCTTCTCTCCTGTGTGAGTTCTCTGATGTTTAACAAGAGTTGCTTTGGTAGTAAAACACTTCACACATTCTGAACATGAAAATGGCTTCTGCCCCGTGTGACTTCTCTGATGTATAACAAAATATGCTTTAGTAGTAAAACATTTTCCACATTCTGAACATGAAAAGGGCTTCTCCCCTGTGTGACTTTGCTGATGTGTAACAAAATTTGGTTTGTTAGTAAAACATTTCCCACATTCTGAACATGAAAATGGCTTCTGCCCCGTGTGACTTATCTGATGTGCAACGAGTTTTGCTTTGGTAGTAAAACATTTCCCACATTCTGAACAGGAAAATGGCTTCTCCCCTGTGTGAGTTCTCTGATGTGCAACGAGACTTGATTTGTAAGTAAAACATTTGCCACATTCTGAACATGAAAATGGCTTCTCCCCTCTGTGACTTCTCTGATGTGCAACCAGAGTTGTTTTGGAGATAAAACATTTCTCACATTCTGAACAGGAAAATGGTTTCTCCCCTGTGTGAGTTCTTTGATGTGTAACAAGATTTGCTTTGCTAGTAAAACATTTCTCACATTTGGAACATGAAAATGGCTTCTCTCCTGTGTGAGTTCTCTGATGTTCAACAAGACATGCTTTGCTAGTAAAACTTTTCCCACATTCTGAACATGAAAATGGCTTCTCTCCTGTGTGACTTCTCTGATGTGTAACAAGATATGCTTTGCTAGTAAAACATTTGCCACATTCTGAACATGAAAAGGGCTTCTCCCCTCTGTGACTTCTCTGATGTGCAATGAGACTTGATTTGCTAGTTAAATATTTCCCACATTCGGAACATGAAAATAGCTTCTGTCCTGTGTGACTTCTCTGATGTGCAATGAGATTTGTTTTGCCAATAAAACATTTCCCACATTCTGAACATAAAAATGGCTTCTCCCCAGTGTGACTTCTCTGATGTGAAATGAGATTTACTTTGCTAGTAAAACATTTTCCACATTCTGAACATGAATACCGCTTCTCTCCTCTGTGAGCTCTTTGATGTTCTTGTCTTCTGTGACTTTTTTTCTGCTTATCAGTCTGTGATGGATCAGAAGATGGGAGCTGTATAAGTGGATCAGCTGATTGATCTGTACTGTGAGAGGCTGAGGGTATGGCTGGTTCTTCATATGTATCTTGTCTACTATTATCATCTGCTTCAAAATCTGCAGATAAAAGACATCCCTTTGAGCTCTGGGTACCATCATCTGCCAAGAATAAAGCTAATCTTACTATGATTGACTAGAAGTAAAATTATATTGATATTTTAGAACATTTCTGTATAATTTACAGGTCACATAGCAAAATACAATCAGACAGAAATAAGTAATCAGATCACAATCTAACAGTAGACCTCAGTAGATCATGATGTTTTGCCACGAAGCTTGCAGTTTCTCCCTTCTGTGGTGAAGCTTCCATGTTCATAGGTTATATATCAGTATACCTGTCACCATGGTTCTAGTAAATGCTCAGTGGAGAACTAGAAAGGTTTCTGTGAACCAGTGCTATTAGGTAGCGTCCATACCTTTGTCCATGTCAAAAAAAGATAAACAACAAGAACACCAAAACCACACCCTTCCTTTACTGCACAGAGCGCCTCTTAAAAGCATATATTTAGCTTTAAAGACAGGTCAAGCGGGTGTCCTCCAACTTTTTTCCCCATTAATTCCTAGACAGCTAGACAGGCACTCCTGTTGCTGTTTCAGGACAATTCACCCAGCCACCCCAGATCTTATCAATTTTCTCCGGGCATTCCCTGGCCATATATGTCAGTTTCTACATTGGGATTGCAGAATTTACCACCTGGACCCATGCATTCCTGGTCAGCCTTCAAAGGTGTTTCTAATTTAGTAAGATCAGTTTTTTGGCATAAAAAAGCATCAATTTATATAATGTGCAAGTCGTTGCAGCCACTTTGGGCTTGTCTCCAACAAGCCCAAAGAGGCACATTCCAGGGTGTATGATCCTCGGGGCTCCCAAACGCACCTCCAATAGTCTTGCAGAATGGCACATGCATGATGATCCCATCAGCAACCAGGCACTGTGGAAATATCGCTGAAGGGAGCAAACCCATAGTATGAAGCCTGGAGGAAATTTGACCTGGATGAGCCTATCTCTAGCACTGACCAAAGGAAGACCAGAACCCTTTAGTATATCTCCATCTTCGCCCGAAAACAGATCAGGGATATCAGCAACCCATTTCCACGTGGCCTTCTCTATCAGCGGGGCTAGATATTGTATTAAGTGGGCATAGAAACTCGACAATGGTTTAATAAGGTTACACATCTGTGCCAAGCCCTCCGGCCATGTCAGAGACAGAGGTATGAATTAGACTCCAAATTGGGCCTTGACTACATCCCGCAGCTGGTAGTATCTAAAATAGGAATGCTCAAGCAGGTCATGGGTTATTTGCAGCTGCAGGAACGTGCAGAACGCACCTTCACTGATTATGTCAGATAAGACGTAAACACCCCAAAGTCTCCAAAAAGCAGACCCTGGAAAATATTGCAAGTGCGGCAGATTGGGGTTATTCCACAGGGGGGTATATGGGGACCACATGGTTCTCTCCTCAGTGGTCAGCCGCAAGGCCCAGCGCCAAACATCGAGTGTTACCAGCATGGAGGTAGGCAAGGGGACAGTAAAAGATGAGGGGCCACCCAACAACAGTCCCCTCAGGTTCTGGACAGGGCCCGCCATACTGCGCTCCAGGCCCACCACTGGATTCTAATCTGAAGAGGACAGCCACCATCCAGCGCACTGCCATCACCTCAGCCCAGCTCAGAAGGGGGATCAGATTAAAGTCATAAAAAGTAGATATCTCCACTGACACTTTTATGCCTAAATAAGTTGTCAGAGTTTTCCAATTTAGCAGGGTGGAGAGAGGAAGCTCAGCAGCTGCAGGGTCCACTGCCAGTAGTTTGTTTTTATAGGCCAAATGCGTCAAAGATGGCTAGTGCAGAGTCAAGAGAAGACTCCGAGTCCTGGAGAAAGAGAATAGAGTCATCCGCATAAAGCCCCTTTACTATCGGTGATGTTTGGACGAAGCATTCACAATTAAAAACAAAAAGTACTTTGTTGGAGGAGGGATTTGATAGCATTTACAACCCCACCCCCTCCTAGTGATGATGCCAGAGGTAGTGGGAAATTTCAAAAGGGTCCTTTATTATAACAAAAATAAACAAACACACAGCAGGGTAGCATGCAACGTGTTTTGGGGGTTAAACCCCCCTTTTCTGAGCAGAACATACCTGGTTATGATAAGCCTTTATGTACTGGGCGGCAGAGTGCCAGAAATTCAAAAGAAACGGGTGGGGTACCCGGCCGCAGACGATGCCTGTCCTGTAAGCATCAGCATCTGTGTTCCACTTGCTCAGAGAGGAGAGAGGGGAGGGAGGAGGGAGGGGCGGGGAATCAAGTAGTGCGGGGAACCCACTACGAGCGGTCCTAGAGAGGCTGAAAGCACCAGCCCACTTCCTGCATCTTCCCGTCTCCATGGGAGGATGCTCTATTACTCCTAATGGAGTGTCCTCCCAGCATGCTACCCTGCTGTATGTTTGTCTAACTTTGTTAAAATAAAGGACTCTTTTGAAATTACCCCCTGGCATCATCACTGGGGGGTCTGTAAATGCTATCAGACCCCTCCTACAAGTAATACTTCTATCTGGTGATCAAAGTGCAGGATTTTTACACATTTTTTTTCTTGTACTTTAAAATTTAGGAATTCATCCAATAAGGTAATTTTGTGGATGGCCCCCATGTTTTTATCAAAATCTGAGCTAAGAGCCTTGCATTTTCATACAGGTAGTATAAACAACAGTTATGCAGTTTTATTCAGGTATTAAATGTATAGGAGTGCTGAGGCGTGTTTCTGTTTGGCCTGGTTCACTTTAACTGCAGCCATTGCATCTGCAGCTGTCTCATGAAGAAGGGAGGCTCCCTCTCTTCGCACACATGGGTAATCTTGCTCTTACACAAAAACTTTGGAGAAGTGGGAGGGAAACTTGCCCTCTCCGTGGGCTGTTCTCTGGATCACTACAGTCAGCATGACCTCGCTTATCAAGCCAATTCAAGGTCTCTCCCATAGTGCAGCAGCCACCATAGCAGGACCAAAATTACCCTCACACCCAGTGTACACCACATAGCATACACCAGATTTCAGCTAATGGGGCCATTATGTGGCCCCTCCTTTGGTAATCTAGCCACATCACTGCTCGCAGTCACAATGGAAAATAGTGCAGTCCTACCATTCATCTCCAGTGGTGGTGCAACAGTAGCATCCTATGGGCAGATTTGGTTGTGTAACCACCCATGTCATTAAAGAGGTTCAGATCTCTCCCCCCTTCACTACTCAGAAAGTAAACAGCATCGTTCAATAACTTCTTGGGGGCAGTCTTGGAGTATCATCAGCGCTTGGCTCTTCTATAAGGAGGGTTTCCAGCTTGCATCTTACTGGCACAGTGCAGCCCATTGGAGTGGATCTGCAGAACTACTTGATCTTCACCTTCTAAATTCTGATTCTTTTTGGGCATCATTACCCCTCTCATACATTAAATATTGCTTGTATATTAAAGGATTCCAACCAAATATAATGTGTCCATCAGAATACAAGCCCTCATGTGGATGTTTCTTAAGATGATATTAATATTCCCTGCTTGCAGTGAGATTCGTTATACAATAGTGATGATCCGGTATCCAGGTCTCTTCCTTCCAGTCCCTGGAGAGAAGCATTCCTGACACTCATAGCACCAACCTTCCATCCTCCAAGGAATCTTCTGTTATCCGGGTCTATGTCTCCACAATCTGGAGTCTAGGAGTCTAATAGGAGCTAATGGTTCCTTAGTTCTAAAACTGGGGAGATTCTCTTCTCTCAATAGTACTGGCAGCAAACGATGCAAGAATCAGCATTCTTCACATAGATATATTATATATCCAAATTGCAGATGGATTTTACACTCAGATTTTCTATTTTAAAACTTTAATCCTTCTAACTAATGGATACAACACATAAGATAATCGTGTCATTATTACGATGTGGTACCCATAATTACACCCATATTATAGATGCTCATCGTGTGTTATCACCTATAACGGTATCACATGTCACCCACATTTAGTTTGTACTTTGGTTGAATGGGGGAACATCCAGCGGAAACTGTCAGATACCAGAGCTTATAAATCTACATAACTATCTGCAGCCGCTGACCGAGGAGAATCTGTGACTCTCTGCTGTATTTAGTGGTTACTACTCACCTGGGCGGTTACCTGTAGGAATCTCCTCTTTACACCGCTGATCGCCCCTTACATTTGTCTCTGTAGTATTAATATTGGTCAGATCTTCATCCTGATACAAAAGCTGTGAGAAAATTTTGTAAAAGTCAGCAGATGGTTGGAGAAGTCATGTGAAATGATCATGAATTATCATGTAGAAGACATCTAATAATACTTAAGACAAGAGCTTCATAGCCTTCTACAGATCAGAGGGACATCTACATCTACCTGATGGTCCTGTGGAAGAAGAGGATGGGGACATCTCTCTGGTGGGCTTCTCTTACTGGATGGAACTGCAGTAAACACAGGCAGACACTGAAGTCATTCTTTACATACAGATAATAAAGTCCCCGTGTATTTAGTCCTGTCTATTACCTGGTGATGGGAGCGGCTGGCGGGGCTCCATCATGGCCTCCTTGTATAGATCCCTGTGTCCTTCTAAATACTCCCACTCCTCCATGGAGAAATAGACAGCAACATCCTGACACCTTATAGGAACCTGACAACACAATATACAGTCATTACCCAGAAGCCTCCAGTGCTGTTACTGTATAATGTCCCAGCATTCCCTGCACCATCACCTCTCCAGTCAGCAGCTCAATCATCTTGCTGGTGAGTTCTAGAATATTCTGTACATTGATGTCCTCATGTATCAGGGGGTGAGGTGGGGGCCTCGTGATTGGGCTCAGGGGTCTTCCCCATCCATCACACACAGGGGCCCGACAGCCATCACTAGAGGTCTTCTTCATTATTGTATAATCCTGTATATGGGGAGACATTAATAAATATCACAGCAGACATTTCCAGAGTCCATCACCTCTCCAGTGACATCATCTGTTATTACCATAGATAAGAATAATGTAATGTGACATGATCAGAATTTCTCCCCTGTCCAGTGACATCTTACCACTGACGAAGGCTCTGTGCAGCCGATACGCGTCTGGTTAGAAATGTGTATACCTGGCAATTTTAATTATGACTAAATAAAGAAAGATTACAAAATTTACTCTGCAAGCAAGCCTGGATGACACATTTTTTATGTATGGAATTTTTTGTTGTCCAGTGACATCATCTGTTATTCCCATTAATAAGAATGATGTAATGTGACATCATCAGAATTTCTCCCCTCTCCAGTGACATCATGTTATTACCAGGATAGGAATAATATAATGTGACATCGTTGGAATCTCTCACCTTTGCAGTGAGAGCATCTGCTATTACCATAGATAAGAATGATGTAATGTGACATAATCAGAATCTCTGCCTTCTCCAGTGAGAGCATCTGCTATTACCATAGATAAGAATGATGTAATGTGACATCATCAGAATTTCTACCCTCTCCAGTGAGAGCATCTGCTATTACCATAGAAGGAATGATGTAATGTGACATCATCAGAACCTCTCCCCTCTGCAGTGACAGCATCTGCTATTACCATAGATAAGAATGTTGTAATGTGACATCATCAGAATCTCTGCCCTCTCCAGTGACATCATCTGTTACCATAGATAAAAATGATGCAATACCTGGCAATTTTAAATATCACTAAATAAAGGAAGATTACAAATTTTACTCTGCAAGCAAGCGTGGATGACACTTTTTACTGCATGGAATTTTTTGTTGTCCCGTGACATCATCTGTTATTACCATAGATAAGAATGATGTAATGTGACATCATCAGAATCTCTCCCCTGTCCAGTGACAGCATCTGCTATTACCATAGATAAGAATGATGTAATGTGACATCATCAGAATCTCTCCCCTGTCCAGTGACAGCATCTGCTATTACCATAGATAAGAATGGTGTAATGTGACATCATCAGAATCTCTGCCCTCTCCAGTGAGAGCATCTGCTATCACCATAAATAAGAATGATGTAATGTGACTTCATCAGAATCTCTCCCCTCTCCAATGACATCATCTCTTATTACCACAGATGAGAATGATGTAATGTGACATCATCAGAATCTCTCACCTCTCCAGTAAGCTGGAAGATTATCTCTAGGGTGAGATTTAATACACTTTGTGCAATCTTGTTTCTGTTGTCCTCCATCTTTAATGGATCAATCCTGTAGGGACCTGAATGGAAAAATATGAACCAATGTAAAGACCGCAAAAACAAACCGCATAAAAATACATTTACACGAGGTAATAAGGGCAAACATTTAAAAGTGTTTTCCCATTAGTTAAAATTACTTACAAACCCCTGTGTACTTCCTGGTTGCTGCTGACCAGGACATGTGACTGCTGCAGCCAATCACTGGCTGTAAAAGGTCACTGCTGCGGCCAGTGATTGGCTGCAGCAGTCACATGACCTGGTCAGCAGCAACCAAGGATGGTAGAATGATAGTATAGCAAATCATGGGAAGTAGAAATGAAAGGGAACCTGTTAGGAGTTTTATGAAGCCCGAACTACAAGCAACACAAAATCCTGACAGGATTTGAAAAACCTCTATCCTAAGTGACGTCTGCAGCTCCACCCACTGGAGCCATCACAAGTCCCACCATTATCTTGCTTGCGCTGCACTGACAATGGAGCATGTGCATAACGTCAGTCCAGGTTGAAGACCACCGTTGTCAGTGAGGTCTCCAGGGGGCGGAGCTGCAGACGTCGCTAAGGATGGAAAGGGGCGGTTTTTACAAACACTGTAGGGAGAGAGCCCGGACCAGAGGCAGCGGTGGACCGCCCATCAGACGCTGCAAAGCTTATTGATATGGTGCTGGATAAACCTGAAGGCTAATAATATCTGGGCGGTGGAGTCACCAAAAACAGGAATACAATATCTATGAACTCATTACAGAAATATTACGGTATGTGGTTCAAATGGCTGCATACCTTCGGTTTACTTGAGAATGACTTACTTAGAAGATAATGCTACCATCCACTGGAATGCATACCGTATTTTGCGTTCTGTAAGACGCACCGGACTATAGGACGCGCCCCCGTTTTAGAGCGGGAAAATAGGTACAAAATATTTCAAACTCACCCAGGGACAGCGCAGGGTTAGTGCCGGGCGACTGGGCAGAAGAAGCAGCAGAGGCCAAGAAAAACAGCTCTCCATGTCACAGCGGCGATTGCAGGAGGAAGGGAAGAAGCTGTTTGGTGGAGACAGGGAGCAGCAGCAGCTCACCACCAATCAGCGGTACGTATGGGCGGCAGTGGGGAGGCGAGAACTTCTGACTGATCGCACATTTGTTCGTGCGACCACAAGTTTAACACGCGATCGTGCTCACTAGATCTCAGTTGCGCATTAAATTCGCGATCGCGCTAAAAATGGCGATCGCAAAGAATTTTTGGAACATTCGCTCTATAAGACGCAGCAACTTTTCCCCCCCGCTTTGGAGGGGAAAAAAGTACGTCTCATAGAGCGAAAAATACGGTATAGTGTGGAAGGGAAAGAGAGTGGAGAAGGAGAAGGGAAGGAAGTAGTTGCGCTAACCTTTGCATTACAGGTAACATCGAATTACAAGGACTGTGCCTTATCTATCTGGAAATATGGACAATCAAAGGACTCTGCAGCGGTGTGCTTAAATAGGACAGGGGAGACTATTGGAATACGTTTCTTGGGGGGAGGAGTATTTGGGGTTTTCTGTGTTTGTATTGTATGAATATAAGGGAGATGGAATAAATCCTCCACAGTGCCACCTATTGAAAGGCAGCATTCCTTCGAGTCAAAGTGGGACTTTTTATACAAGTCTTGTTACAATGACTGGGAATTAAAAGCAAAGCCAGACTCCATGTACATACAGCTGTTTCCGGGTTATTGCCCATCATCAGTGTACAGTAGGAGTCTGGCTTTTGCTAGTGAGAGGCCTGGGACAGGGGTCAGAAACGCTCTTTTCTCCTTAGGGAGAGCAACTATATACTATAAACTAAGTGAGGAGACTCAAATGGCCACGCACGCTCCTCTGGGTAATATGCAAATAAGGGAGATGGAATAAATCCTCCACAGTGCCACCTATTGCAAGGCAGCATTCCTTCGAGCGTTTCTGACCCCTGTCCCAGGCCTCTCACTAGCAAAAGCCAGACTCCTACTGTACACTGATGAAGGGCAATAACCCGGAAACAGCTGTATGTACATGGAGTCTGGCTTTGCTTTTGATTCCCAGTCATTGTAAGAAGACTTGTATAAAAAGTCCCACTTTGACTCGAAGGAATACTGCCTTTCAATAGGTGGCACTGTGGAGGATTTATTCCATCTCCCTTATTTGCATATTACCCAGAGGAGCGTGCGTGGCCATTTGAGTCTCCTCACTTAGTTTATAGTATATAGTTGCTCTCCCTAAGGAGAAAAGAGCGTTTCTGACCCCTATTGTATGAATGTTGAAGGTGTCTTTGGACGCTAGAAAAAGAATGTCTTTCAATAAAAAAGATTTGAATTAAAAAAATATATATATATATCTATCATGAACTCCACTTAACATTCCACATTGTCCGGGATCAACCGGTGTAAACCGCTAAAAAACAGGGACAGACTTCCTCTAAATGTTAGTAAGAAATTCTATTTTAACCCCTTAATGACGCGGACCCTTTTTCTTTTTCCATTTTCGTTTTTTCCTCCCCCCTTTAAAAAAAATCGTAACTCCTTTATTTATCTATCGCCCTCGCTGTATGAGGGCTTGTTTTTTGTGGGACGAGTTGTATTTTACAATGGTGCTATTAAAAGTACCATAAAATGTACTGAAAAACTTAAAAAAAATTCTAAGTGGAGTAAAATGAAAAAGAAACGACATTTCGCCATCTTTCGGAGCGCCTTTTTTCTACGGCGCACAAACGGCAACAAAAGCAACATGATAACTTTATTTTATGGGTTGGTACGATTACTACGATACCAAACTTGTATAGGTTTTTCCTTACTATACTACTCTTTTTGTTTTTCAAAGACATTTAAGTTTTTTCAATTATTTTCTGCCTTCATTTTGCGCGCGCGATAACTTTTCTATTTTTCCGTCGACATAGTTCAGCAAGGGCTCATTTTTTGCGGGATGTTCCTTAGTTTCTGATAGTACCAATTTGGAATACATACGACTTTTTGATCGCTTTTTATTGCGTTTTTTCTGGGAGACAGGGTAACTAAAAAAGTGCATTTCTGGCGTTCTTTTTTTTTTTCGGACGACGTTCACCGTGTGGAAAAAATAATGTGCTACTTTGATAGTTTGGACGTTTACGGACGCGGCGATACCAAATACGTATTTTTAATTTATTATTTAGATTTTTTAATACTAGATATGGCAAAAGGGGGGTGATTTAAACTTTTACAACTTTTTTTTTTTTCAATTAAAAAAAACTTTATTGATTTTTTTTTTTACATTACTTTGAAGTCCCCCTGGGGGACTTTAACATGCGATGCTTTGATCGCTCCTGCAGTATGACGTAATACTGTAGCATTACGTCATACTACTTTTTGACAGGCAGTCTATCAAGCCACCCCACGGGGATGGCTTGATAGGCAGTCTGTTAAGGCAGCCCTGGGGCCTTTCATTAGGCCCCCGGCTGCCATGACACCTGCACGGGTGTGGGACCCCCGAACATCGCTCGGGGGATTTAAATGCCGCTGGCTATTGCCCGCGGGTGTCAGCTGTTATAAACAGCTAACGCCCGCACTGTATGAAGAGAGGTTGCCACGCAACCTCTCTTCATACATACCCTGACGCTCCATGACATACCGGTACGTCATTGGTCATGAAGGGGTTAAACTTATTTCTAATGGTAGGACAACAACATTTCACGCATCAACAGGTTTAGAAAATAAAAAAACCTTTATTACTAAAATTTTCTACGCATTTTATGGGCAAAAAGCCATGGCCAGACGTTAGGCGCGATTCACATGTGTGCGCCCGCAATTCTACTTTGTTCGACTATGACCTCAAGGCTAATTTCACATTGGCGACCACGATATTGGGTCATGAAAGTCGACCCAATATCCCGCTCGGAAGCGAGTGATTTTTCCCATGGATGCGAGACGTTATTGTGTCAAAAACACTTCACATCGCTTCGGGGAAGCAGGGACCCTCCGGTGCGGCTATAAGCTGTGTCGGAGGATCAGTAAGAGGTTCCCATTGTTTTAAATGGTAAACTTTGCATCACATTGCACTCACACGCCATGCAATGTTTTTGCCGTCTCCATTGAAAACAATGGTTGAGGCGCTCCGCGGGAACGTCCAAAGATGGGCCACGCTGCAATATTTTCCCATACTGTGATGTTGGGGAAAAAAATTAAAAATTGCCTATGTATATGACCCCATTCAAAAAATGAGTTTCATATTCGTGCGAGATTTGCGCATCTCGCAACGCACAAATCTCAAGTGATTTTCTCAGCCGTGTGAAAGCAGCCTAAACCGGAGCTAGAATGCTGGAACCGCCAGATCCAACACATGCCAAACTCGAAAGGCGCTGGACAGGCCCCACTAACAATAATGGGGTCTGTATGGCATTTTCCTGGACAAAACAGTACAGCATGCTCTAAACATTTTAAGGCATTTCCCTTTTTTATATTTGAAAAAAGCATGAAAAAACATCCGTATTACAAAAAGGAGAACCAAAAGAACTTGTGAAAAAAATATGACGTTTATGGTTTAGAGAAGGACTCAGAGATTTTGGATAACTGTCTGCTTAATTAGAGCAACTAGTGTCAAGCATCTGCTGCCAAGGCACATAGGGGAGAGGGTCCTCTCCCCCTAGGCCTTCTTTGATGGAGTGCATCAAAAGAGGCCCAGAGGAAGAGGACCTGATGATGTCATCAGCGGTGGACGTGCAGCAGGAGAGCTCTGGTAAGGCATATTTTTAGTGCAGTGCCATGGGGCCCTCCTGCTGCATCACACCCACACACAAATGCCTCCAAGGTCTTTCCAGAGTGGAGACGAGCAGTTTGAGAGGCTTTTTAGCCCACCGTGATGCCGCTGAGCCTTCCGGCCTATTGTGGCCTAGTGGCACAGTAAAAGCCAGGGACAAAAGTTGCGAGTTGCGAGGTTGGCCCACCACTATATGCTGGAGCTCCTAGAGCCTCCATCTCCTCAAAAGCAGCCCCGACAGAGACACCCTGACCTGGGAGAGGCGGTGAGGAGCAGAATTATAGGGCTTAAACACAGCTAGGAGAACCAGTAACATGGCCCACAGAGGGGGATTGGAAGCTGTGACACTTCTCCTAGCCCAGTGTAGCAACCCCAGGGTCCCATGGAAGGGCCTGTTTGTCCCCCAATGGCAGCTTTCCTCCCCAGGCACAACGAGTAAACAGACACAGCCCCAACAGCCACTTCTCCATCTTGTGGGGCCCCCCTGATGCCATGTCATCTACCCTTGGGGCACCCACGTAGTTATCTACCATGGCCATCTAGTTGCAGAGCTGCGTTGCTCCACACAGTCAGCCACCATTAGTGTCAGCATCAAAATTCTCATGTAAAAGCGAACCGCACCCTGACAACCAATATCGCAGCAAAGCCCCCCCACTGTTAAGAAAGAAAAGCACTCAAGAACCGGACGTTAAGTTATACCGGAAGCCAAAAATTTCATTCTTTTCAGATTTTTCGGCAAAGGTCCAGAACCCTACATATCTCATATGCTATGTTATATCCTGCCTGATTGCAGATTGTGGCGCTCAGAGAGACACATTTTTTTGATAGTCCAAAAGCTGCTGGTGATTGGTTGGATCGTAATGAAAATCACCTGCGCATTGAAGCGCGGTCACCCCAGAGGTACCCTAACTCAGGCGGTAACTGATGATCTAAGAAATGTAATGGGGATACAACACGGGGATACCTGGCAGAGCCGCACTCAACTGCCAATGATTATATAAAAGCGTATTACGAAGTTATACCGTTCGCCCCTTCTGGACTCATGGAGGACTGGCGCCCAGATCAGTTAGGGCTTTCGCGGGTTCTAGTTTAGGGGATGTTTTTGTTTGTTTTCCCTTTCTCTCGTGTACACTAGCCAAATCTGATCAGCTAAATGTCTCGGTGTCCTGGAGATCGCCTGCCTGGGAGGTCGTCTGGAATATATATATATTTGTTTATAAATGGCTGAGAAATTATGGTCGTCTACTGGAATATACGCAGAATGTGCGCCCCTGGTAAACGTCTGGCAATATTTCAGGAGGTAGAGCACTAGCACCCATTAGTACTTCGTTTACAGGAGACACACTTATCTAAAGATACCTTAAGCCCCATTTACACGTAAAGATGATCGCTCAAAATTCATTCAAAAAGTGGGCTCCCACCCACTGGCGATATTTTCTTTCTTGCGTTGCGAGAGCACGAGAAAAATCTCGCATCACAGCACAAGAAAGAGGCCGGTATAGAACCGGCATATCGCAAGTGGTTTCAATGGGGCCAGCGACAGCAGCGCTAGCCCCATTGAAAGGATAGGGAGAATGCCGCGGACTTCTGCCACAGCTGTCACACCTGTGGCAGGAATTTCCTTCATCCCCACGGTCCAGGAATCCTCTGCCACAGCTGTCACAGCTGTGGCAGAAGTCCGCGGCATTCTATTGTACTGCTTTCAATGGGATCGTCACTGCGGGGATGAAGGAAACTCAAACAGAAGTCCCCTGCATTCTCCATCTCTTTTCAATGGGGCGATATGTCGGCGTGATGCCGATTTTTTTCTCGCACTGTGATGCGAGACTTTAACTTTAGAATTGCATCGCAGTGGAGAAAATATCGACAGTGGGTGGGAGCCCTTACAGTTTGAGTGATCATTTTGCATAAACCACTAATGGGTGATAATGCCCATTAGTAGCTTATTAGCTTCATTTGCATATAAATGAGGCTCCCTTTGCTGTTTGCAGATAACAGGGGGTGGTCTGTTATCCGCATACAGCTCCCTTGTTCTTCCATGGGACAGCAGCTGAAAGCAATGTTATCAGCACTGCCGTGAGGAATCACAGCGTGCGATCCCTGTTATCAGCTGGCCAGCCAAACAATGATTTTTATGCTGAACTAAAAATCATTGCTCGGCCGAAAAGCTAACGATAGTAGAATTTACACGCATCGATTATTGCTCAAAAGACATCGTGTAAATGAAGTTTGAGCTGTAATTATAATCGTTGTGTCTAAATGGGCTTTTACCTACAATCAGGGTACAGTGGGCAGGACATAGTTTCCACTCAATCCACACAAGTTATTCAAGAGGGGTAAGTGTATTCGTTCATCCTTTAGTTCCATTCCACTGTTTTGCACAGAAAATAGACCTTGATGGACGGTTTATTTGTCTACATCACAAGTTGTATAATTACACCATCATCCTTGTTTCGCGGTACATTCTGCCACCTTATAACAGTGGGGTTATGTGACAGATACTAGAATCTATAACAGGGATACCAGATACCCCTGTATTGTTGGTAGGGGACTTTAATTCTGTTGTTGATCCCTACCAGGATAGGGTGAGGATGGAGGGAGATATAACTCCATTAGGACGTCTTATGAGAGATATGTTATTATTAGATTTGTGGTGAACCAGGAACGAAATGCTGCTCCTGTCTCTGGAGCACGTATCACCCTCTATCGAGGATATATATGACAGTAGTCAATACTTGGATACATAACTGTGTGTTAACTGTCACATATCTGCCCAGATTACTTTCATATCACTCACCTATGCTGATAGACATACAGCATGCAAACAGATGCAGCCTTGGTCGGCCACTATGGAAGCTGTATGCATTCTGGTTAAATGTTATAGACTGCCCAAACATATTGGGATTAATAGGAACTTCAAAAGCGATTAACTGACGCAGAGTCTATATTTGTGAATAACAGCACATGGTTTGAGCGATAATCATTGCGTGTAAACGCTTCCATCTTTTACTCTTCGGCTGAACAATGATTTTTAGGTGAGCAGAAAATCCATCCTTCAGTTGGAGAGAGATAGCAGGGACCGCACGCTGTGTTCTCCACGGGAGCACTGATTACATTGTATTTAGTTGACAGCTCGTGCAAAGACAATGCAGCCGTGTGCAAAGTCTAGACCATATGTTGGGATTTGCAAACACCTGCTTGAGGCTCATTTACATGCAAATGAAGCTGAGGAAGTACTAATGGGCATTAGTGCTCATTAGTACTTTTTGCAAAGTAATCGCTAGAACTGTCAATCTTTCATTCATTTGAAAGATTGTCTTTGAGTGTAAATGGGCCTTCACAATTAATGTAAGAACTGAATGCTTTACATATGTGTTCCAGATGTTTTCAGAACGATTATTGCGGCTGTTCGTCACTCTGGTCTCCATGGTGATGCTGTGTATGCTTACGTGCATGCTCAGTTGGGAAGACTGATACGAGATACACAGAGTACTGCGTTGTTTGTTGCAAAGCCCGCGCATGTGCAGAATAGATGTAGGATGCCAATACATGCAACATGGAAATGGCACCTAGATGGATCACATCTGATTCGTGGATTCTTATGTACATATCAGTATGGCATTTAACTATGCTTTTACTTTTGCTTGATTGTATCTGTTACACCTGTAGAGTTGGTGGGAGGTCTTGTATAGCGGGTGTGGCATTTTAATGGGATTGGTCTTTTACTATAAATAGTTCACACAGTTTGTAAATTCTTGAGCTTGACAAGGACCCGCATGTGTCCGAAACATAACGTTTGTTATTCTTCACTATTTTGCACCTATTTATGCTGCCCCTGGTACTGTTGTATCTTGTCTCCACCAGAAGAATGGTTGGAGACAAGCTGCATGACCTCAACTTGATGGGCTGGTGTAGAGAATGGGTGAAGGCTGTCTCCGCTGGTACTCTGCCAGTGTCCCATGTGTGCTCGGAGCTCAGCTTTCATCATTTTCCCAACGACTTTCTTCCCTTCCAGCTTTGGCGCTGTGAGTTCCCCCCCTCCATTGCATTCCCTGTCTGGCAACCCCTGAAGGGGGCACCGCTTTTGCCTCCTAGCTCCACTCTCATACTGTTCCCCGGCGACCTTCTCCACTGCTGGCATCGGCGCTCCCCGGCCAGCAACCCTTCAAGCCGACACCGCTTTGGCCTCCTTGTTCCACTCTCATACTTCCTCTGGCGACCTTCTTCCCTACCCGCGTCGGTGGTGTCACACCCCCCTCCTCCACTGCATTCCGCTGTCACTGCCCCGGAGCTCTGCCTTATCCTGTCCCTGCTCTGCCGCACTCAATCACCCGCTGTCAGTCTCCTCGCCGGCCTCGCATCATGCTTGCAATATGTGATGGCAATGAGGAGACTCACAGCGCTGGAGCCGGGAAGGAGACAAGGGACAGCAGCAGAGGGGTGAGTGACACTGGAGATAGGAAGGAGACAAGGGACAGCGGCGAAGGGCTGAGTGACACCAGGTGGGGGGGAGATAATGGGCACTCATTCTCCGGCCCAGCCAATCAAATTTTGGGCATTGCTTGTGCGTGTGCAGTTTGTCCCTCCCATTCTTCTGGTGGGGACAAGATATAACAGTACTGCTGCCACTTGCTTCTTTCTACTCTAAATATATCTGGTTGATGGTTTATCACCTTTGCTATTGTACTTCTACATCATATTGTGATATAACGTTGCTGTACATGTATGAGGGATGGGTAAAATAAAGTATTCACTGGTGTGGATTGAGCTCATTGAAAGTACAGTGGTGCCTTGACATACCAGTTTAATCCATTCCAAGACGGAGCTCGTAAGCCAAAATACTTGTATGTCAAGGCACTTTTCCCCATTGAAATGCATTGAAACGCCATTAATGCGTTCCAGTTCATTTCAATGGGAAAACTAACTACAAGTTTTAAAAAAAAATCAATACTCACCTACCGCCGGCGTCATTGAATTGCTGTGATTAGCTAACCCAGTGCCGGCCTTTATTGGCTGACGGGGTGCTAAGTTAACCAATCAGAGCATTAGCTTGCTGGAGGCGGGGCATCCAGAAAGCAATGCTCTGTGTCGGCGGGGAGGAGGCAGTGAAAGCCTGCAGCAGCGCCACAGACCATCGCGAGGGCGAAATGCCAGCGACAGGTGAGTATAGCTCTTCCCCTGAGCCTCAGCATGCGAGTTTTTGACTTGCAAGTAGGCTCGTACCCCGAATTTTTGCTCATAAATCAGAGCAAAACTTCGGGAGAGAGCCTGCTCGTAAGTAAAAAAACTCACAAGCTGAGGCACTCGTAACCCGAGGTACCACTGTACAACTGACTATTCTCAAAGGGACAATGATAAAAGGGATTATCTGAAAGCATGGAAAACTCCATGGACTACTTTTACTGCTGTTTACTCAGGATAATCTACATATTAAGTACACGGGAGAGACTCAAGGGACAGGGGGAGGTTGCAACGCTTTTTGTTTAGTTTTTTTTATTTATGTTTTTGTTAAATAAGAAAAGTGCTGAAAATCCAAATAAAACTATTTATTATATAAAAAAAGATGGGTCTCTTGAAAAATGGGGTTCAGACATAACCTACCTGAACTTGGATGACCGAAGTGGCCTTCTGGCCGGCTCAGGATCACCCTTGATTAGTGCAAGAGACAGGTTAATCCAAGTTAAGTTTCGGCACAGAATGTACTATACCCCTGTCTGTGTACCAAGGGTCTAATTAACAATGTAGACTATCCAAAATACTTGATGAGCAATGGCACAATCATTGAATTTAATGAATGACTGAGCGCTGCTTCTGATTAGCTAAGCGCTGTGACCAATCACAGGCA